>NC_071098.1:11045000-12342500 GCF_027358695.1 Spea bombifrons
CAGGGATTAGGTCAGCCTCGCACTGTATGTATGTACGGCTCTTGCGGAGCAATAACACAAGGCTAGCTGAATTGTTGATTTTACAGTTTTTGACATCTGATTCTGTGCTACCAGAAAATCTAATCAATCAAAGCTGAGTGGCTTTAAACCACAGTCTGTGTGTCTGCACCGCAAGGCGAGATGCTTAATAGAAGCAACAATTATAGATTTTGTGGTAGAATTTTAAATTTTAAAAATGTGTTTTTTTTAAAGGCATTAAATTAGAATTAATTTCTAACAAATCTTTATGGATCTTACGATATTTGTGGACATAGTTCTTTGGCAATATTGAAGTCCTAACATTCCTGGATGGAATATAGCGAGTTTCAAAGTTTTCCCTATAAGAATTCTCTTACTTCATGATGGCTGCCCTCCAAGAGGTCCCCCATGTTTTGGCTTCATGTTCCAGTTTATGTCACATTTTGATGACCTGTCTGTTGTGACCACAGTCTTGGCAGAACTAGTTGGCTACCTAACGTGGTCCTGTGGTTACTTGGCTATCATGACTGCTTAGTCCTTCATGTTGGAATAGCTGAACCACCGATTTTGTGCGAAGTCTCCCAAGTGCAGAATGCCTCCTCCGTGTTCGGTTTCTTTTAAAGCAGCAGATCAATGGAAGGAAGGGCTTGTGAAGTCTGAACAGGTTTGGACCTCACGGGTACCATGAAATCAAGTAACTCGCCGGATTAGGGAATCCCTGAGCAGCGACCGTACATCTATTTCACTATCTTCCTTTCTTACGGATTTCTAGATCAAGATTAATGTCCACGTTAACGGTCTGTCTATCTTAGGTGGTATCACGGACACCTTTCTGGCCGGGAAGCTGAAAAGCTTCTTCTGGAAAAAGGAAAGCCTGGGAGTTTCCTGGTGAGGGAAAGCCAGAGCAAACCAGGGGATTTTGTATTGTCCGTCCTGACAAGCGAAGAAAAGCTGGAGAATGGAGAGCGTAAATCCCGTGTAACACATGTGATGATACGGTTTCAGGTAACTGTAAAGCAGATACGTCCTGCAGAATCATGTATTTTTTATTTTTATTTTTTTAGTTGACTTAACCCCTTTTTTTTTTCATGTCAGCCGGATGGCAAATACGATGTTGGAGGTGGTGAACGCTTTGATACACTAACTGATCTACTGGAGCACTACAAAAAGAATCCAATGGTAGAGAAGTCTGGGGCAGTGGTGCATCTAAAACAGGTAACCTTCGCTGCGTTCTTATCATGGATGCACCAAATTAAATGTATTTAGAATTCCCAAAGGTATATACAGTTTAAACTTTTAGTAACATTGTAATCTATAAAAATACAAACCAGTTGATGAAACCCAAGCAAGCCAAAATGTTTTTGACTTGGAGAACCTAGTAAGTTGAAACTGTTGCCAACATTGGAGTCTGTTGAACATAATGATGTCTCTACTCATTGCCTATAATATCTCAGCTGAGCTCTCACTAATTGATCAGACACTCGGGCAGCTTGGGGTCCCTTGCATCTTGTCTTCAGTAGGCACTCAGCTTGGCACTCATGGAGCTACAAGTGTTCCTTTAGTTTGGTTTTGAAGTTGTGGGTTTGGATCCATTTGTAGTGTCTGTAGACTACTTTTCTTATTATATGACTTTACCCTCGCTTTATTATAATGCTGTAAACTGTAAAGCACTGCGTACATGTGTTAGCACTGTATAAATGAACATACACAACATGCACTTGTGCAGTAAGTAGATACACACTTCTATATGACATTAAAACCTGTGTGTTTTTCTAGCCTTTTAATGCCACGAGGATCAGTGCAGCTAATATAGAGACGCGTGTACGTGAGCTGAACAAAATAGCTGATAACGCAGACAAGGCCAAGCAAGGATTCTGGGAAGAATTTGAGGTATGTGTTATTAATGTGTGATGTATATTAATGTAGCACGCCATTTCTAGGGACTATATATATATATATATATATATATATATATATATATATATATATATATATATATATATATATATACACACACACAATCAGGGCAGTTAATATAGAAAGTGACGGCAGATAAGAACCGTTCGGCCCATCTCGTGTATAATTCACCTCCAGATAAAGATATTTTGGCAAATGTAATCACTATCTTCAAAAAGGTTGAAAATGGTTCCAACAAACGGCGCCACTGTGGTAGTTCTAAAATGAAATTTGGTTTTGTTTTACTTCTTTTACGTAAAATTAGAAACAACCTAAGGCATAAATATTAGGGATTCTCTCACACTATATGGTCAATATAGTGTGTTTTTCTTAGTACCTACCAAGTAGATGAGTCAGTGGAACTGCACCGCCTTTTAACCCAATTTAACACCTTCTCTGGACACCATTAATCAGGTGGCAGAAGAGGCTGCAGGTTCGGTCAGAACCTGCATATATGCACAGCAAAAAAAATATACGGAAACAGGAGAGAACAACTTAAAAAGCATAAAAGGAATTCCCAGGTTGCTGCTAAAATAACAGCCAATAAATACATAAAACCGAGCAAGAATTCAGCGCATGCCCAGCGAATACCATTAAAAAAACACACATCTAAGGCATAAATATTGGTTATTGCGTCACACTATGTTTTTTTTTTTGTATACATATTGTTTGTTATTATTTTAGCGAGTATGAATGCGTATGCCTTTTTATGCTTTTGAGGCTCGACTCCCCTTTCTGTACATGTTTAATATGGAGTAAAAAAATAAGTCCTCATGTGTGATTTTTGGTGTAGTGGCAAGTTAGAAGCAGAAACTATTTTTATTTTGCACAAAAAACACATGTTATTACTGAATTTTAGGTGGGCAGATACTGTTCTTGCTATAAATACTCTGCAAATCATAGCAGACAGATCTGACTAAGTGCGCCGGGGCTGAAGGTGACGAATGTGTTATGTGTGGAGGAAGCTTAAAAGTGGCTATGAGTGGATTATTAAGTGCCTGGCAGGCTCTTCCCAGTTATTTGTCCCACGTCGCGCGGCTTTTAGTATTTCTATAAGAGTTGTTGCTTGCGTCTGGTAAGTGTTGGCATAAATGGAGCTCCTGCGAATGGCTGTAAGACTTGCTGCTTGAGCTCTCTTTTCTTTTCTGTGCAGATGCTACAGCAGCAGGAGTGTAAATTGCTCTACTCCAGGAAGGAAGGTCAACGGCTGGAAAACAAAAGCAAGAACAGATATAAGAATATCCTACCTTGTAAGTGGCCTGAGCATTTGCTGCAAAAACACACACACATTCTATAGATTCAATGGCAATAGTTCAAGACGCAAACCGCGGAGGGTACAGACACCGCACGTTCTCTGCAAGCCCCTTGCCCGGTAGTCAAGAAGAAGTGCCTCCCTTGACTAAACTCACCTTTTTTTCCTGCCCCTTGTCTGTCCATCCATAGGTCCCTTAGAGATCTTGGTTATGATGTCATAACTCTGCTCTGCAAAAATCTGACTTCCTTTGAATGGAAAGTTATGTGTAACTGGCTTCGGTAACTTAAAAGTAGTCTCACCAGCAGTAAGAAGTCCAAGGCAAACTGCTGCTTTTATGAGCCGTGCCAAACTGTAAAGAACCGGCATATTTTTTATTGATTTAATGCAGCATGGGTGTTCATTTTTTTAAAAAATAATTAAAGTATCTGAAGTTTAGGCAAGTTTTCTTTTAAAGCTGACAGACAATTTGTAAATACGTCATTCTCCGGCTGTCCTCTTGGGGAAGTAACATTTTGTTCTCGGGTTAAAAAAAAAATACATTTGTACAATTGAATTGAGCAACATGACAGTCTTTCCTCCTGCACTGTTGCAGTCGATACAACGCGGGTTGCTTTGCGAGATGTTGATGAGAGCATCCCGGGATCAGATTACATCAATGCAAATTACATCAAGGTAAAGGCTGTGAACACTACATTTTGGTACATTCACAGAGTTCAGTAACTCATTAACAATTGAAAAGTATTGTACACTTTCACGCGGTCAGTGGGTGGAAAATAAACTAACGTAGATCAATTAATATTTTAACTACCACTGCTAGTATGAAGCCATCTTTATGTTGGCTAATTGCACCTATTTCCATTAAAGGTTCTCGCTTCTCGGTCTTTTGGCTAAGATCAAGTGAGTACCGGTGACGAGGAAAAGCTTGGCCTTAAGGCCGAGGAAGCCCGGGTGCCTTCTTTGAGCCCCCAGTGCTGTTTCCTGGGCACACTCACAGTTCTGATTTACTGTGATTTACAAAGTTCCCCCCAGATGCTGCATGGCGTATCTTTGCTTCCCTGGCCCTTCTGGGCCTGGTGAGGGAAAAAAAATATATACTGGCTGAGGCCTTAAATGGCTTTTTTTTTATTTACCTAACGATTGCACATGTTCCTACTATTTTTTGTGTTTTCTTTAGTATTGAATGATTTTGCACTGTATAAACAGATATCGACGGACACTGGTTCACGGTTTTGGGCACTGGAAATGTCTCAGTGGGGCTGGATTTTTAGCGGGAGAGACGGTTGATGCCTTGTGGCTCTCGCCTCTTCCTGGAGGTTACAGTGGTCCTCCTGTGGACTCCTGCGGCTCTTAATCTGAGCACAAGGAGCACGTTCTTCCAAAAAAAAACAGAAGCATCATACTGTTGAATTTCCAAACTTTTCCCAGAAATAATTCCTTAGTCATTTAAAGATTTGGTATCATTTATAATTTTAGTGGGAACACTTGATTGTCACAGGACACCAAAACAGGTACCGATTAGTGTTTTTAGTGTCTGTGACAGCGGCCTGTTTTTGTTCTCTTTTGGGGTTAAACCTTTGGCGGAAAGACTAAAATGACAAATCTGCTGATATTTATTTGCTTTACGCACTAGAGAGTACAATAAATGTTTGTCTATGTGGAACACCTTACACAAATGTGTCCACCGTAAGAGCTTAGTCTCCTTTGCACTGGGGAAGGACATGGAATCAGGTGAGGTCTCTCCATTACGCCCTGTCACATAACCACAAGGATTAAAGCGTTCTTTTACTAAATGTTCTTCTGTGTGCCTTCCTTCTCCAGAACGACGATTCTCGAGGTTCCCAGCACAGTAAAGTGTATATCGCCACTCAGGGCTGTCTGCAGAACACAGTGTGCGACTTCTGGAAGATGGTGTATCAGGAAAACACACACGTCATTGTCATGACTACCAAAGAGATGGAGCGATCCAGGGTATGACGTGTTCCCCTTTTTAGCGGCCCTGTAATTTTAGTATTATTTGTATTTATTATGACCCCCTATACGATCATAGTTACATAGTTCATAGTTACATAGTTCATAATGTTGAAAAAAGACCTAAGTCCATCAAGTTCAACCCTTCTACCTAACCTTCCTATTCTTGATCCAAAAGAAGACAAAAAGAAACCCTAATTAAGATCATCTACCCATCTTCAGCCATTGGTGTAATTGTTGTTTTTTAAGTTTAAATTTAGTGTGAATTACCTGTTTGTATTGTTTGATCCCTCTTGGATCTATAGTTTCTATACATAAATTCATTAATCCTACCTAGGGATGAAGTCACATGGATGTCGTGAAACATGCATTGTGGCAACGATTATTTTAATTGCCTGTCAATGCACAATGAATGTAGAAGTTGAATTGAAAAAGCACTGTGATAATGAGTTTCATGATCTCTTTTTATTTCCGTGCCCCCTCCAGAAAAAGTGTTTTTGCTATTGGCCAGATGAAAATTGTTCCAAAGACTACGGTGGCATCGCGGTGCAGAGTTTGGCTGTGCATTTGGAAAAAGACTACATCCTGAGAGAGCTGCAGATGTCTCGTGTAGACGGGGTAAGGCTTTCAAACCACACGTGCAACTGTGATACTCTCTTTGAGGATAAGACTTTCTTGGTGCATTTTCAATTGAAACAAGAAAAAATACTTAATCTTTAGTCATTGGCTTATGTTCCTGCTACCGCCACTTAAACCTGGAAGTGTGCATAAGTACGCTTCCTGGTCTTGCTCTAATGTTCAGCCAGCGTATATGTAATGGACTGCCATGATGCCGCTTGATTTTAAAAGGCGGCGCTCCTGTTGACCTTCGTTTCAGTGGGAGTGATACAGAGCATGCCCAGGAAGTGAACTTAAGTATGCTTCCTGGTTTCAGATGTCTCATTTTTTTCTAAATCCCATAACTAAAGAACCCCTGCATAGTTTGAAGGCCATAAGGAGAATTAGAGTTGTAAGAAGCCGTTTTCATGCTATAGGCCGGAGTGCTAAGAACATGTGTTTTTAATCACATGACATAGCCGTAAGAGGGTCTTCTGTGGAATGCCAGTGTATCATATGACTGGCCCAATAGGATTCCTAAAATGTATATATTGCCTATATATAGCAAGAACTTTTATCATTTTGGGAACTAGATTGTTCCTTTTAAAGTTCTGCATATGGTTCTTTTATTCAATTTGCACAGCGCACGTGGATATTGTTGTCATTCTTTTCCTTTTTGATTAGTGGATGTGAAAAATGCTATTACTATCAGTAAAAGTATTGGATATTTCATTAGGCAATTATTCTGTAGATCGTGCTCGGGAACATGTTCAGGAAATTGTACCGCTTTACCCCTTTGCCCTTTACGCGTAACTACCATTGTCCCCGTGATCTATCTTTTCTATTCTTACCTTTTAGCCATTAATATATATTTAGGAGCATTGTTTACTTGGTACCTTACATTTGCCTAGAATTTTCATTTGCATAAAATGATTTAAATATCTGCATTATTTTAAATTGTTAAGAAATCAAACATTGAAAGCATTGCTAACAGTATCCGCCGTGTCTTTTTATCAGCCGCTGTAATTTGCCTCCTCCTCTGTCATTGGGAAAAAGCAATTTCCCTATACAGCCGCTTACCCTTATATAATTTGATAATAGAAATATTATAGTCCATTTATCATGTTTCTCAAGACTGATATTTGGATCAGAGAGTTAGAAATTGACTCCAAAGATCGCATCTCAGTTGCACTGCTGTAATTATAGTGGGGGGATGTATAGAATTGTTTCAGGCTGCCATGTTGCATTAGTATAGTTTGTGCATGTAATGACAAGCAGTACATCTATGTGTGTTAAATGAAACTCTGCAGTATCCCCTCCAAAAAGTGACTATATATATATATATATATATAATTTTATACCTGCATATACCTCGGTTATTTTCCATTTTTGTATATTTGGTAGTGGCCAAGTTGCTGTTACATCTGAAATCTACTTGTGGTGATAGTTTTATAGATCTGATTCATCCTTGTGAAGGGTCTAAAGATTTTTTTTCTTTTCTTTCTTTCCCAGGAAGAGCCACCACGGCACATTTGGCATTATCAGTATCTGAGCTGGCCAGACCACGGGGTTCCCAACGAGCCAGGAGGAGTGCTGAGATTCCTGGAAGAAATCAATGCAGCCCAACACTGCACTCCTCAGTCTGGGCCTATTGTGGTGCACTGCAGGTGAGCTGCGCATGATACTGCTTGACCCCAGGGACACCAGAATGCTCATGGCAATTGGCCATTAGTTTGTAGAAGCGATATGTATAATGCATGCGCTAAGGTGGTCTTAGATTTGCAGACAGAAGACAGTCCTGTCTGCAAATCATATTCAGCATTAGCTAGTCGGGGATTAGAGTTCCAGGTGTAAAAATAATTGCCAAGCTAAAAACTAGAAATAACTACAATTAAAACAACTTACCATTGGTTTCTTGATGAAATTTCCTTTTTATTGTCTGTCATGTATAATTTTTTTTTTCTTCTAGTGCCGGTATTGGACGAACTGGGACAATAATAGTAATCGATATTCTGGTCGATGTTATTAACAGACAAGGTAACAGCAACAAAGCTTTCCCTCTGCCTAATACACATTAGCTTACTGCTTCTTCTTTATTCCTATAAAGTGTCTAGATCCTTCTATGAAAGAAGAGTGCGATTATTTCTCAGTCTACGAAAGTGGTGGTGGTTGTCTTATTGTGAATATAGACATACTGGCTGGCTGGCTCGGATTCATGGAAATAGGTTAACAGCTGGAGATCTATGGGTTAGGACCTTAAATATAAATACCGTCGTCCTACCTACAGACAAAATATTCAGAACTTTTTACAATGGTATAAAAAATTAAAAATATGCTTCACATTAGAAATAATGTTGAATGCTGCTCCTGATAATTGACAATTGCTTGGACACATAGGCTTGGATTGCGACATCGACGTCCCGAAAACAATTCAGATGGTGCGGCAGCAGCGGTCAGGCATGGTGCAAACAGAGGCCCAATATAAATTCATTTACATGGCAGTGCAGAAATATATAGAATCCAGGAAGAAACTCTTGGAAGATGAACAGGTGAGTAAATGGGATTCCGCAAAGTTAAATGTCCTGCTGCATTCATACATTTCCATCTTTTTTTTTTTTTTTTTTTTTTTATTATTATTTTATAAATGATACCATAATGTTCCATGCATTTAAACAGCCTGTTATTCTCAAAGAAATCTAAAGAAAAGATTGAGACACTTTAGGTATGTTTTTGAAGGATCTTGGTATTTTTTCATAACGTTAATATACATTTTTCTTCTGTAGAGGGGTAAGAAGAAGGATCGCGAATACAGCAACATTCACTATTCACCGGGGGAGAAGGTCAAACCCAAGCAGCCGCCATCTGTAGCTCCAAATCCAACCAGGTAAGAGGGAGCCACGCTGGTGGGAAGAGTTATTTTTTTTCCATGCCACGTAGAGGTAGGGATCATGTAAAGCAATTTTTTGGCGTTTGGAGAGAGACTGCAGCAGGGAGTTTTTTTTGTGGTTTAAAGCAGGCACTAGTAGCTTGTTGCTATGGAAACTGAAAAAAGTTTCTTGTTTCTGTGTTTGTTTTTGTTATGGGATTAAACCTTCAAAGGAAACAATAAAATGACAGATCTTCTATAATTACTTGAAAGCTCTGTATTTTTTTTTTTCATTTAATATTTTAATACTGTTATTTTCTATGCTACCATATTGTTGCCTTCCGTTTGCGATACAATGCCCTACGAATCAATCAACTCAATGGTTAATGTTTCAGTTCATTAGTTTCTCCTAAACCTGAAGATGTGTCCTCTGAGGTCTTGAAAGCTTATCTGACTACTTTTACTTGATCACGCAACTTCTTCTACAGGATGAAACCTAACCTAGTTTCACATCAAGCCGATATTATTGGAAGTCCATGATTAATTTGTCAATCTGTATCGCTCACAACGAGCAATCCTGGTGCAAAGTTATTAGTGGTGCGGTAACCATAGCAACCAATGGAAGGTTGCTACTGCAGTGAATAATCTTGGCATGCTGTTTTTTTTCTAACAGGGTAAATGATGATTCCGCTTGTGTCTATGAAAATCTCAACATTAGAAGCACGCATGTGTCTAGTACGAGTAATTCTGGCAGATAAGTCTTGTCCGTTATCGAGATGCGCAGATAACAGTAAAAAAGGTGAGCCCTCCCTCCCTCCCATCCGGTCTGAGGAATGACCGTCTTCTGTTATTTGCACAGTTTTTTCATCCATGTTTTTTTTCTGCCCACGGAGTTATCAGATGGTATGAAGAGCATTTAGTTTCTGGTAGCCAGTGTGCTTATTATTAAATTGTGACCTGCTGGCGTAAAGGGAGTTTTGAGTTATTTTTATGGGAATGACTCATACTATAGAAACTAGATCATGTGAATATGTGCTTTGTAAGCGTTGGTATAGCAGATGAGCAGTAAGCGAACTCTGTTTAGCCAGCGTGTGCGACATCCCTCCTTAATGGGGTTGGATGTCGGCAGCAGCCAAAAATTCACTGCTACTGGCATAACTATAGAGCATAACTAGTTGCCAAGCCCAGTGTTTAGCAGGGGGATAGGAAAATAGTACCATTAGAGCAAATAGAAGTTTCTTCCCTGCTTCCACAAAGGGCTTTCACGCTCTTGATATGATAGCTCTTGATATGACGTCATAACCCGGTGCTTTTGCTGACAACCAGGCCACCTGAGAACCATTGAACCATCTACGGTTTAGTTGCTGCTGCTAATGGCCTATTAAACGCCCTCTATGATATAGGCAGGTAAAGTATATATTGTATGACCGATATCCGAGTGCATTTCAAACTCGTACCATTTAAAATGATTTGCCTTAGCCGCTCCCAGAGTGTAACCTGTATAGAATGTTACCCTTCATTCTGTGACGCCTGTCTTGAAAGGTTACTGCCCCTTTAACTTACAAAGCCCTGCCAATCACAGCAGCTTTGCAATGCACGATTTTCAGGTTTATTGCCTCTACACACCCTAGCAAATCACAAATCGCTCTTTTCATTAGTTTCTAATATAAGAACATGTTAAATGTCACATGCAGGGAAAATATTTGCTTTCTGTGACATAAGGAATTCTCTTCTGTATAGGACAGTACATTTCGTCTCGGTTTCCTGGCCGTGGCCGTCTGGAGATGCCCCCCAGTTCTGCAGCCTATCCCTGCCTAGCCCCCCGAGCCAGCTCCAGGAGGCACCCAGCGTGAGCGAGAGAAGGAGGTGTGCGCTGTGAGGGACAGGACGCCTAAAGTAACTTATTACTAGAGAACACTTCGGTTGCCTTGATGTTTGGCAAAGTATTTATTTAAGTGCCTCAGAATGTCTGTGGAGTTTTAATTTTTTTGTTACTATTCTGTTTTTATTCTGTTTTGTAAAAAATGTAAAATAAATTCCTTGTTCTGTACAATAAAAAACCTTTTTCTTAATTTTTATTTCTTTTTTACTATGAAATTAAAAAAAATACCAGCGGTTTTGAGGTTTTGATGTTAGTGGCTTTTTGTTGTAATTTATTCTCATTTCATTTGGGTTGGGTTGGTTTGGTACATCAGCGTGGCCTCTCTATGCGTCGTAGTTTGGATTACATGCAAGAATAATATAAGTGATGTAGGCAATGACAACATTTTTTACTGAATTTTTATTTTAAATGTGTACATAAGTAAAAAAAATACTGAAGGACAATCTTCATGACACCTGGTCATAACCTATGATTGCTTCAATGTAACATGAGGAAGCTCTCAAAGCACAATAATCAGTATATTTCTTATTAATCTCACAATGAACTAGTGCAGACGTTACATTCAAGTCACTGGATAATGAAACAAATCTTCCATATTTATCATACACAGTCATGGCAGAAATTGTAAATGTCAAGGTAACATCCTAATTTACAGTTTTTTTTCTTAGACCTACACATTATATATATTTTATCAAATGATAATTTCTCTGCATGTTTTGGATGCTTGCCCCTTTTTTGTCCTCTCCACCATTTTTCATGTACGTGTCCCCTGCAATTTCCATCATCCTGATGACAATGGACATGTGAATCTAGGAGAACGAAGGAAACAACAGCTACTCATCACCGGTAGCGGAAGGTGGTGTTTCAGTGACTAATATTAACTGATATCACCATGCCATCACAGTGTCTGTAAATCAAAGTTAAATATAATGAGACAAAAATCTTATAAACGCTTGTTATTCTGCAATTGCTAATTTTGCATAGACTTGCATCTGTCAGACAGATAGAACAGCTGATGACATATGCTACATATTTAAGACATTGTTAAACACTTTGATACGTAACCACAGTGGATACAGACATTTAAAATGCATATAAAATTAAGAGATTCTCCATGATAAATTTTCATCAGGCCGTGCCGTGACAAATTACGACTAGCTGAACCGTCCAATATCCCACTTTTCTTAAAGGGACGCAAACAGGGAAAATATTTATTTTGGAAGAATACTCTTCTTGTAAAACTATGGCTTTACTTCTGCTTCTGCTTTTACTGGTACGTTGGGTTGCCGGCCCATACACAATGTATCACTTGTGCAAGTAACAGCGGTTAGCAGTGTAGTCAGACAATATTTAAATTCCTTTTCTTAACGAGCTTAGATAATGAGACCCAAGACAAAGGAACAAAGAAAAACACATTTTAAAAATGTGTCATAAAAATAGCAATCACAATGGCGTGCCTTTCAATAATCTATCTTTACAAACAGCCTTATTTACCATATGAAACACAGCAGCCACACGTGAAGACCATTTCATTTTTAAGTGGTGCTCTGCTCATGCTTAAGACAAGTCGGTGGAAAACCCAACCTGTTTGCTTCATGTAAGTTCCCTCGATATACAATGGGATGTAGATTTGGTGGTAGCAGCAACATTTACTGTAACAGGCACCCTGCTTATATCAGACTGGGACAGACTAGGCTTCCCACATGCCCCACCAAGCACATGAGTATGTTTTTAAGACATTGTATAAATGCTTTCACAGAATCATTGTTCGTGGAACATAAAGCAACAACCAGACCATTCTCATATCCACGTTAAATACTGGTAGGCCAATCTGTGCCACCTTGGCTGCAATTTGGGTGGCCTTAATACTCCATATTGCTTAGAATGTCACCAGTGTTATGGGTCGATCTTTGAGCGATTAGCTTTGTCCTTATGACATTTTGGTCGTATGTTTATTTTCCATTGGTCACAGGGAATGTAGGACTAGGTTGCTTATTGGGCACAAAGTCATTGGTACATCTTAGATTCCCCGTCTTAAGGATACATTGAACTGGCCAAAGGAGGATGCAGAACAAAACTATTATCATGAAGACAATGAGGAGAAGTCTCTTCCAATCGCTGCAGCCACAGCAAAAGCCCCTCAGTCCCGTCTGCCGCCTCTCCACCGAAGGAGTGTCCTTTTTGCTCAACCCAATGTCCACACAGATGCACAAGTCACTCTGGCTGGAGTCTGAGTTTGAGTCTGGGTGATGTTTGTAACAGAGTTTGTTGCCTTCAATCCAAACAGCCTCTTCATGTTGTAGGTGGGCTGGTAGGTTGGCTAAAAGTTCTTGGCTGGTTTGCAGAGCTGGGGCCCCCTCCTGTGGTATCGGGGTGGGTTGACGGCAAAAAGGGCATAAGACTTTGTCTGTTTGGCTTTCGGGTGGGAGGGCAGCCACCAGTCTTGCCACACACTCCAAGCAGAACGTGTGTGAACACTGTAAGACCTTTGGGGTTTTGAAAATGTTGTCATATCTGGTGAAGCAGATGGAACATTCCAGTGTGGAATCTGCCTCTTCCTCTACTTCTACCTGTGTATGCCAGATTTCTGTGGGTGCGTCCATAGTAACACCTGTAAGAGGAAGAGAATGTGGTCAATACAATATTCAAATACAACGTATATTCATATAAACAATACTAATGTGATCTGGTTACCTTTGATGCATTTACAAAGGTTATTTTAATGATGACAATAAAGAATAACTTAAAGATCGTTCTTATTGAAGATGAGAAATTATATAGTGTCAAACTTTAAAAAAAAAGGCCGGAATGTGCGATAATAGAAATTTGTACAACAGTCACCCAAACTTACAGAAACTTCCCCTCTGTAGTTACATCATCAGACCAGTAGGCGGCCGTAGCTACAGTAGTGTAGAATGACAGCACTTTAGTACATTAATCAAAGACCTGTAACCAGGGGAGGCAGCATCCATAACGGGGAGAAAAACAGGAAAGAATGTATAATAAATAGCATTGCAACATTTTCCAGAATCTGCCGATGACCCAGAAAAATGTAACAAAGAGATGCATCTCAGGTATATAATGTGAGAGCATACCATCCACAACATACATATAAGGCTGGTAATTCTACTTATATATACTGTTATGGTTCAAATTTTCTTCTTTATATTTAGAAATCAAACCCATGCAACAATCTGATCGCCCCCATTAATGCCTCCATGTGGATACGTTGCCTAAAACCATGATAAGTAAACCGTATTCCATCGTTTGCAGAATAGCCTGTAACCTTATAAATCCAGCTGTTCCCTGGCTCTTACCTCTTTTTTTTTTTTAAAAAACAAATGTAATTAGACCTCTTCCCCTGTAGCACATATGAATGCTGGATGTCAACATAAAAGTCACATTTAAACTGTCCTTTAGGTGACAGCACTTATATGAGCCATACGTAAGGGGACTTCCGCCTGTGGATTTTTGGAAGGTCTGTCGTATGATGTCATCGTTACACACCCACACACAGATTGCACTGTCATGATTCCTAATAACAGCATTGCTCGCCTGGTATTTTCCCCAAAGGCTATTTCCTTGTTCTGCTTAATGTGATAAAAGAGAGATCATACACCTTCCCTGAACCCAACTGCAGACACTGACAACTGAACTGACAAGGCTGAGCTACAGCCACTAAGAGGCAGCAGTTACCCTGCGGCCAACATGTTAAAATCATGTTACGTCAGCTCTGAACACAACCGTGGGGCCTATTTACTAAAGGGAGAGCTGGCAGGAGAGATGTGATTCCAACTATACATCATGAAGGTCCAACCCTGATGAGCTTCTGCTCCTGGAAGAACTTAGCTGGCCCTGTATAATGTAACCACAACTCCACTGTATTCTCTTTCTTACGTGAATGAACCCATTATTACAGCTAAAAAAACACTGTATATGCATCTGCACATTATAATTATTAATGGCATTAATGTATATATTTATATTACCCTTCACATGTTCATGGTTTATTGTATAATTTTTTTCCTCTTTCAGTTATTTTACAAAAAAAATCGGAACCATAAGGTGGATCGAGTGTTGATTTCTGCAGGGTCAACTTATGGCAACAGTCTGGAGTCGGAGGAATTACCTTTCCCTGTGACTGTTAAGAGATGTGCATGTGCTCCTTAACACGCATGAGGCTATAGTACACACGGGACATGAGCGAACACGTGTCCAGCACTTACAGGGAATGTATGTAAGAATAAAAAAAAGGTTATAGATGCGTAATAAACCATGGTATGGTATGATCAAGGGCTCATTGGAATACACCCTACACTCGAGGTTAGAGACTACTGGTGTATCCACTGGTTGTACCCCAGTCCACAGAAGGAGTGTGGCTGTTCCTTTCTGCACTACCCTTGCCTAGCCGCTAGGGAAGAAAACATATAAAGAAGAAATAGGAGAGCGATATGAGTAGATGGTTGTGAGAACAGGTTCCCGATTTGAATATTTCTAGCGCTCACCATTTGAATATGTACCAGAATCATTTCTCTACCTCTGAGACGATAGAAGTCTGCCTCGGATTTGCATCATTAAAAGACCACAAGGCACGGTCCTTCGGAAAGCATTTATCTCCATATTAAAAAAATGTTCCAGTTTCAGGTTTCCTGGTACACTGAGCTAGACGACTGCCAAAGAATGTCGTAACGCAAGATCCCGAAAGATTGGAAGCATTTAAAATAATAATTGGAAAACATTTCATGTGATGGCTTTACTGATTTGTGTTGCATGCGTTGCATGTTGAAATGATTTCATTATTGTATCATTTAATACTTGCTGCTCCTTAATATAATCTTTTGAGTGTGGGTTTCAATGATTTGTCATCTTGTTGTTCTAAATGTAAGGAACATAACATCTATCGTATGCCCTTTAATGCATATAAGTGCTGAGTGGCCCCTTTACATTTTCGTGGTGTTCACCTGTACGGCGCATGTTACGCCACGTGATACAGCCCACCAGTCGGCTCCAGCGATAACTTGGAAAGGCTTCCAGGAGGGGCTCTAATAAGATCCCTAAGCGCACTACCATTGACTTGAAAAGTCAGACTAAAGAGGAGGCATTGCACTGCAGCTCTGGTGCAGGTTTAATGAATGCATGTTAAAGCACTCACAAAGTACTATAATATATTCTTTGTTGAGGATCGTGCATCGGATACAGGAGTGCCCCTTTAACCTGGTATATTTTCTTTAGCTCAATGCACCTCCGTCTTCCCTGCTTTTCTGATTCTATTTTATTTTTGAATCCTCTCAGCGCAGCTTTATCAGACAGAGCGGAAGGGCCAATGTTTATAGCCCCAGACGCTGACCTCATACTCTGCTGAGAGGCTTGTGTTGTTCCCTACCTGACAGACGTGATGATACAAAAGGTGTTCTTGTTTAAAACTGGAATTCCACTTTTTTCTGCAGGTAAAATAAATGGCTAAAGTGAATTCCACATATCTGGGATGGTTCTGCCATCATTTTGCAACGTTAATAATTGTGAAGGTGCTTAAAACCACCACATCATTTTTCTGATCTTAGTATAAAAAAGAGGAACTACTTGTTGGCCGTAATCCATAAATTAAGTCAGGAAACTGATCAAAAGTCTAGGGGCTTTAGTCTACCTGGCTATGGAAGGTTCATTCATAAAAAGCGGTATATATTAGTTTGCCCGAAATAGACTATAAGCTCTTCAGACCAGGTGTGGGGGAAGCGATGCCAAACAAAACTTGGAATCTGTAACATGTAAAGGACATGTAATATGTAATATATATCACATAAATAAGATAACAGGACACTGGCAGAGATTAGCCTCGTTGCTATTAAAGCTGATGTATCTTGTAGTAATTGAATCTCTAAATCTCGAAATTTTTCCCCATTTGTAGCAAACCATAACATTTCCAGTTATCCTGTCGAGAACTGGTTGTGTTTTTATCTAACACAGTATACGAGAAGGTTTTTTTTGTGTTTTCGAGTCAGTTTGTTAAGCTGGGACACAGTTGTAGCCGGCATTAATAATTAGCCATGCAGAGACTTTGAGGCCACTGAGCCACCTCACATCCATTATCCTAACCACACAAGCTTCAGGTGGACACGCCGGATGATGATGATGTTACTGGGTGGACAGACACACTAATAGGTTTAGGAAATAGTCCCAGCAAAGCGTTGCTAATTCCTCTGGCACTAAAAGGCAGGATAATTATTAAAACCTAATTCTTCATAAAAATAATGTGCTCAATGGAGGCAACGCGTATTTGCATTTTGGAAGAACATTTTGCGTTAACTGTTTCAGCAAAAGAAGGTTGTGCACTTGTCCTCCCATACGGGAATAACTCCCTTCTTATAAAGATGTATAACAAGACAAAATTAATACACACACAAATATATATATATATATATATAAATAAATAAATAAATATATAAATAAATATAAATATATAAATAAATAAATATATAAATAAATATATAAATAAATATACATATATAAATAAATATACATATATAAATAAATAAATAAATATATAAATATATATATATTATGACCAAGTATATTCAACAAAGAAAGAAAATGTTTATAATTAATTATAATTAATAAGTAATTATTTTATTTCTATGATTAAGAAACCTAGTTCACCTCTAGTGTATAAAAGAGTAGATGCTATTGTATGAGCTGTATGTACGCATAATCAATGAATATTTAGTACGGTTCCACTAGTTTTGGTTCACTTAACCACTCGTCAGCCATCCATGTAGAACAAGGGCCGGCCGAGTGCAGTAGCTTTGTTCCAGTTCTCAGGCACGCAGGTGCTTAGTGTTACTATTTTCTGTGCAGATCTTACAACCACTCCCCTGCTAAAAGTGCACACGCCTCAGGTAAAATACAGCGTGCCATCTGTACAACAACGAGACTGACGAGCGTTCCGGGGAAACTAGAAATACCATGTGCCATCATAGAACATTCTCAAGAAAACGACTAGAAATGACCGCATATACTCTATATCTGGCCCAACAAACCCACAACAATGCAACAATAAACGTAGAACATCTGTAGACATCTGACGATGATCAGACTAATAACAGCCAGTATTTGATCACCATGCAACATCATAAGTGTCAACTTTTAAATAGCCAATGGTGCGTCTCTATTCACCACTTTTAAAACTAGTACCGGGAAAACAAGTCTGACTTAGAACAAGTTTCATTATTATAGTCCTCAAATTCCCAACAGATTCTAAGACTCCCCTTGTCTGAACACATGCGGTCGAATAGGTGTGTGTCCATCTACGTGTGTCAGTGTGATTAACCCATTGATTGGGGTAGATTGTGGGTTACATCGCTTTACACAGGGTATTACACTAAGCTTATGATGTTTCCGTCCCATCCACAAATTCATTGGGTACCACTTAAAACAAAAAGGAAACACACCCTGGAATTAGGGTAAGCGAACCGATATGAAGGCACTCATCTGGTAACTGAGAGATAGCAACAAAGAAACCCACGAGCCTGAAGAATATCAGCTTAGCAACAACATTCAGTACAGCAAAAAAAGCAAGTATATAAAAAACAACAAAACATTCTAAATGAACTCATAGATACAAAACCCTAACAGTAGAAAATTATTAATTACCCTCCTAAATTAAAGTCCTCTTTCCAATACAAGGTAGATTAACATCTGTGCGTTCTGTGACTCATATATACTTATTCCCCATACAGATTAATAGCGGAAATATATAAATGAAACTTTATCATTTTATTTATTTTAAGCCGTGTAAACTACTGCTAAAAGTTAAATAAGTTAAATAAGTTACTATACTCGCAGAGAATATTCTATGGGGAACATAACTCTATGTATTACATGTAACCGATTCATCATAGAGTGGATTTTATTGCCAAATTGAAGCTTATTTCATATAGTGTAAACTTAACAGTTTTGTTAACGCTATGACTGCCAGCTTCTCTTCAGTAAACATAAAAACAATAAAATATTTGCAAAGCGTTGCGATTTGCCTAAACTTACCAGTGGTTTTCCAGAGGTTTTGAATTATATGAATTTCAGGGTTTCGGTGCTGGTATGTTTTTATTGTCACCAGTATTAATGCAGATGCTGCTTCTTGCCACTCACTTGCGCATGCACGCTGTCATTCATTACAGATGTCCTCTACACACCTTGCAGGTCACACCGCATGCAAAAGTGCTTGTTCCTGCTCAGTCAGATCCTTATATAGCTTCATTGTCACAGGTGAGTCATGGAGGGGATGGGTTTTGAACTTGTAAAGTTTCTGCTTTCTCATTTCAGGTAGTTCCCTTATTCATACCGAGCATTAAGAGCTGGATACTTGGAACGGAGAATACCTTAGCAGTGACTGGAATGCAGTAATAGTATATATAATTATAATATAATCATATTTAGATTAAAATATGAAATGAATTTATATTAATATATAATTCTATCCTTTACAGGTAATGTTATGTCTTTAAAGGTGCTTTAAAAGATTAATTGCACTTTCTATTACGTTACGCAACGGAACATTAGCAATTAAATATTTTCCTTTGAAAACAACATAAAAACATGCAGAAACTTTTACGAAGGCTTTTCAGTTTCTATGACATCAGCCACAGCTCTTGTGTCACATTGACAACATTTGGCAAGATGAAAGTATTACTTCTAGGAAGGACTTGGGCATTCAACGGTACTAGGAATAGGTCTAACGATGTGCTTTGATCCAAAATAGCGAAATTCATCATCATTCATTGAACAACATATTCAGACCAGACAGAAGATAGTAAACGTATGGCATGTGTAGGAAAAAAATAGTAGTGGGGTTGGTTGCTAATAGGTGAACTGTAGGTGAGTTTAGGAGATCTAAAAATAATCTCACTGAGTGTTAATGTTGCGCTGCACCACTTCTTGGGAGTAGGGTGACCACATTTTATTTCTGCCATTCAGGGACACACTATGAAGAGAATGAGATTACACACACAGGGGTATCATATATATATATATATATATATATATACTGTCACATACACATAAATGCATTTTATATCAATTATTAGGAAGCTTTAGGAACTTTGTTAATTTGATATTTAATATATTCATATTATAATATATATATATATATATACAATCATTACCAGACATGAGCAGATTCAGAGAATGAACCCCTCTATTATCAGACATTACACACAAAGAGGAAAACATAGTCCCATACACACACAGTCACAGGGACTCACCCTATCAGGAGAGGTTTTTGAACGGTAGTCTCTCCTCATTGGCTGAGGCCTCCGTGACTCACTTGGAAGTGATATACATATGCAACAGCCTGGAATATAGGAAAGAGGGGGTTTAGAGCTGTCCGACTCCTTATAAGTTGAGTGTCTGTTACCTTGTAATTATCTTGTAGTTACCCTTCAGTTTTTTTAAATGTGTACCAACAGAGGACAAAAAAGGAAAGGTTTTGTGGAAGCCATACCCACCCTGTTTATTCCTCAACCCATTTGGTCAAGCCCTGTCCGCTTCCTATACCAGGTACAAACATTTTACACCTATTCCACACCTACGAGCATTTTTAAAGCATTCAGAGGTGATCTGTAGTTCTCCATGAACCTGGAATATAATGCCAACAGTAATATTGCACTAACAAAGAATATGAAGGCCAGTGACAAGTAGAGTTGCCATTCTTCTGAGGCCAACACGTTTCGCATTTTGCTAAACAGCACAAGTAATGTTTGTATCTTACACAATGGGGGATGTAGAAATGGGTAACTGAATTAAGTCTAGGTGCTGTCACAAAACCTTCAGTTCAAAATTAATTTCGGGAAATGCTTAGATGTGATTGGTCTAACCAGGGATGCACAGGGGTGATTAGGTGCTCCTGGAACTTCGTTTATTTGCAGACCTGGAGGCTGTCATCGGGTCGCTCATGTGATATTATAGACAACTTTCTCTGCTCAATTACCACATTAGCTGATTCTTTATGGCCATGATAATGAAGTCCTGTTTATCTAATGAAGTCCTTTCCTTCATAAACTTTCATAAGTCAGAAGGCCTCTCACAATATTTTGTAAATGTATTACTAGTAGTAGCCATAAAATAGCTTGGTGGTGGTTTCCCTTGAAGGAAAAACTAGATGGCCATGGGCCTACAGGAAGAGAATATAAATTGTATGCTATAAAGGCTGCCAGGCTCTGCCATAGTTAATGAATGTATTGGGTTGACTAGACAGACATTATCTAATCTCTTCATAAAACTTGTGACCATTATTGTGTTGCAATTATTAGCCATACAAATAACCATAACAAAAAAACCATTGCATAAAATGTTTAGAAAAGATATAAGGAAGAAAAACAAGCTCTTCTTGATTGCCTTTAAGAACCATAGGCCGTTTGTGTAATGAGAATAGTGAAATTGGTGGCAACGATTGCACCATTTCTAGATGTTGCTCCAAGTTGATTTTATAACTATGTGATAATATCTCATGTGCTTTTTGGACAGGGTCAGCCATGCATCTTTGTGTTGGTTATAATGTTTTGCAAAATACAAAATGATTGAACATATGTTCCCTATGCCAATGTGATTTTGTGAGAAACACCATGCTAGCTGGATTTTCCCATTCCCTTTGTAGATACTGGTGGACCAGCATGTACTGTAGGCATTCATGCTTGGACACCCTTTTGGTTCTATGATATACCCAGCCACCAGAGGGCAATATACTGAGTGAGGGCAACATGTTAGTACATATAGAATATAAGGAAAATGTACACCAGTATTCACAGTTAAAGTGGATAAAAGAATAGTGAAATAAAATATAAAAGGAATATATACTCTACTTTTTCCGACCGAGTGTACAGCTGCAACCCTATAAAACACTCTCCACGAAGTGTTGAAATACCGATTTGGAAAAGGACTTCCGTCTAGGGGCGCTTATATCAATCGATCTGAAAAAAACAATATAGCATATATCATCTTTTTGTTTTTTTGAGATCAGATGTTAGTACATATGGCTGGGCCTACTGAATGGCCCAGTGACTAGCGATAGAAGAGCCCAGAAAACAATGAACTGTTAGGTGGAAAATGTAATTATTGTACAAACCGCACAAGCATTTGCCAAAGCGGTACCAGTAACATAAGGTGATCAAATCTCCTTTGGTAAAGTTGGTGTCAAGTCCTCTCAGTCCACTCAGGTTAGAAGAAAGTTTGAACGTTCCCCACATTTCTTAGCAGAAGTTATAGTGATATCAGGTCACGTTCCACTCACATCACCCAGTGATGTCCTCATATCAAATCACTCTTCAACCATCTCATGCCTGGTCTTGTCCACGACACCCACTGGGATGAAAGAAGTGGCGTTCTCCAAGCACGGTGATCAAGACTTGGAGAACAAAATACTTGTTTATAGATATAACGTCCCTGCTAATATAATTACTTTTTTGGTTTTTGGGAGTTTAACCTCCTTGCAAATGCTGATGGTAGTGTATTATACATTCTTTATTATATTTATTTAACAATAAAAATAAACTATTTTTGGGAAAAAAAATAAGTAATGACAGTTTGTCAAAAAGTGTACAATCTGCATGTATTGTGTTTGCATATATACAGCCTAAGCCAACTGTGTCCAACAATGCAAATCTTTAAAAAAAAACAGTATTAATAACAACGAAGAGGATTAAAAAAAATCTTCTGTAATCCATAAAACCCATGTAGTGGGTCATTAAAATAATCTTCCAAAGTATTAGGAGAAATGTTACTTTCATATTTGCTAATACCAGGAGATAATGTGCAATTATATGTTACTGATCTCTTCTTAATCTGATTTCATGAAATTTAGCAAAATAACATAATGTGATGTATTATAATGAAGACTAAACCGTAATGGTCCTGATCTAGACAGCGCATCCGTTTTTATACAAAGAAATAATAATCACAGTGTCTTAACCACATGGCTTTGGAATCTAAACTCTGTATCAGATGAAACATGATATTAAGGGATAAAGGTGTTGTAGATATTATTGTATCGCCCTATTTATTTGATGTTTAGTAATTCTTAGTGATAATAAAATCCAAACAAAAATTGGTACACCTCCACATCTTTAAATAAAGACATTTAAATAATGATTTTTTGGTGGGTTGGGTGGCAGGGAGGAAGAATATGGAGTACAGGCGGTTCAACGCATCAAAGGATTGCCTCTCACTTGCGCCACTTGTGTAACAGAGGCCCCTGTATTGCAGTCCCCCTCCTGAAAGATAGGTTTGTATCAGTATATTAGTGTGTGAGCGTGAAAGTATGTTAGCATGTGTAGAAGTATCTATTATGTGTTGAAGTATGTGTGTTCAAGTATGTTAATGTGTGTGAAAGTATGTTGGCGTGTGTGGACGTATTCTAGTGTGTGTTGAAGTATGTTAATGTGTGTGAAAGTATGTTAGCATGTATGGAAGTATGCTAGTGTGTGTTGAAGTATGTTAATGTGTGTGAAAGTATGTTAGCGTGTGTGGAGGTATGCTAGTGTGTGTTCAAGTATGTTAATGTGTGTGAAAGTATGTTAGCGTGTGTGGAGGTATGCTAGTGTGTGTTCAAGTATGTTAATGTGTGTGAAAGTATATTAGCGTGTGTGGAGGTATGCTAGTGTGTAAAATAGGATAAGCAAGTGTAAAAAAAAATCTGAATCACCTATGTACATAAATAGATTCAAATTTGCATGTGAAGTGAACTGGATTAAAGATGTTTTGTATACGTATGGATAAATGTGTGCATGTAAATGTGAATTTGTGTCTGTGTATGTTTCAATGGATGTGGATGTATATATTAGTGTATACAACAATGTAACCAAGGGTAAAAGAAATCGGATTACAATACAGGGGTTATGATACGGGCCTGAGGGAAAAGCATATGACAGGGGGCATGGGATCTGAGAGCGAGCTGGGGGTACGACACATGGACTGGGTATATAACAGGGGCAAGGATGAGATGTTTTAGAATTTCAGAGCTAAGGCCAAGGTGACTGAGTTGGGAAAATCTCCAGTAAAGCTTTAGTATTATTCCAGCTTGGCTATTTTAGCTTCAATTTTGCGATTCTCTTCCTTGCCTTTAAAAATGTCCACAAATTCTTTGCATGGTGAATAGATCGGAGAATGTTTTATGATTTCAGGTTTATGACTGTAAACATTTTTTAAAAATCGTTTTATTTAAAAATATTCTTATTTGTTCTTATTTGTTATTTAATCTAATTGATAACTGTTTTTATTGTATTTTTGAGGGAGCTACAAGCTATCTTGCACCAGGGCGCTTAGCTCACTAGTTCCGCCACTGACACCCGCTCCTGGGTAATTATTCTCCTTGTGCGGTGTCCAGGTTCAGAGACGTACTGAGTCGCTTTCTCTCAGCTAATGGAACCATGGATTAAGGACACTGCTCTACACCATTTCAAGCATCTCCAGTTGGAAAGAGAAGATGTAATGAAAGGAAGTTTTACTTTACTGAGAGGATGGCAGTACCCCGAGAGATACATTTTTGAGGGATTAGGAAGAAGGCTTTTGGGTTTTTGATGGTTGAGCTCGTCTGTTGGATTTTGTTACTTTACAAAAACCTGAATCAAAGATACGACTGCATATTCAACCCACATTTCTGGACAGAGTCCAGAAGATACAGTTAAAGGTACAGTCACAATTTCCAGCCATTCAAACCCGTTAACAAACAACGATGGGGCAATTTTATAACACTTACATCTTGGGACATTTCTGATTCAGTGATGCCGAACACATTGTCTGGCTGAAATGCTATATAAACTATATTACCTGTTATTCTGCTAATAATTAACTGCTCTTATCCACTGGCCTACTATCAAGATATACAAAACATTATTACTGGTACAAATCAATAAAACAAACTATACCGCCAACTGGTATATTACTCATTATTTTTAGAGTAGATAACATACAGTATAAATAATATCACAATTAACAGTTGCTTTTATTTAAATTAGTATGTTCTATTAAAACGCTGCCCACATTGGCTATTTGAGTTTTTTTCAATAAGTTGTGAGTTTTTGGTGACCTGCAGCAAGATTAAACATTTCGACTCAATAAACCAGTAATCGTTAAGATGAGGGACGTGTCTCCTGCACCAGCGATGAAGATGGCAGGTATGTATGGGCAGCTCAGATCTCTGGGGGCCAGGAAAGGGTCTTCCCCAAACTGGTGCCAAAAAGATGGAAGCATGTAATTGCCTAAAATATCATTGTTTATGTCTCGACAAGCATGAGTGGCTAGTGGAAAGTCTGAGGGATACTTGATTACCAATTAATAATTTATTTTAAGACAGTATGACTAAAGACAAGTGTTATGAGTCATTAAACACTCGATATTTACCCTCACTCCGTTGAGGCTAGTTCCCCCGAATGATTCATAAGCAATAATAAATCTGGACTGTTGTACGTTTCCTGCTTAATAGTGTAGATATGTTGTCATAGGTTGAACTCAAAATACGGAGGAGTATTGACACATTCGAGTGGTGTTTTTTTTTTTTTTTTTTACCACCCCAGGTGTGACTATTGAGGAATTGTAGGTTTCAGAATGAGTCAGAAAGGGCGAGATCATAGACGTTTAGGGTCAAGATAGGCCAGAGGGACAGGACAGAGAGCGACGAGAACAGAATTGTAGGACCCTGCTCACATTCCGTATGTATGCGGAAAGCGAAAAGAAGGTACAGCGTAGGCACAATCTCCAAGGCTCTCATTCCGCAAAGAAGTCAAGAAACTTTAGAAGCAGAATTCTTACAGGACTGGTCGGAGACTGAATGGCACCTCAGAAAAGAGTACCTGACCCAGTCCCTCCCCAGTTTTACATAGCATTATGGTTTTACTTAACTATTGTGTGTTTTTGCCGTTTAAATTATAAGCACATTTTCAGCTTTAGAACTTTTTGAACTTTAGTACAAAACTTTCTGAACTCTTATGAAAGAGGCATCAGATATTGTTTTCCTAACAGGACAATCCTCTACTAAAAAGCGGCCCAAGGGTACTTGTCACCACTTTAGATCTGTTTCCGTAACATTATTACCACTGACAGGTGAAATGAATAAAACACTGATAATCTTGTTATCATGGCACCTGTCAGTGGGGGGGGGGGATATATTAGGCAGCAAGCGATCATTTCGTCCTCAATCTTGATGTGTTAGAGGCAGGAAAAATGGGCAATCAGAAGGATCTGAGCGACTTTGCAAGGGCCAAATTGTGGTGGTTAGACGACTGGGTCAGAGCAGACATAGACTTTGATGGTAAATAATAACCATTTGGCCCATTTAGACTGCCTGTTTCTCCCGTGTGAAGAATCAAACCTTAATCTGGATTCAGGATAGACAAATGCGGATCCCATGCGTGTTTAAATCCCTCTACAACATCTGCTGGGAGGCTTTTCCACTTATCTACCCCCAGGCTGGGGCATATTTTTTTTTTTGTATATATACCGGATATTGATTTGTGTCATGCGATATTATATATTTTTTTATAAACACACTTAGACCGGATAGGGTCAAATGCAAAGGCATTTAAAATTCCCCAGCAGCGCCTGGAGCAGCTCTCTGCACACAGCACGCTTATCTCAGTTACACCGCTCAGTATGATTGCAGTAGTTTGAATTTCCCAGGCGCACAAATACCCACCCAGCCCATGTCATTTCTATTATCTGCACAAGACACACACGGCTCATCGGTCTGCGCACTCGTGGCTCGCTGTTGATTGAAGGCGTCTGTCATCTGTCTTGATTGGCAGCTACCATCCTCTCCGAAAAACTGGCCTGTCTGGCAGAATTCTGTAGTTCATCATTGTTCTTACATAAAGCGAGTGAATGATTACGATCGCTTCCCTGCTTATTATTCCTCTGGCAAAGGATCTTTTGTAGTCTTTGACATTATATTAAAATATCATAGAAAGACGAGGCACATTCATCTGTTAAAAGGTTAGAAGGCTTCATATGAGGCGTACATTTTTTTCGTGAATGTCAGCGCTAACACAATTGCTGTATAGGAATAGAATTTATTAAACCAATGGGCCCGATGGTGAATATCTGAGTTAGGGGGTAATATATATATTGTTTGTTCTAACTACAGAGATGTCTTGGCTTAAACACATATACAAAGAACGATTGTTAAAGAGTCACTTAAACCAGTCGTTCCTCAGAGCCGCACTCAGAGCTTAGTTTATTTATTTGTGTAACATAAATTGTGATGGCAACCTTCTCTTTTGTCTTGCTGTGTTTAGCGCCCAATATGTTGACATTATGTTTTTATTGTTACTTTCTCAGTTGTTTTGTTGGCTAGTTTATCTAGCTTCTGACATCACTGTCCTGGCCACCTTTGGCCACACTACGTACTCTGCAGATAACGTACCGGTTCTGTCCTGCTGGTAAGGATGATTGAGCCGCAGTAAAGTTGAGCACATGTCTCCGTTTGTAATTACGTAGGGAACATTTTATTTTTTCCTTTTGGCGGCATCCTGTTATTTTTTTTTTTTTTCAGTGAAATAGAAGTTAAGGGGAGAAATGGAAACAATATCTCTTAGTGTTTGTCCCGAGACACAAGGTCCCTTGGGTGCCCTTTGAAGGCAGTAACATAATTGCTTGGATGTCTCCTCACTGTAATTTAAAGCAAAAATGTTTTTTTTTTTTTAATAAAACCTGTAAACTTGTATAATCCTTGTCCAGCTTTGCTGTGCTTGAAATACTTTTGGAAGCTACAATATCTTTTACCATACAGACTCTTTCTGAGTGTATATATATATATATATATATATATATATATATATATATATATATATATATATATATATATATATATATATATATATATATATTTACATGGCCATGAATATGCATGACCACTTCGATCCAGGGCAGACTGGAGATGACTAACTGGACCTGGCACTTTAAGGACATCGGCTGTCAAACGGGTAAGTATAGAGCTCCATCATTCTGCAGCCCACCAGGCCTTTTGCCCAGATGTGCCAGGAGGCCAATGCTATTACAACTGTGCCAAATAACCTTTGGGGGAAACGCTTGGAATGGGGAGACAGGCCAAGTTCCTCGTTGGTTGATGCCAGAGGAGGCTCCTGCAGGCGACCAATAGACTCACTTGCATGGACTGGGGAGACCATGATCTCTCTGTTCCAAGAGTTAAAGGTCCGTACAAACGACTCTATCGGTCGTTCGTACGGACCTTTAACTCTTGGAACGGGGAGACCAGTGGTACCAAGTTTCTTTGCTCCCAAACAGCTTTTCTGTGCTGTCAATACCCCTTGCTCTCCCCCCTCCCACATACACTATGGCATATATATGCAGACACACTTAAACAAATTTGCACATGCTAACACACACACGTACACACTCATTCTAACACACACTCCCTTCTCTCACACACCACTCATGTTAACACAAACTCCCTCTCACACCACTTACACATACATGCTCACACACACCTTTACATCCACATCCATGGTCACACACACTTGTACATAGACATTCATGCTCACATAGACTAATACGTAGACATGTATGGTCACATACACTTATATATAGACATGCATCATTACATGCACTTATACGTAGACATTCATGCTCACACACTGATATACATAGACATGCATGATCACATACACTTATACAAAGACATCCATTCTCACATACACTTATACACCGACATCCGTGCTCACATGCATACAAACATACATACCCAGCCACACCTCTCTACCTCTCCTGCTGAGCAGCCTCAGTTTTACCGCAGGGTCATGTGACATAACCCCACTGTGTACCTATCTCTCTCCGTGCTAGTTCAAATTGTTTAGAAAGGACCTTTCTGACCTGGACCACTGCGGTCCATGTCGATAGGGCCCTTTATGAACAATTTTGAAGCAGACAGGAACAAGGGGTGGCCTCCATGGTCCCTAGAGAGGCGGGTGGACCAATGCCTGCTAGGGCAATCGCATCTGTCCTTCATTGTTATGCAGGCTTGGTATTTTGCCCTATTGATTGATATAATGGCAGCTAATTGCTACACATCTTGTCCATACGGTTCATGTGATCTGCAAATCACAACAACAAATATTTCTGGCAAGTCACATATTACAAAACCCAGTAGTTAGACCGGTTTATAATTTAGCCTTGTATTTAGTCTATTTTTGGTAATCATTTGTCACCTTGAAGTGTAAAACTTGTATTACACTATATACACAAAGTCCACAGGTAAAACTGCTAGAAGCGGCCCCTAAATGCTCACTCCCATAGAAGAAAGAGTACTTTGGAAAGATAAGGTGAAGGGAATGGATGGTGCATATGGGTAGTGACCAGAGCCATACCTTTATACATTGCTTTATTTGTGAGCGCAACTCTACTATTTAGCAGTTGTGAGATAAACCACTCTCTCCATGACTTCCCCACCCTTCCCCATAACCATCACTGGAATGATCGTTTTCCTATATTCCTGTCCTATCTTTCCCCTGTTATTTCTCCACAACTTTCCCTTGATGTCTCCCCCTCTTCTTAACTCTTTCCATTCTTACTGTTTAACTGGTATCTCACCCGTTCTCCCCTCGTAGCCCCCATCTCCCGCTTTTCTTGAATATGGAGCAGTGAACTTAAAACATGATATCTGAACCAGGCGCTTAACACCCAGGACAATAACTGTCGGTGCCTTCAGTTCCATGTGTATAAAATCTGTTGGTGCTCTATAAAGAACATTTAATAATAATAGTTTTTACCCCTGTGCCTGGGTACACCGGAATGCTGATTCCCAAAGTGAAAAGAGCACTACTTCTAGATCATAGTCCTTGAGGCCAATGATAAAAAAGCCTAAAAGCAATAAAAAATATATAACAATATTGTATGTTACATTTTACATTACATTTAAAGTAGCGGTCGAATGCATTTCTAAAGCATTCTAAATTCAGTACATGAATTGAGAGTTTTATACGTTAAAGAGATCAACCAAATCGCACTTGTTTTCATTAGAAAGGTATTGTTTTCACGAAAAACCTGCAGAGGGACTTTTCAGTCCAAGGTATGTGGGGCTTCACGTTAGAACAAATCATATTATACCTTCAACAAATGTCAGTTTTGTTTTTTTATAAACACTGAAAATATTATGCTAAATATTTCACAGTAAATGTCAGGCCAAACCCTCGGATCCAACATGAAGATTTTAAAAGTCATTTCAGGATAAATAGAACTTACAAAATAGCCAATGACAAGTTCTTCTAATCATCACCAAATTTAGTTTCGATTTGCCTTGTTGCTTTAGGACACCAAACAAACATAAATACTTTTTTGTCCAAAGGGGTCATGAAATTGTATTAAATATTATATTGTCTGTACCCAAGCCAAAGAAGGTAAAATCATTTCATACATTTAGTGTTTGTAATTTGATTCCAACTGTAAAAATAAGAAGAATAAGAAATACCTTGCAGACTCTTAAACTGGACACAATCTATTGAGAAACATTTGTCTTCCTTTCTGAGGATTTCTGGTATAGAAAAGCTGTCGTAACGTTACACCAGGGGTGGCCATGAAACCTTCCAAGCGATCTTGACCTGTCAATATAAAATGGCATGAAATTGGCAAATAACACACCACTATATTTTTTCTGACTTGTATATCAAAGAATAATCTTCAAACATTTAAGAAGACACACAATAATCAGCCGCTTTGGTGAATGCTCATAAAATCTAGATTTTAAGTACACAAGATTTTGCATGAATCATAGGTTCAAATAAAATGGTACACAAATTTAATAACAGATATGCTCTAAAATAATATAGAATAAGCTACTGTAGCCATATTATAGACAACTGCTAGTTTGTCTATTTTGTACCACCTGCAGACCATTATTCAGGTAGCCGGGGTACATGTCCTGTCCCTTACACCGGTTACACACATTGGCTGGTCCAACTTTTGCTTCTAAGAAACTGATTGGTTAATTAGATGGTAAAGCAGGCAACAGGATGCCCATTGGCATGAAATAATTGGTGATTCATAGTTAGTAGAGCTAGGGAATAGGTGTGTTGAAGTCATGAAAACCTTATTATTTAGCCTCCTTCAGCAGTAACCACCAAAGAAACAAAACATGTGGGAATTGCTACATCCTACACACTGAAATGTAATTTTTGGGAATTTCACTGGGTGTAACTGTCATGGAGCACATGTTTCTACTTTCCTTCATGTTCTAAGTATGGGAGACAGTTTCACCCAGATCTACATTTCTTCCTGCAGGAGTATGAAATGCTTGTAGGACACAGAAGGATCTGCCCCTCTAGTTTTCAAATAAATCACAACTCTTTGATCTCAGAAGGACATACTAAGGCTCCATTATTTAGTCATTCTCAGCTTGGTCTTGGTTTTTGACAAACCTCACCTGTGTTCTTCTAGTCTCGCTCTACCTGTCCATAAATAACAATTCAGTTTTGTGAGTGCTTGTGACTTAAGTTGAGCCACACCAGTCACATTAACCCTTAATACATTTCTCTCCAACATTCCTGGTGTCCAAGGTACGACACCTTAGTTTTGGGGCACTTCCAAAGTTGGGACGTAGGCACACTAAGAGGCAGGGCAAGGGAATCTACCTACTTTGCAATCCAGTGAAGCAGAATGCTGGGGTATGATGTCATAGTAAGTTACATTGCATATACCTTGATCGATGCCACACCTCAATGAGGCAGTCAGAGGAGATTACAGAATTTCTCCAACTGACCCGTGATCCCCACTGCCTGCAAAAGTAAGGCATTGGTGTCCTGTGGGAAAGCAGGAGAATGGTTATCTTGTGAAAAGTAAGACACTTTTTAATATGTTAACATGACTGACAACTCAATTTTTTACCACGCAGATTCATCTATCTCTCTCAACTTTGAACACCGCCAGCTAATAACCTTTTACAAGGAGCTAAAATGAATCAATAACAAAAAAGATAATTCAAATCACCATACATGTCAACAAAGTGAAGAAACTAAAGCAGTTGACCAATGTGTAACTAGCAATCCACAAACAGGAGTCCATGTTTTGAACGTTATAGTTTATTGATCACCATTTGCACTTTGTTCAATGGTTTGCAAAGCTAGAAAATCCAGAGGACATTCCAAAAGTTATAGTGCATGTTCTGTTAGATGCACAGAAAGAAGCTTCATACGTCACAGATCCACCCATGACTAATGTGCACATAGAAACATTTAAATGGATAAAAGAGATAAACAAAGTATGAGAAGGTTGTAGATTTCAATGGAGAGTAAATACTTGGTTGAAAGATCATAATGTAAAACAAGGAGATCTTCTCCAATCAGAGCTTGGTGGTCTAGGAACAAACAGACAAACAAGATGACATGGCTCTAGTATGATGCGTTGATGCCATAGAAGGTATTTTTGTACAGGTGTAATTAAAATTTCTGAAACCTGCTGACCAATATATGCTACATCATCCTTTTAGGTCAAATCTAAAATTAACTCAGTGTTTGAGGCATATAATTTGTCAATATTCACGATCTATCGCATACCATGCTCCATAATGTTGTTCTGCAGGTTAAATATATATACCCTTTAATCTTTTCACAGAATGTGTCCCTCGTGCCATCTCTGTAATACGAACCATGGCTATGGATTGATTTCATGCATGAAGAAGATGAAATAAAATGCATAGCACCCTTGTTCTACAAATAAATGAATCTGGAAGATGCTGCCGAGGGATTCTAAACCGTAAATGAGATAGTATGAGTTTGGAGAATGAAAAACAATAAAAAGCGGTGTAGGAGGTACAGTGGCTTCAGATCTTACTGTCCCAACAAGCCCAGGTCAGTGTGACAATTACGAGTAAGTGGTGTCAATTTGGATAACTGGGCAACCATTGTCAGGATAAATAACGCATGAATTAATGTATAGCATCCATCCATAGAGCCACATATACACTGGGAATGGTCAGTGTGAGTCCAACAGCGTGGCTCGCGGCAATCAGTGTCCATCAAAGTGTGGTCAGTGTGTTTGAGTGTGTGCGAGTGTGGCTGAGAATGGTCAGTGTGTTTGGGTGTGTGTCACTGATGAGGAAGGATAGTAGTGGGGTATGTAGTATGAGTGCTGAACATAAAAGCATTTGTGAGGCTAAGACCCCACAAGTATGTGTCACACAATAGCGGCAGTATGACATTTGGGGCTAGTGTTCAATTAAAGATAAAAGCAATTTTATTGATACAAAAGTTCATCATTGTGTGGGATGCCCTATTCATGGACTACCATACTTGTTTGGACTTTATGTGGATTCAACCTTTATCTAAACGAAATGTTGTTTAGGATAACCCTTAAGAAATTTACAGTCTTGAGTATGAGAAACGATACTCCTAATGAAGATTTTGTAAACCTTTTCTGGAGGAAACTGGCAACTGGTACTAAGCCACAAAATCTAAATAAAAAGTCATCACTCAGCATTAATAGCATATTTAAGAAAAGAAACTTGCAGCATAACTAATTAATACAATGTTGGTTAATACAGTAGAAACACATTCTGCTGTGTATAGTAATATGATGATTTATACAGCTTGTAGATTTTAGCTTATGCCATGTTAAGAAATTCCTTGATTCTATTAAAAAAATCATAATGGCGCTTTTAGTGACAATGAAATCTAATTTTCTGCAGTTTGTTCACATTCTATATTCCAAATACTCTGTTGTTCTTGTACACGTTTGGTAGAGACCATGATTTCTAAAGATCCAGGGATGGAGGTTGGGTACAATGTAATGAAAGATATGTGATCTATTGAGATGTGAATATGTTGTTTCTTTTTTTTGTAAAACCAATAAACTTATGTTGTTTTAAAAAAAAACCATAATGAGCAAAATTCCATATTCTTCTTACAGAAGAATATAGAAGGGTATCTTGTAAAGGTGAAGTTCATTACAAGATGAAACATCACAACATAGAATTGAACGGCAGATCAGACCCATTCGGCCCGTCTAGTCTGCCCATTTTTCCCGATGTAAAGACTCAGATCTTAATCAGTTTTTCTTTTATGCATTAGCTGTTTATAACTTATGATGCCGTTTTAGGTATTCTAAAATAAACCGTGGTTATAGAAAAAGCAGGTGTACAAACTTGTTTATGGGTAGGAAAGGGAGCCCAAATCTCAACAATCACTCCAATGACACTTTGTCTTGTAAACCAATTATGCGGGACATTTTCCAACCACCACAGCACCTGAGTAATACATTTTAATCAGTTCTAACTGGGTCATGTAACTTGCAACAGCACCAATTAATTAAACGTTGGTTAACATTGTATTAATACATTCCACCAACGTGTAGAAATATAATTAGTTCCACGTTTAGATGTTTTTCTGGGGTCATGTTCTTACATGGACATTGTCCCCCTTTCTTGGAATCCAGGACGGGGATAATATTATTATATTAGACGGTAATGACAAGCCTGGAGTGACCATAGAGACATCTGGTGACCCTTTGAGGCCCGCATTCTTTTTGTCCCTCTTTATGACCTTGGCATCCCACTTCGCTAGGTGTTCAGAATTTTGGATTTTGGATCATACTCCAGCCTCAACACTGTAAAGTAATTAAGCAATCAATATTGGCATTAGTATTATGAAACACTTTGTTCTTGTAGTAAGGTATTTAATTATATAAATAGCTACCAAAAGGCCATGACATCAGCTAAAAACTCAAAGAAAAGAACATTCTTTAAGGCACACCCATCCACCCTTCTTGAACCAATTGGAATGCTGGGAGGTGTGGCCTCTCTCATTGTTCTTTGCATGCTCGGGACAGAAAGGTGAGTCCTAGAACAGTTTTAACGAGTCTGATCCAGTGTGTAATTAACCTTGTTGTGTAACAAAGCTACAATTGTAATGAAGTTATTATGAAATGATTTTGAACATGTCATTATGGAATCTGATAATACAATTCTCACAATCTAAAAGAAGCATATTACATATCTTTATTTAATGTGTAACCATACATTGCTCCCATAATAAAACAGTTAACTATGATCACCTGGCATTTATCAGCTGTGATTGTGGCACCATACATGATTTTCCGGAATTTTTCATCAAAAATGTAAATGTATATGAATGTAATGACATTTTTGACTCGGTTGTGTCTTTATGTCTCTTCTAAGAGCCCATATGCCTAGTCTTCCCCTTTCATATCGAAATCCATTGGGGTTAAAGGTCCATGTACCATCATGCTAGATGGGTGCCAGCAGAGCTCCATCCTGAGCCCAATCACTGAGGAATGAGGTTGGCTTTGGGCAAGGGCATCCTCAACACCTGTGTATCCACCCACCTGTGTGTTACTAAGTGTAACACTATTCATTTTTCCAAATAGGGCATTTAATGGGATAGTGATTTATTGGTAGCCGAACAGAAAGGCTCTAAAGCCATGTGATGTTTTCCAAATCTACCACTTTTTCTACAGTGGCCATGTTTTTTTTAGGTAAACAAACAGGGCCAATGGCTAGTTATGTAGCTGACTCTAAAGTGGGACGGCTTGGTTAAAGATGTGGGCATCTCATTTATTTTATTTATTGTTTTATATAGCGCCATCAAATTCCGTAGCGCTGTGCATAACAAATTGACTTACAGAGACAACAGGTGAGGAGGGCCCTGTTCAAACGGGGGGATTTAGGGTGTATTACACAATAGGTAAAAGTGCCAGTGTAAGGGATGGACCAGCCACACTATGTAAAAGTATTGCAGGAGAGGGAGTAGGAAAGGTGAGCTAAAGCGAAAACAGATAGCTCTGCACACAATGGGGTTTATGTATAAATATTGATTCCAGTGCATTTTTTTATGAATGGCCCTATCAGCTAATGGAATGGTCCAATAAGCATTCATTAGACATTCCACTGGACAACTTTGCACTTTATATACAAACTCACTTTTTACCCAACTAGGCTCGCCCCCACTCACTGTACAAGGGGAATTTAAATTGTGGAGGAAAGGAAGTAAAGAAACACCAAGTTGGATTCAGAATCTTCAATCAATCTTTTTATAATTGTGACTGTGCACTTTAAAGATAATCTTCCATATGCTAAGGAAATAAACCTTATCAATTCCATCAGCTTACTATTTCCCCGGAAGATGCGCCTGCATGCAAACAACATAGCAACTTTTAAGACATTTGTTAAGTTTCCCGGGCAGTCACCTTTCGTGCCACATGATGAATGTTCCTGGCAAAGTTTATAAATTATAATGTACATAAAGACAGCATTTTGCGGGAAATGTTTGGGCATTCAATGTAATATTAGGATGCTTTATGTGGATCTCTACAAATGGGGGAGGAGTGATAAAGACAAGGTGAGATAGAAAAAGAGCATATTGCTAAAAGAGAGCTAGCGGCTCGAAGAGACACCAAGAACAGTACTGGGATATGGCCATGGGATCATGGCTTCACTACCTCGCAGGGGTAAGATAGTTTCCCTGGACCTCATAACAACACCTCTGTACACACAGTCTCACTCCACCTGCCTTTATATACACCCTGCCTGCTTCTAGTCACCTTCCAACAAAGGTCTCCTTGGTTGGGCGCCTGAGATGTTAGGGGTATGCTAGTCTGTTGCTGAAGTTTTCGTTACTGTTTGTAAAGTTTCTGAGTATTACATTTACAGGGTGTGAATTAGCTTAGAAACAACTATGTTTCTTTGAATATATATATATATATATATATATATATTATGCAGGTTTACAAGATAAGGGTGTATATTACACAATGTCCTTTGCACTTAAATAGACACCTAATGATTACCTTGTAAGAGTAACATTTTATTTTGTGCTGTTTAATAACTAGGATTTAATGTAAAAATGGATGCTGCTTACTTAAAATAAAATTTTGCTTTCATTTTACAGTCTAGGGAGGAGACTGGCAAATACATTGTAATGAGAAAAGTGAAGGACATTTAGTTGCTCTGTAATTATATATATATATATATATATATATATATATATATATATATATATATATATACATACATATATATATACACACACAGACATACACTGATCAGCCATTACATTATGACCACTGACCGGGGAAGAGAATAACACCGATAATCTTGTTATCATGGCATCTGTCAGTGGGATATAGTAGGCAGCAAGTGAACATTTTGACATCAAAGTTGATGTGTTAGAAGCAGAAAAAATAAGCAAGAGTAAGGATCTGTGCGACTTTGACAAGGTCCAAATTGCGATGGCTAGATGACTGGGTCAGAGCATCTCCAAAACTGCAGCTCTTATGGCGTGTTCAAAAGTGGCCCAAGGAAGGAAAAATGGTAAACTGGTGATAGTCATGGGGAGCCAAGGCTCATTGATGCACATGGGGGTGAAGGCTGGCCCTTGCGGTTAAATCCAACAGACGAGCTACTTACTGCAGCTCAAACTGCTGAAAAAGTGAATGCTTGTTCTGATAGAAAGGTGTCATAAAATACAGTGCAATGTATCTGCCCCCAACTCCAGCATTCTTCCCCTCCACAGACAAAGGCTGCCCGATCCAATCAGATTTCACTAAATGGAAGGAGCCACTCCACTTCTTCCAATTCTAAGAAGTTAATATTAATCCTGGTTTATGCAGGTCAAACTCTAATACTTAAATGTAATTTATCCTGATTTATATACACCATTATTTAGGGCTTTTCTTTAAGTTCAAGCACACATTGTGTTAAAATGTTGATTTTTAATGGCTTCTAATTTTTGCCAATCCATAAATATCATTCCCTGCAAATATATTAATGCATTGAGTACTTTTTTTTTCCGAATGAAAATAGGGCTCATGCGACAGACGGATGCATAGAATTTCTAAAATGCTTTATACTGTTAATGCTAATACGCACCATAATTAAACAATATTTCATACTTAATTTTATGGACGCAATTTACAAAAACTGTAAAAAATGAAAGTAAATTTTAAAAATGGAATGTTTGTATTACAGAAAATAAAAGGAAATGCTAAAAAACATGAATTTTAATTATATTGTTTTGTTACATTATTACCAAAACTATATACCTGGGTTAAGTATAATAATGAATCTATATAATGAACAATATATATAATTGTTCAGTTTGATGGTGGTTCAACCAGATGAAACCCAAGGTTGAATTGTGAAACACACATTAATATCCATGTTGTAAAGTCAGCAATGTATAGCTGGAATAATATTAACATAAATTATAAGTGCTTATGTAATATTTCTGTAAAATGTACACATGCAAAGTCACTATATTCACGTCAGATGACTTTGCACGTGTTATAGCAAAGTCTGTTCTGTTCGCCTTCTAAATTCACCGGAGACGCCGTTTGTTCTGTCCTTTCAAGGTGAAATTGAAAGAGGTTGTAAAGACGAAGGAGTGAACTTTATAGTTGCCATTGACGTAAGACTTTTGCATATACAGAGGAAACAACATAAACCAATTACTGAGATAGCACGCCTGCTAAACACATAAAAATGATAGAGCAGGATCGCTCTTATATAGCTTGGTTTTGATCTTCCTCAGTTTGTTTTAGATTTTTATTGTTGCTTCTGTAAGGTCCCACCTAATTGCAGGTTTGGGAACAGAAAGCATACTGGGTTAAGAAACCAAGGTTTCTTCCAGAGAAGACTGAGACAGTATCGGGTCATTGCGTAATCACATCTGAAAGGCCACTCATTGCCCATAGGCACCATTTCTGCCAGTGCTCGTTGCACAGGGTTGTAGAATCAACATTCAACGTAGATCTATGATCTCCATTTAAGCGTTCCATTGAAGAGCGGTTCTAGAGGGGGTCTGAACACCCAACAGGGCTATTCCCCCACTGCTATTCTGGAATACGGCACTGGGTTCAAGTAAAACGTTTCCTCTCCATAAATGGCCCTTGTAGGCTACTAGATTAATGGATTTTAACTTATTGCCTGGGTGTTGAAGTTGCTGTTCCACTTACACAAAGCATTCATTTCACTTCTTGAGCATCATACTTTAGCAGATCTACCATTTTATCATTTTAAGCGAATATTTCTTGGGGATGAAAAGCTACCCTGGCAATTTCAGGCCAATGGCTGATGAATGGCATACTGTACTTGTGACTATGGATATGTGTGGCCGCTTGCCCCGCTATTACACTCTTGCAGCATGTGTATCCAACCAGCAGGCACACTCTGAAGAACATTATGTGTCCAGTTTCCCAGATGGTTAGTCCTAGTCTGCAGCTAGACGAGACCGTGGTACAGTGCCATTAAATTGTCACTGTCCTGCAAGAATCAGGACTGTTGGGAGGTATACTAGCATACTCAGATTAAGGCACTGTGGTCAGCTGCTTGGAATCCCTGCAATACTGGCCTGACTACGTACCTCTGCACATACCGATCACTACCTGCAATGTGTAGGTGTGTTACGCACCTGCTAGAAAATAAACAGCAGCAGAACAGGTATGATCTGGAACAGAAAGAAAAAAAAGATTGTTTCAGAGAAGCAACGCTTGTATTTGGGTGGAGCAGCTCTGAGAAACCTTCCATTATACAGCGAGAATGCATAATGTCACCCACATGGAAATAGTGAAAAAAGCAGATATAACAAAACAATTACTGGGATGCAAAAGAACTTACACAATTTTACAACAATCATACAAAACAATCCAAAAATGTACTTTAAAGAGAAACAACCAGGGGCGGGCTGGGCCGGGGGGCAGGGGGGCAATTGCCCCCCAGGCCGTCCAAAATCTAATCTAAACGGCCACTGGGTGCAGATGCCGCCGGCCGGCGCTACTTTAATACTTTTTTTAAAAAATGTAATATGGCAAGCCGGATCGGCTATTAAATGAAGAAAAAAAAAAAGTATTAAAGCAGCGCCGGCCGGCGGCATCAGCACCCAGCGGCCGTATGCGATGGCCGCCAAGTGATTGGAGCAGCGTGAGAGGTGAAAGGTGAGTGCGAGGGGGCGGAGCCACTTCACTTGACTTGACCCCTGGTATTAGGTGTTCCAGGCAGCTGCCTAGGGTGCCTAAATCGGGGGGTGACGGTATGCCTCCCAACAGACCCAACTTCACTCTTACCAGGGACTGGGCAGCTCTCCCACCTCTACAGCTCAAGATGTTCTTAGAACACTATTCTTATAATGCTCTCTGTCTAGGTTGACCAAGTATGTATTTAGGGTAGAGGGTGAAAACCACCCCCGTTTCTTCAAAAAACAACAATGTTTAACAATTGGTGGAATATACAATAACAGCTTTCATAACTAACCCTGTGACCAAAACCTTTTTGATCACTAAAACGTTGTGAATTCTGCACATAGAAGGACTGGTTTAGCAAGTTCTTGTTAGAAACCAGATACAAAATTACTTACCCAACGTATTAGAGAGGTCTAAACGAGTGATCCTGTAATTAGACACTTATTTATACATAACGCACACGGTCCATCTTATCCTAGAACACTCCGTACATTCCTCGGCAGATAAAAATAGTTCCACGCGAACTCATCACTAAATTATATATATCATACAAATTTACATTTCCAATAACAAATCACATCGCACTGCCCACGCCTACATCTCTCACACGTAGACTTGAGAGTAAAAGTTACCTGATGACCAGCGGGGATGGATGAGTCCAACATTCAGAGAGACGTTTATTGCAGCCAATAATTAATATTGGAATCCGAAGCAATTATTTATACCAGTCAAATTATTATAAAATACAATACTATTCAGATTTTTCTTTGGAATAACGATTAATCAATCAACAATCTGCATTCAGAGTCGAGAGGGAGAATTTACTCGGTAAACGGGTCACATCACCTAGATCTTGCAATATATAAACACTGCCAATGGTATAAAACCAATGCAAAGCCGCAGGGTATCCTCCTGTCCCCCGTTTTCAAGAGCCTGAGAAGGTTTAAGGATACGTTTGGTAAAAAAAAACCTAAACCTTACATTGTATATTTTAGGACCCCAGCAATTAGCCCCAGAATTACATTTCATGCTGGTGTCCAGCAGCACTCCCTACGTTGGCTTTTAATTCTGGCGGTCCAAGCGTAACTTTAGTGAACCTTTGAACTTAACATAGAATGGGAATAATTTCTATGTGATGTCATTGAAAATGTGTAAAGATGATAACTTTGTAGGCTAACTGAAGTGAGATCAATTGCAAGCTTTGAAGCCTATCTAGGCCTCTTCTTCAGACAGATCATGCATACAGTGTATCATACGTATATATGGTACGATGCCTGCAGAAGAGACCTAGAAAGCCCTCAAAGCTTGCAATCTATTATACTTCAGTTAGCCAATCAAAGGTATCCTTACCAAATTTGCTCATTTTCTTTCCTCGGAAAACACAGTGTTGTTTTAATGTTGCTGCCATCAGGATCGATTTCGCAAACTAACCAAGTGCCCGACAACCTTTTATTACCACTTTATAATGAGCAATTAGGAAAACGTAGGCGGAAAGTGGGGTAACTGTCAAATGGAAGATAAGAGTTCATTGCACTTTTTAGTTTGTTTAAATATATCCTAGTTATGGTTTAATAATTGAACCAAAAACATTTATTTCATGATTGCTTCCTTCCCCATTTCCTTGCGGCGTGCACCATCTTCCACAAGAAGAGTACACCTGCAGCATGGCCTTTATCTCTTGGCTCCCTATAATATATATATATAGCTAGACTTTCTCTCCATTTCCCAGAAACACAAAATAGTTATCTGATCTCCCAGGTCAAACATTTCTTACACAATGCAAAACAGTGAATATGCAAATGAAAGAGAGACAATAAATAAAGAAGAAACTGCAGCGTTAATAAACAAATCACACACAATTTGCTTACATCTGCTTACGGGACCAACTAATCAATATGATCAAATGCGGAACCCACATAACAGAAGCTTTAAGCACCCAAAGATGAGGTTACGGCACGATTTCCATTCCAGTTCGACTTACTTTATTTCATGTGTTTTTTTGATATTCAGCTGTTTCTATATAAAGTTTTGTGTCTTTTAGGGCCGTAGAACACAGTACATTTTACCAAGTAAACACTCCGAGTTACTAATAAAGAAGGACATCAGCGGAGGAAATAGGGATTGGGAGATAATAAAAGGCTTTGTAAGCGAGGCGTAGAGAAAATGATCTAGGGTGCGGGTACAATAAGCAGAATGCAGTTTATACCCCTAAAGACATGTATAGATGTATGGGGGGGGGCAGCCACATTTGCTTGCCAGTCATTACAAAATAGAAGACATTTCTTTTTATGCAGGTGATAAGTAGAAAAAGATGCCTTTCAAACACTGGATTTTTGGTGTCAAATGTAACACTTTATGGTAAAATTAGACTTTGCTTTCCAAAACGGCACATATATAATTAGCAATTTAGTTGCAAGAAGGTCTTTATAAGTACGCACGTAAACGTAAAATAAGGTGGAAACATGGGGATCGGTAAGCATGCAAGCAGCGAAGCATGTTTAAGCAGCAATTCCACAAATGTCTGATAATACGAATAATGTCCTATCTGTAACAGACTAGAAGTTATGAACTTCTATTATTACTTCAGATTACATCTGTTTACGACGAGATGCTTTTGGTGGATGGTTGCAACAAATAGGGTGCACATTTTTTTTCAAGTTCTTCGCCCAAACTATTAATGCAAAGGATCAGTCCTGGGTTTATGTCTCAGGCGCCCCTTTGCCCACATTTTAATGGTGCCTCATTCTTGAGCGTTCGTTAACATGTATGTCAGTGCCATATAGACGTTTCATGCTCATTAAGATCATTGGTCCACTTATGCACAAAAAATGCACAACCGGGAATTGGAATAAAATGCTGTGGGAGAAAATGTTTAAGATGTAAAAGAGAAGAAACCTGGTGTAGAGAGAAACCATGTTGCTATCTGCATAGTATTTATGATCATTCACCCTTACTCCCACCACTTATACAAGACCAATAAAACCTTTTTTTAAATTATGTCTGAAAGGATAGTAAATTAAAATTCTTGCTGTTAATAATCTGGTGAGCAATATACTGTATATATCCATCCATCTTTAAAGTGACATGCACTTTTCTTATTTTTCTCTCATCTCTCCCTCTTTGTTCTCTATTTTATTGCCCCCCTGACCCAGCAACACTATCAACCAGCACCTTTCCCTTTCACAACCACCTGGACGCCCCTCAATCCCAACACCTATTTCCTATACCTTCTGCGCCCCTTTAATTCAGTCTTTTTGGGCTTGGGTGCCATCTATATAAAGAAGGTACACATTGTTGTAAATTCATGGGAAGCCACAATAATGCCCCATCTCTTGGCTTCTGACACCAGCTGTGTTTCTGAGGTCCCCTCCTGGATCTCCTTGTTACCATCAACTCAACCAATCCAATCCAATATAGAAGTTGTATGCAAGAAAGAAAGTCCCAGCGAGTGGCTTCAAGACTGAATTGAAGTTTAGGAATCAAACAGGCCTGAAATATCACATCATCATCCAACTATTGTGGGATTCTGGAAATTCCTTGGTAAATACGTTCTGGCAAGACTATGCCGCTTCCCGATTGGTTGCTAATTTTGTATTTTTGCTGTATACTTTATAATTTGTTTTATATCTTGGCATTATTCAGGACAAAAAAAAAAAAAAAAAAAAAAGTCTCCTTACAGGAAGGAGGATTTTAAATCTCATTTCAACAAAGCAGACAATACAAAGGTTGACTTTAAAAGGCAGAAGAGCGTTTAAATGTTTTTACAGTTACATACGTTTTCTGCTGATTAATGCAAAAGTTACTTGAGGTAACAAGTCCACAATAAAGTAAACATATTACACAAAACAGGAAAAATACTCCATATACAGAGACATTTCCTTGTTTCTCAATGAATGTTATTTAGAACCGCCGTACCGTGATAACACATGATAACAGACAAGAAACCAAGAATTTTGATAAACTTGCTGGTATGAATTGGATTGTGCAATATAATTTAACCACTTTGTAGCTTTAACTAAAATATTTAAAGGTTAATCAAAAAATGTGGAAAAATCACATTTATATTTGGAAGAATTGGTAGAGATTTTGAAAGATGACAGTTTATGAATTCAATTTACATTAGAAATGGGTGAGCTGAGCAGATTTTCAGGATATTCTCCCAAATGCTCAAGTTCTTGATTAACTCAGGTGGATCTGTCAACAAATGACCATCCAGTGTCCAAGCAGACAAGAGGAATCACCGAGAAGCTGAACTATTACTGGGCCTGGGAACCACACTTTTGGACTGATTGAGAAGAGACATTTTCACAAAGCACAGAACTATCTAAATTGAACACGCATTTGAATAGCTTGTCCTACGAAGACTTCATGTTTAGAAGACTGAAACTTTAACTCACACGTGCCATTACTTATGGAAAAGTATCTCAGCATATCAGACCAAGCCTTTCCACAGAGAGTCTCAGGTTGAAATGTAAGACATTTATTTTTTCTTTCTACTCATGGGAACCAACAACCCCAGCTGTGCATTTCAGACCTTTCATTGGCCGTGTCCATGAGGTGCGGTTGGTATACCTCTAGGCACAGTGAGTACAGACCTCAATGTCTCAACTCGACTTTTACTCCAAGGGATAGCTGAAGATCCCTAAAAGTAGCAAAATATGTACAATCACAGTAAAAAAAAACTACATGTTTCACGCATGGCTGCTTGAGACAGGTATTTGGCTCAACGCAGTGAGGAGTGCGAGCTTGAACTAGCCACAATTATGATCTCTATATCCAGTAGCCAGGCCCTGGGGCATCGTTCTGGACACTCACAGGGACCCATCTGCAGAGAGCGAGTCGATTGAGCTCATGCCATACTCTGGCCAACTTATATCTCTATTTCCAATTTCAACCTTCCTACTAGAAATTGTGTTAAAAAATAAAAATCCCACACACTGGGCACAGTCCTTCACACGGTACCATGACCACTTCAACACATTTCAATGCATGGGGAGTATGTCACTTCTGAAAAGATGGTCAAGAAACAAAATGGATACATTTGATAGGCTATTAATGGAGGCAAAAATAAAATACAGCATATTCTGTTAAATAGTTCATATTTTTTTCACAGAACCTGCCCAATTTCTTCAAATTAATTGTCCATCTTTAAAGTGCATCACAAGAAGTTTGGGAGTCATGGGCACCACTTCTATGAACATTTTTGTACCATGTACAGTATTGCACGTTAGTGGAAACATTTATATAAATACGGGGAAAAAAAAGTTTTCCTTTAAAATTAATTTATTAAATCAATTGATATTTCCTGTATAAAAAAAAATACAAAAAAATGTAAAAAATACATCTGGAAACAGTGCCTGGTGTCTCCATTTTTTCCTTCTGGCTCCAACCACGTCACAGTCTTCAGGCTCTCTAGACTGTGAACAGAGACTGGCGTAATCCTTGAAATGTTGTGCAGCTGCACGGCCAATTCTTTCATACCTCAAAACTTTATACACAGAGCGAGGATTTCCTTTGATGCTGAGAAGCTACTTTGTACGTCTTGAAACACTTCTTTTGGCAAAAAAACCCCACTCCTAATTGTTCCATTAGCCATGATCTTATTCCCACTCCAAAAGGTTTGACTGCTGAACTTTTTTTGGCCAGAGTCTATACATTGCTCACAGTGGTATCTTCTGGTGGATTCAGCAACACTGGGTTTGTTGTGGTCGGCCTTCTCTCTCGTCTGACGTATCTTGGCTTCCTTACTAAAACAATTGAATACATAATTGAAATCCCAGTGCATAAAACATCATTTTATTCAAAGTTTATCCAGAACTTAAGATGGATTCTCACATAACATAACTATGAGTATTTTAAATGGCAGATCCCTAGGCTAGATCTTGGACATTCCAAGAGGAAAACGTGGAGGGACGTTCAGGGCAAGTTACGTGGAGGACCGCAGGAGTAACCAATGGGACAGATTACAGAATTAGTTTTGCTAGAAGGTTAATGTAGTTAAAGAACAGAAACCTTGAAGGTTTTATAAACGAAATCTGATTTCATTAAATAACTGGAGCTTGGAAATGACTCTTCCAGGAACGTTTCTTAGTATAGAAAATTGAAATTTAAATAAACGAACTGAAGAAGAAATCACTATGAATTTTGACGGCCAAAGATAAGACCTAGAAAGACCAAAAATCTTGCCCTGTTTCTATGTGGTCGGTTTCTTGCCATAGGTTTCTCTGCTCAACATGCTTGAGAACTCTGCGCCTGGCTGTTACACCACCTCTAAACTACTAAAGAAAGAGCTGAAACATGATTTTGGATTAGTGGACAGAGATGGGACATGATTGCTTGCATGGAAAGAAGCAAAACGCTTCACTCACATCCTCGGAAGCATGTTTAGACAGTGATTGTAACGCACAGAAGCAAAGAGGCAAAATCTTAAACGACGGCGTCTCTTTACACAAAATGCTGTTTTGATAGGAAAAGTGATGTTACCTGATGATCTTGGATCTGGAATCATGGATGCCTGTTAAACATCAGACAAATAAAATCAGCAAAGTCTGACACACGAATGGGAACAAAAACATTAAAGAGCAATTGTCTTCCCATCTGTAAGATTCCAGATTCTCCCATGATGTCATCAAAACGGTTACAGGAACTTCCCATTCAACACCATTAATTAGTTGCTCAATGATTCAATAAAATCCAAAGCCTACCTTTTCATAATAAAACAATAGTCACCTGTAATTGTATGCACTTCACTATCTTCTCTATCACCCCATAACAGGCGAGCTGGACAGGCACATGGAATGCTTACTGTAACCCCGCTGTAGGAATCATTATACACATACTCAGATGTGTGTTAATATGTATTCACAAATGCATTGTGTTGTAAAGCGTCTGGAGAAAATACTCTTTTAAGGTAAAATTAATCCTTAGGCATAGCCTTCTGAATACAGGGGTCAGAGGATGAGACTTTCCTTACTCAACTTCTTCTGTAAGAATGACATTGAAGCGATGTGAAACTTCCATGTGGGAAGCGTATTTTCTTATTCTTTAGCCAGTAATCACTGCTGAGTTAAATATCTCCTCGGTTTTTTTTCCGATTCTGGAGAGCAAGTCGGCCAGATCGGGCTTCACTCAGGGAGCTACGAGCGCCCTCAACGTTTGGTATTATAGTCATTAGTCAAAAGGTAAAACCACAAAAAAAGCAACAGTAATGGCCAGAAAGCAGAGGAAAAGCTCTTACCAATTCACTAGGCTGCAAGATTGACGCTACGAGGAAAGAAAGAAAAAACAAAAGGTTATTGCTCTTGGCACTTACTATATTTACTTAAATATAACGCACTACAGTAGCAACAATGGGTATTAGCAGGGTAAAAAAAAATGTCTGCAAGCTGTGTTTTTGTTGGAAGAACACCTTACCAGTTTTAGGAGTCAAATTTATATTATATATATATTATAAATTATATATATACAGGTTCACTGATTTTGGTAGACTGCAAGCTGTCAGGGGCCTATCTGACCCACCTTCAGAGATGGGCAGATGAGCATATCGAATACATACATCGTAAATTTCTAATACATATATATATATATATATATATATATATTGCTTACGTACATTATGTATAATTATTACATATAACAAAATTTACTATCTATTATAAGATAATGCGGTATGTGGAAAGGAGACATAAGCAGTTTAAGATTTACCAATCTCTATTAATCCAAGACATATTTATAGCCTTTATATCTTTACGGCGTGAGCCAGAATTAGCCACTTTTTGGCTTGGTATGTAGAACAGAAAATCTGTTTGTGTTTTGTGAAATATATGTGAAATTAACCTTCAAAGTGTGAAAACAGAGAAAGGAAAACAGAAAAAAACCCCCAAGGGCTGGAACGGAAACGCTACTGGGTGGCAAAGAACTCGTCCGACATGAACAGAGCCGCTGCACAGAGAGTAACGCAGGTGTGGCGCCATGCTTGTTTAGATTGTACGTTATTCCGATACGTCAGAAACAAAACAAGGTGGAAAAAAGACACGAAAGAGAAAAAATATTGTAAACAGAATTAGCGACTTTCTTACGAAATGAGATTCTTGGGAATCCAAGGACAGTTAATTAACCGAGAGCGCGGATAACGAGACAATATCATACACACCCTTATTTCTCCGGTAGAACATTTCTGGTAGTTTCTGAGAACGCTTAAGATAAAAAAATGAGGCTACTGAAAGTATGAGGAAGAGACTGATGAGGAGTATACCCAACAGTAGAGAGGCCGCAACCCCTGGGCTGCCTGTGAAGGGTAAAAGCAACATGTTAGGGGCAAATGGGGTGATTTATAAAGTTGCCACAAGGGGTAAAAGCAGGGAAATCGTAGTTGCGCCAATGTATAAATGGTTTTGCGGCAACATTTTATGGAACAAGTGGGTCTACGAATGAAGCACAATCACGCCACGAAAAGCAATGGATCCTATGTATAAAATTATAATATATATATATATATAGGCTTGCAATTCCATTTATACATATCATTAAGCCCCCAGTGTAGTTTTAGGCTTTACACCTATCATATTTAAATCATTGCGGGGGAATGGGGGGGAGGGGGGTGCTCTGTGGAGATCAGGATTTTAGTGAACACTAACAGCACAATGCCAGTCAGCAGCTTCAAAGCAGCAAACCTTTGGCATGAAGTAAAAAGTGTTGGCTCATGAAAAATTGGTTCACTTACCTAAGTTGTGGGCAACAGATGGAGTGCTGGTGTTCATGTGCAAGTCTATGGTACGAGAGCTCACTGTTAACAAGCAAATTCAAAACAGAAAAAAAAAAACTTAAATAATAAATTAAATAAATCTAGCATGGAATAAATGTAAAATCCACTGTGATGTCAAGCAATGTAAAACACGTTGAAGATTTAGTATCTAGCAACTATAAGAATACTTTGGGTTAGGGGTCTGCCTTATGTAGATAGTAAATATAATTCTGGGTCAGATCCGATGGATTGAGGAAATAGAAATAAACTTCTCTTTAGTTTTGACTGGAGAGTGCAGGTAGTATTTGGTATAAGGGGAACAGCACATTTATAGTGTTTATAACTATTACAGTTTTTGCAGTAGGGCAACTTTAGCAAATGGAAAAGATTTCAATGAAAGTCCCCTTAAACTTCAGCTGTTACACACGTACAGTAGATTTACTATCGGCATTTCCTGGCTCTGTCCCATGTATGCTTTGCTTATCTCATTCCATCGATCACATGATAAAAGGAGCAAACAAGCGTACGTTTCAGAAACACAGATACATCCTTGTAGTGATAAAGCATTTTTACAATATCCGTCCAGATCCATGAAACCCAGAGAGAAAGACTGGATTATGGAGACAGCACGTGGTTCATCACAACAGCGTTTCATACTGTTCCGATATACATTATATATATATATATAGGTCCTGTACCTGGTCATTTATTAGAACCAGGCATCACATCTGTTAGAGGTTTACAGCTCAGAGAAACATATTATTGCAACTCAGAGAAATCACTTAATTTGGTAACTTTGGTGGAGATCTTCTGATCCAGCTCAGCTCTTCTAGTTGGAGAAGCTTTCTCAGGCTGGCCTTTCATAGGCAGAGTAAAATTAATGAGCGGTAACTATAATTCCCCATTACTTTATATCCCATCCGCAATGTCTTCCACTTATTTAGAATTCTACTCATTCCCAACGTTGCGGTCACATATAAACCACATAGAGCTGAACAAGTGCTTAATATTCTATCTCTAAAGTAATTGTTCCCATTGCAGCTTTTATTGACGAAAACATCCAACACCTTGCAGTTTTCGTCAATGCGATTGTTTTGAGCATATTTAGTTTGACTCAATTAAGTTAAGATCTTTTGCAACCAATTTAAAAACATCCCGACGTCTGCAGCAGCTTAGCCCGCGCCTCTGTAGAGCGGATTAGGAAATGCTACCCCATGATCTTATAAACGGAGGGGCTACTGGTCATATGACAGCGGATGCCTGGGTTCATGGGGGGCCAATCCTTTCTTCTTTAAATCTTCTTCGCACAGTTAAACAAAAAAAGGAACAGGAAGAAGAAACTCATACTATAGTACGCCCCACGCTATATATGTAAAGGTTTGTTCTTGGTCATTGAGAATGTCAGCTTCACAGCCGAGCAGACAGTAAGCGTTAAGGTTCCGTTTAGCATTATTTTGGTATTGCCTTACAGCACACGCAGGAGTTATGTGACTTTTGTCACGTGCAAGCTTTGCCCCGGGGCTGTATATGGCTGACTCACTTGGCGCATTCTAACAATCAAAAGCCAGAACACCACAAGACTTGTCAGCTTTGGCCGAGTGTTTTCTGGGACACGGAGAGGGTGCGCCTGAGGATTTGGGTTTATAAGGGTCAGGGCAGTGGGACTTTCCTGCCAACTCCAGGCCACTGGAGTAGGACAATGTTAACAATGTATGACGTTACATATCCATAACCGCCAACGGCAATGATTGGGTTTTGACATTCCTGAAAGTGGAACGCTAGGCATCTCAAAATATATTTATGTATTTAATGTTGTAAATATGTGCATTGCCTGCGTATGATTGTATAACGCATTGGAATTAAATTATGGTTTTAATCAAATGATTTGTCGAGAAAGTGTTTTACCAGGCAGAATACGTTGTGACTGTCTGTGTGTATGTCCAGAAATGGTTTTACATACAGGGTACGTAAACGAGCCACAACACAAAAGGCAGCGTTTAGCCGACATGATTCCTTATTTTGCAGTGTTATAGTGTCCGTTTCTAAAGTCCTCATTTACTGCTTGTGTTGACTATTATTCACTGTATAAATGGTTATCTATACATTTCTTTGCGGATATAAAGGTCATCATCACTGACTTAAAAAGGGTCTTTGAGCAGAAAGCTGGGACAAGGAAGACAACTATTTTTCTTGCAGCCTCAACAATGTAAAATTAACACGTAGGTGGGGGATCAGATGGTCCAAAGCTACATGGTTTGAAATCACTCGCACTAACCTATACTTTGGTATCCGATCCGGCTCTCCCTCGGTGACTCTTTGCCAGGAAGGGGAAGAAGAGGCTACTGTTCTATGTGTAGCGACATAGTGATCCACTGTGACCCTACATATCACCCTTCCCGTTCTTCAACTGACAAGGAAGGGCCTTCTATTTTTGTTTACCCATTTCACTGGCATGTGTCCAAGCATCTTACCCCGGTTTACCACTCATGCCCTACCTGCATGGCTTTTTTAACTTCATTTTTATTTATTTATTTATTTTTTTGAGTTTTGAAATGCAAATCCAGCCCTAAAAAGCCGCTAATCTCATTTGTTTTTTTATATATATGCCCTCACCGAACACCAATTGGTGGACATACAGAAAGAGTTAAGATGGCGTATTTATGAACAGGCTGCAGAATGACTTACTGTTCCTGCACTCTGTCACATTGTAGGTGATTTCCACGCTCAGGCTGGTTTCATTGCTGCACGGAACGCAGGTGCTTCTTCCATCATCTGCCAAAAGGCGATAACATCCTAGAAGAAGATCAGGAAAGGACACCTGTGACATCTTGTGGCAAAGAATGCCGTGCTCTCAATACACATAAAGCTACTCTTCCAAAAGTCTGTGGTTCCTCCCAAATCCACACTTTGCACACTATGCCTGCCATTTAATAAAGGGTAACATGTCATTAATCACGGTTACAAAGGCTACTCTTTTGCAAACATCATTTTTAAGAAGCTTAAATGTATATCCAGCGATAATCTGATAGTTTTTTTACCATTTTACTGAACAAAAGAAAATTAGATGCTAAACAATACAAGTCTTAAAGAGGCAGTACAAACGGATCGAGTCAGAATCAATCTCAACCATCAGGACCGGCCAGTGAGTCTCTCATCTGGGTTTAGTATGGATCTCTTTGACTGAAGAATTGGCTATGACACCTGCTGGCCAACCGATGGTAAACATGCAGTCCTAGGCAAGCGAACGGGAAAGAACCGGTAGAACCGATTTTTCTACTAGATATTGCAAGTGCACAGAATAAACTGGATGAATTTCTCTGAATGAATGGTATGGCTGTTTAATGACTAAATCTGCGGGTGTGTTTGATCTTTAGAGACTGTCCATATCTAAACAGCTTTAATTGGATTTGTTCTTAAGGCTTGTGCTGGTCTTTAAAGGGTTTACTAAAGCTTTGCTTACTCGACATGTGGCTTTCAGAAGATTAAGTAGTATATTTGCACCAGGATGAGCTCGAAGCTGGTGAAATGGTGCACACATCCACAATCCTCTCTGTTCTTTTGCCGTCATGTTCGGTCAGGCACGCAGTGTAAGCTCACCATGTGGAGTGGATAGTGGGCAGGGGCGAGTACCTCTTCCTCTGGCCAAATGGACTTTTTAAAAAATTTCTACACGAAGTTAAAGCGGCCGGTGGTGATGATCTTACAGCCGCTTTGAACTTCGCAGCCGGGCGGCCACTTTGAATGTGGTCTGCCGGCCCACCTCAAAGTCCGGGCCCAGGGCCGGCCCTACAATGGAGCTGACTGGGGCAATTGCACCAGGCGGCACTTTAGAAGGGGCGGCACTTTGCCGCCCCAAGCGCTTTTTTTTTGTTTTTTTTGAAGCGGAGGAGAGAGAGAGAGGGGCACTGAGTGGTTTTCGCTTACCCGCTCGGCGCCCCTCTCTTTCTCTCCTCTGCGGCGAGTCTCCCTGTTCGGTCTCGGTGCCGGCTTGTAATGCAGAGCGCCGGAAGTGACATCAATTTCCGGCGCTCAGCATTACAAGCCGGCACCGTGGCAGAGCAGGGAGACTCGCCGCCGCAGGACTGGTTAAAGGTAAGTACCGGGGCGTCGGCGAAGTTTAAAATGCCGCCCCCCCCCGGCGTCGCCCTAGGCGGCGTTAAGTCTTCGGCCGGCCCTGTCCGGGCCACACGTTGGACGCCCCTGTGGTAGCCCAATAGCGACCCTCTGATAAGGATTATGTTAATGTTAACTGTTACCCCCTCTCAAGGGGTATTTATTTCTGCAGTTTCAGTTTTAGAAAGTTATACAGAAGTGATTGTGAATAATGTGCAGCTCTGCCGTGTAACATGGCGTGTAGTGCTTTAGATTTTTTGTATCTTTCCAAGGTAACTAAACAGTATTGGTTCCAGTTTTTGTGATCTCATGAATAGGTTAATAGGCGCTGATTATACGCTGCGGCGGCCAACTTTAAACCTGCGTAACCAACACTGCTAGATGTAATTATGTTAGCTTTTTGTATACAAGGAGCCAAACACAATTAACGATTGTTAATATAAAGTTATGGGTAATACCTGGACTGCACCTGCGGCCCGTCGGACAGGAGCCGTTTAAATCCAGTTTCTCAGCGCAGCATTCTGACACTCGAGGCTGTAAAAGAAAGCAAAGTATTTACCAAAATCCAGCCGTGAAATTGCTGTTTATTTGTAGGCGTTAAATGGGAACCGGCACGCACCATATGCAGAATATCTGAACCGACAGGCCGGTGGCAAATCAAGCTTGCGCTCTTAGAATATGGCCCTGGGTTTAGGTATAGCGGGGCGGAAAAACTTCTTGCTTCCTCAGACAGAATGGTTTATGAAGACTGTCAGGCCGCGGCCGATGCGGATGAATGTGGAAGCAGCGCTGTCAATCACTAGCCGGCTTGACGTGGCGATACGATACAGCGGCTGACAGCTCTACCTCCCAAGAGGCCTACAGCAGCCGCGGGCTCCGCCAGGCTTTTACCGCTGATAGGCACATTAGTTTCCGCTGAGCGAAAAGTCATTCTGATCCCACCAGGATTTACTTAGCAATGAGCATGCCATTCCGATATGAATAATGAATCGCAACATCATGGCTGCGTATTCTCCCGACATATATTATAATATTATATATCGGGAATATAACAATGCTGGTATAGCAGCTTTACGATAACTCTAGCGGCAACCTTTAAAAATCCATTGACTTTTATTAATGTTTCCTGTAAAACAATTCTGCCGGTGCTATCTTTTATTTATATATTTCCGCAGCGCTCCGGACAGGCAAAGACGAACCGATGCGTTCGGTAAAGAGGGGCCGACTCGCAAGCTTACATCACTGCGGATTTTTGGGGCGCTGCCGATTACCATTCATCTCACTTGCCCTTCCAGAAAGAGTTTGTTGATGGAGACAGGTCGGTCTGGCATGTGTGATTTTAATGATTCAGAAATAAAGAATTTGATGGCAGATAAGAACCATTCGGCCCGTCTAGTCTGCCTGTTTTTCTTTTTTGATGTAAAGACTCAAACCTTAAATCGGTCCTCAGATTTAGCATAGCTTCAGGCATATACAATGCATGTTTAAATTCCCTCGCTATATTAGCCTCTACCACCTCTGATGGGAGGCTGTTCCATTTATCTGCCACCCACCTGGTAAATTAAAACTTCCTTACGTTAAATCTAAACCTCTGACCCTCTAGTTTTTGTTATGACGTCTAACATCTCTCCTCCTTTGCAATAAACGGCCCTCTTATGTTTTGTAAAATCTCGTTAAGCATTTCAATGTTTCTATCACATCTGCCCTTAGTCTTCTGAGATGCAGCGCATGCACAAGCACTCCGTACAGTTACTCCGCCAGTTGTTTAACGCATAACGTCGGATCTAAGGTTGGCAGTTCCACAAATGACCTTATCTTAAAAGGACCAAGGCCACACAAATTCAGGACATCAGGCCTGCGTACCCCCCCGCTAATGGATGGTCACACTGGGGACCACACGAGTCTCAACTGGGTTCTATGGAAAGACCGTAATGTCCTTCACCCAGTAAAGCACCTTCGAGTTCGTCCGTATTCGGAAGCGGGACGCCGGAGGACACAATATTCCATCCGCAGTCTCTAATAAAGCGCTTTTAATGAAATAAAACGTTCCGTCTCATCTTACATGGAACGAAAGAATTAAATAATAGATCAGAATAAAAACGTCTGAGTAAATCAAAGCCGCTTACTGATATTGGCCAAAAGTCTGCGATAAAGAAGCCCCTCTTGAGCAATAAACAAAAGGCATTTATTCCCTAAATAGAGTCGGTGCAGAGGCTTATTATTTATCTCCTTCTCACCACTGACACTTTAGGAGCACAAATCTAACATGGCAGCAAATGGCATCTTTTACTACAGAGCGATCTCCCTCCGGAAGGCACTTCCACAGTCTCTGACTTTCAAACAGCGGACATTTACGAGTCTCTCGGGACGACCTTTTTTCCCCATTTATGACAGAAGTATGGCAAAAAAAAGATACAAAAGACAGGGGTGCCATTGAATGATATATATCATACCAGGCATATTTAAATGTATTTCTTACCCTATAAATTATTATAGGACATGGTTTGTCCTACCACCAACTGTGTTAAACAGACCGCAGTTTATGCCGCTACCTGAAAAACATACTGCCTTTTTTTATTTTTTTTATTTTTTTTTACTGTGACCACTTTACCTTTTATTCGCAGCAAATGGGCTCGCACGTCCCTGTAAGGAATTATGTACACAAAGTAAAGGGTAAGAAAAGTACGTACCGATGTTACCATCGACTCTCCCAAAGAATCCACTATGAATCTGCCAAGGAGAATGATGCACGGCACAGCCATTCTAAAGTAAGAAGAAATGGTTACAAACATGTACCTGTAACCAAGCAGTGAGACATTGCCAAGAGATTATTTCGACAGCCTTCAGGGAAATTAATTTAACCCTTCGAGTGCCATGAGGTTGTGCCAAGCATTGCCTGGCAATAGGCTGCAAAAGTCTCTGGCACTCTAAGGGTTCGTTACAGACTTTCTCACTTTGTCCAGGCGCTGAACGGACCGACACATAACTTACCTTAGTGGAAAAAAACCCCTAAAGCTTCACGCTGTCATTTTGGAGCCAAATATGATCAGCAGCTCTGGTTTTGGCTGGTTGCTAGGTAACTGGGGACGTTATCAGTCAGCTCCTGAATTGTGGGGACCTGCCATTAAAAAGAAAATCAATGTAGATCAGGGTGAATGTTACAGTGTGGAACGTCTGATAATAAGTGTTTAAATCACCACAGCATGCCGAGCGCGAGTGACAGAGTGACGAGCGAGGAACGGCCCCGAATCCGCTTCCTGCATTACCGATGCAATCCCACTAAAAGGGCACATGTACCAGTCATGCAGAGGCAAACCTTTTCTGACATTTTAATCTGCTCCAGGACACAAGAGATAGCTAATCTTGTTTGTTCAATATTAAGGACAAATGCATGGAAGCCTAGGATGAATTTCGCTGTGGCAGACAGATTAAATACACAAAGGGATCTCTCGGAACAGTTCAAATGCTAAGCAATCGCTTCATATTAACACACACTATATATATATATATATATATATATATATATATATATATATATATATATATATATATATATATATATATACACACACATATACACATACACACAAACCAATAAATATATTAAACACAGGTTGGGGAAGGTGGTTATATATATATATATATATACACATTGCGCACGGGGGTATCCCATGAGCTCCCAAAAAGTTGACTTGAGTCTTACTTTTGTGAGTCATGGGACCTTCCCTGACCCCCGTGCATAATGCGTGTGTGTGTGTGTGTGTATATATATATATATTATATATTTATATATATATATATATAAAACCACTTTCCCCCACCCCTTCCCTTTCAGAATATGATGGTGCTATATAAATCAATAAATAGTAATAATAAATTAAAGATTTTGTTCCTAAAGGTGCTGTCCCACATGTTCTGCAGAGTTTAAAGACTTCTTAAGCATTACTCTTGGTACTTGATAGATGACCGTATTCTTCCCATAAATAATAATTCTGTAACATTTTGTTTCACGGACAGTTTTTCCAGGAACACATAATTGTCATGTGACACACAGGCAGGCTCTGATAGGGGGGTTGCTCGAAAGCGGAAAAATCTTCTTAAAAGGTTTAACGATTCTTTTACGTGATTAAAATGTAAGGAATATGATATGATGACCCGATTAGCTTTCTTTGCCTAATATACTTAAATAGTGAACTCACGCAGGTCAAGAATTTAGGATTCTCCCATCACATCAAGTGGGGGTAACCTTAAAATAGATTCAGTGACGGCCTCTTTGACATTCCTTCCATGTAAGTGGCGGAACAATCTAACCTAGGACAAAGTTCTTCACACCGGCCTCTTTTCTGTGAACTCAAACTTTGGTGTTCAACAAGACTTAAAATGAAGTGAGTGAATTCCACATAACGGTAAGTAATCTCTCTCTAATTATATATATATATATATATATAATCCAAAGTAACCCTGCAGGTAAGTAGATTCATACCAGGGTAGATCCATAGTGAGAAAGTAAACGCTCAGGAGAGTTTATTCACTTCAGGTGGGTACCAGAAATTCCATTCTACTATGATAACCATCACGTTACGTTTATTTATATAGCACCAGCAGATTCCATAGCGCTGTTACAATAGGATGCAGTAAAGATGATTTAAAATAACACACATCAACATATACTGGTATAAAAGGAACTTTATAATCCCGTCAGTCTATATGCATTAAGTGAATAAACACACACACACACACACCTATCATGTAAAACCATCTACATTTTGGAGGATATATGAAGTCTTCTATATACTGTTGAAACCTCCCCTATTTCTTATACATTCCTACTCGCCCTGTGGACTGTGGGATTTCAAGAGTTAACTTTCCCAAGTAATCCCTTCGCAGTATGTTAGCAGGAAGCCCCCGCATATACCGCCATTCATACTGTATACAGTGAAATATTTGGCTGGCTTTTAGGAAGTTATCTGTCACTGTCACTAATTTGCGCCTCGCCTCCTTACCTCCACGGTGAGTAGACTTCTCTCTTGCAGATTGTATGACCGTAAAACCTGGGACTTGTAGTCCTGCTGGGCACTCACCTTTCTTTCCGGGACGCTCGCAGAACTCTGAAACGGACTACGATTCCCGCAATCCCTTGCGTCTGACTCCGCACACCTGTCTCCGTCCCTGAACCAGGTAACAAAGCCTCTCACACCCTTTGCTGCGCCTTTGAAAAGAATGGACGAGCCTTCAGCTCCGGGGGCATGCTGGGAATCGTAGTTCCAAAGCGCATCAGCTCGTGCTTTTCGTGGTGTGAAAAAACACAAATTCCCGACATGCTCTAGTCACATTGTACCGCAAGGTTAAGTGAATGCGTCCTTTGGGCCGGCGCCCAGTGTTGCTGTTGCTAGGACACGGAGACGCCTTATCATCAGGGAAGGTGTGAAGAGGGCTCCACAGTGCTAGAATTAGTGAGGAGAGAGCGTTAAAGATTTGTTATAAAATTAAATCAACTGGTTATAATATTATACCTAATATTATACCTACTATTATCTACTGTATCATATTAATCAATATTCATTAGAAAAAGAGAGGGCAATGTATAGAGTCATCAGTCCCATTTATGTGACCCTTTAACATTTCTGGTCATAGCTGACCACATCAGCCATGGTTTTTAGGACAAATAATATTCAGATATTCAGCCCTGCAGAATGTGGGATGTATAGCTGAGTAACTGATTCCCTTCCATGAGTTTATTCATCCTACATACCACAGGGCACTGCTTTACTCATGATGATGATCTTTAATAAGACAGACTTGGGTAACTAAGTGAGTAGCGCTTTATGTCACCACATTATTTTCAAATGTAAGAGCTCACTAGCGGCTTTATCAGCGTTTGAAATTAACGGTAAAATGTTCACTTACCTTCAAAAATATACTGTGGAATATAATTGATTGATAACCTGTGCCTTATAGGCAATTTTGTCCCTATGCGATTGAGCCAATTTTACTCGCAGTATACCGTGATTAGCCATTTAGGCTGTAGTATATACCGTGCATTAATAACCTGTGACCGGTGACACTGTTGGTTATAGTAACACGGATACCATGTCGATTTGGCCTTCAGATGGTGATTTTCTTTTGAAGGAAGGCAATTTTCAGAACGTTTATGTTTGGAATGGGAAAAACAAATGTCAGGTTCAGACATTAAGTCAGGTTGGAATATATATGTCCCGACATATTTAGTCCAGGACAAACTGAATGCCGTTTTTTCTAGAGCTACAGCTGAAGAGGCAGTTAAGGTAAAAATGATTGCTACTCTCGCTCAGTGTTGCTCAGTACCCTCAAAACAGGTTATACCCCAAATATATTTTAGAAAGAGATTTTTGATATGTACGAATTACCATCCTGTCCACTGTGTCCGCAGTACCGCAGGATTTATATTTATTTATTTAGTAATGACTAAAAATTCTACTTGTCCTGGAAAACATTGTTACCCTACTGGGAGCAAACTTCTGGACCCATGACTTGGATTTTACACTGTGCGGCATACTGTCTATTTTTCCAGGATGTGCAGACATTTCACGAAATGCTGATCTATCCATGTGTAGAGCAGTTTAGGGGATTTACTAAATCCCTGCTACGTTTATATAATTGATTCCATTCTGTGATTGTATACATGCTACTGGGTAGCACTTGACATGTGTTGGTATGTAGTGTTGGAAAATCGTGGTTGGTGAGGCAACATACAGCGCTGTGGAATCTGCTGGCGTGCAACCTTCACTTGACAACCTGGACAGTTCCCAGGAAAGACTATGGAAAAGAGTCCACTGTGTAAATGAAGACATCAGCAATCACATGCACAAAATGTACTCCATAGGATCACCCCATATGCATTTGTCCCATTTCTCACCCCTCTGCTATGCCCCCCTCTAAGTTGCAAGTGATATACTTGGCAAACATTGTGTGCAGGAATCTATTCTGATGCCCGTGTGGAAAGTGCTGCCATTGATGTCAATATATAAATTGTCATGATAACCCCCTGGGGGTAGGATTGGAGGGGGCCATGATGGTTTCATGGGAAGACCTTGCCTGCCTGCCTAGTACCCTTTTATGTCTAAGGCTGTTTTAGGGGCAGATTCCTACCCACGTCAATGTTTGGCTTAGCATATAGTTATAGGGGTTATGCTGCACTACTGTCAATGTCTGGCTCAGTTTGTTGTGATAGGAATTATGCTGTACTATATCTGTTCAGTAAATGTTATTTATTTAGACTTGTTTAAATTATTTTTAAGTTAATCAGATTTCAAGTTTTTTTCCAGTTGACATACAATTTACAAATAATTAATATTCTTGCCAACGTTCGTTTTTTTTGTGTGAGTGGGAGGTGCCACATACTGGAGCCGCCCCGGGTGCTCACAGAGTACTTTAATACGCAGTTTTCTTTGGCGAGGCTATCAGGGGCAGTAAATTGTCTCTTTAAGGAGGCAACTAGTTCCCTTAGCACCCATGCAGTCAAGATAAACCCTCACTGCCTCAATGATGGGTAATAAGGCTGCCTAAACAATGGCCTCCTAGAGTTTCACAAATTGCTTACATTTGAGCGAGGTGCCAAGCATGATGGGAAGGAAGTTGGGGGTCTCTTGAGCACCACATGGACAGTGTAGCTAATGTTATCAACATAGCTCCTCAACTACTTACATAAAATATTCCGTGTATCCTCAACATAGTCATCGCTCATGAGAACATTGTGCAGGGAATATTAAAGTCTAATATAATCATTTTGGTATCCTCAAGTCTTAAAACTCCATTTATTGGTCTCTTTTTTTAATATTGAGTCAGTCGTTTCCAAGCTGATGCTATGTCTAGTAGACTGATTGCCTGAACACAGTGAATGCCATTTTATAACAAAATAAGACTCTTCAGAAATGTCTTGCTGTAACCCCAATGTACGATAAGGGGTTTTGCTATCATAATTAAGTGCTTGCTTTGCTTATGCCCTATCGCCGTTTCTTTGAACAAACAGGGAGTGTTTCAGAAAGTAAATGCCTTGAATATATTAAAACAGAGGCTCGCCTTTGCAAGCAGGTGGAACTGATTCAATTAATTTGTGTCACCTAAATATAGATTGCTGGCTTGTAATTGCAGGTCCAAAATGTGAAAAGCTTATTATGTATGTATTATGAAGAGCTATCTTGCTTTAGTAGAGATCTGATTAAAGGGAAACTGTCAGCCTCATATATTTTACCATAACTAAATCAATGTATGGTATTAAAGCTGCCTATTCCATAGATGTTGGTAGCCTTGTTAGGAGAGACACTACAATGGAGCAAATGTCCCAGTGAAGTGACATTACATCGCTTCTCGGCCTTTTGGCTAAGATCAAGTGTAGTACCCTATGGGAAGAGGGGGAAAAGCTTGATCCTCTGGCCTTGAGGACGAGGTAGCATGGAGCCCGAGGTGCTGATTTGCCCTGGCTATACGCCGGAGTCATATATTCACAGTTTGCGTACGATCTACACTAAAGGTTTTTTTGCTACCAAGCACGCTTTTTCCCTTGACCCTTATGGGCTTGGGTTAAGCATAATTTTTTTGATTCCGGCCAGGCCAGGAATGGCTGGCCCTTATTTACCGTATTGACTGCCCTCCCCCGAGATATGCTGCCACTCTGCCCTCCACCCAAGGTATGCTGCCAGTCTGCCCTCCACCCGATATATACTGCCACTCTGCCCTCCCCCCGAGATACGCTGCCACTCTGCCCCCAAGATGTGCCCCCCCACGACTTACCAAAGCAGACTCCCGTATGTCTTGCGGGGCCGGCATGAGACACCTACGCAATACGCGTAGACAACTTCCGGTGCCGCGGAGGTCGTTCACGCTCATCGCCGCTGTCAGTGAACGTCTGCACGATGTGCTTAGACAACCTCCTGTGCCGGCACTCCCCCCGTGGGAAGTGCTGGCAGGGGAGGCTGTCTCAGCGTATCAGAGAGTAGGATGCAGGTCCCCTGGACCGCTGCGGGGGATCTGTATCCTAATCCTGCTGCCTGCCCGGCGCCCGGAACTGCACGTCCCGGGCGCCGGGCTCTAGACCCCGAATATACGCCGTGTGGCCTATATTCGAGCAAATACGGTATTTATTCACTTCGTCTCACGAGTGCCTACTAATTTGGTTTGGATCCCATGTTTTTGAACCACGGCGAGGCCATCACCTTGTTTTTGCATTATGATTTTGGCACCACATTTTGGACACTGTTTTTGCAGTGTAAGCTTGAACCAGATGGAGGAGGTGTAGGGAGCCTTATGGCCCTTCCCTCTACCCATAAAGGGGTCTTTCCTTTTGGATTGCCCCGAAGTTCAAAGGGGTCTAACCCTTCGGGGTTAGACTCGAAGATCTGGCCCTCTCATGGGGGAGGGAAGGAATTTAGTCTGGATTTTCCTTTCGGGGCAATGCAGAATAGTTGTCAGGCTTCCGCTGCCTTATGCATGGATGCGGCACCCAGGAGCACGCACCTCGGGCTCCAAAAAAAAAAAAAAAGTGAAGTGACATTACACTAGTGTGCACTAAAAAGACTTATTTACAAACTTCAATGTTCAAGTTGCAGGACATTTTAGCTTAAATAAAACAGTATAATAATAATATTATTGGTTGCCAGCCAACTGAGCTTAAATCAGCCAAAAAAAATGTGTTTTATAGCGAAATGTTTATTGATTCATAATTTGCTTTGTACATATTAACCCTTTTAAAAATTAAGTTCACAGCAGAGCATGGATAACCATCAGTCAGATGCCTCCAATATCTACAAGGTGAGAGACAACACTTTGCTATTTGGTACTCACCGCAGTATCGAATGAAATATATCAACATGTATCATTGGGAAACATAACTTAAAAGGAAAACATTAAGGTCTGAAGGAACACTCAGCCCCATTTTTATAAATAATCTAATTTCTGACATCATTGAATTCTCCCCGTCCTAGTAGCATACCTAAGCCTAAAGTGAGAGAGGTAGTAGGACACTCACCAGGTCCAGGAAGATCTGTCTACTATTCCTTCACGGTGCCATATGATCCAAAATCCCAGAATTTAGTTCTACAGCCATCACTGCATAGACTGCCAGGGCTAGAGGTTGTTGGATGAAGCAAAGATCTCCGTAAAGGTTGGTTTGTGGTGTCCTTGCCGAGAGGGGCTCTTTGTTGTGTACAAAGAGCCCCTCTCGGCAAGGACACCACAAAGAGCCCCTCTCTGCAAGCATAGCTGGAGGGTCTGGACAGCAACCTTCTAAAATACTCCAGGGCCATTGCATTCCAATTTTACTAATTACTCTGCTTCAATTGAGAATACTACCTAAGCTATAATATCAATTTACATTGAAGTAAAGTCATATATTTATAAACATGTATGTTTCCAATAAGAAAATACCAATCAATGCTAAGAGTAATTCAATCCTTAAGGAAGCCAACAAGCAATATTCAAACTAATATTTGTTTTTTCCATTTACCTCATCTAGCAGTATGTTTTAACATTTGTTAATGTTATTTTCTTATTGTATATTGTCAGTTATTGTAATTGTAATGTTATTGTTAATTGTCACTGTTTCTCTATTGTGATAGTGCTACGGAACAGTCCAAACCAAAGGTCAAATCTGAATAATCAAGCCTGCTCGAAAATGTCCTTCTCTCTGTATCATTGTCCTAAGGTCCAGAGGTATGAGAGGAGGCAGAAGGAGCAGCAAAGGACAACAATTTAAGAGCAAGAAAACACAATTCTGAGAAGAAGAAGCTGCATATGTCTGCTGGTGTGGATTCTATTGTACTAAAATAAGCATAATTTTTTAAAAACAGTTGCGAAAGTTTATGTTAGGATGTTGAAAACTGATAAATATTTCTGTATGAGAAATAAAAGAATTCTTTTATTTACCAGATAAAATATTAACTAGGGCTGTTATTGTGTAAAGTGACTTGCTGGACAGGAGAGTTTCTGAGTCTGATGAAAGCCCTCCACATTCGATGGGGACCGGAATTTCTCCTTAAAGTGATTCTGGTGGAAAGTTCTAAACATGGATTTATCGCCATAGAAAGCAATGCAACTTTCCTGCTGATTGGATCATTCCCCTGGTTGCTATGTCAGTAAGACTTGGTCTCCTCCTTTTGCTGCAGGTAACGTGAGATCCAGTGCTTTAATGCACACGCATGAGCTGGATATGTGCAGCCTTAAAGTGCCACGGCTGCTTTTCATCCCCAGTCCAGGCCTGCTCCTAATGTATGAAAATATAAAAGCACGTGTTATGAAGAAGTTATTACACAGTGCCTATAACCATGAAAAGCCAGATACATTTCAAAACATACCAACCCCAACACAGTCCAACAGTTAATAGTACCATGACCAGCAAAACCGATAACCTGTTATAGGAAAACATGTTAATATTCAAGTCACAAGCTAGATCCAAGTTTGAAGTTCTTGATCAATAACACACCCGTCCATTGATTGGTGCAAACTCACACAGCAAACAGGATAGAGATTATAGATCAAACAAGCTGACTCACACACTGACTTAAGTATTATTAACATTATTGGATACATAGGGGTGTATTCACTAATCTTGACACTTAGCAAAAGCTAAACTTGGCTGTGGGTTTTATTCACTAAAGTGGGAGATTGCAAGTGAGTCTGCAGTAGAGTTACAACTTCAACTCTTCAGCATCTTTCTGCACATGATGCTCTAGTGAGCTTCTTTTGTGTCAGTGTGGTGATACATTGATATGACCAATAATTCATTATAGAGGGACAGCCAGGCTCTTCTTGACGTAAAGGCTCACTGGGGTTGGCCTTTCATAATGCATAAAGAAGTCAGTCAGGTAAATTCCTCTTTATAACAGCTTTCAAGACAAGTGCCTCATGGAGAATCTTGTCTTGCATCTACATAATGGCTATACTAAAATGCTATACATTTATCTCTATTAATGTAACCAGGAACGGTCATCCCAGCACTTTACCCAAGACCTACATGACAAATAATTCCTGCCAATAATATGAGCATAGTTACTATTGAGTGACATCACACTGCATATGGCATGCAATAAAATCAGCTCCTCTAACCTTCCATCGCTTCTGTAGATAGTTTCATTCATACAGAATTTATTTTATCCAAATTTGAAATTATGCCGCATAGATTGCAAAAATGGATTATATTCCTTATGATCGCATGAAAGGAGGGATGAAACTTCTGGCGTCTGTGCTGGGCAGTTCTGGATTTTTTAATCTGGCGCCCAGCTAGACTCGCCTCCAGCCCTGACTGTGAATCAATACTGCAAGAGACAAATTTGTAACAATTTATGTAATGATTTTATTTCCGCTTTAGACAAAATAAGACGTTTTATTCTGGATCAATTTATTGTACATGGAAGCAAGGCTATAGCATTCAGCAACCATTAAGAGCACAAATGCAAGCTCATTATTACAAGCATCAGCTACAAATATTTGTGTCAATATTGGCAACAAATTACTTCAAGCATGACATTTCTCTGGCTGTGGCCCAAAGCACAGTCATCTTAATTAGCTAATTGAATACCATTGCGTGTTAAATTAGCTAATTACAATGACTAGGTTATCAACATAACATTTACATTCAGAGTCATTGATCCTAATTTAAAGTTCAAGAACAGGTAACAAGTCAAACATTTCACAAAATAGATTAGGTATGTTGCGTAGGTTCTTGTTTGTACCCTGGTTTTTGACTATGTTGACTACTATATAGCCTCAAAAACCTGATAGGGACCTCTATACAGTAATAGCAGCACCCCATGGGTAGGGTGCATGGCCTTGATGCACTGGCATAACTACAGGGGTCGCAGCTGCGCCCAGGCCTGTGCCTCTAGGGGGCCCGGTGTGACCCCTGCAACACCTTGTGTCTGTCTCCTCATACCGATTCCAAATTGTTTAGAAAGGGCCCTTTCCGACCTGGACCACACGGATCTATTTTGAACCGCACGGGGAGACAGGTTTGTATCGGTGTCACGTGACATCACATCACCCCACAGTGAAACCGAGGCTGCCCGCAGAGGGTATGAGCAGCCGGAGAGAGGTAAGCGAAGGCGGGTCGGAGGTGGGATAGATGTGTGTTTGTATGTATGGATGGGAGCATGGATGTGTACTTGTTTGTGTGTGTGAGCATGGAACTGTACTTGTGTGTGAGCATGGGTGTGTACTTGTGTGTGTGAGCATACATGTGTACTTATCTGTGTGTGTGAGCATGGAACTGTATTTCTGTGTGTGTGTGTGTTTGTATGGAACTCCACTTGTGTGTGTGTGTTTGTATGGAAGTGCAGGTGTGTGAGCATGCATGTGTACTTGTGTATGTGTGAGCATACATGTGTACTTGTGTGTGTTTGAGCATGCATGTGCACTTGTGTGTGTGTGAGCATGCATGTGTACTCTTGTGTATGGGCAAACATGTGTGATTGTGTGTGTGAGCATGGATGTGTAATTGTGTGTGAGCAGGGATGTGTAAGTGGAGTGAGATGGAGTGTGTGTTAGTGAATATGAGTATGTGTGTAATTTGTGTAAGTGTGTTTACATTTGTTGTATGTTGGAAAAGGGGGCAATGGTCAAGGAAGGCACAGACAAGTTGTTTGGGGGCAATGATGCACAGACTAGCTGTTGAAGTTGGGGGGCCCCGGCGCACTTTTCGCACCAGGGCCCTGTGGTTTGTAGTTACGCCCCTGCCTTGATGTACAACTTGGTCCTGTAAAGCTGCACTCCTACTAGAACAGTATGGTTTTTCAAGAAGCGCAACTTCTATCGTCCTATAAACCTGTTGTGTTTGCTCCCCAAGAGCTCAAAGCTCAACACTATGTTTTCTTTCAGCTAATCCATGTAAATCAGCAGTTTATATATTAAGTAACCATGTGGATCCTTTTGTTATATTCAGACGACACTAGCCTAGCCGTTAGATTTGGAATGCAGGTGAAGATGGGACACGTACGTGTTGATAAGTAAACCCGGCAACATTTAGGCTCCAGCTACGTGGAGCCCTCCCATTTCGGGATGTGGGCGTGTCTACTGGAATCAGTGGAAGGTCCGTTAATGCCGGTGAGCTTGGTTGGTGGTCCCAGTAATGTCGATAGGCGGTCTGGTGATGTTGCCTGCAGAGCTAGCTCCACACGCAGAAGAATTGAAGTAGTAGGAGGGGAAGCCATACCTTTTTGCGTACCATGCACATGATTCCTGAAAAACTCAGTATTGTTTTAATTGGAACAATCCGATACTGCACACAACATACAGCTTCTTATAATTGCTGTGCTGCAAGCCTTGTTTTCGATTCCCCAAGTACACATTAGAGAACCAGTTTTTTAAATCTAGATTTACTCACCTCGTAGATCCTTTGTGATTAGGTTTCAGAGAGGTTTTCATGTGCAGCTTGTTTTGAAATCTTGCAGGTATGCGTATAATAATAGGGTATTCTTCACCCTCCCAGACTTTGAAACCTGAAAGACCAAATGAATGTTTCTACATGTGTATCTGCATAGCATATTGTCAACAAGCTAAATGTGTCACTGACTTTGCAGCAAATGCCTATGCATGAGCATTAAATATTTAAAACAATTACAGTAAATTCTTCCATGCGCTGTCACCTGCGGGATTAAAACAAATAAATACCGTGACTTGGACGCCTGTTCACATGTTCATAGAAAGACAGCGTCACAACAAAGGCACACTGTTGACATACCTCAACAGTTACAACTCCAAAGACAAACTACAACACGTTTTTTGCAATGCATTACGCATTATTTTGGTATTAAAGAGCTAAAATAATTATTAGGGCTATATAACTCATTAAACACTATTCGGTGTGGTCTGGATAATTCAAACATTTTTAATGAGCAGAAAGAAATACAGCAAGTGATTAATAGCAATGGATTGTAAAATACCTTCATTTCTATGCTTAAAGTCAAACTATGATAAAAGGAAAGACAATAAAATATGTTTCACGTAGTCTAAAAAAATGCATGGGATTTGGCATGCATTGTGAGAGAGAGTGGTTGCCACCAAAAAATAGATGTATTTAAAAAAAAAACATTTATGATCTATAGGTCACATGGGCAGAAAAGGTCTGCACTATGGAGGAACCTAATCTCCGCTCCCAGGATAAGTATGAGAAGTAAACCTGGTATTGTATCCAGAGCATAACTGAGGTCAGGATAAAATAGTTGGTCCTTATGCAGCAAGTATTTTTGCGAGATATTTGCTTTATTTGTTCACTTCCAACATGTTATACCTTTTGGGATTTCTTCCATGGCCCCCAGGCCTTCCTTCTTTTTATACCTCGGGTTCTGATTCTGGAGCTGTTGGGGTAGTGGTGGTTTTTCACTGCTCCCTACTCTTTTCTTTCTCACTTTTTCCATTGCATCCATATACCTTAATGGATCCAATCCCATGTTCAAATCTCATGTATCCTTTTCTAACTTCTTAGTGATGTCATGAGCATCATTTTCTGTACTCTTGTGCTTTAAGATCACATGCTTTTTTATATGTTTTATAAAAATAAAACTATAAGTTAAAAACTGCTCTAGGGTTTCTCTTTAACTTCTGATGTTTGTGCGATGATAATTTAACAATTATCATACTGTTTCGTAAGCCATTCCCAACTCTATCTCACGGTTCGCTGGATAAATTAATTATATAACCCAATTTTTCTAAAGATATCAAAACATATCACGAGAAACTTAAAGCTGCATATTAGAGAAACGCCTCACTTGACGAATTAAGTATGATAAGGATCTAAAAACGTATTTTTGAGACATCAAAAATGTGCTCAAGGTTTACTGACGAAACATTTCAAAAATAGAAAAACAACTTGGCCGGCTCAGCTACCCTTTTGCGTTTCGCAGCACAGTGTTCTAGAACGAGCGTTACTTTAACGGCACATGCAGAACTCTATAAAGTTTTATAAAAACAAAGTGGTCGAAAAGAAAAAAAAAAGCCACTGCAAAAGAAAATATAATAATGATGATGATGACGTACATTTTGGTTGTGGCGCTCTTTGCACATCCTGTGTTAGGAATGCAGGAAGTGCTAGTGATACAGCCGTACCTCCCTACCCATTCACAGTGAAAGAATAATGCCTCCATAAATCATGTTATCAAATTACCCATGAGTTGAGTACCATGACAGCAGGATAGCAAGAACATGAGACTACGCTTAAGTGCTCAGTGACACACACACACACAGAACAACTCTATCTTTATGTTTTCATTAGCAAAGGCTCAATTATGTAGATAATCAATGGCTATTTGATACGTAACTGCTGCATTGCATTTAAATGGCATGTCAGAACAATTCAAGTAAATGTATAAACATTAAGCAGCGTTTCTCCATCGCGCTCAATTTCAGTAAAGGGAGAACGTCTCGTTAACATTTTATTGTGGTGAATTTCGAAATCCACCATTTTCACAGAGGGTGATTAGGTTACTCAATAAAATGAGACAAGCCATTTCTCCCTCATTTTCTGTCAGTTTTATTAATCTGGGATTTGATTCATAATGGGATACTAATCTGCCGCCTCAATTATGAGAATACCTTATAGGAAGCCAGCAAATCAGCCGGGAAATACAATCTTTTGGGCAGTCTAAACCATTGGCCATTACTCCGTTACCGAATAGATGTCCCAGAGACCTATTTCAATATATCCCTGAGGTATACCTTTTTCAGGACCTGTGGTAAAGCAGATATGATGTAATTTAGATGAAGTATCATTGGGAATTTAAAGTGCTGTGTTCGCTTTGTTGCATCTTGCTGTGCGAGAACTCAAGAAAAACTTGTGGATTCATTGTTGGGCACAACTCACAAAGAAATACAACACAAAGAGTCCTTCATAGCAGTTATGTTAGGGATATAAAGGCATAGTAAACCTTTTAATGGACCATTAAAGCAAGACATACTTTTTTGGGGCTTTTTCTGTTTTTGCATCCAAAAGATTTAAAGAGATCTTCTTAACACCACCTCACTGCCTCAACACCTGTCTCAACTGTCCTCCTTGCTTTGGCAGGTAGAGTTGTCTCCAGAAGTGCTCTACAGAACCACCAGAACAACATTTCTGTCTGTCAAATGGTCATCCACATGTATAACTCAGGGTAAAGCAGTCAGTGCTGGATAAAGACCTTAACCAGCTTCGAGTGTTTTCCAGAACATACAGTGGCAAGAAAAAGTGAATGAACCATTTGGAATTACCTGTTTTGCTGCATTAATTGTGATCTGATGTACATCTAAGTCAGAACTGCTCACCCATATTCCTAGGATGCCTGGTGTGAACGGCTCTCTTGTGATCATTCCACAGAATCTCTAAAGTATCAAGGTCTGGGCTTTGACTGGGCCACTACAAAAGGCAGATTTTAGGGCAAAGCAGCCATATTTCATGCTCCCTCCACCTTAATTCACCATTGGGATGATGTTTTCATGTTGGTACATGGTGTCCTTTTACATCATACATAGCTCTTCCCGAACAATTGAACCTTAGTTTCATCTGTTTCATATGTTAAGCAAATTTATACGTAAATGCTGGTAATTCTAAAGGGTTCACTTACTTTTTTGCCACTGTTTTGTATACTACATCCCCATAACCCTTTTGATGAATGGCATCTTTTCCATTGTGCTCAGTTAATGTTCTACTTCAAACTCTCCTGCTCCAAGAGGACCAACGATTTAAATACAGGAGTGACTGAGTGGCTGAGCATAAAGTACATGGAAAAATGGATGGTTATGGTAAAAATTGGATATTACTGTTAAATGGGGACATGGTTTATAGGAGAAGGCCTATTTAAGCAGGTTTGTAGCAGAACCCACAGCAAATACCACCTGTGTGAACAGCTGATGTTGTAGGAAAGGTCACGTTCACCTTTATAAATAACCATAAAGAAAACAGTAAAATGTATTACCTAATTTGGCTAATAAATTATTTATCGATGAGGCAGTGTTCTATAAAAGGTACCTGCTGTTTTTCATTGCTATTTCCTCCATGAGCACATGGACTTTGGACCAAACCGAGCAGTTCACTTCTCCAATGATGTAAGATGACCCATGTAGAAGTCACTTATTACCAAAAATAAGGATGCATTTTGTAGACTTTTCTGTAATATGTGGCTCTGTATGGGACATCAAACAACATTTTCAGCATACAATGTCATTGCTGCAATTTTCTGAGCTCCAGGAGGAATCCTGGCCACATGAATTGAAGAGGACCAGAGGATCATGGGTAGGTGAGTATTCGTGTAAAACAGAGTTTAAGGTAAAACATTGATTACGTATATATTTGATGCTTTATGAAAAAATTATTGGCCTGGGTGGTAGGAGTTCCTCATTAATGCTGGATGTTGTATCCGATGTTTCCTCTCTCTACTTGGGCTTTTCTGATTTGGGTTTTTAAGGATTTGGGTTTCATTTCTTGAAACAGGCCACTAATGGGTAGGAAAATGCAATTAAATGAAATATCATTTTATAAGTAAAATATGTTAAGAAATCCTTAATTTTGAGAACATCTTTCAAGCACTTGGGACATGGTTGGTATATATAGCTCCAGATGCACTTAATTCTTGTAATGGATCAGAACCTTCCCTGATATTTGTTATGTATCTAGCCTGCTTGCAAATTAATCTCTGGCCCTTCTTCATGCTCGTTTAGCTTTACTAATAAGCTCTAAATTAATTACTTTTTCAATTACAGATTTTTACCAAGCACAAGAAACCTTGCACACTTCATGGAGTTCTTATCAGTCTCAACCAATGCTGCATCAGAAATAGCTGTCATCAAGGGCAAACAGGACAAAACAAAGTGTCCCCTTTTACCCTAGTGTCAAGAGTTTGGTGTCCATAGGACCAGCACTGGATCACTGTGTGTAATGTGGCATGACACGTTGGATTTCTCCTCTGTCTCTAATATTATTACCTACCATATACTGTAAATGCTGTAGGTCATCAGAACACTTCATGCACTCTAACAGAGGCTTAGGCTTCACATATACGAAGTTTTTAAGTGGAATGGAAAAAGTTTGTGTACTATATTATTTTGATATATACTGTATATATACACTACCATTCAAACATTTAGGATCTCTTAGCTGTTGGAAAGCAAGGACATTTCTAGCTGTGCTAACATAACTGAAAAAGGGGTTTTGGATGATCAATTAGCCTTTTAAACTTAAACTTGGATTAGCGAACACAATGGGACTGCTAAAGGCCCTATGAAGCGTTTCCATTAAAAATCAGCCGTTTCAGCTACAATAGTCATTTACACATTAACAACACTGTATTGCTGAACCATTAAATGTTATTTTAATGGCCAAAATTACTTTTTCTTCCTAAAACGGTACTGGGTATCATATAATATAATATATATACAGTATACATTTACACAAATGGTTGTGATTCCGAAGCTTTGCTTTCAGCCTCCGTTAGAGCAATTTTCCAAAAGCAAATGATGCCCTCTAGTGGATACTAGTGGTATCAACACCTAGCATTATATTTTAGACAAAAATGCTACAATACTTTGCCAGTAATCTGTCTGACAAGTATATTGTCTTCCTAATCAAATCGATACATTCTAAATAGTCATAAAATGTGTAACATTTGTAGGTTTTAAAACAGAGATATTATTTTGTATACCTTTGGCAAACTCTATAGAGGTCTATTTCGGATTCCTGGATGTATGTTTTATTTTGTGTGAGAATTTACTGAAAAAACTGCAGTACAGCCAAGTTCTCAAAGAGCTGGGTTAGTAGTAGTGGAGCAGATGCCCAGAAGCCCTTCAAGACGTTGGTAGACCCCTTCATGGAGGGGGAGCCCAAAGATCCAAGTCTCCTGACCTCAATGTGAAAGAAAAACACAGAGCTGAACTTTATCCCATGGAATGGAGGACAAGTAATACTTGCATTTGTTTTAGATTAACTCATGAATGCTATCGCTCTGTTATGTACTTCTTACTAAGGGGTGTCCCCTAAAATGCACAAAACAACACAGATTGAGATATTTATTTGCAGCACACATATCAAATGAGAATGGGTGTGCGCTGATTGAGAAGGGTTACGGCTGATATCATTGTTAAGACATGGTAATGAAAAAAAAATCCATTGCTTGTTTCAGGGATGCAATTTCAATAAATGATAAGAGGAATACGATCCATGATCATCTAAGAAAGTGTCTAAAAATGTATTCTGGTGTAGTCTAACTAGGTCTTGACCTAAGACAGCAGGTCCAGGGGCTGTGACAGTCCCTATGCTGCAAAACCAGGGGCAGATTGTCCCCTTGGGTGAACAGCCTCCCTGATGTGCTGCTGCATTTGGTCATGCAAAGTCTGTGGTCATCTTGCATTATTCGCACGTTTGAAATCTCCCCAGAATGGCTCAATGATATCAAAACTTGGTCTTATGCTTAGGGTCACTGTCGTGCTGGAAAGTCCAAGAGCAAATTGCCTGCCAGTCTTTTCTGATAACAAGCAGCATTCATCGTGCCATCAATTTTCACAAGATTTCCTGTGTCTTTTGAGCTCATAGCCCCCAAAACACCAGAGAGCCACCACCATGCTTCACAGTGGGGATGGTATTCTTTCCGCTATAGGCCTTGTTGACCCAAATATAGCGCTTATTACTAGACTTGGGCACCAGGGGGCTCTTCGTGTTCGTCTTCGGGAAAAAAAAATCTTCGTATTCTGCGAATATTCGCCTGTTCCTGTCTTCTCTTCGGGCGGATATTCGTGGACATTCTTCGTGTTCGGTTTTTCTTAGTTTTTTTCAGTTAAGGGGTTAATACGGGGTTAACGCGCACCGCAGCAGCTCTGGCGCCAGGAGTTTAAATGTCAGTATGAGCAACTCTTTTGGTCGTCAGCAGGGGGCTCGTCTGCCAATGGTAGATGGCAGACGAGCCCCCTGCTGGCGACCAATAGGGTCGCTCGTACAGACTGTTAAACTCCTGGTGCCGTAACTTGTCCGGCAGATACCATTGGTCTCCCTGTTCTATCATTTATTAACTGATAGATCAGGGAGACCAGTGGGATCTGCAGGGTAAGTTCCTGCATTAGGGTTTTAAAAGTCTGTGCGAGCGACTCTGTTGGTCGCTCGTACAGACTTTTAAAACCCCAATGCTGCAACTTACCCTGCAGATCCCACTGGTCTCCCTGTTCTATCAGTTAAATGTCCGTACTAACGACTTTACATGACTAGAGTTTAACCAGGGAGATTTCTGGTAAATTACGTTACCAGTTCATCTATGCACTGTGCAGGGCCAGCTCAGTCCTTCACACAAGAGAAACTTAACAGGGACAACCCTTCATAATGGAAAATTAATTGGTAGAGTTGAAACTTCACTTTAGTGAATAAACCCAGGGCCGGTCTTTGGGGTGTGCGACCTGTGCGACCGCACAGGGCGCCACACTCCAGGGGGCGCCGCTGCGGGGTCCGCCGCCGCGGGGTCCGCTGCCGCCAGTAGCGTACCTAGCGGGGGGGGGGGGCGGTCCGCACCGGGTGCCGCTCATCAGGGGGGCACACGGCACCCCTCCAGAGAGCCGCTGGAGGAGCAGGCTCGCAAGGGAGCGGTAACGGAGGTCTTTAACAGACCTCCGGCTCCCTTGAGTGATTTTAAGCCGGTTCAAGGATCTCCCTTGAACCCGGCTTAAAATCACTCAAGGGAGCCGGAGGTCTGTTAAAGACCTCCGATATCGCTCCCTTGTGATCCGCGCGGCAACAGCTGCTGTGCGCCGGGGTTTGTTGTCAGATCCCGGCGCACAGCACTGAAGCCGCGCCCACCGCTGTCCGTGCCCTCTGACCCGGAAGAAGACAGAGAGGACAGAAGAACTGAAGAAGAGGAGTGAAGAGGAGGAAAAGAAGCTGTAAGGAGAAAAGGTAGGAAAGCATTCAGTGAGAGTGAGAGTGGATTGGTGTATGTGTGTGGATTAGTATGTGTGGATTGGTATATGTGTGCATGAGTATATGTGTGGATTGGTGTATGTGTGGATTGGTATATATGTGTGGATTGGTATATATGTGTGGATTGGTATATATGTGTGGATTGGTATATATGTGTGTGGATTGGTATATATGTGTGGATTGGTATATGTGTGGATTTGTATATGTGTGGATTGGTATATGTGTGGATTGGTATGTGTGTGGATTGGTATACGTGTGGATTGGTATACGTGTGGATTGGTATACGTGTGGGTTGGTATACATGTGGATTGGTATACATGTGGATTGGTATGTGTGTGGATTGGTATGTGTGTGGATTGGTATATGTGTGGATTGGTAAGTGTGTGAGAGTGATGGGTGTTATGCTGTACCATTTCCAATGTCTTTTTCATGATCTAATTATGCTCTAAAAGTACATCATAACTCCCATCACTCTATACTGTTCCATACAGTGGCAGAGCTGGGAGGCAGAGGCCTTGCACCCCCACCGCAGGACTCCTGAAAGGTAAGTGAACTTCAAAGAGGGAAAGGGTAGATAGTTAGGAGGGGGTAGATAGGGAGAAGGGAGTGAGGCAGGGGAAAGGGGGTAGATAGGGAGAAGGGAGTGAGAAGGGGTAGATAGGGCAGAAAGGAGTGAGAAGGGGTAGATAGGGCAATCATACTCCTATCATGCCAAGTCTGCGAGTACATCCTGGAATCTGGGTATGCCTGGGCATGATAGGAATGTGATTGCTGTTAATCATATATATATATATATATAATATTGTTATTTAATTGTTTTGTCCTATTTTGGTGTGTTACTTACTTTAAATAAAAGTGTTAGATTTCTTTATGGTGTGGGGGGTCATATTCGGTTTTGGCCAGGTAAATGCTGCACTTTCGGTTTCAGTCCAGAATTTGTTTCGGTGCATCCCTACTACTAAGCCAGACAATGAAGTGGTAGGCCTACACCACATTAATGTTTGGCGTAGTATATAGTGATTGGGGTTTTGTTACAAGTTTTTATTCCTTTCTTTTTTTTAGGATGGGGGGGCGCCAGAGGAGTAGTCCGCACAGGGCGCCAGAACACCTAAGGCCGGCTCTGAATAAACCCCTCTATTTATAATAGACCATATATTTAAGAAAATGCCATATCTGCTGTAAATAAATAATTACCATTATTTGTTCATGGAAAATGAAAGCAAAGAAAAAAGAAATTCTGATAACGATACCAAACCCATACAGTCCTTGCTAACCCCTAGCAAACTGCCCTGTGTAAGTATAAACAGTCCTCCACTTTCATGCTAGAAAATGGTATTTTGTTCAAGTCGAAGCTAAATCTGCTCTAAATGATTCAACTTTATGTTCTGCCTTAAGTGCTTTTTGCTGTATGTGGAAATGTCAGTTATTGTATGTGTGACATTTTGGGGCCATCTTTTTTAAGCTCAGAATTGGCATTTGAGTCAATTACTCTAAAAGGCATCAATTTATACATGAAGGACTCTCCCTGTGATTGTCATATTTTGTCTGCCACTGTTCAAATGTCACAATCACAGCTGATGGGAAAAGGTTAGAGCAATATTTACTGAGCTAATTTTTGCCCTATAATGCAAGCAGACAACTACATTACCACGCATACTGTTCAACATGTTCTTTTTTATATTGTTGATACAATATTACTTACACTTTTTTGCCACACAAATTGTTTTGAAAGTATACTATGACAAATAACAAAAACACGCACGTAAAAAGTTACAGTTTTAAATTTTTAGTTGGATACTCCAGTGCAGGTACCTGCACTTGCTTTGATCAATGAAAGAAAATAAAAACTGTACTTAAATTAGGGAGAAGCTGCAGCTTCCCTCCTCATCTATGAAATCAATCCCACATATGTGGAATGTAATAACATATCATACAATCAATGACAAAGTTGAATAGCCCCCAATTTGATTTAAGTGTGGTATAATTAGTAACAATTTCACGTACAGGCAAAAAGGTATCATGAAATCCCTTTTACTTTTATTTATCTAACTATAAATTCAATACAGACCATTGAACATGAAAGCATATGTTTACAAACATGGGAATATAGTAACAGAACAGTTATAATATAACTATCAAAAATAAATATCAAAAATAAAAAGAACCAAAAAATGCTGACCTGAAACCCGTGGTTAAGGATGACTAAATATTAGGTATTTATTTCAGATGTACATAGTATTTACTTTTTATTGTTAATTTTTAAATGTAAATAATTATCCCCTCAAGTATTAATTTGTTTACATATTTTAGGTATGATTATTATGAATCCTTATGTACAGATAAAGAAGCTGATCATATACATTAACTGAATGCAATGGGTCATATTTTCTAATGTCTATTAAAATATTTTTTTATTTATATAAATTGTGGGCTTAAACTTTTTTTCTAATTTCAGGACTCCACGTAAATTTTAAGGGACCATGTATTAAAGTGCATATGATGGCTGGGGTATCTTTTCAATATGTAAGCCAACAACATAATGTTTTTTGAAAACAATTACTTATATATTTTATATAGACTAAGGTAAGACTATATGGGGCTGTGCAGCAATCACAGATCATCCATAAAGGCACTTGTAACGATGTAGTCAGGGTATAAATTCGGCCCACAGTGCTTGTTATGATAGAAACCCCAGTGGCCATATGTGGAATTGCAAGTAAAACACTGAAAGATACCACAAAATCTTCAAATCAAAGCAGACCAAGGGGCAATTACCCCCTGCCCCCATGTCAGTCCTCTCCTGCTCAATGTACTTTAGAATGGGCTGGCATTGGGCTTTATTAAAGTAAATGGTATATCAGATTTCACCATTATAGAACAACAATAGAAAAGTGAATATTTTATATCATAATTTAAGTAATTTAATTTTCCCCTTCCCTCCCTGCGCTGTGAATTATGTTTCTATGAAAATTACCTTGACCTCACTATGCCTCTCAAATGTGAACATCATGTACAGAATATTATACAGAACATACTTGAAATCAGAATGAAGTCTTCCTTCCAATATATAATATGTCCAAATACTTAAAATATGTTTACCAATGTTAAATATGTTTCAAATAAATAAATATTTTGTTGCCAGTTTTCTGAAATGACAGCATTTACCAGCAGCAAGGTGAAAAGTTGGTATTCTTGGTAAACCTGTGCCAACCACAATAACGCCAAGAACAAGATCTGATTAAGGTCTGAGTCTTACATAAAAAAGAAACAAAAAAAACGGGCAGACTAGATGAGCCGAAAGGTTTTTATCTGACATCAAATTCTATGTTTCCTAAACCTTTTCCAGTTAAAAGATACTGGGCACAGTTGGTGTAATTGCGACACCTACTGTCTAAACAATGTAATAGCACAATTCAGCACAAATACATGCAGTAAGTATATAGGATAATGTGACCACATTTTCCTTGCTTGTTTCCTTTATCATCCCTACTGCCTCATCACGCTAACCCTAACTCTAATAAATAATTACTTACCATAGGAGCCCAAAGCAGCTGTCCTTTGGACATTCTTATTATTGTGTGCATCTGCAAACTCAGCAGGCTACATAAAGTGGAGGAATTTTCATAATGGGTTGTGGCACATGTCAAAACAGGCTGCTGGCAGCAGATACCACTGGACTGGGGGGCACTAGTGGAGGCTTGCTCAGCATTCTGTTATAAGTAAAGACAGGTCTGCTATTGTTGACTTGCTTTATGCAGTTTGTTATAAACATACATGTTTAAAAAACGCCATGTGGTCAGCCTAGCATAGAATGGACATATGTATGCACAGAGAGTTCTCAACATTCTACTCCATAGGTAGGATAGACTTGTGTACAATATAGGGTGACCATATTTTATTTCTGCCATTCAGGGACACACTATGAGGTGCATGAGATTACAGATGCGTTAATACATGCATTTTTAACGAAATAATATGTACTTATCTCTTTAAAGTAAAGACCGTGATTGAAATATGATTTCAAAATAACAGCTGAACTGGCAGTTTAATATTAGACCCTGCTGCCAATATATATACATTTTAGACCCTGCTGCCGATATATATAAATATTAGCCCCTGCTGCCAATATATACAAATATTACACCCTACTGCTAATATATATTATTATTTGACCCTGCTGCCGATGCCGATATATATAAATATTAGACCCTGCTGCCAATATATATATATAAATATTAGCCCCTGCTGTTATTAGATCCTGCTGCCAATATATAAAAATATTAGACCCTATTGCCAATTCATTTTATATTGAAAAAATGGGCCCTGCTCCATGTTCCCTAGCATGCAATCCCTCCCTTCGCTCCCGCACCAAAAAAAATATTTGCCATACTGAATCAGAATCAGACATACAAATCCTGTATTTGCAGGTATACAATAATAATGCATGGAAACATAGCATTGCTGGTATGGATCAACAGAACACACAAACCCAGCATTGCAGGTATAGATCAACTGGAGATCACTTGGTAACTCAGCACTGAGGGTATAGATCAAATAAACACATGGAAACAACATTGCAGATATTGATCAACTGAATAAGACATACAAAGCCTGTATTTGCAGGTATATAATAATGTATGAAAACATGGCATAGCAGATATGTATCAACCGAATAACACAGAAACCCAGCTTTGCAGGCATAGATCAACTGGAATTCACATAAAAAACTCAGCATTAAAGGTATAGATAAAACCCCCTAAATTACAGGCATAGATCACAGGTTGCACACCCCAAAGCCAGCCCTGGCGTCCACATTGCCCACATAGATCCTAACCAACACCCAAATTACATGCATAGGACTTGCCATCTTTGTCCCCAAACAGCCTACCTGTGCCATATTTGTCCCATAAACACCCTGCCTGTGCCATCTGTGCCATCTTGGTCCCGAAGACTCAAAAACTCTGCTTATGCCATCTTTGCCTTTCCACAAATCAACTATACATATATAATACACACAAACACTTTTACAGGCACTCACTAATTCATACTTTCATTCACATAATTCATTTACAGAATAATTTATTCTCTCATTCATTCACAAAAATCATTTAAACATATTCTTTAATGCATTCTCACAAATTCATACTCACTCATTTAGACAATTTATCCACACATTAATTCATACTCTCACACATTCAGACAATTCATCCACACATTAATGCTTTCATTCTCTCACTCATTCACACAATACATCCACACATTAATTCTTTCATTTTCTCACTCATTCACACAATTCATCCACACATTAATTCTTTCATTTTCTCACTTGTTCACACTCTACCCCCTCTCCCTCCCTTCTCTCTATCTACCCTCCCTTCTCTCTATCTACCCACTCTCCCTCCCTTCTCACCATCTACCCCCTCTCACTCCCTTCTCACTATCTACCCCCTCTGCTCCCCTTTGAAGTTCACTTACCTTGTAGAGGTCCGGAGGTGGGAGCGCAAGGCCTCTGTCTCCCTGCTCTCCCACGGGGAGTGCTGCTTCACTGCTGAGCACCGGTATATGACGTCATATTCCGGCACTTAGCATGAAACCGCTGAGCGGTTGATGAAAATGTATTCTTGAAACGACCGCTTGGCGCCCCTCTCTATTCCCTCCGTATCAAGAAAAAACATAGTACAATATACCCTGTGGTATTGAAGGGACAGTTTAGCATCCCATTTAGCCCCAGTAATGAAGAATGTATGCTAAAGTACCTCTTAAGCATGCAGCCTGGAAAATAGAACATCCCCCCATGGTCCAGTTTTCATGCCACCTTTGGCGGCTTTGAAACAGCAGATCAGTTTTAGGAAAGTGTTCCATCTGAAATAGGTGGGGGTATTTTGTGCACATGCACTGGAGGTCTCGTTAGACTCTGTAGGACTTTTGCTCAAACCAGCGTTGGCATGGGGTATTGTGTGTATAGTGAGTAGAGTTTGCATGCACTGGTGGGGTCGGGAAAGAGGCAAATGCATGAGCGGGGATTCTACAAAATGCCTCCATGAATTTGCAAGGTGAGAAAGCAATGCTCTAAAGGGGGCACTCAGCTGTTAAAGTGTCCATTTAACGATGGCAAATCTTGTACAAATCTACCCTAAAACAAACATACATTTAATAGAAAATGATCCTAGTAAAACATAAATTTTTTAAATCACATGTCTTTTGGATAACAAATGTGATTCTGCATTGTATACCTAAAATACTAATATTTCCGACACTATACACACCCAACCATATCCTCATCCCTGATGTTTCTATAAACTAATGAGGCATTTGGTTCATGGGAAAAGCTTGGGGCTTTAGGATTCATTAGGTGTAAAATTACCCTCTTGTTTAATTGTGCTCCGGGTCACTGGGGGCTTCAGCGAACAATCTGTGAAAACACAATGGGATGTCAAAAGAGGTCATATCCTCAAAGGCAAAGAGATGATCAAAATAAGAATACAAACTCAGAACATTTATCTTTCCTACAAAAGTAAAACACGATACTGTTTAATAAATACTCTATACTCATCTATTGGCATAGAACAGATTATATATGGCATTATATAGCACAATATATATATATGTATGTATAAAATAAAAGCTTATAATTCTGATTTTAAACAAGTTATCACAAATAGTATAACTAACATTCACATAGAAACCCACACATTAGTGTACTTTATGGTGCCTTTCTGCCTTGGTGAGTGACACTTAAAACCACTAGGGGCATTAATCGACACCTGATATATTCTGCTCCGACTTTTATTATGAGACGTTTCGGTTATCTGCTTGGTGTTTGCTAGGAGTGTCCTTAAAGGCCACATACATATGATATGACTGACATTACTCACAAACAATAGCCAAAAAAAACCAAAAGACTGTGAAAATCTCCATTTATTCAAACGTATATTAAAATAAAGTAAACATAGAAAGTGGTGGGAAATGTAATTGTCCCTGTTATGGGCTATAAACAGACTGAGGGGGAAAGAACACCACCCTCAGCCGAAAAACGTATAACTCCAAAATTAAGTCCCCTAAGATCTCAACAAAATAAACAAGGACCGCAGTTCTCTGTCTCTCCGTCAGAATCACAAGACAGCATCCCAATCAGACTGCGTGAACAGAGCTTCATTCTCAGTTACCTTTACAAGAAAACAGAGAACCCTAACCAAAAGAGATAAAACATCAACAGTTTAAACAAAAGCAACCCACTACTCAGCTTCGGGCCTTCTACTGAAAGCCTACGAACAGACCCAAGGGTATTTACCCACACACCAGTCAAATCGCAGCTCTCTTCATGCTGCCAACACAGCCAGCAAGAATACCACAGCCTGGCCCACTAAACCACCATATTGACCCGCAAGAACTAGTACTTAGTATAGAAGTATGAAAAGAGCTATGACAGTTCTCTGTGATACAACTCCACGCTGGACAGGGGACCTCTCTGCATATGTGGCTAAAAAAGAACAGATACCAAACTTCCGAAAGGATAAAACAGACATATCCTGAAGAGCAAGTATACTCGCCTACCAATAGAACCCCCTGCTTACTAATGGACTGCTAGGCCAGCAGTCATGACCCCCCTTATCTAGGAGTCCAGGTGGGCGCATTTATTGTGAGTTTTAGGACCGTAGAAGACAGTGATAAACTCACACACACCATAGAGTCTGAGCTCCTAGAAAAGAGGGGCATCAGGGGAGGAAAGGGAACAAAGGTGTCAAAAAAGTCGCTATCACTCCAAAATAGGGACACTTAGGAGGTAGGTAATTGCTTGTTAAATAGCGCTCCTGTCTGTCATTGAAGGGCCAGTAACAATGAAATCATAGCGAAGAAACAGATGGGGGCCTTGTAAATGGTGAATAATCAGTGCAGGTGAATTATCTCTATTCAGACAATGCTTACCTTAATTAAAGCCGTATGGCTTTAGGTGTGGTCCAATTATGGACTATGCCATTAATTAGCTATAATTAGTACTAGTGATTTAACTACCATTTGTACATTGCATGTCCTTTTATATCTTTTAATTGGGAGCATATCTATCCGAGACGTCTCAATACTTATACTTTTCACTTTACAAATATTAAAGCATGTAAGTAATTACACTTTTAAATAAGATTACCAGTTTTAGCGTTGCAATTAATTCATAGCTTAATTGTATTGGCGTAAGCAATATTATGGAATTAGGAAGAAATCATCATTATCTGCTAATTCCACATTCTAGAATGCAGTACACTTGGTAGCTAAAGTTAATTTATATAATTTATCTATAAGCTCTATATAAACAATCCGCTGCCATATTAGGTAAAAGGACCAAATATGAAAAGAAAATTCTGAGAACATTTTTATGAAATCATATGTGACACCAATGGACCTTTGAATGAATCACTGATTCATACTTCACGATCAATATAATATTATTGATACATTGGCTTTCAAGAAAATAAATTGTCTGGGGAAAGCTGTATTATATATTACAATAGAATTGTAATGATATGGTATATAAATTGGAATACAAGCCTTTTATGAGTTATGATTTGCCTTATTTGTGTGGACAAAAAGTGACCGGGAACTGTGGTCGTCGTCATAATCGTCTCCCAGTGAACCTACAGCTGGGAAAACAGGGGCGTAGAGAAGGTTCCTCCATCTCCTTACCCAAGAAAGGCTACATGGAAGGCTTCTTCATGCAGTGCTGGTACTCTCTGTCCTATGCCGTCCTTTTTGTCTTTTGTACGAAACGTTGATTTACCATCTTATACACAGCCAGAATCTCTATTTTGAGTGAATATTAAATGTATCACATGCCCAGGGCACACATCAGTGGTATTATTTTTGCTTAGGCTGAGGTTCTGACTTTTATACTGAAATCTGTTGTGAGATTCGTTTTTTCCTTCTTTTCAACAACTCCCCATTTAATCCATTCTTATAGTACATGCACAAACCATGATCATTTCTCACACACTACAAACATATCTCCCAAAGCTAAGCTCAAACAGTTGTTTTGTATCAGCTTCCAGCAGTGCAATAACATGCAGAGTTGTGTGACTTTTGTTGGGTCTTGTGTGTGTGTGTGTGCGCGTGTGTACCACATTCATTGAATGGGAAGCAAAGTTCAGAAGCAGATGCAATCTCTGGTTATTTTGTTTCTGTTTATTTTACTGAAAGCTGCCCTTTGACACCCAACAATACCCCACGTTAGCGCTATTTGCAGGTCCCTGCACCACGTGTGTGTTTTCATTTTTTTAAGCAATGGGATCTACAGGATGCTGAATTCAAACACGGACTCTTTTATCTACAGCTCTCGGACAGATGTTTTGATCTTTTATGAGCACAAGACTAAACACAGAGAATGGATAATGCGAGCAAAGAACAGATGGGAAATAAGGACTGTGCACCTGGAAAGTCAATTCTGTGTCTCGGGTCTAATCTATTGTATTTGCAGATATCCTTTAGAAATGATGTTCTGAGAACAAAGGTGACATTGAAACGAGAGATTTACAGGTGAATACACAAATTATCATAGAGCTTTTTAGATGCAAAGGGCAAAAATCAACATACGCATACCTATCAAATATCCTAAATTTCCAAGGATAGTCCCCTATTTGTTTTCTATCTCTCTGCTGTGGACTAATATACACGCCTGCTGACATGTGACTGCCTTGAGGCAAGATGTCTTTGGAACACTTCTGGAGACACTGGATAATTAAATATGTCAAAGACCCTTCAATGTGATTAAATGGAATTGTATATGAATATGTCAAAAATAAAAAAATAAAAATAATTTTATTACTCACTTGAGAACCTGCCAATTTTGAGTAAACGTTAAATATCCAACAAGTAATGAGAGGCGGTAAGAAAGTGCTCCACCAAAGATGCTTCCTCGTAGTTTTGTGTTATCTTTCTTTCCACCTAAAAATGTATGAGTTATTCCAAAAAAAAGAAACCCAAGACCTGAAGTAGCAGAGTGTCTCTGTCTAGGTACAAATGGAATATACGGTAGATGCTTCCTCGCTTACAAAATAAAGACACAAGAATTATACCGGTCTAGCAAAAGGTATAGTCCTACAATATGTCTGCCTAACTATAAGGCAATAAAATGAAACATGGACCTGAGCCATTCATATAAAACATAACATTTATTGGTGTGCGTGACCAAAAAAAGAACAATAAATATACCCAACACACGATAAGAAATAAGAATGTAGGAACATGTGTAAAGTGTGAGGTGTGCCAGCTACAATCACACATTGGCACCGGAAAGTGGATAAGATAATGAAATTCCAAATTATTCTATAAAATATGGTTGTGGAACCCAGTGTAAACAAAAGCCAGCCAAAGACGGAAGCCTACTACTTAAAAAACAAGACAGGTCAAGTTCAGCGACAATTTTGAATTAATGTTTGACTCTCATTGTGGCAGGTGACATTTCCACACAGCAGAGCCTTTATGAGCTCAGTGGGGTTTATTCACTAAGTGGACAGTTGGAAGGAGAGTTTACTTCATTATTCATCAACACTATGCAACAAAATATAGGCGATTAGAACCACAAATGCCAATCATCAGTTTGGACGCCCAATGGCGGGATGGGCATCAGCAGCCTTATAGTTCCTGCCAAGCAATCTCTGTTTTATGTACATCATTTCCCATTTCTGAATCTTATTGCACAGATAATACTATCACCTTCACTGATTTCAGAATAATTACATTCATTTGGCAAAGCTATCTGCTGGCTGCTTCCTTTCTATACACTTTGCTAATTTTAATCTGTAAACAACATCATACATAGGTGTATTTTGTGTGCTGAGCTCAAAAAGAGTGTAAGATTTGTGTAGAAATGGCACATCTGCTTTAAAACAAACAATATGAAACTATAAAACTATGGTTACAGAAAAAAATATTATCTTCAAGGCACTAAATATAAAAAACAAATTATCTTTAAGATGTCCTAAACCATTTTAAACTCTTTATCTTATGTATTTGCACCATCTGCTTACTTCTTTGTGGGATTTTTCAACATTAGCAAGCAAATTTCTACCAGTCGGCAATGTCAACAAGCTGATTGCAACGCTAAGACAAGAAGACAGGCAGAAAATCACTTTGTTATGGTTCTAAACATATTTTTTCAGGTTTTTGTTGGTAGGACACTATGTCCATATATATAATAAAAGAACGCCAAGGGCACTGAGGACCCTTCATCTCATTGATAAGTAACTGCAGAGTACCTTTAATGTTTGGTACCACTTGAGGTCCTTGGGCCAAAGGAGAGTTTGTCAGTACCTTACATGAATGCAGCTTTTGTCTAATGAGTCACTTTTACCACCTCTGCTTTGGTAGAATTGGATCCTTTTAAGCAGTTTATGTGTAAGTTGAGTTTAACTATAAAACCACATTTAATATAATAAATACATTCTGATACAGCTTCAAAATAAACTTGGAGTACTTTGACATAGTGGCGGGTTACGCAATATAGGGCCATATTGAATGGCATTCATTGGGCTTTAAGGTCTATCACCAGGCCAAGACTGACCATCTGCCGTACCGGGCAGATTCCCGGGTGGCGGTAGGACTGCATACTTACCAACGCTGCCACTTTTTTGGTAGATCATTTCCTGCAGTCCTTGATTGCTGGCTGTGCACAAAAGCATAACATGTGCCTGTGCGTACCCAGCCATCGGCCATTACCCTCCAAACTGCAGGGGCTGCTTTCTCATATCCAGTCCGGCCCTTCGTATGCCCGTCCCTGCTTTACTTTGAGTGACCGAATTTGTGTGCCATAAACATTTCTTCCCCCTTATGTTTAACATGGCTAGTTAATTTGTTGGCATGGTGTGCGCCAATCACAAAATTTAGAAAGTGTTGTGTTGCTCTAGTATGCCTTACCTGCTTGCGTACAACTAGAACTTGATTGACAAGTGGGAAGCCACTGAGAACTAGGCATACATTCTGTGCTGGGATTAAAACACTGAATCTCATTGCCATGCATGGGTTTATATAAAGAAGCATTTCGAGTACAATAAAGAATCAGACATAGAATTTAGCTTTCGTCATTGTAATAAACGAATGGTAAAATGTATACGTTTACATACTTTTTATTTGATTTCTCTTGTTCCTGGCCCCAAGAAGAAAACACATATTTACCTTTTGATCTCAAAAGGCAGTTAAAAAAAAACATTGTGCCCTTGTAATTAAAGGGTTAAATTTTCTTTCCACGTCGTTGACTAGTGAAATATTGTAGGAAGACCCCCTTCCCCTCCCAAAGCTTTAGTTAAAAATTATTCAATGAAAAATTCCTGGCCTGGGAAGCAAAGAGAACTTTACTGTACCAGGCAAAGATTCTCACCAACAATCCATAATCCAGCCAAGGCGAAAGATAACAGGCTCTGACAAACTCACGCTGGAAAACATCTCGTTACTAGCACAGAACAAAATATTCTGAAACTAACAATCGGAAACTAGGCTTGCAGACCTGAGACCAACGGGATTAATGGGCACGATGACTTCCACTCGCTTTAACCTTCTTATTCTTGAAGATGGGCTGAAAAGGCATATAAGGCACAAGGTAATATTCTGCATGACTATTGTGACCCGCAATCTGCCATAGTATGTAGCGGCAAAGAACACCATGCGTTAGTTCGAATTCCACCATAAGTCAATACAAACCATGGGAGGTTATTGATTTAGTCTAGCTGATGACACATCTAAAAATTAGTTTGTTCAAATATAAGCCATATTTAACATAAATGACTGAATATGTGTAATATTGTCTCATATCTCACACAATAATAAAGTAGCAAAGTCTGGTTTTCCATAGGTATCCCTTTAATAGCTATGAGTTTGTTAGATTTTTTTACATTCGTTAATTAATAATATTCATGGTTGAAGTTGGCCTTGAATACAACGTAAGCTATATGCAGGGATATATATGCTTTCTTTTTTTTAATGAATTGTTACGGTAACAGTTACAGTTTTTTGCGCTTCTTTAGTTAGCAGAATATACTTTATTACTAAAACTGTATATATTGTTGTGTAATTATTTAAGGGAGAATGATCCATATTATTTACAAATTGCAGAAATCCACATCCGTGCCTAAATGTATTAGTCATATATTTAGACATTTTCTTATATCCGAGAACGCGTTGGGTTTTAAAGGCCTTCAACAAAATATATTGTTTATACAAATAGGGTCAGAAGATACATATGATGTAAAAATGATTTTATGTTTTCCACATTTTTTTCATGTTGGTAATCATTATTATTACTTATTCAGTTATATAGCGCCATCATATTTTGCAGCGCTGTACAAAGAGATAAAACATAAACTGGTTAATAAAAATAAGCACATATTAGTATAATACATATTCAGGTTCCCAGTACATAAATGAATGTTGATTTGTTCCCAACCAGTTAAAGTACAGCTACGTTAAAATTAATATATTACCTTTAGGCGTACAGAGCAGGAATAATACCTTTAACATGCAAGGAAATCCAGAGAGTTTTTTTTCTTTGATAAGATATTATTAGTAATCCTTTTTTCCACCTGGAATGCCTAACAAGATACCAGACCAAGGTGATAAGGTATAAATTTATCGAGCATTGACGATTTTATTTGTAATAATATTGATCCATTGAGACAAAGTCATGAAGGAATCTTGGCAATTAAATGTCATTTAGGAATTAAGGTTCCAAAAAGGATGATGAGAGTTTTAGTTTGAGGGCCACAGCTGGATGAGGAGCAACTAATTGTTCTTGATCACAGTGCAGAAAGCAATCATTCTTCTTTAGCAACTTTTCCATAACGGTTCAGCTAAGGTGGCTTCATTTGGACAAAAAAAGCCAGGAACCAACAGTTCTTCAAAGCCTTTGCATCAACCACATATTCCAAATTGTATTAGTCATTTCAAAGTGGTGTAGACGAAATGAAAAAAAAAAATACTAAAATAAACTAATAAAAAAGGGAGATAACCATTCTCAATGTGAATTGGTGCTTTTTTCATCAGATGGTCATAAATGTATCAGAAAAGTGATATAGGACACATAACCTGCAGCTGTCGTCAGACATACCTGAAAAGGTAGATCTGTGTTTTCCAATAAGGAAGCTGTAATGTTTGTTCAGAGAAAATCAATGTGATTACATTTTAACTCAGCTTGCATTGCACTGCCAGCCAGTGACTTCACTATCTGCGATAAAGCTTCGGTCTGACGAAGAGCACGGGGGAACGGTATATTCAAAGCAAATGTTTCTTTTAGACATAGAAACAGCAAGTGGTAGCTTAGTGCATGAGTAAATATATCTGTGTAATTCAGCCCTTGGTAGTTTATGTAGCTTAGGACCGAGAGGTCCCCACTTATGGCACAGGTTGGGCGCGAGAAAGATGGCTCAATGTTTTGGGAAGAAATTCAAAACCACTGGAATGTTTGACCTCCTTGTCTAGCAGATAATCCTTCAGATGTTCTCCCAGTTAAGGGCTTTGACATTTCTTGGTTCTTTGAGCATTTCACAAAAGAGTCTTTTTTTCCCCAACTAGAACATTCTATATCAAGGGTTCATAATCCCAGCCCTCAAGGCCACAAATATTGGAATATTACAGTTTGCATGCAGGCATCTCAGTTAAATTATCAATTAAACTATTTGTTTTCACGTAAACTTTGACTGCTGAGAGCTGCTAATGATTCATAAGTAGGTACTTGATGTGTAAGTGGTCACTATGGATTTATGGTGGCCATATCAAGATGAAATGTCACCCAGCAGATTATGCCACACAGGATCAACATCAAATAAACAGCGTAGAAAGCTCTGTGCACCAACTTTAGGGTTCTGCCTTACCCGTTAGCCACATGAGTAAATGTAAAGTATCATAGGAGTTAACAATGTATAAAACATATATTGTGTAAATAACAAAAAGGAAGATATTTGGCCTGTCGTACTATATGTTACATTCCCTTTAATATGAAGTGCATTAATCAAACATATTGCTGACCCCGGTGCCATCTTCTTGCTTTAATTTGGTTAAAGAAAAAAATCCCCTATTGACCTGGCAAAGTTAACAAAATAACGCATCTGAAATTTTTGTAAATATCTCACATTTTTCTATACAAGCTCTTGTCTGATAAGAGGTGGAAAAAGCAACATACTAAAGCGTCATCAGGGGAATTACCACATGCACAGACACTATACATAGCGATACTCCCTAAATATTTCATCCTCTCAAGAATCTTACCTGAAACGACCTTCGATTTCTTTCTGTTCCTTAAGTTAAAGCATGGAAGATGGGGGAGGAATGCAAAAAATGAGCTGAGTTGTATGGAGGGAATACATTTTTCAGATTAAGTGCTAATAGGAAGGGGGGGGGGAGCACAACATTGGTGTTTTTCTGTCTCCTCCAAATACATATTATCAATGTTTTTAAACCACCAACAAAGCTGTAGAGAAATACTTTTACTTAAATCATTGTTTGGTCTATTATTATCATTATCTTTTATTTATATAGAGCCAACAAATTAGGCAGCGCTTAATACAATACATATATTCAAGGGGAATGACCATACCTGGGAACTCTCCGGGTTTGATGTCAGTGGGGGACCACCCACCAACGTCAGCAGGGCCACCCACCAACGTCAGTGTGCAGTCCTGGCCGCGTCCTGCGGGTAGCTGGAGCCCAGAAGTTCCCAGGTATGGGTATGACAAGACGAGAATTGACAAACTAAGAGAAACCAATACATTAGGTGGAGAGAGCCTTGCTGGCAAGCATACACTGCTTCTCGGCTATTATCGCTCTCCTCAATTTTTATACCAACTATGGCAGTCCCGGTTTATTTGTAAAGAAGGAGTTACAAATATTTGGCCTCTAATTAGAAGAAGGTGTGAGCCCAGGATTAGTGGAGCACGTACTAACATGCAAACTCGTTCTAACACCATACACTTACACATACTGTACATACAGACACTGTGCCCTATCCTTCTTTCCCTCATATCACCCTAGGTTCACCCTTGATACTCTAACACCATACACTGACAGACACACTCAGTCTAGCACCATACACTAACATCTACACACACTTAAGCTGATACCAAATAATAACACACTAATTCTAAGACCATACACTAATATCAACACACTGTACTGCCATACAGTAACACACTCACTCTAACACCATACACTTGCACACACAATGTCCAACGCCATACACTAAAACTCACTCTAACACTATACTGCTGCCCTAGTATTACAATATTACCCACCCACTGGGCACATCAGTTACTGGGCTTCATGCACCTGCATCACCTGGCTTAGCCTGTGTGGGGCTTCATTATTCATTGGCTAATGTCCAGTGTTGAGCCAAAGCCAAATTTACATAATTTGATAATTTTAATTTGTGACCCACTTTTTTTCAAGCCACTATTCAAATCTCTTCCTAGCCATGCAGTCTGTATTTATAAACACTCTCGAGAAAAATGGGTCATTCTGAAGAGCTCAATGAATTCAAGCATGGTACTGTGATACGATGCCACGTTTGCAATAAGTCAATTTGTAAAATTTCATCCCTGCTAGATATTCCATGGTCAACTGTAAGCGGTATTATTGGAAAGTAGAAGCGTTTAGGAACAGCAGCAACCACGTAAAGTCACAGAGTGAGTTCACCGAGTGGTGAGGAGCATGGGCGTAAAAGTCACCTACACTATGATTCCATAGCTGAAGAGTTCCTAACGTCCACTGGCATTAATATTGCCGCTTTTGGGAAAGCCTTCCCAGAAGTGTGGAAGCTGTTATAGCTGCAAAGGGGCGGCCAGCTTCATATTAATGTCTATATATTTAGAATGCAATATGACAAAAGCCCCTGTTGGTGTAATGGTCGTGTGTCCCAATACTTTTGTCCATATAGTGTATACTGTATATATTCAGTAATACTACTGATATCTGGGAAACCTTACAAGCTTAGGGATTGTAAATAAGAGGCAAACAATATGATTTTATCTGTGTGACTCTACATCTTTTTCCATGTTGGCCCATTAAGAGGTAAGACCTTTGACTAAAGACAGTATCTTCGCTTAGACTACTACATCTAAATCTATTTTCATTATCTATCTATATACCTAAATATGTATCAGTTTTCCTAATTTATCCATACATACTTCAAATAATTGAAGGGTGAAGCAACAATATAACACTATAAACAAATTAATACACAAATGCGCACATTGCTGTAATCTTTAGAGACAAGTGGAGGCTCTTTGCCCAACATTATAAAATGCCCCTAAACTGGCAGCCAAAATTTTTGGATGAGTCTGTAGAAGTTATTGACTTTGTGTTGCCCCCGTGTTTTTTTCCATGTTTGCCTCCTACTGCTATGCTTAGGGGCATACCTAGAGTATTTGGCACCTGGGGCAGATCCTGTATGTGGCACCCCCTCACACACACACTTTAAAACTGCATAGCTTCTATCACTATATACAGAGGCAGACATTGACGGTGGTACAGCATAAATCCTATCACTATATATTGAGCCAGACATCACAGTGGAACAGCATAACTACTATTTCTATACACTGAGTCAGACATTGATGGTGTTACAGCATAACTGCTATCATTATATACTGAGACTAGGGTGACCACATCAGCCATGTTTTCCAGCACACATATACTTTTTACATATTGCTCACCAGTCCAGATAAAACGCCGCCCTGCTGTATGGATAACTGACTAATTGGTTCCCTTCCATTAGTCTATACATCCCACATACTGCAGGGCGCACTTTACCTGTGCTGGTCATCAATATGAAAAACTTGGAATACATGTCCTGGAAAAAATGGCCGATGTGGTCACCCTGAGACAGACATTGACAGTAGTATATAGTGATAGGAGTTATGTTGTACCACCGTCAACTAGATTTTAAGCTTGCAAGAGCAGGGAGCTTCTCCTTTTGTGTTGGTTTGTTATGTGATTTTTTTATTTTACTGATGGAATCTGCTGTGGCCACATACATTCATATAATGTCTGTCTCAGTATAAATTGATGGGAGTAATGATCTACTTTAGAGCATAACTCCAATCACTACATACTTAGCCAGGCACTAATGGTAGTACAGCATAACGGCGGTGGGCGCAGTTTTAGTGTTGCACGCCGTCATATGACATCAGTTGCCACTTGCATCTCGAGGCTCACTTCTCTTGCTCCCCTGACTGATTTTAAGCCGGTTAGAAGGAGATCTTTGATCTCCCCAACCGAGCCTGCACCTCTAGAGGCGGACATTATAGTCTCTGGAGGGGTGCGCACTCGATGCTGGCCTTGCTGAGGGCACCCGGGGCAGATGGCCCCCCACTCCTCTCCTCTACCCCTAGGTATGCTACTGGCTATGTTCAATAGGTTTTTTTACATTAAAAATGTCTCTTTAGTGCCACGGAGAAAAGATTAAAGTGTTGTAACCAAACCATAAGAGTAACAGGATAACACAGCCCTAAGTATTTGGATCCCAAATACTGAAATACCCCCTGCCACTCCCTTCTCTGCCTTCTTATAAGCAGACAGCATAGAAAGGGGTGTTCTGGGGCAGATGGCCCAGATGTGTACTAGAGGTACACTGGGACAGACCTCTGCCCTTTAGCTCCGGGGCCTGTGTCTCTTTGCTGCCAAGAACATCTATACCAGGCAATCCCCCATATATCACATGTAAATGGACAGGGTAGGGAAGAGAGATCAAGACCAACCATCGCAGGGTTAATGTAAGTGTATTGTTTCAGCCGTTAAGTCACATTTAAACTTACTATTATTAACGTATTATAAAGAAAGAACCAGTTTCCTATTCACTTCTGGTATCACGTGGGTTACTGCTATTTGTCATACAGCTACTGATTTTTTTCTAGCCTAACCTTTATTACACCCTGCCAGGAATTCCTGGGCACCGACTCTTTGTCTCGCAGGTGAGCAGCCATTCAGAAGGCTTTACGTGTCCAGTTTGACACAGCAGAAATCTGATGCAGGGCAGTAACCTGAGACAATGCAGGAAATCTATTTAACTCTTCTTAACGTTAGTTTTACACAAAGACACGCTAGGTGGCAACCCTACTTTAGTGTGTCTGCCAGCCACTCACGAACAGTGAATTGACCGTCTGCGTGAAAGCCGGAGATATGTTTAAGGTCTAGGGGTGCAAGATTTAAAGCGATACTACCCGTAACATCAGCTGTTATATAAGGGTGAACTCAAAAGCAAAGTTTTTGATGGTATAAAATGAAACATTTTCAAAAATATCATTTTTTATTTTTGGATTATATGATATTTCCAGTCAGCTTTATTTTGGCCATTAGTATGTGTTGTAGCCAAGTCTACTAGACAAGCACCCTGATACTTTATCATACTGCATGTGGTAAACAATAGAATGCCTCCGTCTTAATGACCTCTATGGGTAATGAAAGTCTATGTAGGAATGGACATTATTAGTATTGCCACAGAGAAGTGACTGGGCAGCCTGACAATGCAAATGTTCCATATCAAGGGAGTTTATTTACTGTATACAGCACTCAATTTAATGCTCAAGGAGCAAAATATACTGTACCCAAGCCCCCCCCTTCAAAATCCCTGGTGTGTCCTCTTTGTTATGTCCCTATGAATGGCTTCCACTAGTCCTCCCGGTTAGCAATGACACACACAATGAGTTGGAAGCACCTATTGAGCTCTATCCTTCAGTCTAAGTAGCCCATAGACACACCATGATGTGAAAGTGCTATGGTGTCATTATGGAGGGTCCTAAAAGCATTTATGCCAAAATGGCAGCTCACGTCCCAATATTTCAGCTGACCACAGTTGGATATTGCCAATGAATGGCATGGTTAGAAGCAGTGGCATTGTTGAGTAAGGGTAAGCACCCCCTTCATGATGCGTGCCCCTGTGTGCCCCTCCAATTATGAGCCTATGAATCAAATGAAATACAGTCACTAGAGCTGCATTAATAGCACAGCTGAGCTGGCCTTGTTCATATTCTTTATTATAGGTGCTCCCGCTAGTTTTGCCTTTGGTCCCTTGTATACCCTATGTTCGATTTCTGAACGCACCAGAAGTTGTGTTTTAGCATTTCTTCCCCCAATGTGGTTGTATATTCCAGGCATGATAATGTTGATACAGAATTCCTGGTGTACCCCAGGTTATTTTCAGATAATGCATTACATACACTTTGTGTTCTCTGTCAGGATCAGAATGTTCAGGCTCTGGAAAAAAAACATCAATTATTCTCCAGCGACACTTTGCTGCCTGTAAATCCCTTATTAATAGGACAACAGTAAAGCTCCTTTAGCCTCCGCGAATCCTTTCTGATGAGCTAAGTATCCTATAAAAATAGAAGCATAGTGTAGGAGGGCTAGAAAGTTATTACAACTTAATACAGCAATGATGGCTGAGTTCATGGGTAGATTTGTTCCATAAGGGGCATAGGTCTGTGGCTTAGGTTGCCATATTGGCCATGTTCTCCAGGGCACATTTAATTTTAACATGTTGCCTACGAAGTCCTTCTCTACAGTATGAAGGATGTATAAACCCACAGAGGATTATTTCCCAACAGTAGATTATTCTGGCCTAGGATGTCTAAACCTAGGTGTAGGGTGACAAGACCAGGGTGGCAGCAGCCACCATAAATGACCATGGTTACGAGGGGCACTCCATATGTTGAAGGAGTGCAACACCTTTCTAAAGCATCCTTTGGAGGCTGCACCTCCTTGGCACAGTCCTCCATAGTGTTAATGGTCCAGCTGGGGAGGTCAGTGATCTCACTTTTAACCTGTCCATTGAGCAGCAGTTCTATAGGGAGCCTGATCACCCAATAGAGCAATTGGCTTCCTGTTATGCGGCAGAAGGGCTGCCGCTACCTTGGACCTGCCACCTTAGGCTTAGTCAGCCTCGACTAGAGTACGTCACTGACTGTATCACAGTGCTCTACAGCCGTAAATGCCACGATATGCACAAGAACAGCAGAAAAGATGTGTGTAAATTATATAATAATCACATTATTCTCTTTCTAAACACTTTATTTGATTAAACAAATCACAAAGTCACTTAAAAAGTATTAGTATTTGCACACATTTAACCATACCTCTTAAAACAAAATACCCCTGAGTAAAGCTGCAGAACACAAGTATTTTTGCATCAACAGTAGCTGACAATGATATTTATAGATTTTTATTTTTTTAAAGCAAAGAAGCATATTCCTGTTTATTTACAAAGTACCGCCATAGTTGATGTTCCACTTTTTAGACCAGCTTAAATGTATATAAAATAATGGTATGAAGAATATAAACCAGAAAGCTGCTTTTCACTAAAGGGTAAAACAGATATAATATTTGTTTTTAGATAATATGAGTTTCATAAAGGCTTTGTCGAAAAAAAACGTTAAAAAGCTATACATGTGGCCTGAAAAATACTGAAAAGATATAAAATTGGTTTTCACCATAGAGTTCTGTAAAAAGCTTTAACTTCTTGAGATATTAATGAATTCTTGATGTGCATGATATATTTACTCTTTGTAGAAGCTGTTATCTGTTTCATGTTGTTAAATTTAGTCTTGTCCAAGGCAACAATCCAAAGACCAACAGACTGATGTCATATTGTTAACTGCTAATAAAAGATCAAAGTGTGTTGCAAATTCCTTAAAGGGGAGAGATAACGTGTGTTGTTGCTGTATCACTACAGAATCATTTCATTGCTTTTTTTTTTTTTGAGTGCTAGAATATGAACTTATAGATCAGCAACCAGAGAACCGCTGGATGTCACATACTAGTGGTCCCAGCGGTCAATTCCGTAATAGGAGTCCTCCTCATCTTTTGCTTCTGTCCTGTTTACTTTTGTGTACAGAGTTATGGTAAATAATTTCCCCTATAATATGATGTCATAGAGCAGTTTTATCTGCAGAGGAACATGGAGAACAAAGAGCAAGGAAGCTGCTAATATGAAACCTTCATCGTAAGGGAATACAAGGGATGTTTCAACTAGATGGTGGAGCCCTTTTTTTTGTAGGTATTTTGGTTTAAATAATAGAGATAAAACATGTTGGCTGCAAAGGATTGTGGATTGGGATGTGCCCAAGGAGCAATTTTGGTGCAGAGCGTAATAACCAACTGAAACATCTCATTGGTTGTCATAGTGATTGCAACAGTTTCCACATGTTTCACCAGAAATGCATGCCTCGGTATCTTTTGATCCATATCCAGTGACTGTGCCTGCAGCTAATGGTTAAAATTCTGTGACTCAGCACCTGCGCGGCATGTGATCTACTTCTATGTGATTTTAGTTCAGGAGTCTGACTCCGGATGGAGCAGTTTTACCTCTGGAATAGGCAGGGCATGATAAGCCATTACCAATAAATCAAACTGTATAGAAAAGGTTTAATGGTATTTCACACTTTAATGTGTAAACAATCTTTTATGCTTTACCTGTTACAGCAATCTGGGCATTGTGCCTGGTGGCGAGGATTTGACATATCCCAATGGGACCGCCACGCTGATACGTCTGCAAGGGTTGGGTGACATTTCCCACGGTGGTTCTGGCATTTAGGAGGATAATGTGAATATATCCAATCCCTAAACTCTGTGGGTTATACCAAGTGATGAACCAATGTCGGCACCCTATCCTCTCTCTCTTTGTGGCTGTGGTACTTGAGAGCCGGGAATATGATGTCATATGCCAGTGCTCCATGTTTTGCTTGTGTCAAGTTTCATTATTGCTTACTTACGTGGGAACCAATTCCTCAATATAGGAATACAGTTTCTTATTGCTGGTATGATTATTTATTTTTCTTGCACAGTGAGACTGGCTGACCTCCTACCACTAGTATTAGTAGTATGTGTAAAAAAAATAGATTTGGGTGGCTGTGGAAGTGAGATTTAAGAATCTTGACACAAACTGAACAGACTAGTTACAGATATGTATTGGTGAGGAGCTCTTAATGGGCATCCAAGTAACAGATTAGAAACGTTAAGTTAGTTTGACAATCAAGGCTAGGGTCAGTGATGCCTGAATGCAGTATTTCTTTAGTGTCCCCCGCCAGTAACCAACACACCTGCACATACTAACATGCAAGCTCACTCTTAACACCCACTTACTCTAACATACAAACACACATCCTCCTCCTCTCCCTCGCACCCCTAACCTCTAACCACCATACACTGACACACACACACATGCTAACACCATACATTAACAAAATACAGTACCGCACACATGTAAACGGCATACACTCAAGCTTGCTAACACCATATAATCTCACTTTTAATATATATATATATATATATATATATATATATATATATACCTTTAAAGCTCCTGTCCTTCATATTGTTACCTTGCTTGGAGTCCTGTATTGTCTGCAGCTCACACTTTGTGCGAGCTGCCGCCCTAGTACTGCAGGGTCACATAATGCATGCTACATGACCAAGCAGGGTTACCTCTGTGAGAGCCATTCGCCCACCTTAGCATGCCCCTGTTGACAATAACACAAAATTATTGTCAGCTAGAACTTAGATGGAAACATACAAATGGTCAGGTTTTGGTTAAATAAGACACTGAACACTAGGAGGCGCTCTGCACAGCTGGAATTTAAGCGGAAGAAGACTCTTATCCCCAGAAAACATAATGACTGAATATAAAGCTGCTCAATTATGCTGAATAAAGAGGCTTATTGATTGTTTTCCTCAAGAGCTATTAGAATTTTATTTAAAAAGTACCACATTGGACGTGTGACATGATAAAAATAAGCCCACAAAACTGAAACCATATACTTGAAACAACTGCAAATGGTGTTCCTGCTGAAGCTTCCCCTTTCTTCACAAGTCAGCAGACAGTGAAAACGCCGTACAATATCCCCATGCCTTATATTTATTTAAATCAATGAGCTACGAAGGAGAGAGAGGTTTTCCTGGTCTTTTCAGGTCATGCGTGGGATGAAATGAGTCACACTAGCTGGAGAAGCCAGTTCTGCATGGAGCCTGGATCAGTAGTTGATACCCTCAGGCACTTACAGAGGTTCCTTGCATACCTGGAAAATGTAGCCTGCCTTGACACAAACCGTAATATGCCTGCCATTTCTTTTGTTCCTGGGAATAATTTACCACATTCCCTATACCTTGCTCCGAGGTTCGGCTGTTCCACTATAAAGAAAAATAAACCAATTTAAAAGGTGCCAAAACGTGCCGGACCCCACGGTGAACACCAGATCCCTTTCTTATTTTTATTTTTTTGAGGGGGGCTCCCCTAAGGGATAGGTGACAGCTTTCTACCCTCTCCGGCCAAAATGCCTGCGGGATCTTCTTGGCCTTTCCCCGCAGAAAAAGCAGACCTTTTTTGGGGAGCCGGTTCCCGGTGATTAAAAAAAATACATTTCAAAATTCTAGTGTGCTCTGTGTACTGACGATGCACGAATGAACCTGAAAAAATGCAAAAGACAGTGAAATTATGGAAAAAGCTATATATTCCATGCTCTGCACAAAGCCCTATACCTTGTGCTTGTATTACATAAATAATTGCTATGAAGGACATTTCAAAAACATAGGCTGCTTCTACTATGTAATGGAGTTCGTTAAAGGTAATGGAGAATAACCCATTCTTCTAAAGTCATTTAAATAATGGTGAATCACTGTGATTTCTCGAATAAACCAGTGCTTGATTATTCTGGCTAGATTTGCAGACTCCTACTTTTCTTGCAAATGAACGGATGTTTAGGCATTTTATTTGCATATTTATGACAACAGACACTGGCTTCTATGATTTCATCTTAGCGATTAGTCTTCTGTTGTACAAAGGAATAAGATATCTAGGATGGAGATTTAATCAAAGTAAAACATTTATAACATAATTAAGACGGATGCAGATTTAGATGAATGAAAAAGTAGGTGTGGAAGCTCTCTTATCTAAATGCTAAAAAAGTCAGGCAGAATCAGGATCATTTCTGGTGCAATGAGTTAGATGTGGCGTTATCACCATAGCAACCAATAAAATGCTGATTAGACCAATAGAGTGAAAGTGGTAGTGATAATGGCCACTTTTGGGGTTTTGGATGCCAGGGTCCAGCAAAATCTCCTAGGAATATTTTTGGAAGTTCTGTTCTTGCTGTACTATGTGACAACCCTACAAACAGCTTATACTTTACCATACGTTTACCAAGAAACACGGTTACACCACCTCTTGCACATCTGGGGTACCTACTTTATTTGGTTATGGCTGGAATGAACATTGTTGTCCACAAGAGCTCCTTTCACTTTTTTATTAAAAAACAAAACAAATTGTAGGGTTGTTGTAAATATTGACACGTTTGTGTATTATAGATTTATTGGGGTGTTGACAGTGGGGGGGCACCTGTGATCTCACAATGTCTGCATGTTATCAGGGATCAGACAGTTGTAACTGCATACTTGCAAACTGATCTAACAATATATCAGCTGTCAGCATGCAGTAATCTTAATTGATTTTTTTAACACGTGTTACCATGGTGACTGGTAGCTATACCATAGATAAGCAGCTGATCAGACGCTGACAATGCAATGCTAAGAAAACCTATTCTATTGGTACATTGTTTTTAGTTATAGGGGTACCTTTTTATTAATAGCAGTTCTAGGGATAATGTACATTGTTAACCAATGGAACATTTCATACATTTTTCCAAAGTTGCCAATCAGTCCCAGAATTTCTGGTTTCAAAGCTTTGTGTCTGAGGCAACCAACAGACAGACCTAACTAATCTCTGCCAGGGGTGCATGTGGCTTGATTTTTTAAGGCTGCTTTTATTTCCAAGCAATCTATCATTTAGTCGGGAAAACATGAAGTGTCGGTAGTATGCGTGGGAATTAGACTATTATCACTCAAGCTTTGGGCATCCAGGTTAACTATGTACTTAGGTATTTTGATTTAAATATAGTTTGCACAATTTGGTTGACTAATAATATTACTCTGGTTTTGTACAACATACATTATTAGCTTAATACTTAATACTGGCAAAGCAAAATATTTTTGTAATGTTCTATTTGGAGAAACTTGCAAAACGGGTGTAACGTTATCTGACAAAAATGTGTATACAGTTATAATGGACTTCATAGCTCCGTGGCTAAAATGATTCCAAAATAGTGATTCCCTTTAAATTTTCATGTGGTCCGTTTTGCGTTTTAAACAGCCAAGCAGTGGCAAGTACGTTTTGTTTCTTTCCCTCCATTTTTACAGATGGTTACTCACAGAGTATTTTAATATGCACATTTCTACAATAGGGATGGACTCTGTCCTTCTAACAACCAATCGCAGCCAGCAGGAATGTTTTATTGGCTGCTATAATGTTAAGGTCACTTTTTAAACTGGATAGCATAATCAGGTTTTCTACATAAACTCAATGAAAACACAGTTTAACAGAATTATGGTCTGGCCTGTGATGGAGACCCGTACTCAGATGAATTTCTCAAGGGATCAACCCTTCATATTCCCCCAAGCACTAGCTGAGACTTAGCGTAGGGGTAAAACAGAACTCAGTTTATTCAAGAAACAGATATTTATACACCAAACATGATAGGATTAGGGGTTTAATCCCATCAACTACCAGACAGCCCAGCACCACCATACAGCTCTATGGCCAGCAATGCCCACCCAACAAAGAGTCACTATTTTGGAGTGATCCTGAGGGGGCAATGTCAATGTCGCGCTCAGGGCCCGAAGATGTTATGGTCCAAAAAGCGGCGTGATCTGACATTGGGACCCTGAGCGACGGAAACTTCCCAGGGTTCCATAGGCCCGGCTGGGTAAACCTCGGGCCTTAAGATTGATAATAAACGATCTCCCTCTCTGTAACCACCACCAAGTGTCGCACCACACACCACAAGCTATTCAACTATGCATTTGTTAGCAATTTGCATAGCATTATGTACATACTGAATGAGTGCTTCCCCGTCAGTTTTTTATGCATATGAAAGTATTTTAAAATTTTGTTTATTCAAAATAAGTCCTTTTGACCCGTCCTAACATGTCATTTAATAGGAGAGCTTAGTTAAGAACACATAATGTCATTGTACACGTAAAACATATCGAGGTTTGGCAATTTCAAATGTCAACTCAGTAGGTTTAAACATCTAAAGATTTGGAAAAAGCCAACACCCAGAGGTCATTATACGCGGAACTATTTGTAGAGTTTTAATTATTTACCCTTATAGATGTCAGTATAATCACAACTCTAACAGTTATAGGTTAGAGACCAGAATTACATTGTATGGCAATAAACTCATCGGACTGCTTTATAAAGCGCTGTACCCAATAAAAGCAACTGAAATGTAACGTGAGTGTGTGTGTAAATGCCAGACTGTACGAGGCATGACATTCAGGCCTTGTTACTAAAACTCCCATCATGCTTAGCAAAATTAGCTGCGTTGTATATAAGTGTGAAATTACTACTACTACTTCGGGGCAACACTACACCTCATTTAAAGCAAAATGAAGAGAAATCCAAAAATATGTTTTTCTACTTTAAATGTGTGGGGATGAGGAGGGTATATATTATGTAAGGGTATAAGCTAAAAATTATTTATAGTTACTACAAAATATATAATTTAGATTTGTTTCCATTTTAGTAGCTGTTATTATAAAGCTATAGATTTGTTAACTAATATTATTTAAAATGCAGTATATTATATATTAGTAGGTAAAATGTTTCTTTGCCATGTGTTCTACTAACAGGGGCACTCTAGATTTTTAAGTGATGGGGCTTTATGTCACAATAGATTGGAATTTACAATTATAATACATATAGTGTCAGAAGATTCTATGGCACTGTTACAATAGGGGGCAGTGACATCAAATGACATCATAACACGTTAAAATGTACTGGTAAAGAAAGCGAAGTGGGCCCTGGTCTCGCAAGTTTACAATCTATTTGAGAAGGACGTTTCAAAAGCAAGTTACTTATGGACCAGTATTAGAATTTACTTTGGAATCGCTGTGGGTGACATCACGTGATTCAAACGCCTAGATATGAGGACAAAAAATAAACTCCAGGCATTAACCATTCAAAACAGATCATTCCTCTGAGATGATTTATCTAGGGAAGGACAACAGCATCAAAACAAGTTATTAAAGGAAAGCAGGCGTTCGAAGTGATGAAATACCAGATGGAACGACAGGGTGGAATGTCCTCTGCACCTGAGCACATGCACCTTAGCGAATATCTGCAAGAAAGGTGATAACCCACTCCTTGCTAATTATCTATGTTACCATGAAGTGAAATATATATGTAAAAAAACAAATATATGAGCATTATACCTGTTAGAAGTGTTTAAACAGTAAAGATGAGGATATCTGGAGTGCTAATTTAATACTGAATATCCTACACTATTAAAACAAACTTTGCGATCAGAATGATCATAACAGAATATATATGAGAAATATATTTAAAAAAAAAGTCCAACCAAAATTCAGTCCTAGGACACTGACTCATAAACAAAATGCTCATTCGTGTCTTTTCAAATGCAGTAGCATCCACGACTTTAAGGGTTAATAGCACTTCGTGAGCACGAGGCCATGGTTCCAGAAGAGAGTCCACCACATAAGGGTCAACAATGTTGTATGTATTGCATTTCAGCAAGTCATGGGTATACTTTCTTCCATTCTCCATCGTCAGTGCTTGTTTTGTGTATTGGCATATTTGCGTGACAACAATTTATATTATAGCTGGGCACTACTTATTAGATTTTGACTTAAAACATTAGACTTGGGTGCTGGCGAAAAGTTTGTGGTCCTTTTCATGTTTTTTGTTTTTTTGGGGGGGAAAATTATCTTCGTATTCAATGGAATTTGTCTATCTCCGTCTTCTGTTCGGATGAAATACACCCAACATTTTCGTAAATTCCCTTCGCCCCTTACCCTGTGTACATATTACTTTGTACACATTAATATTGTAAAATAAAACTAACATGAATAAATTATTAGAACATGCTGTGACTGAAAGGAGTAACGCTCAGTGTTTATAGGTACACTGCTCATTTAAGGACATATGGATAATTTATTTCACGAATGGCAAACAAGGTGGTTTTTCTCTTCTATTAAAGCTCATGATATATGTTTCCGTGTAGTCCATAATAAAATGTCCAGGAATACAGTATATTTTACTGCCCTGACTTCTTTGCTATTATACAGCTATTTCCATCACTGACACATTAATTGTCGCAGATAAAGAAATAATACAATTACGCCAATGAATGACAAGGTTCTGTCTATTCTAGTGCAGTGAGGCATGTCCAAACTCCCCAGGGCAAACATTTCTCCTCTTCAAACTAGAAGAATGAAAGGCATTAATTAGACACCAATTACTAGGACTCTGTTAGGTCCTTTGCATTGCAACAGGTGATGAAAAAACAAATACAGAAAAAAGAGATACCAGAAACGTCGGCCTTCTGTCTCCCTTCTGTCTTTGCTAATTGGCCAAATACCCTGTAATACAGGGCCAGAGAATATCCAGTAGTCCAGAGTTAAATTATGACCTCATGGTCCTCACACAGCTTCATTATATAGGACAAATCAGGCATTTCTTGCAAAGGTAACTTTTCAGGATTCGTCCTTCATGATGCATAATGAGTTCAGAGTGTAAATGCTTAACGCACCTACAATATATCAGTTTAGTGAATGCACGCGAGAGAGTTCCCAGGTAGGGGCAGTAGCTATTTTATCTATAGTAAACAATAAAGTGGCTGCCACTAAATGTAGAGATGAGACTTAATCAGTTTATGTCCAACCATCTTGTGTTAAAGAATAACATTGAAAGCTTTAAACAGGTATTATATAATAGGGCTGTAACCTCTATAGTGTAAGAGGGGCACCTACCCAAGGTGAGGGATGTGGCAGCAATGCCCTTGCTAGAAGTGGATGTGACATCAGCTCGGGACAGGAACAACAACTCTGTGCCAATTGCTAAGAGCCCTATTTACAGCTCTGTTAGCGTATGATACTACTGCTTAGTAACAATTAGTACACAATATATTTTGATACATTTTTTCATTTTTTTTTTATAGTTTTCAGTATTTTCTGTGTTCTCAGTATTTATCTAAACATTTTAGTTTTGGCAAATACAGGGCTATTTGCTTCAATATGTGGGTTGTGATTTATATTATTGGATGAATGATGGTCCTGTTAAGGATCCAAAGCTACCTTTAATGGCTGCTAGAAGGGGACAGTTAAAAGAAATAAAGATACAGTATGTCTCTTATTTATACAATTCGGTGTGCCATGCAGAGAGATGAATGAGTGCGTCTACTACTATTCTCACTGAAAGATCCTATCAAACTGAGATTAATGAGTAAATGGTAATAGGAAAATCACAAGCGTCTGTGTACAATGGAGGATAAAGACACTTCTTACGTTGTAGCAAGGGGTAGGCAGCATCTCACTTTGTGGTGAAGATCTCCACGCACTGATGTCCTTGTAGAGACTCTTTGCTTAGCCCTGGTTGAAGCCAATGACCCACAGAATGCTATAAGACAGGACTCCAATAGTGTGGCTCCAATAATACTAAACTCCAATACCTACAGTATTACAATGAACAGTCATGTAACAACTGATCCGTACTGGCCCTATCCTGAAGTGCGTTTTGGTGTGAAACACTCTAGCTGCTTGGACCCGTCCCTTACCATGAACCATATTTTCATGTTAAATGCAAATCGGGCTGCAGGCATTGTCTAGTAACTGGATTTAGAAAGTATGACTTCTGCCTTATTTAAATCCTCCCCATATGCCTCTACTGAAAGCAGGAAGCATACTTAAGTACGCAAACACGTAAGTCCTATTTTTTCTGGGAAGAGTTAATTTTTATATGGAACAAGCACTGGTAGGGTTATACGGCATAGCCTTTTTGTTATGAGCAAGTTTTTACAGGAAGGAGGGCTCAGGTGGGCCTTTATAATGGATAATTCAACGTGTAAGGAGAGTTTGAAGAAACTTCATTGATTTAACTATAAATTATAGCACCAACCAAGTTCTTCCTGCAGCACTGGCACTGAGCCTTTAAGCAAAAAAAATTAAAATGTTAGGTATAAAAGTTGCAGGAGAGTAACTCGCAGAATCTGACCCTTTTCAGTAGTTGAAATCCTTTTTCAGGACATGGGAGTGGAAGTCGGCAAACAGCCACCTGTTTTAAGTCTATACAGAAAAAGGGAGGTGGTTGAGGGTAAGGGACGGGTTTGGCTCAGCAATCCTAGCAAACACATCTCAAAAGGACACGTGAAGGTGAAGGCAGAATGGCTGCTGGCTAGGATGACTAATGTTTGAAACTTCCAATCATTGTGTTCCACTTGCTAGAAAGACAAAGAAGAATGAGAAAGGATTATACGTCATCTCACGGTGCTAAAAGTGAAACAATGCTGTTTGCCTGGGGTGCTACTGAGACAAGCACTTGAACAATGAAAATACTCTGAAACTATATACAAATTAGGGGATATAAAATAACAAATTATTTTATTCATTCAATTATCTGTGTTTTTTATTACGTGTTTTCATTTATATTCATTCACAGTTCACAAAAAATTAACTGGCACAATCATTAACAATATATCCTTAAAACATAATCTTATGATCACAAATATTGCTTAGTATGTGCAGATTCATTGTCACTAAGGCAAGGGGCTCTGAAACCTACAGCTGTCCCCGAATACAGAGCATTGGATGGAAAACCGTATAGAAACAGACTGAAATTCTGTTCTGGTTTGTGTTATGGGGTACCTAGCTTCGACAGTGGTTATGGATGTCCATCTTTTCCAGAATCTCAGAATGTTTGCTGGATAACAGCATGTCACAGTGTTCTACAACACTATAGATCATATAATCAGGGGCATATTCTGGCCTAGGCCGACTGTTGCACCCTATTGCCCCACTGCTCTATAAGCTGGATAAAAAGGAGGTCACTGACTTCAGCCCAATCAGTCCATTAACACTACGGAGGACTATGCCAAGTTAGCACAGCCTCCATAGTTCATTTCTGCCTGGGGCTGTGGCTCCTTAAAAGGCATAAAGGAGTGCTTTCATAATGCTGAAGAAATTTGTGGCAAGAAATGTTGGACCACAGAGGAGAAGGGCAGCTGCAGCAACAGGACTGTGATGTCTAGGTCATCTCTTATTTGTTTGTTTTGAAGATTGCACATAAATCCTTTAATGACAATTGACGTGCCAGGTACGTCACAGGAAAACATCCTGTTGGCGACAATTGATGTGCCTGGCACATTATAACTTTTAACGGGTATTTGCAATCGCTTTCTTCTCCAAAAAGGTGTTACTGTAATGCCTCGATGTCAAGGCATTCAGCAACACTGAGATCTGCATCTGAGGCCCTGTGTGGCCCTTCCCCCGGACGTCAGGGGAATCATCCAGTTTTAACAAAATGTAAAAAAAAAAGGGTTTTTTTATGAGCAGGTCTTAAAATGAGTGCTATCACAAAAATTTTCGCATGTAAAGAGTTAAAATACTGGAATTTTAAATGCCCATGGAGTGTCTATGTACTGTATGATTTGATGGGGTAAAGAATTGGCCGGGTTCAAAGATATCTGAAAAATAGGACATGGACCCAGACTGGCCAGATGCAGAAATTCCTAAACAATGCACACCTCACAAAGGTGGCCATTTACCTCCCAAATAACCCTACCATGCATGTTATAACTGTACTCAGGAGATGTTGCTGAACACATACCAGGAACAGTTATTTCATACCTAAAAAAAATACTACCACAAACTTTGACAACGGCTGGTAGTAGAATTAGTGCCTGGGAAGAGTTAACATACCAGTATTTGAAATACCCATATATGGCTTGATGGGGGTACGTTGATTTGGCCGGCTTCAAAGATGTCCCAAATAGGGCATGGGACCATATTTGAAAAAAATGGTTTTGAAATAGCAATGTGCTACTTGTATTTATTGCACTATAAAATGCAAACAAAAAAAAACAAACAAAAAAACTTAACATTGGGTATTTCTAAACTCAAATATTAGTATCAATTTAGCAGGTTTTTTTCATTAGCTTTTTTAGAGTTAAAGATATTTCAAGAAAATGCATGGAAAAGGTTGTATTTTTCTAAATTTTTCACCATATTTTATACTTTTGGTATAGTAAATTATATGATACAATGAAAATCTAAAGAATGCCCTTCCTGTCCTAAAAAAAACAATATATAACATCTGTGGGAACAGTAAATGAGAAATTAGAAAATTACAGTTAAACACTGACACTGTTAGATCATGGTTTAAATTATCTTCTAAAATGTGAAAATGCGGCCTCTCAAGATGTAAAGCACACATCACTGCTTTTAGTCTCCCGGAAACTTTGTAACACCAACATTTTTTGGATTTCAGAGATAAATAGTAAAATCCCAGCCTTGGTAAAAATCACAATAAATACTGCTAAATCTTATTTGAAAGACAAATTCAAGTCTAACTAGATCTAAACCGATAAACATACTTATGCTAGAACTATCATCTACTTTTGTCGGTTATTAGATTTTTTTTACTATAAGCTTGTCCCAGACTTCTACTGGTATCTTTCCATGTTAGATAGATGTGTCTGCAGTGAACTGCGAACACGTGGAGAAACTGAAGAGTACAATATGTAAGGAAATAAATTAATAATAACACAGAAGATCAAACAAAAAAATCTCTTGGTGATATGGTTCAGTGGTTTCATTGACTGCAAAGATAAGAAGCAAAGATCCTGGAAAGAGGCCACTTGTATGTTGCAATGTTTTACTGCTTATAACAGAATATGCTGGTGTTCACATAAGGCTTCAAATGTACCTGAGTATTTCAGATGAACAATAAAGGGGTCACTGAGAAAGAAGGAATTACCTCTTAAGAATGTTGGCCATGTTTGCTCAAACTGGTACCATAGAAAAAGTAATATTTTTCTTTGAGCATAAAATACAGTGGTGTATACAATAAGACAATTTAATATTTATTTTGGGTGAGTTTACTTGCTCATACACTACACTGAGATTATTCTTTATGGCAATGCTAATGAAGTCCTGTTTATCTTTCCTACACAGACCTTGATTAGTCAGTGTCAGGATCTGGGTGATTGGGACTAAGCCATTCTATTGTTTACAACAAGGCAGTATGATAAGATAACTGAGCTAAGTTCAAACTGGTAACCCATGTGCTCTACCGGCTCAGTTCACACTTTAACAAGTGCTCTACCGACTAAGCATGTCGTCTACCAGGCAGCTAAGTGTGTGCTCTACCGGCTCATTCATGAAAATGCACACAATAAAATGCATGTGTCGTTGGAGAAATATTTTTATTTGTTTCACATATTTCAGCAACACCAAAAACATCAAAATTGGAACAACATATCTATTTAATAACAATATACTGTTTCACGTCAATCAAAAAAACAAAATGAATAAATTCATACAGGCAATTTCTTGAAATTTTCCAGCACAAATCATCACAATCCGATTGAAAGAGATACATTTCCTTAACATTTTTCGCCTAGAGCTAAGATTGTTCAATGGACTGGGTGCGTGCTCCTGTCCCTGGGTCATGTGATTTGATGGAAACCTCTTGCATTTGAATCGCCATATGCCGGTCATTCATCTGAATATATTATGGAGCCTTTGTCATGGCGTTCAATGTAGCAACAGTCTGTTCCCTGTTTTAGCCCAAACACCCATGGTCCCTTAATTCTAGCCCCATGGTCCCTGTTGTAGTTAACTACAGCATCTGACAAAGAGGGCTTATCACCACTAAAAGTCCTGCCATGATTGTTTTCCATCGGCCGGCAAACCTGGCTTCATCTTTTTGAACAGTTCTAAGTTCTTAGTTTTTAACCATTTGGCCCTTTGCCAACTATAGCCGTACAAACCTCCTTGCATATCTTAAACCAGTTAGTCACGGTTGCAGAAGACTTTCCTGTCAGGTTAGTCACCACATGTGTTGGCATCTCCAGGACAAACTTTTTTTAGAAATAAGTTCTAAAATATCAAATAAACTGAGGTGGCAAAGAAGCCCTCCATTTAAATCTGTGTGAAAACGCATTACCGCTTCTGGTGTGTAGATGGTCATCCTTTTTTATGCATTTATGCAATTTATCCACTGTGAAGCGCCAATACTAGTGAGATACTTCTACAAGAAAAGCTTGACCTCTTATAATGCAGGGTTATTGAAAGTAACCTCTTTGATTGAACTCTACAATATGTGTTATAGAAACAAAGAATTTACGGCAGATAAGACCATTCTTCTTCATACCTACCCCATGCATATTCAAAGTTCCTCACTGCCTTAACCTCTACAACTTCCGAAGGAGTTCTGTTCCACTTATTCACTACCCTCTTGATAAAGTAAGAATCGTGCCAACTTGGTTCTTCTGGTAGTAGATTTGCATCAGTATTGACCCTTCAAAATTAATAATAATATAGCTGAGCTGAAACGACAACTGAACACAAATTTCCAGTTGGCTTTGTATATCTGTCATTCCAAAGTCCTCTCCGAAGCCTGGAAAGCAAAGGGTATTATAGAACATTACAAACGCAGGTTTTATATGGAAAGGGTGTAGCATGCTACAGGCACGACGATGGGGAATTTTAATGCATCCTTTTGACTGATTTGTGATTGTTCCAGGATTAAAATTAAACATGGGTCGAAGCCAGAGAAAATTGTAAATACATTTTTTTTAAATATAAATGAATGCAAAAACAGATACATCGAATACCAAATAAGGCTAAATGTTTCAGCGTAAATGGAAAGGAAAAAGCATTGTTTATGTGACAAGGTGCAGTAATTTTATAACGACAAATAGATCGCTCGCATTGTATGGAGAATCACACCAACGTCTAATAAATAAACTCTTCTTCTCTTCCCGTACCTGTGGAATGTTTCTATGCATTCGCTGGCACCGCAGCCTGCCAAACAGATATTCCTCGTAAGTAAAAGTTTAAAAATACCAATTTGTAAGTTGCACAGTGGGAATGCCTGGAGGAGGTGACAAGGAACTGATATATGACCTTACCTGGGACCTTTCTAAATGAGCTGGCCCCGAGACTCTTTAAATATTAACCTTTTAATAGCCCAGCAGGAAGATTGAGTAGGTGGTGACTTACTAGCAGCAATCTAATGAAAAAATATACATTTTCAGAAAAATAAAGATATTCTAAGGAAATGTAAGCATGCATGGGATAGGCTTATGGCTATACTGAATCTGAGATGACACCGATTCAATGATGGTTAAGGCTTGAGTCTTTACACACAAGGAAAAATGGTAGGCTAGACAGGCCGAATGGTTCTCACCTGCTGTTAAATTCTATTTTCTAATAACCTTGAGACTTGTGGTCAAACTATGACAGTTCACAAGTATGTGTATGATTTTATAGTATCAGGGCGATGATCTAAATCTGTCCACTGGTGACCCAGGCTGCTAAGTGTGAACGTATTTTTCAATGGCGGACAGTATTTAACCCCTTTAACTCTGGGCTGATGGGCTTTATTTTGTTTATGTCATGGTTGTAAAATCCTTGTTGTTTAGAGGTACACAAGCGCTGGAGTTAACAGAGTTCACTTTATCCTGGATTCTCCTGTTTAAGTTGTGACAGAGACACCTGGTTAAGTTACGTAAGTTCTCATACTACATTACCTGTGCGGCACCATAAAAATCAGGAACTGGTGAAACTGACGTCAGCACCCTGCCTCCAACGGACTGCACGCCCCCGCTCCTCTTCTCCCCTTTCAACTTCTTGCTGGCAGGCTGTTACGGAACGCACCCTGTCAGACCGGTTTGAGAGGCAAGCCAGTGTGAGGTGGGGTCGCCCCACGCCATGGAGCATGTTTTAGTTAATCTATTAATAAATGCTGTGCATGGGTAAACTGTTTGCCATGAGTCAGTTTCCATTCACCTGCCTTATCGTTGACACGTATTAAGTTATTAAGTTCGAGGGTGCTCTGTATGAACCAATTCAGAGCAAAAGGAATAATGATTTATTTTATTTTCCACTCATATTATACACCATTCCTTGCCCTGGCTCTGGGCTAGATATCTGGCAAACTGTTCAGATGCGTGTTGGGCCAGTGCTGGATCCAGTGCTGGATTGCAAGAGTCTCTTACGATCACTGCCACTCGAGTGGCTCTTTAATGCGCATCCATGGGCTGGATACAACAGGGCTGCTTTTCTTCCCCAGTCCAGCCCTGGGTTAAATAAATAAACGCAGCATGTTACTAAGATGTGCACTTATAAGCTGGCTGAATGTAAGAAATGGTCAGCAGGGTTTTATCGCCTAAGGGCTGGTGTAATTTTTCCTTGCAATTGAACATGTAGTGACAAGCGACATGTAGACAAAGATGTATGACTATTAGATGTTCTCCATGCTCTGTTCTCTACGAGCGTTCAATAAACTTATCAGCTCACTTCTGTGTGAGATAGGATATGGCAGCGTGCATTGATTTTTTTCCAAGACAATTATGGTTTTAGGCAAGTGTTACTAGCATCAGACTTGCCGCCACATCAAGACCAAAAGATTAATTTAACCCTTATTTCCGATCCTTGATCGCACTCGTATTGCTGCTGCTTAGGTTTGGGACAGAGAGCAACAAGTCAATGTAGGTCTTACACAAACATTCTAAATCAGTAATAAAATAGATGATTAAATCAGTATATTAAAAAAAATATAACACCGCCAATTTAAAGGGTAAACTATGAAATAAATTACAGTTTTATTAAAACTGATAGGGAAAATCTAAAAAACAAACAAACCTTGCTGTAGTTGAGGGTTTGATTAAAGAAGGTTCCTTTCCCATACCATACAAACCTTTATAGTATTTTGTGATCCGTCGCAAGTACCAGGAAGTGAACACTGAAAAGAAGCAGCTTCCCGCGGCATAGGAGATACTCTCAGTCCTGGAAATCTGTATATGAATATTAGTAAATGTAATAAAATGTTTTCCATAAAGGAGAACCCTGTATAAATAAAGTACGGCCACGAAAATCCAGACGTGGACAGTGTGAATTCACACACCTTACTTGTGCAAACAAGGTTACATTTACTTATGTCAAATTACAAATGATCCAAGTGAACAAATAAATCACCGAAGCTTTACCGTGCCCCTGTATCTCCAAACTATCATGCTTGTTAAAATAAGCATTTATTTCAGGACTTCAACCCGCTTTTTGTCATTTTCTGTGTTTGATGTACCCACGGAAATTATACAACCTTTTCTTTCAGAAAAAAATAGGGCTTTTGTTTAAAAACATAGAAACAAGCAAAATGTATAATTGTGACTGCTAGTATGTATAAAACCACCTGATTACAGGCCATACGGAATTTTTTATGTTCTAAAGGGCCACATCCGTGCCTTACATTGTACCCTATAGGGTAGTATTTTTAATACCTTTGGCTCAAGAGGTTTGGGGGCAGTGAACAGGATGGAAGTTATACGTTTTACAAGCAGCGCTAGGCTAGTCAGATGTTAATTGTTATCAGTACAATATGGATAGAGATCTTATGTATGCCAGTGATGTCACAATTACATCACTGAGCTCACTGTATTGTTTACTTATTTAATTAGTTATTTTATTTTTCAGTGGCACCTACCGGAAGGGAATGCCCTATCCACGGCTGAGCGCCGCTACACACTTCCGTTCAGGCTTCTCTGTTAATAGACACACAACGTACAGGTGAAAAACACACAATGTACAGGTACGTCCTAAGGGTGATCTTGCCACACCTTTTGTAGAAGTACCTGTTTGTCTATAGGGTAGTGAAGGGGTTAAGAATAGCAAATAACAATGAAATTTCTCATCCATTGTGATACATGGGGCCATCACAGAAATTACATTTCGGCTTCATAAAGACAATACCATGTTCCACATCGGGTATTTCTAGCTTTTGATAATTTTGTCAAAACATTGTACCATGACTAATTACTAAAATGTGATTATTTAAGCGATTTTAATTGATGTTTAATGCATGCTGCCATAATTAAAATAATCAAATCTGGATTAAAAAGCCAAGGCAAATCAAATTAGTTCCACCTTTTTTTGTAATCAGGACTAGTTTTGTGACATACAAAAATCTCAATGTAGGGGTGGGTCAAAAAGGACACAATAATAAATAGAAAAGTCCAATACAGCGTATCTTACACCATGTTGATAGATTGCTAATTTCTTTACATTTTGTCACTGCATGCAATCTTCTGCCACCGGTGATTACAAATCTGTATTTTGGTGCATACTAGAAGGGGCTGATATGCTATTGCTTGCTTGCCTCTCTGTGAAGCCACACTTGAAGGTCTAGGTGTGCTTTCCAGCTCAAACATCCTTAGTGAATTACTTCTTTCCCCTTTCTTGTCTTCTTATCAAGCTACGATTCACATATATTTTATTTGTTCTGTTCCTTCTGATATAACCCGTCCAGGTTCATTGTCTTCCCCTGTTTTTGTTACATTGGTTATCCAATGTCATTATTAATACTGAATTAATTATAAAATGTGAGTCTTTACAAGTCAGACAGTATGTTAACAAGCACACATGCTTAACATCACCTTTGTCCATTTCCAAAGTCCTAAATTATATGTTTCATTAGTTAGGAGCAGCATAGGTCATTAGTGGAACTAACAGTTCAATTCTCTCCAACCACTTGACCTCTAGGTTCCCATGCATCATTTATGTTGTTAGCATCACGATTCCTACTTGACTCCCTAATTTCATAGTTTAAAAAAATCCTCTTTGATCACTCTACTTCACCACCAAGCTCAACAGCCTTCCTTGTTTAAGGTACTTACTGTCCCTGTTATAAATACCAAATATATAGGCAACTATTTGCGTAATTCTTAAAATATGAAAAGGCCAAATAGGGTCTTACAATATTTGATCCAGACGCTTTCCATTCCATGGCAATTCCCAAAACTAAATTATGTCAAGTGTTTTGTCTTCATGTGTAAACCTTTATTTAGAAGGCCCAGAGAGTAAATATCAAATGTTCTTGACATAAAAAAATACATGTAAAACTAAAAATGGCATTCCAATATATATCATGGTACTGCATCCAAATGCTTGAGAATACCTTACCCATGACAATCAGGGCCGGCCCTATAATGGGGCAGACTGGGGCAATTGCCCCAGGCGGCACTTTAGAAGGGGCGGCACTTTACCGCCCCAAGCGCTTTTTTTTTGTTTGTTTTTTGAAGCGGAGGAGAGAGAGGGTCGCCGAGTGGTTTTCGCTTACCCGCTCGGCGCCTCTCTCTCTCTCTCCTCTGCGGCGAGTCTCCCTGTTCGGTCCCGGTGCCGGCTTGTAATGCAGAGCGCCGGAAGTGACGTCAATTTCCGGCGCTCAGCATTACAAGCCGGCACCGTGGCAGAGCAGGGAGACTCGCCGCAGGACTGTTTAAAGGTAAGTACCCGTGGTGGGTGGTAGATAATGGGGTCGGCGAAGTTTAAAATGCCCCCCCCCCCCGGCTTCGGCGGGGGGGGGCGGCATTTTAAACTTCGCCCCAGGCGGCGTTAAGTCTTCGGCCGGCCCTGATGACAATCCTTCCAAATCAACAACATTCTAGGACCTAACTGACTTAACATCAAGGACCTATGACTTCGAGGACTTAACCTCTTTCTTATTTCCCAGAAATTGTTGGGGATAGATACAGGTTTCAATATGACAGTAATGTGTATAATTTACAGGTTGTACATTTATCCGTAATCTTATGCCATGTTACAAATAAACATTGTTATTAACTTACTGTAAAAAGCAAACAAATATGCAATAAAATGAGCTAGAGAAAAGGTTTCAAGTCAATACAAAGCATTAGCAAGATGTTATTAAACTACCCTAAATGACCCTCTTTATAAATATCTACCATTTATTCTTATATGATTTAACAATTTTACAAGCAATACAATATTTTATTATTATTTAATAATACACCATGTGGAGTTGTAGTATTGTACACATCTGGATCAGGAAAATAAACCAGAATGATTATGTACGGTGTACATGTATGTTATGGTGCTTAAATCACGTTAAAATAGCAGAACGAGTCCAAAATTTCAGGGGAGTGTAACACGGCAGTGTAATCATTAGTCCCAGCTGTGTCTTCTGAAGCAACATTCATCGTAATATTGCATTTCTGTTTTGTAGCCTGTTGCTGTTTCATCAAAAAGGTCCCTAATGATTCTCATATTCATGTGTTTATTAACCAGTTCATGGAAAGGTCTTAAAAAAGCTAATTGCAAAAAAAAGCTCAAAATCCAATGGACACCTGCAACTCAATGATGCATGCAGACATGGTGAAGACATTTAGTTATTTGACCAAACATTGGGAGAAGATACACAATCTACATTAACCTGATATGATAATAATGATAATGGTGCCTGACGTGGTAGTTCTAGCATCTCCTAGGATTTTCACAGACTACGGTCTGTGGCAGAGAATGACATGATAAACAAAATATCAAGTGAGTGGCAGTTCTGTGGCCAAAAGTACCCGGTTCATGGGAGAGAGGCCAGAGTGGTCATATTAGACAGCAACAGAAGTCAATATTAAAGAAAGAAGCACTGCAGATGAATATCTGATGCAGTACAGCTTTAATATGAACAAATATAAACATTTACAAAATATTTTTATACATACTAACAAAGCGTGAGTCAAATTTGCACATTAAAAGGTAGGCACAATGCGAGACCCCCCCAATATTTCAAGGGGTAGATGTTATTTTTGATACAACAACAGAAGACCACAAGGATAGATAGGTAAACCCAATGGAGCAGCTTATTATCTTAAATTGATTATAAATTATCTTCTTTGGTTCTTCATTAACAAATACTTAATGAAATAAAGCATGCATTATAATTCCTGACCTCTTTGCTAAAGTAATATACAATAAATAAAGCAACAGGCAATGTGTAATTTCATAGTGCTAATTACAGCTGGAAATTTAAGTAACTATCAGGATGAGATTTAATGCCAAGGCCCATGAATTAATCAGGCCAATTTTGACTCTAGAGATTGCAGGCTTTCATGTCGCCTGTGAAAGCAGGCATATAATACAGGAAGCAGCGTGTGCTACTTTGTCTGATTCGCTATAGATATGCAAAAAGGCAGCAGATCTCATTAATTAGACATCAGCGCTTGTGATAGAGATGAGATCAGAGAGAAACTAGAGGCACAGGGCGCTTATTATCGATATAATTCTGCCTGATCTATTTTTGTTGTGTAATTATTGTGACACGGACTATGAGAAGAAGAAATTGGATAGATAATGTAAAGATTCTATCTTACATGTTGTGCAAGAAAAAAGTCCTATAAGCAGTTCATTTTACCACACTTTCCACATACACACACTTCTACATTTGTGGGATTGCTTTCATCTGCCAAACTTCATTTGGCATATAATTATAGAACAGTACGTGTAATATGTCTAAAGATTACAGAAGAAAGGTGATTTGAGGATACTGGATCAACGTTCTTTATTCCAAAGTAATGTCATGGCTCTGTTATAATTGGTTGTTGAAATTGCCATGTTAGGGCATCCCAAATTTCATCCTTTTTAGGTTAGAAAATAAAGAAATGTATATGTTGAGTTGAGTAGATTGGTCCAAAAAATCATTTTGTGTGGTTTACTCTTCTCTCACTCAAAGGACAAAATGTAATTCTAATTGTAAAACAACTGCCTCCATCTCATCTTATACCCAAACTGTCCTTTACTCCAAGAACACATGTGACATAATACCCAGAGCCAAGGCAAGTGAGGTGTGTACACGTCACTCATGTGTAAACTTTATTCATTCATGGATGTTTCAGGAGGGCCAATAGCAGCCAAACCATGTGATCGCTCATAGATAGAATGCTCGTGTTCTTGGTCCTTTAGATCTTAATTAGCACAGAAGAATGTGCCATGAGTGACTGATTGTACTGCTTTAATTGACTTAAGAAGTTAAGGAAAATTCATAAGCATCCATTTGGTAAGAATGGAAACCACAATAACACTCGGTGACCTTGTCTAGATTCAGACCTCAACCACATTTGGTATCGTCCTTCGATGACAGTAACAGCAGTAAATATGATTTGCAAACTATTGGGAATACGTCACAATGAAAGGCAAGAAGGGAAGGGCGCAAATGGTCATCTTTTAGCAAATACACCTACTGATTCTTTGACTAGGCGTTTATTGCAGTGTAGTGTAAACATGTTTCTCTTTACTGTTGATTCTTAGTGGCTTGATAAATGATCTTCCTGATGAAAGCTTTTGAATCCAGGTTCAAAAAATTAAACATGAACTGGAATGGAAAAAAACCATGACTGGTATATTTATTCCTAATTGGCACTTCTTAGCATTCTTTGGAGACAAATTACCAACCCTGAAACCAAGCAAAGGTGAACGGGTTGCTATGATGGGGAAGCTGGGGTTTAGATTCTATACCAGTGAGTCATGCACTGCTCAACGAGCCTGTGTTAACCCTCTCTGGATAGCATTGAGAGGAGGTTCAAAATTGATGGTTTTAAATATAAATAAAAATGTTTAGTTGGTTTTTTTTTAAAGCCTGTTATCTTCACATTTTCATGACCATTTGTTAAATGTTTGGTTTTTGTTTGGTTTTAACCCAGTTTAGAAGATATCATGTTGTAACACATGATATAAAAGTCTGGTTTCAGATTTGTTGCTTTGGCTATGTCAATAAATGTTTGATCCTAGTTAGAGAAACAGGATTTAATAATAAAGGTACTTGATTATGGTACGATAACATGCCCTGAGCGAAAGAAAAGTTTAACTGGTGGATGTATGATGTATATTATACCTTATATACATTATACATCCACAAGCTAATGTATATTATATTTAATATGTGTGTCAGAATATACAGCATATATACCGTGCAAAGGTTTAGGCAGGTATTTAAAAGGGGCTGTTCCAGTTTGACAAGCATTGCACTTTCTAGTTTGTTGAACAAATAAACCTCCGCAGATCTTTCATTGTATTCCTTCCTATGAAGGTGTAATCACATAAACACAATACATACATTCTAGAAGCTTTTCTGTCACGTGGCAACGTTCCTGGAAGAAATTATGAACAAGGAAAATTATACACAATTAAAAAAATATAGATCAGGAAAGCCTCGGGCATTGAACAGTACTAGAAATGAAGAGCGTTTAATGAAGAATCAAATAAAATATACAAACAACATATTTTACCAGTAAGGCTTGGCTTGGTTGGAAGGGGGAACCGTTGCTAGTGTCCAGATCCATACCTTTGATTATTATACACCCATTCCCTGACTTCAAAATACACATTTTATCCTGAAATTATACTTTCCTCTTACTAAAAAATATATTGAAAAAAGGCTCATTTTCCCAATAGGTATTACATATGTGCTAATAACAAATATAATAGTGAGGCTTAAAAAATAAGGTAACAATCTGATTTGCATAGTGTTTCTTCTTCACATCTCAGGCCAGCTAACGTTGCAGTGTATAAACCCCTATAGATTTTGCATAGACCTTCAATGTAATATTGTTGTTTTAACTTTAAGTTTAGTGCATAGGATTAATGGATTGACAAGTAGATTCAGCCACCTAACCTACTAAAGAAATAACATTGGGGCTGGAATTTGTTTTTTTGTCAGTAGAACATCTACAAATTGCAGCATGTTAGTACATGTCCCTTAGAAGATTTTGTAGACAAAATTATATTTTGTGCTGGCAAATTTGCCTACTTGAGCAAGAGTTTAATGTAAGTATTTCCAGAATCAAGGGTTATCATTATGCTGGAGCCCTTTACAGAAGGTGGTCTCATTTCTCCACCCAAGAACTTAGAGTTGACATGAAGAGGGCACACGCAATGTGCACTTGGTTTTGAAGTGTGCAGGCATGTTTTAGTGGGGGGGTTGTGTGTTTTGGAACCTATTTCCCCGTGTGGGAGGAAAGACTGACATCATCTACTGTTACTCATTTATTTTTTTCACTTTTGACCCTACAAGTGGAAGCTTGAGTCTAGAAGGTGTTAATCCAATTCCAATAGTTCCTGTACTACCAACATAATATAATAAATAAATCATAAATACGGGTAGCCCCAACCTTACAAAATGGTGGAGAAATCGCTCTAGCTGTTGTCAGATTATAGCACTCTCTACAATCAGCCAGTAATATGAGATGTTGTTATGAATTAGATGAGAGTCTCTGTGCTCACCTCAGACTTCAGTTTCTCCCTTTAGGTAATTCACATTTGTTTTTTTTACAGCTCTTTTTTTTCACTTTTATGGACAATGCCCGATTGGTTTCATGTTGAGTTTATTGTTATTCATGTAGTTCAGCCCTTTGAATTTCTGTGGCCAGAGGCACACTTGCTGGGTCCCATATCTTTTCTCCGACTCCCGCAGTTCCTTACCATCAGTGCCACTCGTAGCCCTACCCTTTGGGCCTAGCACCGCTTCTTCCTCTCTGCTTCCCACCATAACTCTACTGAGATCTGCAGGGCACTGGGACATGGCGTTATACCCCAGCATTCTCGATCAGAGGGCCCAGGAGAGCAAGATGGGAAGCTGAGCTTAAAAACAGCAGCGCTAGTCACAGGGGAGTCACAAACAACCAAACTAAACTAGTTCTTCCTGGAATTAAACTTAACTTTTAATACAATTCACAATTTCTCATAATAAAAAAGTTATTGGCAAGGAGCAGTGTGATATTTAGCTTCATATCTGAGCAAAATATTACCTGTATGGGATGAGGTGCAGACCCTGCTTGCCCCTACCAAAGGCCCTGTATTAATTGAAAAATACATAAATTATGCCCCGTTGATTATAATTCTAATCATATCTTTAATGTATGGCACCTGGTCATATGTAATTCATTATACCAATAGAAAAGAGTAAAAATGTGATATAATTTTACATGTGGATTAAAAACTAATTGAAGATTGCAGAGAACATGAGCTCTATTTGCCTAAACACCAATAATAATAATTTCATAATAATATCATACCTGGGAACTTTGTAAATGAGCTAACCCTGAGACTTTTGAGATATTAACCCTTTAATAGCCTTTAATCGTGAGGATTCTATACAGTGACTCTCCAACTGTGCTACCCAAATTACTCCAATACCAGTCGCCATGCAAACCATTATTTAAAGATACACTTAACTGAGTCACCTTCATTCTAGCAGGGATATCAACCATAACATACTGGGACAAAAGCACTAATTGGGAGTCATATATATTATGACAGCAAGGTATAATACGAAGGAGTCAGATCCAATCTGTGTGGCCCTACAAATCCACCCTGAGGTCCAGGGGCAAACCCTGTGAGTTCCCAGGTATGATAATAATATGGTGACCAGAAGACTCAGGACAACGTTAAGTCAAAATAATTAGGATGTTCAGATTGTTATGACGTATATACTGTAACCGACTCTTAAAGTGTTAATTCCCAGTGCATTTCTGTAGACACACACACATGAACTGCTGTTAAAAGGGGAACACAATAGCGCCAGCAGAGTAACACAGAATCCTCTAAATGTCACATTATAATAATTTGTTATATTTTTGTAAAGGTGGGTCGGTTTTTGCAGGCTTTCATGGAAATCTATTGAAAGGGGTTAATTATAGTACTGTGATGTCATTGGGTCATGTGAGATAGTTTGGCAGGAGAAATGCACCTTTACTCTACTATAAATGAATAGCGTGTACAATGATACCAGTGTTGTTTAAAAGACACACCCTGCTAAGTATTTTCTGCCAGGATCTCGCTTCTGCATAACCATGGCTTCTTATTAAGGATTAGAAAGCTATGTATAGACTATGCTGCCTGTCACTATATAGAAAAGGGAGTGTGACAATATACGGGGTCCCTACTATTCATTCAGAGATATACAGACATGTAAAATGTTCATTATTAAATAAGTCCGTCACATGTCTGTGATTTAGAGCATGGAAGGCTGATGATTGCACAAAATATTTTTATTATTATTGATTTATATGGCACAAAATATTGAATAGGGAATTCTCCTGCCACTTTAATAACTAATATACTTTTCGTCACATTTCTTTAGATTTCTGAGATTTTTCATACTCTCTGTCTTTAGCATAGATATCTGTGTTATTTTAAATTAAAGCAAAGTTTGCTTGTGCTTTAAAAATAAATCAGATTTTTTGCGGGTGATAAGAATACTGACAGCGTTTTAATCACTTCTCTGCCTTTATTTCTGCGTCTCTTTGCTTCTGTCTCTTTTAAATTCATTCACTAAACTATAAGATTACAAGAATTGTGGGAGAGAAGAAACATTTCAGGCCACCAACTTCTCCTATATGAAGTTTGCCTTGCATAAAGCGTAGACAAATCAACGCTGCAGAATCTGATGGCGCTCTATAAGTAAAATCCAATGATAATGTAATTAGTAAGATGCCGTTGAAGATCAACCGGACTGGTCTTACAATTATAGTTAACCTGGTGACAAACGTTTTTAGCAGTTTAGTGGCTAAACCCATCTCTGATCTCTCCTCTGTCTCACTGTATACTCCTTTAACCACATGTATTTCTCTAGTCTATGTACCCTATCGCTGTGAGTCTCTATGTATTTGCATTTTCAATCTCAAAGAAAGATTTATATGTTTTTCTCTGTAAGGTACTTTTTCCTTAGAAAAGAATGAGAGTGAATTCCCACATTCATTTCAAATGGAAGCTTCCCACGGTTATTGTGATGTCATCAGTATTCAGTACCTGCCACTTAATATTTGCCGCACCATTTAACATTAAAGTTCATGTAAGCATTAAAACAAAACATTATTAAGTAAAAACAGATTATTCAAACCATGGACACTAAAATGTGATATGGTCAAAATCAAGGCCAATCCTCTGGCCTCGCCAAAAATGCATATTTTTCATGTGTTCTCATGACCTAGTTTCCCTGCTTGTTAAGAGGGACAAAAAAGTAGAAACGGAATATGTGTACTCTGCGTGCAAAGCCCTATCAGGATTTATTCCACTTATATTATACGGGAAATGGTATCTGAATATGTATCTGAGTATCACGCTCGCAAAGGATTTTTTTCTAGTAAATAGTTTCAAACAGAACTCAGTAAGGAATTGCATCTATATCCTTACTCCCCAAACTACTTAATAGATCAATCTAGGGGGAAAAACTCTGAATTATTCCATATAACTACGTCTACAGGTATGAAAATTGGACTCAATCAAACTATATAAGCAACACTCGTGGCTTCCTATCTTTGCTAGTTAAGCCTGTAGAACACCTAACCACTAGCCTTTGGTGGAAAATTGAAATGAAATTACTTGGCTTACGGTAATTGGAAGATTAGTAATGCACAGTTACAATAGTAAAAACAATCTCCAGTTGGGATTCTGGTTCTAATAAGCGGTTTAAGCTTCCTTTACCATGTGGTTAACTGGTTAATCTTGTCATTGTGCTGGTTCATTAGTTAATAACATGTTTATCAAGAAACTCCAAGGACCCATATTCCTTTTAAGACTGGACAAGCAACCATACCCACCTAAACAAGGTACTAAAGGGCCTACAGACAAGAGATCCTACTTTATTTGAAAATAAACTGTACATGGTTTAATGGGCTTTTTATAGTAACAAGAATTCCTTGTTCCTTGTTTGTTTAGTCGTAATCAGCTTGTTTATTATTAGAACATTTAAGAGACCAAGAACATATGATCAATAGGTGTATTTAGCATACGTCATCCCAATTTATCATTTAGATTGCTAGTAAAATTAGGATCACTGAAGTAAAAAAACTACTGAACTGAAAGTAATAATTGGATGAAACAATAAGGGAAAAGCTCTTGATACTTAAATTTTTTCATTCTACAATTGTCTTCTATAATGGTAACAATAATACAGTCAGATAGACTGCAGAACACCATGCCTCCCAAGTGTTTTCGTAGGATAGTCCAAGTTTTAAGCTCATTTGAGCCGGGCCCTCCTCACCTGTTGTCTCTGTAAGTCAATTTGTTATGTTACATACTACTTGGTATGTCCTGTCTACCCATTGTACAGCGCTACGGAATTTGATGGCACTATATAAAACAATAAACATGCATGCAGTGGGGATCATGAGCAAGTTAAAGAGATTCTGTGCCCCCCCGACTGTCCCAGGAACGTGTTAATCCAGTGGATATCTGTGCTGGAATTGCTCCATTACAGCTCTGTCTGTGTATTTGCTCCATTGCAGTTGCTGTGTGGCTACCTTGGTATTGTCTGAAGCTAACCAAAGTGAGGTGGCTCTTTGGGTATGTTGGTCAGATGGTCCAAATTAGACAATACCCACCCAAGTCCGACTATGTCCCCTCCTTGCCTTTATCCATGCCCCCTAACACATCCCAATTTCTAATGCAACACTTCCTGATTTTATTTTTGGGAACACTATTTTCTTTCTAACCACAAATACCTACAAGGGAGGTTATAAGAATTGTACTGCCTCGTGCTGCCAGCCACTGAAGTAACCTCATGAGGAACGCAAATCAGATGCCATTTGTCATCTACATTTCCCTTTCAGGCACCAAATTTGTCTATGATTTGGCAGGCAAATCTCTACAGTAGGGAGAAACCGACATATCTCTTTTTGAATATGTCATGTACAAACTTGTTTGGAAAAGTCAATGATGATTTTCAACTATACATATGTATTGTTTGTAATAGCTGACTGACGGCTAACACAACACTGGGAGGAATGTGCAAATTTAGAATTTGATTTGAGACAATTGTTAGGATATAGTGTTAAAGTGACTGTCTTTTGTTCGTGGAATATCCAGCGGGCGTCTATTGCTTTTTAATTTGCATGTATTTATATTGGGATTTTTTCCTTGTGCAATGACGGGTTCTCAGGGTTAAATGAACAGTAGAAAATGGATTAGATTTAAGATTAGGCTAGCTACACCAGGATTATCCTAAATAATAAGATTACTAAAAGCAGGTTCAGCGGGTATTGGATCCTTATCTGATAGATTATTAAATAATCTATTTTATATAGTATTCCTTATTATTGTGATACATTATCAATTATTTTATTATCCATTGTCGTGTTACATTGAATTACTCTGTGTAATGTAAAAACAATGTTGACGTTTGTTGAAAATATGACTTATTCGTTGTTGTGTTTTTCGAAGTAATGTAGTAATGTAGTAACACCATTACTTAAAATGAGCAGTCATTGTAGGAGGTAGGTCAACTTTTACTTATCGTCCCTTGTAACCCCCAAGCATCAACTGGGGCTGTACATTCACAAATAACACACCGTAATGTTTAGATGGGCTGACCACTTCAGTGTTTTTTTTTTAATTGACAATATATCAACTAATTAAATATGTGCATCACTAAGCATTAGCTCTTGTGTTTAGTAATTCTGCAGTGATTTATTTCCAGTTTGGCTAGATTGGGTATAACAAATAGCTACAGTAGACTGTTTTAGGCGCTCAGCAGAAAACATGCGAGTCAATTACTAACTCAGGTCTTCCAATCAACTCTTAATGGTATATCGATAAGTCCTGTACTGTTATGGTGTCTGAGGCTATTCCTTGGTCTTCCTAATAGATCACAGAACACAACCCCCTCTGCCTTATATACTAGTATGTTTTAACGTGTGCTCATCTTATTGGTAATTTTGCCAGTTTTAACGTTATTAGTAATTCTGTATTCTCTCATATTGTAATAGCGCTGCTGAATCTTCTGGAGCTCACTGGGCTTCACTAAATTTCAATTAGGTGACATATGGGGGGGGGATAACTTTACCTTAATAACTTTATATACTACATATGTCTTAACTAGTTAAATACTACCATATTGCAAAACTACGTACTTGTTTTACACCACTAATACAGGAAGAATGAGGTAGTGTTCAGGTGGAGGGAATACAAAAAGCAAAAACTAGGGGCAGATCAGGGAGACCAGATATGGAGGATTGATCGTAGCCAACACATCTTCCTTAGAATGCTGTACCCAGGACCTTGTGGTCTGTTCTCAGGGAGTTATAGAATTATGTGCCCAGATTGAGCACATTCCCTGCTTTGTAATGAATATTTCTCTTCTGTCTGTGCTCATACCAATCATTTGCCTGCCTGTTTGTACTGTTAATGTCGATGGAGGAGTTATTCAAACAAGCAAACCCGCTTCAATATTGTTTTTCATGCACCTGTAGGCTCCATGTAACCTGCCCTCCTTCCTTGCACACCCGGTGTAACCCAAGAACAGATTATCCAAGGCATTGCATCAGATTGGGGGCGCATGATAACAATGGCTTGTGTTTGCGACGGAGGTGTAGGTGCAGCAGGGAGACTTGTTTACCTGCGTTACCAAGGCCTTGTTAGCAGGCCTGCTCAGTGAATACAGCTGTCAGGGAATATGAAATCTGCCACTGCGCATTGTCTGCTCTCCTGTGGTAAAGGAAGGAGTCATTAACAAGGAGGTGGTGGGGAACAATGCAGATGGGAACCGAAGAACTGATGAAACCAGTGGGTTGAGGGACTGGAGAATAAAGATTAACCCTTTGACTGCTGTACACGGAAAACACATAGGCTGGAACATAAAAGGTTCCTTTTTTTCATTGTTTTAAATGGCAGTTTGTTAAAGTACTACAGTAGTCAACTTTGGTTTGTAAATAATTTCCTGTGTGCCTTCTCCATGCTTGTGGACTGCTTCCTTAGCTAAGCGGATCACGGATCCCTGGTTTCTGTAATAATTATTTACATATTTACGGATCTCTCAGAACTTAGAACTGCTACTGTTTGTTTATGCATTTTACGTAAAGAGTAGTGCATTCACAGTAATGGTTTAAACGGTACAAGTAAAAACAAGCACGTTTTCACCTATGAACCAAACGCTGCTTTACTCCCTTCTGAGAGGGCTGGTGATGAGAAAAGATGCCTTTTTTCAGCTGCGTTCTTCTATGATATAGAGGACATAGGACTCTGATTGGACCATACCCACCGTAACAGTTTAAAGTAGAACATAAAAAAAACATGGAATTTAATGACAGATCTAGTTTGAACCTGTGTTATCTTCAAATTTGACAAGGAAGTGGGAGAAGAGATAGACAGTCCCTGATCTGTTTCAACAAAGAGTTAAGCCTCACTATGTGATCGGAGGAATCTTTTCTTGGCCAACTGTATCCGGACCTTAATACATTTTAAAAAAAAGAGGTCATTAAAGATGATGGCTATTTTCTCCTTACTAACAATCTTTCTAAAATTAGCATCAGCTTGACAAAAAATAGAACTGGACAGAATAAAAAATTAGGTATAAAATGTGAAGAAGTAATAAGCGGATCTAACATAATTTGGGATACCAATGTTTTTTTTTTTTATTATTAAGATGTAAACCAATGGTTGGATGATTGGTTACATTTTAAGCAAATATCTACATTCACCATACACTGCATTTCTGAAATCTAGGGAGATCTGCACCTTTGTTGGTAGAGACCTCCACATAACTTCCCATTCACACTGGAAATGTATTTGGGTTTGATTGTAGAGCTCTGCTGATAGAGCATTTATTACTAAATTACTTGTTTGATGTATCCTGTTGAATTCGGTGATTACATAGCTCCTTTAATTGCACAAACAGAAAAATATATTCTACGTGTTTAGGTTAAAATCGTTAATGCGTCTCCTGGTTAAATAGGAAATCTGGTCACCCTACTGTGATAAAGCATTATCTTAGGGTGGCTTCATATTCCTGTTTTTTTGGGGACTTCTATCCCCAGTACTATTTGCTCTCCAGAAATGTACTATTTTAAACCAAATGGTAAAATATTTTTTTCAGAAAAAAGGATGGTCTTATGGCTTTAAATGCTCTAAAGTGAATCTACCATAACCAACACTATTATAATAATATAATTTATTATAATAAGCCCACACTAAGCAATGTATGGTATTGAACCGTACCCTTAAATAACATACTAGTAATACTGAATTTGAGAATAAAATACATAATTAAAAAATGTTAGGAGACACAAGTCAAAAAGAGTTTGACACAAAATTACACTGCACCCGCAATGTCGGCAATTATGTGAAATATAATTGCACAAAAAGCTAAAGCATTTTGCTTTAAAAATCTGGTCGCCTTCCCTACAGCACCATTTTCTCTGGCAAAAATCGAATAATATATATATATTTAAAATTTTGTAAAGGTACCGAGATCATTGTTTAGAAAAAAATCATTGTCTCTTTCTAGTCCCCCACCAAAAAAAGATGCCACTGAATATTTAAAATCTGTGTAGTACTGATTTGATAAAACATAATAGTTTGGTGCCTTTGTACGAGGGGAGCTTTCGTTTCACAATTTGTTGATAACAGATGCCTTAAGCCCTTCCATCATTTGCGCTACATGGGTGGAGGACTCAGAACTATCATTTGTTTTTCAAATTGCACCCGTTCATGTCCGGAGATAATGAGCATTTTGAAGGCTTAACACCTGATTGGAAGCCAGATGGCACTGCTAGTATTAAACAGGTTGTCATACAAAACGTAGTCCCTTATTTGACTACAACTAAATTGGCCAGATGCTTCCACGTAAAAGGCAAATTATACCCCCTAAACAAATTAGGCTTAATTATAAGTAAAAATGTGTATTCTCTCACCGTATTATCTGAAATCAAAACTTTTCACATGGAACACTGCACATGCTGATGTGTTTATGATACACGTTTATATGTATGAATACACCGATGTAATAATATAATATATTCCACCCATTCTCTAGGTAAAGACATGCAAGGGATCTTTAAAGTGCCATCAACACCTCTTTTGTGCTACCAATGTGCATCTTCCTATACAAGTAACCTGCCACCAATCCCACCATCGTCAAACTGAATTTAAATCTTTAATTGTTCAAGAGAATAGGTCAATTTCTTCCTTTGTGTCGTTTGCAGTTCATTTTTCTGTAACTTTTTGTCCCTAACAATCTTTCGTTTTGCATTTCAGTTTTGGGCCCCATTTCTTAGTTTCCTTGAATTAGTGAGCAGATAGATGTTCGATACCCACCAATGCACAAACTTTGCCTTTCTTGGTGATCACCCCACACCGTCCTGTTATGAAGCTTTATCATTTTTGTCTCCTTCTTGTAATTATTAATGTTAAATATATAGGTGGCACTCATCTTAACACAATCACCTATTCCCAAGCCTAAGATTCTAAATTCTGGTCTACTCCCATCCGGTTCTACATGCTTTTTAGGGTAAATTTATGTTTTTTTTCTTATTTTAGGGGCCAAGAAAGAACACCATTGGGTTTACAAACCAAGTATCATACAGGTGTCAGAAAGTATATATTATAAGAAATTAACAGATGAATTCAGATACTATCAGGCATATATTATTCTCACTGTGTGCTCTGTCTGATTATACTTTAATTACTAATCATGTATGGAAAAATGCTGGACACACTATTAAATTGAACATTTAATAGAAAATATAAAATTAAAAATCACTACTGAGATATTAATAAATTATTTTAAAACAGTTTACTAGGAAAATTAAAAGTAAATATACATAAATTAAATACCATGAAATTAAGAATAAAAATAAAAAAAAAATATACAATGTCCAAATCTTTAATTTTTATTCTTAATTTCATGGTTTCATATCTCATATATTCATATATAAAGGTTTTATTATTCTTCCTGTAAACGACAATAGTGATTTTGATTTCTTTAAATAATTTTAGTGTTAATTTTTAAATTATGTGATTATTTAGGGCTTTAACAATTTGTAACAAAATGTTCCTAGCACAAATTTAGACATAAACGCCTTCAAAGTGCTACGTCAACACCCAAAATTAACAATATTTTTACCTTATTGTCCTTATTGGACATGTGAGATCGGAGGTGACAGAGGTAGGAAAATAGCAAACGATGGGGCAAATGACCCTTTTCAGCCGTCAAATTCTTTGACGGCAAAGCACACTCACCTTGGCATATAATTATTATCAGATATTTAGGCCTATACTAACTGCTATAGGCTTATATTATGAAGACAAGAGTGGTATGATGACAAGAAAGTCAGGATTCATAATACCAACAGCCATAAACATAAATTTATGAAATATACACTCACTGGCCACTTTATTAGCTACACCTGTTCAATTGCTTGTTAACACAAATAGCTAATCAGCCAATCACATAGCAGCAACTCAATGCATTTAGGCATGTAGACATGGTCAGGACAAGTTGCTGAAGTTCAAACCAAGCATCAGAATGGGGAAGAAAGGACTTAAGTGACTTTGAACGTGACATGGTTGTTGGTGCCAGGTGGGCTGGTCTGAGTATTTCAGAAACTGCTGATCTGCTGGGATTTTCACGCACAACCATCTCTAGAGTTTACAGAGAATGGTCCGAAAAAGAGAAAATATCCAGTGAGCGGCAGTTGTGTGGCTCAAAATGCTTTGTTGATGTCAGAGGTTAGAAGAGAATGAGCAGACTGGTTTGAGGTGACAGAAAGGCAACAGTAACTCAAATAACCTCTCGTTCCAACCAAAGATATATCCAAAGATATGCAGAATACCATTTCTGAATGCACAACACGTCGAACCTTGAGGCAGATGGGCTACAGCAGCAGGAGACCACACCGGGTGCCACTCCTGTCAGCTAAGAACAGGAAACTGAGGCTACAATTCTCACTGGCTCACCAAAATTGGACAATGGAAGACTGGAAGAACTTTGCATGATAAGTCTTGATTCCAGCTGCGACATCCAGATGGCAGGGTCAGACTTTGGCGTAAAGAACTTGAAAGCATGAATCCCTCTTGCCTATTATCAACGGTTCAAGCTGGTGGTGGTGGTGTAATGGTGTGGGGGACATTTTCTTGGCAAACTTTGGGCCCCTTGGTACCAATTTAATGTAATGCCATGAAGAACGAAGGCAGTTCTGAAGGCAAAAGGGGGTTCAACCCAGTACTAGCAAGGTGTACCTAATAAAGTGGCCAGTGAGTGTATATATAACGATCTGATACATGGGTTATTCATTGACATGACAAAATATTGCACAGTATACTCTCTGCTCTATTAATGTTTTCTAATTATACTAATCCTTTTAACCCAGTACAGGCTGAATTTCCAGAAAGTGGAAGAGGGAAAGTTGTGAATGTTGACAGACATGAAAAATCCTTTCTACCATCAGGGGGGATTCCCTGGTCTCCAAGGAAAAAATGCCTCTCCCAAAGGAAGGTACCTGGAATCCCAACATTTATTCATCTCATATGCCTGTGTGAAAAATGTTATCCGAGCATCAGAAATAAAAATGACTGCTTAGTGAATGAACCCTAAATATTTGCTAATTTGCAACCCTACCAGTTATCACCATTTTACTTCCTGCCAAAATAGTAGATAGGGGTGGGAGATAGTTATATTCATAAAAGCAATATTGTTCTTTTGAAATACACACTGTAGGTTGACTATGCAACCGGGACTACTGATGCCTATACTGGACTTTCTTTTTCCTAAGCAAGAACCCAGATCCCAGATTTCTTCAAGGAAGTACCTTTGCCATTATTGGAACAATTGGTTACTGAGTCCTGACTTTTAAGGCTACCGATCCCTAAAGGATAGAAATATCTCAGATTGAGAAACCTTGTTTCAAAATGCATATAGCTAGCATATGTAAACTGGAACATACATTTCCCTAACAGACTAATAATGTTTAAGTCCGCTGGTATTTCTAACTTACAGTTAATAGCATACCTAAATGATTATGAAATAGATCATCTACAAATGTACTGTGTTTCCTTGCCTCTCCTTTGGTTTATTCTGTATCAAATGTAGTAGCATATTCTGGAAGCAGAAATACCATAAATGTCTTTCGCAAAATATTTTCTGGTGATGGATCAATGCCATAATGCTTTAAAAAAGTTTTACATTAAAACATGTTTATAATCATATTTTCAAGACAATCTATGTGGGAATATACTGTGCATAGAGTGACTGTAACCAAGTTATACATTGAAAATTCAGAAAGTAAAGCCTTTCTCCCATGTGATGGAGCATAAAGCAGATATAGTTGATGAGTTAGCGATTAGCATGATGCAACAGCATGTAAGTTCTGACACACATCCCCGGTGGGTTCAACATGATCCCAAAGATGTCTCTCCATCTCCCATAATTACACGCTAACGCTAATTGCTAATAAGCAATAATGTTAGGTGCAAACGCAAGAAAACAGCCAACGTAACACAAAAACAGGGGCAGATTAGCCATCAGAACCCAGAGGGATCTCAGGTTACATAGGATAGATATTTTGCCGTTGGGAGAGGGCATCCAAATTTTAATTGGTGGAATATACATGTCTTTTTCAAATAGTGTTTAAGCCCATATACACTGAATACATTCATTCGGGAGGTCCCATCTTTGTATGGAGATTTTCCTAGTCATTTGAAGTGGATCCACATCACATTTCTTTTATAGATATACAATGGGGTATATATATATATTACTCATTCATTACTGTTATCATTGAAACGGCCTTCATTGTGGCATTTTCCTCCTGCAAGAATAGCTAGCCCTGCACATAGTTCTCTTGAAAGTTCTCACTGAACTATGTATTATGTGGGGCCAGCTCTACTTACAGGAACATGCCAGGAATGACCCTATATAATGCTTAATTGCCCCTTAACTCCTGTTTTTAACTCCGTCCGGCTGCTTTAGCTTCATTAGGCTGGTTTTCATTCCCAGCACGGCCCTGCTTGTGGTAGCCAGCCAATGGCAGGGAAGTGTTCCCACTGATGTCAATATTTATTTGCAAATGTGCAGGGGGTCTCCTGCAAACTTAGGAACAAGGGGACATGGAAAGAGTAAATTGCATTCGGAGTTATTTTGCTGAATCCCCCATGCATTTTAAATGCTCATTTAAAGGGCTCATATGATGGCTGAGGTACCTTTTTAGAAGAAGCAGATTTGTATTGGTGTCCAATACATATTTACTTCTGAACTCATTCCCCGTTATCTTGGTCCCCGAGGTCTGTACACTTTTAGTAAGGTCTAACAATTTATCCCTAAGGTGAAATAACCACTTCCTGCTTTCTGCTACTTATAATGCTTGTAATGGGAGCGATGGAAATGCCAGCTCTTCCTCTTTTACAGAACATATTCCAGGAGTCATCTAGTCATTACTGAATTTACATGCACTGAAGCCAGTGTCTAGATTCAACTGGACTAAACTGCTTCAAAGTGTTGACGTCACTGGATTTACTTGGTTTAGAGGCAAAAACATAACTGCATTTGCCTTGCAGCAAAAGCCTCTGTAAAACAGACTGAGAAGCAAAAGACACAATTTACTAGACTTGGGCAGCGGCCAAGTCTTCGTGTTCGTCTTCAGGGTAAAAAAAGCCTTCGTATTCCACGTATGTTCAGCTGTTCCCGTGTTCGTTTCAGGCGAATATTCGTGTACGTTCCACATGGTAGTTTTTATATTAGTTTTCTACCGGTTTTCACGCAGGGGTTAATATGGGGTTAATGCTGTAACAGTTATCAGCAGCTTTGGAGCTCTATTGGTCACCGGCAGGGGGCTCCTCTGGCATCAATCAATAAAGAGCAGCTGCCAGATGAGCCCCCTCCCGGCGGCCAATAGAGTCACTCTTACGGACCTTTAACTCCTGACGCCGAAGTCATTGGTCTCCCCAAGTTGCTTCAAGGTGTACCTTCCCCTGCCATTTGCCAGGGGGATTAAAATCCCTGTTCCAACCACTCTGAGCAACTTGGCCTGGGAGAAACAGGGATTTTAGTCCCCCTGGGAGCTATCAGAGCAAGGTACACCTTGAGGTAACTTGGCCTGGAGAGACTATTGGGTTCGCACCAGGAATTAACGGTCCGTAAGAGCAACTCTATAGGTCGCTGCCAGGGGCCTCCTCTGGCATCAACCAATGAAGGGGGACCCTGCTGGCGACCAATAGATTCACTCTTACAGACCTTTTACTCCCGTTCCTGTTAACCCCTGTTATGCTACGAAGATTTAAGGTAGGACTATAGGCTTGTATGGGGGGAACTACAGGGAGATTAGCTAGGAGAAATTTGTGAAGCAAAACGTTGCCCTGTGTATTATGATCAAACATCTCCACTTTGGTCGTGTCTGTCCAAAGGATATTGTTCCAGAAGTCTTGTGATTTTTTCACATACGACTTTGCAAACCTAAGTCAAGCTGCCATGTGTTTTTTAGAGAGAAGAGGTTTTCTCCTGGCAACCCTTCCAAACAAACCAATACTTGTTCAGTCTTTTTTCCAATTGTCCTGTCATGAACTTTAACATTTAACGTGCTGAGGCCTGTAGAGTCTGAATCTCTTGTCTTTTTTGCAGTTTCCCTGAGCATTGCACGATCTAACCTTTTGGTGAATTTGCTGGGACATCCACTCCTAGGAAAATTGGCAGCTGTCTTGTTTTCCACTTTTGAAGAATCTTTCTCACTGTAGAATGATGGACTTTAAGTTGTTTGGAAATTACCTTATAACCCTTCCCAAAATGATGAGCAGCAACAATGGCTTCTCTAATATAATTGCTGATGTCTTTCCTCCTTGGCATTGTGTTAACGCACACTTGAATACTCCAGACCAGCAAACTTCTAAAACTTCAGCTTTTATAGAGGTGGCCAAACTTGCTGATAATCAATTAACCAAGGATGTCTGATCAGCAGCACCTCTCTGCTACTTAATCCATATGGAAGCAGTAAGGGTGTGCTTAGTTTTTTACACATGGCTTCTCCATTTTGGCTTTATTTTTGTTAACTAAATCATGCGTTGTAGTCACCTAATTATTAGATCAGCTAGGGAACAGATGATTGTTATTATGTCCTGATATGTAAAACCATAGAAGTCAAAGAGGGTGTACTTTCGTTTTCACATATATATATATATATATATATATATATATATATATATATATAGGCACAGTGGCATAACTACAGGGGTTGCAAGGGTCAGAAAGTCCCTTTCTAAACACAGCGTTTCATCACATGACCCTGCAGTGAAACCAAGGCTGCTCACAAGCAGGCTAACATTAAGCTGCAGGTGAGATGGAGAGGGTATATATATATATGTTTGTATATATGTATATGTATAAGTGTATGTGAGCATGGATGTCTATATATAAGGGTATATATGCATGGATTTCTATGTATAACTGTATGTGAGCATAGATGTCTATATATAAGTACTTACACATCCATGCTCACACACATACTTACACATTGTAAGTGTTTTGTGTGAACATGGATGTGTAAGTGTTTGTGTATTAGAATGAGCGTGTACATGTGTGTTAGCATGAGTAAGTGTGTGTGATAGCATGTATACATTTGTGTTTACATATGTTTGCCAGAGTGTATGTTGGGGGGGCTAGAGGCAATGATGGCGAAGACAAGCTGTTTGTGGGCAAAGCTGTCACAGCTAAGCTGTTAGGGAACACTGGCAAGCTGGGGCAATGATGGCACCAGCAGGCTGTTTTGGGAGTTAGGATGGCACTGTTAAGCTGTGTAGGGCAAAAGTGGCACTGCCAAACATGTTGCTTTGTGAAGTTGAGGGCCCTGTGGCAATGTTCGCACCGGGCCCAGTTTCTAGTTAAGCACTGTACATAATAGAGTGCATTCACTTGCCTGGGAGTTTGCAAGGAGGTTTTCACTATGGCCCTGTATAGGGGGCTGACAACATCCAACCCAAGGGGCAATTCCAGCCTGGTGGCCCTGTAATACAACAATGTAAAGCACATTTGGCAGACGGAATGGTTTCTCTGCAGTCTTATTCAAATTACCGTATTTGCTCGATTATAAGACGACCCTGATTATAAGACGACCCCCCCAAAATCTGAATATTAACTTAGGAAAAAAAGAAAAAGCCTGAATATAAGACGACCCTAAAGGAAAAAAGTTTTACCAGTAAATGTTAATTCATGTAAACTATTTTTTTTAATAAAAGCTATGATTGAGAAAAATATTTTTTTTTTGTTTTTATTTCTTGTATTTTCCAACCTGTCCCCCAGTTACGCACATCTGCCCCCAGGCTTGCCACACCAATATGGCACTGTGGCCCATGATATGCCTTTTAACCCTCTATATGCCACTGTGCCCCATGGTATGCCTTTTGACCCCCTATGTGCCACTCTGCCTCCAGAAATGCCTTATACCCCTATATCCCATTCTGGCATTTAGGGGGTTAAAATGCATATTATGGGGCAGAGTGGCATATAGGGAGGTATAAGGCATTCCAGGAGGCAGAGTGGCATTAAGGGAGTTAAAAGGCATTGTATAGAGCACTCTGCCTCCAGAAATGCCTTATACCCCTATATGCCACTCTGGCATTTAGGGGGTTAAAAGTCATATTATGGGGCAGAGTGGCATATAGGGAGGTATAAGGCATTTCAGGAGGCAGAGTGCTCTATTAAATGCCCCCTTAACGCCACTCTGCCTCCTGAAATGCCTTATACCTCCCTATATGCCACTCTGCCCCATAATATGCCTTTTAACCCCCTAAGTGCCAGAGTGGCATATAGGGGTATAAGGCATTCCAGAAATGCCCTACACACACACACACACACACACACACACACACTTACTTACTTACCGGTGCTTCCAATTTCCTGCTGTATTGCCGGGGCAGCGGGTTGACGTCTCATTCCGCGGCAGCCGGAAGGAGGTGGAGTTGGCAGCGGGGGTTTGTATGCGTCCGTCGCAAATACCTTCCCCGGCTGTCAGAGATCAGAGTTCCCCGCACCGGTGCGGGGAACTCTGATCTCTGACAGTCGGGGAAGGTATTTGCGACGGACGCATACAAACCCCCGCTGCCAACTTCACCTCCGGAAGCACCGGTAAGTGTGTGTGTGTGGGGGGGCGTTAAATTGGGGGGGGGGGCGACGACAGGAGGATCCAGGTCCCCTGCAGCGGTGCGGGGGATCTGGATCTTAGTCTCCTAATCAGACCTCTATTTGAGGTCTGATTAGAAGACGACCCCGATTAGAAGACGAGGGGTATTTTTCAGAGCATTTGCTCTGAAAAAACCTCGTCTTATAATCGAGCAAATACGGTACATTAAAAGAAAGGGAATGCATACAAACATATTAAGGGGACACATAAAGGAAGTTTTTACTAATTGGCTAAATCCTAAAGCCCAAGTTCCTCTAGAAACCCTGGTGGCTGCATGCAGAAAATCCCATAGAATGTAGGGAAACTGGAACTGCACGTGTTATTGGAGAGCTCAGAGATCAAAGGATTTTAATTATGCTGTACATACAGATGAGGAAGTGGAATGAGATAAAAGGTACCTGCTTTAGTAACAGGAACTACTGCTTACAGACTGTTTACAGGCAACGATTATCAAACTTTCCTGTCTCTCCCTCTGCTTATTCAACCTTCTTGTTACTAACCTAACATAGTCATAAAAAATCCCAATATTTCTAAAGAAATTATTCAGAATCATGTTTGGCCCATTTGCATGTCTTGTAATTAATCACATATATTGAAAGGGACACAAATGCTGAAATATTGTTCTGGCCATGGACAGCAGTTGTTCAGGAATGCTAAGTACTTTGGTGATTTACAAATACATTAAGAATTCTATAGTTCTAAAACATTACGTTCTTTCAGGGTTGTCATATTTCTAAAAAAGGGAAAACATGACATGTATATTAAAAAAATACTGTATATATAAATGTTTGGGATCACTTGGGAATGTGTTTGTTTTTGAAAGAAAAGCAATTTTTGTCCATTAAAATAACATCAAATGGATCAGAAATACAGTGTAGATGTTGCAAATGTTGTAAATGACTACTGTAGCTGGAAACGGCAGTTTTTTTATGAAATATCTTCATAGGCATACAGAGGCCCTTTTATCAGCAACCATCACTCCTGTGATCCAATGGCACGTTGTGTTCGCTAATGCAAGTTTAATTATAAAAGGCTAATTGAACATTAGAAAATCCCTTTTGAAATTGCGTTAGCACAGCTATACCTATATAGATACATACATTTTTTTAAAAAAGTTTAAAAGAGTAGCCTTTATCACCATAGCATCTAATAGAATTTTAATCCTGCAAATTTGACCATTTGTCGGTTGCTATGGTGATATGACCACTTTTCAATTTAGAACAAAAAAATAAACTTTTAATTTTCAAAGAAAGTTAAAGTGCATCAGGGAAAACTGTGGGAAATTAAATGTTATGCGACACACTGTGCACACTCCCCAACTTCCAGCCATATTGTGTACATTTTATATAGGGCACATTATATAAATATATATATATATATGTGTGTGTGTATTAGAATGTTCGGTTGCTTGGGAAGAAGCCTTTTGTCTCTGGTCCTTCTCCATAAACAAGATTTGCTTTAGTACAACAGGGCAGAAAACCCAACGTATACAAGTACAACAAGCCCCAGGGATTAATGACTTCCCTTCATCAGGACAACAAAGAGATTTGTTTACTGTTGTTGTTACCCCTGTAATGTAGAGGCATTAAGCCATTGCTGAACAAGATAACGTCTCAAACTAAGGGCAGGTGCATCATAAGCTGCTGTCCTAAACATATATTAGCTATTCTCTTTTAAACCCTGTTTTGAAATAAAATGTGCGTTGGAGTCTGTTTTGCATGAACTCCAGGCAATTTTACTCCATGCAAATACATGCGTTCATTTATTTCTTCAGAACGTTAAAAAACGAGACTTCCACCTCTTTTACCTCCTTATACCCTGAGGTCTGCGTTAGAGTTAATATTTTTATATACAAAATGTCAGCAAGTATATGAATAAATATCTTGTTTTTAATATAATATATTATTATACTATTATATAATTAATGTTCATAAACATGGATAATGTGAAATAGAGGAAAAGGGAACCTTAACCTTAAGTTAAAGGGTGTCCTTAGCATGTTGTGTTACATTGTCGAACAGATTCTCTGCCCTGATTGTTTTTGTCTGTATGCGGTAGGATCACATAGTCAACATTAAAAGATGGTTAAAGGGATACTTAAGACACTCAGTAAGATTACAGGACAGGTCAAGAGTTGTACTACTTGGAGAATATCAAACATTGAAATACCAAAACCCTACTTGTATCCCTATGAGTATTTCACATATTAGTTCTTCTACTATTAATGTTGCCACTTGCCCAAATATTACAGTCACAGCTCAGTACTCTAAATAAACCAATGCAACGCTGTTTATCGTTTATGTTTGCCGGGTGTAAGGTGTGGTAGCACATGATACATAATGCCGCCGGGAATGAGTACCTCGCCAGTGTATTGTTTTAAGTTGGACAGACCAAACTTTCAGACTCAGCTTTGCTGTCCTGCTGAGTTGCAACGCTATCCCGTTTTTTTGGGGCACAGCTGATCATGGGCCAGTTAGGGTGACTGGACAATAAAGTGTATTCATCCGCCCCACCTGCCCACATTTACCAATTTTTCCAGACTCGGATCTTAATTAGTCCTTGGTCTAATATTAGATTCAGGATAGCTTTATATCTCTCCAGTGCATTTTTAAAATATCTCACTGTATTAGTCTCCACCACTTCTGCTGGGAGTCTGTTCCACTTGTTTGCCACCCTCTCAGTAAAGTAAAACTTCCTTACATTAAATCTGAGCTTCTGACCTTCTAATATAACAATATCCGACCTTCTAATATAGCAATTTGAGGTGATTATATATATATATAATCACTCAAATACAAAAGAAGAAATCAGGCCCCAGTGCTTAGCCTTGCCCATTTTTGTGTACACATGTATACACACAGGCTTAAGGGTGTTTGTTTTTTTGTAATCTGAAGCAAACAGGGATTTTCGGAGCTACGGTTACTACTATTTATATATTTATCAGACATTGACCAGTATATGTAGATGAGGGTATAGCAAGATTAAAACAGTGAGAGGAATGCTGTTTAAACAAGCTTTTTTTGCCAACCTCTTAAATAAGATACATCTATTCTATGTTTGTAATGTGTAGTCTGATGCGGTACCTTTTTTAAGAATCTGTATGTTGCAAATGTTTATCTGCCAAATTGTCTTGAAAATCATATAAGTGCCAGGGAGAATGAAATTATAAGAATTTCACATTTTACATTACTAGTTTCACATTATATGCATTTGCTCGCATTTCTCTAGGTGCTTATGGAATTAATACTGCCATTGTGTCTGAAACAAAACTAGATTGTAGGTCCTGGCTCATCAAACGTGGATGGATTTGTCCCAGAGCCAAGACTGCTCTCATTCTGCATTTTCCTTATCTCCCTCTGTTTTAGGTTGCAGGGATTCTGTCGTTGGCTTGCTCTACTCCATTGTATGCCATTGTATGCCTTTATATGATGGCGGACAGGGGAGAGTTCTGTGGCTTGAGTCTCTAATAGAACATATAACAGAGATCTGTGCCACAATAAACATGTTTTCCTTAGCAGCGGAGGAACCTTTTTTTTCTCAGCCTCTTAAACATGCAAGGGAATAGACATTAGGCTATCCTGAATAAAAGATGAGACCAAGGACTGGATAAAATTTAGACAAAAAATGGAGAGACTATATAGACCAAATGGGCCTGCCTTCAAATTCTGTGCTTCTCTGCATGGGTTTAAATCTAACACCTGTTAAGCTCGACTCATCGGGAGGAGGATAAGCTGAACCTCTTCCCTTTCTGCCTTTGGTTCCTTCCAAATGTAGGTAAGAAGCCTCTGCTCTTTAATGGGCCCAATTATGACCAGCTCAACCAAATCAATATGTATGCTGGTGTTGCCACATGTTCTCCAGAGGTCATGATAGTTTGGTGCTACTGAAACGACGAACCCTGTAAGAACCATACCCCCTGAAAACCCTGCAGACCTACTTTTTGTATTGGATCCAGAAATACACTTGGTCCATTTTCTACAACCCTTCAGAGAACAAAATACAAGATTCTAGATTTCCATGAAGACAAAGGGGCTGCTAGAGTAACAAGAAGTGAAGGAGTTAACACAAATAACAAAGACAGCTATGCAAACCTAACCCACCTAGATACATGGCTCAAGGGAGCGGAGGGGGAAGGGGTTAAGCAGCTGATCAAATCCCTCAACAGACAGAATGGTTTAAGATAACAGGTGACTCTGGCTCGCTGGGACACACCTTCGTTTTACTAGTCCTATAATTATGGCACAGGTTAAGAAACAGAAGGAAAAAAAAAGCCATGTAATTTTCCTCGCCTGTATGGTTTCCTCGCATTCACTCTACACGGTTACCTTGGTAACTGAGCTGGGGTGTTTATCTAAAATGGAAAATATAAGTAAAGAAAAAAGCGCAATTAAAATAATTTAAAAAAAATATGGCTGACATATGTTGTCTATCATTATTCAGCACAAAACAGATATTTATGTTAATTCATTAGTGTTATGTTATTTGTTAATCATTTGTTTTATTTTTCGGTTATATTTTTTTATTACACAGTAACAATTACATTCATGTTGATTTGTTTTAATTTATTTTTACAATTTGTATATCTAATTCTTGTGCAACAATTGTGAACGGGCCAGTGTGTACATTAGATTGAGGACTATTCGCTAAACAGTGAGTTGGTGGAATATTTTAACAGATTAAGAATGCATGATGATAGGCCAACCTCAACAAGTTTCAAAAATTGTGAAAAGATAATTGTCCTAAAACATGTATAGTCCATTTATAGTATGCTTTTATCCTACTACACCTTATCCACAGCTCTCTGTTTAGCAAGGAAACCTAATTTTCACAATCTGCTAAATGCTTTGTCATCCAACTCTACAGGGTCCGTAACTGAATAATAATATAAATTCCTGATCTCAAGTTCTCAAATTAGAATAATAGAAAATACGGGTTAACACCAATGTCAATGTCTAGTCGCTTATCTGTAGACATATAAGATAATTTACATAAATCACAAGGAAGTGGTTTCCAAATTAGGCTGCATACCAATAAATCGAGCCATACAAAGGCTTTTCGAGCCTAATATTATTTTTATTAATTGTTTTATTTAGCACCGTCATATTCTGTAGCGATGTCCAGTGACATCCTCTAACCAGTCCAACAATCTTAACCACCGCTTAGGTCACTTTTATGGTGGGACTTGCACCAGCTATGCATTTTGAAGGTCTATCTCTTAAGTGTGTTTCTACTAGTAGTATCAGGTTGACCTTGGATTACAAATAGACAAATGTTGTAATGAGTTTTTTTAGCTCTTTGTCACGTACCTACAAACATCTGCTTAGTGAATAAATCTAAGTGACAAAATGGTATGGAGAAAGACCCAAATTCCCAGCCACAATGCCTATTTTGGTGGCATCAGATTCAAATATAATCTTTACATGAAATGATACTCTTTTGATATGGATAAGAGTCAGTGATATGTATTTAAACTTTATGTGTATATCTTCAATAAGAAAAATCCAAAAAGTTAATAAGTCTGCTACATTTGGAGAAAAGGGGATATTTTCTAAACCTTTGGCAAAAATGTATTTCCTGCATTGGTACTTTACAACTTCTGATTCTTTTTACAAGCAAATTATCACATGTTGAGCACACAACTACCTACGGTAAACAGGTAGCAAGCTTGTAGTCAGAATGATCCGGGCTGTATGAGACAGCTGAGATCTGCTCGTAAAATATTGTGACCTTGAAACTGCCATTGTGAGTCATTATGACCTTTCAGGTCATATTTACCATGATATACCTATAAACAAGGCACTCTGTGCTCTGTTCTTAGACTTTGGAGATCATTTATGTTTAAGCAGCCTATTATAATAGTTATTAGGATTGCGAGGGAGAGTAGAATCAAAGTATATGCTATATGTTCAGAAATGTGTGCTGCACCCTAGGTGTATATAACAGAAATCTCATCAAAATCATGGCTTCCCTGTTCCCCTTGTGGGAGGATTATTGTCCGTTGTTGGTTCCCTTTGTGGGAAGATTATTGCCCGTTGTTGGCGGCTGAACTGACCTGTACTCACTTTTCTTCCTGAGGGATTTATGGTTGGAGAATGATATGGGTGTGTTCACAAGTCGTACCAGATACTGCAGTTATATTATATATATATATATATATATATATATATATATATATATATATATATATATATATATCTTTATTGTGTTTCTTGCCACTGGGCTTCATTTGAGTTCTTGACCGCAATAAAATGCTGAAGGGTTTCAGTAATGACAAAAAAAGTAAATAGTTTAGATCCATAGTCCCTGTAATGTGCAACTGTGGCATTTCTGAATGCCTTTTGCTCCTTAACCTAGTATTTTGCCATTCCTTTTGTCATTTTACCTTTTGTCATTTTACCTTTAATTTTGTCATTTTACCATTCCTTTTGTTATTTTACCACTGTCATTCTTTTTTTTATCATTCTCTTTCTTCTTAAGTGGTACATTGTGCTGAATGTTCTAAATTCTCAGAAGAACAAGTGTAGTTAGCCATTGGGTAAATCTTCAACTATATCACATAGGGGTATATTGACTAATATAAACCCCCCCGGATATTCAGTGGATAGATGTCTCAAAATGTTGTGCTGTGCGTGAAATTATTGGAAACCTGTGCAATAATCACAAATTATATATATATATATATATATATATATATATATGTAAATAATTAAGTGTTTAGCTGGGCGTACTGCCATACACACGGCTCTTACAACTGCTATCTTAAAGATCTTCCAGGACCTTACATTTGCTAATAAGCTTCTTTTGTTTATCTTGTAGGTTTGGCTCACAATGACAATCCCAAATGCAGATCAATTTGAGTAGTTATATCCCGGAATTAGCAGGATTTAAGGAGTCCGTTTTGGGATTAAATTACCAGATTATTATGAAGCCTTTGCAGTTTTAACAAAATCAATTCATGCTAACTGGCAATTGAAAAAAAAACATTGCAGATTTATAATATATTAAATGTAAAACATACTAATATTGTGTTATGTTATTTACCTACCACCAATCTAGCATCACATCCTGGGCAGTCGGTGTCTAGCTATACTTTATAATAAATATCTAATATAGAGTATTAATTTGTTTTAGTCCATTTCTTTAGTTTTATTTTTGCAGGTAAGTGGCCAGTTAAATAAAATTTTATTTGCCACATTAGCTCATAATAAGAGGTTACATATTTTATATTTTCAGATGTTACATTTTATACTTTTAATGATCAGGAGACATTTTACATGGATTAAGATTGTATAGATTGTCAATACATACTAGTATAATGATAAAATAAATAAATAAAATAAAATATATAGAGAGACATTACAAAATCAAGATATGCATTTCTTTTAGAAAACAATTAACCAAGGCTCCTTTACAACAGCAACACAACGTTAACATAAATCACATAGAGGTAATCTAATGCTGATATTGTACATTGGATATATAAAACGCATAGCTGCGGGACTTTACCCTTTTACAGGTTTGGTTGATTTGCCATTGAACAAGTGGTGATGTCTTATCAGAAGGTATTACCTTGAGTCAATATTCTGGCAGTGTTTATGAAATTTACTCTTAATATTAGAAAATACCATCTGTGTATATTTATCGAGTCTTTTTACGGTAAGTAAACAGAGTAACTACTAATGAAGCAAGGCCCAGAGAACTAAAGGGCAGCAGAGAATGTTAAGATGAGACACGCTTAGTGAGGAGCCATCTATGACTCTCCCAATGTTGTAGGGCCAATTTGGCCTCTCAACCAACAGAGCAAAACTAATATTTCCTTAAAGTAGAAATTTTACTACATTTCTTGTCCTCATGGAAGCTTTCAAAGCAGCCTTTCAGGCCAGTCACAGCAAGTAATTTTGTGATAAGATATAGGGGCACAAGCTGTCAAATGCCAGTTTGCTGACGCTGCCAGAGTGAGGTAAGGTGCATTGTAATCTTTACTGATTGCCCTACCCCAAACCACTCGGTGGAAACACCTGTCTATTCCACCTGTTTGTCTGCATTCTCATATACAACACCGTGCACTTCAAGGGCAATCTTTCAACCTGGAAACGGTTGGAAATCTCATTGAGCCTGATTTGGCAGTTTTGTCATCTACTCTTTGCTTTCTTCTTGACCTAGCCAGTGCTAGAGGTGTGGGGGCTGGAATGCCGGTAAAGGGGGAAAGAGGCGGGAGGCTTTTCTCACGAAATCCTTTCTGTATCACGCAAGACAGCTCGCGGCTGGCCTATCCCATTCCAGGAGGACACACCTGTTGAAGGGTAGAGCAAGGAGATTGGCTCATTGGAAAGAATGCACCTGTGTGGGGAGGGGTGAGCACCTACATGTAAGCCAAGCCCTTAGCTTCCTCAGTCTCTTCTTGTTTCTCAGCTTAAACAAGCAACACCACTCCAGGGCCCCCAAGGCGAAGAATCCCTTTCACAGTTGACAACTTTGCTCTTTTTTTCTACCTGTCCTGAGTTGTGTTCTTTTGTTGCTTCGGTTTAGGCATTTTGGTTTAGGTGATTTTTTTTTCTATATATATATTTTTTTCTTGTAACATCTGATAAGAAGGGAAAGCTCTCCTATCAAAACAACGGGACAATGAGAAGAAAGGCAACAGAAGACAAACATCTTTCGGCAAATGGTCCCAGTGACATTCTCCCTCTGTTCTCTTGTTTCGCTCCTTTGCTTTTTGGTGCCGACGGTGACCGAATGTGAAGTACTAGATATGCATCTCTTGGTGAAGTAACGATATATTGGGGCTTTCTGCCGGTTTGTGAGGTATTGCTATTCACTCTACTCATCTAACATAGGTGGGGTATGTGCATAGAGTCACATCTATGTGTTTGTTAGAAATGGGTATCCTGTATTCTCTTTCTTTTGTTGTGTTTGAGGTCTCTTTTCAGGGGATATGAAGGAACTGGCCCATATCATGTTTCCTTCTATGGGTTGTAACGAACAGTATGAATTCAAAGCCTTAGTCCTTAACCAGCCCAACCAGTTAGGGCAGGCACTCTTAGCAGCCGCAAGGTATTCAGCATTGGGCACAAAGGCTTGGAAGTTACCTGAGACTTTTTTTTTTGGGATGGGGGAAGTGAAGGGAAAAAAATCTGTCTTAGAATAAGGACACGTATGACAAGACAAAAAGAAATTATGTTAACATTATGAATGCCCCCTCTGTGAAAGCTCATGCTGTTGTTGAATGAAGCTCTGTGCAATGGTCATAGAAAATGTCAATGTTTTGTACTCTTGAGTGGGTAGTTTAATATTGTAACATTTTAATTAATTAATTGTATGTAATCTGGCTTTAATTTCACAGTAAAACAACCACCCTCTCCAAATCACTGTGTTTTAGACACACCTTAAGAGTTTGTTTGGGAATGTCTTTAGTTGTCTGCTTCTATCCACTTTATTGTCATACTAATATCTTATTAGTTATCTCCGGCTAAATCTGGAGTTTGCTCTTTAGAGCTAGCGTAGACCTGCCCTTACTTGTACTCTTTAGCTATGCAGGAAAGAGGCACAAAAACGCAGGATAATTCAGGTGAAGGATGCACCGACGTTGTCTAAAAAAAGCCAATTTAAACTTAAATTGGCGCTTTAACCTGCTTCTATTTTTTTTTATCCGTAACCACTTGCCACTAGATAATTTGTATTGGTCTGTGGTGTTTTTTTTGATGGTTGTTAAATTATTTGTTGTTAAATTGTTTTCTTGTTGTTGAGGAATTATATGGTTACTAATGTAATATTTGTAGAGAAAGGGTAGGGTAAAATGCCACATTCTGTATCCTCCTGGTTAACAGGATTTGGGCAGTGACAAAAAGACTGTGGATTACAACTGGCATATTAGGCCTCATGTAGTATCTGTATTGTATTGTGTCTTTAAATAGAGAGATGGGTTTGTCTGAAACAAATTATTGTTGGGTTGTCTGAGAACTAACTCAATTTTGGCTACAGTATAATCAATAATACTAATTATAAAACTGCTCCCCCATTTCTAACGTTTAAGAGACTACATGCATATATTTGCTCATGTAAAGCAATCATATTTATTCCATACAGGAAACAAAGACTAGATTCCAAAATGGCATCTCCTTTTCTTAAAGTGATGTTTAATTTTATCAGCTCTAGTATTTTAATGCTTAAGTGGAAGCGAAATAAGTGAAATTAATGTTATAACCACAAACAAAATTAGATCTACATAACAGTTTTCAGGGTGTCAAGTTATCATATGTAATGAAATTATATACCAAGACACTGCTATAAGAAAAGATTACTGGTTCCCGCCATCATAGCATAAGGGTAGCTGTTAACCCCTATGTAGAACTCCTGCCCTATGACACATAGATATATAAATATATTGACTTTATTAGCATATTTTGAAATTTTAGAATATATTAATATATACTTTGATATCTGAATAATCAGAAGTATATGTGAGCTAAAGCTATTTATTAAATCACCTCCATCTAGTTACATATTGACTTTTGAGGCTGACGATATAGAAACTATTTTGGCTGTTGTCTCCTGACTCGTCTGCCTTATCTGTTAGCTCTGCAGATAAAGGTTTAAGTTTCAGCGCTTTGTTCTGCACATAGTCCCTTGCTATTGATTAAGGTTTAACACTCGGGGTTAACCAACAGGTTAGTTTTTCACACTGGAATCGCATTCCTGTGCCGGGCAGGAGTTACCTTTGCAACAAGCCATGGAAGCTTTCAGAGGCCTTTATTTGATACCTGATACCGTGCTAAAGGCCAGATCGTTGCAGTTTGAAAAATAGTATGGGTAAGATTGGAGGAAGAAGAGGGGGAAGTTGGGCGGGAGAGGAGTAACGGGCGTGGATATAAAAGGTGGTACAGGTAAAGAAGATAATTACTGGCCTCAGAGGCGGAGCTGGGTTTAGTTAAGTTCCTTGTTTGCCTCAGCCCTTGATCCATTCTTCCTTGCTTTTCTCAAGGCCTAACTACTGGTTATACCTGTGATGATTAACTAAGTGAGAACAGTAACCCGGGAGACGGTGAGGTGGGTTTCAGTTTTCATGAGGACCGATCAGTAGAACGCAGCACAGCTTTAAAGATATGAAACAGTGAGCCTTAAATCTGTTTTCTTCCTTCCATAGCACCTTACTATGTGTTGTTTTTAATTCTAATCCAATACGTGCTTTCCCTTCTTATCTGCATTACTTTTTTCGTACCTGCATTCTTTTTTTTTTAACATACGTTTCTTCTGCATTGCTTCGGAAGTCTTTAAAAATCACCACTCTAATTTGCTAATAAAACAAAAGCTAGAGAAGCAACCTAAACAATCAGTTAAAAAATGCATTAGGTTGTTTGTTGCTGGAATTTTTGTTTAGGATTTTTATGTTTTTACCTTGCTGGATTTGAAAGACGTGATTAGCAATTTATATCTTTATCGTGTAATTGTTTTGTTGCTTAGTTAAGGTTATTTCTTCTTCTGTAGTACCTGAACTAGTTAATATATTGAGTGTTGTAGCGTGTTGGATATGTCCCTCTGAACTTGCTTCTTTGTGCAGTGGAGCAGAAATTAAATACGGAACCTAAGGTCGTATTAACAATAGTGCATGGAAAATAGGGCCTTGGTGCTTGATCGTGAGGAGCCTTGACATGGGTTTCTCATTAAATCTAAACTTCTAATTATTAATTAGTTTCAAAATGTGACCCTTCTAGTAAAATGGTGATATAAAAAGATTTCAGATTTTTAGACTATTCATTTTTTCTTAAAGTGAGAAAAGAAAACATTGTGAAAGATTATAGCTTTGTGCAGTTTTGTTATCTGATTTAGAGTCAGAACTACAATTTTTTTTTATAATTATATCTGAGAGGTCAGTAAAGATTTTTTTTTTATTTTGATTTCTTTATAATTAAAATGTATGTTTGTAGCCTTGATGGGAATTTAGATGATGACGTGGAACATTTGACGATGGTGTTTTGAATTTAAAAGGTTTTTTTGTTTGAGCCTAGTGTTAAGTTTTATGTTTTATACACTTTTAAGACTTTAAGATGTTAACCCTTTGAGTGCTTGTGGCATTGTTTGCACCTGCAGTATTCCAGATGTTTATAGATGTATTGATCATTTAATTTAATCTAATAATGGATTGTAATGTACTTGATCAATTTAGCACATCAATAATATATATGAAAAATGACTGGAAAAATATGGCGCTATCCCTAAACACTTATAACCCATTTGCAGTAAAAGTGTTAGACTTTGCCAATTAAATAATAGGATTTTAATAATGTGAAAAAATACATTCTTACATATGCTGAATGCTGCCTTTCAATGGGTAACATTGATCATAAAGAAAATATAGATAAATCTGATCTGATACATATCTAAGGGCACATAGTGACAGGTGTGGTATGATACAATTTTGTTTCCAAGTACACATTGACTTGGAATTAATCATTAAAAGCTTTGTAAAATATAAATAAATAGTAAAACCATTACGTATCTTATTATCTCTCATTTTTTAGAACTGATGTATTGGCTAGCCTTTATTCCTATGTATCCTTAAGATATAGATTTTCAGAACTGTTCAATATAATACCAGATGTGCTAAGACATGATATGTTGGAGACCTCCCCATTGTGAGAAACCTCTGTTAATCCTGTATTAATTCACAAAACCTTTGTACTAAAGTTGTGTTTAATCTTTACCATTATAGTACATATGCTTTGTGGAATGACACAGGAAGAGGAAAAAATCTCTCATTTCCTAGCACATCATTCTATTTATATCAGGGCATTTATTATGTGCTTAGACTCCCGAGGGCTTCATCACTGGCCAGAACTTATTAATTCAGGAATACAAAGTTGCAGTGTTTAAATTGCTTTAATCAAAATAATTATGGAAAATTCAGCATTTATTCTTTTAAGGAGTTCATTACAGCTATGTACCTGTTCATAGGTTCATTACTTGTAATGTGTCTTCTGATGTTGGAGGTTGTCCTGCAACATAGGGTCCTTGCTAAAGTAGGGCTAAAAACACAGTACTTTTCAAACTGTGTTTTTAAGTGGTCTTTTTACACATATTTCTCTTATTGAGGCTGGCTTTATAGTCAATGTGGTGCTTTAAGGAAGAATAATACATGTATTACTGAGCAGTGCAACAAGCCAGGAAGAACTCCTCATGCAACATGCTTGTAGCGTTGTCCTCTTAGTGACTTATCTGTTTCCACGTGAAAGAATACAAACCACACCCGTAGTCGAAAGATGGCAGCCAACTTGCAGATTAATTAACACAGATACCATTCTATCAATTGGGGCCATGATAAATAAAATAGAAGGCTTACCTACATGGGAACATGTCATCATTTTTTATAATATAGTATAATGTGGACCTCCTCAGTATAAGCATTATCTAATATGGATAAAATCCAAGAGAGTATGGTTTATATTATGAAATACAATTAAACATATTATAAAATAGGACCAACAAGTTAACTGATTAAACATGGACATTTTCAAATTGAAGTCCACAGTTCCTTTTGATAATAAAAAAAATATATAAGGGCTAAAAAAATACTTAACAATACTAAAAAACCTGGAACAAAAAGTTAAAAAAAAATCTGAATTCTTAACTACAAATAAAACGTTTTATGGCATTTTAATAGTGAATACTTCTTATAGCAAATCAGAAAATTCTCTTTTTATATTTTGTAATTAGAATTCTCTCCCAACTTCTGTGAGATCACAAGCTATTACTTTGGCATCAGACACGATTATAATTGGTCCAATGAGCTTTTTTAAAAAAAAAAAAAAAATAATTAAAAAAATCATTGGTGCTTTTTAATGGTGCCCTATTAATTATAGGAATACCGCTTTAGGGGAAATGTTAGAAAACACTTATTACGTTAATTGTTTTCATCATTAAGTAAAGAATAATGTCTTTATCTGACCGAGAAATGAACTTCTTCCTCCAACAAAAATAAAAACACAGAAAAAAGGTTTATACAAACCTGCAGAAAAAAAAGTGTTATTCCCGGTCACTATATGGTTGGCTAGTGTCCTTGTCCATTAAGCTGGCCATTTCATACTATAGATATAATGTAAAGTATAATCGCAAGACTTGTCACTAAAATGTATTATTGAAACATAGAATTTGAGATAAGAGTGATTCCTATCTAGTTTGCATGTTGTTCTGCTGTAAAGACCCAATCATTTGGTCAGATTGAGTATCCTGCAGCATGCCTTGTTTTGCACTCATCCAGGGTTAGGGAACCCATTCCTCTTTGTACATTTGGATCTGACGTTGGTTGGATTGTGCTTATTTGACATATAAGTGGGTTCTGCCACCCCCTCCTTTCTTTTTCCTCCTTGAGCTCGGTGTGCAGCTGGCTGACTCACACGGATTTTACCTTACACTGTGAGTCTCGGGGATGTTCAGAGTGGGTGTTTTCAGCAGCTGCAAGTCCACATTCCCATTTCCTCGCTGTTGAAAACCTGGAGGCCATTTTGCTGCTTTGCTTTTCTCAGTGACAAAATGGTGATAGTTTCCCCATGGGCTTGAAGCCTCCCCGACAAGAGGCACACACCTTTAGTAGAAATTTCTGAGTGTTACGTTAGGCCAGAAAAAAAGGGTTAATGAATAATTGCTTACTTGGGTATATTCATATCTGATCATTCCCTAAGAATTCACTTGCAAACAGATTAATACATTTGTCAATGCTTTCTTACACTATATTAACTGCATTCAGGTCATTGTGATCATAGTGAGACAACTAATATTTGGAAATGCTATTTGCAGCCATTTTTACTAATTTATTTGTATTTTGGCAATAATGGAATTGTTTGATTTTTACAGAAACATAACATTTAATACAAAAATCCATGCACCTAACACTAAATAAAAAAAGTAGGCATACATGCTAGTGCCTTTGGATTTATATGTTTGGCCAGATTATAGTTGTTTATATCCATGACCACTTTAAACTGCTCCATATTGTTTGCTTTTGATCAAATTGTTCTTTTCCTCATCTGCTCCACTGCCTTCCTTTTCTTTTCTCATTCTTGAACTCTCACAGCATGGTATGCCCAAAAATAGATTTTTTTTAACTCTATGTTAAGGTCCCTTGGGGTTGTGAAGTTATTTTTTTACCGTCCAATAGTAGTCATTGGGATGAATTACATTTAAATTAGTTAAATGTTGCCATTGGAAAGTATTAGTGCGCAGAACATTCTGATTTACTATACATGCCGAGTAAAGTATAGCCAAAGTAGGCTTTGCATGTTCTACAGATACATGTCAAATTGGGTGGGATGCCTTGTCTCAAGAGCTTTCAATCTAAATTGTCTCTTCTACTTATCTACTGTATCTTCTGGATGTGTCTTCTTGTTCCTGACTTTTCGCCCACTCCTTACAGCGGCCCCTTTGGATTTTGTGACGTTATTACCATCTTACTGGGCAGCATTGGATGATGTCTGTGTTTCTAATACTGCCTGGTAATGATGATTATCGCGTCCCGCACACAGCTCGGGGTAAGGTGGCAAGACAGTAAGTAAGTTTAGTGGATAAACCCGATGTTTTGTGTATTCGCACATATAAAGATATTTGTGTGTTTTTCTTTTCAAGAAAGTACGTTTCTTCCCCACAATGTTTTAAGGTTAAAATATTACTGGTTTATAGTGACCCATTTTTTAAATAAAAAACATTAAAACAAAATAAGAATCCCCTCAAAGTTGCTGGAGATTTTTCCATGATAAATATTGCACATAGTGATCAAATATGTTATGATGTGGGACTCATTTGTGTAAATATAGAATCTTCTTTAGAACCTCCCGTTAGACATTGTTTAGGGCTCTGTAATACATTTGCACTTTAAAAATATATAGCAAGAATACCATTAAAAAAACATTTTTTGGTATGCTGATTTTAAAATATCAGTTTTAAGTATATTAATAGCTGATTGATTTGTACTCTTAGGGTCACATATTGCCCTCAAGTATGATTTATTTAATCAATTAAATTGTTGGAGCATTAAAACATTATTACTGACACCAGTTTTAAAATATTTAATTAGGCCTCCGCAACTATACCCCAGGCCTAGTTTTAGAGAAACACTTTGCTGCTACCTAAATATGGGTGGCACATAATATTCTATAAAGCTATGATGAGTCATTAATTTGGCCTTATTAACGATCTACATGATAGTGAAGAAAATGTTTGTAACCGGAACATCAAGGGAGACATATTTTGATCACAGACATTTAGAGTACTACTTCCAAGAAGGATCCTTCTTAGTTTTAAGGCTGCCATGCTGAGTTTGCATGACTTGTTCTGCAACGTATGCTGTAACTGCCACTTCTTTCAACTCTGTTCTTCTCTGCCTTTGTTAATCGATATAAGGCGTTTATTACCTGGATGGAAATCGGAGCATAGTTGGTCTTTGGCTCTTCGAAACTATGTGAGAGCACAATAATACGGTAGTTGAATGTTGTTCTAGGGACGGACGGAAATCTGGTCCTCTATGGACATCTTACTAGACAGTGCTGGATTTATTGTAGTTTTTCTAACACTGTCTGGTAACGATGTTTAAAGAGTGTACCAATAACTGCGTGGTCCGGAAGATATCATGAAGAGAACGTCGCCAGAATGTGGTCAGGTAAAAGGTAGATTTGGGTACCTCTTTTATTCTATAAGAAGCAAGGCTGTTCTTGCAGAATGATTAACTAGAACAAACAAATTAATAAGGGGAGATCCACTATTTGTATAACATGTTTTATGCAAATAATCATGTAATCTGAATTACTGAACTACTAATGAATCACAAAATAACAATTATATGCAAGTTACATATGGACAGCACTATTACCAATGCAACCAAATACTCTAGGTTAAACCCTAAATGATCTCTTCAGTCCACATACTAGAAACAACTTGCCTGGTAGAGCATAGGAAATTGTTTTATAGGGTAAATAAATTACTAATTCCATTCTATCATGAATCATTTTCTAGAATGTACAGATATGACAAAGAATGAAACTATTATCGCGTATTACATTTTATTGATGGTAGCTGCTAATTGGCACTCCTAGTCTAACAGTGTTCCAAGATGATGATTTAATTTAAAATAAACGTTGTACATTCGATGCAAATGGAAAATAACTAAATTATTTCTGTACACAGAAGATGTAAAATCTAGATATTCGCGCTCTAGCGGAATACTGTATTATTTAAATAATGTCAGCATAAATCAACACTACATCATTGTTCCCCGTCACATCCTATTTGCGAAGCAGGTTTTATACACACTGCATAGCAGTGGAAAACAACAGGGAGATCCTGGAACATTAGGAGGTCAGAGAAACAGAACTCATACCCCGTGTCAGGGCATGTTACTACTCAAACACGCTCTCTTAAAGTAGAAGCATCCCCGTTCAAGATTTTTTTATAAGCTTCTCTTTATACCCTCAATATATACCCTATATTGCGAGGTTAATATGCATAAATATCCTTTTTGTGCAAAATGACCTTGTTTAAGTGCAACAGGTATATATTTCTTAAAGTATTTGTAAATGGTGATGACTTGTTTGAACAATCAAAATGAGACCTTTTGGCAATCTTAAAGAAATAGCACTCACTGAATATATATTTTGGTTGAGAACCTTAATTATCATTTCAGGTATTATAGCCTATTTCAGCCCCTATTCTAGGACAACTAATGTCTTTTCAACTTATTTCCCTTATCACCACCATCACTACCCTGCAGGGAAACACACCCCACTGGTGATCCATATCACTAGTAGCCAGTAAACGGCTCCTTTGCAGATGAGTACACATACCCCTCCCGTAAACAGCCATGAAAACATGTGGAGAAGTTTCGGGTGCTATTTTTTAAGATAGTAAGATCTCGAAGTACAAAAAAAGTAACATTTTGAGAAGTAATCTGTGCATATATATAGGCATATAAATTAATAAATTATTATGTGACGTATAAAGAGTCACAGCATCTACATTTTTAAAACTGAAAAACAAAACACTAAACATTGTCATTTTGAATAAAGTGAAATCAAATTTTTCATGCAATTCAAAAGGGTTAAATAATATTTGTACGTCATTCTAGACTGAAGTAACAGCTATTAGTGTGGATTTTTCAACCTTAAAATGATGCTTTAGGAAAAATACCAGAAGGCAAATGGCTGTACAGAAAAAAAAACAGCTGTACGTTTCTCTAACTAAATCCTTATCTTATTTTGGCATCTTGCAAAAGAGTCAAACAGGGCAATGGCCAAAAAAATGGTCAAGGAAAAAAAATGGCTTTTATAGCATTAGCTGTGTGGGGTCTGACTGGTTTTCCTACCCCCACAAAAAGTCCCTTCCTTTATTTGCTAAAAGGGATGGAGCTGATTAATCTGAAGCAGTGAACAAAACTGCCTTTTGTTAAATATTTATTTATCCAGGACTAAGGTAGATATACCGGTGAGGCACACAAAGCAGTCTAAAGAGGGCTGGTCCTGCAAGTGACATGCACAACACACAGCTTCAAAGCAATGCCCATTGTTCACCGTCATTTAACAAACTAGGAAACGTATCCTTAAACATATAACTTAATCCGAATTAGTCATGCCATTTATTTCCAGAACATTTTCTAATTCTCCATCTATAATCTATTTTTCAAGACATTCTGTAAAAACTGTGAACGTTTTTAGTATTAAAGAACAGTAAACTGGTTTTATTCAACCTAGTTAGTTATGGGCCTGTTGGCCTTCCATCTATTTTTGAAAATAGACATTGCACAGCGCTACAGGATATGATGAAGCTATATATAAAAAAAAAATAATAGGGAACATAAAAAAAAGTTACTAAAAAGTGGTCCAAAGCTTTAATAGATGCCCATAGCAACAGAGAAAATAATCAGAAGGAACATTCCATTGGAAGTTTAACCAGAATGGATTGATAATTAACTTAACTGGGAGTAGTTAATAGGTAAGAATTGCGTGGCGTGCATTATCATTCCTTCAAGGAAAAGTTAGACTAAAAAAAACGTGTCTTAATTGAAAACACATTTATTTAGTATTCCAGGTGTATTTCCAATACATTTTTTCCAATTATCCTTTAAAATTACGGTTTTCTTTAAGGGTTACAAGCAAGCATTTTATAGAAATGCAGAGCAAGAGCTATTTCAGGGTTGCAATAGTAGACATAAAGGTTTTATAAAGTTGACCCCTGGGCACATACTGAAGGCGAGGGGGGGGGGTCAGGCACATGAAGCCAGGCACATGGTTTGTTGATCTTTCCCTAACACTAGTTGCTGTCAGATCTATTTTAGTTGTATAGATGACATACAAAACATTATATCCTTTGGATATTCATGTTCATGAAATTCAATTATACATTCACACAGGTTGGTCTGGTTTTTCTAAGACTATGCAAGGACCATTGATGATGTGCTAGAGAGGTGATGGGTAGCCATAATACAGCTGGAAACCGAGTAGGTTGTCTTCATTGTTGTGCCAAATGACTGTTAATATTTATTAATCAACCTTTTTTTCCCAATTTAAATTGCACATCCTTAGGGGGACTTCATTCAGCACCTTTGCCTGTTGACCAATGTCTTACCAGACAAGGTTAGATCTAATTACCCTCGTCTAATACTGTCTGGTAATGCCGTTGGTCACATTGGCCAAATCGTCGGCTTGAGAATGTTCGAGGCTTAACTGAGGCTGGTTTTGCTTCTTTTTTTCCGATAAACTTCACGCAGACAGAGTAGGAGGTAAAATGGTAAGTTGAGACTGCAATGTTTACAGATAACCGTTTAGTGTGGTTCAATGGCACAATTCAGGAAACCTGGTCAAAGTCCGTCTTTATCTCAGTTAATAGCCTGTACAGTCATAAAAATGTGATAAAAAGAAGATACAGGACAGCCATATGTAAAAGGGAGGAATACTGGGTGTGTCAAGGTTATGGTATTGTTTAGAGGCTTAAGCTGGAATTCAAGACCAAAATCTGTGTATTATACTTATTGGAGAAAATTCATTCTTGGGGCAAAGTGCTGAATGTAGAGTAATCGCCATAGAAATCTTGTGCTTTGAGCAATTATGGACCAAACGATTTAAAACTCTATTTAAAATGCATCAAAAGCATTCCTGAAAAGTAGATGTCCCTGATTAACTTTACTTTGCCAGACTTATACATAACTGATACAAATGTGACACAGATTTAACTAAAATATAATAAACAAGTTAATAATGAGTTAACTGTCTGTTGCACTTTTTGACTGATGATAGTATGCCATAGTTTTAACACTCATGTTCATGAAGATGTGCGTTGTTTTTTAAAAAACATACAGCTGTAAAACTATCCAAGAAAATCCAGAAATCCTGTGAATATTCATGTGTGTGGCCCATTTAAACTCTTGCGGTAAGACAAATGATTGAGAAAAGCATGGTGTTTCAACCCTGTACGAAATACTTGAAATACTTGGAAGCTGTGTTATATACATGTACAATGATGCTTGTTTTCACAGCTGTGGAATTTAATAAAATTAATATGAAATCATACCTGTGTCTTTTTTAATATGTTTGAATTTTTTGTCTTGAGTCTGCAATAAAGAGCACTATGCAACAAAGTGCCACAATACAGTCTCATTGGGGAATTATACTATGGCAGTGGCAATAATAGCCTGAACTGGGCTATCAGTGGCATATTCTAGCCAGGGCATATTGCAGGACGTCCAGAGGTCCCTCTGACACATAACCTGTTCGTCGATCAGACTTCCCGACCTGTCACTGCTCTCCGGCTTGGTTGGAGAGATCAGAGGTACAACCTCCATGGTGAACTTACATTTAGTTTCATATACTGGCACTCTGCATATAGGACTGCGGCCACGGAGGTAAGTGGCAGAGGGCAGCTAGAGTTCTGCCCAGGGTCAGGCCTTGAGCAACGCTCAGCCAAGATATGCTTCTGTATGCCATTTTTATAAAGATCCATTCTGAGGTCAAGTTCTAAATGTGAAGTAGTCCAATAAAAACCAGGCAAAAGTTACTGCTGGCTGCTCCATATTTGTCTGTGTGTCCTAGAATTGTACACACATAATAACTATGACCAATTGTGTCTGTCTTGGAATATTATTTAAAAAGGGAAATATGTATAGAGAAAATATTAAAGGCACTGAACAAGAGCGAAAATAAAAAAAACAATCTGGTTCCTCATTGGGTGCAATCAAAGTGGTTGTAAGAGACGCAGCTGCTTAAAACGAATGGACCTCTTACACCTAAAATAAATGTATAACCCTTTCAAGACTGCCCTTCAGGATATTATTCAGTTCCTTGCCACCCAATGGGTTAAGAAGCTACATATAAAATGGCTGCACAAACACTACAAAGCAAAAACTGGGAATCATATTATTAATATTATTATCTTTATTTATTAGGAATATTATCATATTTAGTTTTTCTGTACATAAAAAACACACACAAAAAGGGTTGAGCCATGTGAGCTGACAATCAAGCCTTATGCAGTTTCACAAAAAGTTTGTTTAAAACAGATGGGCCTGCTTGTGACCTTATAATCTATAGGATACTTGTATACAATAAAACACATTACAAATAACTCTTAAAACATTGCCCATGGAGCAGGTCAAAACTCCTCAAACAACAATAACCCTCTGACACTGGACAAGTCTATAGTCTGGGGAGGGGTATTTTATATTATTTCCAGTGTTTAGTCTCTGGCCCGCTGCCCACATACTGCATCATGGGGAAATGGGGACTGTTGGCAGCTGCATAGTTAATATGTCAAGAATATGGTTTTTTTTTCAGCTCACCTAAAGCTCGCTGTTGTAAAGCAAAGTTTTGTGGCTATATAATCTATACAATACATATATTGTAGCTTCAGAGATTAAGCTAATACAGAATGAACCAAAGCAAAAAGCACTTATTACAAAACAGTAATTGTCAATAGGCTGAATCTGTGATTCCAAAAGTAATCAAAGGATGGCTTTGTTAGATGCTCTCTTTGCTTTCATTCATGGAGCCTGAGAGAGCATTCCAGCCTAACCCCTGTTATACCTGCACTTTGCAGAGGCGAGCGAGATTAGCAATGCACACATTCTTTCCAAACATTCACCTTTTATTTTAAAAGAATTCTAAAAAAAAAAAATGTCATTACCTTTCATGCAACACCAAGCTTACAAATTATCTATTAGGTACAACCGAGATCATATTGCTCTGTCTACCAATCTGGCAAAAGTGAATTAGAAATGTTATGTTTAAACAAAGAAAGCAAATATTAAAATAGATTTTTTTTAGCAGTCGTCTGAAGGGCTTTTCAGGCAAGATTTTGTTGGAAGCTTCAAAGTTTGCAGTCAGAGCAGAAACATTTCTTGTTCACTTGTATTCCCAAAATCACCGATTGTACTATTATATGAGCAATATACTGAAAATAAAAAGGTAAATTTCTTAATTATGATACTGGAATGTGTTTAACATACAAATACTTGATGGTTGATCTACAAAATGGGGAAAATTCACATAAAATGAAACTTAAATAATGGAGTAATGACCTAAATAAGTTAGATGTGACTTTATAGTTATTATTATCTTTTATTTATATAGCGCCAACAATTTACACAGCACATATATTCAAGGGTAGGACAAAACTAGAATTGACAGAGGAACCGATACATTAGGTAAAGAGGGCCCTGCTTCCAAGCTTACAATCTACACAGCACTTGGTATTTTTGGTGCCAGGTATCTTTTTCATTTGGACACCCATGTTTTACAGACAGCTTTGTGGGCTGGTGTTCTGGGTCATTTTGAACAATCTTTGGTTAATTTATGTTTATGGGCAACATAACACCAGAGGGAAAAAAGGCCCAAAACATTTGTGAAGAAGGGGCTACAACTCTACATCTGTAATGTGTCACTTGAGGTTTAAACTACCCTCATCTGTAAAAAAATCTCCAGTACAGTTCCACTGATAACAGCAGCTTACCCAGCATCTGAAAACCAAGCACACTGCGTGACAGAAACAGCAATGCCAGGGGTTTGTTCTAGCCTCTCTGCAGGGGTAACAAGAATGGTGGAATCAGTTCTACAATTCACGTGCTAATACTGTTCCAGTCGAGCCAACTGCGTAGAGAGGCTACATTTCTCAGTAACATTTGGCTTTACTGGCAGTGTGAGACATTTAATAGTCGGCAAGCTGAAGATTCTATGCACACTTCGTGTTTGCAGATGGCATGACTCACACCAATAAACAATGTTTAACCATACTTGGTTACTGTATACACAACATCACACACCACAAGTTCATGCATTACTGTACTCGGGGTTTAGTGCCGAGACTCAGGGCTTTTGCCCCCAATCAGCGATGTATTCTGGCTTAGGCTCACTAAGCCTACGGCAGAAGGTCCACAGGAACATTATTCCTTTAGCTGCAAAATTTAGAGGCAGATCACTGGTAATTACATCCTTGAACCCAATATCAGCGTCTTGGGTGAATGGTTTAAAATGGAATACAAAGAAAGATATGGAAAGGCAAACTGTATACAAATATGAGAAACAAAAACTGTCTGCGCTTCTTACCCTAATAAAGTTGGCAACAAATATATAAACATAATATAAATGAGAGGTTTTGGTTATATGAATTGGCCAAAGCATAATTACACTGTTTCTTGCAGCATGCTTACACCTGTTTGGTAGGCCTCGTATTACACATTTGTATTATTTGAGCCTGTGACTAGCTTAGCGCACCGACATTTTTTCTTTTCCCTGTATACAAATATGGTTCATGACCAAAAAAATGTACACACTGCGTGAAAGTATAACGTGGCAATATATGGCAATCTTTGAGAGTTGCACCCACATTTCAATGAGGAGGGAAGGCACTACCTCCACATGATGAGCATCTTGAAGACAACAGCCCATGGAGAACAAATATGGACTGGGATGGAAAAGGGAGCCCGTTCGAATGCATCACCCCAGAAGCTGTCCTCATCTGATCAGATGCCAACTTGATCAGTTCCTCCCTTGTCCATCCTTGGAAGCCAATCTTTGAACACACATTTCAGTGCACTGATTAAGTGTTTTGTATGTGTGTGTAAGTGGAAAACGAGCAGGTGTGTACCATATATTTAGTGCCCATTTTGAGTTTTGTGTCTTTCGGTGTACTAGGGGAAAACAAACGCTCACTACCTTGCAGGTGAATACCTTGCTTCACTTAAACACATAAGGATGTAACTACACATTTTAAATTCCATCACACTTCCTTTATCTAGAGGTGCATGAGGTACAACTCTGGCCAAGTTTTGTGATCTGTGAGACATGACAGAAACATTTGAAAATGTCAAGGAATTAGGGAAAGTCCAAGTGGGAACCAGGTGAGAACATTTTGCTTTAAAGAAGGGGTAGTAGATAACTGGGGAAAGCTTCCATTGGATATAGTAGATGTTCAATAGCTACATTAATTGGAAAAAAAAACCCTGGGTTTTTAATGTACCACCCAGGTAGCGTGATATATAAGTGGAGAGAGTTGACATATCTACGGAATGGACAAAATTCTATCCTGAATATAAGACAAGACTTATAAAGCAAGAAAAAATGGGCAGACTAGATAGTTCTTATCTGTCATCAAATTCTGTTTTTATATGTTTCTAAGCTATCCTAAGTTAAAAATGCCACACTTATCAGGCCTATAGATTTTTTTTTTCTGCTGTCACTATTTATGTATACGGATATTGTTCTGTTTCCCATTGGTTTGAAGGTGAATTAATTATTAAAAAAAATAATGTTTCAGTTCACAAAACAATTTTTCCAATACCCCTTGCTTTTCATAAATGCAAAAACCCCAACATGACTCAAATGATACATCTCAAGTTACCTTGATTGCTAGGAATCAGGCATATGCAGAAAAAGAAACAAATATCCTGGCAGATTATGGGATAAAACTAGGTAGGTTGGACAGAGTGAATCTCATGGAAGAGGAGCTCAGGAAACGCTAATACAAACACACATGAGGTAAATAATGGGGCATCTAGATTCAGCTGCCTAATTTTATTTACACATCTGACATTAAGCTTTTAGATATCCCTTTCTTCTTTCACACACAGCTCATTATCCAGCTCCCATTATGGTCCTCCATGGGGACACCATTGTCTTCTTTTGAAATGATGGATAAACACAATACAAACATCAGAGATTAAATGACTCTTGAAAGGTAACCTGAGGGTTTTTGGAGGTAGGGGAGTGGGATGGTATTGAGATGTTTAAACTTTTATGGAGTCCTTCAGCAGCTTTTATAGGACCTGTATATTGTTGAAAACACAAAAAAAGGTTTTAACAAAAGGCAGAAAATATGTATCCCTCTCTAAATATGCTGTCTAGCCGCTAGATTTAAAGACATCTATGTTTAAATACCAGAAACAGGTGTTCTGTGATCGCATATTTTTATACAGAAAATCTTGTTTGAAAATCCATCAGAATAAACCGTATTTAAGTTTATCTAAGTTTCAAATAATTAAAAACAATTACGGAAAGACAAAATAAATTAATGTATTAGTGTCAGGATGTGATATGAGACAGAGCCATTGGAAAAAAATAAAAAAATCAGGTTAATACATTTTTCAAACTATTGACACAGCACATAGACATATTGTTCCCTTTTAATCAATGGATAGTTTTTGTTTGTTCCAACATAAAAATCAGAGCTGCATAATATGCAATTACCACAGACGGTGTATTAAACCAACGATGAATCAACCTTAGTAACCACTGTTTAATATGGTTTAATCCATTGACTGCCTCTTAAGGAGATAGCATTTAAATGTCTATGATTTTTTTTCCAGTTTATTGAATAAGCCTTTTCTTATTCTTCCTGACCAATACTTCCTCCCACTTTGGTCCCAGTTTTGAGCTATTTTTCTCTCTTTCACTGATCCCTATATATATATATATATATATATATATATACATATATATATATATATATATATATATGTATATATGGGGATCAGTGAAAAGGCTTATTCAATAAACTGGAAAAAAAATCATAGACATTTAAATGCTATCTCCTTAAGAGGCAGTCAATGGATGTCATCCTAAATAGGAGAAAACAAACTATTAACAAATATTATAAAATGTAACCTGTCTTTTAGACACTGAGCAGTGGCAAAAATAAGCCTGGGAGATCCACTGTCTAATCTTATGTACCCTTTGTGTATAATCTGATTTGCCACATCTACTGGTGATCTTCTAGGCATATTCACTATGCAAGAAACACCTTAATCAAGACCCAGGATGACGGCATACGTAAATATGAGTAAATAAAGACTGTGACCATGGCTAAATAATTCTCTGTTATGTTAATAGAGCTCTGATATATTGACATCAGGGGAATCATTAATAGGGTATTTGGATGAAGCCTTTGTGGGAAAAGTCAATGACAAGCGACACAAAATATTCCTTTACGTCTAAACCAAATATTAAAAAACATACAAGTTATAGATAGTTTTAATACATTAGCTTAGTTGAGAGTGTTGGATTGTAAAGGCATTTGCAATAGGGGACAGAGGTGTGCACAGGCAACTAGAAATTAATTATTTTTAAATCATAATATGATTAAGCGCCATGTAGCGTGACATGTGTTAGGGGTTGTATTTCGTGTCTCTGTGAGTTCCTTTATGTTTCCTAGACTCGTGCATTTGGATTTCTACGAATTGCAAATGTGTTGACATTTGCTGATTTCGCAAATTCCTACAAATCTCTGAAAATGAGGCCAGTCCCCCTATAAAATCACCAGGGGCGTACCTAGAGTATTTGGCACCTGGGGCGGATCCTGTATGTGGCACCCCCCAAACACTTTAAAACTGCATAGCTTCTATTGTTATATACTGGTGCAGACATTGAAGGTGGTACAGCATTACTGTTATCATTATATACTGAGGAAGACATTGACGGTGGTACAGCATAACACCTACCACTATATACTGAGGCAGACATTGACGGTGGTACAGCGTAATCCCTAACACTATACATTGAGCCAGACACTGATAATAGTGCAGCATATCTCCTATCACTATATACTAAGCCAAACATTGATGTGGTGTAGGCCTACCACTTCATTGTCTGGCTTAGGGATGCACCGAAATGAAAATTCTGGACTGAAACCGAAAATCCAGCATTTACTTGTCCGAAACCAAATATGACATCCCACCATAAAAACAATCTCACACTTTTATTTAAAGTAAGTAACACAGCAAAATAGGACAAAAAATTAAATAACACTATTAATATATTATATATATATATAAGGTCACCCTAGCCTGTGGCACCCCCCTGATGAGCGGCACCCGGGGTGGGCCGACCCCCGCTAGGTACGCTACTGAAAATCACCATTCATGGGGTCTTTTACTCCCACTTTCTTAATGTCTCCCTACCTTCTCTGCCGACCACTTCCGCATCTCGCAGTTCCACTTCTGTGTCTCTTAGCTCCGCTTTTGTGTCTCATATCTTCTTGTTCTTCTCTCTTCTCTTACTTCTTTCTTCCTAATCTGCCCAACGATGGATGTCCTCTCACCAGATTGGAGGATCAGGGGAAGAGGACATCCACTCCAGCTCTGCCATTTTGCTGGAAGTTCGGCAGGAGGTTATGTCCGTGGAGAAAAGAAAGAAGAGGAAAAGATAGAAGAAAGGCAAAGGAGAACAAGAAGATGCATAGCAAGATGTGAGACATGGAAGTGGAAGTGGTCGGCAGAGAAGGTAGGGAGACAAAGGAAAAATAAGAGTGTGCGAGTGTAAGTGAGAGTCTGAGAGAGTAAATATGGGTGTCGGACAACTAATTTTGTTCTCAAAATGAAATTGGGCCCTGATTTTCATTGAAAATGAATGGGCAGAAAACGGAATTTATTGTCCAAAAATGAATGAGTCAAAAATGAAAAATGGAAAAATTTGTCTGAATCATTTTTTGACCCATTTGCATTTCTAATGTTTACCCCAATGGATGAATAAAGTTTCCTAATTTTAATATAGCCCAGTGTGTGCCTACATAACATGCTATACTTAATGCTTCAAGATGCTTATTTTATTCAGCGTTTCTACAAATCATTGCAAATTAGCTGTGCTTTCTCGGCTAAGAACAGATTTGCATTGTGACACTGTTGTTTAACCAGTGAAAGAAAGTTTCAGTACTTATTTGCCTAACACATTTGAAAAACAAAGCTGTTTTAAAAATCACTCTTGTAATTATTCAGAGTTAAAATAATGCATACCTCCTGAGTGCCCCTCTTCAGAAGAGACAGCCCTCTTTGGTACATAAATCCCACTTTCCTACTTTGTAGGGTCTCAGAATACTTCCTAGGTATGAGTATAAATGGATAAAAAAAAACAGAACAACATATGTTTAGAAGTTAAAAAATGTGGAACAGCCTCACAACAGAAGTAATAGAGGCCAATACACTGAGGGAATTTACTCATAGATGGGATAGGTTTATGGTTTCTGAATCTAAGATGAGATCAAGGTCTGATTAAGGTCAGAGTCTTTAGTAAAAGTGGACAGTGGACATGTGGCAGTCAAATTCTATGGTTCTATATTGGTGTGTATGAAATAGCTCTTATAATGTCCATTAGAGAAAAGTGTTTATAAACCATTTCTTGAAGTTCCAGTGATAAAAATGAATGCAAAGTTTATCTGTGCATATATTATTAAATACACCTTTGTTTCATTTTTCCTATGGTTGCCGTAACGTGTTTAGGAATTTTGTTTAGGTCTCTGCAATTCATTAACTCATCATAAAAAGTTTGTTGCATTCAGTTAAAATATATTACACAATGAACATTTATTAATCCTGGCAAATCTAGAAGAAAGTCTGCTGTATAGAACTAGGTTGGTTTTTTTTGTGGCTCTTGACTGCTTCCAATGGTCATTATATGTAACACGGGCGTTGCTTGTGCTTCTGTGTAGAGTGCAGAAGCCAACACCTATTGTGGCTTCACATTGAAGCTCTGCATTATTTAGTTTTGTGTTCCTTAAGTCCCTGATAAGTGCCATGATCCACTTGTGACCAAACACGTAATCAAGGCCAACCAACAGACTATGACAAGTGTGCGTGACAAAGGAGTATCAAATCATCAAATCCAAGCACGTGGATACAAATTGCATCCTCAAGCTGTAATAAAAAAGGGTCTTATCCTTGTTAATTTCAAGAAGCTCATGAGGTCCAAATTTATTCAGATTTCTTTAATAAAATCTGAATCATAGTCTACCTTAAACAGGAAACAACAAATAAATTCTAAACTAATCATACACAATTATAACAGGTTACATTTCAAAGTCATACATATGTCACTTTTTAATAAATATTACCACTACATAATGAGAGTGACCTAGGATTCAATGTGAAATGCTGCTATGTTATATGCTATTACATTATTAACATGGAAAGGTACTCAATGTTGCGTAGTAATGCATAATGCTTTGCGTTTCAGTGTTGCAATATTTGTCACATTTACAAAAAAGACACAATAGCATCTATTCATTCTGTCAACTAAGTGGACATTAATATGTTAAACACAGAATGATCTTAAGTCATCAACTATTCTGAGAGAGATCCTGTCATTTGCCAGGCTGTACTAAAGAAAGGGACCGCACCTTGTGTTAGTAACAGACTATGGTAAATCATTCACTATTTAAAGAGCAATTAGCGGTAGCAGACTTTTTTTTTACAGCCAGTGTAGCCAGTAGTGATCACAGTAAGGCACTAATTTCCTGTTTATGTGAAAAAATCAATAAGTACAAATCAGGAATGGAAAACCTGATCTAAAAAAAACCAAAAGAACTTACCTGGAAACTGCAGCTCTGCTGCCCTCCTCTGTGGAGTCAGGGCTGGAGCTGGCTGCATGTAAGTACATCACTTATATGGAGATATGTTTGGCCCAATGGCGTACATTTGCAAGGGGGACACCACGATAATTGGGGGAGACCACGTAGCTATGCATTAAATGTAAAGAAAAGCAAGCTTAAAAGCAAGACAAGAAAACTGTCTATTTATGTATTACTATATAATTTTTTTTAGGGAAATGATGAAGTAACTAGAATGTATAATTTTGAGGAATTATCTGCATAAATGTGTATGCATATCATATGTATATGTATGTAGGAGTAGCTTGGATCCCCCAACATAAGTTTCGCAGGAGGCCCTGGCATTTGTTGTTAGTTCACCGACTAGTGTGTGTATGGGACAATCAAACATAGTAAAGCTTCTAATTTCAATAAGGAGAAAATGGAAATGTCCTGATAGAGCCAAAAACCAAATAAAAAGTATAAAGAACCAAGGAAAAAAGGCATGATAATACTAAATCTTCTCATTGATCCTCAGTAAAAGTGTGAAGACCTTCTTCCATACTGCGCCATGGGACCTATTAACAGAGATAATGCTCAGGCTCTCACCGTATAATAAAGAGTTAACATGAAAATCCAGGAAAAGCTTCCTCATAATCAGCTTTATGACAGATCAAGCTTATTATTTCAAAGTTCCCTCATTAAGAAAAGATGGGAAAAGGTAATTACTCTCACTGTGCTCCAAGGCAATACATCCTATCGACCATTCTCGTAGCTGTTTTTATATATTTTTCCCTCAAGTCATCCTGATTTAATAGCTATAATTCATAACTATGAATATTGTTTTAAAATCCTGACTTTGTTGCATAAATATAGCATGGAAAAAATACACCTAGTAAATGATGCCTAGAGGGCCCTGGTGCGTTAGTGGATAATCCAGTTGCACATCATTGGGGTCAACATCTATGTGCCTAGGGCCCTCATGTGCCTCATGTTGACATCAGTCAGCCTAAACCAAATAAAAAATTATGGCAGCGATATCTATGATTTACTGAGCTTACCTGCCGCCATTTTTAAGCACCTTTTATCATAAACAATCATCTTCAAATCTGCCACTGCTCTCCAAAAGACTCTATAATGCTAATTGCTACTTAAACATACTAATAAAAATAAAAATACCAATAAAAGACGCCCAGAGGCCCTGGTGACGCAGTTGCTGTGTAAGCACATCATTCATCTAGGGTCCGTGTCCTCAATACATTTGCAAAGCCACATGTCACAAGCTAAAAAGGGTATGTAAGAAAAAGGTATTGCTGCTACCAGTCCAAATCTTTGAATGAAAGCCCCCGACAGCAGCACAAGCAGGAAGAACCAGGAATCACCCAAAATGACAAGGAAGGCACCAGAAAACCCACAGTAACCAAGGTCTTTCTTTTATACTGGAGGCATTGATGGGGCCGATCTGTAAGTACTTGGTTAATTGTATGTACATATAAATGAAACAAATCAGTTAAAAAAAATATATATATTTCTTTTGTATGTTAAATGGTGGTCACCTGTGAGTCACAAAAATTTTAATGAACAGCTCCTAGCTATCAAAGGTGCTTTACTCACTGTAAAAGATAAAATACTGAGCCATTGCTTTTATGAAAGAGAACATAGGAAATAAAAAGAATGCATCTCGTAACTTGAAGTAACCTTAGCGTTCAGTAATGGTTGGAAATATAGCTGTAAGAATTCTTAGAAGCGTGTGCCCACCAAAAGATGCGCTAAGACTCCTGCCAAGAAGGTTAGTGGACCTAGAATTGACCATGTATGTCAACAGTGAAATAAATATTGGATCCTTAGGCTACATTTACTACATTTTTCAGGCCAATATTAATAAAAACTGGCCTAATGACCTAGAGGTCCCAACTTTAAATCTTTTTCTATGTTAGCCCAAGAAAAGGTATCAACTAAAGACTCCTCTAATCTCCACAAAACTCACAGCCCACATTGCGCTTTAAGAACTTGTTGGTAACGTCATGTAACAAAGCTTTTGAACGCCATGATATCCTCAACTAACATCAAATAATGATTCTGTAGTTAGGTAACAGATGAAATGAACTAAATTCGACCCCCCTTCATGTTCACTTACAATACATAACCAGACATTTATGCTTTAAAATGTTTCCAAAAATATAGCTATAGCAATGCTTATCCTGTATATCAACAATATAAAAGCACTAGAAATGTTTACAACTTTCTATTCTGAGGGAAACCGTTTCTGTACCCGACTCGAAGTTCACAAGAATTGGTCTTTTGCAGAGATTTAAGAGACTATGACAAGAGCAAGATCTGGAATCCAAGGCCAGTTAATAATAGAGTGTTAATTGTTGCATCATATCTGTGGCCAGGGTTGGGCTGGCTAAGGGCAAATGTCCCGAATCATGGTTTAGTGCCTATATACATGCAATGTCAAGTTTTTGGTACCCAATAAATCTTCTGTATTCCAAAAATGTAAAAGTTAGGTTCCTAGCAGGTAAGATGACTTTCCATTCACCAGTTTCATATGCCCCCTTTATTGGCCACCAACATAATGGCACATCTTCTATAATATTTAGGCATTAATGATATTTCTCCTTTCTGATCATAATTTTAATTTTCTTGCTTGTAACAAAGTCTAATGCACAAAATATTGCTTAATATAACTACTTACAGCAAGTCTCACTGTCTTCATGTTTCTTACGGAAAAAGATGCAGGTGATGACACATTGTTTCAAAACCTTCAAAACAAGCTTGCCTCTCGTCGGGGTACATTGACCTCACCTGCTGTGACTTCTTGATTGATGAAAAGGTACCTTTACGATTTCAGAAACTTTCCATAGCATTTGCACAATATAAGAAACACATAATTTGCACTCACTACAAGATAGAACATTAAGCTGGAAGATATATGTTTAACTTTGTGATATGTAATAGGTTCAGAAGGAACCTATGAATAATATGTAGAAGCTGTGTGTTCAAGCTTCCACAAGCAAAAGTGTCAGCTACAGAGCCATCCCAAGGACCTCCAAGACAACAAGACCAATAGCAGCAATAACCACAGTCCACACAGTAAAAAACGTCAGTGTGTCAAACTGCCACCTATAGCCAAGTCGGCTTCCTACCTTCAGCCCTGTCAAGTGGGCTTCCTGCCTTCAGCCCTGCCAAGTGGGCTTCCCGCCTTGTGCCCTGTCCAGTGGGCTTCCTGCCTTGTGCCCTGTCCAGTGGGCTTCCTGCCTTGTGCCCTGTCCAGTGGGCTTCCTGCCTTGTGCCCTGTCCAGTGGGCTTCCTACCTTGTGCTCTGTCCAGTGGGTTTCCTAACTTGTGCCCTGTCCAGTGGGCTTCCTGCCTTGTGCCCTGTCCAGTGGGCTTCCTGCCGTGTGCCCCACCAGTGGGCTTCCTGCCGTGCGCCCCTCCAATGTCTTCCTGCCATACGTACGTGTTCTTGCTAAGAGACTGTTTAACCTGTAAATGCTTGTCCTTCCATAATATACAATACATAGCATTACCTGGAATTCTGCCTGTGGTGTATTCCTTTGTGCCTTTCTGTTTTATCTTTCGGTTACCATGCATCCCTGTGTGCAGACAGAACCCCAGGTATGCCCTGCAATGAGGCTCCTACTCAACCTGATCACCCGTGCCCTGACATACAAGTTCAATTGGGTTGTGGTCAGGTGACTTATTTGGCCATTGAAGAATATTTAACTTCTTTGCCTTGAAATGTTCTTTGGTTGATCTCACAGTATGTTTTGGGCCATTGTCCATTAGTACCGTGAAGAGCCATACTTTCAATTTTGCATCATTTTGCTGAATCTGAGCTAATCGTGTAGCCCGATTCACTTCCAAATTCATCACTCACCAATACAAGCAGTTGCACTTTACCAGGGCCGGCCTTTGGGGTGTGCGACCGCACAGGGCGCCACACTCCAGGGGGCGCCGCCACGTGGTCCACCGCCGCGGGGTCCGCCGCCACGGGGTCCGCCGCCACGGGGTCCGCCGCCACGGGGTCCGCCGCCGCGGGGTCCGACACCACCGTAGCGTACCGCTGCCGCCAGCAGCGTACCTAGCGGGGGGGGTGGTCCGCACCGGGTGCCGCTCATCAGGGGGGCACCCGACACCCCTCCAGAGACGGACAGTAATGTCCGCCGCTGGAGGAGCAGGCTCACAAGGAAGCGGTATGGGAGGTCTTTAACAGACCTCTGGCTCCCTTGAGTAATTTTAAGCCGGTTCAAGGATCTCCCTTGAACCCGGCTTAAAATCACTCAAGGGAGCCGGAGGTCTGTTAAAGACCTCCGATACCGCTCCCTTGTGATCCGCGCGGCAACAGCTGCTGTGCGCCGGGGTTTGTTGTCAGATCCCGGCGCACAACACTGAAGCCGCGCCCACCGCTGTCCGTGCCCTCTGACCTGGAAGAAGACAGAAGAACTGAAGAAGAGGAGCAAGGAAAAGGAAAAGGAGCTGTAAGGAGAAAAGAGGAAAGGTAGGAAAGCATTCAGTGAGAGTGGATTGGTATATGTGTGGATTAGTGTATGTGTGGATCAGTGTATGTGTGGATTGGTATATGTGGGGATTAGTATGTGTGGATTGGTATGTGTGGATTGGTATATGTGTGGATTAGTGTATGTGTGGATTGGTATATGTGTGGATTAGTATGTGTGGATTGGTATGTGTGTGGATTGGTATATGTGTGGATTAGTGTATATGTGGATTGGTATATGTGTGGATTAGTATGTGTGTGGATTGGTAAGTGTGGATTGGTATATATGTGTGGATTAGTGTATATGTGTGGATTGGTAAATGTGGATTGGTATATATGTGTGGATTAGTGTATACGTGTGGATTGGTATACGTGTGGATTGGTATACATGTGGATTAGTATGTGTGTGGATTGGTAAGTGTGTGAGAGTGATGGGTGTTATGCTGTACCATTTCCAATGTCTTTTTCATGATCCAATTATGCTCTAAAAGTACATCATAACTCCCATCATTCTATACTGTTCCATACAGTGGCAGAGCTGGGAGGCAGAGGCCTTGCACCCCCACCGCAGGACTCCTGAAAGGTAAGTGAACTTCAAAGAGGGAAAGGGTAGATAGTTAGGAGGGGGTAGATAGGGAGAAGGGAGTGAGACAGGGGAAAGGGGGTAGATAGGGAGAAGGGAGAAGGGGTAGATAAGGCAGAAGAAAGTGAGAAGGGGTAGATAGGGCAATCATACTCCTATCATGCCAAGTCTGCGAGTACATCCTGGAATCTGGGTATACCTGGGCATGATAGGAATGTGCTTGGTGTTAATCATATATATATATATATATATATATATATATATATATATATATATATATATATAATATTGTTATTTAATTGTTTTGTCCTATTTTGGTGTGTTACTTACTTTAAATAAAAGTGTTAGATTTTTTTATGGTGTGTGGGGGGTCATATTCGGTTTTGGCCAGGTAAATGCTGCACTTTCGGTTTCAGTCCAGAATTCGTTTCGGTGCCTGCTCATAAACACACATATACACATACAATGCCCTTACACACACATATACACATACACTGCCCTTACACACAAATATACATTGCCCTTATACACACATATATACGTACACTGCCCTTAAACACACCTGCTCATAAACACATACACTGTCCTTACACACTCATATACACGTATACTGCCCTTACACGCACCTGCCTTTACACACACATATACACAAACACAGCCCTTACACACACCTGCCTTTACACACACATATACACAAACACAGCCCTTACACACACCTGCCTTTACACACACATATACACATACACTGCCCTTACACACCAGCTTACAAATACACAAATAGTGCTCTTACACACACCTGCCGATACACACACACAAGCTTACAAACACACACATACATACACATACACTGCCCTTAGACCTCTTTATCCCCATCTCTTACCTCTTCCTCCATCCGTCTTCCTCCATCCTCTATCCTGTGGTAGGAGCGGGAGGGCTGTTACTTCAGACCTCGCTTTACTGCTCCCTCATCACTATGCGCCGGCTATTGAAGCAGAGCGCGGGGGTATGACGTAATTCTCCCGCTCAACATTATTTTCCAGCACATAGTGATTAGGAAGCAGTAAAGCGAGGTCTGAAGTGACAGACTGGCTAATGTTGAGCCAACTAGAGGGAAATTGTGATCTCCTAGTGTGATCTACTAGTCCTGGAGGCTGCAGCTGCTGATAGGGCGGCTCTGCGCCCCCTCGCAGCTGCACCCGAGGTGAGTACCGCTCTCGCCTCACCTTTCCTCCATCCCTGCAATTATTATATTCACCGAACTTGGGGTGCTTTGACGTAGTGGTGAGCTAAACAATATATGGCCATATAGTGTGACTGAATCCCCAATACTCATGCCTTAGACGGGTGGTTTTTTTGAATGGTATTTGCTGAGTGTGCCCTGAATTCTTGCTTTTATGTTGAACTGCTGCCCTTACTTTTGTGAGATTATAATAATGACTCTCATGTTACAGTAAATGCTTTGGCTCTTTGGCACATTGCCTGAATATTTTACTGTACCCACTGATTTTACTGAGGAAACTGTGTTCTCCCTGGAATATAGTAACACAAGAGCTAAGAAGTAAAGATTTAAAGTCAAATTTCTCCCCATAAACACAGGTTCCCTGCCTTTATACTGCTGGAAGACAATTATATATGGAATATTCAAGGAGCTTTATCCTAGTGGACACTGTCCCAATACATTACCGGTTTCCAGGTAGCAGTTGCTAAGCGATATGCTGTTGTTAAAGGGACGGGGTGGGATTGTATGAAACACTCCAACTTGCCAAACCTGAGTACTGAAACACCCTTCGTGTCCCAGCAACCAAAGCCAGCCACTTAAAGAGAAAAAAAAATACTTCCTGAATTGCCTGGATCTCTCACCAGCAAACGAGTAAAGCCAGGTTAGTATTTCAAGGGATACAAAGAAAATGGGGATATTTTTGAAATGTAGAACTGATTACATACAACATTGTAGGGGGTAGTAGCTACTGTACCTACAGCACAGGGAAAGTGAGGTAGATGATCCGGGAGGGGAATGTATGACATATACCAGCTACTTGTTTATATTTATGCTATCAATAAACACAAGAAAAAACTAAACATACTCCACAGCAGAAAAAGGATGAACTCAGGACATGAAGGAATATGAATCAACAAGCAAACCTAGAACAGGAAGAATTAAGCCCTTGGGGCAAGTCAAAAATACCAATGTTACTAAACATCAATTATTTTTTTTCATTTATGCAATGCCAGCTGATTCCATAGCACTATTACAATGAGATCAATACAAAATGAACAGTATACAACATAGTTGATAATTACTGTTTCCAATGTAATGCTATTTCAGATACAAACACAGAATTTAATGATGTATAAAAATCATTCAGCCCATCTAATCTGCGCATTTATCTTGATAAAAAGAGTCAATTTATTAGTCCTTGATCTCAACTTATAGCTTTATGCCTGTCCCATCTATGTTGAAATTCCCTCTACCACGTCTGCTTAGAGGCTGGTCCACTCATCTACTACCAACTCTAGAAAGTAAAGCTTCCTTGCATTATATCTAAGCCTGTGACACTCTAATTTTAGATTATGACTTGCTATTCTAACACTTCTCCTCCTTTGAAGCAGAAATCATATTCTGTTTCTCCTAAATATATATTACCTTTATAATTGTTTTATACATTGACATGAGTATAAATCCATGATTTTGGTGAAAAAGGCTTTGTCTTATATTCTCCATTATTGCCTCACATGCCCCCTGATCACTATTGTTTAGTGGTACTAAAGTAAATATTTTTGCAGGATACGATGCATAATTCCCGAGTGACATTTCTGTGTTTGGAGATAAAAATATTGTTTTATTTTAGGTTAGACAACATTGTTTCTGGATTGTAACACATCTCTCTTGAATTATCTTGTACATTAAAAGACCTGTTTTTTCTGGGATATGTCCACGTTTTCATATAATTTTATTTGGCTTGGTTTATTTCATCACATGAGCCACCTTAGATGAACTATATTTAAGCATTTATCCTTGCTGCCTAAGTGTCGAGCAGAACCATGAGAGTTTTGCTATGAAGTAACTGCATGATTATTCGGACTAGACACATTGGAAGTGGAGAATATAAACACACTCCCTTAATGTCTTAGAAGGCACAGTGCAGTGCACACACAGTTTGCTTCCAGGAGGTAGGCAGCAGTGTCCAGAACACTTGACTGCTTGGGTCTGGAGCCTATACCCATTACCCCTACCCAGACCCCTGAAATAAAGACAAAAACTCACCCCTTTGAGGGCACCATCAAACTCAGTGTACCTTTAATGTTATAGTTCAGAAGTATTTAATATTATATACATTTTCTATCCCACACCAACAATATCTGTCAATATGGTATCGCCTACCTTCCTACTTAAATTCATTGGGCTACTGAAACATATTTTTTTATGTGCCAATAAACTTATTTACATTTGTGTGCTTAGGAAAGGTATACTTTGTAAATTGAAATGTGGGACAAGAAACATCCAGAATATTTTTAAACATCTAAAGATTCATGATAAATAATTCTCTAACTCCCTAATATAAGCATCTTAACATAACCTGAATGTTATTTTCTCTTGCAGCTAACGTCTGATCATGTTGTGTTACGGCCATAAAATCAAACATTTTAGGCATCTTAGGACTTTGCCCACGAATCTGTAACCAGATGAAGCACAGCCTAAAAAAACAAGCCGCTATAGACCAGACTGAATTAAACCAAAGGTTCAATGACACTTTACAAATGGCTAAGAATGGGGGGACTGAAGGGAAGTGGGATGAGAAGAAAAGACCATGGACATTGATGTGTGTGAAACAATAGTGCAAGTTACTAACATTAGTAAAGGAAGGGGTATTACTGACAAGCCAAAAGAAAATGATAAAGAATACCTCAAAGCCAAAAAAAACACAAGACAATAGTAAAGAGTCCAGTGACTTCCAAACCAAGACGCCTACCTTTGAAAGAAAGAACAAAAAGAATCAAGGAAGAGACTCACGGATCGTATCCAGGATGTCCAAAGGTGATTATGCTATGCAGGTGATATACCTGTATTATCTTTCTTAATCATTAAACCTATAAATTTGACTATTTTTTAACCTGATAACCTGGGTGGATATAATACATTAACAGTAACCATAATTATCAATATAATTAATATAACTCCAGAATATTCTACCGCATTATGCGGTTAGAATGTGTTAATTACACACCAATGGTGAAAGACCTACTTGCAGGAATTAATAATTTAGGGAGATGGATACATGAAACAGATATGCAGACCACATAAGCGACAGTTCCTCCTCAGCTTGGCAGATGTAAGGGGTCTTACCCTGGGTTTGGCCTAGGGCAGCAACCTGCTTAAATATGACACTTACACCAGATTAGTCCATTAACTCTATTCCACCAGCCTTCTCCTCCGGGATAGCATGTCTAAGAATATATGAGCATCCTTTTGATTAGGCTGTCACTGAAAAAGTTAACACATACTGTAGCTCAACTGGGGATGCACAAATCACCCGGAGACTCCAGGTGAACCTCAGACAGCTTTAAATTGTTAGTCTTCTCTATTGTAATAGTGCTGCAAACCAAATCCCATAACACCGTCTATATACATTACATTGGATAGTTATTTCATGGAACCTAAAAAAGAATAGCTTAAGTGCTATTAACCAGCTGTAACTAACACGTATAGAAAAGACAGTCATAAATGCTGTTTAAAAAAATTTAAAAAATATGATATGTTTCTTTTCCTGACCAGCGGGATCTGAATCATCTCCTTCAGAGAATTTAGATGAGACAGAAAATGAAGTTTTAATATTGAGCCACAGTGCTTCTTCTGAAGTACCCAATACGGTGGAGAAGAAGCCAGGAGACCCACGGGGACAAGGACCATTTTTTTATATCGGTGGTAATAATGGGGCAAATCTGTAAGTATTTTTTTAAATATATTCAGAAATATTTTTTTGTGTTTTTTGTCTTGACCCAGTATACGGAATTATGAAAATAACTGCATTATTAACATTATCAGCCTTTAATAGCTTACCAACCTCTGTCCCATACCATGCATTATAAAATGCACTATAGTGCTTCCAGATTTAAAGGTGCTGTTCCATTTACACCAAACATTAATTGCTCCCACCAATATATTGATTAAAAAAAGCTTCTCAAGTCTTTGCAGATATGTCACTTTGTTAGTTCCTCTGAAAGTTAAATGACAAAAAACACCACAGAAACATTTAAGAAACTTCTATGACACCAAACTACCAGTGTCTATTTTTGAGTCACCTGATAATAAAGTGTTCCTAGCAATAAGAATATGAATGAAGCACAGCTTAATTAGATTAAATACTTATTTCTGGGAAGTGTTTGGGACCTTTAGCAGTGATAAAATGGTTAAATTCAGCAGACTGGGTAGAACGGGGTATTTCAAACCAAGACGCTATTCCCTCTTTTAAATGTCCTCCACAAGCTACTAGTAATGGAGCAAAATAGCGCCTGAGTAGATACAGTACATATCATGTGGGAATGACAGCCACGAGAGGAAGATTCTGAGAAAAGCAAATGTGTCAGAAACCCCAGAAAATTCTGAGCCTTTTGTGAAGTTGGATCTCTGTTAGTGGTGGCAGATCCTAAAAGTATGTGATAAAGACACATTGAAATTCTGATGCAAATTGCTAAATGTTGATCAATCAGAAAGAATATTTTGTTGGTTTCCATGGTGATTACTCTATACTTTTTGAGACAGTCTTGCTCTTCATTATTATGCCCAGATGTATTTGTTTGTTAACAGTGATTTGCGTCTTTCCTTAAGGGTTAGCGCTTACTGCACACGCAAAGGCTGGCAGCGTATCCAGGACAATAAGAGAGAAGATTACAAACTGAAATGGTGTGAAACGAAACGTTTTGCTAATTATTACTCCTTTCGGCAAGGTAAGTGGCTTACTTTCCTTGTAAGGAAATAATTTGTTATTATATTAAAATGTTATGTTCTTCATTTTAAATATGAAAACAGAGTATAACTAAGGACAGGGTGGCAACCAATAATTTCCACTTTTTGTCAATACTGGTCATAGGGAGCAGGGCTATACATAAAATGTTTGTAATTTTCCCCCAAGTCATGGGGAACATGGAACCTCTATCATAATTCTATATATCAGAAAAATGCTAAATATATTAACACTATATAGTGTTAGTGTGTGTGTGTATATAATGCACTGTTTATGTACAGTGATATATAGTGATGTAAAGTTTATTTACGTACACTGACTCTAACACTTTACATACAAACTCACTCTAACACTACAGTACATTATAGCAGGGGTCACATGATGCACATTACATGACCACCCTGGGCTCCTCATTTATCGGGGGCCTGGGTGCCATCCACCCACCTCACCCGCTTCAGTGCACCTCTCTGGCCAAGAGGAGAGGCCTGGCTTTAGGGGAGTGAGAAAGCAGTGAGGCCTGAATTCAGGTGCACCTTCCTGAATGTTACTAGTATAATCAGGGCTGGACAGGCAAAGCTAGCACCTTAAGACCAGCAATCACTAATTGCCATATGATACATCCAGTCGCACACTACGCTCTTTCATTCTATTCTTTAGGACAGCAACTGTTATATCAGATACCCAATAATAAAATCCTCACCACAAAAATTGGACTATTAAGCAGCCTGAGAGAATATGAAAGAGTGAAGAGGAAAATCAGCAAATTATGGAATCCCAGGTGAGTTAGGAATGCAATCACCAAATACCAAGACTATTAAAGACATTTGTGCAGGACTTTCCCAAGACTTTTGTTTGGATATATTCATTGTTAACCCGTGTACCTTTACCTTATGTAATAGGAAACATGTGTTCATGGGTTTTCCACCTCTATGGTGCACTAACATTTCGTTTACATGCACCAGATGGACTTCCAATGTAGTTTGTAGAAGTGTAATCTGGTTATTCCTGGCTGTTCAGCTCCCTATATGCCAGCACAACAACATAACTTTTGCAGGAGCCAGCAAAAAAAGGTCCAAAAAGGTTTATACTCCACAGCATCGCACACACCAGGCATATGTTGCCCAGATGTGAAATATGAAAGTTTTGCGCTAAACTCAGTACTTATTCATAGGTCCATATTTACCTTTATTTTCTGGCTCTGCAGAAGTCATGTGCTTTCATGTTGAGCTGCATGTCAATTCCATTGAGACTATGGGAGAGCAGTAGAGACCTGAATGCTGCAATCCTTTTTTTATCTATTTATTTATTTTTCAGCTCTCCAGAACAGGTATTATACTTCCTTAGAATAGCGTATTAAATATAGGCTACTTGTTAACTGAATTGCAAAGTCGGTGGCTTAAATATAGGACAAAGTTTCTTCATACAGAACATGACAGGTCTACTAAAACTAGATTGTCTTGTAGGGAAAAGATCAGATGGACAGTGTACTTCATAAGTACAACCGATATAATATTATTGACCATTCCAGACAATTTTTTTCCATTTTTTCAATTTTCTTTGTATCCCTAAACAGAGTTCTAAAAATGGAGGACTTTTTTCCAGAGACATACCGTTTGGACATCGCCTCTGAGAGGGAAGCATTCTTTTTGCTTTATGATGGTAAGAGCAATACTCTATATACCTGCCTCTTCAGCTTGGATAACATTGGCATTTTTGTCCACTAGACCTAGTTATTGTTAGAACTGACTACATGTTCCCTTGAACTGGGAGTATACAGAATTTCCCAACTGTAATTTTATTCTTGCCTCCAGAGAGTCAAACATGGATTTGTAAACCCACTGGACTAAATCAGGGACGTGGTATTTTCTTGCTGAAAAATGCAGAGCAAGTCAATGACCTAAGGCATCAATTGCAAGCCATAAACGAAGACCCCAAGAGGTCTCCATACAGGAGCCCACAAGGCAAGATTGCACAAAGGTAGGACACAAATCAGCACAAGAGAATGCAGGTAATGGTGACTGTTTCATGGAAAAGCCTGCTGGAAAAGGAACAGTATCTGATGTAAAGATCAGGCTCAGAGAACCCCTATCACAATGAAATAGTTTCATACTGTGGTTTGCTTTTTAATCATCTTTCAATATTCTCTGCAAATCCCAACCCTGTTACCAGGTTTACGGATATTTAATTAAATTAGAATTTTTGCTTTGAGTTTATCAATGGATGCCGAAATGGGATGGCTCTGGGTAGCCAGAGTCTGGTTATTACTGAGATATTTCTTTTTGTGGAACATTTTAACTAAAAGGCACCGAAGGCTGCCAATAAGAATATTTTTCCTTTGTAATTGCTCCACCTAGTGTCACATTGTAATGCTGAATCCTTTCAACAGAATTGTTGAGTGTAAGGTGTAATTTACCTGAACTATCTGACACGGTTGTGCCAAAACGATAACTTTTTCAATAATTTGTAACATAATAGAACGTTAGACCGGTGGAATTAAATAGTTCACGTACAAACAAGTGTGTTATATATTATGCCAATGAGGAAAACACCCAGGAATATATAAAATGCACAAAACCTTTTACTTTTTTGCTGCATGATTTGATTATTTTTTATTTTTACTGTTATGATAAATGTATATGAAGCTTGTGGATAATATTAAAAAGAAATATACGGAAGCTTTACTTTACAGACATTGTTGTAGGTAAATGGAACAACCACCCATCCGAAGTGAGTATAATACAGTGAAGGAATTTAAACATGTATAGGATAGGCATAAAACTTTCCCGACAAGACTGGGTCCTTAGATGGGCAGACTAGATAGACTAGAAAGTCTTTACATAGAAAACACATTTATGTTTTTCTATGTTTAAGCATATATATATATATATATATATATATATATATATATATATATATATGCAGCTATAAAGAAAGTTTTGCATCACAGGCATCCTAAATGATTGTGGGGAGGACATTTCATTATCGTTCATGTTTGTGCTAAGGGACGCCACAATCCACCTGCATGGATGTTACAGTATTGTTTACTTATTTTACAGATATATACCCAACCCGTTGCTTTTGGGTGGACGGAAATTTGATGTTCGCTCCTATATGGTCATTGCTTCCACCGTGCCTTACTTTGTGTTCTTTCACCATGGCTATGTGCGTTTAACATGTAACAATTATGATCCCACATCTGATGACCTCACAGGCCATCTGACCAACCAGGTATATGTTTGGATTTTGCTTACATTACAATACTATGTCTTAAGGGTTTTTTTTTTAAAATTCACCTAGATAACTGTAAATAACTAAGTGTTTTACTTAATCAAAGACAATACATTAAAATATGCCTGTCTCCAGCACAACCTAGTCTATGTATGTGGAAAAGGATTTTTTAATGGAAAATATAGAGCCTTATAGTTGACGAGATGGAGTATACTGTTCTAGGTATGTTTTAGTGTTGTAATTAATTATGTAGGTTTTTAAATATGTGGATGAAATATTAATCAGAGAAACATGCCTACGTTAATCAGTATACAGTGAGAAATACAGAATTAAATGCTTTGTCTCCTCTCTCTATACTGATCTCTTAATATTGTTTTCTGGAGATCAAGGCGGCTCCTGAAACTTTCTGTTTGATTCCAACTACTACATAGACCTGTCCAGGCATGGATGGGTATGGTGCTTTTTAATTCACGTAACAAATCACATGTGTTTTTTCTTGTAACAGTACATGCAAAAGAAGCATCCTCTTTACAGTGAGCTAAAGGAAGAAACTGTCTGGTCGATGGAGAGATTCAACAATTACGTTAATGAAACGTACGCATCGAAAAAAGGCCTGCCTCAGGACTGGGTATTACATGTTTTCACGGTAGGTTAATCATCAAAATTCACAATTAACATATATTCTGTATTATTTATACTGTATAAATAAATATAATCATATTAAATAATTATATATATATATATATATATATATATATATATATATATATATAAAATGAAATATCAAATGTGATTAAATACTTCCAAGTTTTGTTGTTTTCCCATGCCAAGTAGATAATGTAAAGTGTACACAAATAACATTTGGAACTTTGCGACCGTTTTCCTCTGTGTAGGAAATATTGTTTGTGAGTGCGGGTTTGCGATTGCCTGCCCTTGTCTCATAGTTTCCTGTCTGTGACAGAAAAGGATGCAGCAGATTATGACACACTGTTTCCTGGCTGTTAAGTCAAAGCTGGATTGCCGGATGGGATACTTTGATCTCATTGGCTGCGATTTCCTAATTGATGAAAACTTTAAGGTATTTTTCCTATGAAAAATCTTTACGCGACCGGCGTTTATTATTCTTTTCTATAGCATGCACTAAATAAAAACAACAGTTAATTATCCCATTGTATATTGAGTGATATTGATTTTTAGGTGAATTACTAATAACAATAGCAATTACCATAGATAATAAAATGTCATAATGTCCACATGACATCTCACAAAAATAACATGGAATTGGACGGCATATGAGAAGCATTCACCCATCTTGTCTGCTCATTATTCCAGATGTAAAGACTCAACCCTTTATCAGTCATCGGTCTTGTCTTGGATTTAGTATAGCCATATACTATCCCATGCATTTTTAAATTCCCTCACTGTATTAACCCTAACCACTTCTGCTGGGAGACAGTCCCACCTATCTACAACCCTCTCAGTGAAGTAAAACGTCCTTACCTTACATATAAGCCTCTGACCTTCTAGGTTATGATTATGACTTCTTGACCTAACATTAAGTCAGGTAATGACTTAAAAAACTCACTTAAAAGAATCACGTACACAGCTAGTGATGAGCTTGCTAAAAGTTAGCCCTGTGGTTACCTGTTTGTATGTCAAATGTTATATATATTGCCAGAGTGCATGGCTCCGTTACACAGATGCGTAATATGGTAAGGTTAGTATTTGAATACATCATGTTTTAGCTAGACATTTAATTTTGACTACCCAATGGCAGTTTTGGTAGAACCGTGCATTAATGTTTAACAGGTGTGGCTACTGGAAATGAATTGTAACCCAGCCTTGCACACCAACTGCGAAGTGCTGAAGGACGTGATCCCGGGGGTAGTTAATGAAACACTTGGTAAGTTCATAAACTTCCAGGCAAAAAACCTTTTTGCACCAGTAACGGTAATATTATAGTGGTTAAACGTTTTCTCTGGGTGGACTAGAATTGTAAAGGCCTATGATTAAGAACATAATTAATTAATACAGGGCTAGACTAATTCTATTATATGTTTTAAAAGAAAGGTTAAATGTAAGGAAGTGGAGAGCATTACTGCCGAGCATCATCTTATATGACTTTATACTTGCACATTATTTTATTAAAATGCAAGCTGTGGGTAATATAAAAAAATGAAGTTGGTAACGCTAAAGTATATGAAGGTGACTGTTTAATACGTAGTGAAAATGTATGCCATTTATGTCATATTGAGTGTTTTTCTTTGTTAGATTTGGCTCTTGAAATCTTTGGTAAGACTTTGAAAAGTCAAAGCATTATGCCCCTAAAAACTCAGAGTAAATGTGTTCTTCTGTTCAATGGAGAGCTGAATGAGCCAACTGTGAAATTCAACAGATCCATAAATGCCAGTCCTATTAAAGTGCAGAATGAGCCTGTGAAGACTATCGAGAGACATCCGCAAGGGTTTAGAGCTTCTGTGCATAATGGGACCAGGCCGATGATCTCCAAAATAACACCAAAGCCAACGCTAACAATGTCCACAGTGCACATAATGAACAATGTGTATGGCAAATTACCATATATACCAAAACAAAAACTTAAGAATGAGGCCATAGATCGTGTACAAGCGTCTAAGAACAATGATGTATCATCAGATGTAGAACATCCAAAGAACATATCTTTACAGTCTGCACCAGTAGCCAAGTTCTCCTTTACAAATCTTCATAAACTCAGAGTGACTGGAAGCAAGACACCTCAGAATATCAGAAAGAACATGTTGGTCAATTCCAGCTCTGATGATCAGGTCAACCAAGATCTCAACTGAAAAATTCCAGCTCAACAACCCTGAAGAGCTTGTTCTTCTTCTCCAAAGAAACAAACAATAGGGGAGACAAACAATTGGATCCCGGAATGAATACATCTCTAAATCATCTTGATGGCAAAACAAAAACTCCCCACCCCTCAATTCTTAAAGACGAACCAAAATCTAAAAATCCACCCTTTGGCATTTTTTTGTCTCGTTATTTTGTCTATACGGTTTCTGACTTTTTTTGTTAGAAAATCTGATGCTATGGCAATATACTTCTGTATATCACCCATGAATTCACATTTTGCTACAAGAGCATTTTATATGCTGCAGGCTCTTCAAGAACTAACATGTTGTTTTTGTGTGTGAACAGATGTGCAATGCGAATATTAGTAAATTATTTTGAACCTTTTTTTATTCTAATCCAGTATGTAATTGTTTATCATTTCTACGTCTTAGTACAGAAATCACTGATTTTACTAATTCATTTTACTGAATTATATTTTTCCTAAAACAAACAGCAATAGATAATCTGTGAAGTTTCCTGATGTGAACATGTTAAAGTACATTTATTGATTTAATTTCCTCTCTTTTATTGACATTTTTGTTTTCCTGATGTCTGTTATTTGTCTTATGCATATTGTTATATTCCATGTTTACCAATAAATAAGAAAACACTGATATTATAACAATATGTATATAAAACACAGTTATAGTGTAACATCTGTAAACATACATTTCCTCATTGTCCATATCCAGTGGGCCACTTAAGCAACCATCTAGCGTTTATCTCATTTAATTTTAGTAAGAGTGGCAGAAAAAGTATTTTTCCTGAAAAATTAAAGTGGTTTGTAAAATTTACTGATGTGGAGTTTTATTCCTTCGATGAGCATTTCTACACTGATTAGGCCTCATTGACAAATCAAACATTCAGTAAGCTGCAATAATATGAAATTAGGAAAACATATTTATTATTGATGTATCTGTATGCGCCAATAATAAGTTATTAAATATCCTCTTCCAAATGTTGTATAGAGAACATCAAGTAAGAGATGGTATCAGGGAGGCAGATCCAGCCAGGTGGACCTGGGGTAAAGCATCCCAAAATATATTTGATCAATAACATATTCTGTCTAAAATACATTTAAAGAAATGGACTGCATATTAAATCTACAAAAAAGAGCACAGGAATGATCACTTTATCATATTAACACTACAGTCCTTGATCTACATTAATCTACAGTCCTTGTCATGCTAGACTCCCAGTGGCTGTAAGTAGAATTGCAGGTAAAACACATAAAAAGGCTTCAGTTAGTGCTCAAAATACAAAAAAGTGAAGCGCAATATTCTAATTAAATATAAGTATTACACCTTCTGGTGAGGTGGTGCTGCAAAGACACAGGAACAAACTCCCCAAAATGTTCCAAATTAAATACAATCAAAACCACACAAGTGTCTGCGCACCCAAATAATAAGTGAGTAACTGATATGTGCAACACAAAATAATAATGTGGTTTTGAGGCTTCAGTTAGTCGCCCAAAGAATAGCCCATGGGACTATTGCCCCCTGCCCTCATGCCAGTCCTCCTCAGAAGAATATTGTACTTTGTTGCTTTTACATACACTTTTCTGTAAGGTTTTATACTATTATATATTTTATGATATATTTAGAATTATATTGTTCTGTATTCAAGTGTATTCTAGCGGTAAATTCCTGATTTGTTATAATTCCGTTCTATCATTAGATACCTACAGGAAAATGATGATGCATTTCAATGGAATTGGGGCATATCTTAGACAACTCAGAGGTAGCTTTAACGTATACGGAATAGTGCGTTCATTTTTCCTAAGGTTTTTGAGCAGCCTTAGAAGGGTTAAACTCCTTTCAGTCTCTCTTTTGTCTGCATCCTTTCTTTCTTTATACCCCTTTTCACTCTGCTTAAACTTTTTTTTCCCTGAAACCGAGAATCTTGCTGAAACATCCCAACCCCCCAGGTCATCTCTTTTTTTGCAGGAAACAGAAACATGCTTTAACCTAACAGGAAGCTTTCTGCATTTTCACACTACCGGTTTCTGATATCTGAGTGTATTGAACGTGTCCACCTTCTCCTGTATACAGAAAGAAAAGGTCCTCTGGTTTGTTAAAGGAAGGATGTGGGGGTCCATCTCCCTTGATTTTTTGCTTCTTTAATGTATGGTGACGGCGCATGAACATTTAGAGTAATGTGACACAACTGTCCTAGAATGGGCTGCTGCAGTGTGACAGCCAGGGGTGCCAACGCTAAAGATGATATACATGAAGAAGTTGAATTGCTACGGATAGGAGAGAGCAAGTAAGTTATCTGACTGTCCGTCCAAATTTGCAAGAGTTATAGTGCGTAGAATTTCCCCTTTTCTCTGTCTAGAATTACATATACCACGCAGAATAGTACGCCCATAGCCCAATGATAAACAAGCCAAAATGTTTCTCTTCAATAATTATTTACATTATTTATTTATCCATCCCATAACAAGAAAAGCATCGCCGTTTTTTTGCCTAAATCGTTCACTTTTCAGCCTTTACGCTTCACGCATACAATGCATTTCTAAGCAGCAACACAGTGTACACTGTATACATATACACTGACATTATGTGTTATCACAGATCCATTAACAGCTTATATTAACATCAAGCTTATTGTCCTCGCGACTACAATGGTGTGGTGGCTAAATCACAAACTATAGCTTGACTTCATCTGTAGGCGCCATTAAATGTCACCGAACAACGCTCTGCGGTTACAGATATATTCCATATTATATATTAGATATATATACTAATTCTCATACACATATAGTAAATCAGCAAATTTGTAACCAAAGTGACACATATTGATATAGAAACCCTACAAGAAACACCAACCGCATCTTATAAGGGAGATACCTTTCTTGAGACCCTAGAATAGTAAGAAACACAAAGCTGGCCCAAGAGTAGCCACAGAACTGGGGTATTCACTAGGTATAGCCACTAACCTTTCTGAGGTCTTAGAAAAGAAAGACACCAGGGGAGGAAAGAAGGACACAAGGAGTTTAAATGGGAAAAGGGTTTTATGCGGTCAAATCAAAGTGTCACTTATACGGCACCAGTCAGGTGATGATTTGCACTTGTGCTAAAGGTACACTAAAAGTCTCAGTTTCAGACATAGGCTATGCAGGACTTGTCTTTTATTTTGTAGTGAATAGTAATGACATTATTATTATTATTATTATATTGTTTTATATAGCACCATGATATTCCACAGCACTGTACAATGGCATGCCCACAATTTCACCCCTTCATGCTTGGGAAACTCACTGGGGCATGACCTTGCTTCTCCATAAAATGCATTCATTGGATGGACTCCAATGCTTTTTCCAGCATGTAAATCAGTGCAGCCATTCCTTAGTCACTGGAGTTAGATACTTCAGTGTCAAATAAAACCACCCCAGGCCTGTCTCTAGTGAATACAGGAAATATTCTTCAATACACTCTCTGCACATGCTCAGTAGCACTCCTATGCTAGTCAATGGTAATAGCAGCAGCCAATCACGCATATGTTATCTGAACGCTGATGCTTTGGCTGCTACTACTCCCAGTGATTTCAGTGGGAACACAATTCCTATTGACTTTATTGGGAGTGTTACTGAGCATGTGCAAGTCATATGCCGCTATTAGTACAGGCAGTCAGAGAAATAATTAATGGAGACATAAGTAGAATTTGATCTACTTTCATTCACCAATTTGCATGAAGTAAAATAATTAAATCTATACACAATCTATGCCCCAAGGGGTATATTTCTTACTTGTAACCCCCTATCCCATGCCTGTGGGGGAGGCTCAGGGTGACCTTTCTGCTTTTCATAACCTTGAGGGGTCACTAAGGGGTCAATGGGTTGTATTCTCCCAAGGTTGATATATTACCCCAACCACACATGGGGTGGGGGTAAAGGGGGTCAGTCATTTTGAGTTTTCTAACAGCATTTTAAAAAAATAATAGTTTAACTACTATTTTTTAAATAATAAAAGAATTCAAATTGCATCAACTCCACTCTTTTGAAGTCGAGTGTATGACAGTTGAGTGTCAGACTTTACTCTACAGCAACCGCGCATTTTTCGCCAACTCACATGTACTTCCATTCTAGTGAATAGTATTACCGTTTAGATGATAGTTCAGACCTTTTTGATGTATATTAATGTAGTTTCATCATAAAAAGAAAAAATATATAGGCAAGTCTAAAAAAAAACTGCCCTTAAATCAAAATGCACAGTCAAGGCCCGATTAAGCAACTTGGTGCCCTGGAGCACTTACACAAAAAGGGCCTGGCTTTTCTTAGGCCTAACTATATTTCCACATCACCACAAATAAAGCATAATTTAAAAAAACTGCTTATTGTGGATTCCCCTACATTGGTTGAGGATGCCACAGCCTGTTCATATTAACACAATATCCATGCTACAATATTATTAATATAATGCAGGCCAAAACATACTATTACCACACAACACAGGTGCTAGAACAATGAAGCACTTAAAATCCTCCAAACTGACCTAGAGCTGCTATGGGACTTTGCACTTCAAGACACTTCGTTGTTGTCTGGGGGTTGCAGTCCTCTCACCAGCCCGGTATAAGCCCCTGCGCAGCCTGTGACTGGGCACACAAGCCTATGTAACACGGAGGGAAAGGAACAGGAAGGAGGTTGAACAGCCAATCAGAGCCCATCTGTCACCTTAAGCCCGGCTCTACCCGGCTGGTTGCAGGTCCGCACTGGATTAATATCCAGGCCTGGATAATATCCAGGCCTGCTGTAGAGCCCCTTCTCTCCGGTAATGTCTGACAGCCCCTCGCGTTAATCCAGAGATCACAGGCAGCCCAGGTTATGGCAGCAGAGGGGCAGCTCAGGCTAATGCATGTCATTTAAGTCTACTACAGGATGGAGGCTAATCAATGATGTGTCCATTGGTCAATCCGGCCCTCTGTACAGGTTCCAATACAATAAAAATTCTACATGAAAATATGCAAATAAGATATATATATATATATATATATATATATATATATATATATATATATATATATATATATATATACAACTTCCAGCATAGCACAAGGAGACATTTTAGAGGCCAGAGTTCCCAGAGTTCGAACAACAAATGAATAAGACACTGAGTTAAAGGTTTTTATTAAGGTGAGATATTGTGTCTTTTTTGGTTAAAAAAAAAGTGTGCAGGTGGGCAATTTTCTTCAAATCAGACCACAGAACTTGACCTAATATTTCAAATAAAATAACGTACAATTATTGAGGACGAACCATGTTAGTCATTTAAATACAAGTTGCAGAACTTAGAGGTCTAAGATAAAAAGATAGGGCCGTTGCCGATTGGACATGTTAGGTCAAGCGTTTGGGCTTGGTTTACATTCTGAGCTTGTCCAGGCAGTATGACTTCTGGAACACATGGCCACCTGGTAAAATGGGTCAGTCAAAATTTAAAAATGGCTGACGGAATTTAGGGAATTTCTCATTCTGATATAGGGACTGAACATTCTCTTGATGCAGTTATCAAAGTTTAAAAACTCATTTTCTAGGAAACAGTCATCCATTGGGTCTCCATCTACCGCGGTGCCAAGTGGAGGATCTACCTATTTTCACCAAGAATGCACTGGGACAGTAAGTATTAAAAAACAATGTTGCTCTGAGAATTAACTAAATAATTAAATCAAAATATGAGCAACTACAACAAAATATAGGCAATACTATGTGAATCATAGTTCTCTATAGTGTGATCACTGTTTCAAAAATCTCTATTTCTCTACATAAACCAGAAGCAATAGCAAAATATTTTCTCTGTCAGGAACCCTAAACAATCACTATATATTGAAGCTTCAAAGAGCTGTAACCTACCACGAGGACCTAAGTTTATCCTTTAAACATAGGTCACCATCACCTAAACATCACATAAAAAGGTTTACACCACTTGGGCAGAAGTGACCCCATACCATTACGTACTTTCCAATCCACTAAGATTAGGAAGCAGATATATAACCAAGGCCTGGACAGGCTATCTGAGTGGCAAACAGGCATGCATCCCTACTGATACCAGAAGCAGATCAGGTCCTGCAACGTGCGGCCGAACACTGCAATAGGTCTAAAAACATAATGTGCGTCTGTGGATATCCAGTGGCGCCTGGACTTATACCATTTGGCGTTGGCTGGCCTCAAAATGCCAGGGCTTCTTAGTCATTACCAGTCCAGCCCTGACATAACCTATGATAAGTATGAGTTGATACATATGGGATGAGTCATATGTGGAGTCCGTATGTGATGACTGAAAGGACCAGTTGGCCAAAATATAAAAATATTCTACATATTTATATAAAAATGATCAATTACGAAATTGTACTTAACATGAATTAAATATGGCAGAGTAAAGAATGTTAACACGTGTCCCTTCTGCTTTTTCACGTACAATTATAACAGTATGCAGCAAAATATGTGAAACACATCTGTTGTGAAACTATAACTAATAGCATATGGTGCTAATATACCTATATATATATATATATATATATACTTCTCAACAGATTCTGACGTCTGGAAATATTCACACTTGTTTAGTGGATAAACTTAACCAAAAGGTAAGACATTTTCAGGTTTATTTCAGTTTTTAAAAATGTTAAAGTAAATTTTTAGGCAATTTTTACTTCAATAGATTCGTTTGTGATGAGTTATTAACAGTGAGGGCAGGCACAGCTGAGTGCCCCAACCCGACTTTTTGACTTGCCCAGTAACTAACACAGCACCCACACTTACACACATACTAACACAAGCATACACACTCCCTCTCACACTTACACCAGAATATCAATATATAATGATTTGCCCAACAGCCCAAAGCTTTGGGTGCAAAGTTAATATTTCTTAATTTAAGGCTGTGCTTCAACAACTCAAAGATGAGCTCTCATAATAATCTTATACTAATAGCTTTTGTTATTCTATTTATTTTTTTATTCCTAAGGCACTGTTTTGGGGAAAATCTCACAATGACTTAAACTGCATGATTTTATTGGAGCCTATCCGAGGCTGGGAAGGTCAGGATATTCAAACATATGGACATATTGTCATGTCTTCGTTAGCTGTCATGCAGATGAATCAAACACAGGTAACTAGTGACATTTATTTTTTGGGTGGCCCCTTACTTTACTAGGACACCCATTAAATTAGCAATATTGTTTCTGTATTTGGACTAATTGGCTGTAAATGTCTGGTTTGCTTGTGTATCCAGATACAATGACATACAGTGTACCATTTGTTTTCACGATCTGCACTTTTAGAACATATTTTTATTCTTTATATCAAACCGGTTGTCACCATAGAACCGACACAGTACGTGTGCTTATGCCACAATTTTTTCTCTACAGGAGATATTTGAGTGCTTTTTGGTGTTGTTCCCTTTCCATTTACTTATTTTGACCATGGATCACTACGAAAGAAGATTTATTTACCAGGTAAATAAATACATCTGCAGTACAATGGCATACAAAAATGAAGCAGTTATGGCAATATGGGATAAATTATTGATCTATTGATTATTATCTATTTTTTGCATATGTCTTCGGCTTTTGATACCACATGATAGTGTTAGAATGCATGAGGCTGAATCTTCCATCTGCATACAGCTTTTCCAATCTCATTAGATCTCATTGATGCATGATAGGAACCACTATCGCTCATACAAATACATATCTGTATCTGAATAGAATCTGGCCAACAATTCTGTATACTTATGGTGGGTTGAAAATTGTGATCTATTTGTGTGCTTTCTACACTATGAACTATTTTTCAGTATTTTCTCCTATATAACGGTTACCTAAAAAGCTAAAGATTCTGCATTGAACTTTAACGAGATCTTTTTAAAGGGAAACTAACTCACTATAGTATGCGCATCACTTGAGTGTTTAACACTTACTACTTAATATCTTTTTCTATTTTCACCTTCAGCCATGTGACTTGCTACCAATCACCAGAAGTACCTCATTTTCTATCTATTTAAATACTATCTACCTTCTCTACAGGGCCTCCTACCTCTTTCTGGAATGAGTGTGGTTTGCGCTAATGCAAGTACGGGACATACACTGCAAATCAGCGGTAAGTATAACATTAGTTTACTAACCTATGGTGCACAACATGTTGTATAAATCAGAAGTCTGTATTGGTAAATAATAACTATAATATCTATAGTCCTACCCAAAGGTTGCACACATTGATGAGAAACCTTATTATCATGGCTACTGTGCTATGGTTTACTCTTTATATAATTTGTGCCAAATTCACTTCTGCCCTAACAGGTCCAATGATAGAACCTCGTCAGCTGTCCTGCCTTAGCTCCAGTGAAAGAAATCTTTGGATGGGCACTCTTCAACACCACATTCAGGAAGCCAATACTCATTGTCCCCCCATTTCACCAAACATTAGCATTTTACCCTACCTGGTGAGTCTGTATTAATTTAGCATTTAGTAGTGCACTATATTGTTTTCCCTCCTATTCAATCTTCAATCCTTAATCTTCTTTTATCACCCACATCTCCGCCGACATAACCCGGCATCTTCCTCCAAAATGTCAGTGCTGCGGTGGCGTCCTCCACAATCAAATGCCGGCGCTTGTGGTGACATCCTCTCCTCCAATTGAAGAAGTTGGTGTCATTGCAGCACCGCCATAATGTGCTCAGTTCACCTGAGGGCAATATGGTGGTGCTTGCAGTGACATCCTCTCCCTCGATCGGAGGATCGCGGAGGACGTCACTGCAGTGTCACCATATTGGTGGACGTTGCCAGGTAATGTCTACGCAGATGTGGACAAAGAAAGAAGATTAAGAATTGAAGATTGAAAATAGGAGAAGAGAAGGGAGAAGATAGAAGATGCAGAAGAAGACGCGGAAGCAGAAGTGCTCGGCAGAAGTGGTCGGCAGAAGCGAAAAAGGTCGGCAGAAAAGGTTGGGAAACATTTAGAGAGCAGGAGAGAGTGAGCTAGAATGAGAATGTGAGAGAGTGAGTGAGAGTGAATGGGGGCACTATCCCCCCTATTCAACCAAAAAAACACGATAAATGGTCTTTATAGAACTAAAACATGTCAAATACTAGTTTATGGTATCACTTGTAAGGGTAGTATAGCTCTATTTTGTATCATTAACATTTATTTTTATCCCTTTCTTAGGTTCGTATGCTCTGTAATCGCTTCACTTTCTGTTCCTGTATGTTTTATGATCATTAGACCATTGTGTTATAGGTTTAAAAATATATGCACATAATACACTATATGCAGCTCTGTCAATACCACAGCTATTAAATTCCACCACTTGATATCAGGTCTAGCTCCTAACAGACGTTATATATTATTTGTACATTGCCAGCATAATAAAATAAACAAGATACAAACCTTACTAATAACAGGAACACCAATAGTCACTGGTACCGAAGGAGGGTCCTGCTTTTATGAACATACAAACTATTAGGAAATATTATTATATGTTTGTAATATAGGTGATGTAAATAGTAATTGTAATATTTTGTTTTGCTTTATCTGTGAAGGTGCCATGTGACAAATTGTGGAAAAAGAAAGAACTAATTAAATATTTAATGCATTGCCCCATCCAGAAGTGGGAAGGCAAAGCAATCCAGCACCTGGGCACTGCCATTTTCTTGTCTGCAGCACGGGTGGCTCACGCCATAGATGCGGTATGCAACCCACATCTCATATCAGCCACCTAACTAAATCAGAATGGGTGTACCAGTCACCCTACCCGGGAATTCTCTGAGTTTGCCCTGGAGTCTCTGGGTGAAGTGCTGTTTCTCTGGGTCACTCTCTTCTTTCTCTGAGCATGTAGCCACACCCACTTTCTGACCATTTCCCCCTTCTCTCTTAACCCACTTAATGCTATCTGGGCCTTGCCCTTGAATAACCTTGCCCCTTGCCTGGGTTACCATGGTCCTCATATGGCTTTCCTCACCCTCATGAATGACTAGCACCACTCCCTCCTGATGGCACTTCCTTGGAAGAGGGAGAAATTCAGGTAGCCAGTCGTTGGTAGATCCCAAGTATGCCAGTGAGTCATTTTCATACACATATGTATATATATATATATATATATATATATATATATATATATATATATATATATATATATATATATATATATATATATATATAGTGCAAGGTAGTAAAATCGGATACAGTAATATTATTTCTAAGATGCTCTTGTGTTTTCTACTCTGCAGGACTTTGAAGATCGACTTCTGGTTCTGTTTCCTGATGACTTGGTGTTCCTCTCTTTAGATGCTAAGAAAACAACTGTGACACATCATGTGAGTGTCCAACTCGAGTCCTCCTGTAAAAGCACATCCCATTGGTTCTTATGAAGCTGGTACCAGTCCACTGCATGAAGACTGTTTACAAAACATTCTTTAATACTTTGGAAAGTTGATAGAACATCAGGGAAGAACAATGTACAATGCTTAAAAACCTTATTGCATGCATAAGCAAAGTAGTCTTACAGTTAAATTGAAGTTATACATCAAGGGCAATTCTGGTGCAAAATGATAAATGTATAACAATCACCATACCATTCCTTTAGTTTCTATGGCCTTACCACACCAGAAATGTTCTTCATATATAACCCAAAAAACACAAAGACAAAATATAGTACTACGAGTACTGTGCTGTCACAGAAAGCACAGTACCACAGAAAACAGAGACTTATGAGTAATTATTTCTGAAGATTTAAAGCTAAGCAAGCAGTGCAACAAAGTGTTGGAAAAGGCAAGCAAGGTGCTGGGTTGTATCGATGGAGACAGAAATGGCGGAAAGAAGGGATTGTTATGCCACTTTACATATCTTTTGTTAAGCCTCACCAAAGGTATTGTTAACATGAAAAGAAATGTTAGAACTGGAGGTCATAATCTAAAACTAATGTACGGAAGTGTTAACTTTACTGAGAGGGTAGTAGATAGGAATCATTCTGTCCTATTTTCTTCTTTCCTGCTGTAAAAACATTTTTTTAATTTGCATTACATTCGGTATACCCATATCTCTACCCCACGCATGCTGACCTCTACTGCTTCTGCTTGAAGGATAGTCCCTCTGGCTACCACATCTCAGTAAAGTAAAGCTTCTTTTGGCATTGAAATGGAGTCTCTGACCCTCTAGTTTTAGGGTATGACCTCTATTGTACTACTACTTCTTTAAATAATATATTACAGGTTTGTCATGTTTAAATAGTTTAAAATAACAAAGAAATGTTTGAAAATATTTTTTCCGTCGTAGCCCCTGTGTGACAAAACCAAATGGTAGAATTAATCTAGTCCAGATAAATTAACAAAGAAAAAATATGTGACTAAATCGTTAATGCTGTTGATCTTGGAATTATGACTCTTATAGCAAAGTGAATAAGTAGTGCCTGGATTTTATGTCTTTTTTTAAATATTTTTAGGGTACACTTCCATTAAATGCAATTCGTGTCAAGGAAAGCATAGTGTATAACGGGAGACTGGAGTTTCTTATCACAGGTGGGTATTCTGGCATTATGTATTCTATGAATGCAAAATGATAAAAAGTAATTGATGATAAAAGTCCAAACTTTTAAGGTTAGTTTAATTACTTGCAAGTCCATTTGAGTTGGCAAAAAAGCCGAAAAATATCCAACTGACACTTGCACTTACAGAAAATCACTTAAAAACTTTTGTACCCCACACTCCTAGGTTGGTTTCAAGGGGATTTGAGGGTCCCCTCTAAACAGGGAGGGGGTGCTTTTGACTCTCCTCACCCCCATCCCATTAATAATCTGCTGCCATCGTGCACAGAGAGTTTTTTGCATCTGTTTTTTTTTTTTATCTATTTTTGTCAGGCTATTTTTTCCTATTTTATTTGGGTGACTCCTTTCCCTGGGCTGAAGATGAGGACCCGTTGTCATTGACCTGATTTTATCAGTAAATAACTATTTATGTTTATGTTTGTTTCTTGCATCACTCTGTATTGCGATTAGTCATAATATCTAGTTTCAATGCCACAGAAGAAGATAAAAAAGTAACACCAAGTTCTTCATTCTCATGAAAAAGCTGAGGAAAACTTCCCTTATTAGCAGCTGGTTTAAGGTGGATTAGAGTGTCCTGTGACTATGGTCTCTAGTAGAGAAATCTGAAAATGTTATGGTATTACCTTTTAAATTGTTTTATATTAGGAAACCTCATGATAATACTAATAAACGTATATATTTCACCCAGAGACTGCAGCTTGCATATGATTAAAACTGTACTGCCCTACTTGCCACCATTATATAGCATTTTTTTCAGGTGTCTTTCATTTTAATTAGCACTACCAAAGCCCTTCAATTTTTAGTAGAAGTAGTACAGTACTGCTCGCGGAAAGAATTTCTCGAACTTCGCCACAAGAATAACAAGACGACACAATCAGATGCCAAAATGAATACTGTTTATTGGTGAAAACATTGGATTTTTGTGACACAAGACAAAGTGATTAAGGGTAAACATACAGGACACCAATTGGTGTGCTTGTCTTTATCTATAGTCAATGGGGCATCAGATATAAAGGGCGAGTTTTCTATGGAAGTGGCCAATAGATTCAAACATGGACAGGTGAGACACAGAGGTATGAAGACGGGGCATAACTACACACAGAGTTACAATTATATAAAGTTCTACCATATAGTTACAGAAGCAACATAAATATTAATACAATAAAAGGCATTTATCAACAGGAACATTAAATTAACAGGACCGGGTCCTGTTACACATCTGACAGGAAGCGGCCGTATCACCTAATCACACCACAGCATGCACTTTGAGAACGGCAAAACCACTTAACCACCATTGAGATCAACATTAATCAGATGAGACGCACGTTTCTACTTTGAGTTTTCTGAGAAAGAATCTCTTGTGATTAATGTTGATCGAAGTTTATTATTTGCAGGACTTGAAACAGTAAGGGTGCCAGCACTGAATGGGTTAAACGTCCTAGCTAGCTAGTTAGGCTGTTAAATTGCTAACTGCATTTTATTTACTACCGTGGTTGCAATTAAAGCTTAAGTCAGGTGATTGAATCGAACCCATAGATCTTAATCTTGATTTATTGTTGTGGCAACAATATTGAATATATTTTTTTTTCATTTTTCATGTATTCTTATTTATTTTAAGGTCTAAATAACACATTTCAATCAAAGGTATTGTGATCGTAGTCAAATAAGAAAGTGGAGATGGAAGAAACATTACATTTTATAAAAAAAGACCTGATTCCTAACAAGCCATTTTTCCTCCTATTCATGTTAACATATCTGTTTTTATTTTGTGATCGTGCCTTTTTGATTACCAATCTCCAATAACCAATGTGCTTGGAACATGATATATGCTAGCACTTTTCATGGTGCAAAACTTGGGAAATACAATGTGTGAAATGTAAGTATCTTAATTAGGTATCTCGATCCCTGGCTTGGAGTTGTGGTTAAGGTGTTAGACTTCCATCCCGTTGCCCGTAAGCTCAAATCCGGCTACTGCCAGCTTGTTGCCATGCCAGTAATGTCAAGCGTACACACTCCTTGGCAAATGTGGTAATTGTTAACCATGTTACAATTACCTTGGTGCCCATAAAATTCAAGCAAAAAAAAAACCTGCAAATAAAATGAAAAAAATTGTTGCTCATAAATAATAGGTATCTTGATAACATACCAAAATATATCTAGTTCCTTAATGAGAGAAGATGCCTACCCACTGCAAGAACCATTTAAATCATTATCATTTAGCATACAGATTGGTTATTGCTCTGATAATCAAATAACAATAATTTAATGACCCAATAGATTGATGTGTTTAGGCAAAGCATTACATAGTGTTCATTTTGAGACACTTTTGATTGTTTGTGTTGTAGGTGATCTTATGGAACCAATTGTCATCTCTTATTTGACTGCTGAGGATTACAATAAATGGATATTCTATCTACAAAAGGTACATTTATATATGCATCATATGGAGTTTAAGAACTGGGACACCTGACAATTACACCAACAGAGACTTTTATGACATTGCATTCTAAATACATAGACATTAATATGCAGCTAAAGCAGCTTCCACTCTTCTGGTAAGGGTTTTCACAAGATTTTAGAGTGTTCCTGTGGGAATTTGTGCCCATTCATCCACTAGAGCATTTGTGAGGTCAGGCACTGATGTTGGGTGATATGGCCTGGCTTGCAATCTCAATTCCAGTTCACCCCAAAAGTATTTGAATGGGTTGAAGTCAGGGCTCTGTGCAGCCAAGTTCTTCCACACCAAACTCATCCGACCATGTCTTTATGGACCTTGCTTTGTGCACTGGGGCACAGTCATGCAGGAGTAGAAAAGGGTCTTCCCCAAACTGTTCCCACAAAGTTAGAGATTACAGCGGAGACTGGTTGTGTAAAAAGCAGGAAGGCAAAGTATTATACTTATACAAACATATTTCTAAATACATACGTTTAACTACATGCTTTAGTTATGTTCTAATGCCATGAACCTATGTGGCATATTCATACATACAAAATATTTTATCACAATAAAAAAGGGGATAGGAATTAGGCACAGATCAAAATGTTTTTAGTACTTGTGAGCCAAGTGTTGCCATGCCGCTGTATTTGTGCATGTCTGATCTTTTATAATTATAATGTTTTATTGCAGCCAGAGCAAGACAGTTGTTCCATCAGCCTGCGCCCTCCACCATCGGTGCCTTCTAAACACAGAAAAAGATAAAAAGATAAGCAAATTTCTTGAAAGGGTTCTGAAGAAAAGTTAGCCTTCGAGAAGGGAAAAAACACATACACTGCTCGTGTGGTTTGTAAAGTCAAACTGGAAATTACTGATGTATCGTTGACTAAAGCACAGACTGAGGATGTCAGTTGCTACAAAAGCAGCGTTATCTGTATATCAAAATAACAGACATTCAGAACGTTGTCCAGGAAGACGGCACAAGTAGAAAGGGGAAGCGAAAAAAAATTTGAACATTTGAGCAACTATCTGGCTTTCAAGGTCAGAGAACACGGTGCATTCACGTGATCCTGGCTGAAAAATACCATACATGGTCATTTGTAAGTGGATTAAAACGAGTATTAGGCGTAAGTGCAATAAAATAATGCAATGACATGGAAAAATCTGCTTTTTATTATTTGTGCATGTCTGGCCAACCTGAGGCCCTCCAGCTGCTGCAAGACTACATCTGCCATACTCCTCAGCCTGCCACTTAGCTGAAAGAGCATTATGGGAGATGTAGTCCTGCAGCCGCTGGAGGGCCGCAGGTTGGACACCCCTGCCATAAGGTCAGCTTCTATAAGTAATCTACTTGAGGTAAGCTTTCTTTCAAAAAAAATTCTTAGGACATTTTTTTATGCTTCCACAAAGATACAGGCAAAGGAGAAGAAGGTATACCATGTATTTGGTGGAATGAAAAGCAAGTGCCGTCAAAATGAATTTGTTTTGTCTGAGATAAAATGTCACACAGAATGATGGGCATTTCTATAATGCCAGTGACTATGATGAATACCGTTAAAAGTATTCAATAGCAGTCATTTCAACATAACTTTCTGGGGACAGTTTTTGAGAAACACAGAAATGGAAGACAGAAGTCTCGATCAAGGTATGACCCCTGCAAATGGAGACTACCTAAGGACAGTGTCTATGCTTCCCCAATTATTGTTTGATTTATGGAACCATGGCGGATATGCCTCATTCCATTAAGAGATGAACTCTATCCTATTTTCATGTTACCAGATCTGTACACATTCTAAGTAATAAGCTGTATCAGTCAATAAAATGTTCTAACAATAGCACCCACATTTATAGAGAACAACAATTTAATGTATCTTGATGTTTTATAAAACTATTGGTTTCTCCAACATTTTGTGTTACTTTATTCTTGGTACTAAGGTCCCAGCCTAATGCTCAACATAGTTCTTATGAACCATCCAAAACAGCAAACAGCAAAATTAACTGGATAGAAAAGTGTATAGAATTATGCATTTCAGAAAGAAAGTAGAGAAGGCATGTTGCGTCTGTAAATAAAAAAAACATGATGAATCATGAAAGATCATTTAAGAAAAACACACCTGAAAAACAGTATGGTTTTATCAGTTTTTATTGTAAATGAGATACAATAAAGAATGGGGACTGCCCACCCAAGATAGACAAAAACAGATTTATAGACAAAAATAGATTTATTCACAAGCTTACATTGCAACTTATTCTCAGCGACTGCCCATATACTGACCCATCAAACATAATCACAATTATTTCCTAAAATTGCATGTTCTAGAATCTAGGAAATATTGAGTTACACACTAAAATGTATAAAATATTTATTTTTGCAAACATCATATGCAGATGTGTACAATTCAAAGTTCGTTCCTACCGGAATCAGAATCTTCTATGTGTCTTTGGTTTTGAATGTATTGACTCCAACCAGCCAATTCCATATATTGTAACGCTTAATACAGAATAAAATGTCTAGGTTTCTGGAAAGAAAGCATATCTCCATTTTGAAATATCACAACTAGCATATTGACGGTTTCTCCATTGTGACTTCCCCGTGTTCTTCTTCTGGATATTGGCAGCTCCAGGAATCGATATCATATTTCTGGGCCATAATCATATTACAATCAGGATGTTCACCTAGGAAATGGCAATTGTGATATTACAGTTAGACATAATCAAATTTCCAAATAAAAATGGGTTTCTCCTACTTTTTCCTTTTGAGGTCTTCCATCAATTTAAATCATCCTGTCCAACCAGGAAATTCAAGTGCTTCTAGTAATTTCTGTGTAGTTTATTTAATTTGTTTTATCTATTTTCCCTTGCTGGATTTAAAATTTAAGTTCAAGAAGACAGAAAGAGAAAAAAGTGAAATAACAGAAGCTCACATGGTACTCTTATATCTCTGATGTGTCAATGTTATATGCTGCCCAATTTGGGTTAGAAATCTCAATATACGGACTCAACCCTAATAATGAAACATAACTCTATACCGAACATCAACCATCATGTTAGTGCCCAGTTGTGAACATCCTTCAAATTTAAGAACATTAGTTAAAAGTTAGTTTAACGTTTAGTTAAAAGGTCAATATCTACTCTAGCGAGGAAGGACCTGGAGACCTCTGTGAGACCACCCCCAGAATTTGTCTTGAAATAAAAGTGTCCTTCCACACCGGGAAGTAAGATGTTGGAAGCACGTATGAACATGTAAACAACAATTGAAAAATTCAGAGGATCCTTCTGTGAGGCTTTGTGAGAATTTTCATAAAAATATTTCTACCACTTTTCTTCAATGTCTTGGAAATCGCAGAAAAACAAAACATCAGCATGGCTTCTTTGGATGAGGATCATAGTTGTACCCAGACCTCCTTTCTACAGGAACATTTGGTAGGCTATAAGGGAGATATCCAATTTCATTTACAATGGATGACTGCGCCTAGCCAGCAAAGTCTCCATAGGATGCTGTTGCCAACAATACTTGTAACATTATAGCATTATAACGGTAGAGGAACATCCAAAATAACTGCACCCCTGCAAGTTTTTATAAAACTAGGAACTTCATCCAGCCAAGTCACAGAAATGAACATCCATCCACTAAACTGCGTGTCCATGAGACTTGGTAAAAATCCAGCAACAAACTCACACAAGTTGGACAAAACTTAATAAAATAAATTAGCATTATTAATGCTATTTAAAATAATTATTAACCAGAAAATCCTCCCACTTTAGTCCATTATATGCATTTTGTCAAACAGCAGGTTATTAATTTGATGTTTTATCTTTCATGAGAACACTCACATGCTCCTACACATTCGCTTCGGACCAGAAGCATAGTGGAAAACACACACATATATATATATATATATACATGTTTAAAGGTCAATTTGGTTTAATGTATCATACATACAATATGTGTGGGTGGTTTGGGAAGTGGAAAAATTATTTTCTTGAAATTTTCAGAGATACCTAGAATAGATTTTAGGGCTTTTGGCTGGGACTACAGAGGACAACATTTGATGCTAAGTGGTAGAAGTTATTTAAAGGGGAACTCTCCCTAGGTGTTATAGTTTGCGTAGTTATTAGGGTACCTAGTGTTGTGTGATTAGTAGCTAAGTGTTAGGTAAAACAGTGTGCAGGAAAACATATCTGATGTTTCCCACGGGTGTCCTTACTTGCAGGTTTCCTTGGTTTGCACAGCCTGCTATATCTTCTCTCTTCCGACCAGACCAAACAGGGCAGTTCTACACTGGGATGATGTCAGATGCCTCTTGAGTAACGATGAGTGGCTTCAGTCAAGGGGCATCTGATGCCATTTGAAGTCTCTGTATTTTTTGCTGCGCATAGTATATAGTTAAAGAGTACCTTTACATTTGTTGTAGCACCCACAGTAAGGATAATGGAGAACTGGCATAAGTTCCACAAGGTGGTGTTTTTTCATAGATCTTCTTACCAAAGAACGGAATAATACTGACCTGGAATTTGCAACCTTGACTTAATCTTCCAGATGAGGACATGAATAATGACAGACATCAAAACTAGAAATGCAACCAAAATCGGGAGAACTAGAATCTCTGAGGAAGCAAAAGAGAAGGCAACTTAAACAATAGATTCATAGGCTCCACAAAATATAATTTCTGATGCATATCAAGTTCACCTCTGACTTGTACCATATGTATTGAGGTATCATTTTATCCAGCATTATGGCACAGGTAGACTTTAAATTAATTTTTTTACAACCATCTCTATGTAAAAAGTATTACATTTACATAGTTAAAGAACAAGCTGAAACAAAGAGGGTGTGAAAGTATATCTATAAAATATGCAAAAACATTATTGTCACCATAAACACAATTTTAAAAAAAAATCCTGTTTTTTTTAAAGCGCTACCAGATTGCTAATACCAAGTGAGAACAGATGCTACAGTTGGTTATTGTGAAATATAGAAAACTATACAAAACATGTTCATTTGTATGATGGACATATCTTGGAACTTCCTATTGTAGGCTACCTCTTTTGGGGGAGTGGATCTGGGAATAGATTTTAGGGCAAGTAGGGTGACCACATCTGCCATGTTTTCCAGGACACATATTTTCTATATTGCTGACCAGCCACGATAAAATGCTGCCCTGCAGTATGTGGGATGTATAGACATATTTAAGGGAACCAATTAGTCAGATATACACCCCCCGTCCTGCAGAGCAGCATTTTATCTGGGCTGGTCAGCAATATAGAAAATATGTGTCCTGGAAAACATGGCAGATGTGGTCACCCTAGTGACAAGGCTAGCCTCTGACAACCATAAGAGGGTGGGAAGTGGTAGAGAAGTGGGCATTGACAAACATCGCTTCCCTGCCTGCAGAAAGTAGAAACCGACCCAGAAACCCGAGGAAACTCCAGACTCTGGCTCAAACCTGGACAGTTCTTAATTATGATGATTACAAGCAAGGAAATGCAGATTTTCAGCAGAATTAAACCAGGTTGAAAGGATGGTAACAAGGTTCAAGCACACTCTTTAGCAGACTTCAGGAGAGGACTGGAACCTTTTGGCCAGGGAAGCATGTAAAGCCATGTGGCCCAATCAGTCCCTTGACCCGCCATCTCCCGTAACTAACATACATACTGGCAGACATTCTAACACACACATCAAATGCCACTTGTGTTAAGCCACTTGCAATACTATTGCCAAAATCATACCCAAACAAAAGTCACCTCTGTTATTTTTCATTGCCAGTACTAATTCTGTAAGAGTTTATGTAGAGTGTAAATAGCAACAAAGCCTCTTCATGTTCCCCTTTTGTGAGTGTATATACTTACAAACCCAACCAGAAAACAACTATCATTCAAATAGTTATTGACCAGAATGAGAATAAACTAATGGCAACCACCTAATGGAATGATACTGTTTGTCTTACACATGATGCTGTTTGGCATACAGACTAATATATCATTATACTCTTGTTATTTTTGTTTAAACAATGCTGTGCAACATTTATCAGTTCCTTGGACACATTAAATGCATTTCTTACTGGTGATTAACTAAAGTTTGAAATTGGAACTCAAAACTCTATTTTTTACCTTTGCATTTAACAGTGGGGACTTGGCACGGAGCTATACAGCTTTGTGCAAACAAATTCCAAGAGAACAGGAAAAGTAAAAAGAACAGCCCCGGAGGGAAAAGAAATTGGACGGAGGGGCCACATGAATTTAGTGCGGACGAGGTACCCATGGTCAGGCCTGTTGAAGGGGTTAAGGCATGACTAAGGGAAATTTTGGCACTGAAGGTGTTAAGCTAGTGGCACGTGCAGGGCCAGAAGGGAGGGGGTAATTACCCTCCCTTGGGGGGTATATAAGGAAGGGTCGTGGCCTTTAGGGGCAACCATTTTAAAGAAAATTTTCCCACCCATCCCTCCCCTGTTTTGGCATTCTGCCGGGTACTCTGGTTTTAAGCTGGTACGGTGCAGGAGTTAACCATCTAGGTATGGTTACTTGTGGTGCACAGAGGTGTAAGTGCAGGACACTCCAGGGGCATGCGCCTCTGTGAATCGTAAGGTCATGTGACTGCCGCGCTGGGGGACACCGGCAGTTTCAGCAGGGATACAGGTGGACACGCCCATACCAGCAGGTTACTTATGTGGTTATTAATTTGGTTATTAAGTGGTTATTAAAATGTTTACAATTGGTTATGTTATTTATATATATTGTGTCAAATTGGTTGTGGTAATAATATTTGACACTTTATAACATGTTAATAAAGGTTGAGTGTCGCGGTGCTGAAGTTATTTTAAGTCCGCACCGCGGACAAATAATTCCATATCTGACATTAATAAAGCTTTTAAAATAAAGAAGTGTCTCTTGTTTTATTTGTAAAGAGGTACCGAAACTGGACGCTACTACATTCAAGTATACAGAGATTTTTCTACCATGCATTGCTCCACAATGTACCACATCAAACAGCCATACACTGTAAATGTATTTCATTTCTAAAATATTGAAATCACTTTTGATATTAACTGCCTTTTGGTCTACAACTTTCAGAAAATAATAAATAATTACAAGCCCAGCACTTTCACTTGTGGTTTATTCATTTTTGTTAGTTGATTCTAGTAGCTACCAGTAATTCATTAATTATTATTAATTATTCTAAAATTAAAGAGCACACCCAGGTTACCTGGGCATTTGGCTAGGGAAGAGAAGGAGTAAATCTGATTGGAAAGTGAGCACATCAAGGGTGGCTATAAGCAGAGGGCAACACTGCTTTCTCCACCCAAGTGGGCGCCTGGAGGCTCAGTAAAAAGGTTGCCATACCCGGAACTATGAGTGATGATTAAGAAGCTGACTTTTGTCCATTTGCATAATGTACAGGTTTCAGTATACCTTTCAATAGAACTTTTGTAAGATGGCTCACCTGGAGCTTCCTATGGGAGCCAGGTTGGAGAAGAGCTGAGTTGAGGGGCAGGTTTAGTCATACATAGGCATGGCTAGCCCTTATCATGTCAAAGACACTATGGGAAGAGGCTAAATGCCACTCATCCCAACTGGAGAAAAAATAGCTGTTCAAGAGACCTGGTAATAAGTTATGATACTCTGAGACTCTGGAACAAATGTTGAGGTTACCTAGGCACTTAAAATGTACTTTTTCAACCTAGGACTTACAAAGTCCTGCATATTCCAATAATATTTTTTAAATAGGACCATCTTCTCCTTCTTTACCAGTATATTTTAACATTTGTTAAGCGTATTGTCATTCAAATTTGTCTTTAGTTTGTCACAACTACAGAATCTGCTTGTGCTACATAAATAAATCCAACATGATGTAATGTGATTTGAATATTGAGCAAACAGGTAACCAATTATTATACAAAATCTATATTATTATAAGTAAATCTAAGAAAAGAAAACAGTTGTAAAAAAAAGTTTTATTATTTGTTTTCTACCTTTCTTATATGAAACACATGGGGTTGACCTCTGAAGTTCTTTTTCAGTAGAGCTTTGAGTAACAGGATAGAGAGGCCTGTCAATGAGAGTAATATGTTGACATTATTGCCGTGATCACCTGAAACACCTTTCTCTGTAAAGTTAGAATCCTTGTAAAGATCATTATTAGAACCAGATTTCTGTTAGGCTGGCCAATGGGCGTATTACTAATGGGTCAAATTGGAGATCACCAGATTCCCCTAAACTGTAAAACTGAGGAATTACTCCTCTAACATATGTCTCTTAAAAGAGTTTCTGTGCTTCCTGATCAGGTTGTCATGGCATGTCTTGATGTTCCACATAATCTGGCCATTGGTGTATTTATGTGAAAGACACCAGCCCTGGCTCATTGCAGCGCCACAAACGAGCCTCTCTTAAATACCTAGAAGGACATATTTTCTGTTAAAGAAGAATGGTCCTAAGGCCGGTCGCCCCAACCTAGGGTCATATAGAGCCTTGATTGGCTCTGGCTGGATCTCACATTGGTACTGAAACACCTGCAACGGCGTCAATTACTTTCAGCCATATCTCTAGCTTGGATATGAAAACAGAAGTGATAAAAGCCAAAATGTTGAAAGGATCCAAAACACTCACCTTTGCACCGGCTCACAGAAACCACTGATGCTGTCGTAATATGTTCCATTTGGACAGGCCTCACATTTGTAATCATACATATCTGTACCTTAAAAAATGTACACAGGGAGTTATTTTATTACCACGAATATAAGGGGAGTCAGAATGATGTATTGCTGCCTTTTTGTGGTACCCATTTTAACTTAATGAATTAATAATAATCTATCAGTTAGTGAGATTGATGACATTATGGAATCTAATAACTAAAAGGAAAGTTTGTGTGAGAATTGTGATTGCAACTTCTTGATACATTAAAAAAGGCCCACTCCAGTGAGCTTCTGCTGTGGTAGGTGCTTGGCTGGTCCTGTATAATCTATACTTAAAAGTCTTCTTTTTTTTCTCCCTAACCTATTGGATTATGCATTATGTAGGGTCAGCCCAGCCCTTCCAAGTGGAAAAACTAGCTGTTCATTCTTTAGTGAAGTCAAGGAGTTGAAACAACTCTGATGCCCTTCCTCTATTGATTTTTTTAAAGTTGAGATTGTGTTCCTTTTTTAAAATTGATTTCACATTAAAGCAAAGGTTACCTTGGAGTGATGGTGGCAAGACCCTAAGGTTGTTTTTTTGCCCTTGGAGTCTCCATTAAACATCTTCTATGGGATCTTCAAGAAGATGAGGTCTGGGTGGTAGTATCAGTTCTAGTTATTCTAACAGAGACAAACTCTTGCTTGACACAACCTACCTCTAGCATCACATTAGCATCTCAAAAAGCATCATGGGCAGGCCATTTAACATTTAGTCTTTTGTACTGAAACACTAGAAACATTATGAATTTACCTATTCTCTTTAACTCTTGACCTTCCTCGCAAGTTGGTAGCTGTAAGCATGCCAGTCAACGTATTTCATCACAACCATAACCTTCATTACAACGGCCCTCCTCTGGCAGAGACATAGCATCATGGCATGGATCTTGTACATTTACTGTAAAATTTAAATTGTTTACAGTTATTAATAAGGCATGGTTCATTTTTAATGGATGCCGTGAATCATGCACAGTTTTCACTTCCTCTTTAAACATATTTAAAAATAGTTTCTACATTTTCCAGGCCTGTTAACAATTTAAGACTTTGTTTTTCTGAGCTAAAACATTTATTTTTTCAAAACTTTGGATTTTTATTCTAAGTACATTCTTTCATAGTAGTTAATCTCCAGGTCAGCCAGTGGTGTGGTTATGAAAGGGTTAACCCAAATCAACCACTTGCCCCACAAGGCACATAGGTGGTTAGTGGTGCCTAGCTGCAGAATTTCTTCAACGCCCCTGTGTACATACACACATACTAACGCTCAAACTTTGCTTTAACACCCACTCACTCTAATACTATACACATACGTACACATTATATCTCCTTTTCCTCGTACCATTAACCCTTGGTTTAACCCTGACTCACTATCATCATATGCTGACACACATATTCATGGTAACGCCATACACTAACACCTACAATCATGCCAACACCATACACTAACATTCACTCTAATACTGATACACACTCATTCTAACACCAAATAATAACACACACATTCATGCTAGCACTATACAGTAACACGCATGCATAATAACATACATATAGACACACACTCACTATGACATCGTACACAAACACACACTCCCGCTCTATCCCTCTCCTATCATCCATGCAGTTCACACTCCTCTTGCTTCCCCTTCTTCTTGCTTCGTGCTGAGACCTGTCTTCACGGTAGCTCTCATTCTCAATGAGAGCTGCCAGACCTCTGCCACTCTACTACTGTGTCTCTTACTAGGACACCACGGCGCTGTAGACCCACAACACCCACCTTAGTGCATCCCTGTCAACTACTTCTAATCTAAATGTTTTACCCTACCACAAAAAACATTCGCTGAAAATGCTTCAGGGTGATTTGGTAGCCCCTTTACTAAAGTAGATTAGATTGCCCTATGTAACCAGTAGTTAATGTGTAGTTAAGCAAACAAAAATGGAAAATCCAAGAAATAAAAGTGAGAAACCCACATAATTCCCAGTGTATGTAGTAGGAGTATGTGTGAATTACCATATGTTCTTGTTAATAATTGTATTAAACATATCACTTATGATATTACTAAGACATAGATAATATACGTCTAAGGAATAAAACATCCCCATTATACAGGAGAAGGTTTATCCATTATGTTTCCTATCACTGATGAGAGCACACTGTCAGCATTATAGAACATTTTAATGTTATACGTCTTGTAATAAACCCTGGCTGTATTTAGTACCATGAACATGCTATGTGTTGAGTATCTTGTGTGATCCTATATTCTGTTCCCTGTGTATTTTTTATGGCAAACCAGGACGGTATAACTGGTACCCTCTGAAGCAATCATGCTGGAGTGTCCTTGTTGGGCATCTGGTTTTACAATAGGATCTGGGTCAGATTTTCAGAGAACTTTACATCAGGATCAGTTCTGAATGAGATATATCTGAAATCTATGCAGGCACTCAAGATTTTGTTAACCACACCATTACCCTAAAAGTGGCTAACTAATCAACAAAAGCAAATACAAATAAAAAAGCTAAAATGTAGAGAACCAATTCAAAATAAATGAATGTATCTGGAAATGAATTATGAATTAAAGGACAAAAAGGAATCACTAAGCCAATAAATGCCTGAACACACAACATATACACACTAGTTGTTGGGTGATAATTTAGTTAGGTGGACAGGTTTAGACTTACCATTGTTGCATTTTTTGCAGCATATCATTTCTCCTCCTTTACGAACCTTAAACATTCCCGCATCACATTCAGCCGTCCATGAAGTGCCAAAGGTTGTTACCAACCACCAGAATGCAAATAAAAATGTTGTATTCAAGAACCAGTGATTTTTAACACTCATTTCAAATCACTTCCACTTCGCTTCTTTCTGGCAGGGTTGTGGAGCTCTGTACGGTTGGTTTCTTTTTTTTTTCTTTGTCAGGCTATGAAACTTGCTGACTAAAAGTGCAAATTAAATTTTTTCTATGTCGATTTGTTTCTATACTACAGTAAATGTTTCATCGGTTTATATATATCTCTTTATAACTCAATGACATCGGGACTCTGTGCTTCTAGCTAGTCCACCACTTAATTATATATATTTCCAACTTCCTTTGTGGTTTTGCTATGTAACAGACATAGTCACTGAAAAGCAGGGCTCTACAAAAATATAAGAAAAACAATTTTGACAGATGAGTGTGTTATGGATTGACAATATTAAGCAGTATAATCTGTCATTAGTAAAAACATCTGCCTATTTATCCATCAAATACATTACTTAACACAATAATTTATGCAAAAGTCTTCTGTGGATACAAATAACATGACAGAAAGACAGATGGTGTGGCTCCATTAGATTTAATTGTATTCACCGTGGACCAGTTTGTGTGTTTATTCACTAATGCAAAGCTTTGTTGTGAGTCAAACTTGTGCAAGATGCATCTCTTGATACATTAGGGTTCACCATATCTACAAGTAGTCTGAAACTCAGAAGGAAAAAAAAGCCTAAATGGAAGAGCTGTGCACGGGTTATTAAGAAGCAGTATCTATGGGAGCTGGTTCATAGAAACAAATAATTTGACAGCAGATAAGGACCATTCAGCCCATCTAGTCTGGCCATAGTAGCAAGAAAAGCTGGTGGAGAGGCTGGGTCTCATGCCATTCATGGAGAATAGCAGGGGACCGTTTATAGCTTAGCTTAGAAGATCAGACAAAGGATTCTTGTGTGAAGGAGATTTTTATATATATTGTTTGATGTTTAATATGGGATGCCGATACACCGCGGCACTGCTGGGGGGGGTGAGTTGTCCATGCACCCCCTTTACAATGCTCCTCGTGTGCCCCCTGTTAGCATTTTTTATACCTGCCACAAGGAAGCACCTAACAAACCCTCTCTTTATTACTTGTGGATGGCCATAAAAAGCTCTCTTCGTCATGCTGTGACTGATGTCAACAGTCAGATATAAGACTCTGTTCGCTTTGCTTGCGCAGGAAAGTTAAACGAGGATAGGCAGTCAGCCTGAGCAAAGCAGCATTGTAGAATTAGAAGAGGACAGCCGGTATGTCCTTCAGTTCAACATTAATAAAAATGCTTTTTATATATGCATGCTGCATGTCATTTACAGGGGATGTGAGATTTATTTTATTCGGTGATGTGTGTGTATAGTATGTATGTGTATATGTAAATATATAGCATTTTTTGATTGACCTTATGACTCTTAAGGTACATCCCCTTATACAAGGTAAATTATTTCCTATCAGAGTGAATACATAGAAATTCTTGGCCATTGATTTTGCCAAGTAAACTTGTGCATGTGTGTATTTAAGGAGTTAATGTCTTTTGTTAGCATTGCCATTAAGGGTACAACATTAAAAAAAACCAGTCCGGTTTAAAGAGGTTAATGGAATTCCTCCACTGTCTGGGGATAAACCAAAAGAACCGTGATATTGACCATTGCTGCTGACTTATTCCTCTTTTATACAACATTCCTAGAGATGTGGCAGCCAGTTTTTCTAGTTATGTATTTATACAAGAAGTTATGAAAGCTTGTCTAATAATGTCTACTAATATTTCGAGATTTCATGGTTTCAAGCTGTCAAATTAGGAGGAAATGTAGTAACATCACAAAACATCTGACAGACAATAACATCTCATATAAATGGGGGTTTCCCACCAAATTGCTAGTGAAACATCAACACTCTTTTAGAAAACCTGAACAAGTGGAAAATTATTTCCTCAAGTGAACGTTGGTTAAGAGCAAAGTTATATCTGGTCAAAAATTACAAGAATTTATTAAAGGTTTTATAATTAATATTACTGTGTATGATATATATATATATATATATATATATATATTATAGAGTAAGATCAAAATGTACTTTAGGTAATGTACACTTTAACCCCTTAATGAACAGAGATTTTCCTGGGTCAATGACCAGAGCAATTTTTCCATTTTTGATATGCGGCTGTTTAAATGTATTTTTCTTTTCTGTGATTTCACACACCCGTACAAATTCTATCTTCATTTTAAAGGGACAGTTAGCAGCATGCTAATTAGGTGGGGCCCGTGGATTTCCTTCAGGCATAGGCATAGACTAGGTACACCTCCTTTTTGGGAGACACGGGTTGTGAGCATAACCCCCATAACTGTCACTGTCATTAATGGGCTCAATATCTGAGGCAGTGGCGGTGTCCGAACTAGACACCAGAATCGCATAGGCCTCCTCCACAGTATACATTTGGGACATTTTAAATGCAGACATATAACTGTTTTTTTTGTTTGTTTGTTTCTTATTTATTTTAAACATTTTCCAACCTAACACTAACCCACTTTTCCCGCCAAATTGCCCACCTAACTGACTAATAAAGTAAGATTCCCACACAAAAAAACTGAACAGTACAATGTACTGATCAGAGAAATCTGAGCATGGGGCTGCAATGGTTAAACTAAATAAATATATGAATCAGTTTAATAAAAGCTCTTAAATGTAATTAATAATAATACGAGCCAGTGTCCCTGACCCAGGAAGCAAAGAGAGGCAGCGAGTACAGGGTGCACCTCCCTCTTAATTACATGAAGTTAACTAGTTAACTAATTCTAAGATTGCTATCAACACTGTGCTTATGACGATTTAAGTCAACATAAGGACGAAAAGGGGTTAAGCCCTTAAGGAGTGGGATATTTATTTTTTTTTGTACCCTTTGTGATCCTTTGTTTCTGTGATGTTTGTGTTTAGCTTTAATTTCTTTCTTTCTGATTTAGTGTACCCACACAAGTTATATATTTTTTTATAAGAATGGCTTTCTTTAGATACCATTATTTATATGGTAATAAAATATGGTGAACATTTTATATATTCTAACTTATTTAAAAAATATTTTACTCATCTACAAACGCTAATAAAAAAAACTGCTAAATAAGTACAAGTAGGGCATTGCTATTTCAAAATATTTTTTTGTAATCTTGTCATTCCGCACCCATATACTATTTGGGACATCTTTGAAGTTGGCCAATTCAACTTACCCCATCAAACCATATATGTAGTTCTTACGTATAGTACGGCAAGCTACTGTATTAAAATAATACAGGTGTAGTAAAGCTGATGAGTCACCTTAAGATGTGCCCCTAATGGACCCTCAAAACGAACGTACGCATCACCCTGGCCAGCCGTTGGTCCTGCTCCTGATGAAAGTTGGCTGGGTATTGACAACGTCATCCATTTATGATGGTTTAGGATCAGTATATATATATATTAATACAATATCACATTTATTTATTTGGTGCTTGCCTATGTAGTTATAACTGTTTCGATATTGAACAATATGGAACAGTTATCAATTTGAGAAACATTATCTGGTTACAACTTAACATTCTTAACCAAGTAATCACCTCTAATGAAATAGTACATGAAATATTTTAATAAATATTCAAATATTAATAGCAAAACAATTGACACAATGTCCTGAATGACTCAATTAAGAGCTTTAGAACACGCAATTGGATATTGAGCTGGTAGAGTGGACAAATATAAATTGAATGAAATATCTAACATCTCAGTTGATCTTAAACTTACCTCCTTCTATGAATTCGTTTCAACATTAGAACTCATAACATCAATTTTCCGCACACATTATTATTTATGACTTACTCTCTTGATTGATTCCCCACTTTCTTCTAAAAAATAATTGGGAAGCAAATATTTATGTTCAATTTGAAGCAAGAAAAGGGGTTAACTCTGTATTACTGAAAAATGCTATACATGGTCTATATGGGTTACCACTCTTGCTTTTATTTGTTTACTTTTCCATTAAGTCTGACACAACGTCAGACTTAATGGAAAAGTAAACAAATAAAAGCAAGAGTGGTAACCCATATAGATAAAACATATTTTTTATTTGATTTTCCAGTATTCTGTATTGGCCTTCACAATTATAAAAGAAAAATAAATGTCCCTTTATATGACTTATTTAATTAATTACAGAGACGTTTGATGCCGTAGATGGCATTATTGTTACAATGCATCATAACCTATTCACACACTGATGGGGACAAGTTAAACGTCAGTGGTGATGTTGCTAAAACAACCACATAAGCTAAACCAAGAGAGATAGATTTTTAGATATTTAGATTTCCATAATGTTGCAATTGTTTCCAGGGAACTCTTCTTGTTTAATATTATTAATTACAGAATACTTGCTTCAATTCTGCTAATCCCAAATTATTAAATCTTCAGAAAAAAACAAATACTGCTGTTCTTTATGGCTGCCAGCAGAGGGCGTGCTATCATACCTATTCTTTTTATGTGTTCTGGGTACATAATGGCAGTCTGAGACAAGAACTAGGAGAATGAACATTTTCGAAGGGAATCAAAATTCTTACAAGCTGCGGGAGATCAGGTTTTATTATGCCAGAGATAGAACATAACCCCACTGAATGCCTGTGTTTGGTTATTCTACTGAATCAGTGGATCAATAATTTACATAAAACACAAGGGATCTGAAAGGAAAAGCTAAGGAAAAGTTTAGTAAGCTTGATGGCCCATTCTTATTATTTACTGTATGTTTAAAGTATGTAATGAGCCAGCTTATTTTACCATGTGGTGCTGTGGATATGCTCATCGGACAAATAGCTGACGACATTTTATTATAAGGTGTACAGAAACTCGAGAGACAGGGTGGGGTATTTGCCCAGCACTCCTATGGATTTCACATGCCGATCTGCACGAGATGTGCAGTACGTGGGATGTTTAATTGAGAAATGAATTCCTGTCTGTGAGTTTATACACCTCATGTACAGCAGGGCATCGTTTTGCATGCGACCATCAATATGGGAGATAATGGTCCATCTGCTCACAACGCCTAATAAAAAAGATGTGCTAGTAAAATGTTTCAATACTTTCATGCCCCTACACCTCAGGTATCACATCTTTATGATGAATACTATGAAAAAAGAATGCTGATATAAAGAAGCGATCAAGGCTGTAGCATTCTCTGAACAATCGGTAGCAGAAGGTATCTGGATATCATGGATAATGCATTGGTGATTCTCCACTCTTGCATGGAGTCTCCTTTTATCACCGTTCTATGCTGCGCAGTCACATAAATGTTGGCAGCGTAATCTGCAGTAGCACCGGCGTTAGCTATTTGCACAGCTGTTCACGATCAAATAGTGAGCTTCCAGCTAAGTAAGGAAAATGATGGACAAGGGAGGGCTGGTACAGAGGGGAAGCCCAAGCTCGAGGCCCAATAATATAGTGCCACAATCCGGCTCTGTACTATACAAATAGACTGCTTAAAATGGGCACAGAAAGAGCACATTCAGTGTAAATGCTGCCATGTAAAAGTCATTGTTACTCTACATACTTGGTTGGCAGAGTATTCTACGTATCCTGTGCTGACGTTTGCTACTTATATGAGCCAAGTCCCTGGGGCACAGTCATTAGGGCTATGATCTGTTAAGTTTAGACTGGTAGCTAACGTGTAAGGGATTGCAACAGAGATTGCAACAGGCACACAAATAAAAAGTGTATTTTAAACAAAACATATAAGCAATATGCAGCACAACACTAATCTTAGAATAAACATGTAGTGGTAGCTGTTCTCTGCAGGGCTTTAATCTGTATAACTAGCCTGGGCACCAGCTAGTTAAAGACAGTGAGGCTTACTTTAAATAAAAATGTAATGATACACATGAGGTTAATTGGTTTGCATGGTTAACCCATTCAAGCCTGCCTCATCATACCTAGGTGCACTATTTTGCCCGGCTGAGATTTAACTCCTTTGCGGCCGGCCCTGCACCAACATGACCAATAGAGTTAATCTTGATGTTATAACCAAAATTACTGTACCTTTATATTTAAGTGGCTACACAAGATGATGTGACATTCATATTCATGACCGGATAAAAAGGACAGTGGTGTTGGGTAGGTGGCAGGTGGTGCTGCCCTGGGTTAGGCCTAGGTCAATACTGAAGGTAAATATGCCACTAGACGTATTTACGGTGCTCAACTCTAGAATACCTGTATATTACTCAGGTAAAATGGATAGCATTATGTTTTAAAATATAGGTCACACTGCTTTAGTCATAAGGCACATGATTCCTCAAACACTTGGGACTATGAGTAATAAGGATTATGCAGAGCTATGTTTCATAGATAAACTATAAACTGGGTGTGTGTTACTAATACGTCCTATATTGCTTAATTTATATAGTAGTGTTGCCCAACATTCTTTCTTTTTACTTTGGTTTATTTTATTGTTGATTGCCCACAAATACTAATTACCTTGAGAAATCTACTAAAGGATATAACTTCTGTATTTCCACTGTTGTTGTTGTACTATGACTGTAATAACGGGTCATACCCAAGCCAACCTACATCGTCTATGGGAAGAGGTGACCTCATGCATCATGTAAGGATGATGACTCAGTATCAGGTGTTCTGGTTATAAAACACCACTTGGTTAAGTCCCCAAAGACTGTCTGGTTTTGGTGGAGGGAGTGGATTGCGCCTACTGGCTCCGGGAAGATTTACTTGATTAAAGTAAAATAGATAACAGCTGATAAAATAGAATCAGATAATTCATAATCTTGTTCCCCCCTCTAAAATAGTAAATAACAGGAAGAATATATAGTATATAATAAAAATGGAGAAGAACATTGACACTTTTCTTAAAAGCCACAAGGAGGAGACCGTGGTGAACCTTATGCTCTTGCATTTAACCATTGCAGTTCCAGGACGTTTCATGATTGTAATGTCATTACAGAAAGTAAATGCCTCCCCTGAAACTAGTGGAACACAGGGTAGGTATGGGTGTGTTCAAGGCCATCTTGGATCACACACTGTGTTACATAGGCATTGTTGTGATGCCCAAGACGTTACACCCACAAAACCTCTTACCCAGGACCCTAACCAGGACAACCGATACCCGAAACACAATCTTGATTGTTATTGCTGGCCCAGGAAATGTAGCACTGTTGGCAGCTATGACATAGTTGTAGATGCAATAACTATATATTAAGTTTGATGTTTTCAACACCTACTGAAAAACAAATACTTCTAATAATAATTCTGGTTCACATGCTCTAAGGATATCTATATAATGGAAGCAAAATCTCGTATACTGACTAATCTATACTTTGTTTTCTTAATGTGTGACTAAAAGTGGGAACTGGTAAAAGGGGTGGTCTTCTTTCCATAAGTTTTGAAACAAATAACAAACTCTCATATAGACCAAACCCAACTAGCTAAAACCAAAGGCTTTCTACTTTATTGGAATTTATATTTAATCTGTTTAAAATTACATAGTAAAGTGCTTAATCCAGTTTATGATATCAATAATAATAATATGTACAAATAATATTTTTGGTTAAAATTACCCTAAATGTGTAATGTGATCTATTGGATTTTATTGCTTTTCAAGGTCAGGTGCAAAAAGTAATAATTCACCTATAACGTGTATAACGTGTATAACTTTATACCAATTATGACTTTTTGCGTACATTCCAACCAACTTGCTCTATTTCCTGGTAAATTCCCCACAAATATGTCACATGCTTAAGAAAGGTGAAAGATTACTGTCGTGAGAATGCTATTTTTCTATATTTCTGGTTTTGCCAGGGGTAATATGATCTTAGAAAAATAGGTATGTTTCTGATTATTCTACTTTAAATACCCAATAACAAATAATTTAGAGATAAGTTGTAGTATTTTATTTACACATAATTTCAATTTCTCAGATTTCAAGTTCATTTCAAAAGACCTGTTTGATACTTTTAGACATGCCACAACATACGTCTGCAGACGGGATGAGGTTGGAGACCATAGTAATAATTGACCTATAACCTGTCATTCAAGTCCTCATTCTTTATAACCATTACGACTTTTTTGCATGCATTCCAATCCACTTTAAAAGTGCTTTATTTCTGTCACGACACAGCGTAACAAGGAGACACCGAAGTCAGGTAGGACAGGAGAGGGATGGTCCAGAGCCGAGGTCAGGATACGGGAGAGCAGGAACGTCGTGGGAATAGCCGAGGTCAATAACAGGAAAACAACTGGAACGCGTACTGAGATAGGCACTGCCGAGATAGGCACGACCATCAGAAGGCAATGTCTCTGAGTTAGGGAGTCTCTTAAATAGGCACAGGAGTTTAGGCACTAATTGGAGATTTCCCGCCAAATTTTCAAAGTGCCGTTACGTCACTTCCTGTGCGGCCATCTTGTGTGTGGCGATTTCGTAATCTCCCAATATAAGTCGAGGTAGTACCTGCCGGAACGTCTCCCGGCTGCAGATGCTGGGAACGTAGCGTGGAGGTAGGAGGTCTCCCTTGCCGTGGCCGCGGCTGCCTCTGCTGTGCAGAGGAAGGGGGTCTCCCACTTCTTTGCGGCGGCTGCGGCTGCAGTGTAGAGGCGGGGGTGTCTCCCCCTTCCTCACGGAGGCTGCGGCTGTAGTTGCCGTGCAGAGGCGGGGGGTCTCCCTTTTCGCGGCGGCAGCTGCTGCTGCCGGACCGAAGCGGGGGGTGTCTCCCTCTACCTCGCGGCGGCAGAGTTTGCTGACTGGAGGATCTCCCTGCCAGGTACGTAACAATTTTCTGGTAAATTCCCCACAAAGATGTCACATGCTAAATTTTCCTATATTTCTGGTTTCGTCAGTGTTAATCAATATAGTAATTTATTTAATTTCTCAGATTTCAAGTTCATCTCAAAAGCCCTGTTTGATACTTTTGACAAGACATGTGACAACACGAGTCTGCAGGTGGGATGAGGATGGAGACCATAGATAGTTTGACAAAAAATCAAAACAATATTTAATTTGTGTACAGGTGCACCAACACTGACATTTCTTATTTTATTTATCTGTGTAAAGAAATATGAGAAAGGTAAGCAGCCATAACACTGGGACTGTGGAAAAAGTAAAAGAATACCTGTTTTTTTCCACACAAACAAATCCTGTGCTTCGTGCTGGAAACATACGAGAGCTGATATCTCACAGCTTGCATGCCGAATATTCAATGCTTATACGAGCTTTTCCCTGCACATACGCCGTGTTTATTACCTTTTACTTGTACAGTAGTCGTTGTAAATCTCAACCTAGATATCTATTTTGCAAGGCCATGTGGCTGTAGTCAAGTCTTAAGCCTTATCCGTTGACACTTAAATTATCAAAGTCTAGACTCAATAGCAATAGAAATAATAAAATGTAACCTAAAAATAAACGTTTCTGAAGGCAGCATGAAAAACAGTTATTAGCCTAAAAGAGCTGATTGAATACCGGCAACCTAAAGAAGCTATGAGAGTAACAAACTACAGGGTAGGATACTTATGGAGAAACATGACCACTAAGATAGCTTGCTAATGTAGGAAGTCAATTGTCATTTAAATAACTAATATCTCAAAAATGTCTTTGTGACTGATTAATGATTCTTTTTTGCCTAGTCGTAACGTGAATCCATTTTATTTAACTCTCCAGCGCGCATTCAAGGCATCAACTCAAAAGTATGAAGCCCTTCAGAGATGGTTCACAGCGGAGAGCTTTTGTACCACTTACTTGCTTTTATAGTTGTCCTAGAGTTGTTGATTAACCTATAAGATAAATAGAATCTCTTGTAACATAGAGAAAAGTATAGATCATGTGCTCTATGCTGATGTCTTGACGTGGGAATACCCATCAACTCTCCAATCCTCTTTTATAATTTGAATGTTAATATTTATTGCTAATTATGAATGAAATACCAAGAAAAAGAAGTATATGTAAGATTAACATTTGATTCCAGAGAGATCATTTTGTGATTTTAGGATTTTTATTGGCTGCACAACTCCAGCCCACAAGGACCACAAACAGACTGCAATCTTTTGTATCCTTACCGGAGAACATGAAGGTTAATTAATTTTTAATTGAGGTACCTGTGCCTTCCTTTGAACCCTGGAAGTTTACACCTCTGTTGTAAATGATAACTACACCTTGCGCATAGATATCTTCAAGATAATGATAATAACTGTATTGTTAACCAGAACTTGAGGAAGCTGGAGCATCTGACACAGCTTCTGGGTGATAAGTAGTCTGTCAATAATATCTTTCATCTGTCTAGTTAATAGTAAAATAAACAAGTCTCTGTGGGTAGATTCTACTACCAGACCATGTCTCTGTTTTACATTCCAGAACTTTCCATTGCAATCTACGGTGGAATCTGAAACCATGTATCTGCGGCAATAGAAATGGGGTTTTTACCTCATAAAATACCTGAGTGTTATTGTGTTAACTGAAAAAGTATGTTCTTGCTGGTAGAACGATAAAGTCTTAGTTTGATGGAAACTACTACATTGTTTCTAATAAAAATCGGTGAAGGTTAAGACACTCTCTGAGTGTCTTAATTGTATTGTTTCTAAGGAAGTCCATCTTGTATCTTGTGTGAACTGGGAAGGTCCCACTAGCTGCAGATACAGAAGTAGACATGCATACCGTCACAATGGCAAACGAAACCCTGCTGTAGGCTACAAAATGCACTCTATCTCTTTGTGTATTGTCATTTGGTGGATACGGCTGAGGAAATGGCTGAGGAAATGGCTGAGAAAGTGAATGCCTTTATTGCCCAAAGTTAGCTCCTTAATCAGTCAGTTGAAGGCTGGTATGGTATCATCAAAATGAATAAAAAAAAGACCTAATCACAAACACTTTCTGTGACCATTATATCTCAACTTCCTTCCTCACCCAACATACCTATGGCCACCATTTCCCCTTTTCAAACCATTATCTTCCCAATTATTCACTTCTTCCAAAAAGTCCATATTGGATATAAGTCTCAATATAATTGTCCCCATCGTCGAGACATTTATTTAGCCTGTCTTCAATGCCCTAGATTGGTATTGCGCTGTATTACAGAATGGATAAGTATTAACTGACAGTTTACTAACTAGATAACAAACAACTGTAAAATCATAATCGGGGAGCAATAAAACATTGTTAACTAAAGCACACCCTCAAACAAGACAATGTATTGTGAAAGTACAATAAGCTTAAGATTTGTCAGCAAGATTATTTCCTTTATTTTCTACAATATTGAAATTTGTACAGTTTATGTTCTCATTTGCTACATGACATTTTACTTTTTGTCTATCCTATATCTGTTTTAATTCGATCCCTTACAGTACTAGCCTCCACCGCTTCTTCTAGGAGACTGTTCCATTTATCTACTATTTATTTTACTACTAATGTAAGGAAAGTAGAACTTCCTTACATTACCTCTAAGCCTCTGACCCTCTCTTTTTATATCTCCCCTCTCTCTTTTAGATCATTGAAAAGCCTGGAAAAAGGCTTGCTTCACAAGCAGAACTGAAAAATATACATTAAATATTTCATATTTATTTTTTGTGAGGCCATTAATGTCTGTGGCCTGGTCCAGGGCAAGTTAATAGGCAAGTTAATGGGCAGAAAGTGATAGTTTTTTAATATGTGTATAAACTCCCAGTTTTTGATCTTGTATTCTATTGGATACCAGTGATTCATTCATATTGCTGACCAACATATAAAAAGTGAGAGTAGGTTTGTCTGAACTAACCATGTGTATTCATTGTAATGAGATGTAGCATTTTTACCTAAAGCAAGCCAGATAAATGTATTTTATTATCATACGGTTCATAGTTTTTTCATGTCAGATGTTTTTTTTCACATATATCAGCTGTGTAATTCAACATCCGAAGGTCAACCTCACCCAACAATTGATGTTTTATTGAACTTCGTTAATAACTACGCAATGATAACGTAGACTACACCTTGTACAAATATTTCATATGCATATTACTCACTTGATTTTAGTTCAATGTTACCATGTTGATTTTTTTATATGCAATGAGGTATGCAATGAGAAACTATGACCATCTCTCCAAAATGTTCCAATGGATCAAGGCCAAATGTATCTGTAAGGGGAGATAGTACTGTGGGAAAGATTTTATCACATTAATTCAGTAGTAGGCACTTAATAGGCAATTACAATGATTGATAAGGATTGCTGTTAGGTACGTGTGATCACGCGGAATAGAAAAAAGAATGAAGGAACAAAATGGTTTTATTTTTAGTTCTGCTAGTTCCCGTTCTGTTTTTCTATGTATAGATGGTTAGCTTTATGGATTATATCATTTACTGTATGCTTTTCAGAAGCTATAAAGGGCAGGTGTGTCAGCCAGTTATAGATCCATGGATAAGGCTACCCCAGCATTATTTTTGGTGACCTTTTAAAATGTACAGTTTGTTTAAAGGAAACAGTAAAGTACACAGCAGAAATAAAGACAAAAAATCGGTCCATATATATATATATATATATATATATATATATATATATATATATATAGGCATATCAATTTTATTTATACATCCTTATCATTAAAATTCTACCATAGGTTTAATGTTATTAAAAAAAAAACCAATCACATGAAACACTATGCAAGACTGTAACCTGCAATCACATTTACAGGTTGTACTAATATCAAGACAACCTGGATAAAAATATAATTTCACTGCACACATATTGTATTTAAGATAGATTTTAAACTATTATATAATATTATATAATATTGTACAAGTGGCACTGCTACTTTATCTTCTTTCGGAAGACTGATGGTTGCCGTAGAGAAGGGAGGCTTATATTGCATATATATAAAAGTTATGATATTAGAATAAAATGTCATCACCAGGCCTGGACTGGGTATAACGAGGAGGCCGTGAGACTTTAAGTCCGGAGGCCACTAATGATGTAATGGCTGGCCATGAAAAGCCTCTATGTTTTTATTCTCATGCAAGACCCAGTCGGCTATCCAGTGTGCCCAATTTCTGAACTTTCCTTAATCTGTTGCCAGCCTTTTCCATATACCAACCAGCTTTAACTTCTTCACTGCATGAACCTCTACCACGTCTGCTGGAAGGCTATTCCATACATTCACTATTTCTCAGTAAAGTAATATTTCCTGATATTACCTTTAGGCCTTTGCCCCTCTAATTGAAGACTATGCCCTCTTGTTGTAGTAGTTTTTCTTCTACACTCTTCTCCTTTATCGTGTTGATTCCCTTTATTATGTAAATGTTGTCTGACTGTTACTCAGCCACTGTCTAATCCATTCACCAATATTGAAATCCAAACTGAAGGATTTAATTAGGATGTAGACTAAAAGTGCTTACTTTTGGCAGGATAATAACAGGTTGACTAAGAGTTCAAGGACATCCTGTGCTTTCCATGACCACCACAAATAACCAGAGGATGCATGGAACATATGCGACCTTACACACCATATTATATATAAAAGGATCCAGGGACCATCTCAACATGCCCAGCACAAACAAACTTTTTTAAAACAATTTTTAAAAAAATCACTATTGTCCTTGAAAAGTTCTTCAATGAACAAAATGTAGCATTAAAGAATGTTGCGCTCTAGACATTCGATGGCTTTTGTTTCTTGCAAAAGCAGGACTGTTCTATCAATGATTTGCATACAAAATACAACCAGGCATTCCGTCTTGATAAGGATCAGGTGAATGTGCGAATATCTGTTGACAGACATGGGAAAGCTGGGAAAGCCGATGCTGATAAAACAGATTATGCCTAGAAAAACAAATGGTGGCGAATACAATAGTTAATGTAGATGTAATGATAAAATAGCCCTGATGGGGAACTGTCACAGGTTTTAACATAATTACTTTCATTCATTAAAACTGCATATAGATTGTACTTTTGTGTTGTAACTATATTGTAGATTACTGATGTAAACGTTTGGTAACAGCCGGTGGCACAGCCAGCATTATCTAATCAGTTTTGTGCGCTGATTATCCTCCCTTTTCTTAACCCATCAACAATCAGCAGCTTTACAATACAGCACAGATAAGTTTATGGGGAGGGATAATTATTCAGAAATAAGTTACATCATCAAGATACTTTTACCTGTAGTAGGCACTTAATATTAATATCCACTTATTAACTTAATAATAATTTAATAATATATATTATATATGTATAAGTATCTATTTTTTTATATTTAAGCACCATTTAGTCAGCATACAGAGCTATAAAATGTGGGATTTGGGAAATCTGGCAGCTTTGAAGACAAACACCCACTGCAAAACTCAAACCTCGTTTCATCAAGGAAAATATATTTATTTAATGCAATAAAAGTCAAGTTAACTATACAAATAAATCTCGCTCTGCTTTCAGTAGCCAGTTTTTTCAGACCCCTTTTCATCACTAAATAGATCTGTGAGCATTAGAATTAATTTTTCAGTCTTAAGCAGAAAGCTTCCCACATCATGTCTATTTTTTAGTTAATAGAAAATCGTATTTAAGTGATTAAGTAAACACCTTTTGAAGCAAAAATAGATAAATAAAAAAGAAAAAAAAATATAAAGGCTAAATATAGAGGGTTTTACCCTATGAAGTTTAAGAAGATAGCACAAATTATTTCAGCAATGAAATTGACAATTTGAATGGCATTGGTGTACAACAATCCATTTTATTTGACAATTGTCCCTGTGACCTTCCGGGGTGGTTATGTGCCATGAACTGACACTAGAGCAATCAAATTAGCAGAGGATTCCTAAATACATCTGACAACCAGTGGAGGACGGATGTACGAAAAATACAAAGGTGTAGAATTGTCACAGAAAAACCTAAATGGAAATTATTTACATCATCATGTTAACACTGGTGCCGCACTTTACAAGGGTTGCTTTTCAACCTTCAAATTGCAAACTTCTTGACATGGCAATTACATATGACTTTAACAAGCAGTTTATTGACCTTCAATTACATTTTATTCTATAATGCTTATTTGAGATTACCTTTAAACATGGTTTAGGTTGGAAACATAACGTATTTACAGGCAGAGTGTGACGCCCTCCGTGACCAGCTCCCCAAGTCACAAGCTTTGTCACTAGGTGTGGAAGACTTGAATATGGTGGATGGGGGAAGCCAGCTTGGCTTTCTCTTATGATTATGATTAATATATCTCAGAAAAAAAAATGTTACACGTATATCTCTAAATCCAAAATCTAGATCTAATGTAACTGTTAGAACCAACAAAATTATTTCATTAAAAAGTCCCATGGCAAAAAATCTCCTTGAACATAAAATACATCGCTCTATATAGTATTGTAGGTTAGCTTTTAGCCTTTTACAAATAAGTCCCTTTTTTATATTTTCCTTTTTTTTTTTCAATAAACTTCCTTTATCTGGAGCCTGCCATTGTTGTCAGTCATGTGATATTTTGGGTGACATTAACTACTACATACACTTTCGTAGCCAGACTTAGTGATTAAGACAGAGATATTCTATTGCTTAACACAAGTATGAAAAGGATTCTGGGTGTTTAGTAGATTAGGCCAAGATGAAACAGCTGAAACATACAATTTATTTATATGGAGCTGTTGAAAAACATTATATTATGCAAAAACTATAATAAAAAACAAAACAAAAAAAGCTTGGTCTAAAACTTGATGTCTACATTTAACTGATTAAAAATAAAAATTCATTCTGAAATTGGGTAATGGTGACTCCTGCTTCCTTGACCATTTCTTTAAGGTTTTACCTTATAGTACCTAGCCACAAGGACATTTCCATAGGTAGGACAAAATCAACAGTCTATATAACATTCTATATTGTCTGAATAATGCAAGAAGTGAATATTTTTTCTCTTTTTTCCTAATATATTAAGGGTTATAAAAACGTAGCTTTTCTTAAAGGAATTGTTACTCCATTTATAACCCACATTTTTTGCAGTAATTAATCAGATACTCACAAATTTGTTCTAACGTTAGTCTTCTTTAACAAAACAAAGCAAAAATGATCTGTATTATTTTTTCCCCTTGCCTTAAGTATCAAACTTCTTCCTATTGTGACCAACATAATGCATCTCTGCTTCTGTTAGCTTATGTTTTAATAGATCTATTATTTTATCACTTTGTGTACCCACAGATAAAATAAACAGAGCCATCTGCTTGCAAGCTCTGTCCTTTGCTTTTTAAATTAATATTGTGATGAACTGTTCTGAAAATCAATCTCCCCCTAGCAACCGACGAGCTGCAATTTCATTCTGCTGAGTAGAAACTGACGGCAGATCCTCGGCAGCATTTGCCTGACCATTTCTCTTGTGAAGGATCGTTATGTTTCAAGAAATGTATCAATAACAACGGATGAAAATTGTGGGTAGTTTGGTCAATTTTATTTGACATAATTTGCAAAAAATAAAGTTCATATATTATAAACTTTTATAGAAGTTATTCTACATCTTTCTGTGTGTACTATATATATTTACTATATATATTTATATATACATATATATGTATATGTACTATATATAGTTACTATATATATATATATATATATATATATATATATACTACCATAGTGTAGTTGGGCTTCCTAGTAGAGGTGTTGCATGTTTAAAGGTACACGCATTACTACAGTTAAAGACAAAAGCCTCAAATTTACACAGATAAAGGAAGTTTATTGGAAAAAAAAGGAAAACCTCCATCTGAGGAGGTCGGAAGCCTACTGGTTCTCTCCAACAAGAAGCCTTTCAGTATATGGATGTTGAATGGTCACAGAATGGATCATTGTAGAAAAAAACCCAACAATATATGTGTTCCCAAACCCATTTACAAAACTGGAACATCTTCAATAGATCTTCAGTGAAAAAATTAAGGTGTTATGATCAAGTCAATAAATTCAGTTAAAACTAGTATGAATCATGCCATGTATTCAAAAAAGGACATTATTCCTCACGCATACCGGGTGCAGCCACCTTCCGGCCATGTACACTTGAGTGCAAGTATGTGATGGTTTTGCTGACAGGCAAAAGTAAAAGCTGTGTTAGCCCATCCGGGACTCTAGCCAGACTGTGTTTGTGCCTATGGTCTGAGGTCTCCATGGTCTGATGTACCAAAGTACATAGTCAGATGCTCAGAGCAAAGGAACATATCATCATGGTTTCTGTGAGAATGGGCAGACATTTAAGAAAAAATGAGAAGGTTTCCATGGCAAAGGAACACAACATCAAAGTGGGCATAACATTTAAAATATTGTACAAATGTTAGAATGTATGCCACACAATTGTTTAATCAACTCTCCTTGAATTCTTCAAAGTCCTCAATATAGTTAATGTAATACCAGGGTTGTGGCATGCCTGGAGACATTCTAGAAATGGTCCAAAAACCAATAGACAGAAAGAGAAAGTTAAGGTCAACCAGACAAATTTTGGTATTAAGCTAACGAAAAATGAATCTAATGGTTGTAATTTAGTTAGGTGTTTACCGGCCTGTAGAAGAACACGTCTTCGTAAACACAATAATACAGCTATTGGTTTTATTTGTAATTGTGATTTACTTCTATGCTGCACATTGCATAAGAATTTAAAGAAATGTACAAACCTTCCATCCGTTTATTTAGTTGAGGTGTTCCATGGTGCATGGGCACCATTATTAGACCCTTTTTAGTCTGTTCTATGAGATATTAGTGGAGACTTATCGCAGGTGAATCTGCGGCATTTTCTGTACACCATTAGATGTTTCTGTACACGATTATGTTTGTTTATTTGGGGTTGTATGATACAGATTGTATGTGATTTTGTAACAATAATAGTTATTTCAACGTTTACAGAACCATTTAAACAAAAACGACAAAAACAAAGGATTGTTAAGTCTAGTGTTATCTGGTTATACATGGTCTGTTGTTCTCAGAGCTAGCTAAAACTTGACGGTCAAGGTTGGCAGGTTCTTCAGATTTACCAGTATAAACTGCATGTGAACGGACAAAACATTATACATAATGCGCAGAAAAAGCAAGAATGGAAAGCAAAAAAGGTGTTTCCTTAAGCGTCCATAATTGGCAAACATATAAAAAAATGCAAAGTCATCTAAGAGTTTGAGGCCCCTGAAGCCTTTTCTTTGTCAATGCTGGTACAATGACAGCTATCAGCTTTAACTAAAATACTCCAGTCATATCCATTTCCTCAATCTGCAAAACTGCAACAATGTAACATTTTTCAAATCCGCTAAAATATTTTTTTCTGTATGTTCTAAAGGTAAAACCCAGCTCACTTTGCCTAGAGCTTATTGTGCTCTTTAAAGACGCCAATAAAGGTTGAAACATGTATCTGGGATAGTCGGATCCCAGGTGCAGTAGAAATTTCCACTGAATATTTGAATATTCTTTTACTATAGAGCCTATTACGCCCCACTAAAACCCCACCAAAAGTGTAAGTTTTACAACCGTTTTCTTGACTCTCTAGCATCTACAGGTGTAAGTGATCTTACCGTGGGATTGAGCTAAACATGAGCCCAAAGTCCAGGTAAATTCAACTTAACAAAAGTTGTACAATCTTGAGTCAACTTAAACTCTTCTTCTTTTTTGGTAGTTGCATGAGATGCATGAGAACTTTTACATTTCACCCATTTGTAAACTAATTTACTGACATGCCAATATGACCAAAAAAACTGAGGGCTGATGAAACATGTCTTCCTCTGATAATAATCTTTTCTCCTTCAACCCCCCTCCCCAGTGCCTAAAATCTGTAATACCATTAACAACACATATCTAGTCATTTGTGATCATAATTTTCTCCTGCAACAGTGTTCTTTAGGTTCTGTCTGCCTCTTAAGAAGACTGCATGTGATCTGTCCATTTTTCACCCAAAAGGCACAACTTCCCTGTTCACACCCTTAACTCCGATCCCTATTACAGGAACACCTTCGTTGTTGGCATGCTACTGATAAAACCCTCTCAACTGCTTTAGACCCACAATGCTGTTGCTGCTATTAGGCTCAAACTGACCATAGGGGGCCAACCTGGTGTAAGATATTCATGTTTGCAAAAGTCTAGGGAGCTGACCTAAGAGTAGTGTGTGTATGTGTAGATCCAGTACAGAACACATCATTTTGATGTCACTGGCCTAAACGTACCAGAGATCATTATTACATCCAGTCCACTCAAGAATCAGATTTTGAAATCTGTATCCTAACATAGAGGGCCCTACTTGTTTCCTCTTCTCTATAAATTTCTACACAAGAGTATAGGATGTATTACAGATATTTTTGCAAGTCTTTGCAATAAAGCTAATGCTCTTGTACATATATTTTGCCTAATTTATAAGACTGAATCCAGGTGTCCTCGACATCGCTTTCAAAGATAATAATAAGATAATTGCCTATTGCTGTTTCACCAATATTAAATTAAAAAATAAATTGAACAGAAATCCGCACTTACTTGTCTTAATATTTAGCATAGTGAATCTGCGCTTACAGGAACAGGTGGGTACAGGACAAATTAAGCTTAACGTGTTTCACGCTTATACTAGCGCTTACTCATAAGCTGAACACTGTACTCAGGAAACGTGCTTTATAACATGGCATTAATTGATCACATAATATAGTTAAACATATAATTAACACAGCTGAGAATCAAAATCTATAAAAATATATAACGCACTTGAAAAAATCAAATGAAAAATAAACCTTTATAGTAAATCAGCATGTGAAAAGTTATGTGTAAATAGGTAACCCTTATTCAGTAGAAGATATCAATATGGTGCATTAACCATCTGTTATATATTAAAGAATTCTGAAAACAATACCAAATATTTTTTAAGTGTTAATTAATTATACCAAACATATGAGAGTATGGTAACATTATCACAGAATCATAGTAACCAAAAAATAAATAGTAACAGGATATGTAAATACATTAGTCAGGGGCTTAACTAGTGTGGAAATTGCCCTGGGGCGCCCCAACTTTACCAAGCAACATGTCCCACAGTCCCAAAAATGCTTGCCTGTGCCATCTTTGACCCGAGCTTGTCAGTGACCCCAAACAGCTTACCTGTGCTATCTTTGCCCCAAATAGCTGGTCTGTGACTTCTTTGTCCATTGCCCACTCCAACACACACTCTGACACACATATGTAAACATACACACAGTTGCGACTAATGCAGCCCCTGTATTTATGCCACTGACATTAGAAATGAACAATAGAAAAGGATGTGCATATTGAAGTCAATCTTAATATAAATATGAGTGCAGATTTATGTTCCGTTTTTATTATTTTGGTGCACATTTACCTCCCAGCATCCTGTCAGATTTTACTCAAAGCTGGAGCCAGATTTATGTGTTTGCAATATCGTGAACTCTACAAAACTATTTGGAATTTCTGTGTAAAAAAAAAAAATGCAAATTTGCTGATACATTTCTAGCATAACAGGATTTTTGTCCCTTTGTTCACGGAAGGTTTTATGCCGATATGCTGAGTTGCTAATTCCAAACAAAAATGCAATTGCTTGTAAATTGCAAGAAACAATGATAACAATTTAAGTACGTGTTCCACCAGTAGTGGAATGCAGCTGTGAGAACCACCTAGTAAGCTATGTACTCCTTAACGCATCTTATGTATATGAAAGATGTTTTTGGTCTCTAAAGATTCTTAGATGGTCTTCTTTTGCACTGTGTTCTTCTGCCCTACTTAGTAAACAATATTCCCATGGCCCAAGGTCACTAATTAAGCAAAAATTGAGAGAAAGCAACTTGCACGGGGAGAGAAGTTTAACTGCTCTGTCATGTTTGACCATTTAGTATAGCCTTGGCTAAACAGACATAAAATGCTACCTGCAATATGAGTTCACTTCAATTTCTATTTTCTGTAGTCCAGTTTCCATGTTTCTGTCCTCCATGGATCCTGTATGGCTCTTTCCTTTAGATTTTATCTAGCTCAGGACAAGGCTGAAACAATTATTGAAGCCAGATCATTTTTTGCCTCCTGAAAAAAATATGATGGAAACTGGCTTGAACTATAAAATGTTAGGGTAACAATGTATTTTGTGGGACTGGTTAGATCCTATGACAGAGTATTGCCTGTGCTCAGGGCCGGCCCGACAATGGAGCCGAGTGGGGCAACCGCTCCAGGCGGCACTTTTGAAGGGGTGGCACTTCGCCGCCCCAAGCCCTTTTTTTAAATTTTTTTTTAAAGCGAAAGAGAGAGAAAGGGGCGCCCCTCTCTCTCTCCTCTGCGGCGAGTCTCCCTGTTCGGTCTCGGTGCCGGCTTGTAATGGGAGGTCTGTTAATGAGGAGGAAGGGTAGATAATGGGGGAGGGGAGGCAGGGAAGGAGGGAGAGGAAGGGTAGATAAGGGGGGGGGCACGGCATTTTAAAATTCGCCCCAGGTGGCATTTTGCCTTGGGCCAGCCCTGCCTGTGCTTAATATTTCATCAGATATTTTTTGTCTGCATCTAGGATTTTAACCAAATGAGGCACAGGATACCCCATCTGTCCCTTTATGTAAAGCTTACAGAATGTGTGTTGGAGTAATAGCAAACTAATTGCAGTTATATTAACTAGGGTTCAACAAATATAACCAATATAGAGAAAATGAGAAGTAAAAGCCAAGCTGACATCAATATTAAATGTTAAATGAGGTGGCGAGGAGGTGGAAATACGGTTATTGGTATAGAACACATTTGTCATACTCATGGATTTTTCAAGCCATCCTACATCATTATTATGCAGGAATCAGTAGCATACCTAGCGGGGGGCGGGGCGGTCTGCCCCGGGTGCTGCTCATCAGGGGGGGGGTGCAACCACGCCGGTACCCCACCAGAGACGGACAGTAATGTCCGCCGCTAGAGGAGCAGTCTAAGTTGGGGAGATCAAGGATCTCTCTCTAACCGGCTCAAAGTCAATCTAGGGAGCGGGAGGTCTGTTAATGAGAGACAATCATATATCAATCATATATATATATATATATCTAGTTATTTAGTTTTTTTTTGTCCAATTTTGGTGTGTTAACCACTCTTTTATTAAAAGTAAGTAACATACCAAAATTAGACAGAAAAATTCATTAACAATATTAATGTATGCTAACAGCAATCACACTCCTATCATGTCCAGGAAGCCAGTACATGCTGGAACCTGGGCATGATAGAAGTGAGATTACAGTCTCCCTATGACATGCTTACACACTAACACATACATGCTATCACACACACACTCATTCACAAACATTCATTCACAAACATGCATTCACTCATTCATATACTCATATTCATGTAATGTCTGGCATAGTATTCCTTTCATGCCCAGACAACCAATACATGCTAGAACCCGGGCATGATAGGGGTGTGATTGCTGTTAGGCTTAGTATATAGTGATAGTGGTTATGCTTCATTATTGTCAATATGTGACAGGGATTACGTTGTACCACCGTCAATGTCTGCCTCAGTATATAATGATAACAGTTATGCTGTACCGTACCACCGTCAATGTCTGCCTCAGTATATGGTGATAGGTGTTATGTTGTACCACCGTCAATTTGTGTGTCAGTATATAGTGATAAGTGTTATGCTGTACCACCGTCAATGTCTGCCTCAGTATATAATGATAACAGTTATGCTGTACCCAGATCAATGTTAGAAGCTATGCAGTTTTAAAGTGCGTGTGTGTGGGAGGGGGGTGCCACATACAGGATCCGCCCCAGGTGCCAAATACTCTAGGTATGCCCCTGGCAGGAATCCCCATAATAAATGAGGTTTTGCCATATATATTAGTCAGAATCCATCTGTTTCATAAGAGCTGCATTCTGAATTTTGTTGTGTAAGAGTCACACAATAAATTAAGTTTTCTGTGGGTGGAAATAGAGATTCCAACACTTTGCAATACACATGATGCAGGCAAAGTAAAACAATCGGTGCTTTCCTTAAAGTAGTTTGTATGTCTGCAGGGATCATGTGAAATGCTTGTGCCTGTAGATTGTATGTTTTAAACCTTTGATCGTTTCAGACCTATTTTAACAACGGGGAAAAACCTGCATTGTTTTCAAGGGTGTAATTTCAGTGGTATGTTCCTGGTTTTTTTACCATAAAAATTCCTTGAAAGAACATGATTTCAGAAGTTCAGAAGCACAGTTAACATTAGGAAGATACAGAACTGCCATAATGCCAAATATCACTAATTATGAAAGCGCCTACAATAGGAACCCGAGCAGAAGAACTGGACCACGGAGCAATGGAAGAAGGTGGCCTGGTCTGATGAATCACATTATCTTTTACTATGACGTGGATGACCAGGTGAACCTGGAGAACACATGGCACCAGGATGCATCCATGGAGGCCGCACCTCGTAACTTGCAGGACTTCCAGGATCTGATGCTACAGTCTCCACTGTAGGAGATAGTAGACTGCCCAATTTGCACTGGCTTACAATTATCAAAAAGGTTAAAGGGTTTTTTTTGATCATGGATTTTTTTTCCAATACCCCAGCAAGTCTAAGACACTCAAGTATATGATTTCAGACATATGCACTACATTTATGGAATCAACATAATATGTTAAGATTTAAACTGCCACAGACTTTCCTAAAACATATTGCTCATTTCACTATTGTTAAACATTAACTATGTAACTAAAAAACACTTTGAAACATTTGTAAAGTGTATTCCATAAAATATCTCTGGTCACGCCTGCAAAACATTCCTCGGCAAGCCTTATTTTATTTATTACTCCTACAGTACTTTTATTCTTTTATCGAAGAAATGCCCTTGGAAATGGTGGATGTTTTTATATGAAAATAATGTAGTGACATGAAGGTGGGAGCCATGAAAGTATATAGTGGAGAGGGTTGGGTCAGGCCTAAGGCAGTCTCGAGACAAGATATATATCGCTGGCTATGGCTGTCGATATCCATGCCGGGAGATTAACCCTCCATATTGGTTATGTTTTTTTTTAATCAATATATATTAATTTATATTGAACACTGATCTCTCCTGACCAGCCTACTGAGCTGTGAAATCAACCAAGGTCTCTGCCGTGACACCATTGACCTCGATCACAGCTCAAACCCCAGCTTCCATTTCCATAAATGTAGCTCATTAACTTTGTAAATGTTTAACTGCTGTGTGCATTAGAGATTAGACTCATAAATAACCAAAAAACCCAACTAAAATGTATCATGGAATAAACTTTACTAGATCTAGTCTACCAACGTCACACGGAAAAAGTAGCAACATTCTCAATATGTTTAATCTGTATGTAGCCTGATCGGCAGATCAGCCATTAACTGATAGTATTGCACTTATCTAATCTGTGTATCTATTGCTATGCCACCGGTGCTCATAAAAGTAAAAGCAGTTCACAGGCATCTATATAAAGCAAACTGACTTTTTGCTTCAAAAAAAAATCAAATGATAACATGATTTTAACTCAAATTAATTATTTTAATATACAGAGGAACCAGAAATCCAAATTTGAATATTACTGTTAAATTATAAATGATAAGATATTTCAATATAATGCTAACTTGAAAGTATTAAAAAGTGTTTATTTTACTTCAATTTTAGCTACTATGACATTTGCCGTGTGTTTGCCACTTAATATGCAGATCAAGATTTCTAGTTAAGGACATGGCGCGCACAGACACCAAATATATTTTATGACAATAGCATTGCCTAACACCATTGAACATTTCACATCACAAAATGTTATAAATGAGGTCATTCTTACAAAAACTAAAAAGGAAGTTCAAGTATAATCATTTGCAAAAAGCACGACCTGTCTTATTGAGGGGTCAGGTGTAGGGACAGTGAGAATAAAGGGGTTCATATTTCCTTTTTGATAAATTAAAGATCAGATCTGCAGATCCTTTTCATCCTTTGAATGGATTTATGGCCAAAATAATGGGAGTGCCACAATAAAACTGTTACTTCTGCATACTTTATAATAAAAAAATAAAGTTATTAGATATATATATATATATATATATATATTATACAGACTATTTATAGTATAGGTAGGATGTATTATTTGACAGTAAAAATATGGTATTGCAGTATTGCAGTTGAAAATTTGGTGGCACCGCCACTAGTAGCAGGCAACGCTAGTCACACTTAGGTTGCCCCATTGAGGTTGCCCCAAAATGGCTAAGATTTCTTTTTGGAAGGATACAAGATGCCCAAAGTGCCAGATGATAAGGAAACATGTTGTCATTTAGAATATTGGAATGATAAGAGGCACTCTGTACTTTGTGGGTAGATGTTTGTCTTTTGAACCTGTTTCTTAGATATATATATAAAGAGCCACATTGACCCACACACAACCAACAAGGCCCCTGGGAATTAGCATAGCTTAATGTACAGGACACATGTATGAGTGTGGGTGAGTGCGTAGTGATTGGTGGGTGCATGGCGTGGGGGCGTACATGTCAGAGGGTATATAGGGGTGAACTTTAGGTGACCTGGGTCATTGCCATTTTAATAGCCGGCTAGCTGTCACTTCCCTCCCTCCCTCCCTGTGGTTTGTCTTATGTTATTTTTCTTGGTCTCACTTTTCTTTCTTTGTCGCAGCAGGCATGTGGTAAGGTCAATGATCTTGGTTGTGCCCACCGAGCTTATGGTCGGCTGGTGGTCAGCACTGGTAGATGGCAGCACAGGGAGCTGTTTTTGTGATGTTGGACGAGGGGGGAGGTGAGTTTTCAAGTATGGTAGCCGGGCCGGCAAGGACAGAGTTAATTTATTACTGTGTTTTTGGCTCTTTTTTCTGTGTGAATTATTTATGGTTAATGTTTGTTTGTTTATAAGTGTGTTTTCTCTTAAAATATAGGCACACAGAATGGTTTGAGTTTTATGTAATAAAAGCTGTGGCCTGTTTTCATCCATATTCAGTTGTCCATGTATTATTCGGTAAGTGGTTGTGGGTTGGTTAATGGGTGGTATTTTGCCCGGAGCACTATCCCCTCTTCTTCATACATGTCACTTTTCACAGAGGATTCAAGCTGAAGCAGATTTAATTCTTTCTAAACATAATACTTTCAGACAGAATTCTTCAAAACGTGAGATCCTGGCATTGCAGATGTTATCTATGAACCCATCTATAGTGATTCTGCTGATAATGAAGGAGGCATGGTGGACCAAAGCCATAAAATGTATTGCAATTAAATCATTTTTTAACTATCTGATTATTTGATCTTGCATTATCATTGGGTTACAGTGATGAAAGTACATTTGAGTTCTTACAAGACAAGCACCCTGCGTCTCCAGTTTTATACACACTCCCCAATTTGCTTAAGGATGCTAAGCGTCAAAACACGGGCACTACATTGCACTGCACTCTTGTTTTGTTGACAACATCTTTTTGTTCTGGATGTCCACAAAGCTGATGCTTGGGGAAATGTTCAGATGTTCAGATCTCTAAATGAGCTGGAGTCACTGATACGCCTCACAATGAATTGTATCAAAACCCCATTGTGTGAGTGTTACCTGCTTTCTGCTGGCTATCATAACCCCATTGTGTTAGTATTACCTGTGTTCTACTGGGATATCCCAACCCCATCATGTAAGTATTACCTGTGTTTAGCTGGAGTATCATCTTTGTGCCTACATATTGTACGCATATCAAAACTTCTGTACAGTGTACTTATTATATGACTGCACTTTTTCTACCTTCACCATAAACTGGGCTTAATAAACTATAGATGCATCTTCACCATATTGGCTTGTGTCCTAGGAAAGATGTTTCGGTTGGCTCATTGAGGTTTGGTTGGCTCCTTTGACTCTGTGTGTTTTGCCCATCACAGCTAGATCAGTAGGATATCGCTACAAATTGGTGAGCCATGGACTTTTCAACACGCAGCCACCCACTTCCGCAGTAAACGACACCCCCAAATACACTGCTGTATAATGCAGTTTGTAGACAACGACTTGCGCTATGCATTATTGTAGTGGTGCTACCACATGTTTACAGTCATTTTATTCTTCAATATGATATTATCGATTTTAGGTAAATAGATCAATATTTTGAAATAGTCTGCATAAACTCTTTTCATCCATTTGTAAATAAAAAGCTTCAAAATAAGTAAATTTTATAAAGGTCTAAAATTTATTAAATCAGTTACAAATATATTACATGCTTTTCTTAACAAAATATGTCTACGTTTAATATACATTATTACATAATTGTAACTCAATGTCATATAAAAAGTGCTCTGAATGTCTCATAGACCATTGGAATAATAAAAACAATACTTGGGCCAACAGAAATTATAACATTGGTTGCAGGTGCTTTCGGGGTTTTGGCAACAGGTTAAATCAATCAGAATAATTCCAAATGATTTTATATAAAACTAAAAGATAATCATCAATGTATCTTGCTGGTTTTATTTTGGACCCATATTTTCTCCCTCTTAACACAGGACATCACATGTAATTAACTAAATATCTCAGCATTACTGCATTTTCTGTCTGAGTTACCCAAGTAGGCTAAGTAGGCTATATTTACCCAGATTTATAATTATGCCTTCCCTTCTGCCCTCTTTATACACGCATAAACTTTAATGTCAATTGAGTTTTCACATTATGTTTCATATCAAGGCATTAGCAATATCTTATCTACCACAACCCACTAAAACAACATTCGGTATCAGAAAACACCAAGTAGATTTTACTTTCAATTATTAACAAGTAAAGATAATATTTCTGTTCAAACTTAACTTGATCCATTATTGGTACAATGAACAATGTTGATATTGTTGTCTTATCAAAGCTCCCTTATAGTGTTACAATGTTAAATACGTATACAGTTTCCATTTTGTTAATTTCTCTTATGACAGCAGTCTGCTTGTAATCAAAGTAAAACCAAATATCTCGATCAAAGCCATTAAAATGAAACTGGGGTGCTTTGCAGAACCCACATTTGTGACTTTTGAGAGCAAAGTTGAATTTCCTGGGGGGAAAAAAAACGAGATCACTTTAGTAAAAAATATCCAAGATGTTATAATTTATACTTATTTATTTACAATTTACAATGCAAATAAAGTACGAAATCATCTTCACAACAAGAATGGATATGTTCATTAGCAATAATGTATAGCTAATAAGAAGATGATAGATAAATGGAACAATCTTCCAGCAGAAGTGGTAGAAGCTAATACTGTGAGGGAATTTAAACATTGCATGAGATATAAGGCATATGGCTCTGGGATCTAAGACAAGACTAAGGACTGTTTAAGGTCATGGTCTTTACACCAGGAAAAATGGGTAAATTCAAATTCAAGTTTCAATTAGCTAAAGAGAAGATGGATTTTTTAGTCAAACATTTGGGACCTCCGATGTTTTTCTGTCCATGTGAGATCTTGAAAGCTTTACATTTTTTTTCTCTGTTCGATAAAAGGTATCATCTTTGAATAATTTTAAGCATTTCAGAGTTTTGTAATTTTGGGACTAAATACATTTACGTTTGAATTGTAATAATTATTTAACAAGATCTCCATATGTAGTTGGATTTAGTTTTTTATAAATTGTTGGAATTTATACTTTTGTAATATAAAAAAGTTTCAATAGAAAATAGTTGCATAACCGGCACTGAACTACAGGCTATCATCATATAGCAAATATATTTCCTACTTAATTATCAAATATCTGGTACAAATTAAACTCTATGCCATTTTTCATATTTCAGAAAATGAATTGTTTCTTTTTAACTAACCTGTAGTGGCAGTTGTGTTTCCTGAGACGCTGGGTGCTGTAATAAGGAATGAGACATATAATGTTATTATGGCAAACTCTCCCCGATCATAGGAGCATACCTGGGAACTCTCCGGGTTTGACCCAGAGATTGCCGGGTGAGCGCTGCTCCTCCGGTTCTCCGGGTCAAGACCCGAATCCTCCGGGTCGCGGGGTCTTGACATGCCCCGCTCCCCGCCCATTTTTCCTTTAAATGGGGGTGTTTCCTGCTGCTGTGAGCGGGAACTACCTGACGTCAGTGGGAACTCCCCCGCTGTCAGTGGAACTGCCCACCCGCATCAGCAGGACCGCCCACCAATGTCAGCGGGACCGCCCGCCGACATCAGTGTGCAGTCCTGGCTGCGTCCCGCGAGGGAAGGCTCCAGGTGGCCGGAGCCCAGAAGTTCCCAGGCATGCATAGGAGTCTAAATACATGTTAACACAGACATATTAAACTTAATACTATACACAGTAGTTTATGTATTTCATATGCATAAAATGTAATTTAAAAACTATTTACTAAAACAATAATAATGATAATAATTACTAAAACATTCATAATTGCCTAGATTTTATTTATTTTTAAAAGTACCAGCATTGGGAGGGTTTTTGAAACTCTTTTTCATAATATAAGGTTGTATTTTAGTTTCAGTTCATATCAAGGGGATTTGGACACACTTTTACTGCTAGTTAAGCTTATTTTAAAGTAATTGTTCAATTATCTTGATGTAAATTTGCTGCCTGGAAGTTTGCTTTCAGCTGCAAGCAGTGATTTTTAATAAAAAGATAGCATTCCTTATAAATTAACCTGCACTAAACATGCACATGGGCTTGAAAAGTTAGTGCTTTTTGCTTGACTGTGTTCCCTGGGAGTTGAATTGCTGACTTTATTTAGGACTCATTGTGTTTTTTCTGGAAACTAGTCATTGAATCTTGTCCAATGTTTTGTATAGAGTCTAATTTGGAAGGCATAGTTTAGTTGAATCTCAACTAACCTGTAGTTGCATTTACAGTTGTGTTCCCTTGTACAGGTGGAGCTGAAAAAAATAATTATGATAAGTAAATATGATGCTACAAATGTAGTTTAAAAGCTTTCCAAGCACGTATCGTTGGCATTGCACTACTGTAACAAAGCTTGGCCGCCCATTGCTTTAGGGGCCCATATAGTTTAGCTATCTCTCCAGACAACATACATTTTAGAGGATGTCATAACTATCTATGTTAAAACTTCTTCATTATTTAAATGAAATATAATGTGATTAGGGAGACTTTTTCCATAGAACAGAGCAAATGTCTAGAGTCCAAGCATCCTCGGGGGGGGGGGGGGGGCACTGCTGTCTCAGTTCCTGTCTGAAGGTCAATTATTGGGGACGGAAAATAAAGAATGGAGTGTAAATCTCTATTTTCGTTTATCTAATTTCCCCATTGCAACCTTTGCAAAGGGATAGATTTATCATTGGGATTGAATCCAGTTCAATATGCAGAGTGTGGCCTTGTGTTGTATTTTTGCTTGACCATAGAAACTGTTTGAATGTGTGCATTTACATGAGAGGATTATGATTTACTTACCTGTTGTGCTTGGATTGTTAGTAGGTGCTAAAATAAAATAAAAAAAAAATCACATTAGATTCAATCATGGCCATGGGTTTACAAGGTTACTTTTAAAATGATTTTTATCTCATTAGGCACGTTAGGTAACAGATTTGTAATGATCAAAAAATAGCCTTGTATCAAACGCCTTATGTGTATCTGCTCCACGTCATAGACTTAATTGTCCCAAACTAAAGATATTTATACCCTGACTGGGTGACATTGTGTTATGGTCTAGCTGCTTTTCTGCTGCATTGCTGGAGGCTATACAGCCTGGCTGGGTTGCCATGGCTACACTCCTGTCACTCCTGTGACTCAGCCCATTGTCCAGCCCACAGCCAGCCCCTTTTGGCTATTTAAGCAGCTAAACTTCACTTCCTCCTTGCCCTTGTGTTGTTTCCGGCTGCAAGTGCTATTGCTGTGTTCCTGTGTTCCTGAATTCCTGTGTATGACCTGGCTTTCTCTGACGTCCATCCCGGCTCCTGATTCCTGGCTTGTTCCTGACTTCGCTGATCTCTGTATTCCTGACCCCGGCTTGTCTGAGTATCTGTCTTGGTTCCTGACCCCGGCTTGTCTTTTGGTATATGCTTTTGGATCACGATTTGGCTTTGTTCACTATTGTCATTACAATAAAGGTGATTGCATTTTACGTTTTGTGTCCGTCTGGTTCCTGGTCCCTAACATTACACAAGGGCCATGAACCCAGTAGGGGCAGGCAATCCACCAAATGTTTTTACCAGGCTGGACCAGGTAGACCAGCGCATGGACCAATTTGCACTAGCTCTCCAGACCTTGTTGCTCCGTACTGCACATCTGGTTCTGCCAGCTCAGGTCCCCACGGCACAGGCTGCCTCTACACCTGCTGCTGCTTCCGCTCCGTCTGCCACTGGTGATTTTAATACTGCCAGAGGCTTGACAGGGTCTGCTCCGCTTCCCGAACGTTATGGGGGCGACCCTAATTTGTGCAGAGGTTTTCTGAACCAGGTCAGTATCTATCTGGAGATGGTACCTCAGGCCTTTCCGTCTGACAGGAGTAAGGTGGGCTTCGTGATTTCTTTACTCTCAGACAGGGCCTTGGCATGGGCGAATCCCCTTTGGGAGACACAGAAACCTTTAGTACACAATTACCCTGAGTTTGTTGCGTCTCTAAAACGGGTATTTGATGTACCGGCACGCTCTGCTTCGGCTGCCAAACGATTAATGTCCATTCGGCAGGGTACAAGGACGGTTTCGGACTATGCTATTGAGTTTCGCACCCTGGCCGCTGAGGTTGGTTGGAATAATGAGGCTCTCGTGGCTGCTTTTTCTAATGGGCTCTCGGATATACTTAAGGATGAGATTGCGGCCCGGGACCTTCCCAGTGATTTGGAGGAATTGGTCTCTTTTTGTATCCTTATTGACTCACGAATCCGTGAGAGACCATCCTTCCGGGAGCACCTGCGGAGGCCTCCTATACGCTTAGCCCCGAGCTTTTCATTCCCACCCGTGCCTCCCTCTCCTCCCATGCCTCCTGGTCTCGACACTCCGGGCTTTGTGGAACCCATGCAGCTTGGATTTACTCGTCTCTCGGTTGAGGAGAGGGCCTTTAGGAGAAGGGAGGGTCTCTGTCTTTACTGTGGTAAAGCAGGGCACCTGCTGCGAACTTGCCCTACACGTCCGGGAAAACGCCTGCACCTAAGGCTCCAGAGGGGACAGTCCTTAGGTGGCGTCTCGGCGTCCCCAGATGTCCAGAAGGATAAACCTCTAGTCTCGGTGGGTCTCACTTGGGGCAAGATTTCTGTCATTTCAGAGGCACTCATTGACTCGGGGGCAGCGGGCCTTTTTATTGACAGCACCTTTGCTCAGAAGCACTCTATTCCGTTGCAGCTTCGGACTGCTCCGCTTGCCATTGAGGCGATCGATGGCAGACCGTTACAGCCCCCGCAGGTCACCCATGAAACTGCTCCTTTGTCTATGGCTGTCGGGGCTCTCCATCATGAAATAATTCAACTTCAGGTGATACACTCTCCTCATTATCCTGTGGTTTTAGGATATCCATGGTTGCGCAAACATAATCCCGTGTTTGATTGGGTAAGGGCCGAAGTCTTGGCATGGTCGCCTAATTGTTCCAAAACATGCCTAGGGAGAGTGGTGAAGGTGCTAACCACTTCCCCGGTCTCTTTGTTGCCTGAGGAGTATCAAGAGTTTCATGATGTTTTCGATAAGGGCCGGGCTGGTGAGCTCCCACCTCACCGCCCGTACGATTGCGCCATTGAGCTGCAACCTGGTGCCATACCCCCTCGAGGTCGAGTCTACCCATTATCTGTCGCAGAGAATAAGGCCATGGAGGAGTATGTTGTGGATGCGCTGTCCCGGGGGTTCATCCGTAAATCCTCTTCCCCTGCTGGGGCCGGATTCTTTTTTGTGAAAAAGAAGAGCGGCGAACTGAGACCCTGTATAGATTACAGGGGGCTCAACCGTATCACGGTTAAAAATGCCTACCCGATTCCACTCATTACCGAGTTATTCGATCGCTTAAAAGGGTCCAAGGTATTTACAAAGCTCGACCTGCGAGGGGCGTATAACTTAGTAAGGATAAAGGAGGGCCACGAATGGAAAACCGCGTTTAACACCAGGAGCGGGCATTATGAATACCTAGTTATGCCCTTCGGTCTCTGTAATGCCCCCGCGGTTTTCCAGGAATTCATAAATGATGTCCTAAGGGACATGCTCCAACAATGTGTGGTGGTATACCTAGACGATATTTTGATCCATTCCACCTCCATAGAAAGCCACCACGCTGATGTAGCCCGAGTCCTACAGAGGTTACGAGAGAATAATCTCTTTTGCAAACTGGAGAAGTGCGAATTCCACCGCAAGCAGGTCACCTTTCTGGGGTACGTAATTTCAGAGGTCGGTTTCGCTATGGATCCTGAAAAACTCTCGTCTGTTCTCGAGTGGCCACGACCTGTAGGTCTCCGCTCCCTTCAACGGTTCCTCGGCTTCGCTAACTATTATAGGAAATTCATTCGGAATTTTTCCTCTATTGTTAAGCCTCTTACGGACATGACCAAAAAAGATGGCAATGCCTCTCTTTGGTCCCCAGGGGCCATCAAAGCTTTTGAGTCATTGAAGGCCGCTTTTGCCGCAGCTCCTGTTTTGGTACACCCGAAGCCTGAACTTCCATTCATACTTGAGGTCGATGCGTCTGAGACAGGGGTAGGCGCCCTCCTGTCTCAACGTCCTACTCCTGAGAGCCAGTTGCACCCATGTGGGTACTTCTCCAAGAAGCTAGGTGCTGCGGAATGCAACTATGAAATTGGTGACCGTGAGTTGCTTGCGATAATACTGGCTCTCAAAGAATGGAGGCATTTGCTTGAGGGAACTTCTGTACCAATCCTAATTCTCACGGATCATAAAAATCTCACCTACCTGTCCGAGGCTAAACGCTTAACTCCGAGGCAGGCCCGTTGGGCATTATTTTTATCCCGTTTTAATTATGTGGTCTCGTACCTGCCGGGGACCAAAAATGTCCGGGCCGATGCTCTCTCTAGACAGTTCTCGAAAGCTAAAGAGGAGTGTCCTCCTAGTCCGATTATTCCCCCTGACCGAGTACTGGCTACCATACGTACCAGCATAACATCTCCCCTCGGGGACAGAATACGGGCCGCTCAGGTGGATGCACCTGCTGAAACCCCCTCAGGGCGATGTTTTGTACCTGTCAACCTGCGTACCAAGTTACTTTCCACCTATCATAATCCTAAATCAGCAGGTCATCCCGGGAGGAACCAACTTCTCTGGTCGGTTTCCCGTCTCTACTGGTGGCCAGGCATTAACAAAGATATTGTTGCCTTCGTAGCAGCCTGTCCAGTCTGCGCGCAGACTAAATCACCCCGTCACCTTCCAGTGGGCCTTCTCCAACCCATACCTACTGGTGAGAGGCCATGGTCTCACCTTGCCATGGATTTCATAGTCGACCTTCCGCTGTCTAACGGTAACACTGTTATCCTCATGGTTGTTGACCGGTTTTCTAAAATGATACACTGCATACCATTCAAAAAGCTCCCTTCCGCTAAGGAGTTGGCTACAGTTTTTATCAAGGAGATCTATCGGCTACATGGGGTTCCCAAAGTCATACTTTCTGACCGGGGTAGCCAGTTCGTCTCGAGATTTTGGAAGGCCTTCTGTGCGCAACTGGGTATCCAACTCTCCTTCTCCTCAGCCTACCACCCACAATCTAATGGGGCTGCGGAAAGGGCCAATCAGGGCTTGGAGCAATTCCTGCGGTGCTACATCTCGGACCACCAAAATAACTGGTCGGATCTGCTATCCTGGGCGGAATTTGCTCATAATAGTGCTGTCTCGGCCTCTACCCGGTTCTCCCCTTTCATGGTGAATTATGGGTATCAGCCCTCCATGATTCCTGATAATTTCACTTCCCAGGGGATTCCGGCACTGGAGGATCATCTCCAGCAGATCCGTTCCACATGGGTGCAGGTTCAGGAGGCACTTCAACGCTCACAACAGTGTCAGGAGCTCCAGGCTAATCGTAAACGCCTACCCGCGCCTTCCTATCAGGTCGGGGAGAGGGTCTGGTTATCCTCCAGAAATCTCCACCTCCGGGTGCCCTCCCAGAAACTGGCTCCCCGGTATGTGGGGCCTTTCCGTATCCTTCGACGGGTAAACCCTGTGGCCTATGCCCTGGATCTTCCTTCTAACATGCACATCCACAATGTGTTCCATGTCTCTCTGTTGAAACCTCTGATCTGTAATCGTTTTACTACAGTCACTCCTCGCCCCCGTTCGGTGACTGTAGACAACCATGAGGAGTTCGAGCTCCGCTCCATAGTCGACTCTCGTTGGTTCCGTGGGAAGCTCCAGTATTTGGTCCATTGGAAGGGGTACGGTCCAGAGGAGAGATCTTGGGTTCCAGCCTCGGATGTCCATGCTCCCGCTCTCCTTCGTGGCTTTCATTCGCGTTTTCCCCTCAAACCAGGCCCTGCTCCGCAGGGAGGGGGTCGTTGAGGAGGAGGTACTGTTATGGTCTAGCTGCTTTTCTGCTGCATTGCTGGAGGCTATACAGCCTGGCTGGGTTGCCATGGCTACACTCCTGTCACTCCTGTGACTCAGCCCATTGTCCAGCCCACAGCCAGCCCCTTTTGGCTATTTAAGCAGCTAAACTTCACTTCCTCCTTGCCCTTGTGTTGTTTCCGGCTGCAAGTGCTATTGCTGTGTTCCTGTGTTCCTGAATTCCTGTGTATGACCTGGCTTTCTCTGACGTCCATCCCGGCTCCTGATTCCTGGCTTGTTCCTGACTTCGCTGATCTCTGTATTCCTGACCCCGGCTTGTCTGAGTATCTGTCTTGGTTCCTGACCCCGGCTTGTCTTTTGGTATATGCTTTTGGATCACGATTTGGCTTTGTTCACTATTGTCATTACAATAAAGGTGATTGCATTTTACGTTTTGTGTCCGTCTGGTTCCTGGTCCCTAACACATTGTTCCACTTACTTTTGGGAGTCAGTGCCACTTTGCCAATTATATGCTTATTACTGTGTAGTCATTGAAGATAAATGTTATTTTACATGCATGTACTTTAAGGCTTTGAGTTATGGGCACTAGTGAAGTATTTTGGCTGATTGCTACCCTAATAAGATCATATCGCAGTGCTCAGCCTCTTAAGGTGCCAGGCACAGCATGCTATGGAGACAGGGTGGGCAAGACCTCCATATATATTATATAAATCTTTTCACCACATCACATTAAAAGATCACACACTTTCTCAGGGGCATCTTAGATATATCCTGCATCTGCCCCTCTCATCCATCTTTGTTTACTTCACCCATGCTTTGAAGAACAAGTTGCTTGGTCTTGTCTGAATGTGCTCACAGCCATGGAAGCCAGATATACTTATAAAAAGCATGGTAAAAATTATAAGTTTTAGAATTGTGTTAAGACATCGACCTTGTCTATGTTAATAGCCATGGTGGCATGGTGATGCATGACTGAATATAATTCATTATTTAAACACATTTAGAATTGTAGAAGGAATTTTTATGGATGCTGGCAGGCAGAATGTCGAAATCAAATGTAAATGAACCCTTTTGGTTTCATGTCCAATTGTAAATTAACCATTTGTATTAAAGAGTACACTGAAATGTACATTTAAAACTACTAACTTTATGTAGTTTAATCAACACATAAGCTGACAAAATAAAAAAACTTAGTGAGGATTTTCTAAACAAAAATGTACCAATTGGCCTCAACCTTGTCTTTTAGTGCTCCAAGGCTGTATATTCCACGTTCTCTGTGTGTCACTCGTGGGATGTATGTGTTCTTGTGTGTATGTGTGTGAGCATGAATGTGTACTTGTGTGTGAGAAAGGGCATTTCATAAATTGATTTGCATTTTACTCAGTGAAGTAAGTATTTGACCCCTTTGCAAAACATGACTTGGTGGCAAAACCCTTGCTGGCAATCACATCAGGTTTGCACACATCTCAGGAGGGATTTTGTCCCACTCCTCTTTGCTGATCCTCTCCAAGTTATTAAGGTTTCTGGGCTGACATTTGGCAACTCGAACCTTTAGCTCCCTCCACTGATTTTCTATGGGATTAAGGTCTTCAGCCTGACTGGCCACTCCAGGACCTTAATGTGCTTCTTCTTGAGCCCCTCCTTTGTTGCCTTGGCCGTGTGTATTGGATCATTGCTGGAATACCCATCCATGACCCATTTTCAATGCCCTGGCTGAGGGAAGGAGGTTCTCACCCAAGATTTGACGGTACATGGCCCCATCCATCGTCCCTTTGATGTGGTGAAGTTGTCCTGTCCCCTTAGCAGAAAAACACCCTCAAACCATAATGTTTCCACCTTCATGTTTGACGGTAGGGATGGTGTTCTTGAGGTCATAGGCAGCATTCCTCCACCTCCAAACACGGCGAGTTGATGCCAGATAGCTCCATTTTGGTCTCATCTGACCACAACACTTTCACCCAGTTATCCTCTGAATCATTCAGATGTTCATTGGTAAACTTCAGACGGGTCTGTACATGTGCTTTCTTGAGCAGGGGGGCCTTGCGGGTGCTGCAGGATTTCAGTCCTTCACGGCATAGTGTGTTATCAATTGTTTTCTTGGTGACTATGATCCCAGCTGCCTTGAGATCATTAACATAATCCTCCCGTGTAGTTCTGGGCTGACTCCACACCGTTCTCATGATCATTGAAACTCGACGAGGTTAGATCTTGAATGGAGCCTCAGACCGAGGGAGATTGACAGTTATTTTGTGTTTATTCCATTTGTGAATAATCACACCAACTGTGGTCACCTTCTCACCAAGCTGCTTGGCGATGGTCTTGTAGCCCATTCCAGCCTTGTGTAGGTCTACAATCTTGTTCCTGACATCCTTAGACAGCTCTTTGGTCTTGGCCAAGGTGGAGAGTTTGGAATCTGATTGATTTATTCTGTGGACAGGTGTTTTTTATACAGGTAAAAAACTGAGATTAGGAGCACTCCTTAGTAGAGATTAGTGCTCCTAATCTCAACTCTTTACCTGTATAAAAGACACCTGGGAGACAGACATCTTGCTGATTGATAGGGGATCAAATACTTATTTCACTGAGTAAAATGCAAATCAATTTATAATTTATTTGAAATGCGTTATTCTGGATTTTTTGGTGGTGATTCTGTCTCTCACTGTTCAAATAAACCTACCATAAATCATGTCTTTGTCAGTGGGCAAATGTACAAAATTAGCAGGGGATCAAATAATGTTTTCCTTCATTGTATGTTGGAGGGGGGCAAGGGGCAAAGAAAGCACAGACCAGTTGTGTGATGACACAGACTAGCTGTTGAAGTTGGGGGGCCCCCGGGGCACTTTTCGCACCAGGGCCCAGTGGTCTCTTGTTATGCCCCTGAGTTCTTAACTAACAAATAAAAAACATTCAGTGTTCTAAGCAGCTTGGAGACTGGAGGACCAAGGATTCTATCTTATACCAAGCCGTGCATTTCAACTAATGTGTAAATGTAGTCATAGAGGGGTAAACTGGAAATGGCTTTCATCTGAGCTCCTGGCCAACATATCTATGAATATATGAAGTATATGAGACAGATCTGTGCAAGGCTCAAACTATTCTTCTCGCATAGTATTACTTTACTTTGGGGCATTTATTCACATACTTGCAAGGGCTTTCCTGTATATATTTTTATGTTGTCGGCAAGTGCATCTTGGCACATGTGCATATTAATGAAGGAGATCCAGCTCAGTTTATGTCACTCTATTTGCCGTATTGTCTACCTTTAAATTTACTGGCTACTTATATACTCATATGACTTTAATTGTTAATTAACCTAATAATTTAATCCAGAACGAAATAAAACTAAATTTAAATAAATGACAACTTACCAATATCCAATAATTTAGAAATGGTAACATTTGTATTGCCAGTGATGTAAGCGCTGAAAGAAAGCCAAAAAATAGTTTACTGCAACAGTGCCCCAAACATCCTTGAATCACCTAAATAAATTTCACCTAACTAAATCAATTAATAGAAACATACTATTGTAAGGCACTAAGCCCACCACCCCGGGGGACACCACCCCAGACCGCCGGTCTCTCCGTGGTGTGGCCGTACTTCTGCGAGGTGGGCTGCATCTTCGCGCGTGCGCTTTTGATGGAGAGGGGGCGTGGCTTAGTCTCCGTGGGTGCAACAGCCCAATGGAGAGAATCCAAGAGGAAGGGAGGTGGAGTGTTCTGACTTCACCTCCTGCCTGGTGTCACGGGAGGGAGGGGACAAGGGAAAATGGGGGGATCCTGCATACTACCCCTATGTAAACCCTCCAGACACCTCACACAGGGCTTACTAGTTGAGCTGTGTACCTTGCTACCATATAATAACTACATTGAAGTCTTCCTGGTTCTGACCCCTGGCTTGTGACCCCGATACTGTTTGATTGCTGCCTGCCTTGACCCCGGGATTGTGACCCCAACTTCTCTTTTGGATTTTCCCTCGTGATTGGATTTTGTGGTCCTGTTTTCCTGCGCTATGCTCCACATCCCGGCCTGACAACCATCTAGTCTGTCTGTTTTTCATGATGTAAAGACCTTAATCAGTCCTTAGGCTTATCTTAGATTCAGGACAGCTTAATGCCTGTCCCATGCATGTTTAAATTCCCTCACTGCATTAGCCTCTATCACTTCTGGTGAGAGGCTGTACCCCCCTCTTAGTAAAGAAAAACTTCCTTACATTACATCCTCTGGCCCTCTAGTCTCTAGAACATTTTCCCTCCTTTGAAATCAACTTCCATCGTGTACTTTGTTAAATCTCTTAATACTATATTTCAACTTCATATTTTTACTGCTGTTATTTACCTTATTTGAACTGTGGATATATTATTTGGTGAGGTCCAGTTTGCGACTATAGTGTTACTTGAATTCTGAAATGGGTTCACATATGAAAGACTTCCATTACAACTGCCATTTGCAGCTGCCCAATTTCCCACAGAGGAAGAGTTTGAAATAGCTTGCAAACTCACTGAAACATTACCACTTCCATTCACCGTAACTGTAGAAAGAACAACAACAACATTACCATTAATATTATACAAAAACGCACCACACATTTCACATGATGATGATAATACCATAAACATACACTTCCTAATATACTGAGATAAAACTCTATCATTGCATGAGATGTTCTGGAAAGTAGATGTCAAGAGCAACTTTACTAACATATGGTGTTTGCACTGCTTAGGCTATGGAAGGAAAATGTATCAGCTAGGATTTGAGAACACTAGAACATATAAAGCATAATTTTCGTAGAACAGCACGTACAGCATTAATAAAGCCTTTCTGACTCGGAGGTTCATTTCTGGAGGAACTTGTTGAATGTCCCATTATAAAAAGAACAGATATTGTCCTGTTGTTTTAAGAAATATTGGACATTTGTTCTCCATTATTAAGGTAATAGTCCTGTTGTTAAACTGTCCCAAACATATTAAGGAGAATGCTACATCAACACATCTATATGGTTATCGTAACAAATCACAACATTAAAAAATGACAGGTATGTTCTGTGTCCATAGGCTGATTTCAATGATCAATGTATTAAAGTGTCATAAAGATTATTCTGGGAAACAGGTGCAGATAACAGCAAAGTATGAGAGTATGAGAGTATACTTTGAAAAATAAGGTTTATTGAGTAGATTTCTGTAAAAGGTATACAATGCAATAATATTATTCTGCACCATATCATTCTTTGTAAGTAAAGGACTCCCAACATAAAGAGTCAACTGTAGTTTACCTGCAGCACATGCCCTCTAATTCTACTTGCACAACTTTTGACTTTGTTTTTGCTACACTGCTGCCATTCACTGCCATTCTTTAATTATTACATTTGTATCTTGTCCCACAGGTACTAAATTTGCTCGTTGTTAAACTACAGCCCTATTAATAAATTACAAAACCAATTTGGCGCAGACCTCTGTGGATTCTAGGGCTAAATGCGTCCATATTCCCATTCTCTGATAAAGCTATAATGGCAAAACATGAGTTTACTAAGGATAATACTACTATTTAGAGATATTCACATTCTGAATGTGAATATCTCTAAATAGGTGCTGTAACCTTTAGCTCACGTGATAGATGAGTTTAGATAAGGGAAACCTGAAAAAGTTAATTATATATCTTTGTTAAAATGTGTAACATACAATGAAAGTTTTATATAGTAACCTACTCTTTCTTTCATGGACGTCTGTTTGCACCTCTATAGTACCTTAAGAGTCCAGAAGGCAGAAAACTGTGATATGGTGCCATATGCCAAGGCTCCGCATGAAGAAGATGCCCAGAGGAGGAGAAAGGGCACCCCTTGAAATGGAAGTTTGGGGACTGTCATGGGTAAGGCTTAGGAAAGCAACCCCAGTAAATACATAATTGAATGTAGTCCAGACAATTCATAAATTATCACCATTTTCGCTATGAAAATCGAATTGCAATTGCTATTACTTAACTTGTTAGCATAATTACTTAATTAATATTAATTGCCCTAAGAACTATAATTATTACAAACAATATCAAAAATTGAATTGGTTCCGTGGTAGTAAAATGTTTGAAACAAAAACAAAATTAACCATTGCCTTATAAGCTTCTATATAACCAGTCCAAAGCGAGTGATATATGATATTATATGGCTATTTATCCACCAGTCTTTTAATTCATAAAGGACTTGCGCTATTGAATACATAATAAATGTATATATATATATATATATATATATATATATATATACTGGAATATTCAAGTTGAGTATTACACCACGCCCATATAAAGTTTTATGAAAATAGAAAATAATTATGTTTAAATTTATAGAATTAATTTTATTTTAGATGTAACTATCAATACATTTTAACCCTTGGTTTCTCATTAAAGAACAGAAAGTTCCTTTAAAAAGTATATAATAACAGAAAAATCTGATGGCTTTTCATACAAAACACAGTTAACCGTTTATTTCCACTCAATATAGTTTTTCTACTCAATTAAAAAAACAATGTGTGCTAAAGATACTTTTTTTTAGCATTTAATGTTATTGTATAGCATTGAAGGGCATGCTATTTTATAATCAGATATTTAAAATAGAATACAAAGTGAGTAGTGCGCAATAAAATTATATAAATAATATGAAATACAATTATACAAGCTACTATAAGATATTTAAAATAGTTCAACTTAAAACTATTTAACAAGTAGACAATTAACTCCAGTTGTAGATACACTATAATTCTTATTATCCATGCTCTTAAATCACTCACTAAGAGATCAGTAACAATTACTATTTGAGAATAAAGGATTAACTGTAACATCAAATAGGCAGATAACGAGATTCACTTACCTGTGTATACTGTGCTCCCACTCAGAGTGCTAGGTGACACTGTAATCGTGAAATTGCCATTACTACTGGAATTACTACTGGCAATATTACTGGAATTAAATGCATTGCAGACTGGATTAGTGTCATTCGCACTTATGGCGGGAGAGACCACAATACTAAGGATGCAAAGGACAGCGAAGGCTTCTCTCAGTGCCATTGTCATAGGAAGTTCAGTCCCGTACAGGTGATGAAGAGCAGTGAAAACCAAGGACCATGCTGCTATATAGCAAGCTACCAGGATGCAAATTTTTAAGGGCAGGGCTAGGTAGTTAAAAAAAAAATAGCATGTTTCTTCCTCCTTCATGATCTTCCTTCGGTGGAAGTTACCTATTAACTATTTCACATGTAATTACTAACATACCTGGTGAGCTCATTGCCCACAAATAGCAAGATAGCTATATGATAGGTTAATAAAAAAATATATACAAATCTAATTATCCCCTAATGTATTGGTCTTGCGTAATGCTGTGGATATGTATCCGTTTGAATAGATTATTAGCCTGTGCAAACATGCGATTTGACTTACTGTGATGCATTAATTGTAATCGCACAGTTTGCCTACATTTATAAAAGGAGCAAAATGAGTGGTGGAACAAAACTTTTATATAGTTTTATACTTATTACTACTTTTATTACTGGGTGCAGCCTGTAGCACTTCATCACTTGTAGTCACAAGGAATACGCTGGGACATCTGTCTCCTACAAGCGAAGTCCCAGCTGAGACTTGGGAATTTACTAAGATACTATTAGTCTGCCATTAAACTGATGTGTGGCTTGGGGAACACAACCAGGAATGGAAAAAATTCACAGGGGTATAGTGTCGAGAAGACATACTAAAAAGATCATAGTTAACCCATGGCTGTGTAAAGAAAATCCTGGTATTTTTACTCATCTGCTGGGTTTTCTGACTCATGGAGTCAGACATGACCATCCATGGTGTACTAAGTGCATATGTGGATACTGTGTTTTTAGCTGGATGTGGCTAGAAATTTGCCACAGAGTTAGCTGTTACTTAGCCTTGGCTTCGACACACATTCGCAATACACCAGTTAGGAAATTGTGTGAAATAACAAATCTTACAAAATATGGGATTGTAACAATTTCATTTTTAGATTCGTATACAAGTATTTTTAGTAGTCTCAGGGCTACCGTTATTATTATTATAATAGCGTCGGTATTTTCCACTAACAGTTCCTATAAGTGTTCTATTTTAGTTTGAGCTATAATTAGGTATGTGATCACCGGCAACCTCAAGGTGATTACATGTTATCAACATAAACTTTAAGCAGAGTTGTAAATGATGACGTTGAAATCTAAGTCACAACGCCGATTCATTAACCAGGCCGTTGTTTTATGTTAACGTTTAGGGGTTAACGTAGATTAGCTTCATGACGTTGACATATAAAATCCATATATAGATTAAAGGTGTGAATAGTAATACAACTTCAGGCTAGTCATTTCTACTTTGTGTTAATTATTAGCTCCCCCTTGTGCTCATAAATACAATATACATAATAGCGAGTGCTTTAAAGATTATCAGAAGCAGGGGCCTCCACACCCAAAATGTGTGCAAAAACAGCAAAATCTCTCCTTATATAAACTTATATATGTAACAAACTCAATCACACCAAACTAACAACTCAAAGGAGCGCAGACGATCACGTATTTAGGTGTTTTAAGGGAACGTGATAGAAACACTTGCATGACCCTTGTTTCATTTTACTGTACATTATGAAGCTCAAAACCCAGTGAGCTTCTGCTGAATGAAGAGCTTGACTAGGCCTGCATAATGCATTGTTAAATTGGTGAGTTTCCTTCAAAAATATCCTTACACATTGAATTATGCATTATACAGGGCTAGCTCAGCCTTTCTCGTTGGAGAAACCTGTAGGGCAGTGTTGGCCCTTCGTAATGAAATATGAGAGTTACAACTACAACTTACAAAGTTTCTTTCCTGCACCTCCTTTAGTGAATAAACCCAAGCGATTTTAACTTAGTGTTACGATGTGAGCCCAGACGTGAACCCCGTGGTCAAAGAAAACTAACATAACTCACATTGACCTGGTCTAACAGAGGCCAACACATATATTTGTGCAGTGCTAGAAATCTGTCTCATCAAATATCTCAATAAAATCTACTTTACTGCAAGGCTGCTCCTGGTTACAGAAACAATAGGATAATATTTTTATGGTTATGGTTATGATGTTTTGTTTGGACATCAAAAAATAACAGGGTTGATGTTACTAAAGCCAGAACCAGAAGTATTCGTTAGTAACAGAAACTTTTTTTGTATATCTATAAATTAGAGTCATAATTTAATCTAAAGCCAAAAGGTACACATAAGTAGGTCATATTTATTAGGGATTGGTTTTGACATTGGGTAATTTATGAAAACAACACAGAACAGGCTGTAGCAAGAGAAAGTTATTTCTTGGTGTTACATGGCAGAGGTCATCTAGAGCAATAGTATGAGATCAGCTTGCAGAACAGGATTGACAAGTACAACAGAGACAGGAAAGTAAAATACCTATATTGTTTGAATGTACCATGATATGTACCATGATATGTACCATGATATGATTTAGATGCCCAATGTTAAGATCCTTTAACGCGTCCTGGTAAGTTTTATCTTGTAGTCCATGAACCATTTTAGTAGCCCTTCTCTGAACTTTCTCCAACATATCTATATCCTTCTGGAGATCCGGTCTCCAGTACTGTACACAATACTCCAAGTCTCACCAGTGATCGGTACAACGGCATGAGCTCTTCTCTCTTTCTACTGCTAATACCTCTCGCTATACAACCAAGCATTCTGCTAGCATTACCTGCTGCTCTACTGCATTGTCTGCCTACCTTTAAATCCAAAGAAATAATTACCCCTAAATCCCTTCCTCACACTTTGAGGTGAGGAATGTATCAAATATTCCATAGTCACCCAACAAAAAAAATCAACATGTTATTTTTGATCTTGAAATCCATGTGACTTCAGATGTTGAACAATCCTGTCCTTTAACATAGTTTGCATTAATTTCCCCACTACAGATGTAAGACTTACTAGCCTGTAATTGCCCAATTCCTCCCTACTGCGTTTTTTGTGCATGGGCACAACATTCGTTTATTTCCAATCCCCTGGGTCGACTCCCGTTACCAATGATTCGTTAAATAAATCAGTTAACGGTTTTTAATAACTTGGGGTGTATCCCATCAGGCCCCATCAACTTATTTCTCTTTACCTTAGACAACTGAAGTAGAACCTCCGCCTCGATAAACTCACATATTTCAAATGACTCAGTCTTTTTTCCTAATTGAGGTCCCATTCCCTCATGGAAGAAGGGCTAACCAATGAGAATGAATGGTTGTCGAGAAGGTAGGAGTTCTGGACAATGAGAGACATGAAACTACAGCCTGTAGAAAGAACTTGCTAAACCCAGAGCATTAAAGGAGTCAATATACTGCACAAAGCTGGACAGCACATCTTGAAGGTTGCAGATAAGCTAAAAGGAAACAGTCACCTCTTGATATTTACAAAGCTAGACCTCCAAATGGATGTGCAGGGGCAAGCTAAATTGTGAATTGTTATCATCTACAGAATAGCTGTTTTTAAGTAACAAATCCAATGTGTTTTCGTTATGATTTTTCAAAATTATGGTATGCGTGAAAATTTAATTTTTATCTAGTAATAACATTAAATTAAGCAGTTTGAGTAACAAACATATTTTTATTTAGTAAAAGTGACAGATGCCACTTTGGAGTGTTATCACTATAGTAAAGTTAGGGAACTGGCCCTAGCCATTGTGTACAGGACTGAATTTCCCCAATATTTGTAAAAGTAAACAAATAGTTCCCTCAGAGTATGGGAGGAGATGGAGGAGCAACAGCAGCAGTAGTAGGGCACTGGTTTTGGACAGGCACTTGGTTAAGTATTAAAAAACATTTTTAAGTATTAGTGTCACAATACTTAAAAAATGTAAAAAATTATCCCCAGGAATAAGGAAGGAGACAGAAGAGCAGTAGAAGTTGTACGGCATGTGCCCTGGGCAGTCACTGACAGATAAAGGGAACACATAGCTGCTTGGTGCAGGACTGAGTTTCCTCAACATTTGATAAATCAAAAGAACTGGTCACCCTGAGTTAGGAATGAGACAGAACAGAAGCACTAGACTATTGAGTGCTGGGTAACCTAATTTGGGCAGAATTTCAAGGAAGCCATCTGCTCCACCAGGTATGGGGAGAGCTATGTTTTCTGGGTGTTGAGTATGTTGCCTGCCACAAAAAAAGCAACTCAGCGGGTCAGTAGCAGGAGCTAGTGGCAGATTGTGTGGTGGCAAGCGCTAGTCTGAATTTTTGGCAGATTGCGTGGTACACACTAAAGTATCAGGGCCTCTGCCCAAATGGGTGTTGTTCTGACAGCTCTGGTACTTCATAGGTGCAAAGTGTTATGAATTGGATGTGTGGCACTACTGCCACTGCCACTGGGAATTTCAACTCCCGCATCTCTCCTTCGTTTAGCATGCCCGTTTTGTGCTGCATCTCACGCAACCTATGGACAAGAATGTCATTCCGAAAATAATCCCTATTAATTATGAAATCTTGATAAAAAAACCTCTCTCTTCTAATAGAAAGGATGAAGTTGGTGGAGGTGTCCTGGCTTAAAAGAGTGAATTTTATAAAATCCTACTTGATTCCTAAAATTTTGTACTTGTTTAGAACTATAGCACTTCGTGTCCCTGGGTCTGTCTTGGATAGACGTTCGAAATTACTTTTCTCATTCGTATGGAAATCTGGGAAACCTAGAATTAGGCAAGAAATAATTGTAAGAAGTTGTAGATACCTGGGATTAGGCTTCCCAGACATAAGAATCCTACATGAAGCCTCAATGTTTATGCATGTACTTCACTGGGATGTTAAAAAGATAAAAAAAGTGGAGGATGGAAGATGAGAAAGGTAAGAGATGGGGAGAAAGGGGTGTAAGGGCAATGTATGTATGTATATATATATAGATATATATATATATATATATATATATATATATATATATATATCTATATATATATACATATATATAGATAGATAGATAGATAGATAGATAGATATATATATATGTGTGTTTGTAATCTTGTGTGTGTGCGTGTGTGTAAGAGCAATGTAGGTATTTGTGCGTTTGTAATCTGGTGTGTTTTTGTGCATGTGCATATATTTGTGTGTAAGGGCAGTGTATGTGTCTGTTTATGGGCAGGTGTGTGTATGGGCAGTTGTGTGTAAAGGGAGTGTATGTGTATATGTGTGTTTATGGGCAGGTCTGTGTAAAGACAGTGTGTACGGGCAGGCGTGTGTAAGGGCAGTGCATGTGTATATGTGTGTTAATGGGCAGGTGTAAAGGCAGTGTATATGTGTGTTTATGGGCAGATGTGTTTATTGGCAGTGTATATGGGCAGCCATGTGTAAAGGCAGTGTATGTGTATATGCGTGTTAATCGGCAGGTGTGTGTAAGGGCAGTGTATGTGTCTGTTTATGGGCAGGTGTGTGTAAAGGCAGTGTGTGTGGGCAGTTGTGTGTAAAGGCAGTGGATGTGTATATGTGTGTTTATGGGCTGGTGTGTGTAAAGGCAGTGTATGTGTATAAGTGTGTTTATGGGCAGGTCTGTGTAAAGACAGTGTGTATGGACAGGCGTGTGTAAGGGCAGTGTAAATAAAATAGCCTCTGTAAAAAAAAAGGGGGGCACAATTTTCCATTCCTGCCTTGGGCACAAAAGGAGCTAGCTACAGCTCTGGTCTCACACTCCAACTCTCATCACTATGTAGCTGCTACTGACAAGTTAAAATGGTGTTAAAACACATATATATATATAGCTATGCTTGTCCCTTCCCTGAAAAGGATAAGGTAAAAAAAAACATTAATTATAAACATAACCATCAATGAGACCATCCCCCAGTTTTGTGGTTACTTCTACAGTCATATGTTTGTATTTATTGCACTTAATTTTGATTTCAATTGGCAGGCGTCCTAGGTGTGCTTGGGGAGGGTGAGGGTTGGGGGGTTATTGTAAGTAAAGCGCTATGTCATGTTAGTTGACTTGCAGAACTTGGGAGTGGGCAATATTGAAAACGTTTCTGCTGTCTTGATTTTCGTTAAGAAAGGCGCAGCTGTTCCTTTGTCTTCTACTGTCACCTGTATGCAGAGCAAGATGCTATATAGTCATGCTGAGCTGATTGGTTTTGTTTTTTTCTTCCCGGATCATACTATGTACTCTGCAATCTGTAACATGGTTTGGTGACAAAGTACATTTTCATATGCTTTATACTTTACGTGCCAATAAAACTTTTCATTGGAAAAAAAAAATTGGGCCATATTTTACTAGGTATGTGGAAAAAGAAAAAAAAATTTCCATTGCAACAATTTATTTTACTACATTGTCAAACTTTTTTAAACACAAGGTTTCTGAGAATTAACACAAATAGATAAATATTGATCCCTTTATTTCTTTTTCCTAACATGCAAAGACAATCAAACCCTTGAAGCTGGCTTTGGCATTTATTCTTTTTAGAAATTTTACAATACAATAATAAATCATCTTTGCAAGAGGCTCACATTTTGGTAATGTAGATATTGCTAAAATGTATGGCATGAAAAAAATGCAGAGATGAGAAACACCCAAAAAGCGGTAAGAATGCTATAATATGCCCTTAGAGTTTTCATAGCATTTTTCCACTGATAATGAAGAAACTAAGAGGATGTTGTCAGGGGAATTTACAAAATATTTTTACATGAGATTCCCCAATCAGGTTCTTTTGCACTGTCGTTACAATTAAATTACTTTACATTTTATAAGGTGATTTCTGGTGATTACAAGCAGACCTTAAATACCTGAATTGTAAATATTACCACTGTGAATGCTTTTTTACGGAACCAGAGCATGTTGTCGATGGGATAGGAGTTGACGTCGAGAAAACTGAAATTGTGGCTGAATTTTTTATTAAAAAAATGAATGGAAAGAAAATAATCGTAACTGTACCATGTTAGTGTAGCACTGCTAACGGAACCCTTAAAGCATTAACCCCCTATTTGAAAATATTTACAGTTGTCTTCCCTTTCTGCATGTTTTTGTGGTGTTTAACCCCTTAAGGGCAATTGGTTTTGCCATGAAGGGGTTAATATATGTCTTTAAAATACTTTGTAATAGTAATGTGGTTAATGGTGCATATACACCTCCCAACCACAATGTTAAGATACTCATCTTCTTTCCTTCCATTACTATTACTGACTTCTTAATACTGCCCTATCTGAGACTGATTTATAAAACAAAAAGCACCAATCCCGCCTCATTTTAGCCTTCAGCGCTGAGTAAGCATAAACTCCCCACTTGCTTGCTGTTGTCCTATGCATGGTAAAATCTTCTGCTGGGATGTAGGGAAAGATACTGAGGTCTGAAGGCTAGGCCAAATGGCAATTGTGGATTTGGGGGAGGAGTTTTAGAGGGGGGGTATTTAAGGTTGGTGGACACAGGGGTAAGGAGCCATTTTTTTGTATAACTTTACCTGGTGTTGTTTGTCCCACCTTCCCTCCCCTTGTGTATTTGATCGTGGGGTGAGTTTTCACAGTCGTGGGCGGTAGCTTGCCAGGCATCCAAAGGGTTCATGTGGTGCTACGACCATTGGTAGTCATATAACAAGAAAGGCAGTCAAGATTTTTTATCAGAACCATTGTGTTATTACCTGACGCAAACCTAGCTGTGAGACTGTCACAAAGTCACATTTTTCTTTATGCACGCTACTGGCAATTCAAATATTTTGAGGGAAGGACGAACAAACAATGTTCCTTTGCTAAAACTGCTTTATCACGGCATAAAGACATAATTTACAAGCATAGATTTAGTTGTTAAAATACTGCATAGTACAGTGATGTCTGTAGACATTGGTGTGTGTGTGTGTTTCACCAGGTTGGTATGTATCCCATAAGGATTTTATTACATTCTATGCTCGCTATATGTTAATGTATACACAAACAGAGTTATTAAAAGTAAAAAGGCAGGGTAATCCTAACACCTAAATCCTAAAGATCAGCACCTTGCAGAAGTAACTTTTATTCCTGTGTCTATGGTAAGAACACACTAATGAGAGAAACAAAAACAAAAATGGGGAAAACGCAGTAATGCATCAATTTGATACCTTCAAAGTCCATTGCAAAAGGTCATAAAAAAACAATTTGCTGCCAGATCTCCTGTAACAGTGTTACAGTTTTTAGTGCCTGATCGCGTGATTGAGGATTCCCTTCTGGGATGCGTCACTGCTGAAGTCACCCGGAAGGTCATCGGAGGACAGGATATCCCCTGCAGGGTCTGCCTAGACCCTGCTGGGATATCTGATCGCTCCGATGAGGCATAGATAAAACAGTGTAATCGGTGCAGGGGATCGCAGGGAGGAGAGTGAGAAACCATGTTTTCACTCTCCTCACATGTTGAAACACAAAACAAAAAAAACACTTAAATAATACAATAAATAATAATAATAAAAAGTGAGCCAAGTGATGTCATTGTGACATCACTGGCATTAAAAACATATTCAATAGGTCCCTAAGAAGACCTCTAACCATACTGCACTGATAACATTTTTTAAAAATAAAAATACAACAAATACAATAAATACAATAATTTTTTTTTAAAAGATAATAAAAAAAGCCCTGCATGAAGAGTGCCCAAATACCCCTGATATGATAGTCTGGGTTGTTTGTTTTGAAGAAATATATACTTTTGTGGGTATTTTTTGTTTAAAATTAGAGTAGTTAAAAATGCATGTCTAACGTGTATATATATATATATATATATATATATATATATATATACACACACACATCTGACACTGTGACAGATATTTGATCCGTAAATATATATAAAATATTATTTTATTGAGTTGCGTTAATTTCAGGCTGAGACTGAACATAATAATCTTATATTTCACCTTTCTTTTCACCCCGTGGGTCTTTTTGCGGCACTTTTTTTCCGGGGCGGGGGGGGGGGCAGCATTTCACACTTCGCCCCAGGCAGCACAATGTCTTGGGCCGGCCCTGACTAGAATACATGGTATGCTTCTAGCAAAATGCATGTTATGTATGGTTTCATATTTTCTTGCTTCATTTTATTTTTAATACAAGTAATTCATAGAAAAAATAAAATGACAAATAAAATAAACAAATACATGATATTTATTAATGCTGTGTTAGATACTGCTTAATGCTTAGACACAGAACTTAATTGAATCAGTATCCGTGTCACACCCTGAAACAATAACTCTGCTTTAAACATGACACATTAAGGAAAACATTTTTATTAGTAGTACTTTCCAGCTGCTGTGAAACATCATCTATATAACTAAGAAAATGTTTTTACACTTCCTGTAAACTTCGTTTTCCACCTAATTGATATTCATTTAATTTCCCAGATGTTGCTTGAAGTTAATTGAAATTCCTGAATCATTTTTTTTATCCAAGGGTGGTACTAGTATTTAATTGTTAGTTACTGTGCTCGAATAATTTCCATTATTGCAAGTCAAGCTTAAACAAGAACTGATTGGTCCAGTGCATACATAGGTAGGAATGAATGATGAAACATGTTCCTGATCTTACAAGCCAAATTTCAGGTATCAGCTATGTCAAACATGGAAGAATTAAAAAAACAATGTGAATATTTCCATGTTACAATTACAATGTATCTAGATGAGTTGGTACTATTTTACTGCCCAGGGATTTCTTTATTTCGAAACTGGAACACTATGATCACATTTGTTTTATTAGAACTCATCTTACTTATTTTGCTCTCTCTTGTTTTTCCTCCTAATATTTTTCCTATTCGTTCCACACTTGTATCTTTGGTCCATAATGTATCAGACCCCGTCTGAATGATGGCCAAAACTTTACTGATGATTTTTAAAAAGCTTTATTGTAAACTTTCCTTTAACTCCAAAAATTCACCGTAAGAGCTAAACAAAATACAAATAATATGCATTAATGACTTATCCCTAAATTATCTATCTTTTGCATATTACTAATACAAAGTAAAAAATATACAGACCTTATGCCTTTTCAGGGGTTTGCTAAACAACCTTGTATATGAGGATGGACTCTGATAACTCTTGTTGATATGCTGGCTCTCTTGTATTACAGTTATGACCAATATGACTGTTATGACCAGTATATCCCAAGACCATTTCCTTCTGAGTAACAGTCCTACCCCAAACACATTCCCCCTGCAACATGGACAGTGTAAACCCTATCCACATTTAAAACTTGCAAAAACTATGAGAACATGAATACAACAAATTATAACATAAATGACAGAGTTAAGTCTGTTACACTCCCACCAAATTATACATGTTTTCCAAACATGAGTAATTTCCACTTAATAACACATTAATAACTATAATAAATTATAGTGAAGTCCTTTAGAACATTCAGTCATTCAGCTTCCAATAATAAGATCCACTTCTGTGCTGGTCTCTCTACTGCTGAGATCTTGTTTATCCGTTCTCCTTTCTTGCTTAGTGTTTTATCACCAAGTGCTATTGTGGCCGTCCTTACTAGTCCATCTGGGCTGATTATGGTGTCTATAATCCGTCCAAGTCTCCATTCATTTCTTGGCAAATTATCATCTGCATCCATGACCACATCACCAGTTTGAAAATTCCTCTTGGAAGCATGCCAACACTGCCTAGTAGCGATGTTGAGAAGATACTCCTTTTTCCATCTGCTCCAAAACTGTTCAGTAAGATACTGTACTCGTCTCCATCTCTTTTTCCCATATAAATCTTCTCTTGTGAATTCTCCTGGTGGTGGAAGGGCTGTGGTGGATTTCATGGTAATCAGATGGTTAGGTGTAAGTGGTTCTAAGCTCTTGGGGTCATTTAGGTTGTCCACTGTAAGGGGGCGACTATTGACTATAGCCATGGCTTCATAAAACAAAGTGCGTAGTGAAGCATCATTGAGTCTGCCCGATGAGAGGGAAACTGTAGCATTAAGAACACTCCGTACAGTTTTGATTTGACGCTCCCATACACCACCTGCATGACTGGAATGAGGGACATTCATAACAAAATCACACTGTTTATCTGCAAGAAAAGCAGTGAGCCTTTTTGAGTCAAGCTCCTGTAATGCTAAGTTAAGTTCATTCTTTGCGCCGATGAAATTGGAACCTTGGTCACATCTGATCTGCCGTACTGTGCCTCGAATTGCAATAAAGCAGCGTAAACTGTTGATAAAAGCATCCGTGGACATATCTTCTAGCATTTCTATATGAATGGCTCTTGAACAAAAGCAAGTTAGAAGCAGACCATACCTTTTGTGCTGTTTCCTTCCTTCTTTAGTCATGAAAGGACTCAGTTTTCTACAAGTTACACAATTGTGAATGTAAGATGTGACAGCTCTGTTTATTCCAGGTATCCATTATCCGCTAGATCTGATTTCATTAATTGTGAAACCTTTTCCTTGATGCTTTACACTTTCGTGATAGTGTGCAATTATCAACCTTGTTATATGATGATCTTTAGGAAGAATCAGTGGGTGCTTGAATGAGTGAATGCACGACGAGTGGTTTAATCTCCCTCCCACCTTGATTATACCATCTGTATCTAAGAAGGAGTCAGGTGATGAAGTTTATTATGACCTGGAAGTTGTTTTCCTTGACTCAGAGCATCTATTTCTTTCTGATATATTTGTTTTTGGACACCCTTAAAAATCAAGCGTTTTGCATCATCTTGTTCACTTACGGATGCAGGTGAATGGGTTTTATCTTTCTTAATCCGCCTCAGAAGGCGTGCAATGGCCTTGACAGCCTTAGACCAAGATGAAAATTTGGACAAATGGTCTACAAGATCTTTACTTTCTGTTGTCTTTGTTTGTAATGTCTGAATTTTTCTTACTTCTGGGTCTCCTACTGTGAGTTCCAATACAACATTTGAGGTTGGTATTTCTTTTTTCCATAAAAATGAGGGACCGGAGAACCAGTTAGATAAGAGTAACTCATTTATTGTTCTTCCTCGAGAAGCATTGTCTGATGGGTTTTCATCTGTTGGGACGTACAACCATTGTTTGGGTACCGTGCGTTGGCGTATTTTCTGGACTCTATTGGCTACAAACGTATGAAAACGACGGGCGTCATTATTTATGTAACCCAGAACCACTTTTGAGTCTGTCCAGAAAAATTCATTGACATTGCTAAGGTCAAGCTCATTTCTGAGCATATTGCTCATTCTGACGGATACCACTGTTGCCGTCAACTCTAATCTCGGAATTGTAGTAATTTTTGTAGGAGAAACACGAGCTTTGCCAATGAGTAGAGTACAGTGAATCTCTTCCTTCTCATTAATCACTCTCAGATAAGAACACTGACCATAACCACAGATACTCGCATCAGAGAAATGATGTATTTCTGTTTCAACAATTTGACCGAATTCAGCAGGTACATAACATCGTGGTATATTCACCTTTTCTAGATTGAAGAAATCATTCTGCCATCTCTCCCACAAAGGGCTTAGTGTAGGGGAAAGTGGATCATCCCAGCTTATACCTTGACGACACATTTCTTGCAGGATCCTCTTACCATTGAGAACATATGGCGCTACAAAGCCCAAAGGATCATATATGGAAGCAACGGTTGACAGTATGCCACGACGTGTTGTAGATTGTCCCTTTAATGGGCTGTAGAACTTGAAACTATCACTTTGTATGTTCCAATGAATTCCTAAAGCTCTCTCGAGTGGCATGTCATTGAAGGTAAGATCCTTTGTTTCAAAGTTTACAGCACATTCTGATGCTGGTATACTTTGCAGAACAGTTTTGTCATTTTAAATAAACTTGTGAAGTCGAAGACCACCTTTTGCACACAACTCTCGTGCTTCCCTTGCCAACTGAATGGCCTTTTCTACTGTCTCTACACTTGTGACTCCATCATCTACATAAAAGTCCCTTGTGATGAACTGAGCGCCTAATGAGTGTGTTTGACTATGCTCATTGGCTATATATCTTAGTCCATAGTTTGCACAACCTGGTGAGGATACTGCACCGAAAAGATGCACTTTCATTCGGTAATCTTGAAGCTTTGAATTTGTGTCTCCATTTTCCCACCATAAGAGGCGCAGGTAATCCCGGTCACTTTCTTGAACATGGAACTGGTGAAACATTTTCTCAATGTCACATATTATAGCTATATGATGTTTTCTGAACCTCAGAAGGACACCTGTGAGATTGTTTATCATGTCTGGTCCTGGTAACAAATGTTCATTAAGACTTGTGCCTTTAAATTTTGCAGAACAATCAAAAACGACACGTAGCTTATCTGGCTTTTTTGGGTGGTAGATGCCATGATGAGGTATGTACCATTTTTCGCCGTTAGATCCATCCTCATTTACTGTTTCTACATCACCTCTTTCAATTATGTCCTTCATGTAAGCAATATAGTCTGTCTTGTATTTTTCATTTTTACAGAACTTCTTGTGCAACTGATTAAGTCTGACTTTAACATGTTCTCTATTGTCAGGTAAGTATGGACGTTGTTTAAACGGAAGGGGCATTTCATAATGTCCTTCAGCATTTTTCTTTATGCTGCCCTTCAGTTTGTCTAGGAACGCAATATCATCTTGTGAGATTGTCTGGTCATCTGCTGTGACGTCCTTAAAGTCTGACTCTAGTATACGGATTGCATCCACGGGTGTCAATGCTGGTATCTCCTTTGTGGTTAATCTGTGACAAAGACTGATTGCTGATGATACGTTGATGCGTGGTGTGCAGAAGCCCACAATACTCCATCCTAAGTCTGTCAGAATAGCATAAGGTTCATCTTCTTTACCTAGTATGACTTGCCTGGGAGCTAGCACTCTAGGGCAGTTGTGGCCGATCAGTAAACCTACTTCGCAATTGAGAAGAGGTGGCATTTCGTTCGTAATTACCTTCAAGTGAGCCCAGTTATTTGCTGTTTCTTGCGTTGGTATGTGATCATGATTAATAGGAATACACTCCTTTGTGTATACTGGAGGAAGATTGATATACACTGAGGAATTGTACCCTCTTACACGAAGATTAGACACTCTTTTACTTTTGATGACCATATTGTCTCCTATCATGGTGGTAAGTTTAAGTTTTATTGGGTGAGTATCTACTTGAAGTACGTTACTTATTTCTTCGTCAATAAAAGTACTGTCACTCTGAGTGTCTAACAAAGCATAGACAAGCTTTTCATCGGATGGATTTTTAACAGACGACACCCATACAGGTACTATCATAGATGTCATGACTGAATGACTTGTGCTTGTGATGTTAAGTGACGTGGCATTAGTAGTTTCACCATTCTGTACATGCGCATTGCTTACCATGGACAGTGATTGTTTCCTATCTTCGTTAGCCTCATAGCTGTAATCGTGAAGACATGTGGGATGACGTAACTTGCATACGTCACATGTGTGGCGACGACGACATTCTTTGGCGCAGTGACCTGGTTTTATACAACCATAACAAAGTTTATTATCTTAGACATATGCTCTTCTGTCTTTCAGAGACTTTTGCATGAATTCTGGGCACTTACAAAGTGGATGATTGTCATCTTGACACAACATGCATGGTGTTTTTAACTGTCCCTTTGCTTTTGTCTGTTTATCATTGTTTAAAGCTGTTTGAGTTTTAAAGACAGTTGCTTTGTTTCTTTTGGTTTCCTTTTGAGACTCACGTAAATGCAGAGCTTGAAAGGAAGTAATAGGATTACACATAATCTCTGCTTCCGTTGACATGAATTTTACAAAGTCTTTAAAGGTTGGAAATTCTTTGCTATCCATAAGGGATATTGTGACCTGGCGGTTCCACCTGGAGGCTGCCCAGTCAGGAAGTTTCTGTACCAGCTTTTGGTTCTCTTCACAGTCATTTAATATGTCCAGGCCTTTAACATGAGGTATGGCTTGCAGACAGGCATTTAAGAAGTCTGAAAATGCTCTCAGACCTTCTGCATCTTTGGACTGTATTCTAGGCCACTTTGATAGCTTCTCCCGGAATGCTCTTTGAATGATAAAGGGCTGCCCGTATCTTTGGTTAAGCTTGTTCCAAGCATCTTTGTAGGATTCCTCATCATTTCGATAAAAGGTGCCTTCAAGACATCTGTGTGCTGAGCCACTCACGTACCTTTTCAAATAATAAAGTTTGTCAGCTGCAGAGATGCCCTTTCTATCTATAAGTGACATAAATGAGGCTTTCCAGTTCACAAACTGAATTGGGTCTCCGTTGAAGACTGTAGGTTCAGGTGTGGGTAACCTGTTGATGGCAATGCTGTCCTAAACTGCTTGAGCAAGGAGAGCCACTTCACTGAGATTTGTTGACTGAACAACATTGTATTGTGGATGTGTTGTAGAAGAGATTTCGTTTCTCTCACTTTCATGTTCATTTTGTATCAAGTTCAATTGACCTTTCGCTTCTTGTTTTATTACTTCATCATATGATTTTACTCTGGCACGTGCAACTTCTAAGTCCTTTTCTAACTGCAGCCGTTCTAATTCAAACTTTTGAATTTCTAGCTCTTTTTTGAGTTGCTCTTCTAGAGTTTTTATTTTCTCCCTTTGCTGTCTTTCTGAATGCATCATCTTGTATGCAGCCTCTTTTGCAGCAAGCTCTGCCACAGCATCTGCTCGTTTGCTTGTTGCACCAGAAGATTTAGAATAGCTGCTGACACTTGCTTGTGAAGCATTAGAATCGTATATAGAGCGAACATAGCTATGAGCTGAAAGTTCACGTAGACGGCTCCTTTCCCTTTCTGCATCAAACTCATCATCTGCCATGGTTAATCTTTCTTACACAATTTTGACAATGTCATTGGTCACAGCTTCACATGCATCAACTTTACGTCTTAAATCAGACACAGGTGTTATATGTTCCCTTATTTCACTAAAGATTTTCATAATACAGTTCATTTTATTTTCCAGAGAATCAGCAATTTCAGTGAGCTGCTTATCAGATATGTTTGATTTTAACTCATGTCTCGCCTTACGAACATCTATTTTCCATTGTTCATACAAAGTATTTAGCCTTTTTTCTTTCTTACAACATTCATCTTTCTGGTAAGCAAGCATTTTTTCTGTAATAATATGTGGACGTTCTGACCGTCTAGGTCAGGGGCGTCCAACCTGCGGCCCTCCAGCTGCTGCAGGACTACATCTCCCATAATGCTCTTTCAGCTAACTGGCTGACTGAGGAGGATGGGAGATGTAGTCCTGCAGCAGCTGGAGGGCCGCAGGTTGGACGCCCCTGGTCTAGGTAGTTCTTCCCTTTCTTGTACATAACACTGTAGTTCAGATATATTTTTATCTTTAAGTTTCACTGCTCCCTTCATATTATTTTCCCTTTTACCTTCTATTTCTGTATGAGACAGGCTTTCATATTCTTGATATTCAGTGTCCATCTCCATAGTGAACTCTTTTACAATGTCCTAGCACCTTAGACCATCATGCTGATTCCAATATGCTGCAGTCCCTTAAATATTGCCACCTTAACCCCTTCGAGACAAAGGCTGATTTTACTTTTTGTACCCTTTGTGACAATGGCCTTTTTAACATTTCTGCGCTGCTTGTGTTTAGCTGTAATTTTCTTCTTTCCCGTTTACTGAACCCACACACATTAGATATTGTTTTTTTCAGGACAAGAAGGGCTTTCTTTAGATGACATTGTTTTGATTGTATCATATTATTTACTATTAAAAAAATTATAAAATATGGTGAAAAATTTAGAAAAAAATGACTGTTTCTAACTTTTAGTTGAAAAATCTTTTACTCATCTATAAAAGGTAATGAAAAAACCTGCTAAATAGATTCTACTATTTGTCCTGAGTTTAGAAATACCCAATGTTTTTATGTTTTTTTGCTTTTTTCTACCCATTATGGGGCAATAAGTACAGGTAGCGTTTTGCTATTTCAAAGCCATTTTTTCCAAATCTGGTAATTCTTCCCCCCTTGTGCCATTTCGGGTATCTTTGAACCCGGCCAATGCAATTTACCCCATCAAGTCATATATTTTTGAAAACTAGACAGCCCAGGGTATTCCAAATGCTAGTATTTTAACTCTTTCCATGCACCATATCTACCACCAGTCTTTGTCAAACTTTATGGTAGTCATTTTTTTGCATTTGTTTTGTCATACACATTTTACTTCAGGTATGAATTAAAATGTTCTCGTTTATGTCACTATCACAAAACACCCCAATATGTGTTCAGCAACATCTCCTGAGCGCAGCGATACCCCACATGAATGATTTTGCCTGGCTGTTTGGGGGCAAAAGGGCCACATTTGGGGCATGCGCATTTTTCAATGTTGAACTTTGGCATTTGGGGATCCACTGCCCATGCCCTATTTGGTACATCTTTGAGCCGGGCCATTTCAGTGTGCCCAATAAACCCATATATTTTTGAAAACTAGACACCCCAGGGTATTTCAAATGCTAGTATTTTAACTCTTTCCATGCACCATATCTACCACCAGTCTTTGTCAAACTTTGTGGTAGTCATTTTTTTGCATTTGGTTTTCCACACACATTTTAATTCAGGTATGAATTAAAATGTTCTCGTATATGTCACTATCACAAAACACCCCAATATGTGTTCAGCAACATCTCCTGAGTGCAGCGATGCCTCACATGAATGATTTTGCCTGGCTGTTTGGGGGCAAAAGGGCCACATTTGGGTCATGCGCTTTTTCAATGTTGAACTTTGGCATTTGGGATCCACTGCCCATGCCCTATTTGGTACATCTTTGAGCCGGGCCATTTCAGTGTGCCCAACAAAACCATATATTTTTCAAAACTAGACACCACAGGGTATTTTAAATGCTGGTATTTTAACTCTTTGCATGCACACATTTTACCACCAGCATTTTTTCAAAGTTTGCAGTAATATTTTTGTGTGTGTATTTTTCCCACACACACCTACTTTATGTATGAATTTACAGCTCCTGGTATATGCCGCTGTCACACGACACCCCATAATGTGTTCAGCAACATCTCCTGAGTGCAGTGATACCCCACATGCATGGGTGTGTCATTTTTGGGGGGAACTAAAAGGCCACATTTGGTACGTGTGCATTTTTCTAATTGGAAATTAGATGTGTGGCCATCCTTCCCCCCGTGTTAATTGGGACGTTGTTGAACCCGGCCAATTCAATTTACCCCATCAAATCATACATTTTTTAAAAGTAGACACCCCACGGGCATTTAATATGCCAGTATTTTAACTCTTTCCATGCGAGAATTGTTTTAAGCTAATATGCTAATTTTAGGACTTGCTCACAAAAATATATTTTTTATATATATATATTTTTTTTTATTATTATTTTTTTTAAAAAAAATTTAACATTTTTTTTCAACTTGGAGGTTCCCCTGATGATTTTTACATTTTACTGTTTTTTTACTATTTTTTTCTAATTATTATTAATTTTATTTTATTTTTTAATTTATTTTTTACTAATCACACTGTGATTAGAAAGCTGGGCTCCATTGACTTGCATGGTGAATGCAGTACCTGTATTCAACCTGCAAGTGGAGCCAAAGTTCTCTAGATGGTCTGGACCATCTAGCGAACTTTTAAAATTTGTGGTTCCTGTTACAGGACGGCGGCCATCTTCCTTGATGGCGAAGATTGCCGGCAGCTGCGGCTGTGACCGCTCTCAGGAGCGGTCACAGCCCATCAAAAGGTTAGTGTTTGGTGTCGCTGGATGCCTCCTGATCGAGGCATTCCAGCGACACCATTTAAGTTTAGGAGGCGATCGTCGATCGCCTCCTAAACGCTTTTAAAACGGGCGTCCGCCGCCATACAAAGTATGGCGGATGTTGACGCCCCGTGGAGGGGCCAGAGATGGCCCCTTCGCGCCGATCGCGGCGTTGCTGAATGCCTCGAGGTCGAGGCATTCAGCAACGCTTTTTGGGTGCAGAAAGCGATAGTAGATCGCTTTCTGCACCCGTTTAAAGACGTGCCGGTCCTGGCACGTCAATTGTCGTAAAGCACATGCTTTTCCGTGCCGTGCCAGGACCGGCAATTGTCATTAAGGGGTTAAGCAACCATGTGCAGCAGGTATTTGAACCAACGAAGGTGAAGCTCTTACTGTAACAGACCTCGTCTGAATGATGGCCAAAACTTTACTGATGATTTTTAAAAGCTTTATTGTAAACTTTCCTTTAACTCCAAAAATTCACCGTAAGAGCTAAACAAAATACAAATAATATGCATTAATGACTTATCCCTAAATTATCTATCTTTTGCATATTACTAATACAAAGTAAAAAATATACAGACCTTATGCCTTTTCAGGGGTTTGCTAAACAACCTTGTATATGAGGATGGACTCTGATAACTCTTGTTGATATGCTGGCTCTCTTGTATTACAGTTATGACCAGTATGACTGTTATGACCAGTATATCCCAAGACCATTTCCTTCTGAGTAACAGTCCTACCCCAAACACATTCCCCCTGCAACATGGACAGTGTAAACCCTATCCACATTTAAAACTTGCAAAAACTATGAGAACATGAATACAACAAATTATAACATAAATGACAGAGTTAAGTCTGTTACACATAATTCACCCCAACTTTCAAGAGAATGCAGATAATATTCATGTAAGGGGACAATCAATACAAGTGACTCTACAAAGGTCTAAAATATATTTGGCAACCATTATGGCTAGTGCTTACTATCCCAACCAACCGCAACCCAACACTCAACAAACCGTACACTCACCAAAACTTATGCCTTGTTATTCTAGACACTCTGCGGATAATGTGTAGTCACATGCAAAATCCAAGGAAAGTTGTGTTTGTGATCCAAAACCTTGAAATTAGCGCACTCCAGTGATCACACACCCCTTTTGCCAGCCCATTCTCTCTTTTCAGTTCCCCATTACTTCCCCCTCTCCAGACCTAAACCCTATTGAGCATCTGTGGGGCATTCTCAAACAGAAGGTGGGGGAACGCGAGGTCTCTAACATCCACCAGCTCTGTGATGTCGTCATGGAGGATTAGAAGAGGACTCCAGTGGCAACCTGTGAAGCTCTGGTGACCTCCATGCCCACGAGGGTTAAGGCAGTGCTGGAAAATATTGGTGGCCACACAAAATATTGACACTTTGGGCCCAATTTGGACATTTCCACTTAGGGGTGTACTCACTTTTGTTGCCAAGGTTTAGACATTAATGGCTGTGTGTTGAGTTATTTTTAAGGGAACAGCAGATTTGCATTGTTATACAGGCTGTACACTCACTACTTTACAATGTAGCCGAGTGTCATTTCTTCAGTGTTGTGACATGAAAAGATATAATAAAATATTTACAAAAATGTGAGGGGTGTACTCACTTTTGAGAGATACTGTATTTAAATGATCTGTTAATCACAATAGCTATAATCAGAAATGTTAATTAGAGACATTTTAATTTGTGTTAAACAGATGTTATCCCTTGTGCTATTACCAAAGACAACATAACAAATGATACATTAGATCATTTGTCGGAATTGATAATGTACTTATTCCTTAAGTCTGTTCCCAAAATACTTTTAGGGCCTGAGCAAGGCAATTTTTTAGAACAGAAGTTGAAATATAATACTCTATATAAGAAAAATCTTTGGAAGCAATGTATAAGAGCATGGTATGTGATAAAATGAATGAATTTTGGCTAATGTATGCTGCACAGTTGTTCTGTGATTCAATGAAATGTAACTCAATATGTGTGATACAGTATATCCAGACTTAGTTTACAGTTGCAATCAAAATCATTCAACCCCTATTGCAAATCAAGTTTATTGTCAACCTTACAGAATTTCAGCAGTTTGCAATGAACAAATAAAACAAAAATAAATGAACTAGCTCAACACAACAAATGCTTCAAGTGGTTTCCCCAAATTCTACTGAAAATGTAACTTATAATGACTTTACAGTCTCAAAACTATTCAGCCCCTTCATTACAAGCATCTTTAGTACTTAGTGGAGCACCCTTTTGCTTTTAAAACCTGCTGCAAATAAGGTGCCTAGCCAGACATCATGTGTTGTTCAAAAACGAATTGACCCAAAAAATGTGCTGAAGGACATAACAAATCTGCGTAAAAATCTCCTGTCCTCTGTAGCCTCATTCACTACAGAGTTATAAACTGCCTGAAAGCAACATTAGCACAATGACAGGAGAATGCTGTTTTTCAGGATTTGGCTAAGCCCCTTAGTTCAAGTGAAAGGGGGACAGGGGGGACAGACAGGGCGATCTGTCACAAAGACCGGGATCGCCGAACAGTGTGTTGTCTGCCTGGCGCTCGAGTTCGGCACATCGCGGATCGGGTTGACAGATTACTGGGAGGGGCTGGAGAAGACCCAGCTGTCATGGTGCACATTGGCACCAATGACAAAGTAAGAGGTAGGCGGAGTGTCCTTAAAAATGATTTCAGGGACTTAGGTAGCAAGCTCAAGGCGAGGACCTCCAAGGTAGTATTTTCTGAAATATTACCTGTACCACGTGCCACACCAGAGAGGCAGCGGGAGATTAGGGAGCTAAACAAGTGGCTCAGAAGCTGGTGTAGGAAGGAGGGGTTTGGGTTCATGGAGAACTGGGCCGACTTCTCTGTCGGATACAGGCTCTACGGTAGGGACGGGCTGCACCTCAATGGGGAGGGTGCAGATGTGCTCGGGGAGAAGATGGCCAGAAGGGTGGAGGAGTGTTTAAACTAGGGAAAGGGGGGGAGGGAAACTACAATATAGAAGGGGAAGATAGTATAGCTAGAGAGCTGGGGCTTATAAATGTACCTGGGGGTGGAGCGGAGGGAGGGGTTAGAATAGTTAATAGGGATAGGCTTCCTAGGAGAAAAAACCATACACCTCTAAATTGTATGCTTACTAATGCCAGAAGTCTGACCAATAAAACTGACGAACTGGAGTTAATAATATCTGCAGAAAATTATGACATAGTGGGTATAACAGAGACATGGTTGGATGATAGCTATGACTGGGCGGTTAACATACAGGGTTATAGTCTATTCAGGAAGGATCGAAAAAAACGAAAAGGGGGAGGAGTTTGCCTTTATGTAAAGTCCAGCCTAAAGGCCACACTGCGGGAGAATATATGTGAGGGAAATGATGATGTGGAGTCATTATGGGTAGAAATATATGGAAAGAAAAATAATAAAATACTGATTGGGGTTTGCTATAAGCCACCAAATATAATTGAAGCAGCAGAAGATCAATTATTAAAGCAAATAAACAAGGCAGCAAATCACAATGAGGTGGTTATTATGGGGGACTTTAACTATCCCGACATAAACTGGGAAACCGAGACCTGTGAATCTCATAAAGGAAACCGGTTTCTGACTATAAGTATAGATAATTATCGGTCCCAAATGGTACAGGACCCAACCAGAGGGGGCGCTCTACTGGACTTAATATTAACCAACAGACCTGACAGAGTAACTAATGTGCAGGTCAGAGGGCACCTAGGAAATAGTGATCACAATATAATACATTATAACTTGTCGTTCAATAAGGGAACTCTTAGAGGAGCCACAAGAACTATAAACTTTAGGAAGGCAAAGTTTGATCAACTAAGAGAAGCCCTTAACAATGTAAATTGGGAAAATGTCCTCAAAAACAAAAGCACAGATACTAAATGGGAGATTTTTAAAAATATCTTAAATTCTCACTGTGAAAAGTACACACCATATGGGAATAAAAGTGTCAGGAGCAAGAGAAAACCAATGTGGATAAATAAAAATGTAAAGGTGGCAATAAATGGCAAAAAAAGGCATTTAAGCTACTAAAACAGGAAGGCAGTGAGGAAGCACTAAGAAGCTATCGGGAAAAAAATAAAATATGTAAAAATCAGATAAAAGCAGCAAAAGTGGCGACAGAAAGACTCATTGCCAAAGAGAGTAAAACAAACCCCAAAATGTTCTTTAACTATATAAATAGTAAAAAGGTTAAAAATGAAAGCGTCGGCCCCTTAAAAAGTAATGAGGGAGACGTTATAGACAGGGATCAGGAAAAAGCGAATCTATTAAATATATTCTTCTCTGCTGTATTCACAGAGGAAAATGAAATGCCAGGTAATATACAGCAGGATGAGATAAATGCCCCAGTACATGTCGCCTGTCTAACCCAGGAAGAAGTGCAGTGCCGCCTAAAAAAAATCAAAATAGACAAATCACCAGGTCCAGATGGCATTAACCAGTTAAGGGAGTTAAGTAATATAATAGACAGACCCCTATTTCTAATATTCAGGGACTCTATAGTGACCGGGTCTGTTCCCCAGGACTGGCGCATAGCAAATGTTGTGCCAATATTCAAAAAGGGGACAAAAAGTGACCCGGGGAATTATAGGCCTGTTAGTTTAACTTCTGTTGTATGCAAACTGTTCGAGGGTTTCCTAAGAGATGCTATTTTGGAGAATCTCAATGAAAATAAATGTATGACTCCATATTAGCATGGGTTTACAAGGGATCGGTCCGGTCAAACTAACCTGATCAGCTTTTATGGATCGGGGAGAATCGCTGGATGTCGTATATCTTGATTTTTCCAAAGCATTTGATACGGTGCCACATAAAAGGCTGGTACATAAAATGAGAATGCTTGGGCTGGGGGAGAATGTGTGTATGTGGGTAAGTAACTGGCTCAGTGATAGGAAACAGAGGGTGGTTATTAATGGTACATACTCTGAGTGGGTGACTGTTACTAGTGGGGTACCACAGGGGTCAGTTTTGGGTCCTATTCTTTTTAATATATTTATTAATGACCTTGTAGAGGGATTGTATAGTAAAGTATCAATCTTTGCAGACGATACTAAGCTCTGTAACGTGGTTAACACAATAGAGGACAGTGCACGATTACAAATGGGTCTGCATAGGTTGGAGGCTTGGGCTGGGATGTGGCAGATGAGGTTCAACACAGATAAATGTAAGGTTATGCACATGGGGAAGAAAAATCCAGGCTGGGAATATGTATTAAATGGGAAAACACTGGGGACGACTGACATGGAAAAGGACTTAGGAGTCTTGGTTAACAGTAAATTTACCTGTAGCGACCAGTGTCGGGCAGCTGCTGCTAAGGCAAATAAAATCATGGGGTTCATCAAAAGGGGCATGGATGCCCACGACAAGGAAATAATTCTACCATTGTACAAGTCACTAGTCAGACCACACATGGAATACTGTGTACAGTACTGGGCACCAGTGTACAAGAAAGATATAGTGGAGCTGGAGAGGGTTCAAAGACGGGCAACCAGAGTAATAAAGGGAATGGAAGGACTACAGTATTCAGAAAGATTATCAGAATTAGGGTTATTTAGTTTGGAAAAAAGACGGCTTAGGGGGGACTTAATAACTATGTATAAATATATAAGGGGCAGTACAGAGATCACTCCCAGGACCTATTTATACCCAGGACTGTATCTATAACAAGGGGACATCCTCTACGGCTGGAGGAAAGAAGGTTTCTACACCAGCACAGACGGGGGTTCTTTACAGTAAGAGCGGTGAGACTATGGAACTCTCTGCCAGAGGAAGTGGTAATGGTAAACTTAATAAAAGAGTTTAAAAGGAGCCTGGACGTGTTTCTTGAAAGCAATAATATTACAAGTTATGGATAGTAGATTAATAGGGACAGAACGTTGATCCAGGGATTTATTCTGATTGCCATATTTGGAGTCGGGAAGGAATTTTCCCCCTGGTATGGGGCAATTGGCAGCTGCTTCATAAGGGTTTTTTGCCTTCCTCTGGATCAACACGGTAGGGACACAATATGTATATAGGTTGAACTTGATGGACTTTGGTCTTTTTTCAACCTTATGAACTATGTTACTATGTTACTGCAAAAGACATTTTAGATGACTGTTTATTTCCAGCTTTGTGGCACTAGTTTGGGGAAGGCCCTTTCCTGTTGCAGCATGACGTGTCCAAGTCCAATGTCCATGAAAACTAGAGTTGGGTACCAGGGAGATCTTCGTGTTCGTCTTCGGGGGAAAAAAAAATCTTCGTATTCTGCGAAGATTGGTTGATGGCAGACGAGCCCCCTGCTGGCGACCAATAGAGTCGCTCGTACAGACTTTTAAAATCCTGGTGCCGTAACTTGACCGGCAGAGACCCCTTGTCTCCCTGCTCTATCAGTTAAATGTCCGTACAAGTGACTTTATTAGTCGTTCGTACGGACTTTTAACTGTTGCAGCAGGGAGTACAGTGGTCAGGTTGCACCTTAAGGAGTTAAGGGGCCATGCAAGTGAGCCTATTGGTCGCTTGCACGGCACTTTAACCTACGGATTTCCGGTTCCGTTATCTAACCTGCGGATTTCCGCTTCCGTCAACTCCTGCGATTCCACGAAGATAAGGTAGGCTAGATGGGGAAGGGACCAGGGAGATTAGTAGACGAAGACGATCACGAAGATTCTTCGTGTTGTGTGTCTTCGTCTTCATCTACGTTTTACCGCCGCTATCTTCTCTTCTTCGTGTCTTCGGAACGAACACGAAAACACACTCTTCATGTTCGCCCAAAGACGAATGCACAAGTCTAATGAAAAGATGTTTTTATGGTTTGTTGGAGAAACACAAGTAGCCTGTATAGAACCACTGAACACATTTGGGATGAATCAGAACACGAATAGCGAGTCAGGCCTTGTTCAACATCAGTGGGTGACCTCACAAATGCTCTTTTTGGCTGAATGGGCAAACTCTGTATTATGAAGCAGGAAGAAATATTGTAAATAATGTTTTCTATTGTATCACAATAGAACAGAGATAAATATAATTGTTGCCTCTTTCAGCAAATGGAAAAATGGCTGAGCTTAGTGAATTTAACACCACCCCTCTCTAACCTTAGTCTACCATAGATTTGTAAATTAAAAACTACTCTTAAAAGGAACACAGGAAAGCCAGGCTTCTGCCCTTTGACAAGATTAGTGATCAGTTAACTTTCTTCACTTTAAGAAGTCAAGTTGATTTAGTTATCTGTGAACAGACAAGTTGCTATATGCCTTCCATTTGAACAGTGAGTTAGGAGTCGCTTCAAAATTGACTTCAATTACGGTTAATTGAATAGACCAGTTATTTATTGAGAGTTGTTCCATTTCAGTCAATGGACTGCCAACTCCATTCAACTCGAATAATAGGGAACAGATCTATTAACATGGCATATTTTCAAAATAAAAAAGTAATAAATGTGATAAACATATAAAATATTAACCTCTAAGGAAGAGATTCACATTCAGTTTTTTACTGTAGGACCACCATGACATGGGCATGGCTGATCATCAATTACCCAATAAAGACAAGGAGACCTGCTGGATTTTAAAACGGTCACAGATTTTATTAAAACATAAACGTAAACTTAAAAAAATGTAAACATATTAATATCCCTCAATTAACCCCAGCTAATAACATCATAATAAAGTGCTTAAGCAAAAAACGTCCTAGCTTACTAGAACGGGATCCCCAGGAATGCTGGCGCAGGCGTAAACAATGTTAAGAACGCTTACCGGCGTCCTCCCTGCACCGTAGCGAAACCGATATAAACTCCCCGGGGCCATCCCATGGGGAGTCCCGCATGCCACCCAAGTTGCCATACCTCAGATGGCCAACTCCTGTACTGACTCCAGACCCCAAGGGACCCCCTGCCATACACAGAACACAACAGAACACAACAGAACACAACAGAACAAGGGAGGGTGGGGGGGGACTTCATTTCTATATAACTTTCTAAAACTGAAAGGAAATCCCCTCTGTGCAGCCAGGGGTACTTCATTGGTTGATGGCAGAGGAGGCCCCTGTAGGCGACCAATAAAGTTGCTCGTACGGACAGTTAAACTGCTGGCGCCAAAGCTGCTGGCGCCAAACCGAACACAGGAAGGGCGAATACGAAGATTTTTCCCCCCACAAAGACAAACACAAAGACGAACAGGAAGAGTTGTCCGGCGCCCAAATCTACTACAGGCCCTCTATTGGATTCTCCGTTATTTGACCTTTGGCTCTCCTATTGGACTACCCAGTTTGTCTGTTTCCTGACCCTAGCCTGGACTACTATTTTCTCTGATCGCCTCCGCATTTAAGACGAGACCAAGGACTGAAAACATTTTCAGCCAGGGATTTGCAATGCATTTGGTGTAGTCTCAGTAGTTGGCAGGCACAGAATATTAATATCCAGTAATTACAGATGTGTCATACTGTATTCTAAACATAAGAAAACAAAACCAAAAGTGTATGGCGTAAGGACACCAAGACAACTTGAAAAACAATAAATATTGCACAACAGTGAAATAGATAAAATAAATGGATGATAAATGAAATGGCAAGTAGTTGCACTCACAAACAGATGGGTAGAAACATATGAGAAAAGATGAGTTCTTTCTTCTTCTTTAATAAACACTTCAATTAAAACACAGAAATACCACCAATTACGTATTATCTAAGAAACACGGGAATTCCACAGCTAAAGTATACACTTACAGGAGCCACATTGAAACAAGTGTGTAAAAAATGTAGGCAAGATAAATCCAGAAGTTCAATACAAACGAATCAATAGAATGTCCTCTCTATGCGTTTTGCCCACAAGAATGGGATTCTTCAGGAGAAAATGTACTTGCATCCTTCTACAATGCTTGACCGGATTAAGAATTAGTGAAACCAACCATAAGTAAACCATAAGTAAAAAAACATAACACGATTTTGGCTACAAACAAGCTGTGGTATTTTATTTAGATTTACAATTTACAAACACTTCACTCATAAACATAAACAAACAACTGTTTATACCAAGCCATCTGCGCTTAAGCCAGAAGCCCAATTTAAATAACCAGTTAACCCATTGAAAAAAAAACAACGGACACTGCTTGCTAGCGCAAACGCAACTAGAAGCTTCTAATCTCTTTTTTTTAATATCACAAGCCTACCTGCCTGACCTTTATTTGAATCCCTATCCCCACGGCCACATGCAGCCCTTTTCATAATTTCAGTCAGGGCTATTTGTCATGGTAACCCCCTGAGGCTGAGGACACATAGGGGTAGGTTTGAGTTTGGGAGGGTGGCCATGGCGGATTCAGTCCCCTCTTATGTCTATTAAGAGGGGACTTTATGTTTGTGTATAAATATCTGTGCTGTTCTCAATGAACCTAGTTCTGTTTGCACCCTACACTAAGTCTTGACTAGTGCTTGGTTGATTACAAAGGGTTAATCCCTTGAGCAATTGAGCTGTCAGCACCAAGGAAGATCTCTATGGCAGAGCTACTCTGAGCTAGTCTGAGTACGGGTCTCTGTCACACAATTCATTCACAGAGTGTTATATTTGTGTTAATTAATCTTATCTGTAAGAAAGAATAAGCTGTTATATTAGAAGCCCTGCTCTTAGGCCTCAATTATATCGAATTGAGGTGTAGGTCTCCAAATGTGGTTACTGTTTTTCAGATGTCAATGGACTTTAACAGAGTTAATCATTCACAACTATACCAGTTGTAGACAGCAGACATAAAACATACATTTGTCATTAACCCCTTAATGTCCAATGACGTGCCAGGCATCTAAGATCGATTTCTTTGTTTAAACTGTGTTGCTGTAATGTCGAGTCATTCAGCAACACCAAGAACTGCAGCAGGGGCCCAGTGTGGCCCCTCTCCGGGGCATCAACTTCCACTATATGCTATATGGCAGCAGATACCTGATTTAAAAGTCAACGATCCCTTCCATGGAAAGATTAAAATCCACGAAAGGGTCCGTGTCCATTGGGGAGTACCAAGGAATTCCCATCTTGTCGACTATTTTAGAGATGTTTTGTTTTTTACGTTCATGTCTCAGTCTGCGTGCAAGCATTAGTTTGGCTTATGGAGTGCCAACTCAAAGATGTCTTCTTTTGTAGCTTTTATCTTGTAGAATATCACTATTATATATGCTTTATGTGCCTGCGAGATTGTGTTGTGATTAACTTCTGGAGTTTTATAATATAATGAATGTCTTAATCTTTTGTCTCATTTCAGCCAAAGTGGGTCCATCAACAAGAAGTCATCTAGTCTCCATATGCTCTTTGTGCAAGTTTGTTCTGGCCCCATGGTCAGACCGTGTAAACAGGGATATTTTAGTGAAGGCAAGTTGATTAGTCATGGATTGGTTGATAAAGATCATATTGATCCTTGTGTAAGTGGTCTGGTAATGCAAGTACTATGTGAAGTGTAGTAGTTTAGGATGGGTTACTCTCCTTGAGTCTACCATGGTAATTGTTTTAGGAATTTGGTATTAGCATGTTTGGGCTTAATGAGGTTACGGGTCCTGTGGTCTATATATTTATGTTGTGTTAACATCTCCAACACCATTAGTTGGAGATGTTAGTTAGTCAGTCGCAGCAAAAGATCAGTTAGTGTAGTGAACTGTAGTGTAAAATTAATCTGAGTGGGCAGGTGCATATACATTGAAGACAAGTTGTTGTGTGAGCCTATAAGGAGTAGGTATCTACTGTCTTTGTCTGTCTTCAGTGTTTGTAGCTGGAAATTGAGGTGGGCCTTTAGAAGTATTCATTATGGAATGGGTGAGATGATATGTGAATATCCAATGTTTCTTATATTATCCAATGTTTCTTGGAGTATGTATCACCTACAACTGGTGTAATAGTGGATAGCTTGTCTCCTTTTCCATGGGAGCTTAATCTGTTTTCTTATTTGCTTTATATGGTTATTATAACCTTTCACCAGTTGACCATTTTCCATTGCCTCACTATCCACGTCTGCTGGTTTACATTGCTTTATTGCCCCTTTCTGACCAGTGTTTTGTTCCTTTATACTTGTTATTTGGCTCTGTGTGCCTTTTAAACAATTTACTTGTTTAATTAGCCTGTTTAAGAAAAACACGATTCTATTCAGTTATGTTCCACCTGTTCATCTAATGAAAACTCATGTTAAATGAAATAAAGCATTGTAAATATAAGGTCAACTTATATTTGTTGTGTTCATTAATTGGTCAGAATGAATTACTCATGAATCCCTCTGTGCAGGTTCAGGACCCTGTTCTGGACTTTTGTTTAAAAAAGAAACGTTCCAACCAGGACCAACCCATTCGCGGATGTGGAAACGTGGTAGATAGCACGATGTTTCATGACCCTGTAGTAAAAGTGTGGCTGCTTGCACAGTGTTTTTGTAGCTTTCACACAGTGTGCAAGCAGATATTAAAAAAGGCTCCAAACAAGGTAAGGGAGTGTATGTGTAAAAACGTTTAGAAAGTGCCCTTCCGACCTGGAGCACACCGTAAGTGGGGTGAGATGAAATGTGTGCTAGTAAGTATGAGTAAGTGTATGTAATTTGTGTGTTTACATATGTAGTATGTTGGAGCGGGGGAAACAGGCAAAGAAGGCACAGACAAGTTGTTTGGGCGCAACGATTGCCCAGATCAGCTGTTGAAGTTTGGGGACCCTGGGAAAAATTTTCGCACCAGGGCCCTGTGGTTTCTAGTTATGCCCCTGATGAAATTTACCAGTGCTGGCTACCCACAATAGTTTATGCAGAATTATTCTTGGGGTCCCATATTACTATATTCAAAGTTCATTATTCAGTAAAGCTCACCTAACACATTGTACCAACATTACTTAATCCCTTTGTCAAATTGTATCTTGTCAGTTTTAATGTTATTGTTAATTTTTACTGTTACCCTATAGTAAGAGCCTTACAGAATCTGTTGGTGCTCATTAAACAAATGTGATCTAACAAATGCCCATAGTGCATAAAGGTTTTTGTGAAGTGTCCATAGCAAAGCCTGTTGTTGTCTACCTCGGTTCCCACTAGGTTTTTTATGCAAAATGTGGCAAGCACTTTAAAAAAGGACCATGACAAAGAAAATGCTAAAGACCTGCGAGTAGACGTAAACTAATGCCAGTCCAATTAGGATTTAATGCACCTTTTGCCATCTACTGAAATCCTTGGAAAAATATGCATATATATACCAACTAGTCAACTTGTTTGGTACTCAATTAACCATATGCTTCCTAAATTGAGAAGATTCTCGTGGGACTATAATAAATTGTAAAAAATAATTGTAAAAGTAATAGCTACTTGAATTATACTGACATCTAGTGTCATTCTCACATACTGCTGTCTTAATGCACTCTAACACATTTTTGTAACCAGTGCAAGCAGTCTCAAACACTAAAGTCACTTTAAACCGATATCTGACTATTATTAACCTAAATAACCATTTTCTGTTCATAATTTGAATCTATTTTATACTAATGAATTGTAATGAATTGTTAATCTAAAACATAATAAATGTCGGTCTATATATATGTATGTTGGTGGTTTGCTTTCTTGATGTGCAGGATAGAAATATGATATATGATTATAATGAGACTACGAGCACAATGATTTATAGCTGACACCAACTGTGTCCATCAGGTCCTCCATTTGATATGGCTGACCATTATTAAATACTAAAAGTATTTGTGATCCCATATAATGATATATATTGGTTCAATAAATTGCTGGAATATGTACTTTATATGCACTTTAACACACATGATGAATGTGAGGTCCATTTCAATTACCATGGTGTACATTGGCCAAAAAATAAAAAATGTGTATTTTGTTTTGTGACTTGTGAGCCTGTGAACTTTCAACTTTTATTGGTAGAGTTTTGTTGTTAAAAAATTGAAAAATTAACATATTTAAATAAAGAAATGTGTCTTTATTTTACTTCTTGTATCTCTCAATGGCAGCACGGATTTGGCTTTTTTTTTACCAGCATACCATAACATCTCGCAATAGATCAGCTGGCAGCATGGTGTAACGTTTACATTTTCTTCCTGCGTTTGTTGCCATAATAGCAAGCAACAATATTAGGCTGTCTGCTCCATGGACTGCACAGCAAGCAAACTTAAATGTTGGTTTTTATTTTTAGAGAAGCTGCTGATTGGAAATATGAAGCATTCTCTTCAGTTCAGGGGAAGCCAGCGCGTTTAACACTAAACATGCATCTTTCCTCTCTAGCAGAAGTCTTGTGCCCACTATTAAGTGAGTGAGATTTTCACCTCAAGAAAGTAAGAAGGCTGCTGGTCAGCTCAGGAGCTGATCAGCAGCCATCACTACCAAAACGCTGCCATTACTTGTAGCTACATGGAATTATGGAGAAGGAACCCCTGAATGCCACTTCATACATGGTACGTATTTGCCACTCTAGCCCTTTTGAGACGCTAATATCATATACATAGTTGCCACTACTCTTTATGTATGAAAACCGTAAAGACACAGTCATGTCTCCTGACAAATCAATTACCGTATTTGCTCGATTATAAGACGACCCTGATTATAAGACGACCCCCCAAAATCTGAATATTAACTTAGGAAAAAAAGAAAAAGCCTGAATATAAGACGACCCCAAAGGAAAAAAGTTTTACCAGTAAATGTTAATTCATGTAAACTATTTTTTTTAATAAAAGCTATGATTGAGAAAAAGATTTTTTTTGTTTTTATTTCTTGTATTTTCCAACCTGTCCCCCAATTACGCACATCTGCCCCCAGGCTTGCCACTCCAATATGGCACTGTGGCCCATGATATGCCTTTTAACCCTCTATATGCCACTGTGCCCCATGGTATGCCTTTTGACCCCCTATGTGCCACTCTGCCTCCAGAAATGCCTTATACCCCTATATCCCATTCTGGCATTTAGGGGGTTAAAATGCATATTATGGGGCAGAGTGGCATATAGGGAGGTATAAGGCATTTCAGGAGGCAGAGTGACATTATGGGAGTTAAAAGGCATTGTATAGAGCACTCTGCCTCCAGAAATGCCTTATACCCCTATATGCCACTCTGCCATTTAGGGGGTTAAAAGGCATATTATGGGGCAGAGTGGCATATAGGGAGGTATAAGGCATTTCAGGAGGCAGAGTGCGCTATTAAATCCCCCCTTAACGCCACTCCAGAAATGCCCTATGCCCCCATTTAACACACACACACACCCTATACCCCCATTTAACTAACACACACACACACACACACTCTCTCTCTCTCGCCCCCCCTCCCTCACCCCCCTTCCCCCGCTCTCCCCCCTCTCTTACCGGTGCTTCCAGCCGGGGCAGCGGGTTGACGTCGCCTTCTGCTGCAGCCGGAAGGATGTGTGGCTAGCAGCGGGGGTTTGTATGCGTCCGTCGCGTATACTTTCCCCGGCTGTCAGAGATCAAAGTTCCCCGCACCGGTGCGGCACCGGTGCGGGGAACTCTAATCTCTGACAGTCGGGGAAGGTCTATGCGACGGACGCAGACAACCCCCGCTGCTAGCCACACCTCCTTCCGGCTGCAGCGGACGTTGTCTACGCGGATCGCGTAGACGTCAACCCGCTGCCCCGGCAACGCAGTAGGAAGCAAGGAAGCACCGGTAAGTGTGTGTATGATGAGGGGGGGGTGAGACAGGAGGATCCAGGTCCCCTGCAGCAGTGCGGGGGATCTGGATCTTAGTCTCCTAATCAGACCTCTATTTGAGGTCTGATTAGAAGACGACCCCGATTAGAAGACGAGGGGTATTTTTCAGAGCATTTGCTCTGAAAAAAACCTCGTCTTATAATCGAGCAAATACGGTATTATCTGCACATACAAAGAATTAAATGTGTAGCTCTAAACTGTTTGTTCCTAACAGTTTATTGAGCTGACCATTTCAAATATTGTCCTCCTTTTCCCCATATACACTAGTTGCTTGAAAGAATGAATAATTAATAAAAGCCATCTTGGTCCATGTTATAAACTGGAAGAAAAAATGAAGTGGTTTTTCCCATAAAAAAATCTTGAGATTTCATGCATAGACTGAATTTTCTAATAAATGTAATTTTTTGTAAATATATGGAAAATTTTAATAGTAAGTAGTAAGTCAACTGAGCATCTAGAAACTTCAAAGTGCAAATTTGTGAATGTTAGGAAATCATCAGCTTTCAATTCCTTTTAAAAATGAACAATTTAGATATTGGCATTTATATCAAAGTTTGAATAAATTAAGCAAGTAATATTATTTGAATAGAGTGATACAAATATCAGGAAAAATTAGGGTTTTGGCTGATTACAGAATTTTCAAAAGTTCAATTGCACATTACACAGCATGAGGGCTATACAGATTTAAAAGGTTTTCATGTGAAAAAGCATTATGTTCTTCTCTGGTTTCTAGGAGAACATTTCTTTTTTGAAGGTTCTGTGCTGAATATACCATTTTCCCCAATAACATGTATCTATGTTACTTATTATTTCATTCTAATATATATGTCTTATATTATCTGAATTCCAAAATGCATACTCATATAAGTGCTTTTAAAGTACTTAATGACAATTATGTTTTTGATTCTCTGACACAACCTTTTCTATGAATATTTCAAGGACCTAGCGGTTTAATGGGAATTCCTTAAGCAATCTACACAACAAGGACCCTTGGTGGAGAAATGTAAGCATGACTGAATCTATCAATATTTCTTAGGCTTGTGCACTCAGATTCGTACAAATGGCATATTTACAGAATATTGGTGAATTTGTCGATTTCAAAAAATGAGGCCAGACCCCCCACCACCACCACGAATCGGACAAAAATGAAGCAAAAAGCTCTGAATTTTCATCCAAAATTTGTGATCCACATTCACTCACTCTCTCTCATTCTCGGTCATTTATCTACCTTCTGTGCTGACCACTTCTTCTTCTGCTGATGATTTCTGCTTCTGTCGATCACTTCCGCATCTTCTATCTTCTCTCTTTTCTTCTTTTCTGCTATCTTCTATCATCGTCCGCATCTCTGCAGACATAGCCCGGAGGGAACCTCCACCAAATTGGCGGTGCTTGCGGTAACATCCTCTCCCAGCAAACGCTCGAAAGTAGCACAAAAGTCCAACTCGCATTTCCACTTGCAATTAATCACACGCAACTGGCATACACTGCAAGACAGCCCTGTATGAATGTGTCTTGATACCATCTGAAAAAGGTCCAACTCCCCAAATTCCCCAGGAGGTTTCAATAATAAAAAAAAACTGCAAAAAAAAAAGTGGAGGACACTAGGACCCCCAATTAACCGAAAGGGGGCAAAAATGCACCCCCCCCCGCTTAGGTAATAATTGATGTCATTCTTTTAAATAAACAAATTGTTATATTTAAGATAGAAATAAATAAATTATCTTGGGATTAGTTTTTTTAAGAAATAAACAAATGAGCTTCAAATGTTACTTTGTGCTTATAAACTTCTAATAACAAGTATTTTACAAACTGTTGTAATAGTCATTAGATCAACAGTCTTATTGTTCAATAATACCAGTTAAGGTATGATTTACAGCAAACACCTTTTGTAAGGTTCCAAAAGATGGCAGCAGATAGCAACAAGTCTTTCTCCACATTAAAATGGCATCAGGATATTTTCGCATTGGGGGTCTCTGCTGTAATCTAGTTTTCAGGCTACAAGTAACTAAATGAAAACCACTATTGTATAAAGATATATGCAGTTATAAGAAAGGCCAGATTTACGTTTTTCATTCTGAAGACGAAAGCTCCTGAGATTATCATTCTGAAAGCTTTTTTTTAGACACGCAGTATGGGAACCTTTCATTCAAGAGCTTTGAATTTGAACAGAGCATTTAATCATCCTTTAATTCACTTATTACACATCATATAACACATTATAATAGTCTGGCTCTTTCCAGAGTGTAGTGTATCCTGATTGTAAGTTATATCTTGCCTTCATATACCTCATATAACAAATGCATGCTTTAACACACATTATTAACACAAATAACCATCACCATTTTATCGTCATAACAGAATTCCAAGATTCACCTTCTTGGTATAGAGAAATTCATAAAAATACATTTTGAGAAGTTCAATTAGATTCCTTTAGGCTTTTTGTTACCCATTTTAATAGAAATTCACCCACAGAGTATTAATATTATGTATCAGGCCTTCAATGTGCTACTTATCTGAGAATAGAAGCCCTTTGGGATACTTCTTGATTCTTGATCCAATTTAAATTCAAACTCAGCTTGTGAATTCCTCAAGGACTGTTCACATATTCAGTTGTAAGGAAGGCAACCTTCTATAATGGAAAGGATTGATTACCGGTAGATCTAAATTTGATGTGGAACTGGGTTAAAAGCAGAGACTTATCAATTTCATACAAATACAAGTACTTGCAATAAAGGCAGCAAGATAAAGTAAATTACATTATCCCTATATATAGATTGTCTTTGATTATCAGTAAATCCTTCTGTAGATCATTGAATTCTTTTTATTCAGAAAAAAATGTGTACTAGAATATGTAGACATTCATTTTGAAGTCATTTGATTATGTTGCACCAGGGGTGACCCATAGACTAGATGAATATTGATATTCGTTTCAAAATGGTCTGTAGAGAAACAGAAGACAGACAACAGGACTGGGGAATTAGGAGGTAAAAATAAAGGTAGATCAGGAAAGCAGAACTCCAGCCATCGGGCACTACAAACAAAACAAGAAGTCTCTTTGAACATAAGCACTTTAATCAAGTTCAATCATTCTGACTAAGCTGCCTGTGCTTGAGGGTTACCAATGTTTCCCGTCCTGTCCCAGAAGGTGAACCCCTCACTACCGGATAAGAGGCTGTTATAATTGTGTAATCTTCTTTATGATCTACTTCCAACAGTCTGTTGGCTTCACAGTCTACAATGTCTGGGATTGAATAAACATGGACACAGACTGTGGGATACTGACGGCACTTTAAACCAACACCATTAAGAAATCAACAACTGGGGTGCTCAGAGTTAAAAAGTAAAAAAGGAAGCTTGACTTTGGGACCATAAGGCTAAGGAAAAAACCTAACAATACCCAAGTATGTCTACTAACCACCCACCCTCATAGTACCAGTTAATGTTCACATGTCCATTTATACTAGGATGCTTAGAAGTATAGAGGTATTGTGTAAAATATATAAAATAGTGTTTCTATCCTGGTCTATTTCGGTCTGCAAGGTTATTGGCAGGATATTTTAGGGGGAAAAAGCCTGAATATAAGACTACCCCATAGGAAAAAAGTTTTACTAGTAAATATAAATTCACATGTGAACTATTTTTCTATATTTAATAAAAACTATGATTGAGAAAAATGCATTTCTTTGTATTTCCTTTTTATTTGCCAACCTGCTGCCCCACAATGCACATCTGCCCCCTGGCTTGCCACTCTGCCCCCCAGATATGCCTTAAACCCCCTAATATGCCACTCTGCCCCCCCAGGAAATACCTTATACCCCCATATATGCCACTCCACCTCCCTGATAGGCCACTATGCCCGCAGATATGCCGTATACCCCTCTATATGCCATTCTCCCCCCTCAGACTTTTCAATGCATCCCCATACTTGTCCCCGGTGCTCCAGACTCCCTAGTGTCTAGTGGGGGCAGCTGGTGGATGTATGCGCCATGTGCATAGACAACCTCCGTTGCTTCCCAGCAACTCCGGCAGGGCTTCTATGACTGAAGGTCGGAAGGTCATGTCACGCCGGCACTCATAGAAGCCCCGGCGGATATGTCGGGTAGCAGCAGAGGTTGTCTGCGCGCATCGCACAGACGTTCACTGGCTTCCAGAGAGGAGAATCCAGGTTCCCTGCAGCGCTGCAGGGCATCTGGATTTTAGTCTTGTAGTCAGGCCTCTATTTGATGTTGGATTACAAGAAGACCTCAAATATAAGAGCAAATACGGTAATCTTAAACGTCTTTTAGCAAATGCAAGTAGCTTAACAAGCAAAATGCGTCAGAAGGAGATATTTAGAAAGGGAGGCGAGATTTGTTTATATGGGAACACTAAATTAAAGCCCAGTGAAATTTTAATCATGGGAGATTTGAATTACTCACAAATAGATGTGAATTTTGGAGAACAAGTTCCGCTAAGGGCAGCAAGTTTATGTCACAATTAGTAGAGACCCCAACCAGAACGGATGCCTGTCTGGATCTGGTAATAACCAACAATCAGGAGCTTATCCCAAACACCCAAGTAAGAGAACACTTGGGAAATAGTAACCATAACATTTTCATTGTTTCATTGGGATGGATTATTTTCCGGACACAACACAGAAGACAAGCGGAATACCTTTATGTACACATGACAAAATTACACACATCAATGTATACCTTTGGGAAACAAATAAAAAGACAAATTAAAACCATTGTGCTTTACAAGTGTAAACGAACAAGAACATGCCATTTAAACATTATATAAGGGATTAGCAGAATCATTTATAGTGTAGAAAGATGCCAACAAAGCCTGCAAAAAGGCGATTAAAACTGCTAAATTTGAAAATGAGGAACTGAGAAGGAGAATAAAACTAATCCTCCCAAATTTAAGTATGTCAATGGGAAAAAAAAGCTAAAGGCAGAAAATGTTGGTTCTTTGTTATCAAAAATGGTGAATTTGGTTAGTAAGGGGAGAAAGATATTTGAAATTATGTTTTTAATTCTGTTCACACCAAACTGATGGCTGAGCCCCTGCTGGATGATTTTACGGAACCATTACAACAAACACGGGATTGGCTGTCAATCAATTTAGGAATTCTCTCAGTTTAGGTATAGTGATAATAGACTGGTGGAAAGGCAGATGTGGTGCCCAAAAAGGGTAGAAGCCGAAAGGCGAAATGTGTTAGGGCAACTGTTTTATTCAAGAAATCTTGTTGATAATAATACAAATACGGTTTTATCATATTTATTGTAGTATATTTATTGCGAATAAAATTGTAATTTTATAACCTGTATTTGGTGCTGATGCCTACAGTACCAATAACTACACACACTCAACACTAACACACATGCACACACACTGATATACACAGACACCCACACAAACATATCCAGAGACTCAAACTAACACAACCAGACACACCAACATATAAACATACCCAAACAAAGACACATGTCCACACGATAACATACCCAGACCCAGACACTAATGTATTCAGGCAGATGCACATGCATACCCAGGCAGACACATGCATAGCACTAACATACATAACAAGACAGACTCTAACATAACGACAAACACACTAAAATACCCAGGCTGAGACACAAAAAAATACCCAGGCAGACACACACTGACATACCCTGGGAGACACTGACATGCATACCCATACACACAGACATTCACATGCATACCCAAACAGACATGCGCTAGAATGCATACACTGACATGCATACCCAGACACACAGACACTGACATGCATACCCAGACACACAGACACTAACATGCATACACAGACAGACAGACACATATACACAGTCTGTCTTTGAGTGAGCTCCTGTTCCTATCCCCCCTAGGTGACACAATCTGATTTTTGTGACCCTGCCTGCTCCTCTTTCTCCTTTAGTCTGTCTCAGGGGGAGCCATTTCTCCCTTGCACTCACCCCCTCCACTGGATCTGCCAATGTGCTGAGCGCCGGTAAAGGAGCAGTGAGGGATGGTTGGAGGGAGATCTAAGATCCTAACTCGCCTGCTCCTCCAGTGGATCTGTGTCCAGTCCACAGCAAAGGAGGCGCCCCGTGTAGATCTGGGCCCTAGGCCTTTCCTATATGTAGCGCCAGCCCTGTTTATCACCCTATTTTCTCCTTGATTACTTTAGTGCTCACGCTAACATATTATTACTGTTAATTTTAATTCTCTATAAAGCGTTCTTTCTTGGTGTCTCCTTGAGCTGTTAGTTTCTTAGTATTTCAAATATATTCCTTTTTCACTCTACTTCTACTCTATTTCTTTTTCCCTCATTGACACCGACCCACATAGTCTTTCAGTTGCCAAAGATGCCACACACTTATCGTAACTTCTGCAGGAGGCAGTCTTTAGGATTGTAAGTGAGCCGCAGGAGAAATGCCTTTTGTTTTCTTGGAAGATAAAGATTGGTGAAGCAAACATAGCTTACTTTACTTTGCTAATAAAAAAACCTCATTACTGCCTTGGGCCAGTATTCTGTATCTTACTCAATAATAAAAGGGTTAATTGGCAAAATCTAGTGTCAAACGACTAGTTTCAATACAAATACAGCAGAATGTATTTTAGTAGATGGCAAAATGCCTGGTTTTGTATTGAAAGGTTTCACAGACTGCTGCGTAGAAAGGAAAAAACATGCATTCCTATTTTTAAAGCATAATAATGATTTTCCAGTTTCTGCAATAATAGCAGCAATTATCCAAACAAACACTGAAGGGAAACTTTGTGAATATATGGATATTGCCGAGCTATAGAAAAAGCTCATAAAACAGCTTTACAAGAAGTGGAAAACAGTAGACTTCTGCATTCGGATTTTATGGCTCGAGGGAGAGGGTGTGTGCGGAGGCTCTGCCCTTTGTGGAAGTGCTCCGGGTGGCCTGGGTAATGGAGCTGATGCCGGGGACAAGCAGACAAAGACAGAAAAACAAGAAGAGGCAAAAGAAGACGCAGAACTGTGGAAAAGGGAGATAGGGACACAGAAGTGGTCAACAGAGAATGTAGGGAGACAATGAGTCCAGTCCATTTAAAGAGATTTAATTGCAGGAGTATTTAGCAATGTAGCATTATTTACAAGCCTCTTCAAAACCATTTTATCACTTGAATTTGACTTTTTGAAACGACAGTTAAGTCATTACCTGAATTATAGGGCATTTCATTGTAACTGTATTGATATAACCGTTGGGTTTTATATTATAAAAACATATTCCATATATCTACTTCAATACAACATAATAATTATTCCAGTTTCCAAGTGCTTATTTCAATGACACCCGTACAAATCAACACAATTCCAAATATAAAGACAACAAGATGGAATTTCACCCACTGAGTACCAACGAAGTAAAGCATACATTTCTCGTATTGCTCACACCTGGTATTGGAGGGGCGGATAGTTGTCTAATGTTTTTTTTTTTTTTTAATTTAATGTATCGTAAATCTTGTTTGAAACCCAACAACTATTTTAAGACTTGAAATACATTTAACATTTTATATTTGCTGATGCCCCTAGTCCATATATATGCATGTAGAAACAGGACGGCAAATACTGCTGCTCCCCGTTTCCTGTTGCGTAAGAATAAAATGCGCATCAGTCATTTTAATGGCAAGAAGAGTAAAATGATTATAATTATTCACATTCTGGCTCAATCCCATGCTAGTTTTGCACACGACATAGCTGCTGGTTCAATCAAAGTTGTAAAAGTGGCCTAAAGAATTGTCTTCTTGGTTACCTGCCAGCTTGGTGGTAAATGGGCAATCATCATAATTTATTTTCCCCATTGGTACCCTTAAAGCAATGTGACAATGTGTGTTAAAAGCTGATATGGCAAACCCAGTGGGAAGTCCTCTTTAGCAAGCCTGTAAAATGCTGCCGGCTGTGATCTCTTCATTTACATTTCATTACCAATACAGTCTTCCATTAACAGTCGCTCTGCCTACTGTGTGCTGCTGTTACTTTTTATGATAGTAAAAGTCTTTATTTAGCTGCCTTTTGATAGATGCAAAAAAAAAACGTGTTACTTTTAAATAGCTAGAAGCTGTTCCCTAGAGCTCCTACTGAATGTAGAGTCTGAGTGATATGGATCATAACAACATCCTTATTTATCAGAATGTTTAATTTGCGGTTCACTCCTACACATTCATTGTGTTAGTCAGTGCACCATTAAGTGTATGACAAGAATGATTGCATGTTTCTTATTTTACGCACAATGGAAAAAAAAATGTACTTACATTAACAAATGCTTAAAAGCTATTGTTTCATGACAATACAGATATTTAGCTTTGATGCAGTAAAGTTAAAGAAAAACACAAACATCGTTGTAATGAATTCTTAGCTATTAAAAAAAATGTGTTATGTATTACAAAGTACATAGCAGAAACTATTTATGAAGCCGTTGCTTTTTGCATGGATTTTCTTTGTTCCTCAATATTATTTTGCACATCTACTGTTTGGGTGGAAATGACCATTACGACCTCTGGTCTGGGAGTGAGTATGGGCCATCATAATGGACAATTAGGGCATTTCAAGTTTTAGGAAGCTGAAAGAAAATAAGGGAGGCATATAACATACATATGTCTTAAATAAACTTATGATGCGGTTGCTATTTCCTAAAGACATATTTTCCTAAGTTACAGTTCTGCAATCTGCTGTAAGTGTAGTGAAAAACATAGACACACACAGACAGTGAATAATTTCTATCCCAACTAAATGGATATCACTACATTTATTGAAATATAATTACAAAAAAGTATCATAATTTCATTGTATGGACGTTTAGAAAGAATAATTTAGAAAAGAAAAGAAAAAACATTATTATGTATGTAAAATAAAATGTAACAAATACATCTAAAGTACTCAATTCTAAATATATATAATGTACTCAGAGCAACAAGCGCTCAATTTAAAGTAAAACATACAGTGCTGTCTATGATAAAGCCCATTTAGCAAATATACACATGGAAAATAAAATTGTATCTTTTAAGGATAAAAATTAAGGAGACAAATAGCTAGTTTCCATTATTTTCCTTCATTCTGACACGTGCTTATCTTACATTTTAGTTACCTGTGGCATGGTAAGCGGTTTTTTTTCCCATATATATGTGTATATTTGCTAAAGGGACTTTATCATAGACAACACTGTAATATTCAATTTAAATTGAGTGTTTGCTGTTCTAAGTGCTTTATATACTTATTTGACTTTAGTGCTGAGTACTTTAGATTAATTTGTCACATTTTATTTTACATGATAGTTTTTTTATTATTCTTTTTATACTTCCATACAATGAACTTACGATACTTATTTTGGAATTATATTTCAATACATTTGGTGATATCCATTTAGTTAGGATAGAGATTGTTTGTTGTTTGATGTATAATTACTTTTGTTTGAAGGTACCAAGCAACCCAATGAGTAGGAAGAAGTTTACCTTCAATGTAAAATATGCTATTGATTATAATTGATTAATAACCAGTGTCATGCCCTAGAGGCAATTTTTCCCTTACATTTTCCAGGCAATTTTACTGGCCTCATCCCTTTAGGCTAAACATATTGTGCATGGCTGCAAATGGCAGGTAATCTAAATAATACAGAATTTGTGGCCAGCCCGTAAGTCATCCGGGAACCCCAAAAGCATACACTCTGAATGATAATTTTGATGCTAAAAGACATCCAATTGATGATATATCTGACATGCAAAGTAATGATGTAATAGAAACTGATACAGCTAAAATAATTTATCGTGCTTCTATAAAAAAGCAAAAACATTTGAAAAACAGAGCTGTTATAGACAAAAAAAGAAAAGCTCTAGGCCGGAAATCTGCTACAAATACAAGAAGAGGAAATATAGACAGAAAAAGCCACATGATCTCAAACTTTTTGCTCTGAAAACACTGGACACCATGGTGGATTTAGACAGAAAAAGGCCCAATCTAATACGACAATGTTTGCTCCAAGCACGCAGAGCAGAAAAGCAGATTTAGACAGAAAAGGTAGAAGAGCCAATCAAATCTGAAAGATTTCTCTTGCAACACTCACAAAAAAAGAGTATTGTAAGAAAAAGAAAGCAAATCAAAGCAAAACATTTGAGCAATGAAAAGAATGGCAATAAAATTCAGTGCTATAAAAGCTAAGTAAAAAAAAAAACACAAACGCAGCCGAGGGAACTATTGATTCCGATTTGCAAGTCCAAAAACATTATTGTGGGCCAGTGAATATAAAATGTTGCTCTTCCCTAAATTTTCTTGCTGAGTGCCCAGCTGATAAACACAGTAAAACTGCAAGAAATACAAAAGCCGCCCGAGCTTATCAAATAACGATAACTGGAATTCATGAGCATTTACAGAATTTACAGAAAAGTCGTGGACGTTCACACAATAGCGCAATGGCATTTGCATTTATGGGTGCCGAAACTGTCCATGGTCTGTACCAATAACAACACATCCTTGCTACATCCATCTAATGGGCAAGTTTGCCCAAGTATGCATATTAGACTCAAAAGCAGATCCTTTGAAACAAAATACGTTTGCACAGTTATACAAAATGATGCATGAAATTGAATAAGCAGAACATGATAAGGCATGCCAAAAAATCTTGAGTCTCCAACAGTAACTATGAAAATAAACAAACAAAACAAAAAGCGATCTTTACAATTACAATGATCAAACATAAGAGTATATAACTGCAGAGATCGTAAAATATATCTGATCTTTTGGTCATGTATTAGACCTGAGGTAGAATTCAAAGACATATGGTAATAGGGGAGCATGGACACCAGATGGACGATATATACTACAGTTTACACATATAGTTTTCATAATGTGTTATGTAGCTAGATGTACCTGTAACATAGAACACATTATACTGTAAAATTTGTCATTTAATAAAAAGCCATAACAGAAGAAAGTCTTGTGTCTTTTTCTTCAGTTGCTGGAAATATAAAAAGCTAAATATGGACATTTGTAACAGAAATGTTCTCCAACTATTGACCTGGCGTGAGAAAACCTTGATACTGAGGACGTTCGACCATTTGAGCTGGAGTTAAATGCCAAGAGGAAGATGCCTCCTTGTTCCAGAGGCAGGGACAGGGTGAAGAAAAGACACAACGGGGAAATCTGTAGATGGTGAATTTGTGCTTCCGAAGCCAAATCCAGAAACATATATTATAACTGATAACAATGAAGGTAGCGTTCAAAGATATATAAAGATGGAGCAAGACATAACCAGAGATGTTAGTTTGCGTCTCATTGACTATGAGCAGCAGCACACTATAATCAGTTTGCTGAAATCATGAATTTCATCGTCATTATGTAATGAAGTGGTTGCGGGAAAATGCTAGCTTCCCTTTCTGCCAACCACAGTTGTCAGAAAACAAAAGAATACAAAGAGCTGAACTCATGGAAGTATGGGTCAGTGTTGCCCTATATCTCTTCTTGTTTGTTTCTTCAGCTCACATCCATCCATGGTCCATATATGATCATTTGCCTTGCAAGAATAGTATTTTACCAAACTACTTTGTGAACTCATTTCATGGTCTATGTTTTCTTTTGCTCTACAGTAATGTAGCAACAATAGAAAATATGTAAGAAATGGAAAAGAAAAGATTATACATTTTGCATTAAACATAAGGAACGGATATTAGTTCCCTTATGATTCGCAACTGAGGCCTCATCCTAAAATCTCATCCTAGTAATCCTTGTCTATACATCATATTACTATGCCACATTAATAACTGATTTTACTATCATAATTATTATGTTGCAGTCATAACTTTTATTATAGGTTTACAACAAAAAACAAAGGCAGTATGGGTGCAATGAAAACAAATGGAAAAGAAAAAAATATCATTCCATATATCACTATAGTAGAGGAAAAAAGGGAATCAATACAACTCCACATCGAACTTTTGAAGCTCTTTTTATAAAATTTGACTCCCATGATTTATATGAAGTGAAAAAAAACGTATTTATTAAGAGGTGAAGCAGTACCTTTGTTGGAACCAAAGTCAGATATTGACATATTTTATACAGTTTGTGTGTCAGAATCTACAATGTACACAGCTAGGTGAACACAAATGTAGATGTATGTGTATATCAGATGATGTCTACACTGAGAATGGACATACATGTCACATCAAAAAGGCACATACATGCAATGTGTCAGGACAATGATTCTGCCATGAATTATATAACAATAATGGGATATTTGTGCCACAGTTCCTATACAATCATGGTCTTTTGGTGTGCCTTGAGAGCTGATTTGAGAGTCAGTCACAAAAAGTTGAGAATATATCTCAACCTGTATAGCTTGGACGAGAGAAAATAATAAAATAAAAAATAAATAATTTAACTAAGTATGGGGGTTTTATTTCAAAGGAAGAGACATTTTAGGACATGGTATCAATCTGAAACTAGAGGACCAGAGGGTTAAATGTAATGTAAGGAACTTTTACTTCACTGAGAACATTGTAGATGAGTTGAAGGCCATCCTAGCAGATGTGGCAGAGGGGAATACAATGGAAGAATTTAAACATGCATGGCATATGTATATGGTTATCCTACATACAAGACAAGACCAAGGACTGATTAAGGTTTGAGCGTGTACAGTAGAAATAATGGGTAGAGTATATGGGCCAAATGGTTCTCACCTGCCATCTAATTCTATGTCTGTGTTTCTATATGGGAGGGAGGCAATTTTTACAATCTTGGCAGAAATCTTGGGGTTTGTTTTAGTGCTTTGATAATTATTGTGTGATAGTTTCATTTAAATTGCATCCTATCCAGACTGCATGAATAAATAGGGATTTGAATTTAATTTCCCTGCTTTCTTCACTTTATGATATTCTTAAATCCATCTGCAAGTTCTGAACTCCAATGCTTGTAATTACTTTGCAGATGGACAGCATCCTGACTAGCTATACAAAGCTATACATGAAAGCATGCTGTAGTCAAGAGAATTGATGTCTTTTACACATTTTTATACATAAGCTGTACATATTGGAAGCACAGAAGATGACACATAAAAGTTAATCTTACAATGAATTTTGGCATTAAGAAGTTATGTACGTTGAGGTAGAAAATGTTTTGCTTTTTCTTTTAATTGACAATTACCATACCTAAACAGCTTGTTGTTTTTTAAGTATCTTTGGGAACATATTTAGCAAATTATTTAGACAAAGCATAAGTGTATTTGTAAAAAGATATGTGTTTTGTTGAGAGGTCATCAAAAACATTTTCAGTTAACAATGCTGGGCACTGTTAGTCACAGTCAACAATCAACATTAAGGAGCAGTGGCGGAACTACCGGGGTCGCAGGGGTCGCGACTGCGACCGGGCCCTGAAGTTCTGCCAGTCAGGGGGGCCCAAGGGGTGCCGAGCGGTCGTTTTCAGCAACCGATCGGCGCCCTTCTGTTTCCTCTGCCGCCGCCTGTCTCAGCGCTGCCCCGACTGCAGTGGTGGGAGCGTGAGGCATCTGTCTCGGATGCCGGCACTTCACTCTGAGCGCCGGCATATGACGTCATATGACGGCGCTCAGCAGTGAAGCCGCTCGCACCGCGGCAGAGCAGCGAGACAGAGGTCTCGCACCCCCACCACAGGACTGCATGGTGAGTGACCTACAAAGTGGGGTATGGAGAGGGTAGATAGTGAGAAGGAGGGGTAAGGGAGAGGGTAGATAGTGAGGGGGGTAGGGAGAGGATAGATAGTGAGAAGGGGGTAGGGAGAGGGTAGATCGTGAGAAGGAGGGGTAGGGAGAGGGTAGAAATTTACTATGAATTAATAAATGCCAACAGCAAGGTTGTTCTGCAAGAAGGTTAGGCTTGATTCCACCTAAACCATCTATACATTATGTACCACCATCTTGGCTCACTTGGCATAGCAAAATCGATGATTGGTGATTTGAAATATTTCAACTTGTGTACAAACCCAAAGGTTTTCCACTAACCCCCCTCCACTAAAAAATATATATGATATATATATGTTAGAGGTGCAATCATCCAGTATAACTTATTCCAAACCTGGGTACTGCAGAAAAAAGGGAGTTAAGTCCAGTTTTTTTGGGGGCAGACTAAAGGGAACCACATAAATTGAAGGAAATCACAAAGTTGTACAGATGTTCAGTGTCCCTAAATGTAGCTCCCTCTCCCCCAGACAGAGTAACATAAAAACTGCTTCTTGACATCACTTCTGCTTAATTTAAAGCTAGCAGCTACCCAAAGTGATGATTTCACAAATTTAGGTTAATCATATTACTTATAATTATGTGCTTTTTAGTACTCAAATGCATTATTATACATTTATTGATGTTAAACTTCATCTGACATTTCTCAAACCATTCTCCAAATTTAAGTAAACCATTCTGCAACAAATCATTCCCTGGGTTCTTAATCCTACACGAACAGACTCTGTATAAAGCTCTACCTAGATTATAGAACCCTGTTCTTTTAGTGAGCTGAAACAGAAAGAGGGTTGTGGTTATTAAAACAATTCTTTTACTGAGTCCGATGGAATACTTGACTTTGGGGTGTATATTAAACCTGCCCAAAGCAGCCAGTTCCATAGAATTTAATGTTGGCCTGTTATCTTGTTTTTGCATTGTTTCTGTGGGATTTCGGGCAATTTATTATAAATCTATTGCATATAATCTTGCCAAATCCACTAATAATTGTAATGATGAAAATCCTTGCTTTAATCAAATTAAGGCTAGAAACGGTGTTCTAATGATTGTCAGATGGTAACTTCTGTTACAAATTTGCTTCCATCTGGACAGCTTGTTTTTCAGGGAAATAGACTGCTCTGATCCAGCTTAGATGATGAGGCCCACTCGAAGAGGGCACTAAAAACAGTACCCATAGCTATCAGAGGTTGAACATTGTTTAAAACCAAAAATGCACAAGCATAACTAATATAAACATACTGTATACAAAAAAAGTCGAATCATTTGATTTGGAACCCAGAACATCAATCTACAGGTAGCTATATAAATATATTTCTATATACATTGACTCAAAGAAATTGCATATAGCCCAAGCATAGTACATTATACATTAAGGAAAATTACGCTTTTCTTCTCTAGGGAAATGCAACTATTTTGGTGTGAAATACAGAATTCAGAGCTCTCAAACTTTTAAAAATATTCATTAAAAAAACCCTCTGTATGAGCAGATGGTGTGGCTGATGCCCTGGATCCTTGGAATTAGATGTTTGCTGTGAAATCATTTTTTAATTCATTGGAAGTACTGATTGAGGCGGCAGAGGCTGACGAAGAGAATAAACAAAATCCGTCTGCATAATCCATATTGCTTCAGAAGGGCTCCCTGCAGGATTCCTTTTGTGTTCTCCAAATATAAGCCAAGTGAACCTTGCGTGATTAACAGAACACAGCTCTTCGAGATAACAGCATCATTAAGAATGTCAGAAAAGATGAGTTATCAAAGTAAAAAGTGTGCCTCAGCGATGCTCACAAAGACTTCTGAATATTCTAATGTGGGAATATTATCTGCCTCTCTTCTCTTAAATTATAGCACCCCTATCACAGACGTGGTTCTAATGAGCATCATCCATCCTATTGGCTTAGTTTTGCAACATTGATAGCAACTGTTGCGGTAGCTGGAAGAGATCATAAGCATATTCATGGCATTATTAAAAGTACTCAAACAAAAACTCATTGTAGAAACAAATGTATAAGTATCTGGATTTTGACCTGTGGCTTTGGATTATGTCACAGTGCAGTAATAGACAATTTTTTAGAAATGTGACCCCCAGACAGGGCCGGCCTGACAATGGAGCCGAGTGGGGCAACAAGCCCCTTTTTTTTAAAGCGGAAGAGAGAGAGAGGGGCGCCGAGTGGTTTTATCTTACCAAGTTGTCAGTACCTGCTCGGCGCCCCTCTCTCTCCTCTGCGAGCCCTCTAGATCGTTCTCGGTGCCGGCTTGTAATGCTGAGCGCCGGAAGAGGACGTCATTTCCTGCGCTCAGCATTACAAGCCGGCACCGAGACCAAGCAGGGAGACTCGCTGCAGGACTGCTGAAAGGCAAGTACAAGAGGGGGGGGGGTAGTGTAGATAATAGGGAGGGAGATGAAGGGTAGATAATGGGGGGTGCGGCAGGGTAGATAATGGGGGGGGGCATTTTAAACTTCGCCCCAGGCGGCATTTTGTCTTGGGCCGGCCCTGCCCCCAGAATATGACATATGTGGTTATCTTGACATGGAGGGGTGGACAGTAAATTATAAATATACAGAATTGAACTAGTAGTTGTATCTTAGGTTAATGACAAACATGTCCCTACATTTAGGATGACTGAAACTCAAGGCTGGGTTGCAGAAATAGAAACAGGGAATGTGTCAGGTTTAACTATAAAATAATAATATATGTATTTTGCCAATATTATCATTATTCATAGTAAAGAAAATATTATAAATATTTATTATGTTCTGTAAACCGGACAGTTTTTATTATTCTGCTGTAAAACCAGTGTTTCACAACATATACATTTATGGAAATTATTCAAAGTTTTTAGTGCCTTGATGTGTATGAGGCTCACAGTATTTACTATTTGACACATTTCAGTTAATCCGATTTCTCACTAATTTGATAACTGAACCTTTAAATTGTGTCTTTTAAATTGTTATTCATTTTTCATAACATCATCCAACACAAATGTCCATTTCTCCCTCGTAATGGCAATAAAGCGCAATGCGTTTGTGACAATATAATATACATTTCTAGTTAATACACAATGTTATTTGTTTTATAAGATTGTAGCCCCCCATTACTCCTCGTTCCTGTATGCCAAATTGTTATATTATATACTAGTTGCTTTGTCCTGTTTACCCATTGTCCAGCGCTACGGAATATGTTGGCACTACATAAAACAATAAACAATAACATGGTAATTAGTGACGTTTCAAAAAGTTTACACAAAAGTTTACTCAAAAGTTTACACACAAAAGTTTACACACTGCATATATTTTGGACTTGAACGTGTGTGCTTTCGATGTATTAAGGTATAAAGAATTAACAGATTCTATTAAACTCATGCACCTAACTAGCAAATGTGGTGGCCAAGATAATACACAACACTAACATCAAAAGACATTTTATCCTACCACTGTGTCAACAGACAGAAATTTGGTCTCTTGGTGCCAAGTTATGATGACATTAACCCCACTCAGGCCTGGGGGTATTCATAACTAAAGGACCAGAATATTTTTGTATTTTTAACATATCTTTGTTAAACCATGATTCCCCTTTTTCCATATTTGATGATTTTTTTACGTATATTTTTTTTATTTCATTGTTTATCTTTTATTTGTTCATTTTTTTTCTCCCTCAATGTGACCAACAAGCAGGGCACCAATTGCAATACAGTAATTGTGCTAGCAGTGGGAGAAATAGGAGAAATGGGAGAAATACCCTGCTGAGGCTCTCCTGTCCTTAAGTGAACTTCCGGTGGATGTCGGAAGTGATACCTACTGGAAGAGAATGCCCAATTGTGTGATCGTCATCCTTTGAATCACTGTGTACTGGCCCTCTGTGCCAACGGGGGGGAAATACTGTTACTGTAACAAAGTAAGGGCGTACCTGCACGTCCTTACAGGCTTCTTGCCACATGTTTCGAGGATGTGTGTAATATAAAGCAAAATAGTGTAAAGGAGCTAAAAAATAATGACGTTAAGTAGGCTGCTCACTTTCAGTGTAAAAACCCCTTAAATACAACGGAATAGAAAATATGTGAAAAAGGAGTGATAAACAGAAGTGCACACCTCAACAAAGTGTACACAATAAAAAATGAAAAGTCATTTTCTTTCTTAACACTTTGTTGAGGCATGTTAATGTTGATAATGCAGCAGATGTAGATCCAATTATGGTCTGAGTCTTTCCAACAGAAAAAATGGGCCGACTAGATGGGCCGAATGGTTCTTATATGTAGTCAAAAACATAGACATGCACCTATAGTACGCGCATCCAATAGGAAAAGTCTTGGCTTTTCTGTATCTTTTTGGTATTAAGAAAGAAACATTTTACCAATTATACATCTTGTGTATATAATGCCACAAAGATGATAGCTAAAAATATTAAACAGCATCAACATTTTTACTTATGTGTACCATCTTCAAAATTCCTGTATATTATCCCTGCCGCCTCAATTTAGCATTTTTTTAAAAAGAGAACATATCCAGATTCAATAATACTCATGCATTTACACCTTTTTTTTTTTAAAGTCAGTGTTCTTCACATATTCACGCTCCAGGTTCCCAACTGTTTTGTAAATCACATGCAGAAGCTAAAGATGCATTTCGAAACTAATCAGAATATTTTTCAAAAGTAAGACATTAATACTGAACATTCATAATTATTGATTTGCAAGCCACATGACTATAAAACAACAGGAAATCACCATTTTTATGATTCAACGGTAAAAAAAAAACCCCGACTTTTGCTGGAAAAAGAAGAACTTGCTCATTGAATCTGTCAAAGATAAAAAATGGATAGTCATCACCAAACCTTTCCGGCCATTTCATAGAAGACATTCTTGTCACTTGGTCTGGTTCACACAAATACGTCCTACATTATTGGAACACAGTAGTGCCAATTCATTGACTGTAAAATTTTGGAGATTAAATTCTTGAAATCTTAGGTCTTGGGTGATGGCTCGGACTTATGTTTAACCAGTTGGCGTGAAGGGATACTAAAACGCATGCAATTGTCATCGCACAGTATGGTTAAACAATATTTCTTCTTGGACAATACACACATATTCTGAGAAACAGGTGAGTTCATGTAAAATAGATCCTCTGTTAGATCACTGGCAATATGAAAGCATATACTGTGATAGAAACATTGCATCACAATAACAACCATTTCATTGTTCTTTTAAATACAAAGCCATAAACACTTTGGTAAACAGGTCATGTATTAATCCTGAGTCCTCAGGGTTGAGATGCTGGTACATTGAAACAAAATTGGTACAAAATACAATGGCGTAACTTTTTGTGCCCAAAAAAACAAGGAAATGACAAAACTCATAGTTTATAGCATAACAACAGATTTACAAAAACCACCTACCGTTTTTACTTGTGTTTTAATCAGCTCATACGTTACAGAAGATGAGATGTGTGTGTGAATGTGGCACAACCGGCATTATCTAATTCATATCATAATGTTCATTAACAATAATCATGCTGATCCTGAAAACAAGACAGCTGATCCTGCCGTATACATGTATGCCTTGTCATACAACTCTGTACATTAAAGTTTTATGACAAAGCATGTAGAAGTAAGTATTGCAGTTAAAGACCAGCACTAAATAACTTTCTTATTCCTGTCATTCTCTCTCCTCCATCGCCCACTCCCTATCCCTACACGTAACAATGTACTACATCACCCCACTCCATTTGCCACCCTTATATCTTCAATGTCCATACCAGTTCTCCCTATGCATCATGACCTATTCGCATATTAATGTTGAAAGTTAAAGCTAGTATTTTACATTTTATTTATTGAGCACCTGTGGATTCTGTATTGCTAGCAGATGCTGTGATTGTATTCTATGTATATATTTTTCCCTTTAATATTTCTACAGTTTTTCTTTTTCCCAAATATCTTTTTTTTAAATTCACTGCTACTAGTACCAATTTTTTTAAACTCTGAAACTCAGTATCTAAACAAAGATTAAGGTTAAATTTTTCAACTTTATTATGTTTTTAGCACTAAATAAAATAATAAAGAACCAACGTATTAAAGTGTTTTTTTTATTTCACCTTTAAACAGTTTGATTTTACTTCCTTGTTATGAAAAGTCATTACGGGCACATACAAAAGCCAACAAAAGTAGAGTTTCTCAGATATTTATTCTGCAAAAACAGGCTATAAATGCATTTTTACAGTTCTTTGTAATGCTATACACCTGCACTCTAAACATATCATGATTCAACTTTTCTCGCAGCTGTTTCTGTAGATATGAAATAGCTATTTGCAACTTCCTTCTTTTACAAAGGATTTTTTTTAATCAGCTTTATATTGCCCCATTATACCCGTCTCCCTCCTGTCCGCAGGAACAGCTGCAATGCTGTTATTCAAACAAAGCAGTCACCGTTTTTTATTTAATGCTTTTTTTTTTTGTACGGTGTAGCTTCTGCAATGTTCTGTTGTTATTGCTTCCATGGAAATGCAGGCTCTGAGATGTATTTACAGAGGGGTTAGTATCATAGTCAAGTCCACATTAATGCACTAGAATTCTAAAAATAGGCCCTGATATGAAAAAGCTTTATTAAAAACATATTACTAAGTATGCATTTTGGAGTGGCCACATTTTATTTCTGCTATATATCAGTTGTGAATTATACTCCCATGATCCCTAGACATGTGGACACCTAGCTGGCTGAGCATCATGGGAATTGTAATTCACAGCTAACATCTACTGTTAACTGCACTTCCCATGATGCCCATCCAGCATCATGGAAGTAGTATGTCTGGCTGAGCCTCATATGAACTGTAGTTAACAGCAGATGATATGACAGGTGTTAGTTGTGAATTTAAACTCCCACGATCCCTAGTCATGCGGACACCTGGCTGGCTGAGCATCATGGGAATTGTAATTCACAGCCAACATCTACAGTTAACTGCACTTCCCATGATGCCCAGCCAGCATCATGGAAGTAGTATGTCTGGCTGAGCCTCATGGGAATTCGATTTGTTAATGTAGCGTGTTTTAAGTAGCGATGCAAGCACGGCATTGTAAAGTGCAATTGTATTGATGAGTTCCGCGAGAGTGATTAAAAAAAAGTGTCCCTCACATTTTGAAATGTTGGGAGGTATGCTGTATTAGAATGGTTACTCCTGTGGTTACTCCTCGGTATATCATGTGTTACTGGAGTCTCTTCTTTGTCACCACAAAGAACAGTGAGGGTTTGACCTGAAATCTCCAGAAATCAGGCCTTATCTCCTAAATGTCTGGTTTTGCCCACTACTCAATATATTGAGAGTCGGTCCTATAGCGTCCCTATTCCTTCCTGCAGGAGAGGGAGAGCTACAAAGACCAGAACTTGAAAGCACCCAGCCTATCAAGCATCATGCATTAATGAAACAAATTTCCGGTATTTTATGTTCCTTTCATTGCCCTTCTCCACTAAATTAATTTAACTTGGCTTCATAATTCAGCTGTTTTTACATCTATTGAAGCGCCTGGAACATTAAATGCTGTAGCTTCCCTTTTTTCTTTTATACAGTTTATATTTGCTGACAAAAAAAGTCCTGGTGGTAAATTGTCTAAATTGGTTTATGCTTTGGATGCTTCTTTAATGTTCTAGGATGCCATTCTCATCAAAGATTGCTTGTAAAGAAAAAGAACATTTTTACTCAATTAATTTATGTGCCGTGACTTTTAACATGATTATTTTGAATATTTAGCTAAAATGAAAGTGGTTATGTGGGATATTCAAGCAATAATTTAAATTCTGCACTGTTAAATTAAATTGTTCTTAATGAACCAAACATTTTGAAACAGAAGTAAATGGAAAACAAATATAAAAATGAACATATGTTTAGACACCATCCAAATGGTATTATTGCTGAATCTAGAAAAGAAACCAGGTGATGAAAAGTAACTAAAAACCATGCATTTTATTTTTTGAATGTACTGCTTATTTAAGTGATAAAATTGATTACCGTATATTTGTTAGCATACAGAATACGAATAAAAATAAAGCAACACAAAAAATTGCCTTTACAAAAACCCTCGATGTGCAAAAAGTGATAAATTTGCAGGCAATTGCAGATGACCTGGAAATATACATCAACTATACCAAGAGGTAATTTCTTCCTTCTTATCCACCTTAAAATTCCTGCAATTAGATATAAGACATAAGGAATTTCTTTGAAGTCCAATTACGGAAGCAGAAGTTAATAAAACTATTACCTAAAGCCTAACAAAGCTCTAGACCCTGATGGATTCTACAAATCGTACAATAAACAATTTCACTCTCTTCTATCCCCACAGTGTAAATCCCCTGAGACATGTCAGAATTTTCGTCCTGTATAATGACTGAATACGGATACAAAAATATAGGGAAAAATAGAGTAATCTTCAATCAAGTATTTTTTTTATTAAGAATTGTCAGTCGTTTGACAACACAAGAAAACATTTACCCAGCCTTGTGTTATCTTGAGATGCAGAAAAGGCTTTTGATTGCCTTCACTGGGAGTTTATGCGACTCTGATGTTAGTTAAGTTAATACAGCAAGTTTCTTATGTAAGCTATTTAATATGGCCAATGGGACTCGACAAAGGTTATCCCCACTTTTATATGTGCTGTCCTTTGAGCCTTTAGCAATGTGTGTCAGGTAGAATCACGGTATACAGGGCATTAGTTTGTCTGAGGGATTATCATCAGATTTGGGATTATTTGCAGATGATACAGTACACCAGCGAATCTCCTAATATCAAATACCAAATTTACATAATTATTTCCTTCTTCTTGGTCAACTGTCATATCATAAATGTATCAAAGTCTCAAGCTTTTTTTCTACCCTCAGATACTCTGAACATCTTACAATCAAAATTCAAATTTGATTAGAGCCAATCATACCTTACTTGGGAATTCAAATCCCTAGGGACCCCAACTGTATTCACAGTCTCAATTTCCTCTTTTGGGTAATTCCGGTTATGATCACAAGGTCTTTAATAGGCACCCTAAAAAAGAGCATCTTGAATGTTGTTTCAAGTAATTTGAAGTCTGGAATATCTATTGCTATTCTTTAGAGACGCAACAATCAAGGGGGATTGGGGATCCCAAACGTTTATCTATACCACAGGGCTGCTATACTGTCACAGTCACTTTTATGCCATTCTAACCCCTGCACCCTGGCATGGTAAGAATAAAGCTGTTGTAGAGAATAAAGCGTTTGTCTCCTATCCTATGGCACAATTTATGTGGACACCAAAAAACAAGCACCCTGCCTGTCAAAGGTGTCACATACCCCACAGGGCCTTAGTAACGATAGTATAAAAGTGCTCTTATGGACCACTTCTATGTTGGTGAGGCCTTTTATAGCAATAGAAAAAATAGAACTTCTTGGATAGCATAAAAGTGCATTTTTGGAGCTCATACAGAGTAATTGATAGCGTGCATAATATATACAGTGATACACAATGGAAATTATATTTTTATGCAAATGTACAATAATGGGAAACTTAATTTTTCTAAGGGTACTAATTTACATTGTTTGGTATCAGCTTAGATGAACTTGTGTATTCTAAATTATTCACAAGTAATATAATGAGGAAAACAAGTTCCAACTTCTATATCCTTGTAAATAGCTAGAAAAGCTTAATGGTAAAAATGTGTAATCTATTGTACTGCAGTCTTGCACTGTTCATATGAGATTAAGGAGTTCTGCTTCTGTATGCGGACATTTGTTTATGGCTGAAATAAAAGCAATGCAGATGACCTGCTTTTAAGATGCCTGGCTAGGCAGTAAATTGACTATAGGGGTAAATAAAAACTGCTGCTGTAATCAGACCTCTCTAACTCTTGCCTGCTCCTTTACCAATCTACTGCATAATGATTAAAAGTGATAGGTATGACATCACATGGTGTCACCCCTAAAGCGACATACCAGTGTCTTTTCGGATGGAGCTGCAGCTCTCCACCTTCTCCATCCAACATTGTTCAGTAAAACGCATCTTCTGTATGGCAACTAGCAGGGGCTGGGCAGTCTGAGGGGCAAATGAATATGTGGGAATTTCACAGAATCACCCATGTATTCCCAAAATGACACACCTCATACATTTTAAGGGACCACTCATCCATCATACCAACTATGCAATATAAACCCAATTTAATACAGTGGATGGAGTGTTTTTTACAGACTGCTAGGTTTGTTTCCTATGCACGGTATATTATAACTAAACATTTTCAACATTATCACAAACTTTCTTCATTTTTCACTCACATGGAAATGCTCAAAATTTACCTTATTTACATTATTTTTATAAGTAAGGTAGTAAAAGTTAAAAATAATTGCTATGATCTTCTTCGTAGTTGGAACAATGGATTTTTCTTTATTTCAAATAATTAAAACAGCAAAAGCAGTTTGAGAAAATTGGAAATTAATTCACCATTTCTAGTATGGTACAGCCAAGTCGTAACCCCCTGTGTATTCTCTAATTAGAACATCCCTATCTAACATGCTGTAGAAATGCTTTCCAAAACCTCTCTGAAGTGGTTCATTAAGCACAATAAAATCAAAGAAAATTAACTGTCAAAGGATCTTCAAAGTTATAAGATGTTGAGCATCAATGGACTACCAAGACTTAATTGAGAAGAACTCAAACCTACAGCTGCTTAAAAGAAAAAGAAGGCTTCATTCATTAAAATGTTGTCATTTTCATTATTACCCCTGATCGCAACGAAAACACATTGAACTATCCATTGAACTGTCATAAATAAATAAATATAAATATATATATGCACTCACCATACATTATTCTTGTCTAAAAGCTTTAAAGTGACATTATTGATAAGTATGCATTCTTCTTGGCTCCATGTTAATGAAAACAAAATAAGGAGAGGGCATTGGTGTAATTCCATAAGCACTTTATTTATTGTTAGTGTTTGTTGTAAATTGTGTAATCAAGGATATACCAGCCCTCTTTACTCAATAAGACCACCTGGAATCTATGTATATGCCCCAGTATATAAGCCTGTGTGTCAGGATTGGGCTGGGAGCGTAAGAACAGAGGATACTCCAAAGCGGTATCAGTAAACAAGCAATAGGTCAAGGGCAGGCGGCGATCAGAATAAACGGTAGTCCAGGCAAGGGTCAGGTAACAGGCAAACGGGGTAGTCCAATAGGGAAGCCAAAGGTCAGGTAACGAAGAATCCAATAGAGTGTCTGTAGCAGAGCGACCAGAGGAGAACAGAAAGCTGAAGTCCACGGACATACAGGAACCAAAGTTCTGAAACACTGGAGTAAAGTGTTCATAATTGGAGGGGTTTTTATAGTGCTGCAGGTATCTACTCCTCCCCTGTGCTGAACAAGCTCCTTACTGGATTGGTTACCAGGCAGGGGTAAATCCATAGCACCTGGTTCATATGTGTGGTATGTGGCCTTCATTGGTGGATGCTTAATGGGGATTACAGGTGTTACCACCCTGCTACAGGTGTACTGCATTGTGTTGATGCTTGGGGTTTGCTGAAACTTTAGGCCGCAGTTTCGGCCTACAGCGCTACCACGATCGCGGGAAGATGCCGCTACTACAGACCGCGGCTTTGGCCTACTCCGCCAAAAGGAGGACAGCAGGGGAGAGCAGGTAAGGGTGAGAGGGGCATGTGAGTATCTGAATATATTTGGGAGCCCCACCCCTCCTTGGTTCTTGGTTTTGTACAGTAAGTGTCGAGAAACTCTTGGTTTCTTATTTAACCAAATAACCTTCTCTATTGTTCCTTGAAATTATTTAAACAAATTCTAGGAATCTGGAGGGGGTTATGTTAAAGTAATATAACAAACTGGGTAAGATGTAAGCTTTTATGATGTTAGTTTTGTCCTTCCAAGCTACATTCCTGCCTTTCCATTTAACTAACTGTTTGTACAGAAATTTAAATAATGAAGACTTCCAGCGAGTCTTCTATCCTCATGGGAATAGTTAAACCCTGATAATAAATACAGTCTTCTGACCACTGAAAAGCATAACTATGCTTCATCTTAACTTGTAATTCTTTACCTATACCGAAACACATAGCCTGGGATGTATTTATATTAAGTTTACAATTCAATCATTTCCCATAGGATTCAGTTTCCATACCCTATGTCCCTTCTTTACTCCTTTTATTCTCTCTTGGTGACAGATATTAGCCGCCAGGGGTTCCAAAGACAAAATATACAAAAGGGGGACCTAGAGGCATTCTTGTCTGGTGCCATTATTTATGCCAAACCATCCAGAGCTGTGACCTTGACCCACTAATTTAGCTGGGAGTGCTGTATAAAAAAGCCATAATAGAGTTCATTAAGTTGTCCCCAAAGTCCTGAGTATTTCATCCAAGAACAACCAATCAACTCTTTTGAATGCCTTTTTGGCATCCAAAGTTAGGGCTATTGTAGGGATCTTATGATACGTTACGAAGTCTATCAAGTCACTCGTCTTCCTTGAATTAGCATTCGCTTGACAACCTTTTTACAAATCCTACCTGATCATCGTGAGCTATGGTAGGTGTAATATGTTTTAATCTTTCTGCAATAATAGCCAAATATGTTTTAGTGTCAGTATTGATCAGAGAGATAGGTAGAAACTTAACCACCATTGTGATATCCTTCCCTTGCTAGGGGATAGTTATTATAGCAGCCTGAAGCATTTCCGGTGGGAATGTTTTGCCAAGTTTAATTTTGTTAAAGACTTTTGTCAGTTGAGGAATAATTGTTCGTGCCACCTTCTTATAAAATAAATTTAAAAACCTGTCTATTCCAGGTGTTTTATTTAATTTTAGCTTCTCAATGGTTTTCATTACTTATATTTTAGTGAAAGGGACTTGTAATTTATTCTTTCTGTTCTATTGATGCTTCTTGAAGTTTAGAGTTCTTTCAAAATTCCCTGATCCAACCTCTTTTTTAAAAAAATATTATACAAAGCTGAATAATAGTCTCTGAAGACGGAACAATCTGTTTGTAGCTTAAACAACCTTTTCCATCTGTTACTATATTATGTACTCTTATTCTCAAGTTTTGTTTTTTTTCCGTTGATCTGTTAATAATTTATCAGCCCCATTTCCCATATAGAATATTTTTTTAAGTAATTTTAGTCTGTTGGCTTTGGATATCAATTGTTCAATATTTTTTTTTGCCTGTTATAATTTTATTTTGCTCTATAGTTTCCATTATTCCTGTTATGCACAGATTCTTCCTGGAAACTCGGTCCTCAAAATCTTATATTTTTTTCAGGGCTTTTATTGTTTTATTGAACTCTTTAACCTCAAAGTCCAGATTATCAAATGTTTCTGTTTCATTTTCTTCTACTCTTTCCTTTAATCTAAGAAGGTCTTCTTTAATTTCAAGAAAATGGTTCTTCAGTTCTGTTTTAAATTGGACCAATTGTGCATCTAGGCAGTGTTGCTGCTGGTCTAGAGTAATAATCTCTGCCACGCTGGGCATAAGGCTATCCCTCTGAGACATAGTGATGTCTGATCCTGCCTCTAATGAGACAGTTGAATCATGTTCAAAGGAAGTATGTAACTGATAAGACTTCCTTAAAGTTTGAGGAAAGAATACAGTTGGCATTCTTGTTGATATTCTGTTTCCTGTTTTTTTTATTATTTTGTTTGAATTCCATTTCATTTTTATTTGTCATTATAACAGATATGAAGATTAAGCCTATACAGAGTTCAACTCTTTTACACTACATTTTATCAGTAGCTACAGGACTGAGTGATGAACAAAACTTGTCCGTACTGGTGATTTGAAGATTACTAATTAAAGGCCCAAGCCAAATTATTTCGTCAACTTCTTATCTTGAAATTTATTTATTACCCATTATTTATCTTGTATGAAGGTAGGGGGTACTGTGCTATGACCCCCACCCAAGCACATCATAACCCCAAACCCAAATAAACACAAGACACACGCAATTTGGATTAAAACAGACCACATGTTTTATTAAATACACCATAATTACACTGTGTTGGCCAAAATATAAAAATTCCATAAAATAACCATAAATACATAAATAGCCAATAAACAAACCGTAGAAAAAAAAGAAACCCCACACAAGTGTCAAATATAAAAAATAATATAAAAAAATAATAATAATAATAATAATAACAAATAATTAATACTTCTCAATGTTTGCAGCAACAAACAGTGCACTGAAACTAACTCGTCCTTGTCAGCCACCCACCAACTATCTGGTCAACAGCACAGGTACCTTCCTACCCCCTCGTCCAAAACACTAACTTTTGCTGTCCCTCACCAATGCCAACCACCAGGCATCCATAAGCTTGGTGGGAATGTCCAAGGTCATTGGCCATACCACATCAGAGGTCACGGGAGGATTGAGCCCCAACTTGTCTTCCTTAACACCAGCATCCATCTTTGTGGTTTACCAACCCAGGCTGGCAAGGACATACTACCCGCCTGCTGTGAAGAGGAAAGAAAACAAGATGTTAGCAAAATAACAGTGTGGGGTAAGCAGGTAAGACTGTTAGCTGTTGCTCCCAAAAGAGGCATCCAAGAGGCTAAAATAAGCCTTTTTTAACATTATGGCAAATAATGTCATAGTTTTCAATGGTATGATTGTACAATACATATATAGTTAATAACAGCTTATGCACATGAGTTATTCACACATATATGGTTCAAAGAGAGATGACGTTTGGTGTCAAGGATTAACTAAGTGTGGGACACAAAGTTTATGATAAGAAAATATGTTTATTGATATCATTATAATCTCGGAGTGAAGCTAGAAAAATGCATAGATGACTTGTTTACCTGTAACAATGGTGGTTGCTGTCTCTTGCTTCCGTAATATTTCTGTTATAATGTGCCTCTTTAAGGAATATGCTGCTTGGATGTTTGAATAACCCTAGAAAAACAATGAAAAATGTTTAAACTTAAAAACATCTAAAAGTTTTGTTTGTGATGTTCTTTTTGCCACGTATTCCGATAACTGCTGGAAAAAAGTCCCCCCCCAATGATTGATAATAAAATGAATAATTAAGAATGACTTTTTAGCTAATTGTGTATTTAAATAGTAGCATGTTTACGTACCCAAAATGTGTGTTTTATATGCAAATTATATTTTAATCTCTTCATTTTCGTTTGCCCTTGTAGATATTGTATAGCTTCAAGCAGCCAAAAGTGGTATGATCCTCAATGGGGCGATGTGCTGCAACTTCTCATAATGGCAAGTGCCAGGTAAAGAACTTACACATTAACCCCTTCAGGACCGACGTTTGCATACTGCGTCTTCCCTTGAAGACCGCAGTTTTTTTTTTAAATATTTAAATTCCATGCTCGTGATTCGCTTCAAAGCTGTCACGTGCATGGAATTGAGGGGGAGTGGCTGCTACGGATCGTTGGGGACACCCAGCAGTCAGTAGCAGCCGCCCCTCGCGATCCCAGCTTTCATAGCGACGCTGGATTGTGCATCATCGATGACGTACCTGCTACGTCCCGGTGTGCCGGTGACCTTTAACCAGGAAGTACCAGGTACGTCCCAATCTTGAAGGGGTTAAAGAACTTACAAAGTAGTGAAATATGCGTTCTTTGTTAACCAAGCTACATCGGACAATAAACGGTCCCTTTAATCAACCCAAGATGGGCCTAACCTCTTCACTAGCTAGCTAGTTCTGATCACAGGCCCTGTTACATTTCCATCTTCAAGCGGGCTTATTAAAACAATAATTAATGTTTTTAGGTGCCTAAGATTTATAGAAGACATGTTTTACTAACAATATGATTCCAGGAAATTAGCTTAATTCATTTAGATTGTCTGTGTGTTAAAGGCGTGATATTTACATTTGATTTAAATGTTAATAAAATGAATCATACCTAATATTAGTTTGAAGTTTATAAAAGAAAAAAAAAATATGTTACATTATTCTTGATAAGAAAGACAGTTTTGGAAAGTAACATTTCTACTTTAATTAAAAATCTAGTCCGTGGTAAAATATGCATGCACCCACCATGTATCTGCTTTCACATGCATGAAAAATTTTCAATTAGTGCCAGAGATAAGTCAATTTAAATCTAGGCAGTATGGTAATGAGATTGTGAGGCCATAGAAATCACATACCACTGTAAACAGGAATGATTAGCGGCTGGTTACATGATAAAACAAAAGAAGAGTCTCAAACCAAGAAACACGTAAATGCCAAAGACAAAAAAATACATTAAATAAACTGGAGCCTGGCATTTCCATACACTTTGTATGAATCTTTCATTATCATTTATTTAAACAATCTATAATGATCCGTATAACCATGGTGATCCTATGTAATTACTCTTTGCCTGTAGTGAAAAGGTTATATACCTTAAGGCAAGGGAATACAAACAAAAGCTTATATTTAACCCATAACTTGTAAAGTAAGGCCTACTGAGATTATAAATTTGATCTGTCGAAATGAGCTTGGAGGTTGAAGTCAACAATTCCATAGAATTACTAGTTACCCGTTTTTGACTATTCACTAAAGGTCAAGTGCAGTCAAGTCATATTTGGCAATTATTATTATTATTATTATATTTTATGCATAGAGGTTCATTAGATCGGCACCCCTGCCGGGAGCTTAATTTGAACTCAATTCTTAAGTTGACCTCTAGTAAATAAGAGGAGCAGTGTTTACAACAGGGAGAACATTTTCCTGGAACAACAACAAATAGAAATGTATTATATAGCAGCCCATGAGCCCCGCTGTATAAATGTATCAATTGTTTAACCCAACAGTGAACGTTCTAAGGAATAGAATATGATCTGCGCATAATGATTTGGAAAACAACCACTCCTGTTCTGACTTACAAATAATGGACAACTAGCTTGTCTGATCATGGCTCATAATACAAAAATAGATATTTTAACTTAATAGTAAGTCTCCTTTCCGTAGCACAAATAACTGATGTTATTAATGTAGTGTTTTAAGTTGCTGGGATGCTAGGTTCCCCTATAGGTAGAGAACTGAGATTATACAATAATGTTTATGCGAGCTAAAGATATAGAAATGGGATAGATCCATGTTTCTGGTGATGAAAATGTCTTCTGTTCCCACTATAAGAGGAGTGAAACACAGGAGGAATCTGAGCCATAGGACGCAAAGTTCTGCTAGCCCCCAAAGATTCCTTCCTGGGAATAGCTTCATGTCTCCTCAGTCTCCCCCTTTCCAAAATTATTAATACTGGTACTAAATCTAATGTATACAATACATTTCCACCTCTTGTTAATACAATAGGAATGATTTCGCATATCCTTAGTTGTACTAAATATGTGTTGCTTGGCAGAAAAAATATCAGCTCTTGTAAAAATCAACGCGATCTCAGAGATAACAAAAAACAAAATATTTAAAGAATATGAAAAATGCTTTGATTAAATTGATTGTGTGTAAACCAATCAAGGACACGAGCAGTTTAAAGAAGCAGTTCTGAAATAATTATTGCATTGTTTTTCCACAGCCAAGGGCACATCCGACTAGAGACAGATTTTGCAGAAAGTTGTCATATTCATTTTTCAGATTTCCCTGAATCCAAAACAATTGATTTTTATTTATACAATACATGCCATGTTGGTCAGAATGGAGGAGGACAGTAAAATTATTTTCAAAATAGGATTGCAAAGTGGGATCTGAAAGTTGGAGTAACTATGTGGCACCAACTAGATCCATCATGTTATTGCCCCATCAAAGTACCCTCCATGCTAAAAACAAAAATAACACTCAATCGCTTTCTTCCCAATATCTGATTGGCTCTTTCACCATGGTCCCTATGTTTTAAAAAAAAAATCTTACCCAAGGTCTTGTGTCATGCTGCTACCTATTTCCAACCATTTTATTGAAATATTTACATATAAATAGTTGCCAATGCTGCTTTAAACATATTTTATTTGAACTCCCAGTATAAAAAAAGTTATCAAGTGGCAAAAATATTTATTGCAGAAAGACAAAAACATTAAATTAAACATTATTATAAAGAGTTTATAACTCACTGTGGGGAGCATTGCTAAGCAGTTTTCATACTGAATGAAGCGCATGGAGATATTCCTTGCTGGTTGATTATTAATACTTGATTTCTGTTTATATGCACGTTCATGATGTCTACTAACAAGTGTTTTGATGTACTTTTACAGAAATAATGTATAGAACTATATTATCTAAAGCAGTCTTTATGAACCACAAGTTTAGATACCCCAATGAGAACAAAAGAGGATTATTGGACATTTTTGCTAATTGTAAGTAGAGACTGCAGAATATTCAGTGTAACAATCAACTTTTTTTAGGGAAGTAATTCAGATGCAACTTGTATTAAATTATATCACAATCAATAAACAGCTTGTTCTAGAACCAAAGACTTTGAAAAATCTGCAACCACTGATTGAAATCTGAGACCTTTGCAGTACATTGGTCAAGACATGTGAGGCTTGAGTGATGCAAACATGCATGATGTCACTTTTGTGACTGCACAATATGTTCAGTGTCTGAAAATCAGATTATCAAACTAGCAATTTCCTTTACATACACAAACTTTTTTTTTCTACAGGAAATATTAGTATAAATAGGTATTTTGATTTCTTTTGGATCTACAGATAGGTTGATCTTGATTGACTTGTCACTTTTTTAACCTTAATTAGTATGTTACACCTAAATGTGTGCTTATAGTAAACATGGGTTGATGAAATCTCAACTGAAATATCGAAATTTTGCTTGGCAGCAAATTCCATGAAATTAATAAAAAAAACAAAAAATGGAAAATGCACATATTTCTCAAATATGTTTCCTTCTCAATATTAATGGAGTTGTCTATCATAGGGAAAGGCAAATATGTTGCAATAAAAAGTAATAATCTATCTACTCAACCGCATAAACTAATTTAGATGCAAGCAGAACACCACTTTCCTATTGCATAAAGCGCTCCATTAGATAGGATAATTTTAAAACACTTATGTAATTTTATATTTATAAAATCTACTGTTTCAATGCTTGGAAATCCTTTGGTTGTCTAGCTGTTGTTGGACTACAAATTCCACCCCATTCATTGTTTCCCAAACCTAGTTAATTTGCTATATTTGCAGTAGCTTTGGCAATGCATGAGAAATCGGTATTAATTATCATATAGTTCTTGACATACTCCTATGTTATTGCGAAATCGTTTCTATTATCTCTGAAAAACTGAGTTAGAAGACAGAGTCCATTGGATAGATGGTTATGTTCCATCCACCCAGACAAGCCTAATAAAATCATTGGAGGTGTGGGTTCTCTGAGCTTATTACAATGAATCAAGCAGTCTCTGCAGTTTTAAATTGGCCAGCCAAACCCCGACAGCTAGGTAACATTTTTCTCATTGATGATTTTGTGCTGGAATGCAGAATTTGAATCCAACTAATCAGAAGCAATCCCTTCTTTGCCCTGTTTTCTCACTTAGACACTTTCATCTCCCATGGCTACAGCAATCTCCATGCAGCTTAATTAGCAGTGTCGCATTATGCTCAAATTATGCGTAAAGAGAATAGTGCATCAGCACAATAATTGTCAAGAAGGGTTTATGAAATGCTGGAACAAAAGCAAATGTTTTCTAGCATGGTACATAATTCTCCATAGATAATTATTCCAATGTGCTTTCATATTGTCGATAGTATAATGAAGACAAATTGGCAAAAAACTAAGGCTATTCAGAGACTGTTTTAATGATATAATAATGGTAATTGACTAACACTAGAGGTGGAAGGTTCATGCTTGTTTTTCAGTGCATGTATTTAACTATCCCACCAGTTCACTGAACTTTTAGGCTTGCTCCAAAAGATCTCCATTTAGATTTTGTATTTTATTTATTAAGCAACCAGAGTCTACTAATCCTGTAGCAATTTACCACTAAGCACTTAGCAAGAACATTAATTGTTGATACAAAACATATATTGACGCTCATTAAAATATGACACTAAAACGGCTGAGAAAGGGACATTTGGTATACTGCGTGTGTTAGTACGTGTGTGTTATGTTACATGTAAAACATATCTGTCACTGGTGCTTTTTATACCTGCTAATTCTCCAGGTTTAACCTGGAGTCTCTGGATATAGCCCTGCTCCCTGGGTCTCCGGGTCAGTTTCTTTTTTCTATGGACTAACCCTGCCTACACACAGATAATTCTGCTCCCATACGCAGTTAGCCTCACCTCTTAAAAAGGCCACTCTCCTAGAAGAAAGGGAATTTGGGGTAGCTTACCCTGGGAAGTCCCTTTGTATGATTCTAGTTTAATGGAGAACCATCACATCATATGACATAACTCAATTTAAAAACTAGCTCTCATTTGTGGAAGCAATGATCTGTGTCTGCATCAATACCTAATCTAAGTATTGTCCTGAAGATGTCATCAACTTACAAAGGCCACCTACATGAATCCATGACAATCTAGAACATAGCAATGAGGCAGACATAAGTTAATGGGAAGGGATTTGCGTCAGAAAATGATGACGAGAAAGGATATGCACACGTTAGAGAAACCGGTATGGCGTCAGTACGGGAAATGATGTAGAAAGAATGGCAAGTGGGCATAAGGAAAAAAAGGGAGCAAACTGACAGATAGGATATTAACAACGAGACCAGACACATTAGGGAATCAGATACAGCAGAAACAATGGGCATAAATATATATTTGGTATCTTAATGAGTGGGTGGGAATGTTGAGGAAAAAAGGTGTTTCGGCACAAGGATCATGCATTTTTACTGCATACTTAATGTATTTAACAGACAGAAAGACAGAATAAAATACATACATTGACAATGTCATTCCTTTTCCTAAACCTGATGTATTATTATATGCTGTAATATATGAACTGCCAATTGAAACAGCTACACGCCAACTCGCCTATAAGGAATGTTGTTTTTTGTTTTTTTTTTTAGAGTAAAATAAATGAAAACTAATATGTAAATGTGCTTCGATAAGAGTGAAATTTTTAACTTTAGCTATTCTGAATTGGGGATATAAAAATAACGACAGATGAAATAATAGGAATTATTGGCAATTTACAATAATTTAATTCTGTTCTTTGTTCGAGTTCAGGATGCTGTATCTTTTTTCGGTTGCCACTTGTTTGTACATCTGTTTTTCCGATTAAACTGCCGTGTGTGACATCCAACCTGATCTATGTTTGAACTGAAGAATGCATAATAAGCATACTGAAGCTAGCTTTGAGGAACCATCGATTAATTTGGAATCTGACAGCTACAGCATTCCCATTAGCTTTATCTTGAGTTGTCCATCTCTAAATCTTGCAATGGATCGATCTGAAGACAGCCTTATGATTAAGACAGGTGCTAAGAGGTTTTGTACCTTAAAGGACTGATAATGAAAATCTAGCAAATTCAACACTTTTTTCAGATTATACTGAAATAATTTTACTTATGATTTTAGCAATAACGATGGCAATACGATAAAAAATACCCATAATATGGAGTTTTCAGAGCCCTCATTAGGGCTAGAATTTGCTCTATTATCTATTTAAATAGACAGTGTTTTACAGATCAGTGAGAAGTAATTAATCCCACTAATTCAGGGTTTCTTAACCTGTGGGGTACGCCTCCCCAGGGGAGGTTTGGACCGACTCTAGGGGAGATGTGAGTAGCCTCTCAACTATGAATTGTTTTATACAAACTCATCCTGCCTAAGCCTACATTTTGAGCAGGAGGTGTGGGTCATATGATTTTTCACAAGTGAGGTATGACGCCAAAAAGAACCACTGCACTAGTTGGTTATTGCATCCCAACTACTAGGGCTGTCTATTGGCCAGGTTTCACCAGGAAAGTCACGGAAGGAAGAGTTAAGTCCCAGGTCCCAGATCTACCTCTCTGTGTCCCCCAAATCTCAGAGCCACCGGCCATGTTGATCCATATTCTGTAGTGGAGGGAACTAGGAACACAGAGAGGTAGATAACAGGGCCCTAGAATGCATGTGAAGGGAGGCATATTATGTTCTTCATAAATCCTGTTTCTTTGTAAATCTGTTTCTACCTCACAGGACCTTTTGTATTGACAACTAGGAAATTTGTGGTATCACCTCTCCTTCAAGGGTCCCTATTTACAAATTATCTATTCTGGATCTATTCTAGATCTTCATTAGTGCCCCTCAAAGTGTCTGTAGTCCCTGACAGCCCTAGTAAAGAAGAATACAGCTTAAAGTATTTTATGAGTACTTTAATATGCACTCTAAAAAAATGCTGGCGGTGAGAAAATGGGCAAAAAGCATATGAGTGATATGAAGGGACACCACAGAAATATGTATTACATTGCATATGATGGCTGGAGTGTTCCTGTAACTAAGCAACATTATAAACAATAGAAATAAAGGAACTTAATGCATGCCACTTCAGGCAATCTACTTCACAAGTATTGTGATAATACTACCTTATAATAGCCCCTAATATGTTAAACTTTGCCCTAATCGTGCCTAAAATGATGAGTGCATTAGCTCTACCATAGTAAATACAGCTATGCCAGACTCCAGCAGAGACCAGTATGATTTGAGGTTAAAAAGCTGCTTCTGTTACCAGGGCAACCTTTAGATCTGTGTGATTGTCACCAAGCTTCTGCTTCTCTCTGCTGTCATGCAAACTTAATCACACTGATCATTTCCACCACTAAACAATACTATGCAACCATGTTACACTGAATGACATGGCTCTGTGGGCATTTGTTCCTATCTAGACATCAAAAATATTGCACATTTAGACATTAACCTTTCTGCAGTACTATTAGGTGATGGAAAATATGTTATATCAGTAAACTAGTTCAGATCTCAAAATAACAACACCAAAACATATATAGTTTATTCCATCACAGGTTATAGAAGAGCATATACTTAGCTCTGGGTCACTTTAGCAATAGCGTGGGGGAAGCCTGTGTCAGGATCACCCAACACCCATGATCAAGAGTACGTTATACAATAACAGAACACAACAGCAGCCTAGCATTCCATCATTCACAAGTCATAAGGTATGAAGAAGATGTTAGGGGTGTATTTAGAGAGGAGGGTAGGGGTATAGGGGGTGCAGATTTGTTAAGTGCTCTGTAGGTCAGGGTCAGAAGTTTGACTTTGATTCTGGGGGGAATGGGGAGCCAATGGAGTGACTGGCACAGTGTAGAATCAGATGAAGAACATTGACAGAGGAAGATTAATCTAGTTGCAATGTTGAGAATGGATTGGAGTGGTAAAAGGTGGGAGAGGGGGAGACCAGTTTGTATGGAGTTGCAATAATCCAGATGGGATATCACAGGGGAATGGATTGGTATTTTGGTTGTTTCTTGTGTGAGGAATGGGAGAATTCAAGAGATATTTTCATGTGAAGGTGACAGGATTTGGTGAGGGACTGGATGCGAGGGATAAAGGAGAGAGCAAGTTTTACAACAGGGCAGCAAACTTGGTCAGTTGATTAGATGGGGTGGGTGAGGCAGGTTAGAAGAGAGAGTGAAAGGTCAGACAAGAAGATATAGATTAGGGTGTCGTCTGCGTAAAGGTACTGTAGTTTTGTAAACCTGAGGAAGATATGAGTTGTCCAAGTGACGAGGTGTAGATGGAGAAGAGTAGAGGCCCAAGAACTGAGCCCCGAGGAACACCAAGAGATAGCAGTAGTGCAGAGGAGCAAGTTCAAGTTAGGAGACATTAAAAAGGTATGGTATTTGGTATTTGGACCAGGAGCTGTGTCACTAAAGAGGAGGTACCAGAGAGATTAAAGACATTGGTTAGGGTTGGGGTAATGAAACTCAGAAACTTCACTAAGGGTGACTGGACTAAAGCAGTTGAGAGTGGCTTGTGGAGAGTAGCATGGTCGGGGTATCGTTTTGAGTAGTGGCAAACGTGTGTTAATAAGCTGTCGAATGTTAAGGTCATGGAGGTTGCAATAGGTTTGTGGTGTTTTTTTTAGGTAGAAGAGGTGTGGAAGGTATAGCAAGGTAAAATGTTAAGAGAGTGGAGAGTTAGAGAAATTAGATATTGAACAAAAGTGGGACAACACTAGGTTAATTTGTTGACAATCACAGTATGCGGGGAGATCATCCATTGTGAGAGGCCAAGAGAAGAGGAGATTAATGGGTAGTTTAGAAGCAGTAGGTGAGGATGGGTCATCCATTGGAATATTGAAGTGTCCCAGGATTAGTATAGGGATGGAGGAAGAAAGAAAGTGAGAGAGCCATGTGGCAAAGATAAAAAATTGGGAAGCAGTGCCAGAAGGCCAATGGATCACATGATGTCAACATGCATGGCAATTGAAGTGAAAAGACAGAAGCAGTCCCTAAAAAAAAGATGGGTGTGGAAATTTTAACATGAATAAATAATTATTTTTGGGAAAGGATTTACTGTTCAGCTGTACTATACATGACTTCTCTAATAATATATCAGGTTATAAAAGTGTTAAATTTAAGGGAATAGATAAAAGGAAAGCAGAATCAATTTTGCCTTATACAGTACTTGCCCATACACTTTTATGGTGATACGTAAAAAGTTAATGTTTGCTTCGATGTTTTACTCGTGCATTGTTTTGCTCTTTCGTCTTAATTGATGAAGTCCAACAACCCTCAGAGACTTCTGAAGCCTCAATATGAGAATCTTAAAGTCCACATTATTTGCTTTCCATCCTGTATTCTATTAAGTACGTGTTGCTTTTTGACCTTCCACTTGTATTTCCACCAGTAACAGGCGTCCCCAGACGATGTCAAAGGTAGCTGTTACCAAATAGACAAATTCATGTAATTTCACAGTTCGCCAACCCAGCCTATGTCTACTCCATTTAAATTGACTTTACTAAAACTTTCTCAATTTCACAAAATAGATTCCAGCTGTAACCTAAAAGGCCCATTTCTCTCTTAACCATTCTAAATTATTTTTCTTTCTTTCCTAATAATGGAGCCTAAATTTAAGCAGTATCAATGTATTCCCTGGACGTTTTTGTTCGGGGAGACTTTTACTTTCTGTACTGACGGTACACAGCAGCAGCATTGAAGTTTGAAAAGTTCTGATTTTCTTTGTTCTAATTAATTGCTTTAAAGACACCCTATTCTTTAAATTTGAATAAAAGTAACATTTTCAAATGGAAGTACATTTTTTCCAAAGACTTTCATTTTTTCTGTAAACCTTGTACAGCCCATGGGAAACTATTACAAGATGTAATATCTTTTCAATGACTGCCAAACCATTCTAGAAACAATGAAAGGACAACTAATACATGGGGAATTTAATGTATTTATCTAATTTTCTACTTTTCACATTTATCTTATAATAGCATATTTGATGTATCAAATAATATAAGAATATGTTCAGTGAGTCAGGTCCCATGTTTTCCGTGCTGCCACTGTAATGTGCATCCGGTTCCCTGTATCTCTGCACAACGTGCTTGTTCACGCGATCTTATTTTGTGGTTCTCTGTTCCTTGTATTTAACCTGCCCCACTCTGTTCCTCAGTTTGTTTCTTACCTACTAAAGGTAAGCACCTTGGTTCTATTCTTGAAGTGGTGGCAAGCTTCCATCTTATGGCCATATGATAAACTAGGCTTTCACATGTTTCCATCAGTGTCAGGTTAACCTATTTGTTTGTTTTTTATCTTTATTTTGTTTCATGTTTGCCTGCATCCTTGTCTGCTACAGCCATGTCTGCTTGTCCCCTGGCTCTCTCTATGCATCTGTACCATAAGACCTTGGCCTACATTTATCTTTGCATATGTGCTAGATGCCTACTACGGTGTAGACCTCTGCTCTGTGGAGTAGCGTTTTTGTTCAGCAGCCTGTTTTTATGTGGTTCTGTGTTTATTTTTCCTTTGTTCTGGTCCTGTTACTGTGCCCATTGTCCAGATGCCTTGGGGTCTGGCTCCCAGCTCCTGCCCTGGTTTTGCCCTTTCCTTCCCCTGGAGTGCCCTGTTCCTTGTGTCTGTGGTTCCTTGTTTGCCTCTTGTATACCTAGCCTATCTCGTTCTGCTATTAGATGGGAGTGTTTTGTTCCTTGTTTCATGTTTCTCTATCTGCATCTTGGAACCCTGCCCTAGCTTTTTTCCAGTTTGTGTTGGGTGGCTTATGTTTCTAGTTGATGTACCTACAGCCTTCTGGGGTGTGTCCCTGGCTAGGTCTGCCCATTCATTGGACACTGGCCTAGCCTTGTTAGCTGGGTCAATTTCTCTGGACGTTTACGTTGGAGCCAGTTGTACTGTGTACTTATGGCCCACAGGCACATTGGTGACCCTGGCCATTGTGGCCTTGGTTAGTCCCATGTGCTTGGTTGCTTTGCTGCGTAGAATGTATATCAGTCTGTCTACAGGAAGCTTTTAAGCAATAGGCTGCAATGTGGACCTCGTACCGCCTAGGTTCTTGTTCTAGTTTATTTGCCATGGTGGTTCTTGCTTTGTTTAGTATCCTTTGCTCTTGGGTTTTTTTGCACCCACTTTTAGCCGTGGCCTATTGGGCGTCCTGTTAGTCGCATCCAGAGGCTGCTCCTTCAGGGGGTTTATGTCATGCTCCTTGTTTTGTGTTCTGCCCCAGTAGTATGCATTCAGTTCCATGTTGTCACAACTTACCTTCCTCACTGCACAGCTCTGTAAAGATCCCCTGCTGCCTCCTCTGCTTCTCCATCCACATCGTGGGTAGGCCGATTCCAGGCCTTCCTCACTTAGCGTGGACACGTGAACGCACAGCGTGCTTGTTCATGCGATCTTCTTGTCGAGTGCGAGCTGATGGCATAACTTCTTAAAGGGACCAGTTGACCTTAGTTGACCCATTTTCCTCTGGGTTTAAGGAGTCAAGCATCATTTCCTGATTGCACTTTGTCGGTGTATCCTGGTGTTTGTTTCTGAGAGTACTTTGAGAGATATTTTGGTGTTGCCTGCTGATTTGGTTTTGTGCTGCCCTGTTGATCCCGTTGCTTACCTGGCTATCCTCCCTGACTTTTGGCTTGCTTGCTGATTATACTACAGTACTAGCCTTTATCTTTGTTTATCTTTGTTTTGTTTGGTGCTTTTCTGCTTGTCACCTGCATCTGCCTAGAGGATCCTTCAGGTATGGCTTACATTTTTCTGGGTCTTTCTATTAGACGCCTACTACTGCAGTCCCTTCGTGGTGCAGTTTCAAAAAATCATTTATCAAACAATACCTAAAGCTAAGATTGGTCCCTTTCGTGTTTGGATAGTAAACTAAACATATATTAAGGTCTACACTGTCTTGTAACAGCCCAAAAAGTCATGTTGGCTCAGTAAAATTAATAACGAAGATAAAAAGATGACATTGAACACATCTCACTAATGTTACTATGTATTATACAAGGAAAATGTATTATTTCTTACAGTAAACTTACTAAAGTTGATCATTTACAAAACACACTTAAACTTGCAAAATAAAATGCTTGAGCCACAAACTTAAATACTGAAGAAAATGCTAAATCAAAGAATACCAACGCCTGCTGTAAATTTATTTAAATTTGATTCTACTTATGCTCTTTTCAGGAAACTCTTAGAATTATGTCCATATGGCAACTCTTTTTTTTTCTGTGGAGCATTTATATACTGCTAGGTTTATTTTCTTAACAATGGCAGCTACAGGGAATGTAGTGCCAACATAGTCCTTTTTACCAGGAGCTCTATTGCGGGGAGATATTTCTCCTAGACATTTTGGGCAATGCCATGCTTCGACTTTGTGGGAACAGTTTGAGGAAGTCCGTTTTTTATTCCAGCATGACTGTGCACAAAGCAAAGCCCATAAAGACATGGTTGGATGAGTTTGGTGTGGGGAAACTTGACTGGCCAACGCAGAGCCCTGATCTCAACCCCATCGAACACCTTTGGGATGAACTGGAACAGAAATTGTGATCCGGGCCTTCTTGTCCAACATCTTGTGGAAAGCCTTCCCAGAAGAGTGGAAGGTACTATAGCTACAAAGAGGGGACCAACTTCATATTAATGTCAAAGTATAAGAATACAATGTCCCTGTAGGTTTAATGGTCGATACTTTTGCCCATATACTGTAATTAGGGATGGCTTCCTTGTTGCTTGTTTGACTTGTGTGGCTACTATTAGCTACTGAAAGCAGGATTAACTACTAATACCATAAGACTAGGGTGTGCCTATAGTTTTTGAATGTAGCAGTGAAGTAATATTCCTGGTGGCTCAGTGTTTCACATATTTCCAAAGAAGAAAAACCTTAAAAAAAGTATGCATTACTGCCCATCTTTTATTGCTTGGCATTTTAGACTGGTGTATCATTGTGGATAGTTTTGCTATGGGATCAGTGGACTGTAAAAGGTCTTGGTTCTGATCTGTTCCCACAATGAAAATGACAGTATAAAAACTTGATGGAGTGATTCAAATGTGGTATATAAAGACATGTAAACTTTGTCTTGGAGACAAATGGCTTAAGGTTCTACCGAAACAATATTCACAAACTTTTTTGTTTGACATCTTTGTTGTGACACGTGAAATATATGACATGACTATTACTTTAACCTTTTGAAAATGACTATTTACTGGCTTTGGATGGATTACTAAGAATTATATACGCATGTTTCAAGGCATTTTATAAATATTTTCTTACCTTCGATGACAGCTACTGTTTACATAATAGGTCTCAGTGCATCCTGGTCATTATCTTTGAAAATGCCAGCTGCCTGAAATAAAAAGCCACACAGAATGTGTGCAGAGTCACACTGTGCAATAGGCTGTTAATGCCCTTATTTTACAGGAAAAATCTAATAAACAAAGGGAAATGTTCATATTGCTGATGGATTGTAAAAAAACAAATACTTCAATAAGAATTTTCTGTGTGTCTGAGAAGTAGTGTGCTTTATCAGGAGATCCCATTTGTACTATATTTGGTTTAGCAATACGGGTTCCAAGTTGTCTATATTTAATGACCTAAGGTCTCACGCTAAATTCATATCTCATAATCTCAGCATAGTGTTGTACTGTTCTCCCATCCTAACCAGTCTCTAATGGATTCCTCTAATGGAGGAAATAAATGTCAATAAGGACATTTCAGTGTTGGGTTTTTGCCTTTTTCTGCAGCGGAGACGGGGTTAAATGAAGCATTAAACCGGGTAAAGTTAAGGTTTCTTTTTTAACCCAAATTGTTATGGAAAACCTCTAATTGACATTATCAGACACTGCCACTGAAGAAGTTCATTACAGGTCTTTGTGGTGCAGGAACTAGTTTGAGTGCTGTTAGTACTGTTATGTTTGCTGATGTTCATTTTGATGTCTGTTTACTGCTGTAACACATTAATGCTACACATTTGTCAAACATATCTGTTTGGAAGAACTGGAAATCACCCCAATAAAAGTAATGAAAAATGTATTAGAGATATTATATAAGTCTGTATAACTCCTAATTGGCATATTTAGCTTCAGAGTATCATAGTGGCTCCTTTTTTATGCAAGTCCTATGTGTTAGCAGTGAAATTATCACTGCTATATATGTTTACCTCTTTGCGTAAACTAAGAAGGTTTATTTCAGCTTTCTACAGCTTATTAATTGTTAGTCAAAGCCTCTCTTATACTCCAAATATGCAATTAAATATATATATATTTTTTTTAAAATGTGCTTGATTTTAATTTGGCCTTTTTATTAGTGGTCTCAGTCTAGAATTCTCATTTGACTTCTACACAGGGAAACATATTACTAAATATGGGATTTGAAACATCAACTAGGGTTTTTTAGGTGGTTCATTGAACAGACCCTTCTGTCCGTATCATTAGGATGACTGGCACAGTTTTCTTCTATGCATTTCTTTAGTCAACTATATATATATTTCTTATTTGTTGTTGAATATTATCCGATAAGGCAATAATTTGTTAAAGGGTACCAACTTTTTGGACAGTTTGAAATTAATTACTTTAGAAAATGTTGGGGTTAATTAAGGGAAAAGCTTTAACAATATTTCCTTTTTTTAAATTCCAAATCTCTATATACTTTTCTGACTGTACAATAACTACTTTACAGCAGGACATCAGTACTCAAGGAAATGTTCCTATTAAAAGTAAAGTATTTACCCTTGATTCTCTTCAGATCTCTGATTACACTATTGCAATGTACTGATTTAATAATGCGCCTCAGCTAGGAATTCTTATCCATCGTAATAAACTTTTCCATAATCTCACTCTTTGTAGGCAAGGTACTTAAGAATCTCATTAAAAATCAAATGGATACGACACGCACACCGTTAACTCAGTAGTGATATTCGTTAGATTGTAGAAGTAACCGAAGCATCACACTTGTCCTGAGAGTATCAGGCGCCGGATTGAGACAATCAAAACAGGAGAATAACATTAGATTAGTAAGCATCCTTATCTAAAAACTATATTTTCAATCACTGCTTGTAAAATCAAGATACTAGCTGTACAAATCAAGTAGAAAGTTCACAACAGCATTTATGAGTGTAAAAGAAAACTATTTCGGAATTACTAAATGCACTTCAGACATTAACACTTTGTAGGAAAGTCCAAGTTAAGAACTCTTCCTTTCGTTTATCTAATGATCTGTGAAAGACCTGTCTGCTAGAGTTGATGGGTCAGTTTAATGTCAATTTAAGGTCAAATGCTTTTGCATGCTTATACTTCCAGGATAACTTGAATATTCACTAAATTTCTACTAATTCTGATAGAGGGTATTCAAGTTCTAAATCCCCCACTTTCCCCGAGTAATATAATAATAATAAAAGATATTCTGCCGAATCACTCCATGCACTTGAAAGTAGGACCATACAAAATGTAAAGGAACCACTCAGTTAATAAATGCATTAAAGTGTTATGGTGGCTGAAGTGTCCCTTTAAGGTCAATTTTCTTTCCCTTCATACACCCACAATGACTGGTGCTTATTAGACTTGCGGATTCTGATTTGAGTGAAATTTAATTTTAACGAACTTTGTCAATTGTTTTAATTCATACAAATGTCCCCAAAAAGCTAGGAAAGTCCCCCAAAAGTTCTTCTGTCTTCTATATTCTGTCTTCTCCTTACTCCTTTTTTGGTCTGCTTCTCCCCACTATATGCTCCGGTAACCTGGTGTCCCTGAGCACTTCTGCAAAATAGCAAAACCTTTGTGCACACCCATAGGGGGACGTTTAAATTTAGACAAATCCAACAGGTGTCTCATAAGCGCCAGTCAGTAGGCAAAGGGAAAGGAGAAGGTAGGAAGACAATCAGAAAGAGAGTGAATGAGGTTGAGTGACAATTTTGCTTTTGAATTGAAAATAAGAAATAATGGACCAAAAATGAAATGAAAAATGTGTCCGAATGTGTTTTTTTTACATTGTCTTGTGCTTATTATTTTGCTTCAGATACCATAGTCCATCATGGAATCCCAAATTTAACTACAGACAGGAGGCTCATAATTGCTTAATCTTCTTTACTGAGTCACCATAGCAGCAAAGACATATTATCAAAAGTAAAGAACCAATCAAAACACAGTATATCCAATAAGTGTGTTCAGCATTCCAGAATCCTCCTCTTTCTCCGTTCATGTCACTAGTGTCAGGTCAGTCAATATCTCTCCTTTGGGATTTTATTTTTTTCAGTGTTTTTGGCATGCAATTTTGACTATTTTACGTGTTTTTCCCCTTTAACATTGTTCTTATATTGTCTTTTCTGGCTATATTTTTCTATACTTCTGTGTTTTTTTTATTTTACACTTTCTTTTAACTTTTTTTCTCTCTTGTATTTCTTCTGCGGGGATTCGGGTGTCCATGTGTTTACCCGTGTTTTCTGTTCCTTTTTTTATCTGTCCTTCGTTCTGGCGCCGAGATTGCGTCCCCGTTTCCTTCTTCTTCTTTCCCTGTAGTCTGTAGTTAAATTGGGGATTATTCTAGCCTTGGTGTTTGAATTATCTAAATTTAATGAAGACAGGATGCAAGTATTTACCCGCCTTCCTTGCCCTTATTAAGATTTATATTTATTTCGAATGCGTTGATAGATTTGTGGAGATATTATTATTACTATTGTGATTATATATCGTTTGGCATTCTTTGTGAAGACATGGTACTGTTATGTTCCCTCTATTCCTTTTTCAGGTTGAATGGTGCTGTTTGAAGGAGAAGTTCTTTTGTTATAGTCAAATTTGTTTCATGCTGTTGATGTTGAATTGAGATCTAGTTCTTTCAAGATTCCCTGTTCCGCTTCAAGCACCAAAGAAAGAGAAGGATTCTGGGATGCTGAACACACTTACTGTATATACTGTGTTTTGATTGGTTCTTTACTTTTGATATGTCTTTGCTGCCATGGTGACACAGTAAAGAAGGTTAAGCAAATACTCACCTCATGTCTTCATTAAATTTAGATTATTCGAACACCAAGGCTAGAGTAATCCCCAATTAAGTGTAATCCATTGCGTGATGATGATTTCCAGATTACACACTAATTGACTAATATTTAAAGTCTAAAAACTGTCTATGTTAAAAGTACACAATAATTAGTAAGCAGAAATTTGAGTTGCTATCCAGTTTCTGGAATTATAAAGAAAAAAACACACTAATGTTCCATGATTTAGATATGCAGTTGAATTCACTGAATATTAAAAGCAATGAAACATTTTTTTTAACTTTTTGAGGGCTGGGTAATTTGTAGTAGTTTTAACATTTTAGTTTACAAATTATGAGCAACCAGAACACGGCTGCTCAAAATGCCTTTAAAACGTTTAGTTTATTTTATTATTCCCTTTCTTGATTTTAATTGGAATAAATCCTATTGCATTATTTAACTATTTTGTTCTATCCTGTGGTGGTATACTATGGCAAATATTTTGCTACTTTATATGTGTATATTTTGAAAAAAATAAAATAAAAATACAGTAATATGTGTTCATTCTTTGTTGAAACAAAACTCACAAAAGCAATAGCTCTCCATAGCATGATAACTATTTTCAGTCAGACCTTGGCACCATCATCTTGGCACATTCTTTTCATGCCAAGTCAAGAATAAACATTGCCAATTTCAATTTTGTTAAAATCCATTACTTCCTGTGAGACTTGAAGCTGCACTTTTAGCAACTCACAGCTGGTAGCATCACAGTTGGTAGTAAAACTTTTTAATTTGGTTTATTCCCAAACAGCAGCCCTGCCAAATATATAATATTCAACGTGCCAGAGTCTACCCCAGGACTAAGGGCCTTGAGAACTAACATAGGCATCAAACATCTGAAGGAACATATTTATAAACTAGGTATGAATACGAATATTTCAGGTTTTAGTAAACCATCTGTATCCAATCACACCTTTTTTCATTAAAAGTTAGGGCAGACATCTTCTATAATTGAACAGAGAGAAATTTGGATTATAATTTCTACTTCTATTTGTAAAGAATGCTGGACCCTCATTTTAGTAAAACTATTTTACATTTATTTACAGGGGTTAAATTGTAACATTGAGCATTTACCCTCATGTTTCCGTTTGTATGTGAATTAAGAATGATTCATCCACTAATCTATGTTTAAAGTCACTAATCCTTCTTTCTCTGTTGTGTATGTGTGATGAGACTAGTTTGGTCTTGATGTTATGTGCAGATTTGTCATTGTACTGTGTGCTAAATTACTTACTTCCTGTGTTTGTCAATTTCCCTTCCCCTGGTAAAGTGGGTATGTAAACTATACCCAGACATGCTGAGTGGTGTGTTGTGACTGGTGGTATGATTCTTTGGGAGACCCTTTTTCCCCAGAGGAGCGCCTTTACTCTGAGAATTGGAGCAGCTAAACATCTTGTTGCCGGCTTTCACTACGAGGAAGGGGTCTGCCACAGCCACAGCCAGGGACGCCCCACTAGATCCCCCTGGTTCCCGTTAGACTGTTGGAAGCAGTAGGATCTAATAAACCTGGTAGACGGTTCAAACAATTATATCATCATCATTTATTATCATAATATTTTGTTATAAATTGCCAGGACAATTAGTTTATACACATTTGTTTTCATTAGTTGTAATTGTTGGCTGTTTACTAATGCTCTTCAATCCAAATCCACTGTGGGAAAAAAACATACAGACCAATATCCAACAGGCACTATGAGTTATATCACAGAAAGTAACAATGTAGATGGATTTTGGGTTTATCTTTATTGAGAATGTGTCATCTGCCAAAGATTTATAGATGAGACGGCATAGCTAAAAGTAATTGTGCCAAGGTTGTTATAAACCACTTTGATTCCGCTTAAATGTTTAATCAATAAAGGGCAAGCCCTTGTGCAGAGAAATGAGTCAGAACACCAGTAGGAAATAATTAAAGGCTTTATTTAGAAAAATAGATACAAATGCATCATCATTAAATCGCAAGTAAAGAAAATGAAGAAAGTATTACATAGTTGATATGTGGCAAAAGACCCACAAGTAAAGTAGATCTGTCGATTTCACAAAATTCTACACCATCTTACGTGTACACCATGGGGACAGTCATCTTAATGTTTCTAAGGATCTGTATTGGTTATGTATTCCTGTTAAGTTGCTGATTGTTGTTGATTGGTTCAGGCAGCCCTTGTGGTGGGGTAGGAAAGGAGAGAAGAACTTCAGGTAGGAAATTGACTATAAATTATATTTTACCACATTTTAGCACAAATCCCAGTCTTCTTGAGATGAAATTAAGCATATTGAAAAGTCTCAGTATATTGTGTTCACAAAAAGAGGTGTTCTAGTCAAAGCTGAACTAATTCAAACGCCATATAGACACAAGCAAGACCCTTTATAATGTAGTGGGTGTCAGGGTTTCGGCCTACCTGCACTGGCTTTCCTCCTCATGGCTCTCTGTTTGTTAGGCCGCGCCCCCTTCCTCTTCCAACTTTATGTCCAAGTTAACCCCTCCTCTTCCTGCAGGCTGTGACTATATTAACCAGCTAGTTCAGTTGCTGGTTGCCCTTTCGTGGTTCCGGACCTGTGAGTGCGTGCTTCCTTCCAGTGTTTGATTCTTGTGTATGACCCGGCCTGTCTGACTCCCATTCTGGTGCTGACTCCTGCCTGCTTTTGGACTACATGGATTTCTGGACTCCTGACCTTGGCTCGTATGACTACCCGTTCTGGCTCCTGACCTTGGCTTGTTCTACGACCACCCGCTTGTCTTATGTTTTGGATTCTTGTTATTATTTTATTTTAATAAACATTTTGACCAGTACCTTTTTGCCTCCGTCCTGATTCACTGGTACCCTGACAGTGGGCGAGTCCATCTAAAATCCTCACATCTTGAGGACCCTATCCTGGGCCTGGCTTGGCTGTGGCTCAGCTTGTGGTACAACCAAACTACTTGTCCAGCTATAATTACTCTGAATAATCAAGTATATTTAAATCTGAACTCAACGTACCCTATTTCATTTACCTGTATCATAAACAGATACTTGCCCTGGAATATCATAAGAAAATTGTTAGCTCATCCGAGCACGGCCCTTCGCACCTTTAGTTATTTAGTGCAATGTTATGTCATGTTCACCTGTTGTGCAGCTGTGTCAGCTACAGTGCTATATAAATCAACAATCGTAATTATAGTTTGTTTCCGGATGCACTTATTCATGAAACAACTTATGGCGTGTGGCAATAAACATTACAGTAATTATTTGTGAATGACATTGTAGATGAATGGCTCACATTGGATAATTACATCATTTTAACAGAGCATTGAGACAACTTCTGAAAAATTGTTTCTAGAGCTCCTGTTCAGTGAAAGTGAAATTTAGCTTTAAGTATAAATAACTATAGATACAAATTCATTTGGCTAATGATAACATAGCACCCCTTTAAACATGTTCATTCTATTTTATGAATATAGAGGGTTATGGATCTGCAGAATTTGTATCTTTATATGTTAATGATCTTTATACGACATGAATGTCTTCAGCTTTTTAATCGTTGATTGCAAATCTCATACATAAACTGTGGTTATTAAGTTTATCCTATCTAGTTGACCCTTACTATTTTGCGTCTGTGGCATGATTATTTGCTTAGTATACCACTTCTTTTAACGGTGATATAAGATGCAGATGACTCTAATAATTGTAAAATCATGATATTCATATTTTTAGCACCCAATCTAGGTTTCACTTATATTCTGCTCCATTACTTCCTATATCCGGGACAGAAAGTCCTCCCAAGGTCTTTGGAAGAGTCTAGAAATGCTTGATATAAATCTGTCCATGGCTATACATAACTTAGTTACTTACGTAGCTCTTAGTTTAGTTATTTTAAAACATGAGGCCAATAAATGGTTTGCCTTAAATTCTTCCTGCCCTAAACATGCTCAGCATCTTCATATACATTTAATGTGCAGATGGCTGTTGATGACTGGCCTTTGGAATTCAAAGGATTCCAATTATAGCCAATTTTTTAAGTCATTATGCGATAACTGATATGTTTTTGCGTTATAAACATCACCTCTCGTAATTCTCTGTCACTAACATGAACCCAAGCACAACTTGGGCTGTTGTGTATGACAGCACATGGATAAATAATATAGAGAATGTCTGGGTATTTATATTTTTCAAATGCAGTCTTTATCGTTGTAAACTAGTCTTACGTAATTCTTTAGCAATGATTACCTACTAAAAGTTGTGCTTTGGATTTTTTCCCCAGTGTGAGGAAGTTTTTGAAAGAATCAAGAATTACTCTCAGAAACCAGCACGTTTTTATGCCAAAGGCAGAGACTGAAGCAAGGATTTATGTAAATAAAATAAGAACATATAGATTAACCACCAAGAAGCCCAGAACCTGGCCATGAGCCATAGCATGCGTTATAGGAATTATTAAAATCACTGCAGTGCTTCTGGTTTGTAAATGATTAAAGTGCAAACCAACACTGCCCCTATTTGGCCCCTGTGGTGAGGTTGTACAGCAATCCAGGTCTCAAATGAGATTTATTTTTTGAAGCAGGAACCAAATGATTAACTAATATTTGGATAAATGCAATGCATTCACTAGAAAGGCAAAGTTCTGTTTGTTGCAGAAACTCTACCAGTCTGGACAGGAACCACCTTGTTTAACACTGCACCTGAGTGCTAGGTGCTATGGGTTAACCCATACTATGCCTGTCTTTCAACGTAAGGTTATACAACCTGAGATTAATCCATTTTACCGCCATCCGCTAGAAAACCGCACACTCAAGTGTTTTGTTTTTCGAAATATAAATTAAAGCAGAAGACTTGAGAGATAAAAGTATGTAGGTCAACTCCTATGCTCAGGAGTCATTGGCAGTTTAAGGATTTTGGTATTTCATCTTTCAGCACAGGTGATCACACAGTCTTCCTTATAATTCCACCCATACTACCTGAGAAATCTTTGAGAATAGTCTAAAACTGTGAACCTGGATCTTAATGGGTTGAGGTTCTCTGCCTTTCGTTACTAACGTTATACTTTATAAATAAAACCACTGCTGCAGTGCATCATCCTCACCCGTGCCGTTCTGGTGGTCACATTGTGATATTTAAATCAAAATTTTACCCTAGCAAAATACAGTTTCTATGTAAATGCACACCTGTATATTTTTTTAAAACAAATAAAATAATTAGAAACAAAAGTTACATTCACTTTTTCCACAAAATAAACTGCAGACGTTGGGTAATGTCAGGTAAATACTAGACAAAACTCTGACTATTTTTATTAACCCTTCAGAGGAAACTGGCTTACTCCTACAGTATTTTTGTCAACCCTGTTTTCCAGGCAGTAGGTGTTAAAATAAGCATTTGCAAATACATTTTCCCCTGTCCTCTCTAGTGCCCTGGGCGCTGAGTATTATATTTTAAACAATACAACCAAACATTTATTAGCTGGTGGAAAATATAATTCAATTGCAGAATCAACCTTTTTAAATGTGGTGTTCACTCTGTAACTTTATAATATGCTGGAATGTAGATGAAGACTTATTATACACAATATGCCTGCCTTCTGGAATTCTTGCCTATGTTATTTTGTCACTCGAACTATTAATAATGCAACATATAAAACTATAGCGCAGTTGGCAGACAAGCCATGTGGCAGAAAGCATACGGCATAAAGGCTCCCACTGTGCCATCAATTACATATTTTCCTCTACCTAATATATTCCTTTGTTTATTAAGTAAATAACTTTAATGCATCCAATACAGACACTATGACCAAGTATCACTAAATGTTAACATTAGAGATACACGTAATATATGCATTTATATCGGATATTGATAATGTCATTGATGAGTGCTGGGATAATGTCATATAGCGGTGCTCATCACTGAAGCCACACGCACCACAATGGAGCACTGAAACAGATGTCTGTATGAACAGACCTCATGCTGCCAACACAGGACATCAGAAAGGTAAGAGATGAGGAGAAAGGGGAGATATAGATAGTGTAGATGGAGTGATAAAGATAGATATATAGGAGAGAGATAGCGAGAAGGGGAAAATAATGAAGAAATATGAGATATGGGAAAAAAGGGAGAGATAATAAGAGACTCTGGGAGTGATGATGGGGGGAGGTTTTAACCCCTTAAGGACAATGGGCAGTCCCTAAGCCCATTGAAAACAATGTATTTTGTGCCCGTACATGTGCAGGCTTTGTCATTAAGATGTTAAGGGGGTGGCCAGCAAACCAACATTACCATCTGATAAATATGCCATGGGGAGCAAAATAATTTAACATAATTTGGCTTCTGTATCTAATATTTTCCACCTAACAGCGATCAGACAATGGATGTGTGCTATCAGAGGCAAATGTCTTCTATTGTCTCCCAAAACAGAGAATAACTGCTTCAGGTTCTGGGCCAGGGTTCAACCGCAGTGATCGCACCAATCAGACAGGACCTCTAAACTTTTTGCCAGCTCCCTGTTCTTCCTGTTCACAGCCTTATTGTTTGTACATATCTTTCTTCTGCTTCTTGAAGAAGACATTAATGGTATCCTAACTGTTAATTTCAATCCATAATTAAAATGCTAATGTGTCTCATATTGCTTGCTTTTTCTAAGGCACATCTTATCATGCTTTTCTAGGTGGTAATGTATTTGCATAATTGGTAGTGTGTGAATGTTCTTTTTCTCTGACATTTATATAATGATTGTCAACCTGTAGAGCCTCCTACTTTTTATCTGTACTTACTTGAACTTCGTAATGTAAACTCTTAGCAGTGGTAATGGCATAACGAAAGAAAATATGGAAAAGGATTTCTCTTAATTTCAGGCTGACCTAGTTCTACTTTAGCTGTGACAGGGTAGCATCTATTAATTTTAAAGGTTTGGATTATTATTACATATGGAAATCGACTTTATGTAGCCACTCATCCACTACATCTAAATGAAGAAAATTTACCTACTTAGAAAACAGATTCCTGACTTTATTATAGATACTTATAACATACAGTATGTTCCCTAAGACAAGAATGCACAAAGAAGAATTGCATTTCCTGCTCTCCCAAAAGATTAAAAAATAAACTCAGAAATCGCTTCAAGAGTATAGGGAGATATGTAAATCACAAGAGAAATAAGATGAAAAAAATCAATAAAGAACAGTAAATGTAATTAATTCAGTAAATCAAAATAGGTATTAGTCGTTCACCTAAAGCAAAATTCATCAAAAAGGCTAAATGCATGAAATACTCAAATGGCAATCACAGATCATAATCAATCAATAGACAAAAATGATCAATTGTACCTAATTAAAAATAATACTGCAGATAGAAATCCAAGCAGTCACAAACACTGAACATACAACGTGCCCAGCACTTTTCCCAGTACTTTTCCTCCGGTACAGAAATAATAACCTTAAAGATCTAGATGGACTGGCCTGCACAGAGCCCTGACCTCAACCCCACATATGCCTTTGGGATGAACTGGAAAGCAGATTGCGAGCCAAGCCTTCTCATCCTTATCAACAATAGTGCCTGACCTCACAAATGCTTAACTGGATAAATGGGCACAGAAACTCTCCAAAATCTGATGGGACACATTTGCACTGTAAAAGGTATGGCAAGTAATAACTTCTTTAATATAATATTCAACTTCAGCTATATTGGAGTTAAACTGATTATAATTTATGATTTACAGGAGTTAAGTAATTCTGTATAGGTAACAGTCTCCCATTCAGTTCAAATTACACGCAATGGGGTCAAGTCAGTATTCAAGTTGGCCATATGGCTCATTGATCAGTTGAGTCAGTGGCTGTTGAGTTTGGCAGCCCTCTTGAGGTTAGTTGAGTTTTGAGTCAACTCCCAATCTTCTCTGTTGACAACAGTTGAATGTCTGTGAAGAGACACGTTACTATGCTTTTCATGTAAACTTAGTACAAATTGGCAACGGAGTCAACACAAGAAGATTCAGAATGAATTGAGGTCATCTTGAAAGTTGAGTTTAGTTTAGTGAACAGATTCATAGATGAATTTCCAAGAAGTCTAAAGGACCAGAGCAATTTGACATAACTGTCAATCTGACAAAACTGGAACATTTGTGAAATTACCCAGAAATATATTCCTCTCTTTTATACAGTAGGCCCTTTGCTTTTAAAAAAAAGTGTTTCTCTATGGTAAATTATAAACATTCAACCATTAAATAAATCTAATTTATCTAATCCAATATTGGATTGCAGATAGATTAACTTTACAATGGATCACCATGCTGCATAAATAATAAATGATGGTTATTATCCCTCTTCAGTGTAGAAACCAATGTAACAGTGTCGATTTAAAAATACATTACTATCTTTATCCCTGCTTCTAATCTGGAGCCATGTAGCACTTTTGTTTCATAGATTGGCTGATGCTATGTATCTGTGTCCAAATTATTTCAGTCTATTTCCACCAACTTCTTAATCTTCTAGACCAGGGAATGAGATGCCTACCAATGTGGGTTTCATTGATTCTCCATTGTTCTTTCTTGTGAATGGGTGAGCACACTAGCAACATCATATATAAAGTAAATGTATCCTTGATGATGCAGTTACAGTAATTTCTTATCTACAAAAATGTCCAACAGTGTTTTCTGACAGAAACCGATGTAGTTGACCTACAACATTAATTTTATTCATTGCAGTATTTGGATCTGACCTGCAGCTAAAATCCAATCAATTATTGATCTGACTTCTGCATTTATTTTTCTCAGTCTCTCTTAAATGTTTAATTTTCAGTCCCTAAGGTTAAATTCAAATGAGCAGGAAATTTCTCACATCAACCTTAATTTCATCTTTTTCCAATTCATCTTTATATAACGTTTCAAAATAGCATTAAACTGTCCTAAAGCTAGCATTAGCAAAAAAAATGCCATACACAGAAATATTTCTATGTGCCCTTAAGGTTAAGGATGGTCAATTTTCTAAAATTTGTGTTGTAGGTTGCTTCTTAATGTAATATAATATTTGGCAGGTGCACTTTACAATTAGTTAAATGTATCTGAAAACATTACTGGGGGTTGTCTATTAGTTTAAAAAAATACTTTATATTCACACATTTGTGGACATTTATCAATTTGGACAATCATTAAACTAAGTCAGAAGATATATTTACTGGACTACATATGTTATATTACGAATATTATCATATTTTTATGATAAGACCAAGCTTAGAGTTAATTGAGCTAGATAGGAACTTGAATCTTAAGTGTTTTCTGCCAATTCCCAGCCAGTTCAGCTAAAAGCTTGAATCCGGATTCAATCAGTAAAGGACATTTCCAGACAAGAAATCAACAGGGACTTTATGCAGCTTAGTCAGTTGTCTAAAATGTTCTGCCCAAAATGTCTTTTTGTATAATAATAAAGCAAAATTCTTAATACAAATGGCTCCACAGACAATAGTACTGCATAGTCTAAAGCCAAAATATGTTCTTGTGAAACAGGTCCATATACATATATACCAACACTTTTGAATCCTTGTTCCATTGACAATATAAGCATTTGAAGAGTACAGAAAATATCAGCAAGGGAGTTATAATCTGTGGTTAGTATTTTGAAATTATGAAGTATTTTATACTATTTTAGACTATGTGTACTACTGGTAGAGGTACATGTGGTGTTAGTGGGAAATTATTCATTTATAATAATTTTGGATTTCTGACTTGGATTTCTAGTTGTCTATAATTAAATTACTTAGACCTGGAACCCATAGGGCAGAGGATGGGGGTTAACCCCCTATTCAATGGTATTTGTATTACTTTTAACCTCCCTATCTTACTAGGCATGGAATGGGGGGGGTGAGGAGAAGGCACAGAATGAGCTCTACGTCACGTTACAGAGGGATCACTAAGCGCTGGCGTTTTTCAGCCATGAATCACCTAGCAAGCAGTTGAGCCCCAAGCTAAGAGGAGGCTCAGGTGTAGGCAGATAAAATTCGGTACTGAGTGTAGTAGACAAAGCACGGACGGATCCAGATACCTGTATAGGTAAACTGCAGCCTGGAGTCTAATGGGTGACATGGGAGGCCAGTGGTTAATGCAGAATGGATGGTCAGACACAGCCGGATACAGGTAGTCATACAAGCCAGATGTCAACTCACAGAGCAGGAAGTTGGACAAGCCAGTTAGACAAAACACAATCTGCAACTAAGCACAAAAGCAGGACCACCACAGGGGATCTTGGCTGAGCAGTTTCAGATTTTTAGGTCCAGGACCCACCTTGCCGCGCCTCACTGGCGCGCCTCCTGCTGCGCATTACCAGCATACCTACAGTATTTGACTGCAGGTGGGATCGCACAGCCAGCCGGGTACATGCCACTCTAGGCCTCCAAGCCGGCTGGCAGTGGATCCCTGCGATGTGACCCTCTGCTTCCCGTCGGATCTTTTCCAATATTTTTAACTCCTTTTCATTCAGCAGGGCATGGTGGTCATAGGAGTATAGGTAGTATCTATATATCCCCGTGGTTAATTATCCCCCATGACACGGTGAACAAAGAAGCAATAGTCACAGCCATTTCCTTGGTTAATATGGGGTTCTGGGGGACTCTTGCTTAATCTTTTTTCAAATTAGTTTAATTTTAAATGTTTTTAAACTATTTGATATAAGATGGAAGAGCCATAAAATCCCAACTTTTTCTTGCATGAGCTCTTGACTTTCCTGCATTATTATGCATGTATGTTGAGTATGATTTAAAAAAAATAAATATCAGTTTTTATATATATCAATTTGTGAGTTAGATTTTAGTACATCTAACATTTAGCAAGTTTGCTTCCTTAAACTTGGGGGAACTCACTCTTTGATGACTAGTCCTCACTCACATTATTGACATTCTTATTAGTCTAATATTCTTCTGTATGTATATTTCTTAAGAAAAACATACACGAGAAGTATGTTTGTAGTGAAAAGTCCTAGCATTACATCTGGCAAGATCATGCTGACCAAAATGACAGACTCAATTTGATCAAAGAGGGCAGCATTAATTTTGTCTTGCAGTTTTGTTCAATTTCTGTCTTTGTAATCCGAAGACAAACTACTTTTGCCTTTCAAAATATGCAACTATGCAAAACTCTGTATTCCTAAAAATGGGTTTAATAATCTAAATGCCAGGGATAGATATCAGATCCCATAGGTTAACTACAATAGCAGAAAGCCATCTCTAACAACAATGCAGTTGCATAAATGGCTTAATTTTAAATTACTGGGAAATGTAACTAGTCTAAATGGTCTTTATATGAATACTTTATAACTCCTGTATTATTTATCGCAAGCAAATTGGCTGCTTATTAATGCAGTTAAATGCAGCATTGTAACACAAAAAGACAAAAAGAAAAATGAAACTTTAACAGAAACTTTAAAAAGTGCATTTTTAAATCTACCCACACTGAGAGTTTTTAAGGATATATATAAGGATATATATAAAATGAGAGAGGGACTTGTCCAAATGGTCAGAAAATGAATTAGACAAATTTTTTGTTTAGTTTTTGGTCCATTCATTTTTGGGCAACAAATTTAATTTCCTGCCCTTTCTGATTCGGCCAAAATTCAGAGTGCTTTTTCCATTCAGAAATTAAATTTGTTGTCACTCACTCTCATTCACTCTCTCATACTCTCATTCACACTCTCGAATTCTTTCATTCACACTCTAATGCTCTCAATGTCTCGCTACCTTCTCTGCCGAACGTTTCTGTGTCCCAGTCTTCTTTCTCACAGCCCAGCTTCTTCTCTTGCATCTTCTTTTTTCAACCACGTGTCTGTGGACAAGGCCTCCCACTACACTTTCGCATAAGGGCAGAAGTTGTGGCCCCTCCTCATATTCAGATATTCACAAGAATTGGAATTGAAATTGGTAGGAATTGAAATGCTAAATTCTAACACACTGTGAGTGCTTCCTCTGCATAAGAAGTCTTTCACATGAACCAGGGATGGAGCTGGGTAGAGATGAGTATGTACACATTGTATAATAAGTACTTTGCTTTTATGATCCTGTACTATTGTGCAGTTGTATTTTATCCGATGAGTCCTTGATTGTACTAAATCATATTGGTGTTATTTATATTAAATAAATGTAATTTTTTATTAGTTTAAAATAAAAGCAAATTGTAGAATGAGCATGGCATCAGGAAGCAGACATGTTCAGTCACTAGCTCGGAGAATCTGCAGCCAGCAGGGGAGCGTCATCTGGCATTGAACGTATAATGGTTCACTTCTAGTGCTTAAAATGATGCCAATTCGTAGTGCTTAAAATGATGTATTCCCTTTATCCTTGGTGAATTTGGCTCTATTAAGAAATAACCATGAGGGGAAAAATCCAAAGATAGATTTATGACCACTCTTGCTCTGATGTATTAGACACTTAAATTAGAAATAGACAAATGTTAACAGCTTTCATTTCTTTTGTGGATACCCTTGTGTTTGGCACCATAAAATATATTGTTTGTACTGCAACATGTAGGGTTAACTTTTTTCATAAATTATTGTCCCTCTTATTTGCCTAATGACAGCAATGTATATATGGAACTAAACAATAGATGTTGGTGAGTGAGCATTGATGTGTATGTGTAAGTGGGTGTGAACATGGATGTGTATGTGTATATGAGCGTGTATATGTAATTGTGTGTGAGTAATAATGTGCATGTGTGAACATGGATGTGTATGTGTGTGATAAAGAGTATGTGAGTGAAGGTGTAAGTCAGTTTGTCTAAAAATGTGTGCCAGTGTGTATGTGAGTTACCAGAGTTTGTATGTGAGCATGGATGTGTGTGTCAGCATGTGTGGCTGTATATGAGCATGTATGTGTGTGAGCATGGATGTGTGTGAGCATGCATGTGTATGTGTAAAAATGGATATGTATGCGTGTGTGAGTGAGCATGGATGTGTAAGTATATGTGAGCAAGAGTATGAATGTTGTGTGTGTAAAAATATGTGCCGATGTGTATGTGAGTTACCAGGAGGGGCGGCAAAGGACTATGGGAAGAATGCCAAATATAGGAACGGTGAGGCTAGGTTCACAGTGAGGCAGAAAAAAGACACGGGGAGGAGCGGAAAAAGTTTGAAGACAAAAAAACAAGAAGAGGCAATAGAGAAAGCAGAGCTGTGGGAAAAGAGACAGGGACATGGAAGCAGTCGGTGGGGAAGGTAGGAAGACATTACCAGAGCTTGACAGACAGTATGTGAGAGCATGAGCATGAATTTTATTAATTTATTCCTTAGTGGACGTGGTTGTAGTGCAGTGGGGGCAGCATTTCATCTTCAGACCAGGCAGCACAATGTTTTGGTCAGTCCCTGGCCCATGGAAATCTAGACCTATATACAAAACTTCACTTTCAATGTTTCAAAGTTTCTATATCTGAATAATAAGATACATTCAACCTCCATCAAATAGTTGTGAGGCGCCATTTAACCATTAATTTAATACTGGCATGGGTCCTATTAAATCCATTTTGTAATGCTGCCTAAAATTTTGTGCACTTTTGAATATCTGTCTAACATACCGTAATATAAATCAGGTTTTATTTTGAAATGGTCACTCTCTGATAAACAAATACTGACTGAGACAACATTACTAATTAATTTGCTTTCAATTTTGAACTGTATGAAACACAGTTAAAACATTAATTTTGTTGAAATATTTAACTATGACAACTTTACCATTCTTGCAGGACAAATCTACCAGGGTGGTAAATAGTTTCATGAATAAACCCCTTGGGACAATCCCTGCTCAGCCCGCTAAATTGTATATCTCGCTATGATAAAATGCTTACTTTTAAAAACCCTAGCTATGAATAACTGTTTAATCCCAGTAAAAAGACAAAATGTGTTTTCCAAGTTTATTCTTAAAATCATGAATGTTAAAAAGTACGTCAACATTTTTAACTTAAAATCCCCTATTTTCAGGCACTATTGTCATTTTCTAATAATGAACATGCTAATTCAGAAACGCTGCCAATGTTTAAGTTCAGTTGAGTATTAAGTATATACAGGAACAAACTACACAACAAGAATCTGAATCATATATTTTGTACAGTTATGTGAAGCAACAGCGCAGACTTTAATCAATATGCTGTTAGGATTTTCCATTAAGCCTATGGGTTTGCTCACCTAAAGCCTTCCTCTTGGGTGACCATGCCCTTCAAAGATGATTGATTCATTATAGTGCAGCTTGAACTGTGTCATAATAAATAGTTGGCCAACAGGGATGATATATAGTAATCACGGCTTCTGGCATAGATGCTTCTTGCTGGAGAGAAAATTTGGATTTTCTTGATGGGACCAGACTTATTTGTAATTTATTTCTTTTTATTCTTTAAAACCTATGATGGATTATTATAGATATAACTTCAACATGGCCAGTCAAGGTAAACTCAGAAACTTATGATATACAGGGAGTAGTAAATAAAGCAACTTCTGGAACAAATTATTGCGTTGATAGACTGTGAGTTATTTATAGTGATGAGCTTAATATGCCCATTATATGACCCTCCATAATTCAATTTTATGTGAAAAGGAAAATTATCCTTCCACTTGTAATTTCAGACTGTATTTAAACTTGATTGATAAAGCTAGGCCGTTTTGTGATGCTTCCTAAAGCACATCTTGTCCTATTATTGTGGGCTGCTTACACTCACAACCCATTTCTATTCAAGGTTCTTTATGGTTTTGATCAATTTTGTTTTTTTTATAAGAGCATTACAAGATCTTCTCTAATTAAACTGTCAAACTTTTCAAGTTCTAGGGGTTATCTTAGGCATCTTCCATTGAAAATGCAGATGGCTTTAAATAGCAGATACCTGAGTATTTTTGCTGATACCTGAGGATATAAACCATGCAAAATATTTTTGTTAAAACTTTATTAGTGTGTCCAAAAGTAATCTCTGTTCCAGTTCATTGCAAAGTTGCTCAATGAGATTGAGGGCAATAAGTTTTTCAAGCCTTGTGATCATGCCACCAGGACAATTCAATTTACCCCCATCAAACCATATATTTTTGAAAACTAGAAACTCCAGGGTATTTTAAATGCTGGTATTTTAACTCTTTCCATGCACTAATTCTACTACCAGCCTTTGTCAAACTTTGTGGTAGTAATTTCCCCCCCACACACACACACAAATTGTTCTTCAGGTATACAAATACAGCTACTGGTATAAGTCACTTCCAAACAACATCACAATATGTGTTCAGAAGCATCTCCTGAGTACAGTGCTACCACCCATGCATAGGTTTGTGGGGTTGTTTGAGGGCTGAAGAGATCTTTGCATTTTTAATTTGTAATTTTGACATCTGGTCATCATTCCTCCATGTCCTATGTGGGACATCTTTGGAGCTGGCCAATTCAATTTACCCCATCAAATCATACATTCCAGTATATTCAATCATTGATTTCTTCGCTTCAATTGATTTCTAAGCCTATTTAATGTCATGATGTGGCATTGTTAACTGAATGTTTTTCTGTGAGATGCCTGGCACGATTTTCACACATGGCTTCTCCATTTTGGCTTTATTTTTGTTTAAAAACTCAAGAAATGGTGTAATATGTAATGCTTTGTTCATCTGAGGTTGTTTTTACTTAATAAAAAAAATACAGAAGTAGGTGATGCGCAGTGAAACCAATATAAACACAAATTATAAAGAGTGCAGCAAAAACACAAAAGACAAACTTCACAATTGTCTAAAAACAAAAACAAAAATACCAGAATATCGCCTGCACCCCTTATAAGTGAATTAGAATAAACCAAGGTAATATGACGTTATATGAATGCGCCAGTAAATGCAAATGTAGGGAGTCCCAATATCTATATATATATATATATATAGAAAACAAAAAGGAAGCAGAACAAACATAGGATAATACGTAAAGAGAAAAACATAAAAAATATATAGTAGGAGAGCCCCTTACAATATGAATGGCAATATTATGCCCATATGTAGAGTGACGTCAGAGGAAATGGGAGGAAGCTGCATAGACGCACACAACATAGAAACTGTCTGGAGGGATGCTCTTATGGTGAAGCTATAACAGCAACAGTCAAATGACAGCCTGATCTCCCATGTAGGGGCAGGGATGTGTCCCTGCTGCTGCAAGAAGCTCAGGGCATACCGGTACGTCCATAGGGGATTCTTGAGATGTGTTTTATGGACGTATCTGTACGTCTATAGGGGACTGAAGAGGTTAAGGGCTGATTTGGGTATAAGTTCTGAACATCTGTTTATGTAATAAATGGGTTTCGTGTTTATTTCTTTTTTTGGGAGAAATACATAACCATATATCCCAATGCTATATTTATTGCAAACAAAAAAAATAAAAATGTGCTAAAACACATGTATTTCAAAGTTGTTTGTGACGCTCTGTGCTAATAGATTATTAACTTGTGATTGTGCTATTGTCCTTAATAGGAGCTTTCAAGAAAACACTTTTGTATATTTATTTTGACATTTTTTACCAGTTTTACTATGGAATTTATCACTTATCCACTTGCAAAAAAATCATAAAAGACAATTTTGTGTTATCAATTTTCAGTATATGTTTACAAAAACTGCACACATATACATTAAAAATATACTCAGGGGATGTTGTAGTTTTGAAAACATATTTACGTACTAGCCAAAAGTCCTGGGAAATCACTTCCGGTGCCCTGAAAAATTAATGCATATACTTTATTAAAAAATAAAAATATGTACACTCAAATGAATGCTGAAATAATCATTTAACAGATTACACCAATGTGCCTTTGTACCAAAATAAGAGTATTTGTCTTAGCCTTGACTTGGGCCGTCTCATCCATCTCTTGTGAGCAGTAGATTTTACATGACCATATCTGTTATGTCTAATATCAAAGATTAATGTTTATATCTGTTAGCAACTCCTGACAAGTTATCATGAATGCAGGATCCTTTGTGGAAGTTAGTTTGACATTTATTTACCATTTTCATCGAAAATATAGTCATAAGTTATATATATATTCCATGTTCCATATCCATAGCATACAATAGCAAAACAAATTGTGACTCACAACAAATACAAACCACTTCGCCGCACAAATCATTGTTGTTTGCTTTCAATGATATCTTTAAGTACTGGTAATTTGCTTTATACTTCAGGAACAGCCTATGTGTTTATCAAATGGCTGGAACAAGAGCTGAACTTCATTCAAGCTCAAATGACCGAGACTTGATTTGGCATTACGCAGGTTTAAGTATTGTATAAGGATTGGCATTTGTTTTAATGGCAGTGTTTCAAATGAGATCATTACAGTCTAAATTATATTCATCTCCTACTGACTAAGGTCCATTAAACCTTACACAGAATAATAACCCTATGCCTTTTAAGTCATATGAAACTGACATTTTTCACATACAACAGCAGAAACCGGGCAGAGAAAATATTAGAAAACAGAGAGAGAGAGGAAATAAAATGTAAAAGTCTTTTCAAAGTCCACAACTTATTTTCTCCTAGTATTGCATAATGGTGTCTTAGGGCAAAAAAACTATCTGTCAAAGACTTGTAAGTTCATGATACATTCAGCAAAATAGTTTTTTCATAAGTATGCTGGTGCTCTTTAAACAACATTGTTTTCAGATAAGTTTTTTTCATATAAGTTGCATAGAGTTTTGAATGATAATTGAAGGACCAGGAGGACCAGAAGTTATGAACCTAGGATGATTTAAGGGATATATTTTTTAGACATATACCGTATTTTCTCAATTATAACATGACCCTGATTATAAGACGTCCCCCCAAATTTTGAATATTAATTTGGGAAAAAAGAAAAAGCCTGAAAATAAGACTACTCTATAAGAAAGAAGTTTTACTAGTAAATTATATTCATCTCCTACTGACTAAGGTCCATTAAACCTTACACAGAATTATAACCCTATGCCTTTTAAGTCATATGAAACTGACATTTTTCACATACAACAGCAGAAATCGGGCAGAGAAAATATTAGAAAACAGAGGGAGAGAGGAAATAGAATGTAAAAGTCTTTTCAAAGTCCACAACTTATTTTCTCCTAGTATTGCTTAATGGTGTCTTAGGGCAAAAAAACTATCTATCAAAGACTTGTAAGTTCATGATACATTCAGCAAAACTATTTTTTCATATTTAATAAAACTATGATTGAGAAAAATGCATGTTTTGTTTTTATTTCCTTTTATTTGCCAACCTGCCCCCAGTTATGCAACTCTGCCCCCAGATATGCTTTATACCTCCTATATGTCACTCTGCCTCCCTGATATACCACGCTGCCTCCCTGATATTCCTTTTCATCCCCTATATGCCACTCTGCCTCACTGATATTCCTTTTAATCCCCTATATTCCACTCTGCCAGAAAGCCCTTATACCCCTCCATATGCCACTCTTACCCTCCCCCGACTCACCAGTGCTTCCTTAGACTTGTCCCCCATGCTTCAGGGTTCCTTGGTGTGTAGTGCTGGCAGCCGGTGGAGGTCTGTGTGATGCACGCAGACAACCTCCGCTGCTGCTCCTGGCACTTCCGCTGGGGCTTCTATGAATGAGCACTGGAAGGTCATGTGACGCCGGCGCTCCATCATAGAAGCCCCGGCAGAAGTGGAGGTTGTCTGCGCACATCGCACTGACCTCCACCGGCTGCCAGAGAGGAGGATCCAGGTCCCCTACAGCCCTGCGGGGAACCTGGATCTTAGTCTTGTAGTCAGACCTCTATTTGAGGTCTGATTAGAAGATGACATTGAATATAAGACGATGGTAATTTTTCAGAGAAAATATGATTTTGGGTAATTAGCTTAGTGGTCTAAGTTACCAGCATTTTTATTTTTGTTTGATAGTACTGTTTTTTGGGGACTGTAGCAGATGGCCACACTGTGACACAATACAGCGCCAAAAGGTGGCTCTTTGGGTATGTTGGGTTGGTGGTACCCCTAACTATGTCCATGCAGTTTTGGTCTCACCCCTCTCCACTTCTAACCATACTCCAAATACTGATGTCCCAAATCGGACAACTCAAAGGTTGGGGGTATCAATGTGTTATAACAACCCTCAGGGTGGGATAAATACAGGATCTAGTACAAGTTATATATTTGTAAATTACACTGCATCCATCATGAACAAGCCTCTCTGATGTATGTATTTTACTCATTGTGTAATCTTTGCAATTGATGATTGCATGGGATTTGAAATCAGTTGACTCTAGCATTTGATACACAGAAGCACATTTCATGCTCCTATAGAACAGCCTACACAAAAAAAGATGCGCTTACGTGTTAAAATGTAATATTGCTTTGGTTATAGAAATCAGCAGATTGAAGGCCAACAGCATTGTATCCTTTCGAAAAGGCATTGTGATGAAATATATAGAATTCTAATCTCATGCATTGTCTTGCACTCTGATGTTTATTGAGCAGAGAGGGATTTGTTAAGTAACCTATTTCCTTTCAGGGAAACAGATTTCTTTACTGTGTGAAGAAAATTAACTCGCCCAAGAACAAGAAGAAATTCTCTTTTAACTAATTTTCCATGAATGTATGTGATAAAGCTTGTTTAAGCTAGTTGTTAATATTTAAAATATTATGCTGTAAATCAATTTTAAAAGCAGATCATACTTGTATTAAGAAAATACCATATTTGTAAGAATTGAGAAAAAAAAGCCCTCAACATACCTGCCGATGCTGACTTCTACTTGCTGTCTAGGCATTTAGTGTGCAAACCACTCTCCAACATTATGGTAGTCAAGTGCACTTTTTGGACCTCTTTTACAAGAATATATAACTCTTGAGCCCTTTGTCATTTTTTCCCTAGGAGCTAATTTTTTTTCTTTTAAAAGTCAAAGTAAGATCAATGTTTTTGATATAAAATACCCATAAAACGAATGTTCATTCATACATATGTGGAGTTTCATTAAAAAAAGGCTTCACGCACAGTCTCCATTTGGTATGTGTAGCTAAATGATGACTGTTCAGCCCCAGCCATTACAATGGGTATGCAACTATGTATATGGCGCATTATACAGTATTTTTTCTGCTACAGAAACTGTACTAAAATATCCATCTTGTGACTGGCCTTACTTGAAATATGATGATTTCTTCATCCCAGTGCATTTTTTTCTGATTTCATTAATGTCTTTCTCACTTGTAATCATCAAGTTCTTGTTTTCTTTTTCCGGTAAAGCTGTAATTATGTTAAATGTAATGTTTGAATGTGCAAAACATCATAACCCTCTCCTCTATCAACCGTAGCCAATTAACAATGTTAAAAGATGCATACGTAATATAAAATCATCTGTATTTGGTTCAACAATAAAGAACCAAGATAAAAATGAAATGAGAGATGGTTTTAAAATGCTCGTTCTGCATCAGCCTTGAATAAGCAATTGGATTAAACGTACACGAAGGTGAAGAAGCACAACACAAAGAATCTTAGTCTACTAGGTAATCTCCCTGGTCCCTTCCCACTGCCTCTAGCCTACCTAGTCTACGTAGCATTGCAGGGGTTAACGGGAACAGGAATCCGTAGGATCATGCCAGGAGTTAAAGGTCCGTAAGAGTGACTCTATTGGTCGCCAGCAGGGAGCTCCTCTGGCATCAACCAATAAAGGGCAGCTGCACTGAGACAACCGCTCTGAGCAACTTGGCTTCGGAGGAATCGGAACTTGAGTCCCCCTGGCAAAAGGCAGGGTAAGTTACACATTGGAGCAACTTGACCTGGGGAGACTAATGGCTTCGGTGCTAGGAGTGAAAGGTCCACAAAAGCGACTCTATTGGTCGCCACCAGGGGGCTCGTCTGGCATCAACCAATGAAGATCAGCTGCCCTTCATTGGTTGATGCAAGAGGAAAACTAAGAACAAAGAGAACTTGAAGAACGAACATGAATATTTGCCCGAAAAGAACACGGGAACCGGTGAATATTCATGGAATATGAAGGGATTTTTTTACATGAAGACGAACATGAAAACATGAAGTCTACTAATTAGCATTTTTACTTATTTAGCAAATGACAATGGTGCCTACATGTTATTGAATGGTTCTTGCATCTTCCTACCCAATCAGAGCTAGCCACAACCTCATACACAACTAGTACCGGAGCCAGCTCTGCCCTTCCTAGTTTCTATAAGAAGTTATGTTACCATAAATTTCTTTTGGCAAGTCAATCAAGGCATTTACTCTGTTCACATCAGAAGTAATCTTGAAACAATCGATTACAGACAGAATTCTTTAAGCTTTAATTAACTACATCAGAATTTTACATACACCAAGATTTGAGAGCTTTTTTGCCCTTTGAGCCTTCTTGCCCTTCATACCATGGAAAAGGTACAAAAGTATTTTAATTTAGTAAGAAGAATATCAAGAAGAAGCCCTTACACCGAGACTGGCATAGATGGTAGACTGCTTAATTGACTCGCCAAAGTAAATGTATGGTAACATGAAATTAGTAAAAACTTGAGTTTGAATGTCTTTAGCCTAGGTCTATGTAAACATAAGGTCTCACAATATAGCAGGGGCTTCATAATGTAAAAAAACCTGGGATTTTTACCATAGTAGTGGCCTTCAGAAATAGCCGTATTTTCCTAGTGGTTACTTTCATCTCCAACTCTTAAGGATTGTTTTCTAAATCCATATATTTGCAGTTCTATATACTTAATAAAAAAACACATCCCCCAGCATTTCTGCTGCCTAAATCAGACTGACAGACTTTGTAAGGATCGGAGAAGTAAGATAGATAACTGGTTATAGATATTGGTTACACAGGCACATCCAGACACAGATCTTAACTTATTTGAGGTGAACTTTGAAAATACAAATAATTATACTGATCAATAAACTCGCAGACGCCTCAACTTTTTGTATGAAGTTTTCCAGTAGATGGCAGTCTGATATAAGAGGTTAATGGTGATTTTTTTTTTTTCAGCAAGACAAAATGTAATAAATGCGAGAGCAAGGATTTTTACCGTCCTTTGGGAATGTCGTTCAAAAACAGGGACAGAAAATCTTTTCGGAAACAACAAATCCAGTTTGGGAATTTCTGGAGGAAGGAGAGGCGGACGGAGTTGTTTGATTTGAATGCAATTGTGTGATGGTGATTGTGCTATGGTTACTGCAAGTTCATCAAGAATGGTAGGAATAACCAACTGAGAACTGGATTAAAATATACTTATGTGAATGCCATATGTATATGTGTTTAAATGCACAATTGATTTATGTAGTGCACTAAGAACTAAACTAATGTACTGTACTTAACACTTTACAGTCAAATAAGTACAGTCTGATCGGTGCAATAATAATTTTCCATAGGGTCTTAACTCCCTGAAGCCAGAAGTTGTATGGCAAACGGTAAATCCATCAAGCATTCCTACACTGTGTGTGTTTCAAAAAATGGGCCAGTACCCCAAAACATGTAAACTAAACCCACAGTATTTTTTGTCAACAGTGTTAACCCAGAGAGAATAGAATCTCAGACAAAATGGAAGCAAAATTAGCAGATCAAATTAGTGAACTCTCCATCACACCCACATCATATATGAACCCATCCACAACAAACAGTAACTGAACAATAACTAAATTGAAATTGCTGACAACAAAAATGAAGATTGCTGCTCCCATGTTTACAAGATATGGTTTTAAAAACATTTAACACATACTTTAATCAATCAATTCATATTTACTTTAATGCATATGATGGCTTAGTGTATATATACATTTAGGGTGCACCACCCCAGCTCCTTAATTTGCCTTGTAGAAAGTTGTAGAAGTTAAACATGCATAATGAGGTTGAGGCAGTTTGGGATAGGATGGTGTATCTCTAAACAATGATAAATACATATGAAAACATGGCCACAAATGTGTACAGTTTTCAGAAGGTTGTCATCAAGAGCATATACCAGTTTTTGACACAGTTCATGGTTTCCAAATTATATAAATGGCATGTCACAATGTGAATTATGTTGAATACTTGGTGTAGTATTATTAGACCCAGGGGCACACTAAGGCAGGAGCCATGGGGGCACTCAGCAACTGAGGAACCCTGCATGGTCATGTTACACGCATTAGCAGTACCTGTAGCATGCAACGAGAGTGCGAGCTGCAGTGAAGAAGATGGGGATCAGCGAAAGTTAAGAGGGAGAGAAGAACAAAGAGCTAGGGCTGTGGCACCATTTATACTAGACTCACTTTTGATTGGACCCTGGTCAAGGAGAGAGATTTGTTGGCACCTCATTTTAATGACAGGGATATATTCAAGTATTACAATGATATTTAACTCATAATAACTACATGCACATTACTGTCAATTTTGGATCTCTCTCTATAGCTTTGGAACAATGATTGCCTAAAGGGTTAAATCATAATCATGATCCTTACATATGGCATAAGAAAACTTTTATTATTTAATACTGTAAATAGATAAATGCTCTGGGTCATTTCCCTAATCCAATATGTACAAAACCTCCATAACATGTCTGCTTTTATCTGTTTATATCAAGACATAATTATTTTTATATTCCACTCTGCTGGAGTTTTGGCTTTCTAATTTTAGAAAACCCTAACTATAACTAACTTAACTAACCTACCACAACTTATATACTTTTGCATTTGTAGAAATTTTTTTTTTAATGAAATTTTTCTATTTTGTGTGTCTATACCAACAACTGAAAATGAATGGCAAAATATCTGAAATTTGGTCAAGATTAATTTGGTGCCATTACAAGCCATTCTGGCGTTCTTTCACGATGTGTGTGGAACTCTGTGTAGGAGGGGAACATACAGTTGTGTTTACAAATTATGAATGGAACATGAAAAGGTTAGGGAAAATGACAAAAAAATCATCTGTTCTTGGAAGTTTTGTGGAGGCTATATATGACCTATAAGTATAAGAGCGGTGTCTTTGAAAACCTTGAAGGCTTTCAAGCAATACGGTCTATGGTTTTACATATCAGGACGTAATAACATTCACCTGTTCCGTAGCAGGTTCTTAAAGTTAGAGCATGTCATGAATTATTCAGCAAAAGCCATTAGGCATTGGACTATGTGAAATTCCTGAGTAGGGTTATACATTTTTTTTTCTAATTTTTACTGGCAAGCACAAAACGCTTGTAAATGTCTGGGAAAAGGAGTGATTTCAGTTTTTGAGGGTAAGGCTGAACTGGTGGAAGGTATGTATAAAAGTAGTTAGGTAAACCCTGGTATGCCAGTCCAAAGCAATCTGAGCCTTCTTGCTCAGAGCCAGAACTACCACGAGCTGCATGCGGCAGCACCGGACATCCTCGCTCTAGTAGTGCTAAAATCTTGTCCCCCCAACCTGCCAAAGTAAGGGACAATTTTAGTTACTACCAAAGATTCACAGAGGGGTCATGTGCTGATGACTTGGTGGGATCCAAGGTGAAGATTGCTTGTAGGCAATTCTATGGTGAAGCACGGAATAAAACAACCTCCAGTGGTACCACAACACCACTGGTGCTACAAATACCGCAAGCACTGCCAGACCTCCCCCTTACAAAGATAACAGCAGATCTATTTTTGGTCCAGGAGAGGAAAGTTCTACTCTTGCAGCATGAGTGGGGCTTACTAGATGTGTTGCTGCTGCCACTCTATAGAAGCAGCAGTTCCCTGGCACCACTACTAAAAAACAATCGTACCACTGTTACCTTGCATGGTAGGCAGCACCATAGTACAGTGTGGGATCATTGTGAGAGTGTGAGAGATGGCCACACTGCTAGATGTAAGTTGTGTCACAAGGAAGTGAGCCGGGGTAAGGTGTTAGGAACTCTCACCAATTCTGGTATGAACCAACACTTATGTACACACTACAGTGCAGCTTTGCTGTAGGGTGGAAATAGCAGCATTGGCACCAACAGAAGCAGCCAGAGACAACGGCATGGTGAGGCCTCAGCCTTCTCTAAGAGTGTGACTAGGGCAGAGACATACACTGCACCAGCCTACCCTAGCCTACCCTAGAATACTTTGGAGTGGATCCTAGAGCAGCAGCAAGCTATTTACTCCATGTCAGAACACGACCTGCATACTAAAATGACAATATACCCTATAAGAAAACATACACGTGTTGAAACATGATTGTGTTTCATATTTAAGGTAACAAGGGCAATAGTCTGAGTAAAGGTTTAATGCATCACTGAAGCATGAAGTAGTTATCTGTTTAAATTGTTTAAGCTGTTGGACATTATCCATATAAACTCCAGAACGACTTTAATTTTCGGTACAATCAATTCCTTGACAATATATCAATGTGGAAACAGCCTATGATAGCGCAATAACGATCCCATACATGTTATGTTTTATTTTGTAATTTTAAAGTGCTTTGATTGCTGTTAGGGGAAGTATGTGGCAAGTATAGTTATTATTATTACTGGCTTGCACACTGTTTAAGCATTCCACAAACGTACACAGTCTCCTACCGTTCTTATAATAGCACAAAGCGCATTGGTATTACAGATGTAGCCACTGAGAAAAAGCAAATGAATAATTATCATCTATACTTGGTCCACAAATACTGTGTGTAGCAAAGCTTTGATTCATGCATTTAGTACCTACGGTGTGCAGTCATTATCCAGTTCTTGGTGAATAGTAATATAGAGACAATTTAGCAAGGGAAGTCTACACTATGCCTTAATTGTTCCACAATATTTTTAAATGCATTACTCTTACGAGTCATTTTCAACAGCTTGTGCTTCATCAGCTTTTATTGTTAAAATTTACCAGAAGTGCAAAATACCCTTTCCTAAAAAATAGACATATATAATAATTATGGGTTGTTCAGCGATTTGTAAAGTTAGTGGTTGGCTGAGAGTGAGGTTAACTGGGAAACATTTAATGAAGACATATTGTGTGAACCCAGACATGGGCCATATGCAGAGTAACAATACAAGACACTAGATGTTGTTATATTCCAGGGGACATCATCCCCAGTGATCTAGTGTCGGTAGCATGGTTTGTGTCTTCATCAATTGAGGCTTATCTTCTGTGTACATATTTAAAAGAAGTGCTACTAAGATATAAAATCATATATATCATCCGGTGGAACAAAGAGCCAAAAATGAATAGAAAGAAACACATAGATCTCATTCTGTCTGGTAGATTTCTTTAGGGAGATCTGATGACCCCAACTGGCTCTTATCATAACCTTAGCAGGCCTGAAGATCAGTGTTGCTGGGACCACCTGATGCTCTATTGGCAGTTACCCAGGGTATATAATGGATCAGGTCTGTTTATACCTATAGAAAAATCTTCCCAAATAACGTAGTTGCCTGGGCTTTTAATGCAGATGCATGTTGAATTTTAATAATAATAATAATAATAATAATGAAAAAAAAGCTTTTTCAAAAACTAAAGAAGAAAAAATGGTAAGTTTTTTTTTTAAATCATATTGTAATTTGATTGTGTTCTTAGCCATCAAGAGACATAGACTAAGAACAGTGGCTGATAAATCATGGTATACTTTAGCTGCCTACAGGTGGGCACAAGTATAGTGGTTTCATTGTCCACCTGAAAATACTTACAATTAGGTGGAAAGTGCTATAAAGTACTGGTCCACTGGAATTCCTGCTTTTGTGATGCTACAGAACCATGTGAGCATGTTGTATATATTTCTTTGCTGGTATCATAAAATACAAAGCCTTTTATTATTTTTCTCATTGACAAAAACATCTGGTTTCACTGGGAGATAATCCATATATAATGTAATATGAACAATATGTGTATTGTTCTTATGATATTAACAAGTAACATTTTAGGAAGCAATACTAGTACATTAAGTAAAATGTCTAAAAAATGCAGAAACTAAACGATTTGTAAACCGATTATTTATATCTTCAGGTCTGAACGCACCCTTCTTTAAATATCCACAGATGTCAAACTATTTGAGGTCTTTGTATGCATGTATATAACTCATACGTAAGTTGCTCTTGGACGTCACCTAAATGTGGCAAGCTTGTTACATTAAAATTGACCTCAGAAGAAGCACTTTATAATCCCTCAAAAAGTACCTGTTTGTATCCTTAATGGCTTTTTGTCTGACATTTGCGCCACTGGTAATAATCTGACATCACAAGTAAAACCTTTATGAGCATCCAGCTGGTCCAGAAAAGCTTTTTATTCAGAATAGTTTCTTTGGAGTTTAGACATTTAAAATGGAACAAACAGCAGAATTAGATTTTTTTGATTTGGCTTTGCCAGTCGTTGAAAAGTAAACATCACACGTGTTCAGTATGTGTACAAACTGGAATTCTATTGTGCCTAGGTTTTTTTTAATTAAAGGTCGGCTATACAAAGGCCATATTTATAATGCGCAATTTATAACAATGTGCTAACTATGAAGAACTCAGAAAAACATTCCATTGGTTGCTATGTAGACCGCTAAATATTTAGCAATCGGAGGTTAATGGATGACAATAATTCTGGTGCAATACTTATCACCATAGAAAGCAATGGAGTCCAATCAGCAGAACGACATAGTGATCACAAAGAATGCGCTTTTTATTCATAAGCGCAATTTGCTTACAAAGGTGTATTCACTAGAATGAAAATAATGGCTTACTTTAAAGTATCCCTTAAATAGTGTTTGTCAGAACATTCAGATTGTTTGTAACACGGATCATAATCGTTAAATGAGTAATGTTTGTTTTTGTGAGGATGACATTTTTCTTTCCTTTGTTGAAGCAGTATTACACATTTTTACATTTTAGGCGATGCTTGATAATTTTGTTTTATGTGAATTTTTTTTACACAAAAAGAAGAGAATTCAATTGGATTTTATTTATTCTTCTTCTTAGTGTTTTTTTAGTGTATTTTAAGATTAAATGTACCTTTATTAAAACTACGAAGAGCTTTGATGGATGGATTAAATGATTGGATTAAATCTAGGTGGCAATTGTACATCACAAGCGTAGAACAATTTCTCGCTTTCATCCCCTCCTATAAATGCCGGCCTGGACAAATCAACAGCTAACGATTTTATAACAGCGGAAAGATAACATAATGGACAGAGTTATTCCTGCAGATCCCTAAAACAAGATGGCAACGACCATTGGACGAAAAAAAGGTGGAGATCTAATACATTCATTTGTTTAATACATAAGCATTATAGACTCAATGTAATATGAAGATTTATTTAATATATTGAATGTAGCATTGAAAAATGTATTTGCTTTAATTAATAGTATTAATAGTATTGTCCTTTTTTTTGTATTTGTTTTTTTAAGTTAAAGTGTTATCAGCTGCCTTCTGTCATCTGGTATGTGCACAATCACAGAGGTAACGTTAAAGTCTTCAATGCAAACTGTAAACCAGTGTCTAATCCGGAGGCCAAAAGAATGAGGCAGCACTCTGTGTGTTCTGTCCGTGCTGATTCGGATAGGATAACCCTAGAATAACAGAGAACTTTAATGTTATAGTTTGTTTTCCATTGAGACAAAAAATAAATGTGTGTTTACTTGATTCTATAGTATTGTTAAAGGTAGATTCCATGTCTGTAGTGGGCAATAGATTCACTGTGTGTTATATCCTTTTTGCTTAGATCTTTTATTAAATGGCCTCTTCTCCAATTAGTTGACATCTTATAAATGGGTAGGAAGGATAATTGACCAGGGCCCTTCTGGTGCTTCCACAAAAAATGGGCAGATACACTTGTTAAGCCCCGACGGATGCTGGTGTCTGGTGGTCTGCACGATATATTGCATGTACATTGCAATAAATAGATTACATTAATGGAGTTGCATGTTAAAAACTTATTTGCTACTGGCGTCCACTGATCGTGGAAGAGAAAGAGACTACCTTTTGGTTATTCTTCATGGACTCCTTGCAAGGTATGCATTTTCCGCATCTATAGTATCCAGAGCCAAGGTTGAAGGGATCATTTATGTTTTGTTTTTTCATGTAATGTGTAAGTTTTCCCCCAGATAGGAAGCTCCTCAAAATATTACTTTCAGCCTATCTCAAAAGTTGGACCTAAGGATAAAGTCCTTCAATAAAATATGTCAGTGTTTGGCCAAGATGTTGCCGGGATATTGGATTCTTGGTTTTGAGTAGGTGTAATCTTGTATTTGAGTAAATCTGCTCTTTTGGTTTGGCCTTTCAAACTAAACTACCCATAGCTTTTACACATCATATGTCTGATGGTATCTGATCCCCCTTCTTCGGTTTATACATATTAATTGTATGGAGGCCTCCATATTTTAAAAGTTAGTCAACAGTGCTGTGGACGATTTTTACTTATTTATGAAGACTACATGTGCATATATATGCATTCAAATGAAAATGCTTTTATTCACATGAATCCATTCTCTTAACAGCCTAGCACTTAACATAATGGAATAGGATGTGTCACATACAGATGGGGATGCAATATAGGTGTGAGGAATGTGTGAACTGAAAAATTAAAGTTTTATTGCAATTATGTTGTTATTGGTGATAAAGAATTTAAAAACACATTTTTTTTCTCACTACATTGCAAATTTTTGTAATTTGTTTTATAATTCAATTTATTTTCAAGTACGCTGCCAATTAATGAATTTGTCCTAAAAATCTACTGACCCTGTTTGTTCTACAACTGTCAGGTTTAAAGGACTGGCAAAAGAATGTAAAATACCAAAATCCAACTAACTTGGCAACATTGGAACATTTGTATTTAACACAGAAAGAACGTTGGAGCTTACCGACTAAGGGCTTTTACATAAACTAGAACTAGCAGAATGAGAACCCTGAAAAGTTAAGACTTACCTTTTATTACTCATTATAAAAACCCCATACTGAGTTTAATTCTGCCATTAGTATTAACCCTAAGTAATCCTACATAAAATAAAACTACCTTTATTCATTGTATAGCTCCTTAAAAATGGCTACAAACTAACTAATGTCTGGTCCCTACTTTAAACTGGAAACCAAGTCCCACTCAAAACCTTTACTTATATCTATAAAATATAGGAAAATATACGTTCTAAAAAAGGCACTGTGTACCACTGGACTACTAACGAGTTTCGCCAACACATGGTCAGCTTCATGGGGAAAAACAAAAAGTGCCTATTCTTCGGCTGAGATTTTAAAGGGGAGTACAAAATATGGGCTCTACCTCCTCATTTTGCGTCAGTGATGTTGCTGATTTGTTGGGGGGGCAGATGGCACAGATTGGTTTGATTGGTCTGGGAGTGGGCAAGTCCACATTAACTTGATTGGTTACATAAGCCCCCAAGATCCACGTATCAGGTGCACCATTCAACAGAATGAATGAAAGCACATCACCAGCAAAATGAATGTAAAAGTATCAATGGGCGATTGTTGTTTAGCATCTCAATGGATTCAGCCAGCAGGCATGTATGCTGCCATAGAATGTATTATACTGTTTTATTGCTAATAAACACATCTATACTTGTATGGAAACTATCCTGGGTATCGAATTAAGTATATACAAAAACACAGTTACAAGATTTGCCATTGATATTTACTAATCTATACATATGTCAATCATCTTAATTAATATCTTTATTATAATGTGTATATTTATTTGTTGATGATTTGTGCCTTTTAGTAGGAAATGTTTATATTTTTAATTCTCATGATTCAGAAAAAACACACTACATTTTACAATGTTTTTTTTACAAATTAATGGTTATTAATTTAATTATACTTTTTATTAATAATTTAAATTTGGGGTACAAGTTTCAGGGTATTGGGTAGTATTGTAATATGGGTTGCTTACTTATGTACCTGATTATTCAGTGTCTTCCTTGTAGTGACCAAAATAATACAAGTTGCTTTCACTGAATATTTTTTTTTTTACTTTGAGGGTGACAGGGAAGCTGTAATGCTGATTTTGTATTTTGAATTGTAAAGGAATTACCTATACAGTAATCTTTTAATTTATAGTGGTAGAGTCACTGCATGGAATATTGAAAAAGCAGAATATGTTTTATGTTTCTTTTTTTTTGCAACCAACTTTCATATCCGATAGAGAAAACAAAATTAACTACATTTAAAAACAGTGACATGCTGTCAAATAAAAAATGAAACATGTATAAAACCAATATCAAGTTAACTGAAGCAAATATGGATCTTCCAGCTTAAAATTGATATCATGTCACTATTGAGTTAAACATCCATCTTAACCTAATTCAAGAACACAGCCTTAGAAAATGAACCCTGCATAATTTTATTGTAACCCAATAACAGCGTACCTTTACTGTAAGTTAACCACACATGGAATTCAGAATTCCTTTCCGCAGAATCTTATTTGGCAAATAAATTTGGACAATAACATGTTTAATAACCTCATATCTCATAAACCAAGTAAAATGATTAAATAAATAAATGTTTTAGATATATATTTATATATCGGAAAAATATATATATTATCTGCAACATCATAGCATGTTATTCACTTGAGATGTTTATAAAAATATTTGTACTCATTCCAACAGTCATAATAACAGTCATATCTTAAATCACCAACGTATTCCTCAGTGATATCCGAAGCTGACAAAGGCCCTGGTTGGGGGGAAACGTTGCTTTTTTTTTGCTTTCTCTAAATAAAGTATCGTGAGGATTGGAAGCTGTTTGGAGTGCTGGGATTCCTTTTCTTTGTTCGTGTGCTTCAAGAGGGTTTATGCTGTCCCTTTTTTTCCTGCTAGCACCCAGCGTTCTGCAGAGTTGGGTGCAGAACCATTTTTCTTTTTTAACACAACCCTGCTTGAGACTGTTCTTTAAAGACACCTTTATGGTGGAGGCTAATGTTAATTGGCTCAGGGAAGGAACAGAACCTATTCAGTTCAAAGACAGAATCACTTATCAAACTATTGAGCTATCAGTTAAATCAGTTAAACCAGTGGTTTTACTTTTCCTATAAACCTTACCACTTATATTTAAGGCCGCAGTACTGCTATCTGCAGTCAATCCAACTAACATTCTTTATGAGCAACAAGACAATAATACTGAGAGTTTATAGTCCATGAATCTGCTTGGACAACATCTTAACAATGAACACGCATCAAGGTAACAATGGCGCCCATGGTGTTGATGCTTTTTTAATACACTCCAACAGATTTTGACAAGGTTCTTATTATCAAAGGCATTTGTTTTCCTTCAGTAGAAGCACTTAGTCAGCTAGCTTTTTTAATCAAGTCTGTGGTCTACCAAAGAGATAATGATATAGTGATTTGTATACAAGTATTAGTAATATCATCGAGAAACATCTCATCATCAACCTTATGAAGCTACTGCAAGCTGTCAAACATGTTTTAAGAACCGTAACTGAGAAAATCCAATATGTTTTTCGTGAGACAGTCTTCACATCAAAAATAATACAAAAAATGGCCATGTACTAATGCTGATAAGCAGATTTTGGGTTATTGTCATAGAAAAAAATACGGCCCTTGCTTTGATTGCACTCTAATACCATATATATTTGATATAATCTGCATTACTTGTACTGTGTGCTTATAACATAGACATTAAAATGAATGTACCAGGCCTAGTGGTTTCAAATTTTCTAATATTTGAAACAAAACTTGTTTTAGGGAGTGTGGTTAGAGGTTTGGCTAAACACCCCTGATGTTTTCCAAAGTGTCAGTCTTTGTCCATTTAAGCACTGGGATGTGTGCGTGATGGTTAGCTGTTCCCAGCAAAAATCTGAATGTGATAAAATTGTGATTAAGCGTGATTACGCAATTATTTCCGAAAAGGGATTAGGTATTCAACCGTATTAGGAATAAATCTCTATTGCTGCAAGTTAGTCCGTTAAAAATAGAAAACTTGAATGGTGGCAATACAAACTTTTGAAAGAATAAAACACGTTACTAGTATAGTTTGAAGGGAAGTCTGTCCAGTCAGCATTCAACATGTATCTTAAAGTTCGATGAAATTTCTATTCTGTCATTATTTCAAATTAATTTGAGGTTGCATTTTAATCAACTTACACATTATTTTCAGCATTTTTCATTACAGATGAATAGGTTCTACAATTGTCAATTAAGCAGAAAACCGAACAATTTAGCGTTCTTCACACTGCAGATTTTTCAGTACTTTCACATAATTAATTAAAGAAAAACAGGTCTAATTATGCTAAATTGCTGATGAAGACGAGAAAGCAGATTTTATTTATTTTCTCCAGATGGAAGTTTATAAAATAAAAATTAATTATAAATATGTTAGAATTTTCAACACTTACCTATCTCCAAACACTTGCCATATATTAACTTTTTGAGAAACTGTTTTGTGTGTGGAATAAAAACAGGTCTGTCACTTGGATTTAAAAGCCAGCGGGTAAAATCTCAATAAACACGTAGGTTCAATAATGGACATTTTGTTAATTAAATTAGAAATTTCTACCCCTGACAAAATTAGGTGTCCTTAGTCAGTTTTTTTTTCTAGTTAGCAATAAAGTGGGTCATAAAGTAAATGAAACAGGCACCAACACCTGTCGCCTACTGATTTTTTTTATAATTATGATATGATTCATAGCTAATATGAACATTTACCTGTACACGAGATGTCCATTAACAAGGAAAGCTTTCTCTGAAGAAAGGAGATAGCTACTGATCAGTCACAAACTGATTGACAGCGTCTCCAAGTATAGAGGACAAGTGAATTACAATAATCCATTTTCAAGCTAAAGAATATACTTATTCGCTTTAAAACACTTGTGGTTAGAGATGCAATAGGATAACATGTAATAGAATGCAATAGAATAAAACATATTAAAATGAAAGCAACAAGAAAGAGAAAACATAAACAAAATGATAACACAGATACAAAATGAATAAATAAAAATGATAAAATTAGTGGCATGACAATGGCCCACAGACAACAGATTTACATGTGTTGCTGACCTCTGTAATTAGTTATTACCAGGCATGTGCAAGGTGCTTATCATACAATAAAGAGAAGTTGTTAACCAGTCAATAAGTTGAACATTAAGATGGAACTAAATATAATAAGAACACTGGCGGGATTAAATAGGGCCATCTTCTAATAAAGGATATTGCAACAGAAATATTAGGTCCTGCCTTTTGTTCAATTTGTAGAAATTGTACTTGTGCTTTTGTGGTATAAAATAACTTATTTTTATTGAGATTAAAATACATTCCAGCTGATACAGATTTGGTGATCTTATTTTGGAATGTGCAGCTTATTTTATTGATACCTTATATAATAGTTTATTGTATTGGTAGACAACTGTATTGTTTTTTGAATAAAGTATTGCTAATATCATATTGAATGAAATGTATAATTTAGAAACAGCTAAAAACCAAAAATTTTACTTTAAGTTTTCTGTCCGCCTTCTTGTTTCTTGTATCATTTTTTCTGAAAGATTACATTCTTAATTTACAATACCCAATATAAAACGATAGCACAGATGATGGAAAGATAACAAAACAAATGTATTTTACTGTGACCTTTCCGGTGACCTATTAAAAAGTTATATATATATATATAAATATATATATATATATATATATATATATATATATATATATATATATATATATATATATATATATACAATAACATAAGTTTTCAGCTCAATGTGATATACTGTTACAGAGATAAATTGCTAAAAGCCATTTTGCCAAAATCACTACCCATTCTAGGCAGTATATTAATGTTCAAAACGGAGATAATTTCACAGTGAAAACTATCTGTATGAATTTACTTTATGACCTTGATGCCTTTTCCCTCAGTTTAACTAAATTTGTCATTATTGATTACTCAGTATGAATCTCCTTTAAAAAGAATGATTAGGAAATGCTCTCAAAAGACGTCACAATTAATCAGGAACAAGAAATGAAGAGTCAATTTCCTATTGTCACAACTCATGAGCATCCGGAGGTCAAAAGAAATCCTTTATAGATTGATTTTAAACAACTTTATGTGATGCCCTTTAAACAATAGTAAAAAAGTTTTTTTTCCAGTTTTATTTTATAATGTTTGCAGAATAGTGCATTCATATTACAAGATTACAGTGCCTAATTATCAGCTTCAGAATAATACAAAACAAAATAGACAGAAAATTGCCAATATCAAAAGCAGTGTAAAAACATTTCTTTCATTTTATGGAAAATTCCAGCAATCCCACCATGCAACCGTTGTACTAAATGTAATCTTAATATAGAATATTGAATTTTCAAGTTAAGTGCAAAAATACATTTCTAATGTTTTGCCCAATTGAATACTTAATCATTTTACACACCTGAGTCACATTTATAACTGCAGTCCTAACACCAACACAACAGTGTCCAGCTGCCCATCTACTACTATCAAGCATCCTTAGAGATGAATGAAATATCTCCCTCGTATCGAAACAAAGTACAGAAGAACTTTCCTCCTTATGGAAACCAAGTATAGGCAAACTATGCGTTTAAGGACACCGGTGTCTGTGGTTGGCGAAGGTTCATTCCATTCAAGAAAGCTTGGAATGTTTATAAAGCTATCCTAAAAGATAAGTAAAATGTGATTAAAAGAGCGAAGACTAAATAGGCCATCTGCACACTACACATGTGCATCAGACCAGATATAGGGGAGTTATGTGAGGCTGGGGGTCTTCCTTATACCAGCCGCATGTGCAGTCTTGATAAAGGGTGTGTAATCCCGACCTGCTATCTAAGCAGATGCACCTGTGTTAGGGTGTCATAGGTTGTTTGAAGTGTTTTGCGTTGATTGCTATAATTTACATAATAAGACACTTGGGTACCTGAGTCATGCAATATGTCATCATATTGATTTCAAATGAAAAGGCTCAGCCTATGGTGAGCATGTGGGGTTGCTTGGTTGTGGGTGGACGGCCCTGTATGGTTTATCACAGAGAGAGTGAGAGGACAAAGCAGGAATACATTATCATCCTCTCCCACTGTGCCTGCAGCACCATGGACTTTATTATCTAATATCTAGTATATTTGTTGGAATGCATTGCGTTTCTGAATTAAGTACTTTAGGTTATATGCAGATATGCTTTGCTATCTGGGGAAGCAATTCCCACGGCTAAAACTGCATATTTGCAACAACGTGGGTCATAAAAAGAATATATAATGTACTTAGGAGTACTTATATTTAATGTTCTGCAACAAGAAAATAGTTGTTATGAAGATAACTATACAACCAAGGGTTTTATCCACTATATCCTTTTAGTGCTGTTGCAGCAATGGAAAGAGAATCATTATAACAGCATAAAACAGTGAAAAAAAAAATATAAATCCCAGCAGAAGGTGTCATCCATCCCTAATTAAATATCATAGCAGGATTTCACAAAGCTTTATCTGGTTCCAAGGCTGAACTGACAACCTGCTGACCTTTATTGCTACCAGACTGTCAATGAAGGTAGATGTGTGTTTTTTGATATATAAAATATAAGTCTCTGGCTAGGACAGCCTATGTATAAAGGGCAAACATGTTTAATTTCTGAATATTATCATCAGAGGTGTATGCCTGATCGGAAAATGTCATCAGTGCATGAAAAATCTAAGAAAAAAAAAAAAGAATAAGGAAACTTTTTCTCACCTAATATTATAGAATCATAAAGAGTAGAAAAACACAAAACCAAATGTTCTCTATTTGTCCTAATTTCTATATGCTCTTATCGGAATGTATGGTTCTACATTCAAGGATAATAATGTATTAATTATACATAAAATAACACAAACATTTGGCCTCAAAGTAGACCACACTGTCTATTTCTTACAGCCACAGTCCAATTAGCCAGCAACCGCCGAAAACTTTCCTCAAACTATCAAATGCTCCCACTGTGAACAATAATAGTGTATCATTTCTTCTTGAGGGATTTTGTATTTTTGTATGGACAAGGTAAAATTGTAACCCTGAGTTATTGGAAAACAAAGTGAGATAAATTTGATCTATCAACCCAGTGGTAACACACAGGGATCCTTATAATAGCAGTTACAATGAGCTCAGCGGTGCTTTTAACACAGGACCAGAACAATAATCTCAAATTTCTAGTATCTGCCCTTAAATTGCAGAGTCCTGCAACGAGGCAATTTGTCGATAGAAACAATGCATCAACCGATTCTTTATTTCCTTGGCTGGACTCCGCAACTATATTTAAAGAGGTCAATGGCCAGCATTTTTCTTCACTCGATTATCCACTTAATAATGGAATATAATGTTTTTCGCGGCATAAAAAACTGCCATTAACAAGTTTCACTTGCACAATGTACGATATAAACATATTGTATGGGTACCCGTAGGTGTGTAAACAAATTGAATTTACAAAATTCTACATACCGTATTGGCTCGGATATAGGCCGCCCCCGTATATAGGCCGCACCCTAAAAGTTTGGTGCTTTTTTAAAGAAAAAGTTTTTTTTCTTTAAAAAAGCACCAAAAAAAACATGCTGCCACTCTGTCCTCCCTCCCCGAGATATGCTGCCACTGTCCTCCCTCCCCGAGATATGCTGCCACTGTCCTCCCTCCCCGAGATACGCTGCCACTGTCCTCCCTCCCCGCGATACGCTGCCGCTGTCCTCCCTCCCCGCGATACGCTGCCGCTGTCCTCCCTCCCCGCGATCCGCTGCGCTCCCTCCCCGAGATCCGCTGCCCTCCCTCCACGAGATCCGCTGCCCTCCCTCCACGAGATCCGCTGCCCTCCCTCCCCGAGATCCGCTGCCCTCCCTCCCCGAGATCCGCTGCCCTCCCTCCCCGAGATCCGCTGCCCTCCCTCCCCGAGATCCGCTGCCGCTGTCCTCCCTCCCCGCGATACGCTGCCGCTGTCCTCCCTCCCCGAGATCCGCTGCCCTCCCTCCCCGCGATACGCTGCCGCTGTCCTCCCTCCCCGCGATACGCTGCCGCTGTCCTCCTCTGCCCCCCCTCCTCGACTTACCGGAGCAGACTCCCGGGTGTCTTCAGGGCCGGCGAGGGACATCTACGCAATACGCGTATGCAACTTCCGGTACCGTTACCGGAAGTTGCATTTGCGTATTGCGTAAATGTCTCCCGCCGGCCCCGCAAGACACCCGGGAGTCTGCTCCGGTAAGTCGGGGGTGGGCAGAGGTAAAACGCTTAGATAACCTCCCGTGCCGGCACCCCCCCCCCGTGGGAAGTGCTGGCAGGGGAGGCTGTCTGAGCGTATCGGGGAGAAGGATGCGGGTCCCCTGCACCGCTGCGGGGGATCTGTATCCTAACCCCGCTGCCTGCCCGGCGCCCGGGACTGCATGTCCCGGGCGTCGGGCGCTAGACCCCGAATATAGGCCGCACCCCCACTTTAAAAACTTAAAGTGGGGGAAAAAAGTGCGGCCTATATTCGAGCCAATACGGTAATTTGGTTGTATGTATTTGGATCTATACAAATTCTGTAGTTTAGTTCAGTTTTCACTTAACCATTATTAGAATTGGAGTAGTAATTGCTAGCATGAACATGTTATTAAGCAGTTTTTCCTAACTGAAGAAATATGGTGTATTAGGTATAGCTTAATGCATAGGTCCAATGGTTCATTATGTTTGGTAATTTGGAACTTTAACAGTTGGCAAAGTTAAGTATGTTTTTGTTAATTATAATTTGTGAAACTGATTTTTTGAGGCTTAAAGTGAGTCACTTTTCAAGAGTTACATTTTGTGGTTTAGTACACTAAATATACCTATTGTATGTAATCATGCTGACAGGCAACATATACACGTGTGGGTTAGAAACCCACTTTTGTGTATAAAGGATCCTGTTTTTTAGGAGCTCCATTATTATTTGTCACCATTAAGTTCCCATTTTTGATGTTATTTACCTTCTGCATTGTTAAAGATGGAAATACAGAACATTGTTTAAGGAGTAGCCAGGCCTTTTTAAGTGAAGCGCTTACTATCTGCATCCCTAATGCACTTGGAGTTTTCAAAATTGATCTGATTACAATGGTTTATTTTTGATCACATAGAGAGAGGAGTGTGATGAGTACTCAAATAGGAATAGTTTACAGTAAACTAGGAGGCTGGGGTAACTTAACATCACAGCAGTAAATCAGAAAAGGAACAAGTTATTGTAATTTAGCATATAGGACTACTCAAATCATTCTATTTACTTACTGGTAAAACCACAAATATAAGGGGAAATTAAGATTCCTGATTATAGTAAAAAACAAAATGAGACATTAGTTTTCACAATAATCATAGAATACTTTGTTCCTGGAGGTACAGTCAATGTCAAATTAATAATAAAAAGAATGCCATTTTGTTCACTGATTCCTCTCTGAAAGGAGATATTTAATGAGCGACAGATTTGGAACGTCCCCACGGGTCACTAATGCATTGACTGATTGACTTTATCTGTCCCCCAGAGGATGAATGCATGAGTCCTGCTGGCACAAAACCCAGGTTGCGATTTTGACCTTGAATCGTTTTGCAAAGAGCAATGCATCAATACTAGTAGCCAGACAGCATTAGTCAGCATCTTGTTTATGCCAATCTGACCTCGGAGCTATGTCTAGTTGTCAGTGCAGAGCTATCTGAGCCATCAGACTACCTTGTTTTAAGCCTCAGTCATAACAATCTAATTAACAAATATAAAATAGAATGTCAAAGCACAAAAATACACCCATATAAACTATTTAAAACTTTTTTAACAGTGGCCAAACATTAGCATGGCTCCTCCTGATAAAGTCACATTCTTAGCAATACATTGTGAAAGCAAAAAAACATTACCAGTGTTCTACAGGTATCGATATACTTACCACCAGTCAGCTTCGAGCAGCCAATCAGCGGCAAGAATTGTCAATGCTTTTTATTTTTGTTGACAAATCCATATCAAAGTATTCACAGTACTTTAGTATGAATTCTTCTTTAGTGGGCTATCAGGGACAGTAAACATTCTTTTTAACACACATGAAAATAAATACAAGCATTAAGCAACACATTTTTGGACCAAGTGCATGCAATACGCTCGGCAATATAGTGGTGACAACAAATAGGGATTTGTTTAATAAAAAAAACAGTTACAAGTAAGTTGTGGTCAGATTAAAAAGTTTAGTACAAAAAATGAAAGCCAATAATGAATTTACGATTAGTCACAGTATTTGACTTAATGCATCCAGAGATGGAGTGGCCCTACAACTGTTTTAGAGACTATTCTGAGATGATCATTTATGAGAATCAGTCCATGGTTCAGCAAGAGCAACTCTGGGCCATGAATGAACCTCATCACAAAATTTTCTAAGGAATACATGGCAGTTGTATACCAGAACATACAATCAAAATGTCTAACAGGTAATAAGATCTGCATAACCTGTATGGATCAAAAAATAAAAGTGCACATTAGCAGCGCGACATCAGATCAATAGGTAGCAGGCTGCAGAGAGCCAGAACTAACATCAAAATTCTGTGAAGGTACATAGATCATGCATAACAAATCTTTGATTTGCATTTATTCAAAGAGCTTCTTAAAAAGTCTAATTCCTTCAATGCTAAATTAATAGCAATAAATGCAGTAAATAAGTAAATGTAAATCATTTTCATACGAATTACTTAAGTGATACATGTTTGCAGTGTTTATTACCACTGTGCCTATTAGATTATTGTAGGGTAAGTAGTTCTGGATGGATATTAACTACAATTAAATTGAGTCATTTGGGAATATATTAAATAGGAAATAAAGTAATAAATGTTAAAATTCAATAATACTGTGCAATTTATTGACTGGAATGTACCTTACAGAGACCAAGTAGGAATTTTGCTATGTTTACAGAGAGCTGGACTCTCAAAACAGTGTGAATGGAGACTGAAGATAAGAGTAATTAAAAATAAGGTAAAGAGCTACAAAAAACCCAAATGTGAAAGTAGGGCACAAAATAATTATTAAAGAATAATTAAATTGAATAATTAAGTGCACACATACTGCGTTTAATGAACAAACCTAAAACACATATCAGAAGTACAACTAGACAAAGGGAAAGCGTTTAGCCCACTCAATCCAGTCTGCTTAGACAGAATAAAATTTGTTGGTCAACATAGTCGAGAGAGGGATTTCACATGTAGGTGTATTAGACAAAGAGTCTATATTAATTTGTTGAACACAAAAAATAAAAAAATTAAAATACACAGATTGACTATACAGTACATAAAAAAGTTAAATTAATACCCCATGTTATAATTATTATAACTTATATTAAGAAAAGTTTGTATAACCACTATACAGTCCTGCACACAGTTCTGCAACATGGATGGTGCCCAGTTGCATCCATCCAACCAGAAAATATAGTTAGATGATGAGCACACTGGGACTTTCAAGAAAATAGTGAATCTAACATTGCGTGTGACAAGCGAACCCAATTTTGGATTAAATGAACACAGTGTACTCCTCATCACTTAACTACATATGTGTCAGGACCTGGGCAAGCAGGTTGAGTAGGAGCCCAGTTGCAGGGGATACTAGGGAGTCTGTCTGTACCCCTTGATGCATCTTGGTAGGTAGGTGGGTACAGACAGGCACACAACAGATCGAAAAGCAGGACTGTAGCAAGGCCAGAGGAACTGTAGCAATGACTAGGGAACTGTAGCAAGAACTGGGGAAACCAGATCGACAGGCACACAGCTTGGAAGCCCGCTGGCAGAGCAGACGGCTTGGAAGCCCTCAGGCAGAGCAGACGGCTTGGAAGCCCGCTGGCAGGGCGGACGGCAGGAAGCCCGCTGGCAGAGCAGACGGCTTGGAAGCCCTCAGGCAGAGCAGACGGCTTGGAAGCCCGCTGGCAGAGCAGACGGCTTGGAAGCCCGCTGGCAGAGCAGACGGCTTGGAAGCCCGCTGGCAGAGCAGACGGCTTGGAAGCCCGCTGGCAGGGCGGACGGCAGAAAGCCCGCTGGCAGAGCAGACGGCATGAAGCCCGCTGGCAGGGCACACAGCAGGAGAGTGGTCATTATCAAGCCGGGCCAGAAGCCCAATATTAGAAGTAGGATGCCATTTACAATTCAGGGCCAGGTACAGAGCCACAGCAATAGGCTGCTAACACTGCAATGCAAAGGCCCTGACTGAAAGGCAGAGCAGGTATATAAAGGCAAGGCTCCGCTGATCTTCATAATTAGTTCTGGGTGCTCCAGGGAGGAAAGGCTGGCCACTAGTGGTTGCAGGAGAACAGGAGAGTAAATAATGATTGTGTAATCCAGGCTGAGTAGGGTGGTGCCTGACAATATGTGTATAAACACATAAATACATATACTAGATCTTTTTATAGATAATCAGATTCATACAGGCAACCACAAGGAATCCTTTGATACATTTCACAGTTGGAACTATGCCCAGATTAAGCACTCCAAAATACTCCCACATGATACATAGGGTCACAGCTATGATACCATAAGGAAGACTGAAGAGTCTAAGCTTTTCAAAAACTACTCTTAAAAATCATTTAGCTTATACTGTACTCAGACATGCCAGCCTTGAGAGGCCACTTGAGAGGAAAGTAAAACATCAATGGGGTCACGGCAGAATGGTATACATATCATTACACATTTTATTTTCAATGTTTTATTCTACTAGAGTGTACATCTTTATGCTGAAACCAATGCTACTAATAATTCCTGACCAATATTAACAAAAATAACAATTTCTTGTATTACTTTTATGACTTTAAGTCTTGCTACTGTTGAAAGATGCACTGTAGTGAAATAATACAGAACTAATGCATAAAGCCACACAGACCAACAAATATCGATACTGACACATAGGAGGAGTTACATGAATAGTCCAGATACATGTGGCAAATTTTCTGTTGGAGGCAGACAAGTTTGTGTGGGCTTAAACTGGCCTGGAGGCCAAAATTTGGCTCAGTCCAGGTCATTGGGAAAGGAGGTGGATGCACCAGTGAAAAAATACTCCGTCTTTTTGTTTCTCATGTGCATCAAGAATAAAAGTTGCAAGAACACTGCACTGGTGCTCAGAGGCTGAACCTGGTATTATGAGATTTTCTATAATATTCATCAAGATACCCATGATCTCAGTATGAATATTCCTTAGGTTTATTTTCTGTTGAATATATAAATACTATAGACACGTTTTGGTAGACATATTATTGCATTAATGCTTAGATTTTATTTCTCCATTGCTGGTTCCATTTTTGGCTGTATATGTGTATGTATGTGTACATATATATATATATATATATATATATATATATATATATATATATATATATATATATATATATATAATGCTTCTTTATTCTGTTTAGAGAATAGAAGAGAATAGAAGCTATGTTCATGGTTTGGATATTTGTCAATATAGAATTAATGTCTTGGGTATAACTGGGTGATTTCATGTAAGGAAGACTAACTATTTTTAAGAATTGAGTAATAGCTCTGTTCACCACTGTTTACTGTCCACTACACAGATACCACCCACATCTTCCCATTAAAAGAAACTTAAACACACACCATTAGAGCATGGGATGGAAACGCCAGTTGACCATGACCATAGACTAAATGAGCCTAGGGGGACCTGTGATATAAAATCAGCCCCTGAGACAATTAATACTTCTCTGCAAATTCACTATATTAGTATCTAGGGTAGAAAACCATCAAATAAGTAAAACTACAAATATAAATTACAATTTCAGTCACCATAACCTAAATGAGTTATACCTGTTAAAACGTGTGTCTGGAATTTGCATCAATATTATTAATGAGGGCACTTGACCATTCATTTTTTGCAGATCAATATAACACATTAGGGTATTTGAGAATACATTTATTTGCTTTAATTAAATGTCGTTTGCTGAAATGATGTTGTTATTCTACAGACCATCAGAATTTTCCTCCCATTGTACCCCCATGAAAATCAATACATGATGTACAGTAAGTATTAGGAATTATCTCTATTTGCACATGATGTATTTTAATTTTTTCTGAAACTCATGTTAAGTTTGATTAGCTAACATATGGCTTCAGGGTGTATTTACTTGTTGTTTTGTATATTAAAAGCCAGTTTAAAAGTAATATAACTACATCTGACCAATTTATAATAGGTATATATTGATAAAAGACTGGCCTTTTCATTTGTGAGCAGATATTATGCTACAATAAATCTAAGCATTGATAGATTTCTGAATGTTGGAAACCATATTTACTTCTTCTATATAATGCTATATTTAACCCTACACGTTAACTGGATTATAGATCAATGATGGTCTTTTTATTAGGTGCCAGACCTTGCAGTCACTTGCAGTCAACAGTCAATAGCAATGTTTAAGTTTGGCCACAAGAGACAAAAATGAATCACTGCAAAACTAGAACACATCTTTATAACTATAATATCAATTTAATAATGTACATGTATTGTTCAATTATTTTTGGCAATATATGTTGGACTTACAGATAACAGCCAGAATTGCTCATCTGTTTGGTTTGTTGAAAACATTTATCTTATTCATTTTGTATAGATTTGCTCGTTAAGGTAATTTAAAATGACTGTACATAACTATATTTGTTTAACCCCTTAATGACAAAGCCCGTACATGTACGGGCTCAAAATGCATTGTTTTCAATGGGTTTAGGGACCGCCCATTGTCCTTAAGGGGTTAATAACACATTTCTATAGCAATGTCACTTCATCTGTCTTTCAAATTCACTTCCAAGAAATATCTAAAACTAGTTGTTATACTTATCATATATGATGTAAAAGTTTATTAGGTTTTTTTAAAAATATCGATTATATTGCCTTTTAGGAATTGAAAGTGCCGACTTCATTCTTAATATGTTCTAAAGAAGAACGGAAGCATATTAAGTCCAGACATTTGTAAAATACAGGCATCTATAATACAATGATAGTGGTGAAATGAAGAACACATACTAAAAGCATCGTGTAAATGTACCATTCACACCTGAGACCTTGTAATACTAACGAGTCACATGACACTGGGGAAGGGAAATGGCTAATTGGGCCCACTTCCACATTTCCACTTAGGGGTGTACTCACTATTGTTAGACATTAATGGCTGTGTGTTGAGTTATTTTTAAGGGAACAGCAAATTTACACTGTTATACAGGTTGTACACTCACTACTTTACATTGTAACAGACTGTCATTTCTTCAGTGTTATCACATGAAAAGATATAATAAAATATTTACAAAAATGTAAGGGGTTTACTCACTTTTGTGAGATACTGTATATATATATACAGGCCCGGACTGGCCATCGGGCACACCGGGCATTTGCCCGGTGGGCCGGGCCACGGCAGGGCCGCACTGACTTAGGGGCTGATGGAGCTGTAGCTCCAGGCCCCTACCCTACCTACGGCCGCATTAACGCAGGGCATAAGGGGCACCTGCCCCTTAAACCCGCCGCAACTGCGACCGGGTCCGCCACTCTAAGGGGCCGGGAAGTCCCCACCAAGGCCGGCCTTACGGGTCTGCGGCCGCACAGAGTTTAAATTAAAACATCGGGGTTTTTTTTTTAACTTTATTTAACATCCTCCATGTTAAATAAAGTTTTTTTAAGTTGAAAAAAAAAACCCGATGTTTTAATTTAAACCCTCTAAGGCCGGCCCTGGTGGGGGCTTCCCGGCCCCTTAGGGCAGGGCCGACCTTTGGGGTGTGCGACCACCCTCCAGGGGGCGGCGGCGGCGGCGGGGGGCGGTCCGCACTGGGTGCCGCCAACTTGCGGCACCCGGCACCCCTCCAGAGACGGACAGTAATGTCCGCCGCTGGAGGAGCAGGCTCGCAAGGGAGCGGTATCGGAGGTCTTTGACAGACCTCCGGTTCCCTTGAGTGATTTTAAGCCGGGTTCAACCCGGCTTAAAATCACTCAAGGGAGCCGGAGGTCTGTTAAAGACCTCCGATACCGCTCCCTTGTGATCCACGCGGCAACAGCTGCTGTGCGCCGGGGTTTGTTGTCAGATCCCGGCGCACAGCACTGAAGCCGCGCCCACCGCTGTCCGTGCCCTCTGACCCGGAAGAAGACAGAGAAGACAGAAGAACTGAAGAAGAGGAAAAGAAGCTGAAAGAAGAAAGGAAAGGTAGGAAAGCATTAAGTGAGAGTGGCTTGGTGTATATGTGTGGCTTGGTGTATATGTGTGGCTTGGTGTATATGTGTGGCTTGGTGTATATGTGTGGATTGGTATATATGTGTGGCTTGGTGTATATGTGTGGCTTGGTGTATATGTGTGGCTTGGTATATATGTGTGGATTGGTGTATATGTGTGGATTGGTATATGTGTGTGGATTGGTATATATGTGAGGATTGGTGTATATGTGTGGCTTGGTATATATGTGTGGCTTGGTGTATATGTGTGGATTGGTATATATGTGTGGCTTGGTGTATATGTGTGGCTTGGTATATATGTGTGGCTTGGTATATATGTGTGGATTGGTATATATGTGTGGATTGGTATATGTGTGTGGATTGGTATATGTGTGTGGATTGGTATATGTGTGTGGATTGGTATATATGTGAGGATTGGTATATATGTGAGGATTGGTGTATATGTGTGGATTGGTATATACGTGTGGATTAGTGTATGTGTGTGGATTGGTATATGTGTGTGGATTGGTATATATGTGTGGATTGGTGTATATGTGTGTGGATTGGTATATGTGTGTGGATTGGTATATGTGTGTGGATTGGTGTATGTGTGTGGATTGGTATATGTGTGGATTGATAAATGCGTGAGAGTGATGGGTGTTATGCTGTACCATTTCCAATGTCTTTTTTCATGATCTAATTATGCTCTAAAAGTACATCATAACTCCCATCACTCTATACTGTTCCATACAGTGGCAGAGCTGGGAGACAGAGGCATTGCACCCCCACCACAGGACTCCTGAAAGGTAAGTGAACTTCAAAGAGGGAGAGGGTAGATAGTTAGGAGGGGGTAGTTGCGGCGGGCTTAAGGGGCTCTGTGTTAATGCGGCCATATAGTACCAGTCAGTCCGGTCCTGAGTGGGCCTATTTTAAGGTGGGGGCCTGGAGCTGCAGCTCCATTAGCCCCTAAGTCAATCCTGCCCTGCCACAGGCGCGGTCGCAGTTGCTGCTTGCTTCGGCAACAAGGTAAGTAGGGTGAGGGAGGTGGGTGCAGTGAGAAGGGGCAGAGGGGGGTTAGATAGTGAGAAAGGGGGAGGGGATAGATAAAGGCGCTACATATTGAGAAGTGGGGAAGGGGGTTACATAGTGAAAAGGGGCAGATAAGATGAAGAGAGGGGGTAGTGTGAATGCGTATGAGAATGAATGAATAAATGTGTGGATGAATTGTGTGAATGCGTATGACAATTAATGAATTCATGTGAGGATGAATTGCTTGAATGATTTGTGAGACTGCATTAATGAATGTGTTAATGATTTGTGTGAATGATTAAATGCAAAGGTGGCACATGAAGGGTGGGCTTTAACAATAAATAAATAAATAAATAAATATGGGCTGCTCAGGCTTAAATGCCCGGGCCTATTTTTTGTCCCAGTCCGGGCCTGTATATATATATATATATATATATATATATATATATATATATATATATATATATATATAAAACCAATGTTCCTTCCATAAATATATCTGAAACGTTTTGTTGCCTGTCTTTTCGAATAGTTTATTTGTCCTAGATTTATTTTTGTTAGACAGCAGTTCATACAGTATATTATAGATATTTTCCTAGGCTTCATGAATCACTTATAACCAATCATTTTTAGTTCCTTTAAACTTCAAAAATAACTAACAATAAAAGTTACAACCCCTTTGTGCCATAAAAGAAGTAGTTATAAACATGACTGAATCCATAAAAACAGAAACATGTATCTACATTCATAGTATTTTGTTTTTAGTACCACTCTGATATTTGTAAAACTGATCTGGTGTAGGCTGTGAAACCTTTTTACATTTACATGTCATTATCATGAAATCCTGCCTGCTTATTATGCACAATTTGAGTCTTTCTAAAGGATGCAAAAACTGCATTTTTGGTTTGTTTTGTTGTGTTGTGTATAAGATGATGGTGTTATAAGATGAAAAATCTGTTTAATTTTAATTTACAAATACGGTAATATTATATATTCTAATTTATGAAAAATAAACAAAAACTGATTATTGCGTATGAAAAAAAATTCATATTTTTTAAACAAAGGGTTAATGTAATTGTTGACCAGACTAGAATATGCTTAGGTCAGCTGGTAAAGGGGGGTGGTAGAACCCCGCAACAAAACATAGAGGCAGCTCGCCCTCTTGGTCAATCAGCTGCCGTGGTATCTTGCTGCAAGGGTGATTTCCCCAACTGGCCAATTTACACTGTGGAGGCCATGGTGGGCCAGCATACCTTTCAGTGATGGGGTGAGGATGGTGGTTGTGGAAGAGGCAGTTAGGAGCAACAGCCTGTGCCAAATGTAAGGAGGCCGCTGAGTGTAATGCTATATCTAGTTTCATGCATTCACCGGATGTGCATATACGTAATTTCCATTCCAAATGATATTTTGTCTTATTTTGTTACTGAAAATAAGGATACTTCAATCAAAATGCTTTTAAGCTCCTTAAGGGAATTTGTTCAGAAATCTAGATGTGGAAAAGCAATTACTTTCCTTTTCTTGTTCTACAGCTTATAATGCTGTTGGAAAAAAAACTTGAAATACAAGTTAATCTTAATTATGATTATGCATGAATGGAATAAATGAACATGGATTGAGCAGGTTTTTATTTGATTACCCATTGTCAACATTTCTATGTAAACTAATACTAAAGAGCATTGGAAGCTATCCTGGGAAAAAAAAACTACTTATAACATATACAACATTTATACGGCTAACTTTAAAAAAACTATACATTTTATGAACTATGACTTTGAGCATTTAACAATTTTGAAACTGAAATATATAGAACAAGGTACTATCCACAATAGCTTTCCCTAGGACAGTTACTAATGATGCTGGGCTTTTTCAGAAGAGTGGAGGGAGTTAGTCGCAAAGAGGGGTGAGACTAATGCCCATCATCACCAACAAGCTCAAGTGATGGTGAGGTGTCTACATAGTTTTGGTCATATAATCAGTCTATCACTTTTACCGTTTTAGAGGATGCCGTATATTCAAAAAAGAAATGCATTAACTTTTTGGAAAATCATAATCACACAAACGGCATGGCAGTGTTAAGCAATGTTCTTTAGTAGAACAGCTTTGGAACTCTACTTGTTTTATTGTTTACCATAGTTTTCATAAAACTACGTAATTGTTTCTACTGTGTACACTTACAATAAATGCAACAAATGCAATCAACAAAAAAAGTAAATCACCTCAATATTAAAGGGACAGTTTAGGGACACCGCCACTAAAGAATAACATGTATTAAAGTACTTTAATTTACATGCTTCAGAACCAGAAGCTGCAGAATCCGACAATACTTGCCAAGAAATACATGGCAGAAAAAGGATCCCACTTAAATCTATGAATCAGATCTGAACAGACCTCATCTGCAACATTTGGTAAGTGTATCACATGCAAGGAAATTTGTTTGGCATATACCGTAATTGGGTGGTAAGGAAAGGGACAAATGCGTATGAAGGATTTTGTAAAATCACCCCAATACATTTGCAAGGGAAACATTATTACAAAGGATCTATCACATAAATTAAAGTACATATGAGGCCTGGAATATCCCTTTAAATCTTCTTCCCTCAGTCTCATGTGCAAGCAAAAGAAAAGCCAGCATACAAGCAATTATTGTATAAATGTCCATTTAATGCTTCCTTTTAGAGTTTAGCCTTTTGAAACTGTATTTTTTAGTATATTTGACCAACCTTTTCCTAGCCTGGACTTGTCCCAAGACCTCCCTTGGTTAGCTAACTAAGGAAATGGACAAAAGCTTATTTAAGCAAAAATGTCTGCTGTTCTTCTAACTAGGATCAAAATGAGATTTTCTGAAAGTGCTGGTGTTATAAAAGCATACAACTTCACTTGCTTCTGTACAATAACACACCATACAAAGGAACAAAGAATGAAGTTATTATGGAAGCCAAAAAAGCTTCTTCACTTTGTAGTTCAAAGATCACACGCATACCATTTTTCAACCTCTTTGTAGAGGGAAAAAACAGGAATATATAAAAAAAGAGGGTACAGCAGTAGGATATCTGTTTTGTTAATAAATTGTCTCAATGGAAAAAAACAACAGAATGAAGATTTACAGGAATGACAAGATGTCATGATGGTCACTACAAATGAGATGATGATTTGTAGTCTGTATGTTATAAAGATGAAAAAAGTTGCTTCCATGTAAAATAATTATTGTTATATCAGCTAAAATGATCACTGGATATACTTTTCTTTGTTCAAGCCTGATACCTGTGCCAATAATTATGAGCAGTGTGTTGTGGCTGTCCCATTTAATGAGACGAGTAAAATCCAGTGCTGCGCATAGGAAGTATAAATAACATTCATGAATCTTAACAAATGGTGAAAATAACATAATGAGCAGGAACAATAACGCAAATCCTCAAAACAGGAAGTTAAGATACCTTTCCCATAGGAGTAAGGGGAGTTTTTGCATATATATATATATATATTGTACATATATATTGCTTATTTAAGTTTATTAATTGTGGAGCACTATAACCATAATGGTTTGGGAAGAGATACAGATCCGCTTTAACAGGATTATTAATTTGGAAAGACTGGCTTGATTCTGCTCAATGGAAAGTTAATAATAATAATAATAATATTTTGCTTGTATTCAGACTCCTGAAGAAATACATATTAAACACATTATAGCTGCTCACCTATCAAGATTGGTGAAAGGAAAATATAAACTTTGTCCACTTGCTATAGAACTATAGGGTTTCGATAGCATTTATATCTATATATTTCCCTACATAATTTCGTTTACGTTGGCTAAAGATCCAAGGCATAGAAAAATCTAAAAGCATGTAACAAAGCATACAGTTGTGTTCAATGATTGTCACTTAAAGTAGAAGTAGACAAAAGAAAAAAAAGTAAAAAAATAAAATATGTACAAGCACCTCTAATTTTAGTGGTACACATGGCTGCAGGGAACCTGTTGCTAGATGGATGCCATTTATTTATTATTGTACCAGTAGTTTTGCTGTTGGAACATTTAGCTTCTGAAAAGCATTTTCAGTATGTATTGTTCCAGGAATATAATTATGTTGCCTATAGGGAAACTTGTAACACTCCCATTGGTTCGTGCTGCGTCAGTAATCACCAACACACATTTAAAATCCAATGTCACTGTGTGACAGGCGTGATTTGGTTTGGGAAAAATATATATTTGGTACAAACATTAAAAATATTAAGTATTTTGCCAATAACAGTGACACCCAACTTTGCGCTGAAGAGCTATAAAGACATTTGGGTTTTAGTGGTTCTCTAAATATCGTAAAAATCTGTTAGGATCTCATAGGTCTGGTGCTGTTGTTGTCTGCATAATCCCTTGCTAGAATATTATGTGTTAATAATGTTAACTCTTTCCTGTTTCCTGTGTTTGTCAATTTCCCTTCCCCTGGTAAAGTGGCTAAATAAACCATGTCCAGTCCCAATAAAGAGTTACGGCTCTTTGGGAGACCTTTTTTGCCCAGAGGAGCAATTGTACTCTGAAAACTAGATCGGTTATCCATCTTTTATCCAGATTTCGCTACGAGTAAGATGGCAAGGACAACATGGGAGGTCCCAGTTGACCCCCTGGTCCCTGTTAAAGTTATATACTTAAAATGCAATCAAAAAATGAACATCCTTGAAGCCTGCATTGTTTGTGGATATCCAAAAAAATAGTTGGACTCTTTTGCACTGCATGATTTTAATGTTAATGAATGTTATAAACCACATATTCTAATTAAAGGTGCAACAGAAAGTTCAACATGGTTTTTTTTACACCTAGTGGTTCCAATTCTAATTTCAAGATTGTATCTGTCTCTTTATGAGGATACTTTGAATCCTGGCTAGAACTCTAGTGGGGGTCTCCTTGAGAAATTAACAGTGGGGTGACGGACTACTCACCTAAAACATGCGTTTCTCTATAGGGAGCTGGGGAAAATATCCAATTTTTATACAGTGTTAGAATGTATATGATATTCTGTTTTGTTTTCTTCTTTTGAGGTCACAAGGGAGTTTGACTACATACAGCTTTAAATATAAATATGTATTCTAATTGATATTAGTGCACAAGGGTGTGTTAGTGTATTTAAACTGCACAACACACCCATTATTCACCAGATTATATTTGATACATTATGAATTCAGATCTAGCCTACTGTCAAGCTAATTAATCTAGTGGTATAGTGAAAGTTCATTATAATTTATAGTGAGAAAAATGGAATTCATTATAGTGTCATTTTGCAAACATTCAGTTGCAATCAGTTGCCTTGGGTTAATCTCTTCAATTACATCCAGTGGAGGCCTGGCATCATTTGACCCAGGACATAAGTCCAACTAAGTGGCTCAGTAATAAATCAAATCAAAATAGATTGAGATAAAACGGTTTCAATGTGCCCTGTACAGAAAAGAGAAAGAAACAAAATAGAAAGAATTAAACACAGAATTCAATGCATCCAATCATCCAGACCCAGACTGGTCATCTGGCAAATCAGGTAAATACCCGCTGGAGGCAGTGACAGATGGCAGCGATCACTTACTTTTACTGCCACGGATCCAGTCCTTTAATATGAGGATGTGAGCCTAATTCAGGTGGCTACACAATTCACGACTATAAGAGCATAGTTTAGCCAACACATATCTGCACACATTGCTTAAAGTGCCAGGGCCAATTTAAATCCCCAGTCCAACCCTGCAGTCATCATGCAATTGCTGCCTAAAGACCCTTTTGCTTTAGAAGCTAAATTCACTGTTTTACTGGTTTTGAATGCTCCTAAGAACTAATATTTTACACAATGAATTGTAAGGACAAATAAATTCCACTGTTGTAAAATGCTAGTTCATCTCCACGTGAAATGTAAGAAGCAGAAAGACCTGGAGAACACAAAGCAATGACTAAAAAAAAAGTAAGCGGAAAGACAGAATATAACATGCAAAAAATCTACTGAGTGCTTATAAGAAAAACATTACAGTTGCACATATACCAAGACATGTTAAAATATTTTTTCCTAAGAAGTAATATGAAGTGGCTTGCAATACATCTTGTACACAAATGTTTCACCTGATTATGGTACTATCAAACCACACTGTATAAGCTAATAATATCTGCCAGAAAAAGTTAAATGGACACTCAACAAAAATTTTTTGAATTCATTAATTATACCATACCTAGGAAATTCTTAGGTTAGGCTAGAGTCAATGGATATATATACATTAGAGTTGTGCATTCGGATTTGTACAAATTGAAAATTTACCAAATTTTAGTAAATTCAGGGATTCGTCCAAATCGGGGAGAGGATGTCACTGAAAGCATCGTCATTTTGCCCTAACTTCAGGCATCGTAATACTTTTGTCCATATAGTGTATTTACCCTGGACCATCTTACTTAAGAAAAGATTTCCTCATACCACAAGCAAAGCACATTGAAACCATAAAACTGACTTACCTCCAATTGTTAATTGGGTGTTTGATTTGATCCATTTCCTAACACTTTGAAAACCTATTGATGAAAAAAGAGAATATATTTCACTGAATCAGACTGGTTTTGAAATCCTGTAATACCTGCATGCATGCTTTATCTATGTTATCTACAAAGCAGCCTTAAGTCTCTCCACTCACACGTGGCTACCCCAAAAAAATGCTTGGCATCATCAAAGACACTCACATGGCCTGCTATGGTAGAAAATCAAAACTTATAGGTCAATCTCTCAATACTATCGTAGCTACTTCACCTCTCTGTATACCTGCAAACCCCATTAAAGTGATTCAACCTAGAAGCCACAAAAAGCACATAATCAAATAAAGGAAACCTCTTTCCCCATAAGAACACACACTTTCCAATGTAGAGAACAAAAACTCCAAGAACGCCAAGACTATCCTATCAGATCAATCCTGTGCAATGCCTGGTCAATAAGGAAGCTATTATCGCCGTCCTCATTTAAACATGTAAATTAACGTGCATCACAGAATCATGGCTAAATGGCAATTGGGGGCCTATTCTTGAAGTAGATGTTCCAGGGAATGATATGGTGTTCAACCACCTGAGACCAGGGGGCAAGGGCAGTAGGATAGTAACGCCTGGTGCCAAATCCTACTTAAACCCCAAAAGACCAATATCACTGTGTCAAAACATGCCTAGTTACCAATGTCTCAATAGATAGAGGATTCCAAATACTGTAAATACGCAGACCCTGAGGAGATGGAAAGATATTTCTTAACTAACCCTCAGATCTTTTGACTGGTTTAATCCTTAAACACCTCAGATGGCTAGTTAAAAGTAGTGATATAGGAGGAATACTATGGAATATATCAAATTAGACATGTGGCTATGTGGAGTCACTGCCAATCTCTAGGTCGTCTGATATCCCAGAAGAGTGGAGGTGCGGGATTTACCTGTTGCAGCTTCAATATAATCATAAAAGAGTATAGTGACTGAGTCACTACTGCCCTGAGGTGGCTACACATCAATAATATATTTAAGCTCTAGACTATCCTATAATTTATGTGCCTCTCTGCTTTAAAAAAAGGATGGACAAAAATGTTCGGATCTACTGCCCACTTACGTATGTTAAAGGAATAATAATGTTTCGATAGAGGACTTATCTACCGTATTTCTGAATCTGTCCCTTCAGGCTGTCAGCATTCCAAGTAGCAGAGATAAATTCTGAGGCTGCAGAAAAAGTCATTCAGGTTTAAAGTTTGGAAAAAAAAATGGCCCTGTCACCATAGCAACCAAGCTAATAGTCCAATCTATGGTTAAAAAGTTGCAATGGTGATAATGCAACTGTTACCATAAGGATTTTATTAAAAAAAAAACTAAGTTTAGACCTATAAGGCACCCGTAATAATAAGAGACTTAGCATAGTACAGCATGGAGATAAAATGTAATGTGTTGTTGGTTTGGTCACCTTCTTTAGTTTTACTCCGCCACAATATAATTTATATATTTAAACTCTTCACTCCCATATAAGCTATACGTTAATATTTGGAAAAAAAAGAAATGTTTTTTAGCACCTGCAATAAAGGGTATGTTTGTTTTAAATATATGAACATAGATTGTAAGCTCATTTGAGCTGTAAGTCAAATTATTAGGTTACATACTGCTTGTTATGTCCTGTCTGCCCATTGCACAGCTCCACGGAATATGATGGCACTATATAAAACAATAAATAATAGGTGCATTTGGTAACTAAGGAAGAGAGGATTCGGAGGTTTCCATGGAAACAGCAGCACAACGAAAAGGAACATCAGACTCAGTGGTTGCCTTTTATATTTGTTTCTGGCAGGGGTTTAAACAATAATATGTTTTGTTTTTTTATCCTTTTGTGTTAACCCATATGCTACAGGGAAATTCACAAATAAAAATGCATAAAACAATATCCTGGTTTTTAACAGGATATTGACAGAGCTCAATGAATGGATTATCTAAGTGAAACAGCCCCTTTGTCTCTAAGGGGCAAATCCTTTATACCAAATATACGCACACCTATTGTACCCCAAAATGTCCATGTGAGTACTGTACATACTCTAAGACAGCACTCGCTGTGCTTTACTTTTATTATAATGTGACCTGTACAGCACGAAGTGCTACAATAATCATAATATATATATATATATATATATATATATATATATATATATACACACAATATTCACTAAACTTTACATACATATAACAATATATTGTTCACTATATTACATGGTACATACAGATAGATATTTACAACGATAGGAGATGGCACTTTAGCTCCAGGGATTAGAAGATGCTATGTGAACCGAATTTTTTTCCAGGAATGTGAGCACGCTGAAATGTGGATTTGTTTTTTGACAGGTGTATCCTTGATGTTGGTAGATTTTGTGTGTTGGTAGATAATGTTTTATAACTTAACCATAAATCTAACTTACGTGTGGGGGTGATCAGACAAGAAAATTACTTTTCAAAAACTGCCAATGTTAGCACTTTTATTATTTACATTGTCACCCTATAGACCCGTGCTTTGTAGCAATCTCCCATTTTTGCTTTGCAGGATTTTTTGCACCTGCACTGTATATGTATTATTTCTACTGGTTGATGCCAGCAAAATGGCATAGAAAGTGAATTTCAACCTGACTGTTACAAAAGTTAAAACAAATCCTCAGGAGATGAAGAAAGAACTGATTAGTTGAATGTTTTCATAGGAATTCCTAAAGGGAGACTTGTGTTCCACTATTTTTTTTCTTTTAATGTTTTTCCATTTTACAAACGTCTTTATTACTTGGAAGGTATACATTTTCAGCTCATATCTAAAACAACTATTCAAATGTTAAAAAAGACAAATTGTAAAGTTTACAAATTAATTTCTCATTATGTTACCTGTATCCATTCAAGGTTGGAATGGGATGACGAGGTCGCCCAAGCACCTGATGATCTAAGTGCAGCCGACAACTGGATATGTGTGTTGCCAGCAGTCCACCGGGTGTTTGCCATGCTGTGCAAGATGGCCCATACAGGCCTGTATGCGTATATGCAACACAAATTACTTTGAAAATAAATAATAAGAGAAGGCTTATCACCCATTGTGTTGTGTCTGAGTCTCCTACGATGAATCATTATCATAAGAGACTACATCTACGAGTCTAAAACACATTACTTCAATTAGTGCATGCTGATTCTTGGAGCAAATTTTCCATCAAAAGAAAATAACCAAATTCAATCAATAAAACTCTTTTAAGGTCTACAAACCTGCTGATTTTGACTCTTCACTATTGCGACAAAAGACAAATTTACATTTGCATTATAATATAGATTTTGAAATCTCTCAGATCTGTCCTTCACAGATGTATAGATATTTCATTATTACTTGAAACCATATGCAGTCTGTTTTTTTTCCCTGAACAATTATTAACCTATTCTGGAATTCTATTATTTCAAACTCAACTAGATAATCTTTTTAGACCTCTTCTATACTTGTTATATACAGATAAAAGCACATTGTGTATGTTTCTCACTTGTAAGCAATATCCTGTAAGGCTTTCATCTTATTCATTTAAGTTTGATTCTTTTGGTTCAAAATAATAGTTTCTAATGCTAAACCACTAAATAAAAGACTTATGAGATTCCGAAATCTACATCAATTAAAATGTTGGCGTGCTAAAAAGGTATCGATTTCTCATTGACCATCATTATGGCTAAATTCATGTTTAAGTTGTTCAATAAATATGAAAATAACTGGGGAGTTTCTGCTGTATGTTAGCAGGGATGCAAGGCATCGACAATCTGCTTCTTATTGAGGCAATCTACAAGGGTTGAAGTTTAAAGACATTAGTGTCTTCTCCTGTAGCCAGTTTAGAAATTCATATGTGCACCCCAGCAATTTTCTGTCCTTATTTCAAATGTGACACACTAGGAAGATTGCTCCACAGTGTTGACTGATCAGTCAATCTTACCTAGGTATTGTCTACCCAGACCAGGTGAGATTTGTGCAGGGTCAACAATCATCTCACAATACTCACATGATTGCTATCATCGGATGCAGTAAAGGTCCCTGAAAGGTTACACTGAAGATTTCTGTTCAATATCCCAGAGAAGCTTGAGTTTCGAGATTGTTTTGTAGAATCCGGCATAATTTTGTATTCTTATCTCATTGCCAGAATCTTAACTTCCAGATTTCTTTAATCCTTATTCATTATAACCAATGGTTCCAGACAAGGCTGCCCATTGTCCCCCCCACTATATATATCTTGGCCCTTTAACTATTGGCCACTGCAATTCAGAGACATCCGGATATCTGGGGCTTTGGGCTACCAGGATTCAAATAAAGTTGAGGGTTTTTTTACAGCTGATATTATTGTGGCAACAAAAAATTCTGGTCACTTAGAATCAAACATAAATTCAGGCAAGTATACATATAATCCCTGGCTGTTGTACAGTCCTAATTTAGTGTGTTTTTAGTAATGTGTTAGTGTCCCAAGAATAGCCCCAAATGTTGGATGCCTAGAAGACCCAGTGAACCACATTTAACATGTTTATTGTGCAAATTATTAAAAACAACATCTTAGGTGAAAAATGGGAGGCAGATTTAATTAAGTGTACCAACAGGTCTCCTCGTCACCATCTGTTTGCTATCCCTAGTGAACTCACACATGATAAATATCACATGAAACTATTTTTTTTATAATGACTGTGTATTGTGATAATTGATCATATACACTATTTTTTTATTGTTAAATTTATTTTGTTAGATGTATGTACTGTAGGAATCACATCAAGTAGTGTATTTTGCAAAATAACTATTTAGAACCGTACCCTATCCAAAGGTCTCAATAAAAAACATTTCACACTAACAGAGATGAGGTAAAACACAATCACTTACATCACTTGTACAATAGAGCACATCTGCAGTCATAAACCAAAATACAGGAGACAAATGTATCAGCTTGATTTCCCTTTAGAAACGTGTGTTTGCTCATGTATAATTTATTGCATATGATCTTTAAGTGTTAGAGAGATCATTTTTCTTTATTAGCACTTTGTAATACTTGTTGAACACATTATTTTTCTTTCACAGAACTCTAGACAAACTCTTCTTTGTGACATTTTCTAAATTGGAGTCTCTGTCACTGGTCTTTCTCAAGCAATAAATTTACCCAAGAATACTGAACCTTGTTTAAAAAACCATGAAATTCCATAATGCAAACTGCTAAATAACTGCAGTAAAACGCAACAGAGCACTATTAAGCACTCAACACATTTGTGTTACTTAAAGCAAGGCACAATTGAATGATCAAAAAGATATACCTGAGTTCTTCTTATTCAATGCAATATTTATTAACCCGACTCTAATCGATAGCAGTTCTAAAAGAAATTGACCATTTTTGTTTGTTTGTTCCTTTATTGTCATGTTTAAGTCCTAGGAGGCATTAGAATTCCATTAGGCATCATAAGCTGAACCTTTTTTTTCAGCAGTTGAATCAAATGTGAATATAACATTTCTATGTCTTTTAGAATGAAGTCCATTTTCCATACAATTGACAACACTAAAAACCAAGAACTGCCTTTTGACAACCCTTAATTGCATAAATGAAGCTTAATCACTTGATCTACAGAGTAAATAAAGATAACATCATAGTATACCTCTCTACTTCACAGGGCAAATCATTAATGTGGGACAGCTGCTATTTGCCCAGGCTTACCATTGAGGCTCATGATAGCTGTATCTTGAGCTCTCTGAATATCCACCGTTCTGAGGGATTGGTCTGTGCTGCCGCTGGCACATTTCTCTCCTAATGCTTCCTGCCTTATGCCCTGTAAAACACCTGCTGTTGGAGAGCTCTGGGATATTATATTTTGATATTAAACCATAGAGGAAGCAGTAAGAGAGAAGTCTCCATGCACTGTAGGAGGGAGAGGTGTTGTCCATCACCCTGCCAGTACTCTTCAGAGGTGGACTGGTACAGCAGGGTCCGTTTAGGAACACCAGGAGCACTATTTAGTATTGTTTCAAATTAAAAAAAAAATGTGAAAGTGTCTGCCATGAACCATGTCAATGGTTAAAATGTGTGCGTGTCAGTATACAGCATTAGAATTAGTGTGTGTGGGGAGAGTATGTCAGAGTACAGTTTTAGACAGTGTGTTAGTGTATGGTGTTTGTAAGTGTGAGAGCAGTGTCAGTGAACGTTGTTAGAGCATGTATCAGTGTACAATTGTATGTGTCTTAGTGTACAAAGCTAGACAGTGTATGACGTTGGATTGTGTTGGGCATTAGTATATGGTGCTAGAGTGAGCATGTAGGGTATCAGTGTACAGTGTTAGGGTGCATGTGTATGTGGGTGTCAGTGTACAGTGCTATACTGTGTTGGGTGTACGGTGTAAGAGAGAGTGAGTGTGTGACGGTGTTAGTAAACAGTGTTAGTGTGCATTGTTTGGGTGTCTGTGTATGGTGTTAGAATGCGTATTAGCATATGTTGTTAGACTGAGCGTGTTTAAATATGGTATATGAGCCAGGACGGTGGTGCACAAAGTGACATGCAGGGAGCAGAACACCGAGCAAGCTGTACAGAATAGGAAACAGAGCAATTATTTTCTGTGTCTGTTATACATTGTCTAGTTGACTGCTGCCCCTGCGTAAGAACTAATTGCTCGGCACCCTACTCTGTATAGCTTCTTTGCTGCTCGTTCCTGCTAGGCTTAAAAAATAGTTATGTAAAAGAATGAGTGGGGGGAGGCAAGAGAATGTCCTGTTATTTTCACAAGAACTATTATTGCATCAAAAACACATCATTTTAAGTTTACTGCCCAATTTTCTTTTTTTTTTGATGGTACAACAGTCTCCTTGAATACAGACAATTATATAGAAGTGCCCTCCTTGGTAAGTGTTATGGTGAAGTAGAAACAGAAATCAATGCTCTGTAGCCAGCTAAAAGCTCATATATCAACACGGATATCACTTTGCAGTACTGCACAAGTTAATAATTATTTTGGTATAAAATTAACCCATGAAGCAGTGTTATCCAGAACAGTTATGTACTGCAATTTAATTCCTTGGTATCGGTAACTTCAATTGTATTTTACAGATTTTCTGCAGCCCACTAGGTATGAGAAAAACACTATATAGTTTGTGTATTTTGCGAAAGTTCTGTTTATGCTCTTTTTGCCCTTAGATTAGGCCCACCAGGCAGATACCAGTTGGGCTGGTTGAAAAAGGCAATGCTGCATACGGTTTTTGCTGCTTGTTCGGCCAATCCAACAACGGAGTGCACTATATTTTTGTATAGTTTCACTGTAATTTGTAATAAGTTAGCCTAAAACTACCAGAATCTTTCCTTTTCATGCCTGGTTCTAAGGCCTAATCCAGTTCCCTGGATTTTGTAGCAGAGATACCCCACCCCCCTAGGACAGAGTGCTTCTTTAATTGAATAGACTAACTTGTTAAACAGATTAATCTTTGATGATCTGCAATTTCATTCTCCATTTAATAACAGAACACAAAAGCTTATAAGATGTGGCCACAGACTATCAATAGAAAATAAACTGAACCCTGCACAAATTGTGACTTAAAAATAATCACCATGTTAAGTTAGATTAAAGTCTTACTTATTGAAAATTGTCTCAAACGTAACCATAAAAAAAAAACAAGAAAAAATATATAGTGTAATATAAATGCAATAAGTAGAGAATAAATGGTTAAACTCACAAAAACAGCTCCAGTTATAAACGTAGAGCCGCGTATAAAGGTGTTTGCAGTAAGATCAGATCCTCTTCAATCCACTGGATAAACAACTTTAATTGAATCAAAATCATAAGATAGCTAGCCGAATGGACTCGGAAAAATGCTGTCATAAGCCGACCGAATGTCAATAGCAGTGTTTCTCATGTAGTTTGGACGCACGCCAAGTCTGCACACCTATGATATCCTAACGGCCACACTTCACATGGTAAATTTTGTAAGTCACAATTTGCGCAGGGTTCTGTTTACTTTCTGTTGCATTGTCTTAATAGGTGATTGTGCCCTATATTTGTACCTTTTGCAGCATTTTTTGACACTTGTATTATTTTACATTGGTTTCATTTAATTTTCTCTAAAAAAAATTATGGAAGGCAAATTTTATTTTATCATGGCACATGTCAGTGGGTGGGATATAGTAGGGAGCAAGTGAACGTTTCATCCTCAAAGTTGATGTGTTAGAAGCAGGAAAAATGGGCAAGCGTAAGGATCTGAGCGACTTTGACAAGGGCCAAATTGTGATGGCTAGACGACTGGGTCAGAGCATCTCCAAATCTGCAGCTCTTGCGGGGTGTTCCTGGTCTGCAGTGGTCAGCACCTATCAAATGTGGTCCAATGAAGGAAAATCTGTGAACAGGCGACAGGGTCATGGGCAGCCGAGACTGCATGATGCATGTCGCGGGCGAAGGCTGCCCCATGTGGTCTAATCCAACAGACGAGCTACTGTAGCTCAAATCGATGAAGAAGTTTCTGATAGAAAGGTGTCAGAACTCACCGTGCAGAACACACCGTGCATTGCCAGTCAGGGTGCCCAGGCTGATGCCTGTTCACAGCTGAAAGCGCCTACAATGGACCACAGAGCAATGGAAGAAGGTGGTCTGGTCTAATGAATCATGTTTTCTTTTACATTTTGTGGATTGCTTGGTGCGTGAGAGGAATGGTTTGAGGAACACAACAATGAGTTCAAGGTGTTGACTTGGCCTCCAAATTCCCCAGATCCTAATCCAATCGAGCATCTGTGGGATATGCTGGACAAACAAGCCTCATCCATAGAGGCCCCAAGTCGCAATTTACAGGATTTAAAGAACCTGCTGCTAATGTCTTGATGCAAGATACCACAGCACACCTTCAGAGGTCTAGCGTTTTGGCAGCAAACGGGGGATTTACACAATATTAGGCAGGTAGTAATAATGTTATTGCTGATTGGTGTATATAGAAATCTATTGCCTATACTTCGTTTTTATCTTTATGTAATGAAATTTTGGTATTTCATCATTACTTCTTTCTAAACTCCGTTTATAACCAAATTACCGTATTTGCTCGATTATAAGACGACCCTGATTATAAGACGACCCCCCAAAATCAAAATATTAATTTAGGAAAAAAAACAAAAAGCCTGAATATAAGGACAACCCTATAGGAAAAAAGTTTTACTAGTAAATATTAATTCATGTACACTAATTTTCATATTTAATAAAAGCTATGATTGAGAAAAATATATATTTTTTATTTCCTTTTATTTGCCAACCTGCCCCCACACAGTTATGCACATCTGCCCCCAGGCTTGCCACTCTGCCCCAGGCTTGCCACTCTGCCCCCAGAAATGCCTTATACCCCCCTATTTGCCACTCTGCCCCATGATGTGCCTTTTAACCCTCTATATGCCACTCTGCCTCCAGAAATGTCTTATACCCTCCTATATGCCACTGTGCCCCATGATATGCCTTTTAACCCCCTATATGCCCCTCTACCCCATGATATGCCTTAAAAGGCATATCATGGGGCTGAGTGGCATATAGGGGCTTAAAATGTATTTCTGGAGGTATATATATATATATATATATATATTAGGGCTGCAACTAACGATTATTTTAATAATCGATTAGTTGGCCGATTATTTTGTCGATTAATCGGATAAAAAAATACATTATTTTAAATTGAAGAAAAATTGCAATAAAAAACGTACAATTTACACTTTCATATCTTTATTGCAATGGCCTCTCTCTATTCACCTTCTTATTTTACTGACATAATAATAAAAGCTACAAGAACCCAAACACAGTGCTTCTCAAACTAGGTTTTAATACAAAGTTATTAGTAAATATTAATTCATATGTTAACTATTTTTCATATTTAATAAAAACTGTGAGAAAAAAGCCTTGTTTAAATTTTTTTATTTACCAAACTGCCCCCAGTTATGCACATCTGACCCCCAGCTTGCCACTGTGCCCCCATATATGCCTTATACCTCTTATATGCCAGATTCCACTGTGCACCCTGATATGCCACTGTGCCCCCTGATATGCCTTATACTCCTTATATGCCAGTGATATGCAACTGAGCCCCCTGATATACCTTTTACCCCCAGATTTGTTTTATGCCCCCCTGATATGCCTAATATCGATGTCTTATACCCCCTATATGCCACTGAGCCCCCTGATGTACCTTTTACCCCCAGATATGTTTATGCCTGATATGCCTAATATCCATATGCCTTATACCCCCTATATGCCCTAAAAATTCATAATACCCCCCATACACCACTCTCCTCCCCCTCCCAAACACCACTCTGGCTCCTCCCCCTCCCATACAACACTCTGCCTCCTCCCCCGCCCATACATCACTTTGGCTCCTCCCCTCCCATACATCACTTTGCCTCCTCCCCCTCCCATATACCACTCTGCCTCCTCCCCTCCCATACATCACTTTGGCTCCTCCCCCTCCCGTACTCCACTCTGCCTCCTCCCATACACCACTCTGGCTCCTCCCCCTCACATACTCCACTCTGCCTCCTCCCATACATCACGTTGGCTCCTCCCCCTCCCATACATCACTTTGCCTCCTCCCCCCTCCCATACTCCACTCTGCCTCCTGTGAACCTCCGTTTCCGACAAGACACCAGGGAGCCGGGTAGAGAGGCAGAGAGGCAGAGTGGCGTATGAGAGGGGGAGGAGCCAGAGTGGTGTATTGGAGGGTGGCTCCCATACACCCCTCTGACTCCTCCCCCCTCCCATACACCGCTCTGCCTCTCTACCCGGCTCCGTTACTGAAGGCACTTTCATTGCAGCTTCATAGAAGCCACAGTGTAAGTGAAGGTCAGTAACGGATGATTCTCTGTCAGCCGGTGGGGGGTCTGCATCGCACAGACAGACTCCATTACTCACCTTCACTTACACTGAGGCTTCTATGAAGCTGCAGGGAAAGTGCCTGTCAGTAACGGTGCCGGGTAGAGAGGCAGAGTGATGTATGGGAGGGGGGAGGAGGCAGATGGGAGGGGGAGAGAGACGGAAGTGAGAGACTGGCCGACAGTGAGGGGAATCCAGGTCCCCTGCAGCGTTGCTGAAAAAAAAATTTGCTCTGAAAAAACCCTCTTTTTATAGGGTTAAAAAAGATTAATCGATGATGAAATTCGTTGACAACGATTTTCATTATTGATTATTATCGATTTTATCGATTAGTTGTTTCAGCCCTAATATATATATATATATATATCTGCTAACAGCAATCACACTCCTATCAAGCCAAGGCAGCCAGTACATGCTGGAACCTGGGGATGATAGTAGTGTGATTACAGCCTCCCTATGCCATGCTACCACCACCACCCCCTTACACATCCATGCTATCACACACACTCATTCACAAACATTTAAATACTCATTCATTCCATTAATCACACATACTTGCTCAAAAACCCTCCCCCACCCCCTTACCTGAACTGCAGATCTCCCACTCGTAGACTTCTGCAGGGGCCCGGCTGTGCGAGCAACTTCTCTGGCCCCGCCCCCAGAGGAAGGAGGGGGGAGGTAGAGTTATGTGAGGAAGCTGTTACTTCCTGTTCTCCTGCTGCTAGTAGCAGAGACGCTGCTTGTGACCAGAGCCCGGTAAGCAGCATGGCCCCAGCAGAATGAGGTCTGATTAGATGCTCTGGAAAAAACCTTGTCTTATAATCGAGCAAATACGGTAATTTAAAATTGTTGTATTATTAAGATTTGGCCCAACTTGGATTGTAATAAGACTTATCAAACTTGCTGACAATGTAGTTGGAAGCCCTTTATTAATCAAGGTTGCATTAAGACAACTAACACCGCTATGCTATTACTCAGACATTAATTTCAGTCCGTTTTTTTTTCTTTACTGTGGGTTTAATCCTTTTATTTTCCAGACAACACAAATCAATGAATACCTCATTGTGACTTGAATAAATGACTGTAGTAGACAGGCTTTAGTATGGCATTATATAGGCAATTAATCATTTTTATGAGAATTCTGTTAAAACAATTTCCCCAGTATAAAGCAAAAGCATCTTGGCTTACTTGTGCATCAAAAGTCATTAAACTTTGGTGTTGATGAATTGCATTGTGTTGATTTTGCTGAGTTGAGGCTCTGGATGTCTCTCTGGCAGAGGTCTTATGACACCTGCCTTCATAATCAGCAGAATTATAGCCATCCATTGTACAGCTGGATTCAGTTCCATAACCTGGGGAATTCTGCAGTTCGCCAGAGAAAGATGCCATTTTCACATTACTCACATGCATTGAATCATTTGCTGAGTTGACAAAATAGCATACCGGGTATCTTCATGGTCTATATCATTGGGAAATGATATAAATACACCTCCTCTGTTTACTGTATCATAAATAATAATACCTTGAAAGAAATCTAAAGGAATCCATATAAAATATAGATATTTTTGTCTGTTTAATTTCACTAAAACCCATGCTGCCCGAACCAAAATAATCTATGGCAAAGGCACGGGAATCATCCCATCAGATGTTCAAAAAAATGTTCCTGCTTAGGTGAATTTAAAATTCAATTAGGCAGCATCCCCCAGCTGTCAGGATTCTTCAAAAAAATATTCATAGGTCAGATAAGTAGGTCAAATCCAGTTAATCTCCCTGTCATTAATATCTTTCATTTATATAGTGACCAGATACAAGGTAGAGCGACGAGAAAATAGCAACAAAGTAGAAAGTCTAGCTGAGGTCAGGGTACCATATATCAGGATGATCAAGTCCAAGCCATGGTCAGTGAGCCAGAGATCAGAATAGCCAAACACAGGAATCCAACAGGAATTGCACTTGAGGCAAAGGCGCTATAAGTACAACCATTAGAGGGCAATGTCCAAGTGAGCTCTGAAGGTATGAATGGAGTGTTGGAGTTAATTAGCACCAATTACAGGTTTTGGCGCCAAAATGGTGTGATGCCACTTTGCCTCTATCTGCTCACGGCGGCCATCTTGAGTATGGCATGGCAAATTCCAAGACTTTAATCTACTGCTATAAGCAGTAGGACTATATAAAGGTACCACTAAAGGGTGTGTGGTGGCAGAAGAAGGTCTTCCTGTACCATGTGGCGGTTGTAGTGTGGATGGGGGGTTTTCCTCTCCTCCCTGGTGGCTGTTACAGCTGCTGCGTGTAGGATGGGGGTCTCCCTCTCCTCCTCAGCGCCTGCTGTGGCTGAAGTAGGTAGGAGTGGGGGGGGCCTCCAACGTCTCCGTGGTGGTGTCTGTGACTGAATGAAGTTGAATGTAGGTCATCCTCTCCTGTGTGGATTTGGGTGCGTAACAGTGAGATGGGAAAATTACTCATGGAGTTTCTGAGCCAAGTCTCAGTTACAGTTAATGGGAACCATTGGGAAACTTTAGCTTATCCTGTGGTTAGTGATATTAGTGAGTACTTTTCACATTTTAGCCAGGTGCAGATAGAAAAGCCTATACTGCTACACAAAGCAGTGAATGTATGCAAGACTCCATGCACTTAAGGTGTCAACAATTACATAAACACTCTCCTGTTTGAAACACTACTGTATGTATGACTATAGGGATACAAAATGGTTGCATTATGATAGAATAACCTTGGGCTGTCAACGTAACTTGAATGTATTTTAGAATTTGGCAGAACAAATGAATATATACATGTACATGGCGCACATTTATTTGCACCGCAATGGAAGAATACCCTCAAAATACAGTATGCTGCATTAGCATCACAAGGAAAAGATCAAAAGGGGAAAGGAAAGAGAATGTAAATATTTGCTGATTTTTCTGTCTGTTTCATCCACAATAAGTTGTTTTATTTTTCCCAAGGAAGATGTTTCTTACATATTTTATTATGAGACAATACAGTAAAAAAGTACAGAAAATGTATTTTATATTGGTGATACCCTTTTGTTTTTTTTATATTTTAGTATTCTTAATTCTTCCTTTATTACTGAATACATTTTCAAAATTCACCCCATAGATTATTAAGTAAGCCCTATCTATCAAACTTCCTAAATAGGATGGCCCTTGGATTGCTGACCCTGCTTAGGAAGACAATTGTGATCTAAAGGAAAAAGGAAGAAGGAAAACAAGAAGGACATTAAAAGGAAACGAAATAAAGAACATAAGGAATAAATAACATGAACACATTCCTACAAACTCTACTTTCATAACCACCTAGCAACAGCTAGTGGGTAAAAAAGAACACCTGGTGGTGGTCCTTACAAAATGCAGTCGTTTGACTTCTGACAGGCTCTGGTAAAATCTAACAAATCTTTTACAAGCAGACCACAATGCAGCCTTCAAAATAACGGGAACTTCTGCCAAAATGGTGGTACTTCTGGTGACAACCTCTCCCCCATCATCCAAACGGTGGAGAGAAAGTAACCGAAAGTGCCACCATTTTGCCCTAAGGTGAACTGAAAGCAATATAGCGGAGCATCCAGTAACGTCCTCTTTTCGATCCTCCATTCCAATTGGAGGATCAGAAGAGAGGACATCACCAGAAGTGATGCCATTTTGGCGGAAGTTCCCGCCAGGTTATGTCTGAGGAGATACAGATGAAGATAGAATATTGAAGTTAGATGGGAGAAGATAAAAGATAACGAAGAAGATGTGGAAGCAGGCGTGATCAGCAGAGAAGGTAGGGAGAACATGAGCATTTAGAGAGCATGTGAGAGAGTGAACGAGAATGAGAGTATGTGAGAGTGCGAGTGAATGTGAGTGAATGTTGGCCCACCTATTTTCAGACAAAACTTTTTGCTTCACATTTGTCTGATTTGTGGGGGTTTAGCCTCTTTTTGTTGCTTTGTTCGAATCTGCAAATTTACCAAAATTCGGTAAATTTGCAATTTGTACGAATCCAAATGCACAAGTCTGGTGGCTGAGAATTCTCTTCTCAGATGTGCCACCTCGCGTATGAGCTCCTCTGCCCTTCAGGGCTTATGCTACCCTGTGTGATGATGGAACAGGGCTTGCTGTAGCATGTCTTGGGACATTTCTGAAACTTCAGTAGAAGCAAACTAGATTTCTATGTATTTTTAGTGTTAGAGCATGGCAGATCACTGCACTCTAATAGGATACAGAAGCAAGATAGAAATTAATTTACTACACGCCCTGGTGTCCCAAGAGGGCCAATATAGACAGTGTTCCTAGATGTGCATAGTTTTGCATAATTCACAAATGTTATGGTATATTTTCTATGTATTATATGCACCTGCTCACTTAGTCTTACCTTTCCCATAACCACAAATTAGAAATCCAATTGCCAGGAATGCATAACTAAGCGTGCATTAGGATACTGCTTAGTGGCTGTGTGTATTTTTAGTATGGTGGCATAGGTCTCTATTATAGGTCTCTCTGAATACACAAATAGGTGAAGTTAAAATAACTGAACCATCCTTTGGTGATTGAGCCAAAAATACAGCAACACGATATACAACAAATAACAGTCCACTGAACAATGTACTGTATGCAAGCTCTTGTGCTAGATATTTCAACTATTTGTGTCCACTTGTTGCCTCAAGAGACCAGTAATGTCATACTCATAACCTAAGACTTTTATTAAATCTGGCTATGACTATTTTTGAGTTTGTTTGCATAGAAAACACCAACAGTAAATTATAGTAAACCCAATTTTCTGCCAATTTTCCAAAAACAAATGTAAGAGGAAATCAATGAAAGTTTAACTTGCAAACACATGATTGCCAACTGCTACCATTGACTTCAGTATATCGAAGATGTTTCCTGATTTCAGTAGAAGCAGTTGTCAAAGGAAAATGACACAAAAGTCTAATTTTAGAAATCTAATTTTAAAAAATGCCCAAATCCGAGTCCTTGAAAAAGGCCCTGAATAGGCACTTTAATAAAATATAAGCGGGTTGGCTCTTTAAGGCAATGAAGTCTTAAAACATATATGAAAGAACACAGTGTCAAAAGAAATACATGGAAATTTGTTGAAAACACTGTAGTCTAATATCTAATCATAATTACTTCTAAGATGGTATCCGTAAAAAAGTGAGTGAATAATTAGGAAAAATAAGTACACAAAAAAGCAAGAATTCAGTGCATACCCAGAAAACACCTATCTAAGGCACAAATATTGGGGAATGCCCCAAGTTTGAAAATAAAGGCAAGAAAATAATCTGGTAATTTACTTATGTATTATACCCTAGTTTGCTCGAGCTATGTTATTAATGTGATGCCAAGTCTAACTCAACCATTTTTATTTAGGACCTAAGTGAAGTAATTATAACAAAGCTAAAATAAATTGCATAAGTATAACACTGTTCCCCTCCCAAGCTCCTTCCCCTAATAATAACAGATAGAAACATTTCATTGGTTGCTATAGGGGTTGCACATTGTTTTTGGTTGAGGTGGTCTTGCGCTTCTTTGAACACACTGGCACATTTTACAAAACTTACGTGACAGTCAGAAACCTATCCCTGTCACCAAAATAAAGTTAACATTAATCAACAATGCAAAACCAAACTATGTTTACCTTGGTATATATCTACGCATTATTAAAATATTGCGTTTCTGCATCATTGGGCAGATCGTGTAAACGTGCTGTTTTCCCAAACACTTATTTTTTCCCATTTTCTACTCCTTTATTTAGTTTAAATTATTGGAAATTCAAATTATTTTGGCTGTATATTGGCATTATTTATTTTTTACTTCTGCACATGTAAAAATCTAGCATGATCTACAACCTCCCTGCTTAGCTTCCAAGTATTAACTAAGCCGCTGAATAGGGTGATAAATTGGAATTCTTAGAATTATAATGCTCTTTTATAGACATTGTGCAAGCATTTCTATTATGTAGCAAATGGACCAACTTGCAGCATAGAAACCTGAAGAGAGTGAAAAAAGAAAAGCATTGCTGGTTTTAGGACAGCAATTTCCACAAAATGCAGGTTAAGCAAAGAAAAAGAATAGAAAGTACTGTCAAAATGTTATTTGGCTTTGCTACATTTGCAAATAGCTTTTCATTAAATGTAGTCCATTTTGTGCCCCTATAAATGGTGCTTGATATATAAGTCAAGAAATGCTTTTAACTACAAAAGTAAAAGGATGTATATTGTTCCATTCTTGAAAAATGTATTAGCAGTGAATTTGACAAAAAAATTACTTCTTTTCCTATTTATAAGTAGTTAAAGTCATATTCCAGTTCCCAGAATATCAAAGTTACCCTAATTTTGTTAATGTCTTCTCTTTCTATGTATATAAAAGTAGCATTACAGAGGTAAACCATTTTGGCCGGTTTAATATTTGTCCCAAAGATGGATGATGGGGGTAGTGGGGGAGATGATAATTTTACTATTTTCATCATTACATTATAATCAATTATCACTTTTATCAAAATAAATTAAAATGAAGGGTAAGCAAACCAGAGGGGGCACGGACATTTAGGAGTACATGTAGGGTAGCTTAGCTTTTGTTTTAATTTATTAGAACTGGTTCCCTAATTTATAGTAGAGGCTTAACTGGATGTGGATAAATCATGAAAAGTCAGGTAGCATTTAGTGGAACCACTTAGTTCCATTATTAAGCCAAAACAAGGACAACCTGTGCTAATAATGTTTGTTTCTATTACAATTTCTTGCATAATCTGATTAGCGTATTTGCAATCTGTGCTAAATTCATTTGCATGTAGCACACAGACTATGCCTTTATAATTAATATTTATAATTAATATTATAAAATAATTAATTATAAAATAATATTTATAATTAATATTATAATTAATACCCATGATACACTAGATGAGATATCATAGCTGGTAAATCTAAATATTAAAATGGAACTTTATTGAATAATAACTGAAGAAAGATTTTTTTTTTTTTTTAAGTGTGGTCGTAACTGTGGCTGCCAATGTCACCAATATTTTGCTCCTGCGGCTTCATTGGTGGCCATGGCCACAAGTAGTGACCGGGTCTGTTCCCCAGGACTGGCGCATTGCAAATGTTGTGCCAATATTCAAAAAGGGGACAAAAAGTGACCCGGGGAATTATAGGCCTGTTAGTTTAACTTCTGTTGTATGTAAACTGTTTGAGGGTTTCCTAAGAGATGCTATTTTGGAGTATCTCAATGAAAATAAATGTATGACTCCATATCAGCATGGGTTTACAAGGGATCGGTCCTGTCAAACTAACCTGATCAGCTTTTATGAGGAGGTGAGCTCAAGACTGGATCGGGGAGAATCGCTGGATGTCGTATATCTTGATTTTTCCAAAGCATTTGATACGGTGCCACATAAAAGGCTGGTACATAAAATGAGAATGCTTGGGCTGGGGGAGAATGTGTGTATGTGGGTAAGTAACTGGCTCAGTGATAGGAAACAGAGGGTGGTTATTAATGGTACATACTCTGAGTGGGTGACTGTTACTAGTGGGGTACCACAGGGGTCAGTTTTGGGTCCTATTCTTTTTAATATATTTATTAATGACCTTGTAGAGGGATTGTATAGTAAAGTATCAATCTTTGCAGACGATACTAAGCTCTGTAGCGTGGTTAACACAATAGAGGACAGTGCACGATTACAAATGGATCTGCATAGGTTGGAGGCTTGGGCTGGGATGTGGCAGATGAGGTTCAACACGGATAAATGTAAGGTTATGCACATGGGGAAGAAAAATCCAGGCTGGGAATATGTATTAAATGGGAAAACACTGGGGACGACTGACATGGAAAAGGTCTTAGGAGTCTTGGTTAACAGTAAATTTACCTGTAGCGACCAGTGTCGGGCAGCTGCTGCTAAGGCAAATAAAATCATGGGGTGCATCAAAAGGGGCATGGATGCCCATGACAAGGAAATAATTCTACCATTGTACAAGTCACTAGTCAGACCACACATGGAATACTGTGTACAGTACTGGGCACCAGTGTACAAGAAAGATATAGTGGAGCTGGAGAGGGTTCAAAGACGGGCAACCAGAGTAATAAGGGGAATGGAAGGACTGCAGTACCCAGAAAGATTATCAGAATTAGGGTTATTTAGTTTGGAGAAAAGACGGCTTAGGGGGGACTTAATAACTATGTATAAATATATAAGGGGGCAGTACAGAGATCACTCCCAGGACCTATTTATACCCAGGACTGTATCTATAACAAGGGGACATCCTCTACGGCTGGAGGAAAGAAGGTTTCTACACCAGCACAGACGGGGGTTCTTTACAGTAAGAGCGGTGAGACTATGGAACTCTCTGCCAGAGGAAGTGGTAATGGTAAACTCAATAAAAGAGTTTAAAAGGAGCCTGGACGTGTTTCTTGAAAGCAATAATATCACAAGTTATGGATAGTAAATTAATAGGGACAGAACGTTGATCCAGGGATTTATTCTGATTGCCATATTTGGAGTCGGGAAGGAATTTTCCCCCTGGTATGGGGCAATTGGCATCTGCTTCATAAGGGTTTTTTGCCTTCCTCTGGATCAACACGGTAGGGACACAATATGTATATAGGTTGAACTTGATGGACTTTGGTCTTTTTTCAACCTTATGAACTATGTTACTATGTAAGTATAAATAGCTGGCCGCTGTGAGGATTGGGTTTGGAGCATAAGAGCAGAGGATAGTCCAATAGCGATGTCAGGAACAGTCCAATAGATCAGGGCAGGTGGCAATCAACAAAAAACGATAATCCAAACTAGGGTCAGGAAATAGACAAATGGGGTAGTCCAACCGGGAAAGCCAAAGGTCAGGTAACAGATAATCCAATAGAGGGTCTGTAGCAAAGCAAGCAGAGAATAACTGGAATCTGGAGTCCTAGTACATACAGGAACCAAAGCTCTGGAACACTGGAGTAAAGTGGTAACACTCTGAGGGTTATTTTATAGTGCTGTAGGTATCTATTACTCCCCTGTGCTGGACAAACTCCTCACTGGATTGGTTACCAGAGGGGGCTGTTTCCACAGCACCTGGCTCACTGTTTATCTGTGTGAACATCATTGGTGGATAGCTGATAGTGGAAGCAGGCTTTACTTTCCCTCCACAGGTGTACAACATTATGCGGTCTGGGCAACACCTGGTCTCCCCTGGGGTCTCTTGTAACTTTAGGCCGCAGCTTCGTCCTACTCGGTGGAGCTTTTAGGAGGCTTGCAGAAACGGAGGATAGCTGGGGAGAACAGGTAAGAGTGAGAAGGGCAGCTGGCCTCAAGACCCCAGGGGAGGCGGATTAAAAGTATCCCGGTAGGCCAGTCTGGCCCTGCCTTTGAGTGCTGGGGGTCAGGACATATTTTTCCTTTTAGGACGCCTGGCCAATCATTGAAGTCATGCTATACTTAGCTTTAGGTTACAACCATAAAATTATTTTTAGGGATAAGTTAAGCTGTTCATAGACTAGTTTAAGGTCACACATCAGATTGACTCATTTAATGCTAACATGAAATAGTAAAAGTAGAAAATAATAATTTTCTTAGAAGCAACCCCCTTTGTACATTTATCATACATATGTAGCTGTATATTTTACACAAAGCCAATGTAGTAATAATCATGGTAGGCATGGAAGGGTTAAATTCAATAATTATAATAGTTTAATACTTTTTGATATTATTGAACAAACATGCAATTATTTTATTTTTTGGGCAAGAGTACTAGAATTCAAGTGATCTTGTGTACCTCATTTGGCAGAATGTCGCATTAGCACTAATCGCAGAAATTGTGTAATGTAAACAAAGACAACATAAACAAAAACACAGCCATGGGGCCTTTCAGAATTTCTCTAATGAACCATTTAGTATCTAATTAGCATCCTTATTTTCCTGCTGTCATATGCATCATTTTAATGGATTTACTTAAGTAAGTTCACACATTATTTATATTTAAAGTTAAGTGATCATAGAACAAGTCTCTTACTACTATAAAACGGCTCAAATTTATATAGTCAATAATGAGTTGACAGTTCACAAGCTTACCCCACAATACTTACCCAAACAGCCACTTCATGGTGATCTGGGTCAGAGCGTTACAAGCCACATGGGAGCTGCAATGGAAGTCTGTACTGCAATATCACAGACCTATTTTGACTTTATGTTCCCTGACCAGCCCAGAGAGCTGTAGCCTGTCCGTGATCCCTATTGCCTATGAAAGTAGAGATTTGGGTTTCTATGTGTGACGATGCCCAAAAAGTGTAACTCTCCTGTGAAAAACTGCACACTTAGGAAGTATACGCAAGTATATACTCACAAAAGCGAGTACATCCCTCACATTTTTGTAAATATTTTATTACATCTTTTAATGTGACAACACTGAAGAAATGACACTCTGCTACAATGTAAAGTAGTGAGTGTACAGCCTGTATAACAGTATAAATTTGCTGTCCCCTCAAAAGAACTCTCTACCATAGTCACTGCAGCACTCACAAGGTTCAAATATACTAATTTCGATCTTTTACACTATATATCTAACTTTGTGCATATACTATATTTATAATATTCATATTGGACTTTTCAAAATATCATAACTGTATACTGACGTACATTCCATTCAAACATGTATATGTATACAGATAGATAGATAGATAGAAATTGGGACACCTTAAAGCCCCATGGAGGGTGTTGTTTAATGAGGGGTAGGGCTGGCCACATAATGGCAGGGATAGCAACTAAGAGACCTGGCCTGCCACCTATGAGGGAGGGGCTAGCCCAAGATAGCTTAAAGTGGGAGTGGAGGAAATAGGAGGATGAGTGGGCGTGTCTAAACACCGCAACTGTAACACATAGACAGAGCAACATGACCCGGAAAACAGTCTAAAAGTTCCCAGGTATGTATATGTAATATACGTGAAAAAGCAAAAACTTTCATAAATAGTAACAATAATGTATTCCTATGGTTCATATTGGTACTCACCTACCCATGTTCCTCTACTATAATATTGCATACTAATACTAAATACATAACAGAATCCAGGTACCATGAGAACACTATGAAAGAGATTTAAACTTCGCTGATGTCTCTGGGTCTGTTCATGTTTCTATTAAACATGCTTTACATGAGCCATTTTTCTTAATTTACCATCAAGCCTTTATTAAAGTCCCATCATGTGTATCCAAACTATAAATGTTGTGTTTTATATACTACTGTTGCAGCTGTTAATGAACCAAGTAACGTAACGTAATTTACTGCATATCCCATTGCCCAGAATCAATTTAAATTATCTGGGTTTTTTTTTTTTTTACATAATCCACCAGTGCCAGACGATATTGATTCATGTATTATATAAAAGTATGTGGCATTCCTACCTGTGCTTGAAAATAATTAGAAATATTGTCTTTTGTTTTCTTCCTCTTTTGGGACAAAACGTGTATTTTACATGTTATCCATGTTATCCATGGCTAAATTATTTTGTTTGTCATTTGAAGCTGCCTTGGGCCAATAAGTGACATTTACAATTTTAAAACTATAAAATCTAATTATCATGGATCAATTCCAATATACTTTAGGGGCATTGTGTGTGTAGGAATGAATAAGACTAATGATATAATACCTTAGGCATTACTATATGGTTTTATACAATTTAATCATTCCATTTTCATGTGAGAAAAAGAGAGAAAGAAGCTTGATTAAAAAGATTAGCTATACAATTGAAATGGAGTGGACACAGTCAAAGTTATGCTTCATCATAGTTCTTATTCATTCATTTAACTTTTTAATGTACATTTTAATATTTAGGGCTTAAGTATTATATTTCCCTCTGTAATATAATAATCTGTAATAAAATGTAATTGTTGTTCTGTATATGGTTGCTGCCACCTTGCTGCTATGCCAAGTTTTTAGCCTGAAGAACGACTTGATTACAAACAGTGTCTAGCAGTAGATATTCATCTGCTAAAACAGTGCGGCTAGAGTCCAGGAAGTGTGTTACAACTTCCTGCTTAGACGGGGAGTGGTCCCCCAAAGCCATCTTACTGAGTCACTGTGGGAAATGGAGGATAATTTGCATGGAATCTCCTGGTGATTCTTTGGAGACATTGTCGCTGCTCAAATACATAAATCTGAATCACTTAATAATGATAAATACAAAAATAACTGATTAAAGCTTTAAACACATGTTTTCATATGAAATAAAGGCCAAGAAGGCTGTGAATAAGCTTGGAGTCCCCTGGTTTTGGCCACTAGGATGCTTGACATTGAGTGTACATAACAAAATAACTTTTGGGTCTGATAAAAATTAATACTTCTCCCCCGTCTCAATAACTTCCTTAGGAGAGAGAGTGCTTTCTGTGACAAAGTGTGTGTCTGTCCCATATCATTTTGGTTGCCTGGCATGTGGGATGTCCCTTTTTTTGTTTAAATACTAGTCAGTGAAGCCAGCATACTCTTACAGCATGCGAGAAGGAAGTCGCGGCTAAAAAACTCACCTTTGATGCTAAACTACACCTATCTGTAAGTCATTTTGCTATTTTCTGCCAGTATGTCAGTAAAATTTCCATATGTCATATGTAGGGCTGGGTTTTTTTCTGTTTAATCCTTGCAATGTAAATAGTCTGGTAGGTGCCACTTTCATACTTTAATTGTTATTCTATTTTAGATCAATATATAAAACAATTTGGTTAACCCTCAATATATGATTTTGTTTTTTTAGAAAATAGTCCATAAACAAAATTGGGGTTTTAAAGAATGTAATAATTGCAGTTGTGGTGCATGTGTGTTACAAGCTATTTCTATTAGTAAAGGAATTACAAATTAATGAAATGCATCCACCTTGCACTAATAATTAACGCTTTAGTACAACATATAACCTCATATTTTGCATTGCAGATGCCTTATAACTAAAATAAGATTTGTAAGGATGCAGAATGTACAGTTTTTTACATTTAAAAAATAAATAAATATATATGCATTGTAGCAAATTATAATATTCTGAAAAGGGCTAAAAAAAGCATAATAGGTCCAGAAAGTATTTCTCTTATTTTTTAGAGAAAGAATGCTCAATAGGAATTTTTGATTTATCTCATTATAAACCACTACAATGTACCATGCATGACTACACAAATTAAAGATCACAGCCTTTCAAGTTATACAACAAATATAAAAATTGTTTTATGTCTGAATCAGAATTCATCAATTAATCTAAATATCAAAAACGCTCAGATAAAAATGGCTCAAGCTTCTCAGCCTTTTTACTGCTTGTTCCTCAATAGACCTTTCCATTTTATTTAATTCAATCAGCAGGGTTATATTGTAAGGCACAGTGTGTGGATTACAATCTCCAAGTCAGCTGCCCATACATGGATTCAAATTTATGCAGGTAAAATATATCTTACTGATAGAAAGACTTGCTCAGCACGCCAAATCATTTATCTAATGAATATTTATAGTCTTTTGACATGTCTGCTCTGCATGCACTAACAACAAGGACTAGAACAATGCAAATTCATGTTCTGTTGGCAAAGTCATTTTGGGTATGCCTTCTGCAACTCTGAAAATTGCTTCTGCACACAAAGCAAAGCTGTTTTGATAAATTGCATTTTAGATTTGTCAAGATAAACTGCCTCGCAGACCGTGCTGCATTCAAATGGTATTTCTGTCAGTTGATTGGAAAGAGTGGAACTTTTCCAAAATATATTCATATCAAATTAATCCAAGGTATTGTATGCATTTAAAAAAAAAAAAAAAAAAAATATGGACCAAATTGTGTTCCACCTTCCATTCTAGGCCCAATAAACTGTATCTCTGGTTTTTATCTCACAATTCCCCAAAGCATTCTAAGGTGAGGCTGCTATTGTAGACGTGACCAAGGTAAATAAATAAATAAATAAGGTCGCTTCTGGTAATCACCATAAATTGATTTACAGTATTATTTAAAAAAAAATAAAGTTTCCAATGTATTATTCAAATGCAGATGTTATATACAATAATTTTATTTCCTGTGTTGTTTAAACAAAAAGTGCATTGTATGCAGTGGTGCTGATAGGGGGACTGAAGCCCCAACTCTCACTTTCATAGCCCAGAATGGAGACTCTAAAGTATGCTTTAGCGACTAAATCATACAGCATGTTAGCCCCAGAGTCTCCATTTGTGTCTATGGGCCGGTTGGGAGATCATAGACCTCCCTTTAACCATCCCAAATAAAGGGGGGGGGGTCCTCTCCGGGTGTTACTCACCAGAGGAGCCACAATTGCCCCCTGAGATGGTATTCACACAGTTATTCACATAGGTCCGGTCCAGCCCTTTGTGAACAATTTTGGACTGGATCAGGGAGGAAATATAGAGCTAAATGAAAGCTATAAAGATATAATATTCTACCAATATCTTTGCAGGGTACAAATAGGGGTTTTAGAATATAGGAGCCAGTTTTCACCCATCTCTACATACAAACCAAATAATTACAGAGAAAGGATTGAGATGTTTTATGACCCAAATATCTAATGGGAGACAAATAATACAGTTTCTCTTTAAATGTTAAATCTTTGTTTTTTCATATAAAAAGCCCGTGTTATTACAGTATCTCAGGAATTTTAGTAAAATTAAATTTACATTATTACTATTTTTGTATCCCTCATTGTACTGTACTTGTATATGGTATTTTGATCTCTTATTTTTCATATCAACAAGAACAGCTGGAGCTCATGTAATAGCACTTTGACCCAAAGATATTTTACTGATATGATCATTTTGGATCTGAAAATGAAAATATAACACAAAGGAAAAAAGAACACGGACAAGTAAACAAATACAACTGTTATCAAATAGGGGGGGAAATAGATTTTGGCCAATTGTGTGTTTCATATTTTTTATGATAGTACATCTTTAGAAACAGCAAACCTGTTTGCATTAAAATGCACCATATTTTTTCATGGATGGAAACAATTGAATGTTGGTATTAAAAAGATGTTCACTTTAAACAATGTGTAAGTAATTATAGAGTTATAATTGTAATTAGAGATGTTACAAATGTTTTTGAAGATCAGTTGGGAAAAAACACAAGATGGAGATATTGAGTTAGTATTTTTTCAAATCACATTTCCCAAATCAATTACAGGAGACAAATGCAATGCACCATCTGTATTGCGAAGTGTATATTTAAAAAAACAATCTATGACTATAGAGGAAGTTTGTATTGTCATTAAATTAAAATTGTTTTCAATCTGCATAGCATGTGCACTGCACAATTCACAGTGTTTAAAAGAGAGAAGAATACGTTTAATTGTACATTGCAAGGAATGTGGCACGGTAATGATAGCAAAAGCAAATAGACTAAAATCAAAGGGCAGCATGCTGATGATTCAAATAATTTGGGTTTATAACTTGAAAAAATACAGCCTTTCACCCACATGGCTGGGAAAAACACATCTTAGAGTAAGGTGTAATTGGGAGTTTCAGTAAGAGCAAATCTCGTCAGATTGATAAAAAAATGTAACAATTGAAAAGAAAGGTTTAGGCAGTTAAAAGCAAGTTGACGAAAATGTAAGTTGGCAGCAGGAAGCTCACAGGAGTCCCACATTTCTTATTGCCAGAACGCATTCACATAAATTAATACTCAACTGTACTGTTGAATGGAGTTGGAAAAATGCAAGCAACTTGTGAAATCATTAACCCATGAGTAGCTTGTGAGTCACAAATTTAAGATGCAACAGAGCTCCAGCTTGCCAATTACGCCTTGCATATTCAGTGTGCGGCAGCATAAAGGCAATTAGAACAATTAATGATGGGGTTTAGATATGAGAAACAAACTTTAGGAGCTATTGACCCAATCCTGTGCTTCCCCATGCCCTTATTCCATACCGGGTGGTATGGGGAAGGTGAAAAGATATTTAAATACCCTACCCTTGGGAGGCATACAGCCCACCTGTGTCCCCCATCCCCTTCCTATTACTATGAAGGATCATTGAATTTACACTTTTGAGAGGCTCTGAACCCACCTGTGCATCTCTGCACCCCCACCATCACTTACCCTTGGTAGCATCTTAAATTCTGGTTCACCTGAAAACGTCAGTACTTTTCAGTAAAACTAGTAAGGTTCTGGTAAAGCTGAACTTTTTTTTTTTTTTTTACAGAATAAATTGGGTAAGTTCTATATTATGTCCAATATGTTAATTAAGAAAAAAAACTAAATTCTAGAATTCTAGTGTTCACAATATAGAACATATACTCTTTGCATGGTCCTAATCTTCATATTTTGAAGGTCTTATCTCACAAAAAAGTAGTAGGTCAATAGAAATTTAATTCCAACAGAAATGTGTATATGACCTTAATTCCTAAGAAAGGATTATGCTCAAAATGCAGATGAAACTTGATTTAAACCTCAGGTTTATGCAATCCTTGTGATGCCTTGCAAGGTTCTAGAGGCTAATAGTAAATTTCTCACAAAGCGTTCTTTCTTTCTTTCTTTCTTTCTTGGAAAGTGTTCATATGAAAAGTGAGTGCATATGGAATTACAGACATCGAGAATAGACAGAAATAGTTTTAACTGTAGTAATGTTAATGATCCCCATTAATTGGAGAACGATGTGGATAAGGCTGCACCATTAAGGAAACCATGGCATGAAATTTGCCCTCGATCTCATAAAATAGATGTTTACTTTAATAGATGTTGCTTTACATTCTCATTAAGTTACAAGTCACACAATGAATATCACTTTTCCACGTTTTACATTTTGAGATTTTCGCTAATTCAGTAAATATTCATCACTGCTTTTTTCTTGAATTTAGGATGAATAAGTCTTCCTTTCTGTTGCTAGAAGAAACCATTAGTATTTGTATACTCTGCATGCACGGCTCTGCAAGAAGGCTGTTGTTTCAATGATTGGCACACGCAAAGGAATTTCTGCTGCCGGGCTTTATTTATTTATTTATATTTTAACATCTCAAAGATTTGTTAGATGCAAAGAACACTATAGAGAATATAATTTCACTGTTGCCTTTTTCACTTGACTTTTATTCCTTAGTATTCTAACATGCAACTGAGGTGAATGCTTGCATAGAATAAATATATATTTGCATCTAGACCAAGTTATAAAGAGATATGTGTGAAAAACACACAACTACAATAGCAAATAAAAACAAATATAGAGTAAGATATGATAAAATTATATATATATTGTGACAGTGTGAACCCCAGGGAGATGATTAGCATGGCATCTGGGTACAGCTGCTATGCAGAGTATACGTATGGGTCCCTGGGGTGGAGCAATTGGAGAGCAGGGTGGGCCAATGCTCCATTTCCCCATTTTGTGGAAACTCCATGCCGGGTTTTCCATGAGGCAAGAAGTCCACAGGATCCGGTCCGGGATTTCTATTAGGCTGACATCAGGCACAGGTGCTGGACATTAAAAACCCCTGGAGCCTGATACTCAGGGAGACTGTTGGGGGAAGAGGAAGTTCCCTGTGCTCCCAGGGCAAGGATGAGGGCCACACATGTCACTTTTTAGGGGTCGTAAGCACAGTCCTCTAGGGCAATCAGAGTCAGGAACAGCAGCTTTGAACAAAATAGCACTTTATTTTTAATCGCTCAAACCCCAAAACCAAATCATAAAACGAAAACCTAGCTCCCAATTGGAGCCCTCTCTAACTAAACTATGCTGGTCCAGACTGACCAGCCTAATCACTCACTAACTCGACCTCCCAGCCAGACCCAGCTACACCAGGCTCTGGAAAACCTCCCCCAGACAGCACACACAATGTCCCGGCAGGTATTGCCTCACTTGGCTCAGGGATGATCTTGTTCAGGGCCTCTCCTTGCCCTGGGAGCACAGGGAACTTCCTCTTCCCCCAACAGTCTCCCTGAGTATCAGGCTCCAGGGGTTTTTAATGTCCAGCACCTGTGCCTGATGTCAGCCTAATAGAAATCCCGGACCGGATCCTGTGGACTTCTTGCCTCATGGAAAACCCGGCATGGAGTTTCCACAAAATGGGGAAATGGAGCATTGGCCCACCCTGCTCTCCAATTGCTCCACCCCAGGGACCCATACGTATACTCTGCATAGCAGCTGTACCCAGATGCCATGCTAATCATCTCCCTGGGGTTCACACTGTCACAATATATATATATATATATATATATATATATATATAGGGAATCACTATCTAAAAAAATCTAGTTTCTCTCATTTTATTTACTGAACAAAATGCGAATGTATTTTGCACACTTTGGCTACACCAAACCACAACACTATGAGCAACTCTTCAAAGTGTCCAGGAAATGGCTTAGTGCAGGGTGACAACCCTAATTCTACCCATTCATAATGCCACTAAGACTACTTGTCATATAACTACACTTGCTGTGCCTCTGCTTTATTATACTGTAAACTTTAAAACACTCTCACTGTATCTGTGAGAGACTGTGTTATATTCTTTTTCTAAGACCCCTTAATGAGAATTCGTACGGCACAGGTCACAATTGGCAAAATCTGGTGTTTGCTGCGGGAGAAACATCTGTTAAAGAGAGGCATGTCATGTTGGGCTACTATGTATTAACAGATATTTGTATCCCCGAGCAGACGTAGCTCTTAACCCCTTAATGACAAAGCCCGTACATGTACGGGCTCAAAATGCATTGTTTTCAATGGGTTTAGGGACCGGCCATTGTCCTTAAGGGGTTAAACATCACCAACTCTAGATCATTCTGTGTACTATTCACCGATTACTTGGCACTTTAGAGACTGGTATGGTCCAATCTGAAGATGAGCATTTTATTCATTATATGGAAATATATTATTTGTGATGTGCAAGGAACATGTTTCTTTGTCCATTCGGCAGCGTGTATTGATTGCTTTTTGTAGTACTACATTTAACTGATAGGTACAAGTGAAAAGGCATTTGTTCTCCAAACATGGGTCAATAGATAACTCATTGTGCAGTGACCTCAATAATGTTGTTTTTTTATAGTGAATCCACAGGATAATAGAAGTTAGATGTTCAAGCATTTGTCGCAGTGACATGAAACCTTCCTAGAACATCGCTAATAAAGATTATGCATCACTAAATCTGGGTGCGTTGCTATCTATACACTTCACATGAAAACTGAACAGCCATTTTAGTTTAGTTCATAGATGAGTATGATAACTTGTAAGATTGGGTACTCGATGTTAACATGGCAAAATATTTAAACAGTCTGTATTTTTGAGTTTCGCTATTTTTATTCTGTTTTCAAAAATTCAAAGGTTTCTAAAATGTCAAAATTGCATTTACATATTTACTTTAAAGTTAGAAAAAGGCACAAGCATATTTTGACCAACCATCTTGGCAAATGTCTTCTCTACTCGTGCTAACACCTTATTTTATTAATGTGCTTTTTTATGGGAAGTTGCAATACATTAAAGGGTCAGAAAGGCTCAAAATAGGGATGATTAAAGTCAGTGGCTGTCAATCGGTTTAAGCGCTGCCACACATTATGTTTTCATATTCGCGCAACGTGCAGCCAGGCAGTTTCCAGTCTGCCGCTGGAGCAACAGATCGGGTGAACATGGCGCGCTGAAGGCCTGAGTCTGGCGGGCCATTTGCCTAGTGAGACAGATGGTCAGACTAGGACTGGGGCCAGAGGCATCTCACATAAGGATTGATTGGTATGTTGCCAAAATCAGTTAAGTTTAAATCATTACACTAGTTATTTATCCATGTTGCTATGGGAGGCAGAGCAGAACAGTTACCATGTAGAAAGTTAACAACCTGGCATAAAATTTTAAATAATATTTTTAATTCTAATAATTTTTAATAGAAATTATTATTATTTAATAAATAATTATTATTCAGTAATAATAAAACTGTATCTTTTGACCCGTTCAATATGGTTATTTTTTCTTTCTGGAAAAAGGGAATAAAATGTGGAACTTTTTTAGTAGGTGTATGTAAATTAAACTGTTATAACTATTGTATTAATCTACGTACATAGCCTGGATGTTATTCTAGATCTGATGAGACGATTATAAGGATACACACTTTTACCTATAAAGTTTTCTCTTATAGCATAATGGTTACATAAGCTTTTTGGGCCAAAAAGGTCTCTTCAAATGGATGGGTAACTAATTTTCAATGTTGACCAAATAAAATATATTGAATTTTTAATAAGGACTCCATCTTCTTTTGGACCAATATTGTTATATCCATTTTCATTATTATTGTACAAGGTAAAACCATCAGATGCTTCATCTTGGTGGTCCATGGCCATTATAGACAATTTAGAACTGTGTGTAAGACCTTCCCAACAATTAACAGGCCCATTTAACTTTTCAATTTGTACTATGAAAATGGGTATGTATGACATTTACAAGGTAAGTATTCCTAATAGGATCTTAAGTGATATCTAATTAACAGTTTTGTCTCCACAACTGTATTTTTTATTTTTTAATGCATGTCAGAGTCCATTTTCCATGGGCTCCAATGAATTTTACTTCATCTAAATATGAGCATCCATTTTTTAGTTAACAGAGTTAGAAAATGCAACTTTGTCTCATTTAAGTACCCCCACAGCTGCCTTTACTGAAACCAGGAAGCATTTGAATGCATACTTCTTGCACATGCTCAAAAGCACTTCCACTGTAGTCACTAAACGGGCAGCCAATCACATGTGTGCAATCACATGTAGCAAAACATTAGTGTTCAGATAGCATACAAGTGATTGGTTGCCACTACTCCCAGTCACGTTTCAACGGCAGCAAATCTTCCTTTCACCAGAATGAGGGTTTGACTGAGCATGTGCAAGAAGCATATTGAGATATGCTGTTTGCTTTTTATAGAGGCAGCTGGGGGTTGTTTAAAATGAAAGAGAAGTCTAATTTTCCAACTCCAATAACTAAGGAATGTCTGCGCCATTTTGCATGCAAACACACCAAATTCCATGCAAAATAGACTCCGGTAGGCATTTAACATAAACATATATTATAATATAAATTATAATTCAGCATTTGTTTACGTAAAATTATTAGCAGATTGTTAATGGATTAATTTAAACACTGATTAATACAAAGTTACATTTCATTTATGAGTTTAATATCTTAATACACAATTACTATACTGAATAAATGCTGCTTTTGTTTCTTTGAAAATCAACTACATTTCAAAACGTAGAACCACAGATTCCACATATTGTTATATTAGTTTTGACTAAATTTCTAGATGTCTCAGTGACCAAAGTTGACATGAAATTGCAGCTTCTATGTATTTTAGATGGGTTTATTTGTTAGACCAAAGTGGTATACATACATCACTAATTGATGACAAATGGAAGTAAGATGATGGAGCCTGGGTGCTGTATGATGTATGTGCTTGAAAGGATGGTGGAGAAAGAGACCTCATCCTTTTATACCCCTTATTTGAATATGTTTAGTCCTATTGGACCATTCATTTGCCATACTTGCATTCCAACGGAGACTCTCCGTCACAATGTGAATGTGAATATATGTATAGGGAACAAAGAGATATAGGCATTTATTACACTAATATTGACTAAACCCTACAACTGAAAAGTATGCCTTTGTTTATATTGTCATCTTTATGATCAACAAATAAAATTATCTTCTACAGGCCTATACTATTGAACTTACATCCTGCTTAACCTTGACATAATGAAAGTGATGTGCATACAATATTCTGATAAATCTGTTCTGAACAGGATCTGCCTTAAAATAAAATAACGCAGTTTTCATGCATTCATATTTCTAGCTTCCTGCCAAGTTGTTGTTATCCATTCAGTAAGTGCCACCCTGCAGTAAATGCCAATTATAGAATTCCCCATAACAACCACAAACACGTTGATTACACCCCTGCTGTTTATACTTTAGGTGCTTAGTAATAAAAGTAATATTTTTTGCTGCAATGACAAAGCCTGATTTTGGTGAATTTGTCACTGTGTGTTCTGTGGTCATTTTAGCCACATTCAGTAAGGGTTGCATTCATGCAATAAACCTGAATTCATTTTATTGGGAATACAAATTGGACAAATTGGATGAAGCAATGGGATGATGCAAACATTTGCCGCTGTTAATTGTAATTTGTGGATCAGATAGACAAGTGTCATCCTGGGCTATTGTCTATTCTGTTAGATCTGACCTAATGATGATTGGCCCTGACAAGGAGGCTCATTTTGCCTATATCTTTGCTTGTTCTTTTAAAGTTTTGGGCTCTTGGGGCTACTTTTGTGTATTGATAGACAAGGACAGAGTTTATCCTTTTTACACAAAAAAAGCACAAGGACGTAAAGAGTGAGTAGGGCTTTCTTTTATAACATTCTTTTATTTTATAATAGACTTAGTTTAATATTAGGTTGTGAAGATTTTCAACAACGGCAATCAAAACTTAGATGGGAAAAAAGTACCAATTGAAAATGTTTTTCCCTAAACCTTCAAATACCAGATGTTGTTCAATCTCATTAGTTAATTATTTCTACACAACTAGCATTCCGTCAAGAGAAAAATGTCCTACTATGCTTAGAAACAGCAGTTTGTTTTATATCCTAGTCATATCCTTAGACATATAATACATAGATTTCACATCCCAGCTATCCTTTATCATAACTAGATTACGCATGTCAAATGTCTTGTCCCTTAAAACTTTTATCAAGGACACAACCTAATACATATTACTACAGCCAGCTTACACAACAGGTTTTCCAATATGGGATATATGTTACACCATGCCAAGTAGAATGAGATTTTATCACTAACAATATATTAAGGAAGGGTTCATATTTGAAAAAAATGCTAACTAAATACTGCAAATATTCAAGTTGTAGTGATGTGGCTATCAGTGAATTTGTCATTCTATAGTTATTTTATCTTTTCTGTTAATATATCAATTGTGCAATTTGCAGTGCAAATTTACATGGAAATAAGAAAATGCTGCTTTCTTTGCTCTTTCAAATCTGTGTCTTACTTGCCAGCAGGAATCAATTAAAGGAAGTTGGACCCAACAAATTCAGAAGTACTACATGGTGAACATAAAGGAGACATAGTATTATGAGTTTACAGCTCCTGGTATATGTCACTGCCAAACAACACCCTAATATGTGTCGAGCAACATTTCATGAGAACAGTGATACCCAAGCATGGGGTTAACTGATTGTTTGGCTAAAAGGCCAAATTTGTACCATGCACACTTCCGTTTTTCAACTTGGAATTTTGACATCTAGTCATCATGTGCCCATATCCTATTTGAGACATATTTGAAGCTGGACAATTCAATCGACCCCATCAAACCATACTGTTTTAAAAACTAGACACCCCAGGGTATTTCTAAAGCTGGTATTTAACCTCTTTCCATGCACTTATTCTAGTACTAGCCTTTGTCCAAATTTGTGGTAGTACATGTTTTGTGCTTTTCCCATACAATTTAAAGCTCCTGGTATACATGTCACTGCCACACATAACCCCAATGATATATGCTTTGTAAATATGGCCCATCTTTTATATTTGTTTTAGACATCAATGCATATTAATCCGGTTGATCTCAATCTTTGACTCCCAAACATTCAATCCCCAGCAGGGATTGTTCCATGAGCTTTAAGCACTTGCAATCCCTTCCACCAAAATGAAATTAAATGTATTTTGCTTTCTGTAAGCAGAATTCCATTCATCATGTCTCTGCTGGGGCTAGCAACAACTCCTCATCAGCTGCCCTCAATAAATTGTGCCTTTGTTAATGCTGTTTTTCCTGCTCCTCCATTTTTGCCATCTTGCCCCATCTTACATGGGTTAACAACATTCCAGTGATAGCACTGCAGCTATAAAATGTGATTATTGAAGTAAATGTATTATGTAATAGCCACAAGCATAGGAGAGCTTTTATCTCTTAAGTATCAGAACCCACAGACCAGGTTCTTTTTCTTACCAAAATTAAATGATGAATAGAAACAGTTCACAGTGTAAAATATGTACAAAAGCATAATGTTTCTTTCCAAATATGAACCCTCCATTCGTAAGACCAGCTAAAGATATTGAAAATAGAAAATAATTCTTCCACAAATATTTATTGAGCATGTATTGAATGAAACTAGGAGTTGACATTAAGAGTTTATGGGAGAGTTGCCTTTTCAATATTGTCACTTTATTTGAAGTGGCAATACATGCGAGTTTCTGGTGCAAGCAGAGCTTGGCTGACCATGCATAGTGTATACTTAAATGGATACTCCAACATCATATGCACTTTAATGGATTTTATAGCTGTGTGGCCTCTTCAATTGTTAATGTTGCCCATTTTGCAAATGCATAGTAAGATTCTGTAGAACACCCATAAGCTTTTCCCCCATTCCACAGTTTTTATTGATACTCTATTGTTACTTCAAAAAAAAAAGGTATACTTGCATTTCCCTTAAGGTATCATGATACATGTAAGGCTTTAATTCTAACCCTAGACTACAAACAATATGTTAATTTGGAGTTTTGTACTAATAACTGACACAGGATCAAAAGAATAACATTGAGCAATTGCAGTGGAATGTGTTTTCAAATTGGAAAACTGGGGAATATTATTATTAAGTATTTTGCTGTTTTTAAGATTTCCTCTGTCATTCTTAATGACTGAAAACACAGCAAACCAGAAACAGACATTAAGCTTTCACTAACACTAAGACAGGCACTGACGTTGGTACACCATAACTCCCATCATTATATACTGAGCCTAACGGTGGTGCAGTATAACTCCCATCAACATATATTGAGCCTAACAGTGGTATACTACAACTCCCTTCATTACATAGTCATCCAGACACAGACAGTAGTAGAGTATGACTCCCATCAATATATAGTGATCCAGACACAGAAGATGAAACACCATGACTCCTATTCTTATATAGTGATCCAGACACAGGCGGTGGTACACCATAACTCCCATCACATTAAGTGAGTCAGACACTAACAGTGGTACACCATAACTCCCATCAGTTTAAGTGAGTCAGACACGGTGGTGCACGATTACTCCCATCACAGCATACTGAGCCAGGCATCGATTGTGATACACCATAACTTCCATCACATACTCTCACTCACTTTTTTCACACTCTCTCATACTTTTACTCATCCTCTCAGACTCACTCTAGCTCTCTCACTCTGTCAATCATGCCCACACCCACTTTTGTTCATGCTCTCTCACTCTCGTTCACACTCTCATGCTCTAATATTCTCTCACTCGCTTTCTCACGGACACCCCCTCATGCTCTCACTCATCTACACCTTTCAACTTTCACACTCATACACTCACAGGCTCATTCATGCTCTTTCACACTCTGACTCATGCTTTTTCAAACTCTTCGGCTCTCTCACTCACACTTTTACTCAAGCTCTCATAGTCTTACTTATGCTCTTACACTCTTTTTCACACTCTCTCACACTCTTGCTCACTCTTATTAATGTTGTCTAGTATTCTCACTCCCTTACTTTTACACTCTCTTACTCGCACTTCCTCACTCTCATGCTCTCTCACTCACACTCTCACACACTCACTTTTACTTATACTCGCTCTTACTCATGCTTTCTCACACTCTCGCATGGTCTTGTCAGGAGAAATAAGATGCGCATTTCAGTTATAGTTTTAAAGAGACTCAGTAAGGCTTGTCAGAGGGCCAACGCCACTGAAGTGATGCAACGGCGAGAAACAAAAGCCAGGGCACATGCTGGCAAAATAGAGACTGTTGGCAAGTATGCAAATGGTCTAGAAACAGCAACATTTAGTCTTAGGGATTGCATCCTCACTGCTATAAAACAGGGGTCAGATCACACTTTTGGATAATTAGGCTTCCCATTGCACATCTGTTTAATGGACCAATCAGAGGTAGCCACTGTAAAACCCCCAGTCACACTATGGAGGAATGTGACTAGTCAACACAACCTCCATAGCATCTTTACCAGGTGCTGTGTCTTATCCTAGCTCTTGGCAGAGAGGACCTATGAGGAAAGGTCATGATAGCTGGCGGGGGTACTGTTCAGGGTCACACACAATAAATACACGACTGCCTAGAAAATACCCAAGCTTCACAGTGAGGGCATTTAAACGGTCACTCCCCAAAACAGTCTGACTCAATACATTAAAGATCATATTGTAAAGAAAACAGATACTACTGTATTCCACAAATCTCACATATTAAACCTCATTCTAAATACAAATCAAACCTTTATGTTATCTGATTCCATAATACTACAATGTGATGAGTTTGTAGCATACATGTATCTATTAAGATTATTTATTATCAATAGACAAAATAAACAAGAACAAACTAATAACTTTGGATATTAAAATGGATTTTGTAGATAATAGAATTGTAATAGAAAACAGTATAGTGACGTCTATTTACCAATGCGCCAAGGGAATGTTTTATTCCAAAAACAATATACAGAAAATAACAACATTAGCCTTTTTTAATATTGTGTGAAATAAAATTACCTTTGATAAAAATAAGGTTAAAAAACAACCTTAAACATGCCTCACTCCCCACCCTATAGTGTAAAAGGTTTAATAATGAAACTAAAAATTCAAAAAAAATCTGACTTTAAAGAGACCAGTGGCTTCTTAAACATGAGGTCCATGAGCTAGTCTGTTTTAGGGCTCATTTCATTCATTTTTGATGCATGTAATCAGGATATGATATATGATGTGACATAGCTCTGTTGTGATGGTTCCAGTAATCACAGTCAGAGGAAAGATGTGTTGCTAGGTGTAGCTGAAGCCTAAGTATTTTCTTTTGTGAATAGTTCAAAGTATTGGGGATCAGAAATTTGGCAGAATACATCAAATAGGGGAATGCCTTAATTCTGTGTATAGTATATTTTGTGAGTTACCTAAAGTTGCATTATGGTTTGTATAGAATCTATGTATGGTAATGGTTCTAGAAAAGCTACTATGTAATTAAACATCAGGTCATGTATGAGTCCCTTGATCATGCAGAGACAAGAAATTCATTGAAGAAATGTAGCAAAGCGAGGAGCAGCAATGTTTTGCTATAAAGGGAATTTTAAAATATCCTGATGCATCACTTTCCAGCACAATTGTGGGTTTTATGCTGGTAAAGAATTAAAAAGACTATTTTAAAGAGCGACATAAAATCAAATGCATGTTGTTGCACGCACTGAATAATTATGTTTTGCTAAGCTATTTCTAGTTGTACCACTTTTGTCTAAACTTCAGCTTCTGGATTTTGTGAACACAGAGTGTGACAGAAGCATTCGGCTGTGATTTCACAGGGCCGTGCATTGGAGAGGAAAAGCATTTTTCATATCATTCTCATCTTTCATTTATAGCTTCCACGGAGAAACTGAGTCAGCAGATTCTGCACAAATCACTGACATGAAATAAATAAGCAAGAACGGAACATCTCTCTCGCTTTGGTGAACGCTCTAAACCTCCCTTACGGATCAAACATTCCTTCTAAAAGGAGGAATAAACAGATTGTTGATTGCCTTTGAGAACAAAGAATAAAAAAAAAAACTTTGCTTGAACTTTCTTTTGAACAGTAGATGAATGGTGTAAAGGAGGAAAAACAAATTCCTTGGTTGCTTGTCAGCGTAATTAGGGACATGGATGAATATTTATAAAGAAAATTTAAGGAAACAACATTTGTTAATGTAATATGATCTACATGATGAGGGTCATACGTGCCATTGACATAATTAATTAAGGAGTACTAATGGAGGCAAATTGGTGAGGCTACCATACTTTGTGCCCCAACCATAATATTTTCTTAAAGTTGTGTTACTTTTTTAAGGTATAAAAATAATCAATATGGTATCTTAAATCTTAAAAAATAAGTCTTAAATCTTAAATGTCTTAAACATACACTATATGGACAAAGGTATTAGGACACCTGACTGTTACACCAACAGGGACCTTTATAACATTGCATTCTAAATACATAGACATTAATATGTGGTTGGTCCTCCTTTTCAGCTATAACAGCTTCCACTCTTCTGGGAAGATTCCATGAGATTTCGGAGTATTTATGTGGGAATTTGTGCCCATTCATCCAGTTGAGCATTTGTGTGGTCAGACATTTATGTTGGACAAGAAGGCCTGGCCTGATTCTCCATTCCAGTCCATCCTAAAGGTGTTCAATGGAGTTGAGGTTAGGGCTCTGTGCAGGCCAGTCAAGTTCTTCTGCACCAAAATCATCCAACTATGTCTTTCTGGATCTTGCTTTATGTACTGGGGCATAGTCATGCTGGAATAAACTGTTCCCACAAAGTTGGAAGCATGGCATTATCCAAAATGTCTTGGTATGCCGAAGGGGTTTGCATTTCGAATGCAAAGTTATAAAAGTCCCTGTTGGTGTAATGGTCCGGTGTCGCAAAACTTTTTTCATATAGTGTAGGTCTAACATGAGTCACAGAAAAAGAATACTCATATCTCAAACAGTGATGCTTTGACAATTGCAATAAAACGTACAAAAGAACAAAAACAAAAAAAAAAAACAACAATTTAGTGGATCTACAACTGACAATCACTAGAAAATACTTCTAAAATAAATGTGTCGAGCAACCCTGCTGAAAGTATTTAACTAATGAATCAAAAATATTCAATGCATGCTGAGCTAAAAAGTACAGTATGTATACGTATTCTTTCGAGCATATTGTTTTTAAGCCCTTTGTTATACTTTTCCTGTAAGTTTGTTGTTTTATTATTATTTTCCCCTCACATTATAAATTTGCTAAGCCTCACGTACATTGCTAACACTGTTCAAAATGAACCACACATATAACTGCCTAGGGTATGTTTGTCCTGAAAATCTATGGGTCTGCCTGGAAAATAGAAAAGAAGTAAGAAACTGAAATATATAAAGTAAATAAACTCTGAGCTTGTGAAGTACACAGTTATGGAGTGTCATTTCATTCTGCTGTTGACCTAATCACTAGAACTCAAACAGAGCTTATGTGCTCTTATTCACACAACTCTCTGTTGACTTAGCAAACCCAGCCCTGTTTCCATTTGGACTCAATAAAGTATTCCCAATGCCTGGGAAAACCAGCTAACCCCCCCAACTTTACATCTCTTTGTCAACAGAAAAAACATGATATGCTAAGCTAAGAAAGAACACAGCTTACTGCTTTCCTTATAAAATGCAATTTTCTGCTCACTTTGGAATTAAAACATTTTCCTTTCTGCAAGAAAGCAGTCAAAAATTGATCAAGGCAAGAAACAGAACAATGGCACTATTTGCATCCCTGAAACCCATCCTTAGTAACAAGTGTTGTGTTCTGAGTTTGTCCAATTTACCTGCAGCTGTCTTGTTCTATGTAGGCATACGGAATAAAGATTTAGAAAGGGCCTGTCAGTTTGAAGAAGGATACTATCGTGTTTCAGGGCAAATGGCACTTATTTATACAATCATGGTCTATTATTAAAACATGTTTTTTTGTGAAAGGAGTTTGGGTTATTTACTTATTGTCTCCTGTTTCGCACTGGTCTTATGCTGCCAATGAAAAAAGTACTGATCTTAGTGTTGTATATTATGACTAGATGCCAATTGACAGTTTCTTTAACTTGCACAGACAAGCACTATAAATTGGAGTACTCAGTGCTGCTAGGGTTAACACAAAACAAAGGTAAGTATATACTATATGGCTTTTTTGGATTTTGTGCTTAGGCCTATAGACCTATAGATTCGTACACAGTGATATCCAATAATTATGATTTATAGTCTAGCGAGTGACTTGAGCATCCTATAGGACATGCCCCCCAAAACCAGTCTGAAACTTACTGTAACCAAAGAAGCACTTGCCAAAATGCTAAAACATTATACGGTATGTTCCCTTCTGATATCCCGTATTGAAATTTGGCCAATGATGGGAACTGCTAACATGCTCCTGAAAGGTCCAAGCAGTAATATACCTTTTTTCTTACTGAAAACAAAAACTGTCTGAGCTTCTTACCCTAATAAAGTTGGCAACAAATATATAAACATAATATAAATGAGAGGTTTTGGTTATATGAATTGGCCAAAGCATAATTAAGCTCACCCGCCACGTCAAGGCACACTCTCAATAGGGTGAGAACCTACTCTCACCTCCTACATAGTGGGCACACAAAGCAGTTTATACTGCTACCAAAACCTTATTAATGTGTTGGGGGAGGTGCAATTAAACCTCCTCCCTATTAACCCCTGGACAGCAAGCTGCAACCAGACTGATGAGGAGCCAACAACCTCAAATATGTGCAAACAGGGAAAAGAAAAAACGTCGGTGCGCTAAGCTAGTCACAGGCTCAAATAATACAAATGTATAATACGAGGCCTACTAAACAGGCGTAAGCATGCTGCAAAAACAGTGAATTGGCTGTACAATGTATACAAAAAAAAAAAACTGTCTGCGCATACAGTTTTTGTTTTTTGTTTTTTGTATACATTGTACAGCCAATTCACTGTTTTTGCAGCATGCTTACGCCTGTTTAGTAGGCCTCGTATTATACATTTGTATTATTTGAGCCTGTGACTAGCTTAGCGCACCGACGTTTTTTCTTTTCCATTTTTTCTTACTGACCCACAAGAACCAATGATCTGCTAAGGTAATGGAAACCAGGACCTACAAAGTTTTAACTCTAAAGTGAGAAACCTGTCCTTGCGCAGAACCCTGTCTTACCTTAAATTTTCCATGATAGCTGCCGCACTACCACTGTTGGCCCACATAAACCTTAGTGTAGGTCTCCATACATTTGGGATGTTTCCTCTACCCCAGTTTCTCCGCACAGTGAGTTGCTGAACCGGACGGCCAAACTTGCCAGGAATCATACAGAAGATAGGTTCCTGTACAGCTAAAATTTTTGCAAAAAGTTTGCAAAATAAATATATATAAAGTCAGTACTTTATGCGGCACTTAGTGGGATCAGACTGTCCCTTTAAGGCTTTGTATGGCCTTTAAAACTGTGGTTATCTGCTCTCATGATTTATTTGATATAAAATACATGCTTATTATTCTTATTTTCGCAGTGTTGGCCCAATGAATTTTTCTTGCTGCACAATAAAACTACATAACAACAGTACACATGCTCAAAGCCAATAACATAATTATATTGTTCTGAAACAGGCATTTATAGCTACACACATGGAGAGAGGGTTTATCAATCGCTTCCTTGGGGCCCATAAATAGCATACAAGAGGCTCTAATGGTGTTGTCTTACTTCCTTGAAATAGTTATAGCTTTTTCTATATTTTAAATATAGTTATTTAATCTTTTGAAGTAGTGTTTTTTTAATTGCAGGAAATTCATTTTTGATAAGTTGTTTATCTTATCTCATTGTGGGCAGAACGAAGGGCATTTTCTTCTACTTGTAATTGAACTCCAAAAGAGACGGCAATTACATGTATCCTTCAAAATATGATGGTTAATTTAATAGTCTAATTTCAGCTACCGCTATATCTGTTACACAGGGTGAGGTCATTAATTACTAATGGAATGTGTTTCTCTCAACATAAGACAAGAGATGTAATGTTTAATTAAACATCGCATAGTTTAAAAAGCATGAGACATAAGTTGTAGAAATAATTATATTATTTATATCTATTACATTAAACGCCTGCATTTATTAAACTCTATGGGAATCATACTGGCCTTGTTACAAGTAAGCGTATTATTTAAAAGCATTATATAATTAAATATAACTGTTTTTGTTTGTGGTATATTATAGGTCAGAAAAGCTTTATCAAACGGGTGAAATCATCTCTTACTCGTACTAAAATGATAATGTTTGTGCAACCGCTCCGGTTCCTATATTGACTTCAATCTTATTTACTATTTAGTACTATAATGTTTGATTGGTTCACTTTACAATATTTGATTGTATTGCATAATGTAATATTATATCATACTATATGAACTGTAGTAATTATGAAATGACTGTGTTCTATGTATCTATAATCATGTGCATATCTATGGATTACACACATATTCTGTTGAAATGTATTTATTTTTGTAATAATTCATTTATTCATATTACTAATATATTTAAACTATTGTAATTCCTCATCTGTTGGTTTATGATCTCCTTTTTGTTTTTTGCCTATACTTGCCACACATACTATATATATTGTGACAGGCCTCCCTTTTCCTTGGGATTTTGGTTGTAACCACAGTCTTCTAGGGTAAATGAAGTCCAGGACACATCCAGCTCCGTTACAATGTTTATTTTGCAGGAATAAACAGCAGCACAGAATAAGTCTTTGCTTGAGCACTTGCATAGGACAAAACAGCTCCAAACATTTACCTTTTAACAAGTTACCATCAAAACGGCTTTTCAGAGAGAAACCACCCCTCAGTTCATCAGCTCTCCTAGCTGGCATAACAATGGCTTCTCCATCTGAATCAGGCTCAATCCCTTTTACCCTCTGCCTGCTAATTAATCAACCACAGGTGAGCTGTTACTTAGTCCACACCTGTGGAGCTCCTGTCCAGAATGCAGGCTCTGGACTGGATCAATACAGCAATTAGTGCAGTTGGAGTGCTGGCCCACCCTGCTCTTCCAGATGCTCCGCCCCAGGGACCCTTACCAGGTTTTGCAAACTCCCAGTAGTGCAGTTTGTAAACAAACAATATCTTTCCCTGGGACATATTATAAAGCAGGCTACTATTGGCCAAGGCTGGTCTTCCATCTACCACTTTACCACACCTTTTGTCACAATATATATATATATATATATATATATATATATATATATATATATATATATATATACATACATACATATCTGTTTGACAAGTCAATACATTGTTTTTACAATTTCTCCTTTTAACCCCTTCGTGACAATTGCTTGATTGTATCATATTTTTTACTATAAAAAAAAGTATGAAATATGGTGAAAAATTTAGAAAAAACAACTTTTTCTAACTTTTACTTGAAAAATCAAGCATTTCTTTTAAAAAGGGGCGTCCGTATGTTTATGGCGGACGTTGACACCCTGGGGAGTGGCCAGACATGGCACCTGATGCTGATCGCGGCATTGCTGAATGCCCCGCCATCAAGGCATTACAGCAACACCATTTGGGTGCAGAAAGCGGACGTAGATTGCTTTCTGCACCCGTTTGAAGTCATGACGGTCCTGGCACGTCAGTTGTCGTTAACTCTCTGTTTTCGGGTGACTTGCCCGGACCATTAGTTGTCATTAAGGGGTTAAGTGTTGGTGGGATACTCAGGTGTTTATGACTCAGCTAATCTTATTTTTTTCTCTATTCAGTATTTTAAATATCTGTCTCCTTGAGCGTTCATAATCTACGATTAAACCGAGAGGGCGAAACGCGTAAGATGAGGATCTTTTCTTTGTTTTTATGGCTCCTCAAGAGAAACAATAAAGCTCATTTGAAACCTTCTGGTGTACGCTGCAAACTATCTGCTCATGCGGCCGTTTTTTCTGCGTATATTATAGTTCCCCAAGAAAATCTACGTCTTGAAAATAAAATGTTTTGAATGTAATTGTATTCTATGAGAATTATAATACATCACATCAAATCACCATTATCCAAATGTTCCCCCTAGTAACGCACTACTACAATAGCACTTTGTAGATCTGGATGGTATCCAGCTCCTGCACTCTTTCTCCCTATGGCTGAATTTATTTAAGTAAACTCAAGTCTTAATTATAGGCATTTTACCCAACATCACACTAGAGGTTGTCTTTTGCTCTAATTGTTGCTGTTAGTTTAAATAAAAATTCTGCAGTGAAAATTACAGTAAATATACCACTCATTGGTGAACATGTAAAGCTTAAAGACTATATAGCATTTTCTATAGAAATTCTTTTGAAGACTCTGGGAATATTAGGAAATTAATAAAAACAATCTAAGCTGTGATCATTTTTTCACTGTAAATAGACAGGGCCAACTGTACGTAAAACATAGAAGCTGACACAGATAGGTCCATCTAGTTTGCCCATGTATCATGATGTAAGGACTGAAACCCCAATCAGTCCTTGGTCTGGTTTCATAGTCAGGATAGCTTTATGACTATCCCATGCATGTTTAAATTCCAGATCACCACTCATGTAAAAGGTGATCACTGTTGACCTTATTTGCATTCGCAACAACATGGTTATTTATACATATAAGCATGTTTATTAGAAGCATTTCACTGCTACCTTTAGCAAATCATTACCATGCAATCTTGGATATTAAAGGTTTGATATTTGAAGAGTCTCAAGGTCAGCTCATTTATAAAGTTTCAAGCTATAAGAATTTGACAATACATAAATATTTATGGTAAGAGACAAACGAGATACATCTCTTTTCACTCTGTAAAACACCTGTTTAAATTCAGTTATCTTATGTCATGCATATTTAGAAATTAGTTTGTATCAATAGTTAATTTTGTGTGCAAAGTGATCAGTGCAAAAGGACTCTGAGGCACGTGTACTCAGGCACCTCTGTAACTGAGATGGTCATAGAGATTGTGCAACGTTACATGAGCCCGATGGTAGTAGACTCTAGGTTTTTTACAATGTGAGAGAAAGAGTGTGTGGTAGTCTATGGGGTTAGCAAGTACAGTATATGTGTTAGTGAATGGTGATATAGTGATCGTGTATTTGTGCCAGTGTACAGTATTAGTGGGTGTTGGTGTATGGTATTAGAATGTGTGTGTGTGTCAGTGTATTATGATAGACTGTGTGTTAGTTTATGTTTTTTCAGTGTTGAGTGTTTGAGTGAGTTTGTGGCGAAGTCTGATTCATTAATACAGTGTGTGGCTTGAACAGGTGATGTGGTCACATATTCATAAAATATTAACTGAAAAATATTGTTGGCAAGACTATTATTTCACACCAATTTGTGATACAAAGCAGATGCCTATAAAGTAATAATTAAAAATAATGGAATTAAAAAATACAGAGACGCAAAAGATAAATAATGGATTCACCTACTGAATCCAAGTTGCATTTCAAGGATATTTAGGAAGGGACAGAGATCAGCATTCACTGTATGTATTTACTTAGGGGGCATGGCATGGTCTTGGAATAGGACTGCCTGACAAATAGGACAATTTCTTTGATTTCTTTGGAGCTTGAAGATCTTTAGTTTTTTAGATTTTAATCTGAACAGAAGCTTGCTGATAAAGGATTAGTTCTACAATAACAGCATAGTCAGAAAGGCAGAACATTTTTCAATTTTATATGTCGATTTTTTTGTCTTAAAATGAATTAAACAGTAAAAAAATAAAGGTGATATATTTTTATGCTGTGTTTTTCCCATCAAAACAGCAGGAAACAGGAATAACAAATGAGTTATTTCTGCCTTATTCATTGGCATACAAATTAAATGAAACACAGATATTAAAACATTTGGCATTAGAGGAAACGTTCTGTGACAAAAGTACAGTGCTGTATACTGTGATGTATCATCTTCTGATGTCTACAGACCTGGAGGCTGCCTTTGTTGTTTGATGACTTTTCTGCACAAACACCACACTGAGCTGATTCTTTATGGCAATGATAGACTCTTCCGTAGACCTTCATTAGCTGGACAGGTGTATTAATTAAACCTTGCTAAATAGTCCAACTCACAAATTCACTAATGTCAACTCGCTAAGCACCTGCCTCAAAATAAAAGACCTTGAATACACTTGCATGTAGGACTTGTTGGCCTCCCCTCCAGGCAACATTATTTTAAAAAACAAACAAATAAAAAATGCCTAATTAACCACTTCAATTTTGTACCTCAATTCCCGGAGCAATTGTGCCATTTTTGCGGTATGTTGGTTCAGCGATTATTCCCCTTTCCTGCGAATAGTGTACCCATGTAGACTATATATTGTATTTTCAAGGAAAGAGAGGACATTCTTTTGATATCATAGATAATTAGCTAAAAATTTAGTTAAAACTAGCAAAAATGAAAACAAAAATATATATTCCCCCCCCCGAATCCTCATAAAATTGACGGGTGGTATTTGGGCACTCTTCATGTAGCTATTTGGCCACCAATCACTGTCAAAGGTGGCCGCAGACATTATTTCCTGCGCTTTTTTCACCAACGCTTCTGTGTTGCTTAGATTGTTTTGCACAGGGTATGTGTTACCTGCAAGAAGGTCACGATGTACGGGCGGCATTGAAAATGTAGCTTTTAAGGGCCCATCCAATAATATTCAACAAAGCCTATTGTCCTAAGTTTTCTATCAAAAGAAAGAGGCCATCCAAAAAATATACCGTATTTGCTCGATTATAAGACGAGGTTTTTTTCAGAGCAAATGCTCTGAAAAATACCCCTCGTCTTATAATCGAGGTCGTCTTCTAATAAGACCTCAAAATGTCCGCTGGGGCCATGCTACTTACCGGGCTTTGGTCGCGAGCAGCAGGAGAATAGGAAGCTAGCAGCGTGTCACAAAACTCTGCCTCCCCCCTCCTTCCTCTGGGGGCGGGGCCAGAGAAGTTGCACTCACAGCCGGGCCCCCTGCAGAAGTCTTCGAGTGAGAGATCTGCAGTTCAGGTAAGGGGGTGAGGGGTTTTTGTGTGTGTGTGTGTGTGTGTGTGTGTGATTAATGGAATGAATGAGTATTTAAAGGTTTGTGAATGAGTGTGTTAGTATGGATGTGTAAGGGTGGTGGTAGCATGGCATAGGGAGGCTGTACTCACACTACTATCATCCTCAGGTTCCAGCATGTACTGGCTGCCTTGGCTTGATAGGAGTGTGATTGCTGTTAGCAGTTATATATATATATATATATATATATACACACCTCCAGAAATGCCTTTTAACCCCCTATATGCCACTCTGCCCCATGATATGCATTTTAACCCCTATATGCCACTCTGGCATATAGGGGATTAAAAGGCATATCATGGGGCAGAGTGGCATATAGGAGGGTATAAGACATTTCTGGAGGCAGAGTGGCATATAGAGGGTTAAAAGGCACATCATGGGGCAGAGTGGCAAATAGGGGGTATAAGGCATTTCTGGGGGCAGAGTGGCAACCCTGGGGCAGATGTGCATAACTGGGGGGGACAGGTTGGCAAATAAAAGGAAATAAAAAAAATATATTTTTCTCAATCATAGCTTGTATTAAATATGAAAATATTGTTTACATGAATTAATATTTACTAGTAAAACTTTTTTTCCTATAAGGTAGTCTTATATTCAGGCTTTTTGTTTTTTTCCTAAATTAATATTTAGATTTTGGGGGGTCGTCTTATAATCAGGGTCGTCTTATAATCGAGCAAATACGGTAAGTTTAAAAAAAATGCCTTAAATTAAAAAAATGGTCTTGGATGAAAACATGGGAGTATATTTATATACTCATGTGCAGCAGCGGCCTCCAGTGTTAGAAACTTGTATTGGATCCTTTATTTACTACAATAGGCCCCTTTAAAGTCTACAGATCCCATTCAAAACAGGTTCCAACGCTGGGGCTGCTAGTATAAAACACTGAGGACACCTGTTTATTATTTTTAAGTTATTTATATTTTAATGCATTGGGGGTAATTCTTGTGAGTCTGGGGTGAGGCCACGCAAGTTCAAATTTAACTTGCATGCCTCCTCCTGTAGGGGAGTGAATTCGCAAGTTGTTAATGAATCTGCCAGGTTTTTAGTGTGTGTGGGCATGCATCTGCAGACAAGTCTGGATAGTCACATTAACCCTTGACATTTTAGTGAATATACCCAAAAGTGTCGGGCTTAGGGTTTAAACCTGAACCATTCTTTTTCTTACCACAGGCAGTATAATAAGGGTGTACCACTCAGCAATGCTTTTACTTTCGGTTCACGCCTAGGGGTAACCCTTTTAAAGGAAGCTTGGTGGAAAGGGAACTATGGAAGACTGTGCCTCCAAAATGTTAATGGGCCAGTTTGGGAGATCAGTGATTTCCCTCTCATCGATTAGTGGTGTTACATGATGAGACTCCTCACTGATGCCACTGCCAGGTGTCTTTTTAACAGTTTCCGTATAGCAATCATTTAAATTGACACGTGAGAGATAATTTACGACATTTCTAGGAAAATAGCTGCATAAAATTCTGTGTTGCACCTGCCTTACATACCATTTCATTTCCAGCATGGATTAATACCTTCAAAGCCCTCTTTTAAATGTTGTACGATATGCCAATCTTAATGGCATCTTTTCACTTCAGTGGGTTTCAAAATTGTTCTGCATTAACTTGACTCAATATGTGTTCTTTGTAGAGTTAAGACAACTACCCGGTGCTGGAAATCATGTAAAATGTACACTTAACTCATTATGTTTGGTAAAGTACTTGGCAATAATTGTGAATGCTGATTACTTGTTTTGTAGAAGATCTGCCAAGATTTGTTGGAATCTGAGGTCACATCAGCAAATGCATGTTGGAACATAGTCGCTAGAAAAAAAAGGGAAAAAGACGAGGTGTAGTTACAATATTAACAAAAACGACAGTGTGTATGTGTTTTTATGTATATGTATATATATATATATATATATTTGCTTGTTAACACAAATAGCTAATCAGCCAATCACATGGAAGCAACTCAATGCATTTAGGCATGTAGACGTGATCAAGAGAACTTGCTGAAGTTCATACTGAGCATCAGAATTGGGGAAGAAAGGGGATTTGAATGTGGCATGGTTGTTAGTGCCTGAGTATTTCAGAAACTGCTGATCTGCCGGGATTTTCACACACAACCATCTCAAGAGTTTACAGAGGATGGAGCGAAAAAGAGAAAATATCCAGTGAGCAGCAGTGATTTTTCCCTTAATTTTCTGTATTTTATTTTTGGAAGGAGCAACTTTTATCCCCGTTCTAAACTATAAACTGCAAGTGCTTGCAAGATGGCAAAAACTGTGAACCTACAGCAATTAACTTGCATTAGTTAGATAGTTTAGCAAATTCGTGTTCATATTGACAAAAAAAAAATAATCCCAACTGGCATAGTGTCAGTTCACAAATTCAACTTGGTAGCTCTCCTCCTATAAACAGTTCAAATTATTTTTTTAAGTTATTTTACTATTTTTTTAAAAGCATTTTACTTACCCCCTTCATCCTACAAGCTAGGGGTGGAAAGCCGGGCTTGGGATGGAGCCTGAGCCCCACATTTATAACCCCATCAGCCTCTTAAAGGATATTTTCGGCCCCTTGAGCCGGACTCAGGACGTCAGCTGCCACCTGTTGTTCCATTGTGGATTTTCCAGCAACCCATCCCTGATAGAAGTATACCTTGGAGAGCTCTGATAAAACATGAGTTTTCCGTTGGTTTCTGCCATGGAAGTCAGTTATTCTTAAATTAAAATTTTTAATTCTTCAATATTCTTAAAAACTCAATCTCTCTCTCTAAAACTAAACGTCTTATCTTCCCTCCATCTAGTATTAATGAAATATTAGCAGTCTCCCAGAATGTCAATTGTATTACCATCATACCTACCATGGGTGTAACTAGAAACCCCCGGGCCCCTCAACCCCCTCCCCTTCCAACATAAAACATATGTAAACACACAAATTACACACACTTACTCATACTCACTAATGCACACTCCACCTCACCCCACTTACACAGCCATGCTCACACAATAAAACATCCATGCTTACACAACTACACATCCACGCTCATATGCATACACACACAAATCCATGCTCACACACACAAACGTACACATCAATGCTCACACACACACACACACACTGCTTGGATGGGGATGAGTTGATGTGTTGTAGCCGCTTTCTGCAGTGGTAATTGGTATGTCATTTCCCTCCCGTTTAACTCCAGTGTAACTCTTAAATAGCCATTTATGATGAGGCCACTTGGGGAGAGGCCACATCAGCTACATAAAAGTCTGACTTTCCCATGCAAAGCTCTTTATATTACACCTACTTAGCCCCACGTATATATAAGACTTCTCACAGGCTACCCCTTTCCTATAGAATACTCTGCCATGCTTATCATGTTTACCCACTGCCTCCAGTCTTTCATAGAATCGCTTAAAACTCATTTATTCACGGTCTATCAGTTGACATGCTAAATCCTCTCTTACAACTTAGCTCAGGTTTTCTTTTCTAGTCTCACTCCTATTTTAAGGTGTCTCCTACCATACTGTCTTACTCTACAATAAGGCTATACTATACCTATGTCTACAAATATAACTTAACCCCTTCAGGACAATGGGCGGTCCCAAAACCCATTGAAAACAATGCATTTTGAGGCCGTACATGTACAGGCTTTGTCATTAAGGGGTTAAACTATGCATACAGTGATATAACATGCGGCTGGTCCACTCAATTGTTGTACTTTTACTACTTGTGTAATGTACTTCCATATCTTTTTAGATTTTGTTTTTACATATTTTCTCCTATAAAAGTCAAACCAGATCTACTGTTAAAATATGAGGAGAGAAAAAAACACTTTTTATTGAACAGATGTTGAAATGCATTAAAGTCATGTCAGTGATGTGACACATTTTCCTTACTTCATATGTTCAGTTATTGTTATATGCATATTTTCAACATATTTGCATGTTTAACGTAGGATCTCTAGAGATACTTTCAGGTTCTGAAAACCAATTTTCACTTAAAATTTAAGGGGACCTCAGCTTTTTATTTGCATTACACGATCTCCCTTGCAAATACATTAAGCTCACCCCCAGCTATTTTGGAGGAGATGTGTTGAATCTCCTGTGTGGCTGAACACATCTCCTGACACCTGATATATTTGCTACCAGTGAATTCCACCACTGGCTGGGTGAATGTCACAGGCTCGTGACATTCGAAAATGGATAAAAATTAAAAAAGGGGTATAATTGCTCAGTACTTTGCTGGAACACAGGTTATGTCTGATGCTCCTATCGGGTAAGAGGAGATTGTTATTGAAAGCGCAAACATTTTGCATTAAGGTGAACTTCTGCCAAAATTCCAGCACTTTCTGTGACATCCGCCTACCGATTTGAGGATCAGACTAGAGGACGTCACCAGAAGCGCTACCATTTGGTGGAAGTTCAAGCCAGGTTATGTCTGCATAGATAGGGATGAAGATAGAAGAGGAAAGATAGAAGATAGAAGATGAAGAACAAAAAAATACAGAAGCGGTTGGCAGAGAAGGTTGGGAAACATTTAGAAAATGTGAAAAAGAATGAATGAGAGTGAGTGAGTGTGTAAGAGTAAATAAGGGAGAATTTTGTGCCCAAATTAAAATGTCCCCAAATTTTTGACCGAACCTGAATGGATAAGGAACATAATTTGCTGCCCAGAAATAAATGGGTCCAAATCATTTTAGCCTGTTTGCACATGTCTAATAAACATATTCAATATATAGGGTTGACACCCTCAGCTGGTGGTTGGGTCCCTTTAAAAACCAATTAGAATGGTCATATACATTCAGCAACCAAAAATTACAATTTGGAAAGAAAAGCCTCAAAATGCCTGCTTAAATTCCCTCACTGTATTAGCCTGGGCGACTGTTACATTTCTCTACCACCCTCTCAGTAAAGTAGAACTTAAAGTACAGCAAAGTAGACCTTACATTACATTTAACCCTCTGATCCTCTTGTTCTAACATTACTTTTCCTTTAAAAATAGCTTGCTTCCTGTACTTAGAACCGTAGCTCTCCTCTGAACTCTCTCCAATATGTCAATATCCTCCAATATCGTAATGAATCTCCCTATGGGACCCAACACCCTGCTTGCTTTTTCAGATGTTTTATTACATTATTTACAGCCTTCTGTCTCCTACCACTCAACCATTGCCTTATCCATTCAACTATCTTTATATCCAAACACAAAGACTGTAATTTAGTTACAAGTCTTCTATGGGGGACAGTGTTGAATGCCTTACTGAAATCGAGACATCCATGCTCCGCTGTCCCACACCATGCAGAGGGTCCCCCTGGGGTAACATCCGCCAATGAACCCTCCTCAGTCGTCTCCTACAGTGGCTGGCTTTGGCCTCGCACACAGCCCCACTGCAAACAAGATGGCACGTGGTGGCACATCCTGAACAGAATGATGTCACTCTGATTGATTGGGTGATTTGGCATCCTCTTTCATATTGAGTCCTATATAAAGCCTACACTAAACTTTGCCCTCTGATGGCCATACCTGTGTCTGCCATAGTGTATTTGATCCTGGTGTGTTCTAAAGTGTTTCTCTTGTATTTGACCTGGCTTGATTCTGACTATCCTGAACTAGGCATTGATATGGCTTATAATGAACTCAAGCTTCCTGACTAAAGCTTGTCTTGACTACTCTGTGTGTACCTTTAAGTCTATCCCCAGTCTCGGAGGATCCTCAGAAATTCCCACTGCCGTTCCAACTCAAAAGGCTCAACCTGAAGGAGGACAAAGAACTCATCTGGCCAACAGGCTTTCTAATGTGGGGACACAGCATCTCCCCAATTACATGATATAGCCAGAGAAATTTGTAATATTTTTATGCAGATTGCCAATTATTATTAAAACATATATGTATGTATGTAAATATTGGTTAATATATACAATATTGTAATCCTTATAGAGTATTTTTTAAATTGACATGAGAAGATCTTACTGTTTATTAAAATAAGCACAAAAAACTTACACTGAAAATTCACCGAGAGTGTTTAATGTTCCTAATAGATACATATTCTGACTTTTACTTCAATAGAAGAAGCATAATGGTTACTGCTATCATTTAATAAGATGAGTGCTTAATTTGTAGCATTCTATAGTTAAAGAAGATTATTATTATTATTATGGAGTGAACATCAAAGGGCAGCAGTACTATGACCCTTTTTCGGTTGATATACTGTAATTAACATGCTATGTTCAATTCAACAATTAGTATCCATCATTTGTACTTGGTTATGAGCTGCCAAAGGGTTTATATTTTCAACATTTAAGTATCACAGTGTCCTTTTTCTGACCTACGTCGTATGCACGTCAGAGTGGCCATATCTATTTACTGCCAAGCCAATACCATTGTCAATATCCTTCTGGAGATGGGGTCTCCAGAACTGTACAAAATATTCTAGGTGAAGTCTGACCAGAGATTTCCTGAGTGCATTATTTTCATAATTTTTTCATAATTTTTAAGATTTTTGTACAGACTTTGTATCGACAATTCTCTATAACATACACTGAAGTGTAAAACACTTAATAAATACATTTCTACATCTGTGAATTGTTATTTTTGTTCCCTAGGCTTCACCTTATAGGTTGTTGCTATAGAAACACATTTTTAAGGTTATGTTATTTTACAAGATATAATCTACAGAGGAATGACTAGATGACAAATTACAAATAATGTAATGTTTTATAATTAATGCGTATGTCCTTATTAAAAGTTGTTAAAATGTGATACCTTTAGCGTTATAATAATTGCTGTTTAATAAAATACCAATTTGGACCAAATATCCAGCCTTACCAAGATGGCATAATAAAACTACTACAAATTCAATTTCAAACTGCTCCTCTATAACCATATATTTTTCTGATCCTACCTCCAGTGAATTTGGGAATATTAAAATTATATGTAACGTGGTTTATCAGATTAATATATTAAAAAAAAATAATGTGCTATTTACTTAAAAAAAAAACAAAAAAAAACAGCTCATGTTTTTGCATTATATGTTTTCAGACAGGTGCATATTAGCCATTTGTATGCACTCTAGCTGTGCTATCTTTTAGCCCAATCTATTACGCAAACACCCTGATTCCTTATCATAATAAATGTTGTAAACAATAGAATGTCTTGATCCAAATCACTCAGACCTGACTAATGGAAGCCTATGGATGCAGAACTTGTTTGATGCTTGTGCAGGGAAACTCATCCAAAATATTACACAATTGAAAACATTTGCAGCACCCAGGTCTGCAGATAAAGGAAAGTTATTGAAATAAAATGAGATAAAACTATGGTTTTGCTAACCTGCATTAGTATATATACACCACTGTGGTGTTTGCTCAATAAGAGAAACATTTTGCTTTACAGGGACTTCACCTTTAAAAATCACAAATGTCTAAAAGTTCCAAAAATAAACAGACAAAGGCGTTTTAATGTCCACACACAAACAGTGTGCCTTTGTCTGTTTATTTTTTATTAAAGGTCCTGGTGGAGCCTTGCTCGTGCACCTGTTGATTTTTTGGTGCTGCTGACCACCTCTATTATTCCAAAAGTCTCTCCCATTAATTAATTGATTCGGCATTTCATATGAAGCCCCAAAAACAAGGACGAAAATGAAGCAAAACCTTCTGAATTTTTGTCTGACATTCGTGGGTCCACATTCATTCACACTCTCTCACACTATAATTCTCGTTCACTTTCTTACGCCCTCTAAATGTTTCCTTACTTTCTGTGCAGGCCACTTCTGCCAGCCATTTCCGCTTCCACATCATCTCTCTTCGTTCTTCTTTCTTTGTCCACATCTCTGCGGACGTAATCCAGTAACGTCCTCCAAAATGGCGGCACTGCAGTGACTTCCTCCCCGATCCTCCAACTGGGGAAGAGGACATAAACGAAAGCGCCAACTGAGTGCAATATGGCGGTGCTTACGGTGATGTCCTCTCTAGATCTTCCAATCAGGGCAGAGGAGGTCACCGCAGCGCCGCCAAAAAAGATTAAGGATTGAAGATAAAAGAGAGAAGGGAGAAGATAGACAATGAAGAAGATGTGGAAGCGGTCTGCAGAGAAGGTTGGAAAACATTTTGAGAGTTTGAGAGGGTGAACAAGAGTGTCAGTGAGTGACAGTGTGAGTGAATTAGAGTGAATGTGGTCACTGGGCAATTAATTTTTATTCACAAATTTAAAATGACCCTGAATTCTCAGCCCATTTGGAAATACTAAAATCATTAGGACTCACGCCAAATCAGTAAGTGGTCAGATTCTTTAAGGCCTAAAATAAAACCTCTGAAGGATATCGTTTCCAACGCACCACTCACAGTGTTCTATCAGACTATATTTTCTTGCATTACAAGTAAAGTATTGTTGTCTATGATGTTAATAGTCATGATCAGGTGTCTTTTAAAAGTGCCATGTGGGCTTCACTTTGACTTTTTGTAATGGTTAACAAATAAAAAAAAATGTAAAAAAAAAAACAACTTTCCATACACACCGTGTCATTTATGCTGATGTGGCAAGAAATTCTAATTAAAAATGCAAATTACTATTAAAATGAACAGTAATGTGTGTATTATAGTGAAATATACAATACATGCTTGGTAACAAGTGTAATGATGAATATGATGGACGTGACTTGTCTTTAAAGGCATTACTACCAACTTTTGAGCAACTGCAAGATCCTTTACTGATGACAAGCAGACAACAGACATCTTCAGATAAAACATTCATCATTAGAAGGCTGGGAGCCAAGATGTCCGAATACCACAGAAATGTAATACATAAGGTAATTAAATTACAAAATTGACATTATTAGACATATTGATATCAAGGGAACAATTAAATGTGCCCTTGTTTACATCATAGAGTGTTTGATGGTCAGCTGATGTATATACTACTTCTACATGAGATTTAGAAAAAGAGTAAGCTCAACTTATACCTGGAACTTCATTTTAAATCATATATTCAATACAGAACAAAATACCAAAGCAGAATCTCTACCACAGTGATAGATATTGTTATGAGATGAATAAAGAGAGTCATTAAATTGCATTCAGTGAATGTCTCATTTTTTAAGCAAATTGGGATATTTGTGTCGAAATATTGTGCATAGGATTAATATCACTTCTGTCTTAATGGGAGCTGAGGTGGAAGGAGTTGCATCCCAATTACCTGAATGACTTTTCATCATTGTGCGAGGCAGAACAAAATATATAATAAGTATCTCGGAATTCTACTGAAAAATTGTCACATCAAGGGCACATCCTTACACAGACATATTAACAATAATATTTCAGTACTACTGTTTAAGGCACAGTATTGAGTTTTCTGTATAAAACAGCACTATATATATATATATATATATATATATATATATATATATATATATATATATATATATATATATATATATATATATACAGTATATATGGCCAATGCCACAAAGTAGAGAAAACTATAGTCTTAGTTATTCATTTGTGAGACTCCACCAAAGAGACTCCTTGATATATTTAAACCACCTAAAAATCAGCCTTTACCATAATATTTATACGAAGACATGAACACCAACCCAAAGGAGTTATTGAATTGCATAGCTGGCAGTATATCAATTTTGAGAAAAGCTTGAAATATGATTGCATGGATCAATAATTTCATATTTCCTATGACACGTAAGCTGGCAATAGGTCTATTGCCATAACCTTCACGTCCATCCAGATTACTTATAACATACTCACCATAGATTTTACGGCTTCACATATTACCATTAGGTTTTTTATGGAGCAGGCAAAACTGCATACAAGATCTGAACCAGTAACTGGTCCATGCCAGTCAAGCCAGAAAATATACCTTAATGCCCACTTCTCTTTTCATAGATATCATGGACCAACCTTTGAAGATGCCATATACCAGTTAGAAAGCTCAGCTTATTCTCTTGAATTTAGCCATACCGCCTAAAGAGTAAAATATAAAATAGGAGGACAGGGTCCTACATGTAATGGTAGCGTCTAGTGTTTGATTAGTCTGCCATAACCCCCTATAATGGTGGGCTCTAGTATTTCATTAGCCTACCACTAGACTCCAAGACTATTTTTTAAAGATGTTGATAGATTGATAGAAACCGTTGTCATCTCTCCTTGTGGTTGGACAACATCCCCAAGGGTCAGCACGATCGAATACACAAACATCAGAGCTATTTAGATGCCTTTTCTAAATCTATATTATTATAAAGAAACACTTTTAAAAATAATGAGAGATGAAAAAAGCTCGGATCTTATACCTACCTAAGAGCACTACTTCTAAAATGTCAGACTTTTTTTTCTTGACAGAACATAATATCAGAGCCATTGAGAGTAAAACTATTCTACACAAATTTTTTGGGTCCCATATTACCTATAAACCCTAAAATTATTTTCAAAAAAGCCCCTAAGTTAAACAAATTCTGTGGCCTCTAGTTTGCCCAGAACGGCTAAAGAACAGAAGATCACTTGGTTAAGTCATCAAGTTTTTATAAATGTACAAGTGTTAAAGTGTTATCCCTAATACTCAAACATTTTGCTCTGTAGTCACAGAATATTTTTCTATTAAGTGCTTTATAAATGGCAATACCACTCATGTGATATATCTAATTTCAAGTGGAGTCTTGGATTTAATAACTTGTCAAACCTCCTTTGGCAGCAATAACCTCAAACAAGTCCTATTGTTAGCTGCAAATCAGACCTGTACAATGTTCAAATTTTCGAACATTCTTATTTACAGTTCAGTCATATTCCTAGGATATCTGACGTGAACAGCTCTGTTGAGGTCACTCCACAGCATCTCTAATGTGTTAGGGTCTGGGTTCTGACTGAGTCACTCCAAAAGGCAAATGGTTGACGGAGAGCAACCCTGACATTATTCTGTATGCGACAAAATGAAGCTACAGATTTGTTTAAGGATCAACTACAAATAACAATACGTAAATTGGTGTAATTTCCAAAAAAAAAACAGATACTCCATGTAAGGGTTCCATAAGGTTTTTGTAAAATGAATAACTTACAGTAAACCATACTATGTACGTCATTGCGATTGGAGACAAAAGGACAGATGATACTTAAGTCTTAGTGCACCCATGACCATTGAGGGTACCGTATTTTGCATACAATAGGTTTGCTGCAATAATTTGTATTTTTCTCTGGTTTCCAAGACAAAGCCAGGATGAAGCTGGTATATTTGCTTCAAATCACTGTTATTTGGATTTGTTTGTATATTTCCGCATCATGATACTACCATTCTAGCACTTAAAAGTATAAACCATAATACTATTTCTATTAATAAAGTTGACTTTTATTAAAGATGTTGTCCCACTTAGACAAACATTACTAGCACGCTCTAGAATGTTAAATAAACTTTAGCAGATGTGTCTTTTTTATTCTTTAATCATATAAAACATCAAAGTTTTAATAGGCTATTTCAGTTTCTATAGCAACAGATTTTGTCTGCTTTTCCGTCACATGACAAGTTTCCCAGACGGAATTTTTTTTTTTTACCTGATTAAAAAAAATAGGTTTTTGGGCATTCAGCATTACAAGAATGATGTTCCAAAATTGTTAAATGCAGTATAGGTAGAAGATCACCTTTAAATAACATTATAGAAAAACCTTTTAATAAAGCACTTCTAAGTTAAAGGATTAAGTACAGCACGGAGACTGCTTATATCAGCCTGCCGACTAATAAATGGACCTGATTGTACAAAAAAAGGTAAATTATATATGCAAATACTTGTGTTAAGAGGTCAAAAGCAGAAGAATCGAAAACAACATCTGCACCCTATTACTACTATTACTGTATTATTACTACGATAATAACCTCGTAGAGTCTATTGTCAATATAGGGTTGATTTGCTAAAAAAAAAACAACAACCAGGGGTCTCCAAAACATCCATAGAGGTACACTTATGTCCCTGACAGACATCCTAATTAGTCAAAAGATGATTTGAGCTACAACAAGCCTTAAAGGAACGAAATTTCACTAAATGCGACAAATGACTTAATCAGGCCTAAATCTTTAAGTAGAACATGGGTCAAAAGGAGGCTATCTACTGTTTTCAATATCTAAATAAGTATTATTTTAAATCAAAATGAATACATACGGTAATTAAAGGGTTTGTGCATTACAATAACTTCTCAAGGGTTAATAAACCTGCAACGCACAGGTATGAGTTCTATTTTTTTCTATTATAAACAGCCCGTTAAAATATTGAATTTGCTTCTCATTTGGAATATCATCACTAGCATTCTGAATGTTGATTTTCGTAGCTTCCACTAGCTAATGGGATGATCTTGTTTGCAAAGACTTGAATGAGAAGCTGCAAAATGAGCAAAGCTCTATATAATTATACCATTACACGCCATTTGCGGTCTCGTAGCAACAAGCTGAAGAATGGAAACGGACTTGCTCTTATCACAACAAGATGTTAAAGCAATTAATATTCATTAGCAACTTCTCCATGTTTAAGAAGCAAGGGACACGGTTTACCTTTCTAAGAGCTGAGTGCAAAAAAAAATCTCTTGAATTGTAAATATGGAGCGTGTGACTAATCTTGACTTCGTACCTGTAGCAAAAAGAAAAAGAAACAGGGAGGAACATGATTGCGTGGAACACACATTATGTACCCGCTGAATGCTGATGAGAGACTAGATGCTAAATCAAATATTTAGTGAGATACTGATGTTTATTCAAGTGCTTGGTATAAACAGAATATTGCCATTTAAATCCAAATTTCACAAGACCAAGAATATATATATATATCAGATAATGAAAATATAAGTAGAGAAAGCTACGGTGAGCAGCAAAGAAAGAGGAAGAGGGGGAATGTCGGACGGTTTATATCCCACTGGTTTCTTGTTTTTATTGGTTGTTTCTAGTCTCTACGTTAACTCTTTCTTTGCGGCTGTTGGTGAGCGTAAAGGAAGATATGCAAAATACTCGCCTCCTGGCTTGCCTTAAAATAAATTCTTGCGGTCTTGTGTTAATACTGCCTTACATCCTTGTTACCCTAGGCACCCTGGTGCATACATCACAAGAAGAACAAAAAAACAAAGCCTCAGGCAGTGACCCTGAACCAGTACGGCCTATGGGACAAATCCAGCTGCCCCTCAGCAGCCTTCCCCTGACTTGTACATTTACAAAAAAAAATAATGCTAGTACCATCATCCATTTAAAACTTTATTATATCAAAACAAGAAATGTTGTGAGTGAGAAAAAGGGAAGATCAAGTACAACTACTAGAAAAACTTTGCAATTATAGCAATCAGGTAAATGAAGGGTCAACAGCAGGAGCTTAAGAGCCCTGTAGCCTGTAGATATTAAAGAATTTCTAATCATGATACTACTTAGCTTTATAGTTTTTTTTTTTAATTTTGTCACTGTACCTCATCACAGGTTAATTATCATCTCACTCTTTAAAAAGGTTTTGTCTGCACTTTGCTAAATACATCTCTAATCTAAAAATAATAAATTATCAACTCAGTGTGATCAGAGAAATCATGTACTTTATTATTTGTACTTTATATAGAACACTTTAATAATTTCCATATAATTCCTTGCAAACTTGCTAAAAACATTTTAGTTTAAAATGCAGAATCGTTGAAGATTGTCAGGTTAATAACCATACCTGGGAACTCTCCGGGTTTGACCTGGAGATCTCAGAGCGAAGCACCGGTTCTCCGGGTCAACACCCAAATTCTCAGGGTTGCGTAATCGGGGTCTTGACATGTCCCATTTCCCGCCCATTTCCCCTTTACATGGGGCTGTTTCCAATGGGAACGCCCATTGACATCATCCACGATGCCCACTGACATCAGTGGGACCGCCCACCGACATCAGTGGGCAGTCCCAGGAATGTTCATAACAGTACAAATGCTGCGCATATGTTGGCTCCTATACCATCGGCATAAGTAGATTAGAAAACAACTGCTCCATGGTAGGCAACATAGCCATGAAAAATTAAGTAGGTCTCACCAAACTTGGGGTACTTAGATGTACAGTAGTGGTGAGCTGAGCAATATAAGGTCATATAGTGTGACAGAATCTGCAACATTTATGCCTTAGATGCGTGTTTACAAATGGTATTCATTGGGTATGCGCTGAATTCTTGCTTTGTTTTGTGTATTTATGGTTCTACGCGTGAAAAACCTAATAGTTGTCAGAAAAAAGTTATGCTTGCACTTCCAAGCATCTTTCTCTAGGCAAAAGAAAATAACAGGTAATCAAAAACAATGCAATAACAGATATATTGACATAGGTGATGGTTAAAAAAGCGCAAACCACCAGCCTGTCGATCACATCTATTGTGCTATTTGCTCCTGATTCCGGCTTGGCTCTTCACCAATATTGGTTCTGGTTCTTCTGCCCGCTGCTAAGTAATTCTGTTGCCCTCGTTGTACCCGTCATTATCAGGACTCATCGGTAGCTGAGTTTCCTGTTGACCGCTAGGGGCAGCCTTCTCCAATTTCTGCAGCAAGGATCCACTTCTAGCCCTGCCCAAAAACTACAAATAGGACTGGAGCCATTATATTTCTGCAGTCATTACCTAAGATGACAATTAGTATTTATGTCACACTTTGGGAACATAGTTTCCATGTTTGAAATCATTTGCCAGATGTAACTGTATCATTAATCAGATGAACCCATATTCAATATTTTCTTGATGTCATAATTTAACTACAACATGCACATTTAGGTTTACAATTTCCATGGTAACAGGCGGGGCAATGATGTTTTAGTTTCATTCAGACCATTGTGATATGTCCAGATGTCAACTTAACATATACTCAAACAACACTTTATTGAGTCACACTGTTAGGACCTTAACTACAAAGTTGGGGTGCCTGATTGAGTGTCTATTGGACATTACCATGTATATAAGAGAAAGATATTATGTATGTATACAATTCCTGCAGACAGCCAAGTCTGTGTGCTACCAGGCTACTCGATACATATCTTTTATGTTTTGGTAAAACATCAGAGGTTTTATCACTTTTATTTCTTAACTATACTTACAAAACTATACTTGATCCTTCACTTTAATAATGTTCTTATAATAATAAGATCTGCCTTCAATGATGTTCCATCTACTCATTTAAATTATATAGCTTAATACATATCAGAGTCAGATAAATATTTTTTCTCTTTAATCCTTAAGTATTTATCTCATGGAGCTCTGATTGACAAGAGTACTTATGTATATATAATGGAAAATTATACAGACACAAATCCATACACAATTAGGATACAAGCTTTTAACGTTTTTCCTGACTACATATGTTACGGAGAGTTCCAAGGTATGTAATTGATATTTTAACTTTAGGGGATCACATCTACAAATGATGGTACAGAAACGTGAACTCTTGATTAAACTTGTTATATCGCATAATAAAGAAGTGTTCTTCATATTAGTCGATATATGTCAAATTTAGGCTTGCCTGAATATCAAAATACATTGCAACAATATAAAATTGCGTATTTCCTTCACGGCACTACATTGCGACTGCTCATTGTTCTTTTTACATATCGGATTTGTCATGCGTTTAATAGGGGCCCTAGACATGACAAAATAAATGATGCTGCTATGAGAAGATCACGTACGCTAATTCATTGGCCTAACGAAGTATAAGTGGAAAAATGGACATTTCAAAACAAAATTCATAGATACATTTATTAACAGTTAAGGAAGACACATATCTATAGTTAACATATGTTAATAGACTTTCTCAAGCTGATGCTAATTAGCTCTCTCTACAATAAGCACATGGAAATTGTGCAGCTGAAAGTAATCATTATTTTTCAAAGAGCTTTGCAGCACCACTGTTTAAATTCATTCTTTAAATAGATCTTACCACCCTATTAACTTTTAACGAGGCAAAAATCCACAACACGTAAGTTATTCATGTCTTGAAGTTTACTGTTGGAAGAAAGGCCTTTTTAATCTTGAAGATGAGTAATCAGTTATATTCAAAGAGCAAGGTTTATATGAGATTGGAAAATGTTGGTTTACAGTATCATACCAACCAACATTTTAGGTGTCCAAATTCGGACACCATTACTGGGGAGGTGTGTGGATGGAGGCAGGTAAGAAGCAGAACCAGATGTGGGGGGGGGGAATTGGGATGGAGCCAGGGGCAGGGGCAGGGTTTACCTGCTGACATCAACCAAACAGCCACCTTGAGTTGGCATTACAAAGAGGCCACTTGGGAGCTGCGAGTTTAAAGCTCACCGGACTGGTCAGAAAAGTTTAGAGGCTCTCACCAACATCCTGCTCACCAGAAGAAGTGGATGGTGCCCCAAAACAAGGACTACTCAAAGGAAAACAGGACACTTGGAAGGTGTGCTTTATAGAATATTAACTAATACACCTAGTATACCTGTGAGTTCAGTAAAGTGTGTTATTTTACCTCCCGGTATTTATCTAAATAAATTGGCAGCATTACATAAGAATGGTGGCATAAATAAATAAATATGGCTCTACAAAATGCTATGTAAATACCTACAAATATACAGAAAATACAGAGAAGGGCTGGCACCTTCTGGCCCATTCAGAGCTTTTTTTAATATTTTAGAGCGGGGTCGTGTAAACTCATGTTCCCACCCACCACGTTTCCACCACTAAGAGGGCCAGCCCAAATCAGACCTGCCCTGTTTCAAGAATTTTGTATACATACAGTACCTATATTTGTATGCTGAATATATCTATCTTACTATGTTTGTACTTAAGGTGATAAAAATGTACTACCGGTGAATAGAGATGAGTTCACATGCTTAGCTGGATCACAGCTTTTGGGTTTCTCAACCGTCAAAAAAATTCCCGCTATGGGATTCACAGCTCACTGTGACATTAATCTTTTTTTTTTTCTTACTAAGAATAATATGTATACTGTATACTGTGATATACAAGTACTTTTTTTATCATGAAGTGTGAAGAAGCAGTGTTACAGCAAGAATAAAAAGCTCCTTCTCGCAATTCACAGATAAAGGGCTTGAGTTGAGAAAAAAACGTTTTTTATTATGTCTTTTTTATTAGCCTAGACCTATTTTCTCTGCCAATGCTCTGATGCAGGACAGATACTAGACAAGCCCTAGTCCCTCCGCTGCATTCTTGTCTTTGTAAGATAAGAAAATGCTGCTGCATGCACATGCAGTATTTTTATAAGAGCCATAATTATATTTTACTGTAACGAACTGAAAAAAAAGGTGTCCATGAAACTTTACAAGCCATGCCACAAGCAAGGCTGTTGATAATTTATTGTACAGTTCCTCAAGTGGGAGAAAGGGAAATAAAGCCATTCAGCCTACTGTACGATCATTTTGCTTCGTAGAGGGATGCAGCAGCTCATGAATTCCAAATGAGACTTTTATAGCTCAGTACAGCAAGTGGATCTGACCTCTTTTTCAAGCAGTTATTCTTTGTAAGAAAGCTGGAAAAGCACTACTAAATTATTGTGCTTGGTTCAACCCTTTACTATGTAGAACGTGAATCTCTTATGTTACATTAATTTGAGTTTCTAGAAGCAGCCTGTGCATAATGGTGTCACAGCTGAAGGTGCAGCTTAGGTCAGGAGTCTCTTTTCAGGGACAGGTTCAGGCTCAGAACCCTGTGTGCAGGTAGGTATAGATGTGTCTGGTTGCAGACGGCTGTCTGCTGCAGCTTTAGGCTTCTTCCTAGGCGCCATCTACAGGAGCAGGACTGACAGACTGAGGAACTGGCAGAGACTGTGAAGGCAAATTGTGGTAGACTGTGATGAGACACAGGTAAGAGATATGAGATAAGATAAAAACAGGGTCAATAATCCAAATGTAGTACCATATCAGGAGTCCAGAGCCAGTGGTCAAAATTAGAATGCACAGATCAAGCAAGAATAACCTGACTATTATGTTTTCGTCCACGCCTGCCACCAGCTCTGCCTAACCCATGAAAACTGAAATCACTCCTCACAGACATTTCCATAAGTTTTGTACTCACTGGTGAAAATGAAAACCAAAAAAACCTACTGAAGAATTTCACACAGTCAAATGCCAGATTTTGTCACCATTATTTATCAATTAATTAATTATCTTAATTAAACATCTCTACTGTATTTGGGAACAGATTTTAAATTTATACAACTGAAAAAAACTATCCCAGTAAAGTACCTGATTTTGTCACCAATATTTATCTATCAATACGAAAAGATATAAAGATAATAAAGTGTTTTTTAAGTTGTCAAGAAACTAGAGGTTTGGCTGATGGCGTAAATGAGGAACTGTCCTAATTAACTAAACTCTACTCAGAAACAGTATATATTTAATAAACAACTAAAACACGCTGTGTGCAAGCACAGTGAAATATCTTTTTTGTCAGAAATATTTTTGTTTTGTGTTGACCAAAAACTAGAGGTTTTCCCTGAAAAAAAGACCTTAAAAACTGATGGAACAAAATGTCTGCTTCAAATAAACTACTATTAATGAAGTTGTAGTATGATAGATGAGCAACGAGTATCAATTTCAGCCTCCCCTAAGCTTATTGTCACTGCTTCACACTTTTCAGTTGTAACTGCTATAGACAGGTTAAAATGTCACTTAAACACTTATATATCAAATGCTTGACCCTTCCTTTTGTAATTCATGATTAGTCAGAGTGAAAAAAAAAGTATGGAAACAAACTCCACAGGTTGTTGAACTTATCAGTCACCTTCCATTTTTTTGGCTACTTCTACCTATCAGCCATTGGCTAAACGAATGATGAATCTTACCGAAATTCCGGTCCTTTTGCCATTTGTTTTTTGGCAGTTTCATCAGGGACTCGCCTGATTATCGGATATTTGTATGAACACACAAAACAGCCAATTGCGATTAAAAGTCTGTACAGATTGGAAGGCACAAGTCTAGTTCACATTGTGAAATTCTTACAGAATAACATATTGTACAGAGTTGTGATGGTAAGTAGCTAATATTTTATAATTACGATGAATATGCACCTGAAGTAACTTGTAGCATTATCATATATAGTTTTTTTTTAAATACTAAGGAGAATTTGAAGGTTGTGTAGACAACAAAAATGCTCAGATGTTCTAGATCTCACAATATTGACTTTGAGTTGGTTTTGTCTGTGTGTTACATAAGATTGTAGTTATCAGTTATATGAAAAACATTGTAACAAATAGTTTATCTACATAATTTCTCATATTACGTTTAATGTTGGTACGTTGTAGAATTATTTTGCTCACAAGTAAAAGTACTCAAACGTCTATCTCAAAATTTGCTTAAGCCCTGGCGACCCCTGTAACCACTTGTTTCTGTCAGTACCACTACAAAATTGCTCAGAAAGGGCCCTTCTGGGTGTGGATTTATAAGAGTGTGTGAACATAGAGGTGGATGTGTAAGTGTGTGTGAGCATGGTTGTATAAGTTGTGTGAAATGGAGTGTGTTAGCATGAGTGGTGTGAGAAAGAAAGATGCTAGAAAGAGTGTTTATGTAGGTTTGTGAGTATGAGTATGAGTTCGTGTGTAACCATGCTTAAATTTGCGTAAGCAAGTTTACATATGTGTGCCATAATGTATGTTGGGGTAGGGCAAGGATAAATGATGGCACAGACAAGCTGTTTGGGAGAAAAGATGGCACAGACAGGCTATTTGGGGCACTGATAAGCTGCTTGGGGCAAAGGTGGCACTCACAAGCTGTTTAGGAGCAAAGAAGGTAATAACAAGCTGTTTGGGGGCAAAGGTGGTACTGTGGTACATGTTGCTTGGTAAAGTTGGGGGCCCCTGGTGGCCACAGTCTCTACTTTTCATTTCACGTACAATCATGATTATAATATGGTTAAATATGGTTTTCTAGTGTTATTTCCCAGAGAATCGCTCCATGCAGCTAAGTTAGCTCCGAACCATCATTAAAAAGCCTAGGGTGGTAGTTTTACTAAAGCTGGGGGTATTAGATTGTCCGCGCTACAAGACAGAGGTCTCCTGTCCAAATATATGAATATACTATATACCTCCTCCTGTGTTCTTATCATGGAATCACTAACTAGATGTGATAATTTTAGGGAGACCTAAGTTTTGTATTAAAAAAACATGAATATTATTTTAAGATGAGATGTGATTTTTTTCATATGGTGTGCTATGCTTTAATTACATCACATAGTCTAAAGATTTGTTCGCCTCTAAACTAAGCCAGTGACTAAGTAATTGTCTGTGGGTCTGTGAATTTGGTTGTAATAGAATTAAAAGGCTTAAATATTTTTAATGCCAATAGAATTAACGCCAAAGACCCATACGTTGCTCCATTAGCAATGTACAAATCTCTCTTGCAGGTCAGCTCTGTGAACCAGTAATTAATTTCAGCTTTTTCTGATCTGGCTTTCAGACTGAACATTCTCTGTAGAGCTCGGAAATGGAAACAGAATGTCTGACTTCATTGCAATCATCAAGCAGTCCTTTGCAATAATGCTGACTAGAAACTAGAATTGTGCTTCTTTTGCAAAGACTTTGGGATCTATTCACTAAATAAAACACAAAATCACACACACTTTAATTATAATGAAAAGCTAAAACAATAAATGGAACCCCCTCCAAACAGAAGGACAGGGTAATGCTGAAACCTTCAGAAATAAGAGATTTATATTGGAAGATTTAATAACCGCACTTATCAAAAGAAAGATCTTAAAAGAAAAAAAGAAAAATTTGCAGTATCAGAATTAAGTCGTCAGTGGATTAAGGTATGAGATCCCCAGAGACAATATTTTATGTTTTAACAGGCACATGCTTAAAAAATGACAGTTCCAGGACTAGATAATAACATGGCAGTTATAAATTAGATTTTTTTAAGAAATATGTATTTAATTCAATGCCAAAAAAATTAACTCCTTGTTGTATGTATGCATCCTCATGTAAAAAAGTGGCTCAATCATATCACGGTTAAAAACACCTACCCGATTGCGTTTATTACCAAGCTTTTCCTGACCTTGGCTTGTCTTTTGGTATACACTCCTGGATCATGATATGGCTTTGTTAGCTTGGTTATTACAATAAAGATGGTTCCTGGTCCCTAACGATGATAAGTTAATGCTGGTTCTGATAGAAAGGTGTCAGAACACACAGTGCATCCCGGTTTGTTGCATAAGGGGCTGTGTAGCCACGGGCCAGTCATTTTCTTTTACATCACCTGGATGGCCAGGTTGGTCACTTACCTGGAGAACACATGGCACCAGGATGCACTATGGCAAGAAAGCAAGCCAGTGGCAGCAGTGTGATGTCCAAAAGAAGGCAAAAAAACCCTACTTGGGGCAATTTACCAATTATGCCACAACACGGAAAATGTTCCTTCTTGATTCCATAGATGCTCCCTGGATACACTTACTAATACTACTGTCCTTTTAACGGTTTTAGCCCTTTATGTTGTGCTTAACCATAAAAGCAACCACACCTTTCTTAAAAATATCCACATAGTTAGATTTATCTCTAGAAGGAAATCAATCCAAATAGTACAAAAAAATAAATAAAAAGAAAACCACATATACATATAAAACCAAGGTAGTTTAACATCCCATATTGTTCCCATTTGGGCTTATCAGGAACACTGGGCAGCAGCGACAGAAGTGGAGGGGAGACCAGTATGCAGGAGAAACAGGCATGGTATTTAGATAATCAGTACCAAAAACGAAGTCAAGGAGAAGCCAAAAATCGGTATACAGGTGTAGGAGCCGTTTAGTCGCCAAGGCCAAGGAGGAACCACAAGGATAAACGTAGGCAAGCCGGGTCTGGTACACAAAGAGTCAACAAATAGAGGAGTCAAGGCAAGCTGGGTCTGGTACACGAAGGGTAGGTAAGTAGAGGAGTCAAGGCAAGCCGGGTCTGGTACACGAAAATAATCAGCAAGAGAGAGCACTCAGAAGGTACGTATGGGAAGCACAATAACTGAGCACTGAGCAAGGCTCAGTGCTCGTGTTTAAACTTGCCGCTCGGCTACGCCCCGCCCCTAGGGGCAGGACAGTCTCCGAGCGTGCACTCAGTGTTCCCAGAATGGGAACAATAAAGTTAAGCTAGAGGGCGCACGCCCCTAGCAACACACGCCGGAGGAAGATCAGAAGACGGATGCCGCGGCGATGGAACCCGTACCCGCGGATAGCGGGTATTCCGGTGAGTCGCTGCGGCGAATCCTTACTGCTGGACCCTGACAGGGCTAAACCTAGGGTGGATGTTGAATCTATGTTGAGCACCAACATTTGCAATTCTCCTATAACTGTATATGAAGAAAAATGAAAAATGTATTCTTGTTGACAACCATGTTCTTTTCGGGCATCAATTGTCTACGGAAGAACACATTAGGATAGTTTTGAATATTAATTGAATTACGTGATGCGAGGTCAGGTTTGAAAGGCCGACCAGCTTTTCAAGGATGCACCGTTAGACTTAATTAGATCCCTAAGGCTCTCAACCACTTGTTACACATTGGTTAATAATCAATGCAAATTGTCTGAGCAACTTTTAACAACTCCACAGCTCCGTAAGATGCACACAATAGAAACTTATGATGCTACTTCACGCTTTTATTCAGTCAATTAATCCAGATATCTTTTTAGTCAATGCTCTTTGGAAAAAATATTCATAAAGGCAAGGGAATATACAGCTCTAATTGTACTAAATAATTAGGTATTAAATACATAAGTGGATACAGCTGCCACTAGCTATACGCTTATACTGCTATAGCTGGTACAGTCAATCCAAAAAAATAAAAAGATAAGTTAAGGATTTATAACTAGTTAAATCAGCCTTATATGATAGGATAGGTGATTTCAATGTTCCCCAAAATGGAAATTGCTTGCAGTTTTTTTAAAAAACAAAAATAAATAAAATAAAAAAACAGGAATGCTCAATTATAATACTCTTCTATTATAGAGTCATCTCATTGGTTTATTCACCAGAACCAGGAGTTGCCAATTCAACGTGCTGACTGCATAAGGATGGGCCAAATCCAGACAGCTTCTCTTGCCAAAGTGGCTGAGATGGCCCAATACAATGCATGCTTAATGTGGAGAGAATTATTTACCTCACATGTTATGCATTATGCAGGGCTAGCTGAGCTAAACTTATTGGGACTAGCATGTCATGAAAAGTTATTTCTCCTAAACTCTTAAATCTGCAGCTTTTCTCTTTGGGGGTTATTCACAAGATAGAGTATTAGAAGATAGTTTGCACGACAGTTGTGGCTTTGAAGTCCCCCGCCATGGGCAATGCCAGGGATAAATCAAGTTCAAGCTCCCCTGCCTCTAATTTAATTTAAAAAAGAGGTCCAACACCATATGACCGCATTGGCAGAATCTTGCGATTCAGCTGAATACCAGAGAGGAGCACAGTATGCACCTAGATGTCACGTGAAATGATGTTTACACACTGCATCTCTTGGCATGTACAGGTGAGGCTACTACAGAATCAGCCATGATGATCAATGATGTTGGCAATGTCATCACTCAATATCGCCCCCCCCCGGCCTAGAAAAGTTTCTGTGGACACCCATGTCCCCACTTTACTCTTCATCATGAAATGCAAACTCTAACAAGTTCCTCCAGGCCAAGGCAGGCCAAGCTTTTCCTGCAGCAGAAGCTCACTAGAGCTGGTCCTTTTTTTTGCACAGTGATGTCCTAAAATACAACTCTCCTGCAAACTTTTCTACCAATTCCCCCTTCAGCAAATAAACTCCTTTGCCTTTATTCTGTAAGAAAAATACAGAAATTCATTTTCACAAAATGTCTGAAGTTTATAGCGATATAGTCAAAATTCATAATCAAAATAGGTGATTTAACTTCCGAAAATGAAATGGCTGCATATTCCCACCAAGATCTCTTAGCCATGAGAATTATTATTATGATGTTCATGCTGTTTCGGTAAAATACAGTATTTTGCAAGGGCTACACTTGAAAAAGGGCTACGCACAAAAATATTTACATTATATCCATATATGATAGCTACACTTATCAACACTACAAGACTGATTGTGTGATTTGTCTGAAATGTTATGTATATTTTGTTTTTATAATACCAAGTTAATCTGATCCCTAGACTGAATGAAACGTAGATATTTTTATATATTTAAGAATTTTGCATTTTGTAACATGGTATGAACTTTTCAAATAGGCCCATCAGATTTATAGCATGATTATGTGAACTAAAACATTTCTAATTCAAAAATTCTAATGACAATGAGTTATTTTTTAGTAATTTTGTCTTATCTTGTCATCATGATAGCACATTTTAAGTGCGATACATGTTTAGACCATATCATTAGGCATCAGACATAACTATATGTAGCTGTCTTCCTCATTTGGGGGGGTAATGATTACTTTAAAACATAAAGCCAGCTCTGTTGCTATGAAACTGAAGGAAATGGCAGCAAGTGTTCTACCTTAAATTAACTATCATCAGAACAGATGGCAGGTGTGAAAAGACCTGAAACATAAAAGCTGTTATCTTTTGACAAGAAAAATAGAAGCCAGTGAAATAAATGAAATAACTCTTGTTATAAGAACATTATCGAATGGGGGAAATCTTAAAAAAAAAGTAAATACACACACATATATATATATATTATACATATATGGCATAATATGGCCTTCTTGAGAAAGGATCATTGAGAGCCGAAACGTTGGACCTTCACCAAGTCAATACATTTTATAAAAAGAAGACCCGCTGAGTGCATCACCTTTATTTGCTGTAAATATAATATACGGTATATAATGCTAGCAGTTTTAGCAGCTAATCTGCAAGAAGTTTTCCAAATCTCCTGATTCTGGTAGGCTCTATTAGCAGGTTATTTACATATGGAGAATAAAAGCAAGCAGATGCTTTTGGGTTACTGATATTACTATATTAGGTATATGACAGCAGGCTACTACTGCCTGGGGGCAGACACTTAGTGGGGTCACACTTTGTCACTACATTAGAAGTGTGGTGGAGCATGTATATGCCTGAGGGTCTGGATCATACAACGGTACAATACCTTTACCAAATCAGAACCGAACCTTTACCATGTAACTGATATTTCCTGGAGGTTTAGACTGTACTGATATTTATCAATACTTTTCAGTCAATGTTTTAGTCAGTATAAATGTGTACGCGTACTTGTGTAGGCATTTGTTTGTGTGAGTATGGATGTGTAAGTGTTTGAGGGGCAAAGGCTGGCCTGCGTGGTCAAATCCAGCAGACGAGCTACTGTAACTCAAATTTCTGAAAAAGGTTAATGGTGGTTCTGATAGAAAGGTGTCAGAACACACAGTGCATCGCAGTTTGTTGCAAATGAGGCTATGTAGCGCAGACCAGTCAGGGCACCCATGCTGATCCCTGTCCACTGCCGAATGTGCCTACAATAGTCGGATGAATCACGTTTTCATTTATTATGCTGTACATGGCCGGGTGCTTCACTTACCTGGAGAACACATGGTAAAAAGATGCATCCACAGAGGCCCCACCTCGCAACTTACAGGACTTAAAGAATCTGCTGCTAATGTCTTGGGCTAAATACCACAGCTTCAGAGGTCAGGTGGAGTCCAAGCCTCGATGGGTCAGGGCTGTTTGGTGGGAACAGGGGGACCTACACAATATTAGGCTGGTGGTCATAATGTTATGGCTGATCGGTGTAAATTATGGTGGGAAGGAATATGGTGATGAGGGTATGAATATGGATAATGATTGTGGTTGGGTGTTGGAATCAATTAGAATGTTGGGAGGTATGATGATGGCCAAGGACAGCTCTACACCAACACATAAATACATACAGCCACTATAACACCATAAACCTACATACATATATGTCCCTCTAACAAAATACACTTACATATACATACACACACCACTCCAACATCATACACTTACACATACATACAAACACAGCCCCTCCAACACCATGCACTCATACAAACATACACATAGCCATTTTCCACCATGCACCTACACGTGTAAACATAAATGCATACACACATGCACACTTCTGAAACTATACATCTACATGCATGCACAGCCCCTCTAACACACCCACTCTCTCTAATAGTCCATGCAGCTCACATATCTCTGACTCTCTCAGCCTTTCTCTTTTTTCTTTCCATTTTTAGCTCTAATTTGTTTTAGGAGAGCTACAAGTTTAATTGCACTGTTTATTACCTACTGTGAAAGTAATTGCTCTCTTTTAAATAACTTTGTTTTACTAATTTATTTAAATACATTTGAAAATGATTAATTTTATACGTAACATGTTTTTTTCGTATTGTATGAACCATAAAATGGCAAAATTAAATATGGGTCTGGTAGTCAATTATTTCCAGAGCTCATTTTAATTCTCAGTCCAGCACTGTTGTCTGGCATTCAGTTATTTCCAGGGCTGGTTTTAATTCCCATTCCGGCCCTGTTGTCATGTATAAAAAGGTATTGAGAAATTAAGTGAGGAATGTATAATTTGTCCTCAGTGTCAATGGAGCGCAACTCTGACACCGGTTCTTAAAAAAGGACATTATAGAAGCTGTAAAAAGTGCAAAGGTGGGCTACAAAATTAATAACAGGAAGGGAACACCTTAGTTATGAAGAAATGCTAAGAATGTATTTACACTAGACAAAAGGCATCTTAAAATGAATATGATGCAATTATACAAATACGTATGAAGGGAAAAATCACTCTATAAAGGTCTGTCCCTTAATAGGTCTGTGCAAAATGGCAAGATTTTATCCATTTAGATTTGAAGAAAATAATTTTCTTCTAAAGGAGTAAAAGAGGTTCTTTAGGGTAAGAACAGTAACAACATGCAATTCACTACCAACAGATGTTGTTCAATCAATGCCTATCAATCAGGGCCGGCCCTACAATGGAGCCGACTGGGGCAATTGCCCCAGGCGGCACTTTAGAAGGGGCGGCACTTTGCTGCCCCAAGCGTTTTTTTTGGTTGTTTGTTTTGAAGCGGAGGAGAGAGAGAGGGGCGCCGAGTTGTTTTTGCTTACCCGCTCGGCGCCCTCTCTCTCTCCTCTGCGGCGAGTCTCCCTGTTCAGTCTCGGTGCCGGCTTGTAATGATGAGCGCCGGAAGTGGCGTCAGTTTCCGGCGCTCAGCATTACAAACCGGCACCGTGGCAGAGCAGGGAGACTCGCCGGCAGGACTCTTTAAAGGTAAGTACCGGGGGGGGGAGAATAATGGTGTCAGCGAGGTTTAAAATGTTGGCGGGGGGGGCGGCATTTTAAACTTCGCCCCAGGCGGCGTTAAGTCTTCGGCCGGCCCTGCTATCAATACAGGATGGATGATTTGATATGAATAATATACTTGGATTTAACAGATTAGAGGGACCCACTTAGTTTTAGCTTGTTGGTCAAGTGAAAAATAAGATTATACTGCATATCAATAGCAGGTATCAATTGCTAGCTACTAAATTCTGGGGTATGTTGTCACAGTAGCTGGAGTTCCAGGTGTTTAGTCAGTTTATAATGACAAATGAGTTACATGTACAATTTACAATCTTGTTACCACGCTAAAATGCAGCATGATATGTAGACGTTATTTTTTTTTTTTTTTTACATCAAATCGTGGTTAGCTCTACAATTCATTTTACATAAGGACATACAGTTATATTTAACTAACGAATGCTTACATCAGCTGGTTCCAGAAAATGCGTGTCCAAATAAAGATTAAATTGTCCCCCAATCACCCGGTATTGTTTATTATGGAATGCAGCAATCTAGTTTACCTGCTGTGATATGTATGCATTGCAATTATAGCAATTAACTTTTCATCAAGCTGTAATTAGACACAATAATTAGTTCATGCATATTTCTCTTTTAATTGATCTTTCTTGTAAATGTGAAAGCGGTACATTGCGGTCTTTTTCTGGATTTTCTACACCTGTTGGCTTTGCTTAGTTCTGCCTGATGTATTAATATACAGCCTAATTTGACACTTGGTTAGATGAAAACCTGCAATTTTGCCCCAGGAAAAAAAGCTTTAAAGGTATTTCAAGTAAAGATCAACTTGACAGATATGTCTGTGGCTATCAGACAATGGAAAGTTAGACAGCAAAATGCAGGCTCTAGAGAGGTCTGTGAAACCTTAGTGGGTGTCATCAGTTCACATACAACATATTTATAGATGACTTAAAGTACCTTTGCAACATTATTTATCAAATATTTATTGCTCCTCTACAAATATATTGTCTGGATAATATAATATGTACAGCGAGGCACACATTTACCACATGGGGGGGGACGAAGAAGCAGAAGGAGAAGAAGAAGTTACATGATCCAACCTTGAGACTTATTCAATATTAACCATTTAACAATCCATCACTATTCTATTATAGTGACTCTCTAGTTATAATAAACTTCTCAAACCCATAGATTCTGAATTAACTCACCAACCATATAAGTAGGGATTCCACATGATTAGTAAAGCAATAATCGTTTGATGTTTTCAGTCATAAAAGTGTATACCTTTATTATTCTATTAACTCAATGCAACTTTGACATATTTTTGTTTTTCAAAATATGATTTCTTTGCATTGTTATATTATTAGTGGATATTAGTTTTACAGCAGAAAATAATCCCAAGATTCAAAAAACAAATCTTTAAAATCACCACAAAGGAAAAAACAGTCTAACGATGTAAGAAAAGAAGGAAAAATCCTATTGCTACAACGCATAACTCACAATATGACAAAAACCTCTGCAAACGCACCAGGGAGAAACTCAGGAATTACCTGATCCACTGAGTATAAAAAAAACACTCAACATGAAAAGCAATCCCTGTTTCAGAATCTGTAGAAAATGAACACACACATGGCTGGACAAGTGGAATAAGAAATTCAATATTTCAAGAGAAAACAACAGAGATCTTTTCAGGAGGAAAAATAAGAAACTTAGCAGACTTTTCCAAAATTTCAACAAACACAAAGAGGAGCGAGCGATTAGAATCACTGCAAACAATAGAGTATCTGAAACAACCAACAGCCTCACTGCTAACTCTCACTACAATAGGGAGCTCAAGAATTATAAATATTTCAGATTATGAACTGTCCAAACCTGAGATATCCGTTCTTTTGTCGAAAACACTAACAAGACACCTTTCTTTAAACACTTAAACAGATTACAAACTGCTTATACAGAATACATGATACAATGCACCAAATGTAAAGTAGGGTGTTACATTGGAAAAACCTCCCAGCAAATAAATGAAAGGATGAATCTGCACATATTCCATTAACCACCACTTTACCGAAACAGGTCACTCCATACATAACCTCAAAATGAAAATGTAAAAAAACATCCAAGAAAGGCACTTCAAGCCAAAATGATACATTTTTACAACTGCAAAAATACTTGTCCTGATGTGGATTTGAGTTTATTAGCACATTATCAAAGCTTTCTCTAACCTGCCCTTGATTCACAGCTGACAATTTTACAAGCTAACCCTTCTCCTCTCACCCTTTCTATTCTCCTTCTGTCTTTGCAGTCTATAGGACTGGAGCCTGACTATTTATGACCCTCCTAAGTTTTCTATCTCTGTGTATTATCTCCCAAGTTGTTTTAACCCCTGTTTCAACTCACACCTACACCAGTATCAGGACTTGTGAAATTTTAACCTGTGTGTTTTACTTTGCAGGTCAGAAATGCCTTGACTTGATAAAGGAAACTCCCAAAAGCTTGTCAAAATACTATTAGTCCAATAAAAAAAGGTATTACAAGATTCTGCAACATTTGCAGTTCACATGGGAAAGAGTTGCCGAAAGTATATATATATATATATATATATATATATATATATATATATATGTTTATATGTATATATAAACAAAAAATGTATATGTATATGTATATGTTACATATTAAGTTGTGTATAAAAAGATTTTCTGAATTAACTGCAAAGAGAAAACTCCTGTAGGTTTGTACCAAAATGAAAAAGGCAAAGACAGAATAATTTGTGCGTTGACAATTTTGTAATTACAGAGGATAAAAGACTTAACTGTGGGGAAAATGATTTCCTAAATACACAGGTTGTATGTGACATCTGAATATATTTCAAAAGTCATTATATTCTTCAACAAAAAGAAATTGAGTCTGTTGCAAAGGCTTGGTGTGTCTGAAAGGCAATATGACACATTGGCAACAATACCTGTTTTGGCAGGCCTTTGTTTCCAATGTAGCTACGTCATATCATTTACCCACGTGCAGAATTTCTAAGACTCACCTACACATTTTAAAGCCTGAATATAAGACTATCCTATAAGAAAAAAAGTTTTACTAGTAAATATTAATTCACATGTAAACAATGTTTTCATGTTTAATAAAAACTATGATTGAGAAAAATGCATTTTTTGTTTTGATTTCCTATTATTTGCCTACCTGCCCCAGTTATGCACATCTGCCCCCGATATGCCTTATACCCCCATATATGCCACTCTGCCTCTCAGATATGCCTTATAACCCCTATATGCCACTCTGCCTCCCAGATATGCCTTATAACCCCTATATGCCACTCTGCCTCACTGATATTCCTTTTAACCCCATATGCCACTTTGCCCCTATGATATTCTTTTTAAGCCCCTATATGACACTGTGCCTCCAGAAGGGCCTTATACCCCCATATGCCATTCTTACCCCCCCTCAACTTACCAGTGCATTCCTAGACTTGTCCCCCATGCTTCAGATTCCTTGGTGTGTAGTGGTGGCAGCCGGTGAAGGTCTGCATGATGCTTCTATGAATGAGCACCGGAAGGTCATGTGACGCTGGCGCTCCAGCACTTCTGGCACAGACCTCCACCGGCTGCCGGAGAGGAGGATCCAGGTCCCCTGCAGCAATGTGGGGGATCTGGATCTTAGTCTTGTAGTCAAACCTATATTTGAGATCTGATTAGAAGACTACCTTGTATATTTGCTCTGAAAAAAAATCTTATTATTATTATTATTATGGTATATTACTTATTATACCCTGATGCATCTTCATACCAAAGTGAAGCACCATTGTTATGGTGACATGGTTAGAGACAGGGCTGGAAGTTGGACCAACCACCTGCCTCGAGCCACTTTGTGATGTATTCATATTGCGATCAATTTCACGGCCTCTAACTTCCCTAACCATTCCATGAGTCCTGCTGCCTTGTGACTGTTCACTTAAAATGGGACACTTGGGTGGTATGAATGTTGACACATATATGATTTGAATATCAGGAGAAACAGTGTTTGTGCTACATTTCAAAACAATAGCAGCAATTTACATTTTTAAAGGTTGTGAACAAACATTATCCTTCATAAACTCTATGACACAGTCAAATGAGCACTGCAAATCTTTTCTTCCTGCAGATTGTAATTGCTGTCCGATTCACATTTGGCGGATACCAACATATCTAAAAAAGTACAGATATAGTGCGGCCCCTGGTCTTAAGAGATCGGCTGATATAAGATATGGCAAGCCACCAGAAAACAAGATACCCCACCAACGTGAAGAGTAAGTTTGTAGCAATTACAAGTTCAACTCTATGGTAGAGTAGGGCAAAATGACTGTAAGAAGGTGTAAGAACTACAAAGAACAAATGTTATCAGTTAGTTACTCTTGAATGCCAGAATGACTAATAAATTTCCTACTTAAAGATAGGTAGAGATGTAGACAGACTGTATGTAGATATTATGTAGATATTATTTTAATGAATGGTTTACCAGCATGCTTTTCTTGTATTCTCGTGCGTAACATCTATAGGTATAAACACTCTTAATATATCATTATGGGAAAATCATTGTATGTTAGTTTCATGTTTTTAGGCAATTATTTTTTTTCAAGTATCCAACAAAGCATATTGAGTCCTGTGGCGCAGAAAAATGTCGCCCCATGCAGTAAGAACATAAATCCTATGATAATGTGTTTAAGATAAATGCTTTTTACCGAGCTAGGTTCCTAAAATTGTAACATGGATTGTTTCAGTCACACAAATCCTTCAGACCTCTCATTAAGAACCTTTTATCAACATGTTATCATTTCTAAATATTGTACTTCTATTCAAGGATGATGTATATAAAAGAATGACCTAAGGAAGAAACTGCAGCTGCCCTCTTCATTCATAGTCCGATGAGTCTTGCCACTGATTGGCTGCTTACATCAGCACATTTGACCTATTTTTCTCTGGACACTATGGACACAGACATGACAATGCATTAAAGCTAGGACAGAGATAAAACATGGGTTCTAAAAAAATATTAAAAGATTTGTGAAAAGCTGCCCCACGATGATCAAATGCTAATTTTAAGCTGCATAAGGGTTGCTAATGACAAGACTGTGGGAAAGGGCTACATTATTATGTTCTCTTGTCATCTCTGATTTTGATATCCTTGGGAGAATCAGTAAAATAAAAGAAGACAGGGAATAATTTTCATTGCATAGTGAGGTCTGTAACCACCTGCTTATGCTTTATGGGAAGCATCCAGCAGTGCTTGTGATTATCATGTCATATTTCAGAGCCTGTCAGGGTCAGCTGTCTTTTCAAAATTGTGATGTGTCCATACATTATTTTTCTCATAGCTATGTAAAATTATATGCTATAATAAAATAAATCAGTTCTAAAATATCCCAAAGATAGACACTGGGCTAAGGTATTCTTAATCTTGGAGATGATATTTCTTTCCAAAGTACAAATTTCAAACAAGAAATGCACTATGGTTACTTTGAATATTATATTGACAATATTTCATTATATATAATACACAGTAGTGCATGAGGCCCAAAATCATTTCAGATTAACTTTTTATTTCATTTTTGGCTCAATCGTTTCTGGTCAACAAATTCCATTTCCTGCCCTTTAAGTTCAGAGTGCATTCTGGGGGCTTTTTTTTAGTCTGAAACAAAAATTTTTGCCTCTGTCCCTGAATCCTGTCTGTGCCCCCAGCACCCCCCCCGCCTTGTATCTGCCCCCAACCTGCTCACTTACCTTCTCCAGTCGTTCTCTGGTCTCCTCTGATCTCTCTCTGCTGATGCAGTAACCATGCTGACCAGGAGTCAGGAGAATAGAGGAGGGAGCAGTAAGCTAGACAGTGTCTTTCTGCAGAAAAACAAAAAATAGGAAAATATGGAGGGGCATGTAGTGCATACACACAGTGTTTACAATAGAAGCTGTCCTAAATTATAGTATAATCCTTGTTTGTCTGTAGAGGTAAATTAATGTACAACTTTTCTTACAGGTACTGAAATGTTTAATTGTAAATTGCATATTTATTATGCTCCCCATTATTGTTTTAATGTAAGAAACTTTTACTTAAGGAACTTACTTTAATGATAGGGTGATTGATATGTGGCACAGCCTCCCAGCAGCAGAAGCTTGAGGTCCACAAAAACTCTGAGAGTTTTTCCACCTCTCTTTTATAAATTGCTGTTTTAGTTAGGATTTTTTAAAATATGATTAATCTGAGGAGGGATTAGGAGTATAGATATCAATGGAATTGCAAAGGTTAACTGTAGCCTTCTATGCACTTGATTTCCTGGGGGGGGGGTTGCATTTGCTCATACTTAATAAGCAGCACCTGTTACAATTATTGGACTCTGCATGCTTAACACATTGAACCTTAAACACATTTTCTGAGAATGCTTCCAAGCCTGCTTGTCCCCAGAAGTCCCAGAAAATGTGTATGAAGAAGAGATCACTCATCTATAGCAGACAAATGAATGAACAAAACGTAATGCCATTCTGGCAGTTTTGCCTTTAGTTTTGTGCAGGAATAGATGAGAATAAGAGAGAATGTCACAGTAACCAAAAAAGAAAATCTCAAAACCCTATTCCAATACCTATTACCATTAAGCAGATCTCAAAGTCAATACAAAGCTTATGACGATATAAACATCTGAACCTACAAGAACAATACATGAAATTATATTCCATTAACTAGGCCATTACAGAATGATATAAATGAAAAGGAAACGATATATAAACCAATTAACAATGCATTATCACAATTAGCAAAATTCATAAATGAAAAGATTCAATGTAAATACAAATTAATTACTATTACTCAATATTAATACAAATTAAATACAAATCAAAAAGGTGGGTATGATGTGTCATGCTATAGTGCAAAACACGTATATCTCCTGAGATATATTTTTTAAAAATATAAATGAAACATGTATCCAACTGGAATCAATATAAGGCAGTATAGCAAGACACATCACACACTGAATTTAACCCCTGAGGTGCACGAGTAGATAAATGAAAAATCCTAAATACTTCTCGCTGATTTAAATGTTCTAAAATACTACCTCCCCCTGAGTATCTACATATTTTTTCAATGCCACAAAAGGAAAAAAAATGCAAATCACCCCAATTGCAATAGGAAAAAAAGTCTACCAATAGGTAAAGTAAATGTGCTATAAGGCCTCAGATCCTGAGGCCTTATAACACATTTATTGGTTATATAATTAGTTGTTGGTTGAAGCCAGCACCCTTACTTGTATTATTTACAGAATATAATATTTATTTTACAATGTTCTCCTTTTATAATTACCCATAAACATACCCCACAACAGTCAAGGTTTTTGGGCAGTAGACGTTATGGGTTGGTTAGGGATATCTTCTGATTACTCTTGACTGGCCCAATGAAGCATAGGACAGGCCTCCACTGCAGCTCCCACGTGCAATTCTGAGGACAGTAAAGTGACTAGTTGTTAGAACAGGTGGTGGTCCTACCCCAGACCTTGCTAACTGTGTCCAGGGCTGGCCATGCCCCTCTCCACCTCTTGCCACTCTCCTGACACAGGTGTCCAGCTGAGAGATACTTTCCTAGAGAAGAACTGGCTCACAGTACGAGGAAGGCAACAGTTTCGTCCAGGGAGCTTCTGTTAGTCCCCTGACTCCTATTATAAGACTCCTAGATTTTTTTGAATACCATGAGTTTATCAATTTAGTTTATAGGTTCACTTGGACAATCATGTGCACTCATTTATTACAGAAACATACCTCTCTACTCCTGTTTATTATAATTAGCACCCAGCCTATCACGTCCACTAGCAGTCCACAGCAGATCAAAATCATATTTATGCTTGCAAAGTTATTTAAGGTTTGTTTTTCTAGTTTTCAATAGAACAAGGACAGAGGGTTCTTTCCAGTTTTGATCCATATTTCATATGTTGGTGACCTTCTTGAAAGATTTGCTGATCGGATGTTATCTTTTTTTCAATGTTATTTTTATTTCAACATTTCTTTGCCAGCCTCATAAAACGCAGTACAAAAAGTAACTCTTGTCATATGTTCTGCATTAGTGGCCTGTGATTCACCTAGTAGAAATGATTTTAAAATTAAGCTTGTAAGCCCTAGTTCTTAGTAAAGTACTTTGTTTAAAGAGCTAAATATATTTTTTAATAATTACTAATGTACAAAATAATATTATCCTTCAACAAAAAGTAATTGAGTCTGTTGTAAAGGTTTGCTGGTGTTCAAACCAGAATGGACCATACTACCAATTATGAAGGCAAGATTCGGCTCTTTTAGTACCGTATTTGCTCGATTATAAGACAAGGTTTTTTCCAGAGCAAATGCTCTGAAAAATACCCCTCGTCTTATAATCGAGGTCGTCTTCTAATCAGACCTCAAAAAAATTTCTGCTGGGGCCGTGCTGCTTACCGGGCTTTGATCGCGAGCAGTGTCTATGCTATTAGCAGCAGGAGAACAGGAAGCTAGCAAAGTCCTCACATAACTCTGCCTCCCCCTCCTTCCTCTGGGGGCAGGGCCAGAGAAGTTGCTCGCACAGCCGGGCCCCTGCAGAAGTCTGCGAGTGGGAGATCTGCAGTTCAGGTAAGGGGGTGGGGGAGGGTTTTTTGTGATTAATGTGTGAAGTATGTGTGATTAATGGAATGAATGAGTATTTAAATGTTTGTGAATGAGTGTGTGTGTGATAGCATGGATGTCTAAGGGGGGTGGTGGTGGTCCCCAGGTTTCAGCATGTACTAGCTGCCTTGGCTTGATAGGAGTGTGATTGCTGTTAGCAGTTTTATATATATATATATATATATATATATATATACCTCCAGAAATGCTTTTTAACCCCTGGGGCAGAGGGGCATATAGGGGGTTAAAAGGCATATCATGGGACAGAGTGGCAAATAGGGGGGTATAAGGCATTTCTGGGGGCAGAGTGGCAAGCCTGGGGGCAGATGTGCATAACTGGGGGGGGCAGGTTGGCAAATAAAAGGAAATAAAAAAATATATATTTTTCTCAATCATAGCTTTTATTAAATATGAAAAAATAGTTTACAGGAATTAATATTTACTAGTAAAACTTTTCCTATGGGGTAGTCTTATATTCAGGCTTTTTGTTTTTTTCCTAAATTAATATTTTGATTTTGGGGGGTCGTCTTATAATCAGGGTCAACCAGGATTACCTGGTGCTGTCAGCTATTTATCTCTTGCCTCACTGTAGCTCGCACTCTCCATTCATGTTATGTGGCCCTGCCATGTGCCTCAACTAAAAAGGCGCTGGGGTGCCATGTGCCCATGTTAGAGTGTTCATGTGCTCACAAGACAAATAGAGTTGACAATGCAATTCTTTCTTTAGAATACAGTTAATGGTTTATTCAAAAGACAATGGACGCTTGAACTGCCTGAGTCAGTTCATATCTGTTTTTGGAAGTGGAAGAAAGCAACATTGCCATTGGTTAGCTCAAATGTTCAATTGGGGAAACAGGGCAAGTGCTCTTTTTTGTCACATGGACTAGAGGACTGCATTGGGAGGCGGGTCCCAAGGTACCCAAAAAACTTGCGGGCGGTCTTGCTGGGGTTGCGGGCGGGGGCAGGCGATCAGGCACTGTACCTGCGGGTCCCGGTAATCCCGCGCAGTCCCGCAAGGCTGCCTTCTCGCTGCTCCCTTACAGTGTCTCCTCTCTTGCTCCGCCCAGGAACAAAACTGAGTCACGTGATGTGACGTCACTTCCCGTGACTCCCCCCTCTTGGCGGAGCAAGAGAAGAGACGCTGTGAGGGAGCAACTCGAGGACAGCCTTGCGAGACTGCGTGGGAAATCTGCAGTTCAGGTAAGGAGGTGGGCTTGATTGGCAGTAGCGGGCAGGATTGGCCACAAATGTGGCAGGAGCGGGCGGGATTGGCCACAAATGTTGCGGGAGCGGGCGGGAGTGGAATACCCACATTGCTGGAGTGGGCCGAATTGGGCAAAAAATCAGCAGGAGCGGGCGGGAGCAGGATTAAAAAAGCAGTCCCACGCAGGGCTCTCCTCTAAGGTATTACCGAAGTTAGCCCTACGGTAAACATATACTGTTGCATAGAAATATTTTCATTTTGATACAGATAATAACAATTTGAGCAAATAAAAATAATTGAATGCCTAATGGAACTTTCTCTTAACTAAGTGGTTATTACCAATAGTAAAAATATTTTTTGTGATGGGTGTTGGCTAATTGTTTACAATACTATTGTTTAAGCTGGAAGGAAGGCAGTAAAAATATTTGATACTGTGCTTATCACACAGGGTTCATTTAATTTTCTACTTTATACCTGCATGATTTAATATATCTATACACATCCAAATGAAACTTTGAAAGAAATATAAAACTAATTAATATGAATCTCTTCTTTCATAGACGTTTTTAATGTATGACCAATTGTTCTCAGTGTCTGGCTCTGTTAATTTTGTATTTTCACTTACCTTCCTCACTTATACTAACGTTCTTCCTCAAAAATGCTAAAGAAGTCTTTAAAATTCAAATTGCATCAATTTATATTTAGTTATACAATGCATGGTGCATAATGCAGTAGGAACATTGTCCTTTCAGAGTCCTTGAGAGTATTGCAGAGCTAAGGAATTATACAATTTACTTTCCTCCAATAAAAGCAATAGGTGGAATTGAAATGATTCCTGAGCAGAAATAATTATAAAAGCAAATACTAGTTAAATTATAAAAAATATAAAAACATTAACAGGATTTAAGTATAGGCTAATACAGGAGGGGAGAACTGGTCTGGTGTGGGCTACTTCTGGTAGAGACCCAGTGCATTTCAATGATGCCTGCAGAGGGGAAGGAAATTGTCCATGCCCTCAAGAATTACAGATCTGCCATTGTTAGTACTAAAAATAGGCAAAAGAAAATATTAAAGAGACAGTCCAGTTTTTATATGCACTTTAATGCAACTGATAGCTGAGTGACACCTTTAAATTAAAACTTTGTTTTTGCATGCAAAATATTTTGTCTCCCATTTTTTGCATTGCAGGAGATGCATCCAGCAGGATATACACTGCCAGCCAGCTTTCGCAAGTATACAAAGGGGTGTGATGACACAACTCTTTTAATAAGAGAACTACAGCGCACCAAAACTGGGATTAAATGCAGACAGCAGGGAGGATATTTTACCTTTTTAAAGCTAAAGAATGCATAATCTAGTACTTACAAAGCATGCCAATATGTACTATTCTTTGATGGGGCTATATTAGGGAATTAAACTGTCTCCTTAACTTTAACATCTGTAGATAACTTATTTTTGCCTGTTGATTATCAGTCAGGGTCCTTTCCTTAGTCTAAGATGTTTTCATAACATTATGACCACCTGCTTCATATTATTTTGCCACAAAACAGCCCTGGACCCCACTAGATCTCTGAAGCTGGTTTGCAGCAGGTCATGTAAGGTATGAGTTGAGTCCTCCATGGATGCATCCTGGTGCCGTGTGTTCTCCAGGTTAGTGAGGCACACAAACCCGACCATCCACGTGAAAACATGATTCATCAGACCGGGCCACCTTCTTCTATTGCTCTGTGGTTCAGTTCTTATGCTCCCGTGTTTATTGTAGGTGCTTATGGAAGTGGACAGGCACCCTGACTGGACGCAACAAACTGCGATGCACTGTGTGTTCTGACACCTTTCAGCAAGTTAAGCTACAGGAGCTTGTCTTTTGGATTTGCCTCCAATATACATTGATGACCCCACCAAAGAATATACCTTGCAACTCAAGGAGCTCATCAAATCCTTCCCTAAGGGGCTACAGCCAGAACTGGAATCGCTTATACCAACCAATCCCTGCATGGGTACATTCTACATGCTTCCCAAAATCCACAAATTAGGTAATCTGGACAGACCTATAATTACAGGTATGGACACACTCACAGAACATACCTCAGGACTGGTCGAAAACACCCTGAAACCTCTTGTCATCAACACCAACAGCTTCATAAAAGACACCACTGACTTCCTCAACAAACTCAACCAAATCACCAACCTCCCTGCTAATACCATGTGGAATCCCTGTACAGCAACTTTCCACATAAAGATTAACGCCTGTTCACATTTTATCTCAGGCACTGACAACCATAAATACAACCCCCAAATCTGGTAAAATTCATCCTCACACATAACTACTTTACTTTCAACAATGAGATATACCTACAAATCATGGTGGGAACGAAGATGGCACCCCAATATACCAATCTTTTCATGGCAGACCAAGAACAGAGATTCCTTGAAACACAGGACACCAAACCAAACAAATATTACCGCTACATCGATGACATCTTCATCATTTGGACCAAAAGTGAGGAAAAACTGAAACAATTCATTCCACCCATCAATCAAACTAAAAACGGAGTACTCCACAACATCCGTAAACTTTCTGGACACTACAGTAAGATGTACTAATGGTACAACCCATACCTCTCTCTACAGAAAACCCACAGACAGATGCAGCTATCTCCACAAATCCAACTTTCACCCCTCCCATACTAAGCGGGGCATCATCTATAGCCAAGCAACCAGGTACCATCGAATATGCTCTGACCCTAATGACCGCAAGCTGCATCTAAACAACCTCTCAATCTATGAAAGGCTACAAATCAAAAACTATCAACAAATAAATCAACTCTGCACTCTACACACCTGCTACAATACAGAGAAAAAATAATCTCTACATGTGTGCCACATGTAGTCATCTACAACCCAGCGCTTGAAGAAATCCAGAAAGTCATTAAAGACCTACAGCCAATGGAAGCAGAAGATGAGACACTAAAAAACATCTTCCCTGAAACCCCCATTTTGGCCTTCAGACATCCCCCAAACTTGCCAACCCACTGGCAGAATTAATAAAGAAAATGAGACCACACCGTGCAAAAGGCCCCTCTGCAAACTCTGCCAACACATATGCACAGACAACATAGCCACCCACAACAGCAAGACATACAGTATTAAATGATCATATACCTGCATATCTAGCAATGTAGTGCATATGATACAATGCACTAAATGTGACCTAGGATGCTACATTGGAGAAACCAGCCAGCCATTAAATGGCAGAATGAACATGCACAGACATTCCATTAAACACCACAAGGAAAATTCCCATTGCACCCCTGTGGGACACCATTTCACCCAACATGACCATCAATCAAGGACCTAAAAATCAAGGTGCTGAAAGGAGACTTCAGTAATATCCAAGAAAGAAAAACTTCTGAAGTCAGAATTATTCAACTTTTCAACAGCAAGAATAGAGGACTCAACGCCGATTTGGGTTTCCTGTCCCACTACACAGGTTTTACATACCCCCCCACCTGCTATATTTACTGTATTTTTTAGTGCACCATGTTCATCCATATTAACTTGTATATGTGGCAACATGTGTAGACATATACATTCCCTTCCCTATATTCATCATTGCATTCCTATTCCCTGTATGTGAGCACTAGCACTATTTTATGTTTTATTTTTTCTCCTGTGTCTTTGTCTTTAGCAGTGCTAACCCCCCCTCTTAAAAATCCCCAAAGAACATTTATGACCCTCTGGAGGGACACATACTTTTAAACAACTCATCCTCCCTTATCAGATATGGGCAGTAAGCCCCCCCCACCCCCTCGCTACACAACATTGAATTCTATGTGTCCTTTTGCTCAGAAATGTTTTAGACTTGAGAAAGAGAGAAAAGCTCCCGAAAGCTTGTCATTCCAAAATTCTTTTGGAAGTTTTTGAGTCCAATAAAAAAGGTATTATCACAAGATACTTATCTGTTATTTGCTATTGACACCACTGGACTAATACGGCTACAACCTCGACTCTACTATATATGTTTTAAAATGTGTGAACATGTTCTGGTATTGTTCCACTTGGTACCTTGCTGAGTCAGCTGTTTGCTCATGTAAGAGATCTGAACAGATTGTGAATGGTTTTTTGATCCCATGATCTCAAGGGAAGTATTTTCATTACAATTTAGGATTTTTCAGCACACTAGCAGGGGACACATCGCTGGAAGCATATTTGCAGACACTTTATATGATGTGTAGTTGGAGAGATTGGTACCAGATGTGGAAAACCATTATTATATTGAATGAGTGCATTTCTGGATACTGAGATTGAAAGGCATGAGGTGAAGCCTCGGGCAGTGGTTCCCAACCACTGATCTCTGAACTGGAGTTTATAAGCAATATATGCTGAAATATTTTAAAAAGTTGTTACTCTGACTGCATGTATTACTGACAAGTGCTTGTTTACGCATAAAGTCTCTCCCATGCATAATCTGTTTCCATCCTACACATTATAATGATCTTGAACCCACAATTACCCATATTCCCATTTGCTGTTTTACAGCCAATCTGTACTGACCCTTCCATACATTCTGTTCTTATCATCTTTGTAAGCCTCCCAGGATTCTACTTAGAGCACACTTTCTATGGGTCATTTCATATCCTATAATTTGCTTGACTGGTTTTTGTAATTCCCCATTTTGTGTTTATTACGGATAAATGTGATTAAAATTTAGGTTCTTTAAAATATTTTTTTTAAAATAGTGGCTTGCGTCTACTACTAGGAAAGAGATTTGCCATCTACACGAAGAAACACATTGGACATTATAATTAGTCTTACCTTATATCTGATACATTAATGTAAATGTTATTGCTTTATAAAATTAATTAAGAGCCAGAGACTGAATATCTAGTACAAGACACACATGTCTTTGTACGCCTCACCTGGTTGCTGCCACACACGCTTGACACCATCTGAACCAAATACGTTTATCTTGATCTCAATGGACCACAGGACATGGTTCCAGTAATCCACGTCCTTATTCTGCTTGTCTTCAGCAAACTGTTTGCAGACTTTCTTGTGCATCATCTTTAGAAAAGGCTTCCTTCTGGGATGACAGCCATGCATACCAGTTTAATGCAGTGTGTCGCGTATGGTCTGAGCACTGACAGACTGACCCCCCACCCCTTCAACCTCTGCAGCAATGCTGGCAGCACTCATACGTCTGTGTCCCAAAGACAACCTCTGTATATGCCGCTGAGCACGTGCACTCAACTTCTTTGGTCAACCATGGCAAGTGGAACCTGTCCTGTGAAACCGCTGTATGGTCTTTCCCACCATGCTGCCGCTCAGTTTCAAGGTCTTGGCAATCTTCTTATAGCCTAGGCCATCTTTATGTGGAGCAACAATTCTTTTTTTTCATATTCTCAGGACCGTGAGGTGCCTTGTTGAACTTCCAGTGACCAGTATGAGAGTGTGTGAGAGCGATAACTGTTGGACTCTATTGGTCGCTAGCAGGGGGCTTGTCTGCCATCAACCAACAAAGTACAGGTGTACTTTATCTGTTGATGGCAGAGCGTGCCCCTGCAGGCGACCAATAAAGTTGCTCATACGGACATTTACAATCCTGGCGCCAAAGCTGCTGTGTAGTGCGTACCGCGTTAACTCCGTATTAACCCCTTCTACAAAAAATGGCAAAAAACAAAGAAAATACGCGAATGTACACAAATACTCGCCTGAACCGAACACAGGAACAGGCGAATATTCGTGAAATACGAAATTTTTTTCCAACATGAAGAGTTGACCGGCGCCCAAATCTAGTACACAGTTTATTAACCATGAGTGTTAAACGATTAGCGTTAAACAGTAAATCCCAATCTCTCCAGTTTTTAGTGTAGTTCATTATTTGTATGAACCTTACTTTAACCCAGGATTCCACACTCTTGTGTGGACATGCAGGGGTTAACAGGTTCTAGAATACATAGAAACATTCACTCAATGGATGAGATAATGCATTTAGTTTATTACCATATCAAAATACATCCGTAACAACCTGCAATAAAAGGAATGAAACAAATTATGCTCATGTGCCTTCCTGCACTGAGAGACCCTCAAATTGTTAAGCTGCTTCATAAACCAATCAGTGGCAGAATCTCCCTTGATTACTGGAAGGGTCCCACTATTATATATTTTAGTAATACATGAAAGTCTATATAAGTATCTGTCTATGTGCTTATGCTCATTACAATTGGTTAATTAAAAACAGGATTCCCATGCTGTACTCCTATTGTGTCACTCAAGCTCCCAACATCATATATTGTATTCTATATAACATAATTTTGACTTAAAGTTCCTGTTATGCTTTTATACAGAGAATAGCTGAAAAATAGCATATATATAACCCTTTCCTCAACAACCCTTATACGAATAAGCTTCCTTCACACTTTTAACCCATTCATGTCACAATGCTCTTACTGGCACTATAAACCCATATCCTCAGTCTGGCTTGTCAAGAGTGTAATCACGAGCGCTAAAGTTGACCCAGCTTCTTTGTTTCTCTCAATGAGCCAACCCCAGGTTCTGGTTTGGCTCCAGCTTAATTTGTGCCTAGTAAAGCCAAGCTTGCCCACCGTTCAGTATGTTAGACACGGGAAATTCTATGTGTACGAAAAAAGGTAGACTAGACTGGTCAAATAGTTTTTATCTGCCGACAAATTCATGCTTCTATAATTCTTGAATAGGATACCAGAGAAGGCACCAAGGATCATTTGGATATCATGAAGTGGGATATTAGACTAGAGAGCTTTATCACAAATCTTTAAGACGTGTCTACATATCTGTTAGACACTGAGTATGGAAGAATAAAACGGAAGGGAGATGTGACCTCAACAAAAAAATTGAGGAGAAATTGCAGGTAGTGAAGACATATGGATTCACAGAGAGCAAGGCATTAGATACTTTTGTTATACATTTTACAGTAGAGTACTTTAGCAAAGGGATCTGAAGAGACAGAAAAAGGAGCCTGAGGAGATAAAGTAGATGCATGCAACTTACAGGTCAAAGGGACAAAACTTATAGGATAATAGTTAAAGTGAGGATATATATATATTTTTTATTAGGATAGGATTAATAAAAAATACTATACCAAGGTGGATTTATCGTCTAAAATAGGTTATATATTTAAGTACCATAAAAGATATAAAATGAAAGCATACTTTAATTAACAGATTGGTTAATTCCAATACTGACAAGTCAATCTGATTTTATGATATTTCCTATTTTTAGATGTTGAAAATTACTAATTTGGAAAATATTGATTTTGTAAAAATATTAAGTATGGCAAATCAATAGTTGATTGATATAGTTGTATCGTTAAATAAAAAAACTAACCCTGCAGAATGGTTTGAAGACAAGTCAGAATATAAAATAAATATACAGGCCTGTGTATAACAAAAGAGAACTGCAATGTCAAAACAGTATTATAAATGTGTCCAGCAGGTAAAATTGAGTTCAAAATGATGTAGCAATTGTACTTACGGGGATTTACTGGCTTAAGAGAAACTTATATACTTTCTAAATAACATAAAATTGCTAAAATATTAAAACAGTAAAACCTACATTTACTTTTTTGAAAAGGGGCCCCTCAGATTGTTAGGAAAGGGAAATATGACTGCTGGCCTGGACTGAACTTTAAGGTACAGCAATGTTGCCATTTTGGGGTACATAAGGCCATGCAGGGGAGGGATCCACATTTTCCCTCCCTGGTTCTGGGTGGACAGGACCTTGGACCTACAACTGCCATAGGAATCGGCACGGTTGGAGTTTCTTCTTAGGGACTATTTAGCAAAGAATGGAATTTGCGTCCCTGTTGGCTTTAATAGGGAGGGCACAGTCATCTTCAAGGGATGCATCCTCGGTGATGGGGGCTGTTGTGACCATGGGGAAGAGCAGGAAGAGAATCAGTAATCCCAGGCATCCTGCTCAGTTAAGCCCAAGGTTTGTTCCCCCTTTCTCGGCACGCGCCCTGTGCCCAGGGGCAGGAAAGCTGCAATCAAAGAGACAAACCAGCAAACATGAAGCCCCTGTACCCCCTGCAGGTCTTTGGGGTGTGGGAGCTTAGGGTAGTTGCTTGGGGTCAAAGAAGGGGGTTATAGGTAAAAAATATTTATATATATATATATATTACAATTTAGGAGGTTGTTAGGGTGTTGGTTGATAACTTGTTAGGGCAGGGTTGGGGCTGATGGCAGCTAGTGTTCCTTCTTTGGGACTATTAAGCAAAGAATGAAAGTGCCTCCCTGCTGGCTTTAATTGGGAAGGCACAGTCATCCTCCATGGAAGCCTCTGAACATATCATCATTGATATGGAGGGCACAGTCATCTTCCAAAAAAGCAAAATCTGAACATATCGACATTGATATCGACAAAGAAAGTGGCTTCCGGTTTTCACTGCAATAGCGGGTATTTTGTGTGAGAAGTTTCCAGAAAAGTGCCCTGCTTTGTTTGCTTAACTGGACCTGATTGGGAAGCTTACAAGATCTATGCTGTCAGTGTTGATTTAAGTATGACCAGCAATTGTGCCAGAAGCTGGCAATTAGGCCTGGGCTGTGTTTTAGATATGCAGGATGGCAATTTGTGGCTGCTTCTAATGACACCATTGATCAGGAGCAGCGGCTGGGGCCAATGCAGAAGGTACAGTTTGTGCTGTTTTAAGTACAAGTGTTCTCATTGCAGTGGAACTCACCCTGTAGTCCGCTGTTTCAAAAAAGAGACGCTGGCAGGATCTAAACCAGGTGGTAGGGAGGACACCAGCAGGAACGACGGCCCCGTTTAGCGTCCATAGGATATGGCCATGGTTCAGGCAGTATCCCTTTAGTAGTGAAGAGACTCATGTATGCGAGTGTGAAAAGAAATTCAGAAATATATAGAAGTTATTTTTATTGTCTTCCCTTATGTGTTCAATTACTACAGCATGGCATGCGATGTAATTCAGAGAAAAATAGAGCTTTTGACCATTTAGCATTTTGGTTATTACAGATGTCACGAGTGAGTTCCAACAATACCACCGTATCAAGAACAATATGTACTAAATATTAGCGGAGAGAGTTACAGGAATTGCCAAAAAATTATATAATTTTATACCATGGAAAAATCTTTAAGGTACGTGATGTCATGGTAATGAGGTGGTCTTCTCACTTTCTATATTGTTGATAATGAAAGCAAGAAATTACAGCGAAATCCTCCTTGGTCCTAAATTTTTAATTACCCAATAAAATACTAATTTTAGTATAGTTTATGAGTTTAATTTCCAGTCTCCTTGAACCTGGCTTTTTTTCACAGAAAACAGAGTCTATAGGATTTGTTCATTTTTTGATTTGTTAATGGTCATGGTTCTACTTTTTTGTAATGCTTTATCTTCCAACATTTACTAGTATGAAAAGGCAATGATAAATTGAAAGGTCATTTCAAAAGAGTCCTACTTATCTTTTGTTTCTATAAATCCCAATTGCTATGTGGTGCACTACTTATTTTGTTCTGTTTAATTATTATACAGCAGGGCATGATATGATGGCATTATATAAGTCAATAAATAATAATTGGGCCCAAGATATAGTATGATAGAAGAGTGTTCAGTCCATTCGGAGGATACTAACAAAATTGTTTCAAGTAATAGACATTTTAAAGATTCTTTTATGTTTTGGATTTGTTAATGAAAATACACTTTTGTTAGATAAAACAAATTTGTCGCATAATGTGATGATAGGAACAGTCTTCACTGAAAGAGGGAATCTGTAATGGTTAGTAAATCCTAAAACATGTTTAGAGCATACTTGATTAACCCCTTAACGACAATCCCCGTACATGTACGGGGTTGCCGTGCAACGGGTTAACGACAATGCCCGTACATGTACGGGCTGCCGTTAAATAGCTGCATCGCCGCGATCGCGGCGTTTTCGCCGCGATCGGCGGCTTTGCAGCATCCACGGAAGCCTCACAAGTGAGGCTGACCGTGGATCCGGGGAGGGCAGCCCTTGGCAGCCCTCCCCGGAAGAAAAATGGCCGCCGCCGCACCGATCATCAAAGATCGCGGCGGCGCCCGGCTAAAACAGCTTAGGAAGCGATCTGAATCGCTTCCTAAGCATAAACGGTGTTACTGACATGCCTCGATATCGAGGCATGTCAGTAACACTACCCCCCTACCCCGATCACCTTGTGATTGCTCCGAAGAGCAACCACAAGTGCCATCCTGTAAATGACGTTGCTGTCATTCACAGGATGGCATCAACAATAGAAATGAGTTCATAGAGGGTCTATCCAGACCCTCTTGTGAACTCTCGAGCTCCTCCTGCAGGTTGAATGCAGGTACTGCATCCAACCATGCAAGGTCAATGGAGCCCAGCTCACTAATGAGTGATTAGTAAAAAAAATTAAAAAAAAATTAAAAAAAAAATTAAAAAAATGTTTAAAAAAAATAAAAATAATATGGTAACATATAAAAATCCCCACTGTCACCAAAAAAAAAAAAAAAAAAAATTAATAAGCAAGTCCTAAAATTCTTTATCTTTACAAAAATTCCAGCATGGAAAGAGTTAAAATATTGGCATTACAAATGCCCATAGGGTGTCTCGTATTAAAAATGCATGAGTGGATGGGATAAATTGAATTGGCCGGGTTCAAAGATGTCCCAAATATGGGACATGGGGGCAGTAGGATCAGATGTCTAAATGGCCAAAAAATACACACCTCACAAAGGCGGCCTTTTACCTCCCAAATAACCCAACAAACCCATGCATGTGGGGTATCACTGCGCTCAGGAGATGTTACTGAAAACATATTGGGGTGTTGTGTGACACGGACATATACCAGGAGCGATAAATTTATACCTGAAGTACAACGTGTGTGAAAAAAATACAAAAAAATGTACTACCATAAAGTTTCACAAAGGCTGGTGGTAAAATTAGTGCATGGAAAGGGTTAAATTACCAGCATGTGAAATACCTTGGGGTGTCTAGTTTTTAAAAATATATGACTTGATGGGGTAAATTGCATTGGCCGGCTTCAAAGATACCCGAAATGGCACATGGGGGGAATAATGACCAGATTTGGAAAAAAAGGTTTTGAAATAGCAAAACGCTACCTGTATTTATTGCCCCATAACGTGCAGAAAAAAGCAAAAAAAAAAAAAAAACATTGGGTATTTCTAAACTCAGGACAAATAGTAGAATCTATTTAGCAGGTTTTTTCATTCGTTTTTGCAGATGAGTAAAAGTTTTTTGTTTAAAAAGTGAGAAAAAGTAATTTTTTAACAAAAAATCCCCATATTTTATCATTTTTTTTTATAGTAAATTAGATGATATGATAAAATTAATGGTATCTAAAGAAAGCCCTGTTTGTCCTGAAAAAAACAATATATAATATGTGTGGGAGCACGAAATGAGAAAGAAGAAAATCAAATCACAGCTAAACAGCAACACCGAAAAATGTTAAAATAGCCATTGTCCCACAATATACTACAAGTAAAAACCCCTATTGTCCTTAAGGGGTTAACTATGATTTTATGTAAATGTTTGTAAGATACAAAAATAAATAACGTGTGTACAGATCTTGTACTATAATGACAAGGTGTTACAATCTTTAATACATAGTCATACCTCCATCGTGTCCTGTTTTTGGTCAGATGATGGGGATCATGGACCAGTTGAGGAGATCCTCTGACCTCTACCTGAACGACCAAGGGAGCTGTAAAATCAATGGACATCAGTGCTGTTATATCAGTTGTCCTTCGCAGCTCCCATGTGGCCTCCTTGCTTAGCAACACAAAGTGACTGGTGGAGTAAGGCGGGTGGCGGCCCTGTCAACTTGCAGTGCATTCCTTGCCCACTTCCGGTGCTGCCTTCAACCCTCACCACCTCTATTTGCACTTCCAGATGTAGCTGCCACATGGCCACCATACGATGCTCTGAAGCTGAGGGCCGCAAGGTGGCTCTTTAGATAGGATGGGTGATGGCACCTCTGGTCTTGCCCACTTTCATATCTCACCTAACCCACTACCTTCCTCTACATATACACCCTAACACAATTGCCCTGATTTTTGCAAATTAGGTATGTAAATGTAAATTGGCAGGTACTATGCATAATTTAAATGATCCCTTCCTGTGTCTCAATCCCCCTCCACCTTCTCATAAACTGTGAGCTTTCAAGAGGAAGACCTCCGTCTCCCTTGGTGCCAATATAGCTTGTTTTTACATTAGTGTTAATTTCTGTAAATTGTTTATGTTACTGTTATTGTTAACTTTGTATCACCCTCTCATTGGCAGAGTCTTCTGACACACTATAAAAAATATGATATAAATAATAACTGATAATTAACAAAAGTTACAAGATCTCCATGAAATACCTAAAATGTAACTTTTTTTAAAAAAAATGGATTCCACTGTATTTAATAAGCAGCAATGGCAAACAGAATGTCCTTAATGCTTAAAAACAGAAGTTGCTGCAGAACTATTTGTTTATGCAGTAAACAATATTTGATTTTAAGTAGACTGCAATGCTGCGTAGATAAGGTAGGCTAGAATGGGAATGGACCAGGGAGATTAGTAGACAAACACGAAGATTCTTCATGTTGTGTGTCTTGCCGCTGCCATGTTTGTATGTTAGGTATTCGGGCTGAACAACGAAAATGTTGTGTTCATTTTCATGTTCGCCGAATACAAATGCACAAGTCGAATTATAAGTACAATTCTAAACACATGAAAAACTAGCACTTAAAAGCCTCTGAATATTCGTGAAATTCATATTGTACTCTGTAAATATATGAATGAGACAGACACGAAATTCAGGAGTTCTAATGACACAGCATATTGTTATTAGGATGAGGTGGTTTACCAAAAAGACTCTGACAATTAGGAGTAAATTAGCTCACTCCCATGATGGCAAGGAAAGCACAGCGGTCATTATCTCTGGACAGATTAACTGGGGAGGTCAGAAGATTGGCATCAGCAAAAACCAAAGGTGGAGCAGACAGTTATGCACAACACTAGAATAACAATTACCAGGTATTCAGTATTCTTTTGCCTTAAAATGATAATATAATTCTAGATTGTAAGACCCATGCATGCACAATGCATTACTTAGTATGTCTAAAATCAATGTAATACTAAGAATAAAACACAAACATTTTGTAAAGAACTGTAGCCAATCCCAAGAAACTAAAAATATATACAAATATAAAAATTGCATGTACTGTAGGAAGAAAAATAAACTGCCAGTCTGGCAAAGTATTTTCTGAGAATTATAATCCTTAAAAAATATATTAAAAAATATATTTAAAAATAATTAGAAAAATTAAATTATGCTTCACTAAATGCTCCATTAATCAGAACTGATTACTGATCCACTAAGCCAGGGTGTTTAATCTTCAGACAGGGAAATGGCATTTGGACAAGCTCACTCTCTGCCCAGGTTCCATTAACTCCACATTTTTTTTTTAGTCTTGTTGGGCCCTGTTCCACCCCATGTGAATCCGGGCCCTCCCCTTCTCTTTCGTAAAAATGGGGAGCTCAATGGTATAGCCATTCAAAGTTCACACATATAAGTTTATATGAAGAAAAATAAGTGAAAGGCAAAGGAGGGATAACGGTACACTGTATATGGTGGAATGAAAAGTATTCATCATAAAGGAAGATAGTGATCTCTCCTTTGGTACACAAAGGAGGATTGTACTTAAGATTCCATCTCTAGGCAAAAATTGCGTGGCTCACCATAGGAGCAGTGAGTGATCACTCTCTGCAAGCATGGAGTACCTGCCGTCCTGAGAAATCAGCCTGTAACTTCTAAAGTACTAGCTGCCTTCTTAAAACTGAATACAATCTTCTTTTGAAGAACAAAGATAAATTAGGGACATCTGGTTTTCCTAAATAATAATCATAATATTTTTACCGACCGATGGTGTGATATCTGATATGGATAAGGATGTGCTTCTACGACAGCATATATCAGATCTTTGTTAGAGTCCTGTATACCTCCTGCTCTCAGTGAACTTAACCTACTCTATAATTTAAATTCGGCTGTACAAACACCACATGCCACTGATATCATGATATTACACACTTACAGGGTAAGCGATAATGGTAACAAACACAGTTTAGATTTCAGAAGAGCAAAACTAGCAGATATACAGGTTGTGTGGGGAAAAAACACAGAACAACCATGTTGCAATATGGAAATAGAACAATCATTCTATCCTGGAGCTTCCAGCTTCTCTGTTCTAATAGCAGCTGCTCAAAAGAACAGTCTCATTTCAGTTCATTAGACTCTGCAGTTCCGTATGTGAACATGCCCTGTTTTCCAGCGTTGGATGTTGCCCTATTATCCCAGCAGGTGGAGTGCTTTGACCTAGGTTACAAAATCTCAAGGCTGGAAAAGCCTAAGCGTCTTAAGCTGAGAGATAATTACTGAAAAGGCACAGTGTCGATTCCACCGCATTTAGAAGAGTTACTGCGTGTCACAGCTGCAGCACCCAAGATCACATCCACTACGATATCTAGTTAATTGATGACATCTGTATTTATCAAATGACAATGAAGCTTGTAGACAGTATATTTTTAAAGTGATAAACATATTGAAATACATGAATCCATTATAGCCAAGATACAATACATGAGAGAAATTCTCTCTTAGGTTTACATAAGAAAACCATAGGAAAAAAACTATGGTTTACAATGCAAGACAAGGGAGTCTGATTTGTAGGTTCTTGGTTACTAGAAGCAGATGTGGAGAACTTATTAAAAGTCACCCATTAATTCATAAATAATATATAAGTAGGGAAAATGTGAGCTCCCTTCCTGAAGCTGTACTACACTATATAGTTCTCCCCTCTTTATCCACACCAGATCTTTCGATCTTTGTGGACAATATTTTTGTAATTGATGATAATTAAATTTGAACATGGCATGGTTGTTGGTGCCAGACGGGCTGGTCTGAGTATTTCAGAAACTGCTGATCTGCTGGGATTTTCACACACAATCATCTCAAGCGTTTACAGAGAATGGTCCGAAAAAGAGAAAATATCCATTGAGCGGCAGTTGTGTGGATGAAAATGCCTTGTTTATGTCAGAGGTCAGAGGAGAATGGGCTGACTGGTTCGAGATGACAGAAAGGCAACAGCAAAATAAAATAACCATTCATTACAACCAAGGTATGCAGAATACCATCTCTGAATGCACAACACATCGGACCTTGAAGCAGATGGTCTACAGCAGCAGAAGACCACACCGGGTGCCACTCCTGTCAGCTAAGAACAGGAAACTGAGGCTACAATACCCACAAGCTCACCAAAATTAGACAATGGAAGACTGGAAGAACGTTGCCTGGTCTGATGAGTCTCGATTCCAGCAGTGACATTTAGAAGGCAGGGTCAACATAAAAGCATGGATCCATTCTAACTTGTATCAATGGTCCTGGCTGGTGGTGGTGTAATGGTGCGGGGGACATTTTCATGGCACACTTAGTACCAATTGAGCATTGTTTAAAAGTGACAGCCTACTTGAGTATTGTTGCTGACCATGTCGATCCTTTTACGACCACAGTGTACCCTTCTGATGGCTACTTGCAGTAAGATAATGCAGCATGTCACAAAGCTCACATCATCTCAAACACGACAATTAGTTCACCGTATTCCAATGGCCTCCACAGTCACCAGATCTCAATCCAATAGACCACCTTTGGGATGTAGTGGAACGGGAGACTCGCATCACGGATGTGCAGTCGACAAATCTGCAGCAACTGTGTGATGCCATCATGTCCATATGAACCAAAAGTTCTGAGGAATATTTCCAGCAGAAAGTATGCCACGGAAAATGAAAGCAGTTCTGAAGCCAAAAGGGGGTCCAACCTGGTACTAGCAAGGTGTACCTAATAAAGTGTATATTTTTATTACGCATCATTTACACATAGACATGTGATAGAGTGCGCTAGTGTTTTACAATGTTAATATCATCCAACATTTTTCTTGGGAAAGGCTTTAAATCACTAAAATTCTTAGGTTTTGATCCTTCTTAACATTGCAAAATCACAAACAATTCTGGTTTGCAATACTTGTAATCTACTTCAATACAAACATTCCTTCTATACTGTAATGATGGATTTAAAAAAATATAGGTTTTATTAAACAGCTTTCCTTTTGTAAAATTATAATCTTTTGTCACTTGATAAGCAGAAAAAATAATAGTTTTAAGTCAAAAAATAATGCTCTTGGCTGCCGTCCACTTCAATAGAAGACAAGGATTATTTGTCGAATTTAGAAAGGATCATTCCTCACACACAATACTATGCCTCCAATGTTAATCTGTTTAGAAGAGAATGGCAAGAACATGCTCTTTTATCTTAAACATTAAGATTATGTTGCAGTAATGCTGTTTATGGTATAAATATTTAGAAGGAGGACATTATAATTCAGCTCAACATAGCAGTTTGGCTTTTATAGAATTGAAAACAAGTTTTCATAAATCTTTTGAATAAATGAACAAGGCATATAAGCTATATGGGGTCAACCGACTGTTTCTTTATTTTAATTTAGTTTCATAGATGGGCCTTCTACTTATCAAATTATGGTACCAAGATTGGTCAAGGCAGAGACTCAAGGAGCAACCCAAGCACAACTCCCCGCTGACCACAGACCTCCTCAACCACTACCTTCTATGCCGAGTACCGGGATACGATAAGAAGGCAAGTACTGTTGCCTTCACATCTTTAAGTATAACTAAAACTGATTTGATTAACTACCTAAACATTAGCCTTTTCTTTTTATTGCACCTCTGGAAAGCTCAGGTTGGCAAAAGTATTGTATGAATTGGTTTAATGTGGTAAAATCTTCACCCCTTGCTTACAAAGCCTGCCAGAGCCAATCATTGGATTGCAAAGGAAAAGTAACTTAAGTGGAGGTGAATCCCAAGAAAAATGAAGTTAATATGGCTATGGGTTTTGAAGACATATGGCTTATTTAACTTTGTTGGCTATATTTAGTTGCTTCATTTAGCATATTAAACTGTAAAATGTAGAATTCAGGCAAATGTTTATTTAAAAAATTATTTTCATACACAGTGCATTTGGTCATCCAGTTCCTTTTTGGTCAGATTGTTGAGTTATACTTATCGCTACTTAAGTAGAATAAAACCAGAGGTTTTGGTTAAACTATAGTTAATTACCATTAAAACATGCATATTGTAAAGTTCCATTATTTTCATAAAGAGTCATTTCTTATCTCTTTTAGAGGTCACTGAAGCTGGCCACGGTCAGCAGCAGCATTCACTGAATTTAACAGCTAACTAAAAAGAGAAAGTATACAAAGAAAGACAATGTTTGTGGTAATGATAATCTATATTTAAGTGGTGTATTTTCATTTACATGGAAGGCTACGCTATGATTTAATATGTAGCTGTTAATTAGACTGGTCCCTGGTGGGGAGAAAACAGAAGTAGTTATGAGGCAGGTATAATAATTTGACTGATGACTGGATTTATCAATAAAGTGGTTTGAAAATTACACTCATTGACTTTTAGTGCATTTTATCAGTGGATAACGTGATTAGGTGATTAGTGAAATACACTGCACACTCCACACCTAATTAAAATGCTTTGTGAGTGCCCATTGTGTGAAAGATTATTTTTTTGTTCAAAATCCCATGAAACAAAAAAAATACCGTACTTCTTACCCTTTTGTCTGCCTCTTTTCATTTCCCTGTCATGATGGTTTGTAATGGTTTGTTTGTCGTGATTTGTAAATTATAATAGAATACATGTAATAGCCTGAACTTCATGAAATTAGGCATTTATCCGCCAACCCTCACATAAGGGTGCATGGAACCCTAGCAATCCATTTCTTCCCAAATTAGTATACCCACCACATGGCATACCACTTTAATAACAATGGTAATTTATTCCAGCATAAAGCAGGGAAGCCTGTTATATATAAATCAAGCCTAAATCCAAACAGAAAATGAAGGCTTGAAAAGCATCCTCATGTCCCTTGTTGTTCAAGAGTCTCCATTTTTATGTGTGATGTAGAAATAAAAAGGCAACAACTGACTTCATCAACTAAAATCATAGGAATACTATATAAATTATATATATATATATATATATATATACATATATATATAATTTATCTTCATATTCAGTGCCTGCGCTGACTTTATGTCATTATATATAAGCCTTTTGAAATATCAAAATCAAAAACATTCTGTTCCAACCCTATCTAGCATAGCAACCACACCAAAAAGCATTATGACATTTTCTATTCATTCATTTATTCATTCATTCATTCAAAGTTTGTATGGAAAAGGTATACATATAATTGACATTGAATACAACCATATATCATTGTGAGAACAAGCATTTGATGTTTCTTTTACTGAATGTCATTCAAACTTTTTTTCTGATGCATTGTGAAACTTCAGTGTTTTCCCTATTATGGTTTATCTCACAATATTTTTTGTATACACCATAAAACAGAGCCTAGATTTGTTCCTAGTGTTGAATACATAGAAAGGGAAATATTGTTAGCACAAGGACAGTGATTTAAAACCCAGTTACACAATCATTTATTGCAGCAGGAACTTTCTTTCTTCCTAGAATCTGAAACCAGCTGGTTCAAAAAAAGCTGGAACTTTTTTCCAATTTTTTGAGAGTTCCTTTTAGGATCACAATACACAGAGGGCTGCTAGTGTTTAATGTGTTTTCCTAAGACTTTGGCGTGCTAATGACAGGTTTATAGAGTTTACCCTTCCCAGGAGTGGAAAAGATCAATGTGTACTAATTGCAGTAATATGTTTCTGGAGACATTTCTAGCTTGGATTAAAATTCACGTATAGAAATAACTTGTTTTTAGAAATAAAGTGTTGCTGGGGGCTATATCAACAATCTGCTTTTGCATGCTGAGATGAATTATTAACAGATAATACAAATACCATTTACAGTATAATCACCAGAAAGCTGAGGTAGATGAAGCGTTTGAACTGGCTCGGGTATGGAGTTCGCTCTACCACTCTTCATAAACCAATATTAGCCACAATTGGGATTGAAGCAACCTTTGGAGCTGTGATGGATGTAACAGCATAGACCTCCGTTGATTTTTCAGGTACTTGGGACAGTTAGAGATCAGAGGCTCTTCACAATTGGCCCATGATCCTCAATGTCCACAAAAGGGGGAGACCTCAGCATGACCTGAACATGCTTAATCAATGGAAATTGCAATTTTGTTTTCTCTAAACCATAAATTACATGTGTATTTTAAATTAAATTGTAATTAAATATTTTAAACTAATTCAAATTATTTTAGATGTATATAAACAATCATCTGTAGTAAAGTATGCTAAAAAACATATTTTAGAGAAAACCAGAAAGTTAACTTTAACAATTCTGATTACATAATAATCATTATAAAATCCCTTCTACTAAAAGTAATGTTAAGTGAAAAATGTCTTAGCTGTTTAATGACATCAAGCAGATGTTTAATACCAGGCTTCAAGAGCAAGTGTATATTTTTAGACTGTAGCCTTGGGCGTATTTTAATAATCAATATTTAAACTAGGCCAACATAGCCTTAGACTCAAGCAAATGTAATCAATCATAAATCACAGTGAAAATGTCTTCAAAATAACTTTACTTCATGGACAGAAAATATAACGTGTTTATTATTTAAAAGCAAGCAAATGTGCCAAAACAAATATAACATAAAAACCTAGCTCCCAATTGGAGCCCTCTCTGTAATATACTTTGCTGGCTCTGACTGACCATCCTAAATATTCACTAACTTAGCCCACACAAGGGCCTTAGTCTGCTCAGGGATCTTCTTTCAGGGCCTTTCCTTGCCCTGGGAGCACAGTGGAACATTCATCTCTCTCAATAGTGTCATTGATTTTTGGCCCAGTGGAAGTTAAAACATCCATCGCCTATAACTTTTGAAGGCTTCATTAAAACTTTGGACTGGGCCACCAAACAGTGTTATGGACTTCTCGTCTGTTAAAATTGAAGGGAGTCGCTCTCCAAATGCTTCACCCTAGGGACCCATTTATATATATACAGTACATGATTTGTGCAGCTCCTGCGCAAAAAGTCTGAACACAACATCTTCCTGGTGCTGTATAGTTGTAAGGGTTCCACCCTACCAGCGTGGACTATTTGATAATCATAACATTGTCATGTCTACCTGCAGCCACTAGTGGCCACCCTTCCCTCTCAGCAGCACCTCTTTCTAAGTACTAGAGACAGCTGAGCCACGTGTTTAGCCCTACCCTTTATATACCCGCTCTGCCCATCAGTTTGGGCCTTTGCATTGTTTGGCTTGGGTCCCTGTTAGTCTGCTTGCAGCTAAAGATCCGTTAACCTTTTCTGATTTCCTGTGTATGACCTTGGCTACGTTTATGATCCTGATTTGTGTCCCAGGCTTACCTACCTTCCAAGCTGTGTGCCCTGCCAGTGGGCTTCCTGCCATGTGCCCTGCCAACAGGCTTCCTGCCATGTGCCCTGCCAGCGGTCTACCTGCCGTTTGCCCTGCTAGCGAGCTTCCTGCCGTTTGCCCTGCCAGTGGCCTTGCTGCTGTGTGCCGTGCCAGTGGGCTTCCTGTCGTGTGCCCTGCCAGTGGGTCTCCAGTTCCAGGCCTGTCCGGCAAGACTTTCCAGTCCATGTGTACGATTAACTATATCCTGTTTATGCTTTCTTCCACTGTATACACCAGTCCTGTTCCTGAGAAGCCATCTTTCATCAATATGATCTATTCTTGTATACCAGCCTGGTGTGAGACTTGCCTGTCTGTCAATATGCATCTTGGAGTACAGACAGAACCAGAGATATCCCCTGCAATTGGGCTCCTACCCGACTTGCTGGCCCGTGTCCTGACAATAGTTCCACACACCATAAAACAAGGTGTGTATATACTGCTGTCTGTTTATCTTTTATAGACCAGCTGTAAGAGTTGAGGGAGTATCTGTAGCATGCGTGTCTTGGAGTTCTACAACATTTACATACCTTTCGATGCTTGAAATGTCCAAAAAGGACCATATTTATGATGTACCACATCATGGAAAAGGGAGAGAAGGAAGTGTGTGTATTATATATCTTTTGATAATATATCAATTAAGAACACAGAAAAAAGGCCCTGAGTGTATGTATATTATATATATAATTAGTGAGCTCATTTAAGAAATCATTTTGCTCTTCCAAATCATCAGACTTCTAGGATATTGGGTTTAATATATCTACACAGTGAACTCACGGTTCTTTCCCTAGGGAAGCAGTGAGTAATCACCACAAAATCCCTATTCATGTAAAACGTCAGGTTTAAAGTCACTCTGAGGTCACAGCAGGAGCAAATGGAGTCACACCATTGAAGCCATTTCATTTAATCTACTTTGAAAGCATCCATTTGGTAAATTGCAAAAACTACAAACCACTGATAAAAATGCTGGAAGCAAAATCAGCATCCTTTCAGGCCTACTTCCTGAGCCATACATATCTCTCCAATGCTGCAAAATAATAATAAAAAGGATAAATTAAGATGTCAGTGGTAATGGTAAGGTGTGAAAAGGCAAGCTGTTTTTAAAAATGAAAATATTTATTATTAGCTATGGCTGTTTTTTCGATTTATATCTAGGTGATGCAATTTGTCCTCGCTCCAATTTACTCTGTCATTAGATGTAAGAAATGAGTCTCAATTTTATCTTTTTACTTTTTTTTATCACTTCTCTTATACGCTTGCTATTTTAGCCAAGGGGGTTTAACAGCTATAGCTAGATCCAACATACCAAGCTAAGTTACAGTGCTTAAAATATTGTTTAACATTTTATATATATGTTCAAGGTGAATTTGTATGCTCTAACACAATACACTAATGATGCCTAGGAGAGGGAAGAAAAGGGGAGAAGGTGAAAGTGTAGGGTGTTAGAACAAGCAGGTGTGTGTTAGTTAAATCCCAATTGTGCCCATTTACAGTAAAGAGGACTGTTCACAGCAGACACAGCCTCAATAATATCCAGGCAATCATCAGTGAGGACAGCAGCTGCGGAGATGGTGGCTAGAGGCACTGTTCCTGGTAAAGTCTGGTGCAGTGCCCAAGGTAAATATTGACTAAAAATGGCCCAATGCGTCGCTGACATCAGCAATAGCCTGATGTGAAATAAAATGAACAGAAACATTTAAAAGTTTGAAACAACAGGAAAGCAACTCCTATGGGCTGTGGTTGGATGGGATTTGCAGAAACCTTTAATGTGACTGAGTGAGGTGCTTAGAAGAAAGAACCATGTATTTAATTTATATACTTTAACACCTCCTATTTCTAAACACATTGTGATTTTTGTGAATCCTACACCCAGCAAACATTATCAGCTCATAGAAAAGATGGACATTAAGTGAGAAGTGACAGATGAATATAGATCCCAAAAAATGACCATGCCTCCTAAAGAGATTACTTGTTAGATGTACTTGTAAAATCAAACATATTTTACAGGAATAGCTTCAAGGGTGATGCTAACTTCGGCTGGGTTCTAAACAATAGAGAGGACAACATATTTTCTCAATAGCAGGGTTTGCCCTTTGGTCTATGGATTTCCACCCTATCAAATTATCAGGGTCATAAAGCCTTGAGCTGAGTCTTTCATATTTTACTGTGTTTTATTGATATCTTGGAATAACTATGCAAATTTATCCTATAGGTATAAAACATTTGAAATTTTACTTGAATACAGTGTCTTAAGTCAGAACAAAATTATTCTTTTTTTCAGAACGGCAGTTATTAAGTTCATATTGTCTCTATCAATAGTGAGTTACCATATACATTCTTTGTGATATACAAGGTTCATACGGTATTTAAGTCATAGGGTCATATCCTTTCAGGGGATTAGGGAAGTTGCCATGTTCTGTGTGTGCAGAATAATTATGGTGGGCAGCTGTCTTTTATCTACAACCCTCTCAGTAAAGTAAAAACCCACATTACATGACTTCCTATGAAATAAACTTCCCTCCTGTACATTGTTTAACTTAAATGGTTAAATCCCATCTTGTTTTCTTCTTTCCTCCCAACTATACATATTGAGTTCCCTTAGTCTTTCCTGATATTTGGTTTCCTGCAAACCATTCGGTATTTTGGTAGCCCTCTCTACCAAAATTGTCAATGTACTTCTGAAGATGGGGTCTCCAGAACTGTACGCAATACTCTAGGTGAGGTCTGACCAGAGATCTGTAAAGTAGCAAAACCACCTGTCTCTTCCTGCTACTAATGCTTCTCGCTATACAACCCAGCACCGTTTTTTTTTTTTATCAAAACTTTATTGCACTACCTGCTTACATTTAAGAAATACCTCAGAAATTATATATTTCCAAGTCTCTCTCGTCCGTTGTTATATTTTCAGTAGAGCCATGAACATCGATGACCCAAATAAATTTAATAAGTAAAAATGAGTAAAGATGTATTGTCCAAAAGAAGTAGAGTTACATGATATTTTGGGACCTCAGAGATCTTTTTTTTAAGTACGATAACACGGTGCTCAGCCCCCTGGGATGAATCTGTGGAACATCAGTGACTATTCATGGCACAACACACACATGGCTGACCTGGTACCCGTTAAAAAATTCAGCCCTGCATTAACAGGTTCCATTTGATTTAAAGGGCTCCCCTATGGTATACCATCCGCTGGAAATGTATTAGAAGTATAAAAAGAATGTAATTTGCCAGCAACCAAGTATATATTCCGTTTCTGGCTTACTAGAGCCAAAGTATAAATCTTTTATTTTTCAGTAATATGAGAAAATATTAGATGACATAAAATAAGAATGCCCTGTTGTTTATCATATACAAGGCATTTAAATTTAATGTTAATGTACAAAAATGACAACTGTGTTCAAAAATTAAATTAAATAGTATAATAATAATAGTATAATTAAGTATAATAGTACCCTATTATTTATTATTTGATCTGACACCGTTAACATCTCAAACAATAATGTCTTTATGAGTGTAATTGGTATAACCTGAGCATATGACCTGAAAATATTCTGTCCCGAATTATATTGGAAATGACTGTGATTACTTCAATTTATTTTAGATAAAGCCGGTCTCATAAAACAATGTAGAAATCAAGAACCCTGGTGAGAAAGCACATTATTTGTCAGAACATTTAAACTGATTATACTAATAATTATTATAATCACATTTAGTTTTTTGGTGGCTTTCCGTATAAATCTTACTGCTTGACACTTGTTTCCATTAGAAAACAATCAACTAGACCAATTAATAAAGTCAAATTGCTTTTGAAAGCACTAGGAGTCAAAGATAACATGGTTAATAGCAAAAAGCAGGCCAAATAAATAAACCACCTTTAAGAGGTATTGTTAAGTTTATTTCTACAGGAAAGGGTAGAACAACAAAAGAATTTTGTGAATAAAAGCGAAATTGTTAATAGTTGTAGTGGCAATACTATAGAGATAATGGAAGAATAAGCAACAGCAACGGGACCCACATTTAATGTTTCCCTATTGACCCCTGTCCTTCATATCTAGTACTAAAGGAATTAATTAATTCAGTACCTCTTTCTATATAAATCAATAAATAATAACAAATCACAGTAATCAGAAGATATGATTAAAGTGGTTGTTCAAGAACAGTGCCGTTTCTTTTATTGTTCCTTATATTAAAAATTCAGCCACAGTATATTTTCTCATCCCTATTGTGTCAACTAGAAAGTATCAATAAGAATAAGTAACAATAAACACATATTGTAGCAAATAACAGAGAATATATATATATATATATATATATAAAAAAATCATAACTTGCAATATTGATATAAAATGAAGACCTAAAAATACATTTTTAGTGTAGCTGCAACAATTATTTGAATGAATGATTTTAGGTTGATTAAGAATAGCATTGGAAACAATTCATTCATTATTTTGGATGATTTATTAGTTCCTTAATTAGGGAAATACTTAGGTTTCACTGCTGAACAAATAAACATAATGTAGATGTTACCAAAAGCTATAGACCTTTATACAAGCGCAGCCAATTTCACAATTGAACTTACTATACTGAATATGCACAGCAAAACTCTGCAATTACACATTCATCCAAAAATCTCACCTCTAATATTCAGACTTCATTTACAAACTGGAACAGAAAAGAAGTCCATTTGATTCTACAATAAAACAAATTATAAATTGAACTTTTGGGATTGCTAGTTTCAAGTTTATAGCAGGCTGCTTACTATTACTTCAAAAGCTGGTTTACAGTTTTCTAGGCATTTATGGCAAACAGCAAGGCACTTGATGAAAAAGTGATCATTTTAGCAGAGAGACATGCCACAATTTTCTCTTTAGAACTCTGGAGCATGTTACTTCTAGATTGGTCTCATAAACTAAGTCTAACACATTAGGAACAGTTCATTGGGCTCAAGGCTTTCTCCAAATCCTGGCTCAGGCTACAAAAACTGTACAATTTTAGTAAAAAAAATTGATGAGATATCCGGCTACTTTTGATGATGTTATTTTAATTGTTCTGTCCAATAATACCGTATTGGCTCGGATAGGCCGCCCCCGTATATAGGCCGCACCCTAAAAGTTTGGTGCTTTTTTAAAGAAAAAGTTTTTTTCTTTAAAAAAGCACCAAAAAAACATGCTGCCACTCTGTCTGTCCCCCCGAGATATGCTGCCACTGTCCTCCCTCCCCGAGATATGCTACCACTGTCCCCCCCTGAGATATGCTGCCGCTGTCCTCCCTCCCCGAGATATGCTGCCACTGTCCTCCCTCCCCGAGATATGCTACCACTGTCCCCCCCCCGAGATATGCTGCCACTGTCCTCCCTCCCCGAGATATGCTGCCACTGTCCTCCTCTGCCCCCCTCCACCCCCCGACTTACCGGAGCAGACTCCCAAGTGTCTTGCAGGGCCGGCGGGGGACATCTACGCAATACGCGTATACAACTTCCGGTGCCGTCACATCCAGTGTCGGCACCGGAAGTTGTGTATGCGTATTGCGTAGATGTCCCCCGTCAGCCCCGCAAGACAACCGGGAGTCTGCTCCGGTAAGTCGGGGGTGGGCAGAGGTAAAACGCATTGTGCGGACGGTCCGCACGATGCGCTTAGACAACCTCCTGTGCCGGCACCCCCCCCTGTGGGAAGTGCTGGCAGGGGAGGCTGTCTGAGCGTATCGGGGAGTAGGACGCAGGTCCCCTGCACCGCTGCGGGGATCTGTATCCTAACCCCGCTGCCTGCCCGGCGCTAGACCCCGAATATAGTCCGCACCCCCACTTTAAAGATTTAAAGTGGGGGGAAAAAATGCGGCCTATATTCGAGCCAATACGGTAAATATTAGTAAATAAAATCTATTTTAAGTTTAGGTACTCATATTTGTCTCAATCTTGTGCCAAGCATTAATTGGTGTTCAGCAGAGTTAAAGATGGTTGAAAACTTTTCTAAGGGAAATTTGGCAATGGATGTGTTTAAATGGCTTTCCCTCTAAACTCACAGTTATTCACTTGTGTTTTCTAGAAATAATCAGTGTTTAGAACGTATCCTCCACCATTGTTGGGGTGTGTGGTTAGAGGTGAGGTGGACTAAAGTCACAGACATGAGTGGGCAGATTTGGGAGTAGGTTTGGGTTGGTTAGAGGTCAAAAAGCTATTTCATAGTGCTCCGCTGCAGAGCGTCGCAAGGTGACCACATGGGACCTGTCTGTGGTGCAGCAGCAGACCTCTGGTTTCCTGGGCCAGTAAGGGGAGATCAGAGGATCTCTCGAAACGGTCCATGATCCCTACTGCCTCCAAGGGGTAGGGGAATGGTACCCATAAATTGGGAGATATGGCTTAAACTGATTTAGCTCCATTTGGGGCTATTCATTTCAGCTACGGTTACAGCCTTGCAGTAAAGACAGTGTTAATATTTACAATTTTGCAAACTAATTTTATGTTAAATATTCTGTATTCACTGGCTAATCTTGCATTTGTTCTAAAAGAGGCAGCAAATCAAGCATACCTGTATTTGCCAGTTTATTTTACCTGCCCTGTACAGTTTTGCATAATAATCTTATTTTTAAGTGTTCTGTGCGCAGTAGATAATCTTGCATTTGTTTTAGGAGCATAGCACATGCATCTCCCTAGCAGCAGATAATCCATTTGAGGTTTATGTATTTTTACAAGCATAAAATAATTGTATCCTAAGTTATATGAAGATAAATCAGTTCAATAAAAAGTTCTACTTACCAGTAATTCAATCGATTTCTTCTTGGTGTTGACCTCAGTGCTCACAGCAGAAACATTTTGAAAACTCTACAGCTATGTAAATAGATATTTTATATGTAGCTGCTAACAGTCTTAACCCCTTCGCGACCTTTGCCGGTTCAGGACCGTCATGACAAGAAGGTCACTAAATGACCTTTGACGGTCCTGAACCGTCAAAAAGTTAAATAAGCTTAGAAAGTGATCAAGGATCACTTTCTTCGCTTAAACGGCCTTGCTGCAATGCCTCGATGTCGAGGCATTCAGCAAGGCCGAGATCGGCATCGGGGGCCATGTCTGGCCCCTCCCCGGGGCGTCAACAGCCGCCATACATTGTATGGCGGCGGACGCCCGTTTTAAAAGCGTTTAGGAGGCGATCAACGATCGCCTCCTAAACTTAAATGGTGTCGCTGGAATGCCTCGATCAGGAGGCATCCAGCGACACCAAACACTTACCTCTAGGTGGGCTGTGACCGCTCCGGAGAGAAATAAAACAATAGAGACGAAAAAGTTCGCTAGAGGGTCTCCAGACCCTCTAGAGAACTGGCTCCACTTGCTGGTTGAATACAGGTACTGCATTCAACCATGCAAGTCAATGGAGCCCAGCTTTCTAATCACTATGTGATTAGTAAAATATTCAAAAAAAAATAAAAAATGGAAAAAAAAAAAAATGTGCTAACATTTAAAAATAATTATGCATTGATGTCACTAGATGAACCATCCAGTACCAGCAAAATGTGTAAAAAAAAAATATAAAAAAAGTATTAAAAAAATAAAATAGAATTAAAAAATAAAATTTATTATTTTGAGCAAGTGCTAAAATTTCTCAAAAATCTCAACAAAGAGTTAAAATAAAAGCACTTCAAATACCCTAATATATAAAAAAAAATGACTGATGGGGTAAATTGGAGTGGCCTAGCTCAAAGAGAGGGCATAGGTACAGACTGACCAAAATGGAGAAAAAAAGCGCACTTCCCAAATGTGGCATTTTAAATCTGAAACAACCCGACAAACCCATGCATGTCGGGTATCACTGCACTCAGGAGATGTTCCTGAACACACATTGGGGGGGGTGTTTGACAGTGGCATATACCAGAACCTGTATATCTATAACTAAAGTACAATTTGTGTGAAAAAAAAATAAAAAAAATTACTATTACAAAGTTTAGTTCTATAATTGGTGCATGGAAAGGGTTAAAATAACAGCATTTGGAATACCCTGGGGTGTCTAGTTTTCAAAAATATATGGTTTGAAAGGGTTAAATTGAGTTAACCGGCTTCAAAGATATTCCAAAGAGGAGAGGGAGGCACAATGACCAAATGACCACCTGGATTACGCATGCCCCAAAAGTAGCCTTTTACCAGCCAAACAATCTGACAAACCCATGCATGTGGGGTATCGCTGTACTCAGGAGATGTTGCTGAACACATATTAGGGTGTTGTTTGACAGTGACATATACCAGGACCTGTATATCTATAACCAAAATACAATTTGTGTGGAAAAAAAAATAAAAAAAATTACTATTACAAAGTTTGACAAAGTGTAGTTGTATAATTGGTGCATGGAAAGGGTTAAAATAACAGCATTTGGAATACCCTGGGGTGTCTAGTTTTCAAAAATATATGGTTTGAATGGGTTAAATTGAGTTAACCGGCTTCAAATATGTTCCAAAGAGGAGATGTAGGCAGACTGACCAGATTTGTTAAAAAAGATTTGGAAATCATAAAACGCTGCTTGTACTTATTGCCCTATAACGTACAAAAAACAGCAAAAAAACATAAAAACATTGGGTATCTCTAAACTCAGGACAAGTAGTAGAATCTACTTAGCTAGTTTTTTTACTTGCTTTTTTAGGTGAGTAAAAGATTTTTCAAATAAAAGTCATAAAATGTCTTTTTTTTCAATTTTTCACCATGTTTTTTTTATTTTTTTTATAGTAAATAAGATGATACGATCAAAATAATGGTATCTGAAGAAAGCCCATCTTGTCCTGAAAAAAACAATATATAACTTATGTGGGTACACTAAATGGGTGAGGAGAAAATTACACCTGAACACAAGCACCACAAAAGTGTCAAAACAGCCTCGGTCCCACAGGGTAGAAAACGAAAAATGAGCCCGGTCCTTAAGGGGTTAATGATCAGACTTTTTCCATAATTCACTCCAGTTTTAATATAGTTCACCACTGCATAAAGAAGACAGAAGACAGAAGGCAGAAGATGGTAGGTCTTGGGGCCACCATAGGACTGAAACCCCACATATAATAAATAATAAAATAATACAAAAAAGAGTTTTTACACATATTGTTATGGAAGTGTAAAATTGCAAGAAAAAAGTTAAGTGTAATACATTTCACTTTAAATTGATGACATGGTTTGGTTTTCCTTTCTTACATTTTGAGAATCTTTTCAACACAAATCCATTTCACACCCCTAGGACTATGAATGCCTTTTAAGAGAGACTAATTGTGCAATGTCTATAATTTGGATTGTTCTCCGGAGAGCTGCAAAATCTGACGACATGACACACATAATAATTTGTGCAGGAGCTAATGGCTCGTAAGAGTACCTGTCTTCTGTTTTTGTACACTGTATAATTGAGGATTGTTCTAAAAAAATGCCTTCTTTGAACACGAGATCTGAAATAAATGTAGAATTTATCGATGTTTGTTTAGTCAGAGGCTCTTTGTCAACAGAAATGTAACTTAAAAAAAGAAAGACACATATACCAAATAATCTAAATGTCTGTTACTCAGTATATGTTGATGTTTATCAAGAACTCTGGAAAATGAAATATATATTGAAATAATAATAAATAATAATACTTTAAGTAAAATAAAAAACGACGGCAGTCTTAATTTTACTGGAAGGTAAAAGTAAAATTTGATGTTGAGAAATGCAAGTCTGTTCGCAACACTATCAAGCCAATCAGCTGCCTGTAAGCATGATTTTATGATATTTAGCTGTTAATCATAAAAAACCTTAGGCCTATCTAACAGTCTTTGTTACAGAGTTTAGAAAGCAAACAAAAGCAAACGGTGAAGCAAACAAATTAGATATTGGCTCAAAAGCAAAGGGTTCACAAGACCTAGAATTCTTCACATTGTGAGGATGAATCTCATAGAACTAATCCCACAAAAAAAGCTTTTCCATTTTGCCATCTAAGCATTATGATCTGCACCTGGAACTTACCAGAGAAGCACTGTCAACTTCCATCCTGTGGGAAAAGTCAAAATGTCCCATTGAGATGGAGTCCCAAATATTACACGGCTAGGCCTTCATTGCACACTTTTAATCATTTTTTAATGAACACATTTCCCAGGTTGGGAGCTTCAGGAATTAAGCAAAACAATGTGGCACCAACTGGATGAGATTCATGCAGATAAGTTGTTCAGTAATGGCTAGGCAGTCATCAGTAGCTAAAATGATTACATCTTAAGTATTATTCTGGAGGCCAGAAGTATTATAAAATTAGCACTACACTTTGGTGGGAGTATATGCACCCCAAGCATACATTATACATTCCCCCTTCTCCTCTTTTGTGTAACCTTATTTTAAAAAATCAACTCGCTCACTGCCACATGGGAGTTTAAAGTGTTAAATGATAAACGTATTGCAGAACTAGGTGACAGAAGCTACTTTTTTATTTTTTTTTATTTAATCTTAACATGTTCTGCCAGCATTGAAAGAATGGCCACTCTCATTATACTATCAAACTGATGCTTTTCATTGCTTTTGCTCCGATGAATTAGTTTTTAGAAAAAAAAAAAAACTAAGTTAAAATTCGGGTATGGGTTTATAGCTAGACTTCCATCAGTTAACTCCTTCCCTTTTCTGAAATTAGCAACTAATGCTGTTTAGTACCTGTTCAGGGCATGTCCATGCCATCAGTGTGTCAATGCAGTCGAATGGTGTTTATGTGTAATTATTAATTGATGTAAAAAAAAATGCCATCCCTACTATGACAACCCTACATACTGGAGCAGGAAGACACAAGGAAAAGAATATGCAGAAATCATTAAAACTGAGTTTTTCACTTTGCATTTAAATATTATTATTTATATTTTACACCTGCTTAAAATTCAACAACCAGCAAAGATAAGATACAATGTTTTCGGGGAAAGACATTTTACACATTTTTTCTATGGAAAATCTTGCACATTTTGATTTGTGGTACCTGCTATAGCAGCATTTCTTTTGGATACCACGTTTAGAATGGTTTATAATAAAAGCAATTCATGACCAGATAGTGATAGTAAACATGAATAAATATGGCATTACTTGCCTTTGAATGGTTGATTTTAGTTCAATATACACTACACAGTATTACACTTATTTAATGTTAGGTAGATTTCAGCTCTTCAAATGTCATGATTGAACAAGTTTATTCCTTCCTCTTAAATTTGTGTGTGTTTGTACATTTATAATTTTTGTATTCCTTTCTATTATATTCTTGTGTAAATACATGAAATACATTGGCATATTTCCTTCATTTCAATCATATTACTAACATAATGTCACGTACCTGGCTGCCGGTTCCTCCGGGTCCTCGGATCGGCAGCCGTCACGGAGTAGGGGGAGACCCCCCGCCTTGCCGCAGCAGCCTCAACCGCGCGGAAGAGAGGGAGACCTCCCGCCTCGGGTCAACAGCTGCGGCCGCCGCGAAAGAGAGGGAGACCTCCCGCCTCGGGTCAGCAGCTGCAGCCGCCGCGGAGAAGGGGGAGATGCCCCGCCTCGGCACAGCAGCTGCAGCCGCCGCGGAGAAGAGCGAGACCTCCCGCCTCCGCGAGACAGCTTCCGCCGCCGCGAGGACGGGGAAGACCCCGCAACTCCACACGGCAACCGCCACCTACCGGAGCCAGGTCCGGACCTGCTCCGTGCACATGTTCCTCTGCACGCCACCTCGTGGCGCCAGCCGGTACTACCGCTCCTTTTAGAATTTTACGATCTCGCCAATCCCAAGATGGCCGCGGACCGGAAGTGACGTAACGGCACTTCGAAATTTTGGCGGGAGAACGTTAATTGGTGCCTAGACTTCCTCTGCCTATTTAAGAGCCTCAGAAACCTTCCAGTCTTGCCTTCTGATGGTCGTACCTATCTTGTATAGTGTCTACTCCTCAGTAAGCGTTCCTGTGTGATTTCGCGTTACCGACTCGGCTTGTTCCTGTTCCTGTTTTCCTGGCGTTTGACTCTGGCTTCCCTCACGACGATTCTGACTTCTGGCTTCCTGACCTCGGCTTACCCTGCAACGATCCTGACTTCCGGCTTCCTGACCTTGGCTTGCTCATCGGCTGTTCTGTACTGGACTCTTGTGATCTGTCTATTGGACTTGCACACACTGTTCTACCTGATTACAGGTCCTACTATACGCTGTGGGTGACACATAATAGATATTTGCCTGGATTTTCCAACCCATAATTTCCTGCAAATTATAACTCATTAGTTAAATATTCACAAAATATAATCAAATATCTTTAAACATATTCTCTACAGGCATTCAACCCCCAATAACCCAAAACAGTAGGAATTTGAAAATAACATTTCAAAAATTTAAACAAAACACTACAAGGAAAAACAGGGACAATCAAGTGAAGATGCTGTGCCATGGTATCCCAGAAATTCAATTACTAGGCTGATGTACAAGCATTTCATGTCAGTGACAGAGACAGAGGTTAAAAGGATACACACATCTGTTTCATGTTGCATTCTGCTTGAGGTTTTTCTGTCTGTTATAATACCAGAGCCTTTGAAGATATTAGGAAACAGAATGGCTGACTCGCCAATGTAAATGTAAAGATGCGTTCTTGGTCTCCTGTCAGCTTTGTGGATGATTATTTTTCTGATGCTGTGGAGATGTTGTCCCTTTTGTCTCAGCTGTCACAATAAATTGGCACAGCTAGCTGAGACTTTGCATTGAAAGGGAAGATCAAACTTGCGTGTGATAAAAACCTGCAGTGTATAAAGCTACATACCAACATATGTGTGCATATTCAAACTAGCCCATAAGCTGCATTTGGCAAATAAAAATATTTTGGATCCTATGGAAAGTGGGTGGCACTGGTATTTATTGATCTTGAGTAGTGTAAGCCGTACGCATCAACAAAAACTGTTGGACTACTGAACATCATCTTGAAGAACCAACAGGGCTAGCTATAGGGTTTTTAACGCCATAGGCATAATATGTAGTACTGTAATAACATTTGTGTCTGTTCCCCAGTGTTTTTGTTGGATGACGTCCAAGGTAGGTAAAATGTTCAGAAAGACGTCTACTAAAATAGCACTGGAAACCCTAACAGATAAGCTTTCAGGAGAATATTGTAGAAGGTCTTATTTAAATACATTTTAAATGTATATTTTTAAGGAAAATTTTAAAATAGATGATACCTTTGCTTTAATAGTTTATATTCTAATTAATGTAGCTGCCATTTTATGCCTCTTCAGTGTATGGTTCAAGAATGTTGTATAAATGGGCTTGATAAATACGATGACAGCTTTCACAAAGTGTCATTTGCTGGGATCAAAGGAGATTAGGCAGGCAACTGAGGGAGGCTCAATGTAGTGTAATGTGCAATAATCCTTCAACATCTGTGAGATTTTCATGGATTTAACCTTGGCAAACTGTTAAAAAAAGAATATATATTCCAGTCAATTGCTCTTTTACCCTGTCTAAAAGAATTTATTTAATATGTGTTTCTCTTGTTGGCACAAAGATGAAATTGGGGTTAACCTGTTTTTTTTTATATATATTTAGTGTATCAAAGAAACTTTTTGGACCCTAGATTCTTTACCTCTACACAAATTCCAGTATGGTTCTTTCCAGAGAATAAAATATGAAACAGTTGGTGGTAATTTGTGCGTGCAAGACCGGTCTCGTGACTTCTAGAATGTTGTTGTTATGACCATATTTACATAATACAATGTGTAAATAAGATAATACATATGGAGTCATCTCTGGGTCACAAATGGTGACACAAATGTTCTTTATAAACAAAGAAAAACAATAATCATAGGTAAATTATATGGCACAAATGTTTTGGCAGTACACTTGCATCTGGATTATGGTTTTAATATTAAGTCTTAGAATGAATAAATGCATTGTGTTTTGTTACTGGCAGCTGTGCGATATCAGATTATGGATGCTAAAGTATAATCATTTTAAGTATGTTCCCCCGATTTGTCTTAGTGGTTTTGGGTATCATAGTCAATTCATTCATGGACCTTCCACGCAATGTTTAATCTCTGAGTAGGGGTGTTAGCATTCTACCAACTTCAGAGGCTATCCATTAGACTTGCGCATTCGGATTTGTACACATTTCAATTTCAACAAAATTTGCCAATTTCAAGAGGTGCAGAAAAGTTTATTTTCCTCTGCAAATCTGTCTTTATTATTCAATCGCCGATTGGAGTTTGGAGGCTTTGGTCTTTTGCACAGTTCACTGGGATGCCAGGTTTATGGAGAAGTCGATAAAGAAAGATGACACAAGAAAAGTCAAAACAAGAAGCAGGGATGGAGACAGGGACGCAGAAGCAGTTGATGGAGATGGTAGGGAGACACTGAGAGAGAGCATGAGAGAGAGTGTGAGAGAGCATGAGAGAGGTATGAAGGAGCATGAAATCAAGTAGGAGTGTGAGAGAGCATGAAAGAGTGAATGAGGGTGACAACAATTGTTCTTCCAAAGGAAAACAGCCCTCCAAATTTTGGCTGAGCCTAAGGAACCCAAGAAACAAAATTTGTTGTTCGAAAACACATGGACCACAAATTAAGCAAAACATTTTTGGTCCATTTGCACAAGTCTACTGTCCATCGCAAATCGCAAATAACCTTCCTCTGTCAACTACCTTAAGCCTATGATCTTGCTCTAACCCTTGTCAACTTCTATATGGAGCATCATGTAGTAAATAACATAACAATTTATAACAAAAATAGGTTAGGAGGGCGCTGCTCACAGGAAGGAAATTCAGGTATATTTCACAAGAAGTTACAAACAATTGCTCTGATGCTAAAATCCCATCTAAGTGTTTTACAAATTATGTTACTGTTAATACTAGCATGTTCTAGAATTATCTATTCTGGAACGCCACAACACTTAATATAAACGAATGTCTAAATAGTTAAATATAAATAATATATGAATAAATATTGAACAATGATTGTAAAAACATGTCTCAAATATGTTTCAGTAATAGCTGAATGTTTTGTGTTTGATTTTTGCATTAATGCAGCTACACAAGAGATGATGTTTATATGGCTGGTAAGTGTGGTCCAGTTAAGGAGTAATTGCCACACTATGTGGGTTATAGACAAAAACAGTGTCTTGTAATTTAAATGTATGTGGTTCAATTTATTAAATGTCAGTAATATTAGAAAGATCATACTTATACTTGTACTGTTGAATACCAAATAATTTTTGGCAGAACACAGTCATTGTGTGACATCAAAACAGGCACTGATACTTGGTTGTCATAGAAACTGAAACAGTTTCTTAGACATTTCTGTTTTATGATTAACATTAGAAGAAAGGCAGATCTGCAAAGGTTTTTTTTTTTCTGGAGCGTGTAATTATTGTTTTGTCTAAAAATGATATAACACCCACTGGTGTAGTATTTCTCCCTAGACTCCAATGAGAACCAATGAAGATGCATTACACTTGTAACACTAGGGGCGCTGGAGCACACAGGGTTGCCGAAGAGAGGGACAATAGTTGGGTTCCCTGCTGCTGTTAATAGGTGGTCCTGGGGATCACTTGTTTCATTTTTTTTTTCAATATTTGTTCAATAATTTTATTTCAATGTAGCTGCCGGTGGTGATTTTGCAAGTCGCTAGCATTAGCGTGCCCTTGCAAACAATTCATAAGTTAGTGAATCTGCCAGTTGTTTTGTGAGTGTTAGCATGCAAGGGTAGGTGAGTCTGTACAGTCAACCATTAACTTAATTGACTACACAACTTAGTACCAAATAGACCACAAATGTAAATGAGCAATAACACAATTTATTGTCAATATTTCAGTTCTTTCCACACGAACTTTTAACCCCTTAATGACAACTGACGGTCCAGGCACGTCACCCGAAAACAAAGGGTTAACGACAATTGACGTGCCCTGACGGTCATGACTTCAAACGGGTGCAGAAAGCGATCTATGTGCAAGTTTTTCTTTATTTCTATTCAGTCTTCATCATGGGTAGTACTACTGCCTGCATAAAATGTTGATTGCATGATATAATCATATCAGTGGTTCCTAATTCTTATTTAAATTCACAGTTAGAGTTTGTATTATAAGGTAAACAAGTAATTATCAGCTGCAAGAGCATCCTAGTCTTACATCAAGGGAGCTTTCCTGCCTTCTATAATTCTATACTTTTACAAGTGGGAATATGTCAATTAAGAAGTTATTCCTTCACACATCTGCTTTCTTGTTTGCAACTAGTAATCAATAGTATTAGGAATCACAACAGAATTATTCATGTTAATCCAGGAGATGCTAATGTCATCACTAATTATATTTGAAGAACCCAACTGGCTTGCTGCTCATCCTGTATCATCACTATCTAATTAACACTGATTCTTGTTAGTATTAAGCAAATCCAATATATATTGAGTCTGTGTATCAAGGGGATTCTGAAACTGGTCTGTAGATCAAACACATATTATGTGTCAAAATTTGGCCTTATGTTAAAAAAGCATGAGCTGTATATAATCTTTACAATCCTGTTCTAAATTCAAAATGTATATTTCAAAGCATGAATGTCAGGTGATGACATGCAAATAAGGAGAAAATGTGTATTTTCAAATTTTTTTACATATTATTTATTCTACACTTACCAGGTAGTTGGAGCTACTAACAGCTGATAAATATATGTGTATTTACAGTTTACACACATTATATATATATATATATATATATATATATATATATATATATTATATATATATATATATATATATATATATAATATATATATATATATATATATATATATATATATATATATATATACTCAAATACATATACACACATTCAAATCAGAACTTTTACTAGGCAACTCTAAACCTTCATTTTGGTTCTTTTGAGCCATTCAGAGGTGGGCTTGCTTGTGTACTTAAGATTCATGTTTCCGTCAATGACAGAACCCATGTCTTTCAAAAAGTTCTACTTCTGACTTTTCATCCTACCTTGGAACTCTCCGGGTTTTGACCCGGATTCTCGGGGTCGCGGGAGCGGGGTCTTGACACGCCCCGCTCCCCGTCCATTTTTTCCTTTAAATGGGGGTGTTCCCCGATGCCGGGTGTTCCCCTGATATCGCTCTTGTAACCTTGGGTGACCTCTACCCTCAGGAAATGTCTCTATTTAAGCCTGGGACTTCCACTTCTGGGTTGCCCTTGATTGGTGTATCTACTATTTGCTAGAACGTGATTACTGAGACTGATTTCCTCTTTTTGACCCGGCCTGCCACACATGTGCTACAATTGGTTCCTGAACGTCTGGTATTGACTCAGCTAGTTGACTTCGCTTCTGGCTTATTTCGCTTTCCTGATTTGACCCGGCTAATTCTCTAGGAAGCTTCTCGGTTCTGGCCCTCCTGGCACTCTCCGCTCTCCGGGGTCCTACTTCATCTGTCATTACAGTGGTATGGTTCTTGAGGTCCTGAACCACCTCAACAGTAATGCCACTCAACGCCCTAAAGATCCTGGATGTTATCGTTGAATACAGGGGAGAAAAGGCAAAAGGTACGAAGTTGCAGGGCAACCGAAGCATCACAGCTTTTGGATGAGCCAGGATGTGAAGATACAGAGGTACAGAGGAGAAGAACCCAATGGAAGTCAGAAGGGCTGCCATGCAGGACACCAGAAACCCACCCACAGAGGCAGTCTAAGACGCCGGGATGTGGAGCACCAGAGCCTCATCCCTAGCAGCCGACTGAACTACAGGGATGCGGAATGCCAGAGCTTCCTCCTTAGTGGCAATCAGAAGGGCCAGAATGCCGGATGTCAGAACGTCATCCAAACAGACAACTTGACTCTAGAATAATTTGGTATACAGAGAAGTTCATGGTCAATTCAATGAATGTAAGGTTCCCAGGTCTTGTGGCTGTAAAACAAGCCCAAATGATCACCCCCTCCACCATCGTGCTTGACAGTTCCTATGAGGTGTTTGTGCTGATATGCTCTGTTTGGTTCGTGCCATGGGTGGCACTGTGCATTATGACCAAACACCTTCTTTTTGGTCTCATATGTCCAAAGGAGATTGTTCCAGAAGTCAAGTGGATTGTTCAGATCCAACTTTGCAAACCTGAGTAGTGCTGCCATTTTAGAGAGAAGAGGCTTTCTCCTGGTAACCCTTCCAAACAAACCATAATTTTCAGTCTTTTTCTAATTGTAATGTCATGAACTTTAATATTTAAAATGCTAACTGAGGCCTGTAGAGTGAGATGTAACTCTTTGTTTTTTTGCAGCTTCCCTTAGCATTGCAGAGTCTGACCTTGGGGTGAATTTTCTGGGATGTCCACTCCCGGTAAGATTGGCTCTCGGGCAGATCCCAAGAGGATCTTTGTTGCAGAAAATGGAGAATGCTGCACCCTAGAGGTAAACAGGAGACACTGCTACATATGGAGTGGAACGTTATACACGGGTGCGGCAAGGGCAGAGAAGGCACATTGGCACAGAGCAGTAGAACCAGGACCAAACGGTGGTCAGGAACCAGGCCAAAGTCAGGAACCGATAACAAATGAACACGGGTCATCTACCCATCTTGTAGCCTGCTTGCGCTGTCCTGCTAGACTTCCTTGTTTGCATAACAAATATCATTGAAAGGTATGCTATGACTTCCCATAACTTTGTAAACAAAGACCTAAATGCTTTTTATGGGTGTAGCTGGCATGTGGGCAATATCTCTCTAGACTAATATTTTTTCCTCAAAATGTACTCAGTATAAAAAATGTGAAATTTATTTTTTCAGTGCCATGTGTTGAAAATCCAGCCTTTTATTATCAAAAGTGAGACTGTCATCTCTCTTGATACAAGACATTCCTCTGATTTAATTTTAGAGCTTCTGTGGTGATGAAGAGCTTAGCAATAAGCCTTTAGTGACAGATAAATGATTTCTACATCCAGGTGAAATTGAAGTAAAAATAGAAGAATTCTATGGAGTGGCGCAATGCAGTCAAGTATTGTTTTAGCATCTGTGGTATCGATAAGAATTTTTAGTAAATATGAGAGTTGATAATCACTGGCAAAATACAGACTCTTAGTGGTACAGAACATCATTTTGTAGAATGTATCAATATTTCTGTTTAATACTGCGTACATGAGGTGTAATGGAGGAATATGTCGTAACACAAGGAATATTGTGTGTAGTCCTATTTTTTAATGGAACCTACCTATAATTCTGCCCTATCCTAAGCCCATGCCTAAAATCTACACCGTTCAAGTAACTAAGGTTCATAACCCCCTAGAGACAAGTGTTTTGATTTTTCGATATTTATTTATGCTCTTGTAAAACTATTGTGCTCAATAAAGTATTTTGTTAATTGTGGAAGTAAGTTGGGTGGTGCTGGTGATTTGGGTGGGACTTTTTATGGAAATAAATTAAACAGATAGAATAAACAGAATCTCAACTCCACGGGATCCATGTGTACTTCATTAAGATGACATCAGTGCTACTCAGATAGTATAGGATATAATCTTATGGAAAGGAATTGGGAGTACACGTATCCTCGTCATACTTTTTTGTATGTTTTTGCCCCTTTGTGTATTACCTCCAGCCAAGGGCCCCACTGCTTAAGTTCAAGTTGCTCACACACTGTGCAAACAACTTCTCTTTTACCGCCCAGGGGAAGCAGGAACGCTGTAGCGTCATGTGACTTAACATGGTGGGACTCGGCTGGCTTCCTGCATTCACTGGGCGGTACAAGAGATGTAGCATAATGACGATCTGGACACAGTGATGCAGTACTTTCAGCTTCCAAGCAGTATCTGACCCTCTATTCAACATATGGGCTCTAATGAGTACATTCTCTTGAATTAAACTTCCCTTTTTTACTTCATTAAACTATTTTAAGCATTTGGAAGGAGGGGCACACAAGCTGCTATTTCTACCAAATAAGATAAAAATAAATACAATTTGATTGTTGAATATTTCATAAACATACCTGGGAACTCTCCAGGTTTCCCAGGAGATTGCCGGGTGAAGCACCACTTCTCCGGTTCTTTGGGTCAAGACCCGAATCCTCCAGGTAGCCGCAGCCCAGAAGTTCCCAGGTATGTTCAATTTCATAAAATAATCACCGATATACCGATCAGCCATAACACTATGTTAATTTTGTGTAGGTCCCCCTTTTGCTGCCAAAACAGCCCTGAGCCATCTTTTTTTTCTTTTGTATTTCTTCTAAATACATTATTTTAGCACTGAATGGATAAGAAGATGGAAATAAATCATAGGCTAGAAATCCACATATTAAAGAAGATTGGATTTCTCCAATCACTTATGGTGATTGTTTTTGTGCACCATCCTCATTCATTATGCTAACTGGGAGAAGTAAAGGTAATTTAGTTTGTGTAGCTGATTTGATCATTAAATTCATACATATTCCGTATAGTTACTTATTGACTTGTAATAGCAAAAGCCAGAAGTTGGAAATCATGAAAATATATTTACTTTAACAAATGTACTTATACTGTCCCTATTGGGGAATGAATCTCTGAGAAAAATTTTATGAAATACTAGAGTGTAAGTCACCATTTAGCTTTAAAAATATAAATAAAAGATAATAACAACAATAATAATAATAATAATAATAATAATAATAAATTAGGAAACAGATCCCTGGGCCTTTAAATGCAGTAAGTAAATTATATAAAAGAAAAAAAACATCTTACAACATGTGTCTGACTCTAGTAAATCTGTATATGTGGTTTGAAGACATTTTGTTCACAAATACCAAAAGAAAGCCGACATCTAGGGTCTCATTGTCACATAACAAGCAAGCAAGGGAGAGCGGGCACCTTGTGGTCCCAAGAGGAGACAAAGCCAAATGCCCCCCTGCCCCTCCCCCATAACTAATATGTTCTCTTAAACACACACAGTCACCATAATAGACACTCACTAAGACACCCTCACTCTATCATAACACCTTATACACACCTATCCCACAACACTCCTATCATACCTCATCCATCACTTTCAGCACACACCTATCACATATCACTCCCCTACACCTATCACACCTCACTTCTTCACACCTATCCCACATAACACCTCACTCCTTCATACCTACTACACAGCACGACTATCACACATAACACATTACTCCCTCGCAACGATCACACAACACAACTCATTGCCATCACACCTATTACACCTTACTTCCTCCCACCTGATAACCTTATCTTACCTTAACCTTATCTGGAGAGCTTCTTTACAGCTGCTTAATCCGTGTGTTAGAAACCATAATATTATTGCAGGGAGGAGGAAGGGAAGACCACTAGCCCCATGGAGGTTACTAACACAATAAAGGTTTCTAATACATATGTAATGGTGTTTTACTTTTAAATCCCATTTCCATAGCCAGAAACTTTTCAGTGTGGCAGAATCCTTTTTAAGTTACGTAGCCACAGAAAAAAGAAACTTCTCTTTACAGTCGTTGTCATTTCATGGTGTTTACACTTTATTCCATTCTAGTAACTGTAGCTACCACACTATATAAATAAATGTACTGATAAACTACTAATTTATAAATACCAGACTCTTGCTATGAAAAGCTATCAATGTATCTCTTTAGAAACTAGTTTCCACATAATCATAGGTGACCACGCTGAAAAAAATATTGTTTTTCTTTCAGTGTGTTTTTTTTATTTCCATCTTCAGCACCACAGGAAACCAAAGTCACATACTGTGCAGTTATCTCAATTCTGACCACGAAATACCCCCAGAGAAGCAAACAGTGGGGCTACCATACTGTTACCAAGAACAACAGTTTTTATAACCTACATTCTTGTGGTTTTGCCCACAGATGTTATACCAATAGTTAGCTTAAGCATTTTGTTTGGCAGAGGAATGGCATAGAATAATATGCAACGTGAACCACTACTATGATTGGGCTCGTTTATATTGTTCTTATGTTCTCATAGTAAGAGTGTCCCCGGTCCAAACAGTTAGCTTTAAATATTGCAGTTAATATTCTTAAATATTGCAAATAGTAATAACATGTATTTTGATATATTATACATAGTTCTGATCCTATTGCTGGAGTGCTAAACCAACCAGATTTTTCATATGGGCATGTGTCTGTGATACTATAAGGCTTCATCCAAGCTTTCCCTATATGGCCCGTGTAAAGCTGCCTTATAAGATTGAAATATTGTAATCCCACAAAACGTTTACAATACATCAAGCTTACAAAACAGTAAGGCATATCAGACTTCAGTAGTAACTAGTAACGCTTTGGAATCTGCTTGAGCCCTATTATATATATTTTTTTTTAAAGATTATGTAAGTATTTTATCCAGTCAACACAATTGTTCCATTGCATCTACATATAGAGGGTCCCCAGGTTTAATTGCTTAATGATGTGTTTCAATAGTGTCTCCTTAAAGCCTTCTTACCCCCGCTATACATAATTTATGTGCTTCAGTAGGGCTGATGTGTCAGAACATAATACTATTGTGATGGGAAGGGTCGGATTTATGCAGGTGTGACAGAACCCTCCATCATTGGGGCCACTGGAGAGGCCTGAGAGCCAGCATCCTCCCTAACGACCATGGACCCTGGCTTTGTATAGACTTCTGTGTCTATCCTCAGCAGTATCATCTCATCACTTGATGAGGGATTACCTCTGGCAGACAGCCCAGATCTGCAACCAGGCAGTGTCAGTCCCCCCCACCCATGGTGTACTAATATGTTGTATATGTCAATCTCAAACCCGGCAAAACCTTGGAACTGATTTCGGCCAGTAATAGATAGTGAAGGTTGGGACCCTATTGCATTGTTAATCCCTTTACTGACCCTGTTGTCTCTGGGAGGCAGATTGTGGGGGAGGTTTGTATCCCAATATCTTGAATTATGTTAATGTGTGCTTTGCTGGCTATATCCAGCCATGACAGTAGGGGCTGATGGAGCTGCAGCTCCAGACCCCTACCTACAAATAGGCCCAGTCAGTGCGGCCCTGACTGCATGGCCGATGCGGCTCAGGGCCGTCATTAACGCATGTAACTGCGATCCCTTCAGCAGGGGTCCGCTACTTAACTGTGCGTTGCTCAATAATGTCTCTTGTACCGCCAAGGGGATGCAGAACGTCACATGACCCCGCTGCCAGTCTGCTGGGAGGTAAAACAAGTTGTTCACACAGAGTGTAAGCAACACAGAGAGAAGCTGAGGGCTCCTGAGAATGTCTGTGAGCGGCACAAAGACATCTGCAGTTCAGGTAAGGGGGAGGGGGAGGCTGTATGAATGACTATGTGAGTGAATGAATGAGTGAATTCATGAGTATCTTTGAAGGCGTGAATAAATATTTGTGAATGAGTATATGTAAATGAGTATCTGAATGAGGGAATTAATGAGTATGTGTGAATGAGTATATAAATGAATATTTGTGAATGAGTGAATGAAAGTACAGCCTCCCATAGCTGAACTTAACCCTCTCTAGACCTTGGTCCAATTTACCAATAAGCTTTTAGCCTGGCTCGGGTGCTTATTACCTAGGTGCTGCTTACTACCCCCAAAGTTTCCTTCAAAACATGGTACCCCCCCTCCCTTCCCCAACACTATCTATGAGAAAACGCACCCATCAGCCCCCACAGGCTGTAGTGTAGCAATAATCTACTACTGTTTTTAGGAGTGCAATATACTCTTCATTATATATAATATACATGAGACGTCTATTTGTTGTCTTGACTATCTTGAATGTACTTGTAAAATGATTCAATAAACATGAGAATAAAAAAAAATTATATCATGAATTAGCTAGACTACACTGGAATCAGTTTCCTTAAGGCTAGCTGTGCACTATAGTATCATTAGTATTTATAGTAACTGGCATATTGCCTAAGGAAGGTAAAGTTATGTGCCTGCTGTTATGTCATCAGTGGGTGGAAAGGCATCTATAACTGAACAAAGTAAAAATAAGTTTAAAAAAGAAAGTCCAGAAATTCTTTTGTTCCTTAATATCTGAGCCCATTTGAGTGGCAGATGAGTACTGCTGTTTCTTGTTTATATAGGAGGGTAATGTATGCATTTGTTGGCCCCAAGAATATCCAAGAAGATCCTTCAAGCTTATGTAGAAACAGTGAGTGTCTTGTGTTAATGATCTTAATATACCATTTTTATTACATCCAAATATTCATTCTAATCAGATATCCCAAAAAACGCATCAAACTATCAATAAATCTTGCCTGTTGCTGTACATTGTGACTGATTGACGTTTACAAGCTGAGGGGTAAAATGACTTGTCCTTCTAAAATACTCCTTGAGAATTTCCTTTGATTCCAAAGACTATGTCTGTTCAGATTAGCCTTAAATCCTCAGTATATTGTACTGCTGTGTGATGCTGAAAACAATTTTCCAAATCAAGGTTCCCTTTATTGCTTTTTAGGTTCTGTTTGAGAAGAGCTGACACAAACCTGTGAGTCACTGTTGAAGAGTTTGGGTAGTTGCGGACAAGAACACTTGTTTATTATCAATTTGTCTGTTTATTATTACAGACAAATTGAAATTGGTTACAATCATTTTTACTGTTCAATTGTCCTTATTATAATCAGATTCTTCCAGATTCACAATATAGAAACATTGAGTTGGATGGCAGATAAGAACCATTCATATAGTCTGCCCCCTTTTCCTGATGTAAAGACTGAGATCCAAATCAGTCCCAAGTCTTGTCATATATTTAGGGTAGCCATATGCATTTCCCATAGTCCCTTTCTATATTAGCATCTACTTCTTCTGCTGGGAGGCTCTTTCACTTATCTACCAACCTCTCAATAAAGTAAAATGTTCTTAGCTTCTTACATTATATCTTATATATTTTTTTTGAGAACTTACTTAATAGCTGACATGGTTCTTATTAGACACAAGCCAGGCATGGAAATGTTTTGTGCTCCTGGAGTATCTCCACAAAAGGGCAGAGTGTCCTCGCACACCCTCTCCCCCAATTGGAGGAATGGAGGAGAGGCAATGCCTGTGGGGCACGCCGTGGCTCCATCCTTTTGTTAATGAATTGCGTTTCTGCAACTCACTTTCTCTTCTGATTATCCTCTCAGAGTATTCCCGCAAAACGCCAGACCCAAGGGGAGAGCCTCTCCCTCATTCCTCCTATTGGTCGAGAGGCTTTGTGGAGGCTCTGTTGTTGTTGCAGAAGCACTGCAGGAGGCCTGGTTAACTGAGCTGATACCAGAAGATAAAAGAAGACAGAAGAAAGAAGTAAAGAAACAAAAAAAATGACCAGCTCTAAGCATGCTCGTGTTATGTCAGTGTGGTTTGTATAGCAAGAATCTCTTATCCTCTCATACAAATAGTCATAGTCAGCTGGTCATTCCTTAGACTGGTAAACACTTGAGTTTCCCATCAGGGGTCTAAAGACAAAAAACTAAAGAAAAAAAAACCGATAAGGAAAAATTGTACAACATTTTAATTAGATATTGTTATTTCAAAGCTAAAATTACGGTATATGTTTATTTTCACAGAAATATTTTTACTCATGATGTTACTTTTGGTAGTATCTTGGGTAAGTTAGTTTTATTGAGTATTTTTTCTTAGGTGGAAAACACATGGATTTTGCCTGCAACATCAAGTAATGCAACACAAACATTTATTTATGTGTTTATCTAGACAAAAAAAAAATATGATGGGAAAGGCAACAACATCCTGAATTTAAACTAGTGTAACCATTTTTTCGGTTTCTGAATTGAAATCAAATAAAGTCTGAGTCTTAACTGTACACTAAGGTTGTGTGAGTCAGAACAGTTAATCCTGCAGGTTTGTGACATTGTTTTTTTGATTCAGTAGACTTTGTTTCTGCTTTTAATGATCAACTTCAGTAAACTTTCCAAAAATTGCCTTTAAAAATAGACATTTGCAACAGTAGAGAGAAAAGCGCTATACTCCGGGGGGTTAATGCTACAATTCTGCTGGAGGATATGAAGCTGTTTCTAAATCCAACATCTCTCTCCTCTAAAGAAAAAGTCAATTTTAGACCCCCACTTTCTTTTTAGCCAGAGGCAGAAGCCGCAATTCCTCTCAGATTAAATCCCAGAGTCGTACAAACTGGTCAGGACTAATGGGACAAAAAAATAAACAAATAAATACAATAATATTAAAAAAGGATTAGCAGCTTGACAAACATTTTTCTGTCACCTAACAGGTGAGGGGACTGAAAGGTTTTTTAAGACTGTTTCCATAGTAACAAGTAGGAAATGATAAACCTATGTGGCAAGAGCACTACTGAACTTGATTTAAATCTGGTTTACTGATGCTGTCTGACATGAATTTCAAAATCTGCTATAGGTAGAATACTCTTCCTTCATTTCTCCCAAGACTCCGATTATTTCAAGATCAGTTATTTTGCAGCATGTACAAGTGGGTATGAAAAAGGCATTTCAAGAATTGAAATGTTACTAACCATGATAGCAAAATGAATGTACTAACTCATAAATATTACCCATTGCCAGGGTTTTTATCACTTTTTGTGATCAATATTAATTGAAGCAACATACTAATTTTATCAGATAATTTGAATATGGTAAATGATGAAAAAGATGAGGATACTGTGTAAGATGAGCTGTGATTTACATTTATAAACGGTATTAATAGAAAACCAGAGAAGGAGGGCTCGGGGTTCCAAATATAATCGAATATTGCAATGCATGTATGGTTGTACATGCTATGGCGGACCAGTTAAAGGAAGCAAGGAAAGAGATATGGTATAAGATTGAGGAAATAATTATTGGAAATGTAGACCTTGCATCTCTACCATGGCTTGTATGAAGTGGGAGTGGGGGTGGGGTTGACCATCTCTAGACACATCCCGAAATATTTAATTGTTTGTATTGTATTATTTGAGTATGTTGTTTTTTTTCCTCTTTTCTTCTATATCTGTTGTATATTATTTTCTTAATTTTTTTTTGTTGTTGTTGTTATGACTTATATTTGGTAAATGCAATAAATATCGAAATTAAAAAAACAAACGGTTTTAATAGGAGTGCGGCTAATAATTTGTATATGTTGTTAGAAACAAATAAAACAACCAATGGATAACTAAAAGTCAGGGGTATGTTATCAACTTATTGAGGCAACTGATGTACCCACACTGGCATCAGCATCCATAATTAAAGTGTAATTAAAGTTTAAAAAGACAGATCCAAAAACTATTAAGAAAGTTTTTTTTAAAAAATGGTTAGTGATTTGCCCAAAACCACTGAAACATTATTGCAGTAAGTTTATTCCCATAAAAACAGATAGAGATAATAAATATATCCCAAACAATTCACTGTTAATAAGCAAACTGTACAAGCTATATGTAGTTATAATAAATTATTCTAATGACTTCAAAAGCTGTGTTGGTTACACAGCTTTTGTTATCATTAATATTTAATTAGAACATTAGGTCGTGTTAATGACCTCATAGTGAGGCATTTTACAAAGTTATTTCCAGTTATATTATTCAATGCTTTGACCTTCTAATATTGATGCATACAGTACCTTAATTTGCTTTAGAAGTACACAGGTCTATATTTAATGCACTCAAATCAATGAACAATCTTGGAGTGACAGCCCAAGGTGTCAACAAAATGAATTATAACTCTAATAAGACTATTCTAGTGTTAACCAAGTCATATCAATAGGGACTCATTCATGGTAACTGACATGGTTGGAAGCACGAGTGGTGGCATTGCAGATAATTTCTGTGACTTCACAACCTACTTTGGGACTGAGCAAGTCCATTAGATCAAAACATAACTAGTATATGAATATCTTTCCTGCTGCTTATTAATACATTATTGTAATGTATTTTCTATGAAGATTTGAGAAACACAAAGTATTCTGGGCTACTAGAATGGTAGAAAGTAAAGTAATAAATGATTAAAAAAAGGTACATTTTAAAATTTAAATTTTCATCTAAACTATGCACATTTATATGTATATAAGTTTATAAGTGTATATAAGTTTGAAGTTCCAACTGCCTCGATCAAAATTCCAATATAGAAGAAGCTTGTAGCAGCTGCTACATGTCATCAAGCACACTTTCTTGAACATTACCTCATTACCAACATAATCTCATTCTGGTGTCTGCTTGGCTGCTATGTTTAGATCAAAGGCAAGGTTAGCACTACATAGACATACAAAGGTAATCAATGATGTAGCTTGTCAGTCAGTACCATACAATAAGGTTGATCCTCAAGGCCCTCAACATAATCCATCCTACATATATAAGATCATTAAACCTGTCATTAAACAGTCTGACTGGGAAGGTACACATGGGGTATAATGAGTTAAACTCATATAAGCCAGCAACATATTCTGCACATATGCAGAAAGTAGGATAATGGCCACTGATCTTGAAACAATTCTAAATAGTTATATGATTCAGAACAAAAAAACAATTTGAGGATTGCAAAGAAAGGATTCTGTGCTTACAATGGGAAATGAAATCAACTGAGTAACACATGCAAACCCTGCATTGCATGTATAGATCAAATGAGAACCACATGGAAGCAGAGATCAACTGAATAACATCTGCAAACATTGCATTGCAGGTGTAGATCAACTGAGAAAAATACAGATTAACGTAACGATTGTGTTAGTTTATGGCATTGAAGTGGCTGTGTGTGTATGTATGTATGGGTAAGTAAGGTGTGTATGCCTGTGTGTATGTCTATGTATATGTGTGTATGCATGTGTGTGTGTGTGTATTTATGTGTGTACCTGAAAGTGAAGAGCTGCCCCTGACCATCATCACACACCACCAACTCATGATTCATGTAGATCCATACCTATCATAATTACATTTCTTCCCACCATCATTTCCATCCCATATCATTATTACCCCATATTGCACCAAAATCATCTCCTTCCATCTCTATAACCGGCATTATTGACCCTTCCTCCACTCCCCCAACATGCCAGAATTCACATTTTTGTATATGTCTGTTCGTACGCTTCCCTTCCTGTCCCGACCTCTCAGTCTGCCTGCAGGTCTTGCAGCTGATGTCATATCCGGTGTGATGCTGACTGGCAGATGCGCAGTGGCTGGGAGATCTGTGCCTCGGGAGAGTTTAGACGATTTGTGTGCTAACTGTTTATTACTGTATAGTTTACTAGATTGAAAGCCTATTAGAGTTGTTGGACAATAATTATCTACTTAGTTAAGTTAAATATTTCAAACTTGGAAATAACATTTTCAATAGAAAAAGGTGTTCGATATTTATGCAGTCTAAGGTAACTTAGAGGTTGTACTTTTCTCATCTGCTACAGCACTCTCTCTAAAGGGCTCTCACATTCTATAGGTACTTTTAGAGAGCTGTTATTGGATGAGAAAATGATGAATATTTCTTTATCTTCAGTATATCACCTGATAAAATAAAGTCATGCAGGTTCTCAATATAACCATTTATTATAGCTCTCCTGTTAGTAGCTCCAATGAGCTGTGGCGTTACACGTTGGATCGCTATTATTTTAACAAATGATATCCGTCAGTTAAAAATTCTAGCTGCATCTTTTTAAACAGCAAAGTATTTAAACATCAAATCTGTGCATGATATATAGAAGATATTAAAATTAAATAATGCTATATATATATATATATATACATATGTATATATATATATATATATATATATATATACACATACACAGTATCTCGCAAAAGTGAGTACACCCCTCACATTCTGTAAATATGTTATTATATCTTTGCATGTGACAACACTGAAGAAATGACACTCTGCTACAAAGTAGTGAGTGTGTGGGGGGTGCAAGGTCTCCATCAGTTCCGTGATGTCCGTGATTAGAAGAGGACTCCAGTGGCAACCTGTGAAGCTCTGCTGAACTCCATGCCCAAGAGGGTTAAGGCAGTGCTGGGAAATAATGGTGGCCACACAAAATATTGACACTTTGGGCCCAAATTGGACATTTCCACTTAGGGGTGTACTCACTTTTATTGCCAAGGTTTAGACATTAATGGCTGTGTGATGAGTTATTTTGAGGGGACAGCAAGTGTACACTGTTATACAGGCTTTACACTCACTACTTTACATTGTAGCAGATTTTATGTTGAATATTAGACAGGTGGTTATTTTGTGGTGGTCGAAAGGATGTAGCGATTTTGTCTCTGGCACCTTCCAAACACAGAACTGAATTGTCAACATTTATCAGCTTGTGTGTCACTTGTTATGCTGCTTTAAGTTTTCTTTCTTTGTTCTACTTAAATGAGACCTTTTAACATATCCACTGAAGAAGAATGAAGAGTAGCAGCTGCAGTACAATCATGGATATTAGCAACAGAAAGAGTTTTCAAATAACATCAGCTCAATAGACCTTGACGTGAAAACCACTGGTGTTGCATCTCCAGTCTAAACAATATAAGGCTTTTTAGGTGTGACTGGGGCAAGAGAAATAAGGAAGAGTATGGATGGGGAAAAAAAACAGAATTTGAGTTAATGAGAATGTTTTTCTTTTTATCATAGGTGGACCAGACATGATTTTTTCCACGTGAGTTATTGTAAAAAAAAAAAAACTTATGTTTTCGCCCCCTTTGCATAACTTCTGTGGTAACAAGGACACCTGCATAAGAAGATAGAAACTTACATCACTTGCCCATTGACATTCAATGTTTAAGGTAGTGTTATGTTCGCAGTGGGTTCAGAAAAAAAGGTTCCAGAGCACATGGTACAAATGACAGCATAAATTGGTAGAGAGGAAAGATTTTGGCCATCTCTTTTAAGAAATGTAACTACATCTAAAAAATGTAAGAGGTAAGTTTTTCTGGCAGTGCTATTGGCAATATTTTCTTCTAGGGTGATACCATTAGATTTCTAAGTTGGTCTATGTGAAGCCTTGCATTCTGGAGGATGAAGATATTTCTATATAGTAAGAGCACCACTTAATATGGAAACACCTGCATGCCTATACCTCAATAAATATATATAAGACACAGGGAATACAGTGGTGTTGGCAGGTGGGGCCAGAAGGGACCATGGCCCCCTACATCATGCTGCCCATTTCCTGTGTGCACCCCAATTAAAACACAGAGAGAGAGGTACCAAGCGGTCGCTCATGTTTTCATGAGTTTTCTCCGCGACCCCTCTGCCTTGCGCTCCCACCGCAGGACTTCTGCAAGGCAAGTTAGAGGGTGCATAGTAAGAAGGGGGAGAAGGGATAGATAGTGAGAAGGGGGAGGGGGAGATACTTAGAAAGGGGGAGAGGGGTAGACAGTGAGAAAAGGTGGTGGGGCAAATAGTGAGAAAAGGAGGGGAGAGGGGGTAGATAGTGAGAAAACAGGGGAACAGGTAGATATTGAGAAAGGAGGAAAAAGTGGGGAGAGGGGGTACATAGTGAGAAAAGAGGGTAGTAAGACTATTGAAATAAATGTGTGAGAATAAGTGAGAGAATGAATGTGTGGATTAATTGTGTGAAAAAGAGAGATAATTAATTGTGTGAATGAGTGAAAGTATGAATTTGTGTGTGGGTGAATTGTGTGAATAAGTGAAATAATTAATGAATCTGTAAGAATGCATAAATGAATATGTGTAAATGGTTTGTGTGAAAGAGTGAGAGAAAACATGTTTGTGTGAATTAATGAGTGACTGTAAAAGTGTTTGTGTGCATCATAGATGCATAATTGATTTGTGGAAAGGCGGAGATGGCAGAGGCAGGGTATTTATGGGACAAAGATGGCACAGGTAGCATGTTCTGGGGCAAAGATGGCACAGGGTGGGCTGTTTGGGGACAAAGATGTCATACGTCGGGCTGTTTGGGGACAAAGATGGCATGTCCTATGTTTGTAATTTGGGTGCTGGTCAGGTTCTATGTTGGCAGTGTGGACGTCAAGGCTGGCCTTTGGGGTGTGCAACCTGTGATCTATGCCTGTAATTTAGGGGGTTTTATCTATACTCATAATAAAGTTTGCATGTGATTTCCAGTTGATCTATGCAATGCTAGGTTTGTGTTTTTTGTTGATCTGTACCTGCAATGCTATGTTTCTTTACATTATTTATGTATACCTGCAAATACAGGGTTTGTATGTCTTATTCAGTTGACTTATACATGCATGTGCTGTTTGCATGTATATAGTGTATATGTAGAGTTTTATGTAGCGTTTTATAATTGCCCCCCTGTAAGTGTAATTTGACCATACATCATGCATAGCCAATGTGACAGTCCTCTGTCTTTATTTTTTACTAAAGTATTGATTTCTAGTCACAGTATCTATTTTCAAATTGTTAGGAACCTTGTAAGAATGATTTTGCTAACTTAAAGTTTAGGCATCAAACAAAAAAACAGGTATGGGCAAAGTGTCTTTTATAAGACAAGTGGAAGTTGTTGATGCTAATGAGACATAGGCAAGTAATGTGACCTCATGGGTTTTCTTGTTTCAGCTTTCATCACCATGGTAAATAAAATGCAAAAATGCTGTTTCCATGCACTCCTCTATCAAAATTAGGTCGTTAATCTGTTTTCTACACCTTGTTGTCATACATTAATTTCTCATCAATTAATAATTTAAATCAAGCAGATGTTTGTAAAAAAGTAACAAATTGACACTTTATGCTAGTTACCACCTGAAAAGGATGAATTATGAAAGAGATTATTTCTGCATTTCCACTTTATCTTTGATTAATAAGTCAAACAAACAAATATGCAGCAAAACACACACAAACACACACATATATATCGCAATATACCTTAATACACACACACAGAGGGTCTTCCAGTCTCACTGGTTTTGCATTATAGAAGAAGCTAACTATTCCTCTTTAAAGAACAGGAGATATGACTAATGTGAAACCTGATATAAATATGGAGCTACTCTTGGCCTCAACAAATGTGCAAGCAGTTGGTTGGTTTTCTTGGATATATAGCAATAAGAATTATATTTATGCTATAACTAAAGGAATATGTAAAGAAGAAACATATTGGTATTCTAAGGTCATCTGTCCATGGAAACAACTCATGTAGAAGCCAAGTTTCTTCACTTGTGTTTCCTTGATTTTCATCACTGATATTTCTGTTGAAAACGTTTCTTTGAGAGATCACTGATATTACTGTTAGAAATGTTTCTTTAGAACATTACCATATTTATTGTCGTATTACGTGATATATTTTTATTTATTTTATATCATCCAAAATGTGGTGGCGGCCATCTTGACTTTTCATATTTTTTTTTTTATATTTATCTTGTTTAAAATGCTGTATTTTTACATTTGGGGCAGAACGATATATCCTTCTGTTAAAGTAATTTTTCATAATCGGACTGGTCTATCCAAATAAATGGTTGGCTGTGAATATAAGCTTACTGATCACAGGAAAATAATCACGGCTTGCCCTATGTTACACAACAACCATTAGGAAACACAGAAGATGAGTAGTTCATGAACATGTAACAAATAGACTCCAGTCCATCCTTTTTGTAAAAAGATTGTAGCTACCCCAATGACTAAGATGGACAAAGATATCGCAAACTTATCAAAAAGATTATCTGTTAAAATATTCTTCCTGTAGTTTAGATTTTTGTAATAATGTAGGGTCCCCTTCTTCTGCTTTATATATGCACTAGCCAAACAATTACAACTCAAATCAGCTGCAAGAATTTTCCAGCATTTAATGTGATTGTTTTGGAGACCCAAACATGGGCTCTAGACAGTAACTTACTTGAGGTTAATTCCCATATAGCCTTTAAGCAAAAACCTCCTAGTTATGGAAACGTGTACTGATGTGGAAGATGCTGAAACATGTAATGTTTCTTTGCGAAAGAATATGTTTATTTCATATACAGATGTTTGCAAATTGTATTTCTATGGCAACATGTAAGTTATTTTCTAACAGGCAAGGACAGGAAAAATGTACCAGTCAATGATGACAATATATTTATATCGTCTTGGACTTTGAAGGACAGAGGTGCGTTTATAACTGTAATCCAATGAGCCATTAACACATTACGGTTCACTAACAATAACTGTGTTATAGTAGGTGTCCTAATGGTAGGTTACATTCTTTACCACTGATATTGTAAACAATTTCCAACCATGTTTGCCTAGAACTTGCTGATGTAGTCATACACCTTTCAACTGCAAGTAACATATAACTCATTATTATACTATTATATTTTAAGTATAACTAATGTACTATTGATTTTCTGTGTTAGCATCGCATACTTTTCATATAGCAAGTGGTTTCATTAACACTAATTATAAATTTCTATACCATTATTTATGTGGTATTTATAAATAGTTGTTTGGTCTCTATTAAGAACAAATAGACAGAAATGGGCAGTGCAGTGGCCTTGGTAGAGTTATTGGCATGAATCAGAGCTAACCTGAAACCAGTACATCCAGAACATGTTATCCCTCACTCCTTCACATGGTCCTTTCAGAGCAGATGGCTCCTTTCAATGGGGTATATATATCATAAATGCATCATGCAGGCCAGTAATAAAATTAACATACCTTTAGTATGTATATATGTATGGTAATAGAGCCATGTAGATGACCTAAAAATTGTGAAGAACTGATTAAATGTATTTAACTAGATTACCATATATCACTAGGGTTCCTTTCACTTGAATTCTTAAATTATAACGTAAAAAAACTCCTAAAGATAATACCGGTACTTTTTATTTTCACGATTTTGGAGCTTTTTTTAGGATTATATGCCGTGACTGACTGTCTCATGCCATTGGCAAACTGTTGAAAAAGAACTGAAAACTATAATTACTATGCAACAAAACAGCGTAAACTGCCTTTTGAATTCCGTTGAATAATATTTCCGGGTTAATGCAACAGCTGAAAGCCATGGATAAGTAATAGTGTCTTTGTTCCTAATGTTTTAGAAAGAAAAAGGACTGATATCAACTAATTATGGTCAGATTCAAAAAAGTTTTCAACATATTGTGCTGTGTTTGTTCTAATGTTTGTATAATATGTTTTCAGACAGCTGTATTTCAGCAATTTGTATGTGATGCCTAATGCACTAGACAAACACCCTGACTCCTGTGACTGTGATAAACAATAGAATACCTCAGTCAGAACAACCAGTCAGATACTCTGAATAACAAAAGTCTATAGCGGAAAAGACTTCATTAACATTACCAAAAAGAACTGGAGCAAACTGGGATAAAATCAGTTTTTTTATATTAAACATGTGACATAAAAAATATTATTATCTTTAAGCACACTGAACTCATGATTCCCAAGTTCTGGTAAATGTTTTTTGCATATAATCTTATATATCCGCTTCTGTTAACCGTTAACTCCAGTGATGCTGCGTAGATAAGGTAGGCTAGATGGGGAAGGGACCAGGCAGATTAGTAGACGAAGAGGAACAGGAAGATTGTTTGTGTTGTGTGTCTTTGTCTGCGTCTATGTTTTGCCGCGGCCATGTTTGTATGTTTGGGCTGAAAAACGAAAACGCACCCTTCGTGTTAGTTGTCACGAAAGATTAAAGCACAAGCAAATTAATTTGTTAAAATGCATATAACTTATGTTATTGTTCATCAACATATATTTTTCTCTAGCAACCTGTGGCAGGGCCAGCATTATCTAATCTATTTCCTATCCTGAAGTTCTATCCGCACCCACCATTACCATCAACAATAGTCAGCAAATAAACTATAGGGTTAATATAAGTTACTGGGGAAGAATATTATACCCCTAACAAATCCCATTATACAGATATTTAATAAAAAAAATGTAATACAATACATGTATCTTTTTTTAACAGAAAATATATGTAAAGAGTGTTCTTAAATGAATATATTTTCTGTATATTTCTGTATAACCCACAAATAAAAAAAAATACAAAAACAGCTCTCATAAATAAAATATTTTTATTTCATGTAATTTATGTTAATAGTGTTTGAAATTAATATGATATATGTAAGGTGGCTTACATAAAAGTAAAAAAATAAATACATTTTTTTACAAATAAACACCAATTACGAGAGTTCAAGTTGCAGGTTTCCAATAACAGTAAATAACGAAATGTAAATGAATGAAATATTTGATTTCTTTTAACCCTTTTTAATATATGTAGTGTGGAGCTTATGGGCCAAATAAAGTGCAGGTAGTAAAGGGGTACTGAACTTTTGCCTGAGGTGAGCTGTAATTGCCAGCGATAATGGCTACGATGAAGGAGGGGGGTAGGAGATGCAGGTGGTGTCAGAGAAAAAATTGGTAATCGATGATATCCTGGAGAGAAGTTGTGAAGAGGTGGGGAGGTTGGCAATGATGCAGAGGAAGAAATAGGAATGGGGTCATATTACAGTTGGAGATTAGGAAAGTTTACCCAGTTGTCTGTAAAATTCATAATATACAATTAACAGAGATATCAGATTGAGTACATTAGCCAAATAACAGTCATTATGTATTAATGAAAACAAGAAAATAAATCATTTTAGTAGTAAAACCACAGAAAAAAAATATAAAACTAGAAATAATTATCACTAGGGAATCTTCCTTGACTGCGCTTATCTACTATGGGCATATACAAAAAAATCAGTAAAAGACATGTCTACACATGTCAGATATACAAGGTGGATAAAATGGCCATGATATTTATTCCTAAATGTATAATACATACATTTAGACAATATACTGAACATACACTGCATTGTGATTCCCGTATGAATGCACTGCTTGTACCACCATTTGAGTGTAAAGACCACCTCTGCCTATGTAAAGACACAGCCCCAAAGTACACAATCCCTATGAGCCCAGCTGTCCATCCTGGCCCCACTGCATCATTATAGAAGGAAATCAATAATCCTGACCGGTTACATTTCGTCTAACTCTCTTCTGCATCTCCATCTATACAGTCAATAGTTCCTTAATCTGTAGCCTTTCGTCAAATATAGTTTCATCCTTCACAGGGTTATAAGGAAACTTTTCCCTAGCCATAGATTCTTCATCTTTATATTAAGGGTATTTGGTATACAAACATACTTTCTTACACACATTTTTCAGACCCTCGCTGTACTCCACCTACTCCTTACTCCCCAGGACTCTTTTGGTGTGTTAGTGCCCAACCCCTTACATTCCAGCATTTTATACAATTAATTCAATCTCTGCCGCCTTCCCTTCTCCTTGATGCCTTTCATCTTTCCGCAGAACAAATAACTTTCTCCCCCAAATAAAGTCCTTCTAAACAGATGCATACACAATAATTATTCACACAAAGGCAGGATACAAAAACAGTTCAATCCTACTTTGACTAGGATCAAAACTTTACTCTAGCAGAGTTTTATGATGTGCGGGTTTGAAACATTGTTATTTTCACAGTATGACCACTTGTTAACAAACACACAATTTTCTTTAAGTAAATGTCAAGTTGGCCTTTATGGACTGAAGATATTGTTTTGAGTGCTTCCTTGAGATGTCTTTTTTAGAACTACAATTTTTCAGAGATATTATTTTGTTTCAAATAATTTGCTAGCTACTGTAATAGATGTCTATATTAGCTAGTTTTGCATGAAAGTGCCAAAGGCTTCATATTGACTGTTGTGCAATCACAAAAAAGGAGTTCGTAGGTAAACTGAATCATTTTAACTTGTTGACTTCATAGGACTATGAAGGGCTCACACCAATGGACTACATCAAGAAGTTGGCTTTACATAATCAAATTACCTGTATTCAAAATGAAGATAAATCTATCACAAGTGACTGAACATCAATCCTTAAATAGACTGGAATGAAAATGTGTTACAAAAACAGAGATATAGAGTCTCCAACCAGCTTCACGGTGCCATATTTGTATCAAACAACAAAACAGCGCCATCTGTCCCCAAACAAGCTACCATTGTCCCAAGGCAGCTTATATCTGCCATGTTTGTACCCAAACAGCTTAATAGTGCCAACCTTGTCCATGCTCACACACTTATACATGCACGCATTCATGCTAACACACACACACATACATACATGCTCATATACAAACACTCTAATGTACATGCAGCTATACATGGATACCCCCTCCCTTCCCCTCTCTCTTCTTCCCTCACTAACCCCTTTACCTCAACCGCAACTTTTCCTCTGGCTGTGAGCAGCCTTGCATTTAACCACAGGTCATGTATCAGCACCCCCCGGATGCCACATTAGCATACAGGGCTGCCTCCGGGCTGGTTTAAATTTGTTCACAAAGAACTGCTCTGATGTGGAACAGCCTTGTGTGAAAAAATTTGCAGAATGCTGTGGCAAACTTCCATCAATCAAACATTCTGAGCTTCTAGAATGGTGTCCAGAGGAGGAAGGAGAGAAAGAGGGATATACCGGTACATCCTAAAAAGGCATAGTCTCTGATCTTACCAATTTAACTATGCAGGGCCTTCTTGGTCATAGTCTTCAGAAGAAGTTTACTGGTGTTGGGCATTTCTTTTGCACAATGAAGACAATTGGATTTCTTCATCAAATATGGAGTTAGCAGGAGAGTTGTGATTTATATTTGATTATGAGTGGTCATTTCCAGATTTCTCCTGCAGTGAGAGCTCAGCTGGCCTAGGCATCATGCATAGTTCAACCGGTATGGTGACATTCAATCATTTCACTGATTTCATTACAAGGTCAAGCCTTTCTTGCAGCAGAAAATCGCTTGGGACCTTCATAATACATAGTGAAGTTGGTGAGTTGAACCCATAAGCCCTCCTTACAAACGCTCAACAACAACCCTATGAATTTCCATATTAAACCTGAAAATTCATAGTTTAGTGATAACACCTTTCATATAGTCTCAAATCACTAGGTAGTAGTTGCTTGGTCACTTTTCCTCTCTAGGTCTATGAACTGTTCTCACATTTCGAGGCATCTGGAACAGTCTCACTCATAATAATTCAAAGATTATGTCTACAGGTTTTTAACTAAAATAACTGATTTAATAGGTCATATTTTATTAAACAGAGTCTGAATTTATCTTGGTTCTAAACCAATTATTTTACATAATATAATTACCTTTCTGAGACATTTATTAATTTGAAAACTTTTAGATCCTTGAAACATAGAAATGAGAATAGGGATGTTAATGCCCATAAGCCATCTTATTTCATGGCACATTAAATTTCATATTGTCAAGCCCTTGGGAAGGATTATAGTTTATGTTTATGTACATTAAGAATAAAGTCTTCACTGATCTTAATGTCTAATGATGCAAGATCCACGGCTTAACTAATTCATTGCTGAATTATTAGATCTACGATTTTTCCTGTAAACTTCAATTAGTTATATGAAATAATAAATGTATGTGTAGTTGTAAGAGCCAAGAATAAAGTGTCATAAACAGTATAAAACTAGCTCAGGGACTTATTCTGTCGGTATAATCTTTTGATGATGAAAGAATCAGCCCTCTTCTCTTATCTGTGGTGCTCACAGAGGAGTGCAACACTCTAACACCTGCCAGCCATCTTTTTTATTGTCGCAATTTACAAGTACTGTCCTACTGAGCAGCCCCTTTGCCCCACTTGGGGCAGTTCAGATCATAGGCTGGTTGGGGAGATCCTGTTATTTCTCACCAAGCCACTGTCAGCAGCTGATATTATCCTATCACTTTAAACATACGTTTTCTAATGTGTTACAGAGTGATGAATTAGGAATGGAACCACTTTTTTCTATGTGTACAAAAACATCATGGTTTTCATTCTTCTTTGTTACTGAGACTCTAATTTAGTAGATTTATAGAGAGGTTGAGTCAGTGAATGGACAACCTGATGCCTTAACATGTGGATATTTTCACCAAGGCGCATACGTACTAAAATATTTTGGGGTAATTGGGAATAAGCAAAAACTTACTTTTCAGCTGTTTCGGGAGAATGTGTTTGTTTCACAAAAGCAGGAGTGATGTATTTTATATGCAAACACATAAATTAAAGTGCGCTGCTAAACCAGATTGCAGCTCTCTGAATAGATTTTATGCAGTCTCAACCCCCCATCCTCCCTAATGTATAATGTTAATAATCTCTCTTTGCAGCCGGCATTATCTAACTTGGTTTTTATTGCGATTACATTTTCTCTCTGCCGTGGCTCAAAAAGAACTTTCTCTGTCAGTCTGTCAGGAAAGATAGGTGAGAAGGAAAGAAATGGTTGCATTTAGGTTGGTATAAAATTTCTCCCTACACCTGCGGAATAGCAGAAGGCATAAGTGATTTAATGCTCCTAAGCCCAGTGGTTTCATGATAACAGTTTCTGTTTGTCAGTGATTAGAAGCCCAGAGGTAATGTCGTCTAACTTTCCATTGAGTTTTAACATTGACCCTTTCAGTCCAGTGAAACAAACAGCGTCATTTATTTAAAGAGTCTGGGATGATACTGCCACAGCCATTACAATAAAACTGTAATGTATTATCATTACAAAATATTCTGCTTTGTAATTTCCAGTTCTGGCATTAAATGAGATATTCACTTAAATAAGACATTTTATTCAAATTTTCCAAGGTACATCAGCCAACACACAGTGATTGGGTTGTTAGGTGCTTCTGCTTACGCCTCAAGTGCCTGGCCTATGGCTGGTTGGGAATGGTTTCATTTTTATAATACCAGCCATACGTTTTGGCCATAATGGCCCATTTTTGTATTTTTGTGCATGTTTTGGCTTGGTGGAGGATGCAGGTTGACCTCAGTGGTTCTCCTCTTCTGGGGGGGAGTGGGACCAAGAGGACCCAGTCTTAATATATCTCAGGCTTCTAGAATGCAAGAATGAGTGAAAAATGCCACTGACAACTTTGGAAACTTTCCCAAAAAAAAGAGATTTCATGTATTTAGTTACCTCATGATGATCTTTCTGCACCAGTGCACAGGGGCAACTTGTTAAACTACCCTGGAAACCTCACCAGACTGGAGCTGATTTGCGGTGAGTGTACTACATGAGCACAGATGGCAGAAGATGCTAAACACAACTTTTGAAGGCCCAGGAGCCAATGGAGGGGGGTAGTATATTGGGCATTCTTTAAAGACCTCTCCAAAATGAAAACCGGCTAAACTAATGGTCATATATTTTGCCCTTAAAGGCAACGATTCCTTTGAATTCAGCTTCAGTTGAATAAAAGAGTTTTTGAGCAATAGAAAATAGCATACTATATTTACATAAAACCACTATTAACTAGCACAGCTGGTCAGTTTATGCATTAGTGGACTTATTGTTTAACAGTCTGTTTTTGGAGGTCATTTAGCCCCGTCTGCCCTTTAAATACTTGAGTTGCTCATTAGGTAACCACCTTGTCAATTGCGATTGCTAAAATGAAGCATGTTAATGGTGCTCAAACCAGAATGTCTTTGTGTTCTGTGTTGAGAGCTGCCCTAATTGCATTCTTAGTACAGTCTTTATTACAATTACATAACCAACCATGGCTTTTAAAGGGGAAAAAACAAGTGTTTTCGCTGTCACTGATTTGTACAGTTTGAGCAGCAGAACGTGTAAAAGGCTTATTATTTTTGCGATACGGAAAAAGTCTTTAACATGTCAAAAGAAACAACATTTTCCGTAGTTACTTTGGCTAAATGTACAAGCACATAGGGTGAGAATGGTGAAAGACAGACATTATTTTAGTGTTCTATAAAAGTGATTTTTTTTTCTCTTCGAAAAAGTCTGTTACTACAATATGAAAGTAACTCCAGATTAAGTTGCCAAAGTTTCACTATTCTCAGAGCAAAACAATTATATAGAATTATATAGAAAAGCACAAAAAACTAAAAGCTATATAACCATGTGGCCTTATGTGTAAAAAAAAAAGTAATACATTTCAAATGAATTATATTTACGTTGTCAACTAAGGACCTATGGAACTATTTTTGTGTTCTGATGAAGAGGCTATACCAGTGCAGACCAGTACATGTAGAGGCCAAGGGCTGCATAATAGGAATGGCCTGCACATTCCCTGGGACTGGTGGGGTGGGGCCTTGTGGACAGGGACAGTTTATTGAACACCGGATATGCTAGGCCCCTCCCGCTTTCCCACATTGGCACAGGAGTCCAGGGAGCTGTTTTCCGCACCCCCACTCTGTTTAAGGAGAGAGGTGTGAGGACACATTACAGCACATAGTATGAAAGCTGGGCTGCATCTAGAGTGGTGGCTGGTCTTGGTGCAGACAGCCCAGGTGGTACCAGCAAAAGAGCTAGGTGATGGGTTGCCTCTGTTGGTGGCCTCCTTGGGAGTGCCTGGTCAGCACTGCTGTGCTGGGGAGCGCCAGCATGTTTTACCAACAGTGACAAGCGACCAAGGACATCTAGGGCAGCCCCCCTTTCCCCTCATATGTTGGTTGTGTTTTAAGTCTGCCAATCAAGGCATGGCGGGTGTCAGGATTGAGCTGGGAGCATAAGAGCAGAGGATAGTCCAAGGCGATGTCAGTAAGCAGTTCAATAGGTCAGGGGCAGGTGGCGATCAGAGTAAACAGTAGTCCAGGCAAGGGTCAGGGAATAGGCAAATGGGGGCCTCCTATGCCACATCTCTAGCAAGTACTTTAATAAAACTAAATCATCCTTGCTTTGCCACTTCTGCCCTCTAATCAGCCTGCTTGTGCCACTGCTGCGCCTGAAGCAGCCTGTCTGTGCCACCTCTGCCCTTCTAATCAGCCTGTCTGTGCCACCGATGCCCCCTAATCCGCCTACCTGTGCCATTTCTGCCCCTAAACACTAACTTACTAACTTCATTCATTCAATCACCCACTAACATTTATTGACCCATTCACTCTCACGCATCCCATACCTCTCTTGCAGATTTCACTGAGGGCCGGCCAACCATCACTGGGGGGAGCCATGCAGACGTTTATACAGCCCAACGCTTGCCTAATGCGGGCCAGCAGCTTATCACTGTGGCGCCCGCGCACTGTATGAGGAAACTCTATTTCCGTCCACGGTCATGCTACCCCTGTGAGGGAAAAGAGCTTCCTCATTCAGTGCACATGTGCCACAGCAGTAAGCTGCGGGCCCATGTTAGGTGGCCGTCAGGCCACCAGACACTCTCCTGATGAGTGGCACCCTGGGTGGACTGTACCCCTCGTCCCCCTGTGGGTATGCTACTGCTTGGGGCGGCAAAGTGCCGCTTCTCCAAAAGTGCCAGCTGGGGCAATTGCCCCACTCTGCTCCATAGCAGGGCCGGTCCTGGAGGGATGCAAGTCCCAGAGAAAGTCTGTTTCTCCTAGATATACTTGGGAGATATGATACATATATGCAAAATAATTCCCAAAACATTTTGTAAACCGGATTAGAGTAATAATAAAAATGTGCAATGTAGACAGAAGGTACAATAATCTTCAGGTAGTCAGTGGAAAATTATTGTGCACTATTACAGCATACAAGTGCTTTTACTGCCCTAGATGTAGAGGCTTTTATTATGTTTTGCTGAATATTTCATTAAGATTTCTTGATATACAGCCTTCTGCACTTCATTTTTGTAGTCCGCTTTAACAATGCATGACGGCGATGATATAAAAAGAGACTCTTTCGGAAGTTGTAAAATTCACAGATGAAAGCAACTCCACTGTCTTTTCAAAGTGCAACTTTTAATACCCTACATCTAAACACATAATTTTAGCCATTCACAAGCCTTCTTGTTAAAGACCCCAAAATTACCATTCACTGTGTTTCAATAAAGGAAGCATTTGGAAAGATGGTGGTGGTGGTTCAGCAAATTTTGCTGTGATTTTAAAACTGAGCAGAGTCTTGGATGTTGTGCATCCACTGTATCTGTGTGTAGTACAACCAGAACAATTCTGTATTATAGCTTCTGAAAAGTTTAGCAGCGACTTAGAAACATATCTGGGACCTTCCCATATTTGACCAGCAGTCTCCAGGTGAAACGCCCACTATCTGGAGCTAACCCCTAGCCCTGTCCTTTGCATGGTTAACCCTGGCCCTAACAAAGTCACTCCCCAGAATATGGAGAGCTCCCGGAAGCCTATCATAAGAAATGGCCCGGCATGCTGATACAAATCAAGATTAAATTTGCCATTGTTTGAAAGGCATCAGTCGTAAAAAAACAACAAAGAAAGCATAAAGACCGTCATTCATATAGAAAATGTATGGTTGATTAACCTATGCGACTGTTTCATTAGGAACTGGTTCACTTCTGTTCACCAAAACAACAATTATTTCAATAAAACTTATCCTACATATTTTAGCCCATGCAAAACACTTTATACTGCTAGTAGGTACCTGGAATAATTATGTATTTATGTTTCAACATTGAGTGGCCTCTGGCAAACAGCTTCTAGAATACATTTGTTTCTTGGTCATTAAATAAAAAAGTCTCTTGTGCCCTATTCAATTTATTATAAAAAATGCAAAAGTAGTGTGGGCGTTCTAGCAATTGAGATGTAAATGCATATAATGCTTTAATGACACCAATGTACTCTAGCTTCTTATAAGCAAATGTTTTCCTTCAAAGTTACAGTAATTGCTTGTGTATTTTTTCCATATATACATGTATATATATATATATATACACATACACTGTATATGTTGACATGTGGAAAATAATTACTCCCAACAAGATCCCCCAGCAATCCAGCATTTCCTGTTTATTGGCTTATTCAACTTACGCATGTACCTATACACAGAAAAGGGAGGAGTGGAAGCTTAACCTAAGATAACTAAACACCCTTTCTTCTTCTAGTATACTTAATTTACCCTGCACGAGGTTATCTTCTGATCCAGTCTGATCTTCTGATCCAGTCGCTTATACTCTGTGCAAGCTCAGCTTGTGCTGCTCCAAAGTCAAGTTCATCCACCTGTTTTTTAAGACCTATAACAATTTGGGTGGTGTGATGATATATTTTACAAATAAACCATGCATATCTGACACAGTATACAAGGAAAATCTAATTGGGGGTTCCTATTTCTATTCATATACATACAAATTGCCAGACACCAAGTAACCTCTTGTTATTCTCCAAGTTCTCCAAGACCTTCTTATCGTAGCAACCAAGGACACTTTGATTTCCCTACAAATCAATCTATAAAGACAAACAAGCAATTCTCCTGATGCTTGGTCTTGGTAGATAATATTTGTTAAGGGAATGTAATTGTAGATAAGAAGGGCATGCTTGCTAAGGCTACATGGTTGTATGGATATAGGAACAGAACAGCACTAGATTAGATAAAGGTTGCATTTAACATCTAAACTGAGCTATCTTTTTTCTTTCATATTCTGTATTAGGTTTTTAATAAGAATAGTGGCTTAGATTTTGGTAAAGTTCATATCCCAATGTCACATTAAAATTGCACCAAAAAAACTTTATTCAGTGAGGAAAATGCATCTTACTTGTCAGCAGAGTACCTAGAGTATTTGGCACCTGGGGCGGATCCCGTATGTGGCACCCCCCCACACACACACTTTAAAACTGCATATTTTCTATCATAATATACTGGCGCAGACAGTGACGGTGGTACAGCATAACTGTTATCATTATAAACTGAGGTAAACATTGACAGGGGTACAGCATAACTGTTGTCATTATATACTGAGACACACATTGACGGGGGTACAGCATAACACCTATCACTGTATAATGAGGCAAACAGTGACGGTGGTGCAGTGTAATCCCTATCACTATATACTAAGCCAAACATTGATGTGGTATAGACCTACCACTTCAGTGTCTGGCTAAGTATATAGTAAAGATGCATGGAAATGAAAATTCAGCATTCACTTGGCCGAAACCAAAAATGACTCCCCCACCTTTAATAATAATAATAAAAAAATCTTTTATTAACACACTTTTATTAACACACCAAAATTGCTAACAGCAATCACACTCCTATCATGCCCAGATTCTAGCATGTACTGGTTGCCTGGGCATGATAGGAGTGTGATTGCTGTTAACAAATATATATATATATATATATATATATATATATATATATATTCTGGTGTGTTACTTACTTTTAATAAAAGTGTGGTTAACATACCTCTTTCTTATTGTGGAATCTGGAACACTGACCTTAATTGAAGCAAGTAAGGGCTGCAGTTCTTAACATGTTAGTCTGGGTTCTTTTGTCACATCATGGGTGTATCATTGATGTCCTCTGAGGTATTTTGGTAGGCCAACAACTCCTGGTTAGGTTCACCACTATTCCAAGTTTTCTTAAATTGTAGTTAATGGCTCATACCGTGGTTCTCTAGAGTCACAGAGTCTTGCTGTGTATGTATTCCTGTTTTATTTATCCCTTTTTACCTCTTTTGCTTTCTCTAAGAAAACATTATACTTGGGTGCTGCCTTGTGATATCATCCTTTAAACATTTAAAGACACAATAATAAAGAGTAGGACCATTCTCCGAGAGACAGATAACAAGTGCCGAAAAAAAGAAAAAAAAAAGAAATAAAAACAACTAAGCCCTAGGCACTCGTTATCTGTCTCTTTGTTATCTGCTTACGTTGGATGGTCCTACCTGTTTCTAATACAGGGAAAGAATGTGATGTTGTATCGCGAGGATTTAGATACATGCAACTGGTGGAAGGTATGGACCATCATTAGGATCTTTATACGTATAGAGATGTTTTGAGTGTTGTATTGATAGTAGTTAGGTTAGGATATCTACTTATTTATTCCTTTATTGAGTTAGGAGTTAGTTTAGATATTGAAGAAAGGTTAAGTTTTAATCTTGGGGAAGGTTCCTATCTCCATTTATTACAACAATCTAAACCATCTTTACTGCCTAAAAAACGTTTTCATAAGGATGATTACCATTATAATTGGCTGCATGATTTGCAGAGGCATATTAACCTTTTGTGCTGCCATAGGCTTAACCCAGTGCACCTGCGCCAGCTGCCCCCTCCACCCTTATTTTTTTTTTCACATACATTAATCTTCAGTCATGTTCATGGACACTTGCTGGAAGGAGCAGATAAATTAGCAAAGTGGATTGCTCTCATTTTCCTCTTCCTTTTTTGTTTCCCCCTAAACAAAAGCAAAACTATCGCCATTCAAAATCTATAAATTACTTTTACTGGTTTTGCACAGTATGCCAAAATATTTAATTCTTTGTAATTAGTGTAAATTTCTTTTGTCCAGGGGGAAAAGAACTTGCAAATTGTATGTAATTAGCAATAACTAAGAACCAAGACACATTTCCATTTTGTATTCCTTTGGTAGCGAAAATATATATTGTTAAATACATATCTGCACTTGAGAACTGCCATTATAATTGTTATCTATTTGATGAGGATCAGAATTTTGTTAAATGCATATTAATGTTTGTCCTCCAAAGTATTGGATCAGCCCTAGCTCCAGTATACCACATAACTAATAGATTTTTCCGCTTAAAGTCAATCTTTATTAATGGAACAAATTTTTTTTGTGTTTATGGGTGAGTTTTCAGGCTACAACTTTCACCTTGGGAAGGACAAAAGTGGGTAAACAGTATTGTGAGTCAGCTGTGTCAACCCTATTGGGAAGTAGGCACTGAGTCCTGAGACATCTGGGCAGGAAGCAAAGAGAAGTGGTGTTATAGGACAGCAAGATAAAAGTGAATCAAGTTGTGCTTTATGAAAATAGTTTTTATTAAAAAATGGTGTGTTTTATTTATTAAAACATTTAACTATTCCTGGCCAAACTAGAATTCAGGTACACAGCTACTCCTTATATCAGGTAAACTTCAGCTGTGTGCAGGAGACGGGAACAATAAATTGTGAGTTTGTAAGAGCAGTGCCCTAGTGTTATCAATATACTGTTATATATTGTAACTTTTTGTGTGTTATTGTTAATTTTATAGCAAGATAGGATGCTTCATAATATGCCTCCTGTCTTTATTAAAATTATATATATATATATATATATATATATATATATATATATATATATGCACCAACGCTATTATAATCTCTAATTTTCAGGAGGGGCTGAAGGCCGAACAGACGGCAAGGGGGTCTAAAGGACGAGCAGACGGCAAGGGGGTCTGTAGCACGGTACCAAGAGAAGTCAAAGTTAGCGTCCATAGGTCAAAGTCCTGATGATCCAACTCATTTGCAGTACAAAGGGCAAATCAGGTTAGGAGTTCTAACCACCAGATTCAGTGTTGCTGGTTTTAAATCTTCATGGCTCCTGGCAGCTGTAACCACAGCAGTAACAGTATCCTGAAAAACTTTCTATACACACTACCATTCAATTTTTTTAGCTGTGCTAACATAATTGCAAAAGAGCTTTCTAATGATCACTTAGCCTATTTAACTTTAAACGTGTATTATACAACACAATATTCTCTTGAAACACAGGACTGATGTTGATAAAGGCTCTCTGTACACCTATGAGGATAATCCATTAAATATTCTACCATGGGAGCAGTTGACATTCTAACATTGTTATATATGTTGCAACTATTTAATTACTTTAAAATCAAACATTTCCCCTGCAAAATGTACTTTTAATCAACAAAGGAAATGCTTTTCACCTTTCATTTGTTGGAATATTTAAGAAAATGTTTTGTGAAGGTAAAGACATTGAAACACATTCATTTACATGTCAGCCAACTATATTCAGATTTGTTTCTTCCCAAAAACATTTACAACGTACTAATTGCACCTTTCTGTCCTCCCACAAAACTGTTGGTAAATGTGTCATAAAGAGTTTCTTACATTCTAGAAAACAAAACATAGAACATTACGAAATGGGAACAGTGAGCCTTAATTTATTTTCACAATAGCTCCCAAATATTATATATAATTTACATAAGCTACTCATTTTTTGTCTGCTGGTACCAATTTCTACACTTCAAAACAGATGATTAATTACTTTAAATTAGCATTGCATGCTCGGGTAAACAAAATACAGCTAGTGCTTTAAAATGTATAGCACATTTAGCCACAGATTTAAGGCAAAATAGTAGCACCCTCTTTACCAATTAATCAGTTTTTGCACCAATTAGCGTAAAGTGCTATAATTTAAGTTACAGTTAAAAATCAATTCATATTCACCTAAGAGGGAAAAACTAAGCAATTAAGATAAAGTTGAACACAGATGAGATACAGATGTTATTGATTAGTCTGAATTGAATATGACAGACTACATTTCCATTAAAATTAGTTATGGCTTAAAACAAAAGGAGAAGCGTTTAGTTAAGAGCTCTCACTGCTTGCCCTGTCTCTAATAAATACTTATTGTTGATTTTTTTCTATTTTCTCCACATCGTTTATATAAATCAGTATTGCGGTATAAGAGAGGAAGATATAATTGAACAAAACAGAACGGAGGACAATATCCTTTTGTTAAGTGATATAATTTGATTGAATCCCTTATGTTGGATTCAAATATACAATTTGCTTTAAGTCTGGTCTGTCCTCACTGTGTAAGAGATTTTTCATATTTACATGGGTTAGGTGTCCATGGACACAGGAACTCTGCTTAGTCGGGGAAATCACTTGAAACTGAGCAACGTCAAGCAACATTCAACACATTTTTAGTTGATATTGGAGCTAAAGGACGAGTTTTGGCTATTAAGTTAGGAACTTTTGAACCCTACTCACCCACGTTGAGTGTCCATATTATTGAGTTTCTCCACAGGTTCTGAGACTCCATGCTGCAGTCAGTGAGTTTCTTACTGATAGTTTCTGAGTAGCAGATGTATGCCAAGATAAAATAGGGATATTTCATGGGTCTTCTGTCTTTGTTTCGGGCTGCCTTATTAAAAGAAAGATGCCCATCTATGGATTTAAATACACTAGCACCTCAATTCACAATTGCTTAAATCTTCATCTTGGGGAAAGGACTGTGTTGATCCCTAATACGTATTATTTCAAATGATTAGTCATATGGAAATGTTTTTTAGCACAAAATGATTTACAAATATTATTTTCAATTAGTACGTGATATTGTATATTTGTTGCTCTCATACCTTGCTTTGACGCTTCTTAAGGTTCTTTATGGCAAGGTATTTATGGCAAGATGGAATGTAGTCTTAAACTGCATAGGCAACACTTTCAAGGGTGCCAGTAGTATATGGTGCCAGTCTGTAGGGAGCTTTACTTCAGTACCTTTAAGAAGAAAAACAGAAATCTTAAGCAGTTCCATCAGTACAGCAGCTCATTTATAATTACCTTATATACTAAAATACATCAACAAGCACAGCTGTGTTTTATACATGTAAAATGCTAGATAAACATTTTTCAATGGCCAAATCACTAGGGGTTTAAAGTTCAGATTGTAAAGACTGTAATTTTGCAAGTATAGGATTAATTAATATATATTCACTTAATACTAAATTATGGAAACAAAATGTTCTACGGGTTATCCTTAAGGTGCATAAGTACTGGATTTGAAGACTCTCGATTCATTTTTTGGTTGCAGATCTAATGTTGATGTATGCAATTCATCCTTGGCTTTTCTGGCAACATAGTTGTTAAATTGTAGTACTGTCCCTGTCTCCTTTCTTTCCTTCTACACTTTCTTTCCTATGAATCCCTTCCTGACATAATGCACTTAAGTGTTATTTCTGGAGAACCAAAGACATGGTTTATTTAGTGGTTGATATTCACCTTTGTGTGCTTGTACACCCACGTATATTTTATTTTCCACCTTCTTTATGACCTTGCAAGAACAATTTAAATTTATTGATTTCATATCTCAGTGAATTAGCCATTTCATAAATGCTCCAAAAAAGTGCTATTGATTGGTTGAAGCATGAATAAGATCAATAGCTTTACTGATGACACGTGGGCTCTATCAGAAGCAATAATAATCCCAACAGAACAAGTGATGGAGGCAGCAGTTTGTAGGTTATCTAGATACAGCAGGGGGATATGTAACAGCAGAGGGATGTCCAGAGCAAATAAGAATGTCCTGTTTTTACATTATGGTCTTTCTTCAGCACATTAAATCACTGGGTTTATTCACATGTTCCTAAATAACTATGTGGATCCATAACATATTACTGCTCCTGTGAACGTTCGCTGAAGAACATACATGGATTTCCAACTGGGAAGCAAGAAAAAGACACGGATGTCCTGCAACTGCAACCCTTGTGCATGCAACCAGGTTTCTCAGCCTGGCATGACCTACTGGAATTTAGCAATAGTATTTTTTTTGCTTTTCTTTAGGAATTGAGCTTTCGCTAATACAGACTAATCTCATAGGAAATGAGTGGGTAGATGGCAGGACAGAAGTATATATTCAAAAGGGCATCTGTGGCCTGTTGCTTCACATTTTTTGGACTCAGATCTGACTATATGTGCTGGAGAAATTCAGCCAAATATGCATTTGTGATGTCAGGTGCCAATGTTGGATGAGAAGGCTTCGCTCACAATCAGTAATGGTAAAAATGGTAAATAATGTGAAAAACAAATTAGAATCTATAGAACAAATCTGCAGAGCCTGGAGAAGCAAAGAACATATTTTAACAGAACCTGCTATAAAGTAACATAAGCCTTTTGGAACTTAGACACAGATATGACAATTTGCCTACCTACGCATAGTAGATAGTATAACAGAAGTTAGGGATCCATAGTGTGTTTCATGTTGTTAATTAGTTATTTTAAAAATACTGTAAATGTATTTTGTCTAGTACTTATATCCACCCTAATTAAAATTAGTGGTAGCTGACGAAAGTGTGTCAAAACACAATTAATCAATTTCATAATCTCCAGTTAGAGGTACTAGGTTCTACTCCTTTTAGGTTTACTCCAAAAATATAGGGTATGCAATATGGTGGATGAGATCCGGTCATCTATTACGTGCGACAACTATTCTTGTATAAACAGCGAAAGACATCTACCTTGTTACTGTCTATGTTCCATGACTTCAATATAAATGTTGTGACTGCAATAAAATGTGGTTTTGTTAAATTGTTTCTTTGCGTAGCTCAGTCATCGTGTAAACTACTCGACATAAACTCAGCCCATTCTTCATTTCCAAATAGGCAGCCATATTTCATTCATACTCCTGGGGCACTTAACAAGGAACTTGTAATTCTTTCTATCACTCAATCCATGTTTCACACATCCCAAGTCATAAATCTCTGTCACCTTTCCTTCTGGCACAGCTTGAGTTGTATATCTCTACTTTCTACAAAATGAGATTGCATTTTCTAACGCTTCTCGAAGGTGACCATTTTTATAGTTTTGAACATGAAGACTCAACTTAGTACAATATAAATGAAAAGTAAAGCCATGCTCAATATTTTAACCATATTGGCCCAAGATAAAATAGAGCCTTTAGTTGGAGTTTATTGGACCAACACAGAAAAAGATGTAAAGTGTGTTAAAGACATTCAATGGTCTATTATTTAATTTCTGTTTGTGGTCAAGCGTTATTTTTATGGCAGTATAGTGAGTTTACTTTAGCTCATAAAATCAGTTCTGGTAGTTTGGGGGAACTTGTAATGCTGACAGAGCAGCAGCACAGATTACTTTTTCATTAGTAGCTTGAGATTCACAGAAGCCTGAGTTTTTTTTATAAGTAGGGATCCTTGTGATTTTTGGTTTTCTCAGTTGGATTTCTGTGTAGTAGTGTCAGGCCCCTACCCATCTATGCCACCACCACAGGGGTCACTTACTTTGTACCAGGCCCTCCAGACCCTCAGTTCTCCGCCAGAACGTCGCCCGAGGCCACACTAGGCTGCATGCCCAGATTTGTGTGTGATGTATTCTACAGTGGTAGTCCCTGGGCCACTTAAGTTGGAGAATATCGACCTATTAGGTGATTGTAATATACTGCAGCTCTCAACAGGCTGATTCTTGTGGTAGGAGATCTCATTAGAAACCAGCTCATTTGTACTGCATACCTCTGTCCAAATCGCCATAGTATACAACACTACCTAGGATGGTGCGCTGGGATTTGTATGTCCTGTCCCAAAGGTATAAACAAAGAAAAAAATTCATGATCATGGCAGCTTTTGAGGAAAATTAAAGGAACAATACAAGATCACTCAATTGATGCTTATTCCATACAAATCCACCATTTTAAATGCAATAGATAATATTATATAGATATTTCAAAATATATTCTACAAACAAAACAATAGCTTTTCTGGAAATGTCTTTCTTTTCTTTATATGGTAAATGCACAACAAGTATGAAAAGAATTGTAGACATTTAGCTCAATACTTATCTTCTCTTTCTTCTGACCTCACAATACGCACTGGAAAAAGATATTAATGGTAATGCAGTTACAGTCTCAATATACAATCTGATCCTTTTGCCTCACAGCACAGTTAGTTGCTATAAAGAGAATAGTTAAAAGTGATTTCTAAATGCAAATGCAAGTGAGACAAAAAGCATAGCTAAACACCGACAGTCAGAGACAAAGGCTGTGTAAGAAATTATGCAGCTAACCTACTCTGCTGCTCTGAGAATTCATTTCACTGCGTGACCGGAGGGACTGAAAGTCTATCAGATGTGACAGCACCTACGTTAAGTGCATTGGTTGCTGGCTGATAAAGCAGAGGGGTGAGCAGGGATAGTTGTACTTGACTATTAAAAAGCAACCGGATTTGTGACCTTGAATGACAGGAGACCCTGAGGCTGCTGAGCATTCATAGCACTTGTGTGCTGGGTATGTGCGAGCCGTGCTGCTGTGCTAGACTTCGGAATTAATGCAGAAAGTGCTCTGTTGCTTCTGCAGGACACCAGTGGTTTGATGGAGGCTGTAACTGCCAGGGTTTTACAGCTGGAAGGGCGTCAGAGGAAAGACAGTGAAATCCATCTTTCGAGTTACAGGTTGCAATAATGCAATCATTCTTTGAGAATGAAAGCCAGGATCTATTGTACAGTGCTGAGAAAATGAATCCTACCAATTGTTTGAACACAATGCACAATCTCTGTAATTCTGCAGAGATCAGAGTTACAATTATCATCTAAATACCAAAGGAGTTATATGGAGAACAAAGGAAACAATGTTAAAACACCACCAACACAAACAAAATCAGTTCAATGCCCACATAATCTCACACTCTCAGACACTTACTCTCTTATAGTCTCAATTTTGTTTTTTCTCTCATGCTTTCTGAACGTCTCCCTACCTTCTCTGCCAACCACTTCCGCTTCCATGTATCGCATGTTCTTGTTCTTCCCTGTTAACGTTTCTCTCTTCTTTCTTCGCCTGCATCTCCACGGAAATAACCTCTAATCAGGGGAGAAGACGTCACTGGAAGCTCCATCACTTGAGCAGAAGTTAACATAGGGCTAAATGTTATTTTTTACAAATAATCCTATATAGTAAAAAATGCATTGTTGAACTTTTTTTGTACACAGATGTAAATGTTACCATTTACAGGTTACCCCTTGACTTTTGTTATGTCCCCAAAGTGTACTTGCACATGTCAGAGCCATCAAATTCAACTGCAGATTGGTTTTATTAATTCAAACCGCAAAGGTTTTACTAGATTTGACTTGAGTAACACTTTTACCATTCCTTATACACTTCCTCTCAAAGGAGGTTAATCCATCTGAGGATATAGAAGGTCACTGTTAAAAGTGACAAATTGCAGTGTACCAATAAATCTGAGATGAAAGGATAATTCCTGACAGTCCTCAATGGTACAGAAGTACAGCTCGACAGAATTGAATTCCAGGTTTAATCTTTCAGGCACTACAATGCAGCAACAATGTAACAAACACACAATAGAAGAACAAGTTATAATTGTATATATTATGTAGAGCTTCCGTTCAACCGAAACAAAGATCACATTGTGCATTGTTGCTTATTAACATTTTGTATCACTGCAGAGAGTGACTAATGCATGCCCCTAAACTGTCCGGATTAGGGTGGGACAGTCCCGATTTTGGGACTCTGTTCTGCCTGTCCCTACCTCTGTCCCGCTTTGCCAGGGCCGTAGGAAGGGTTAGGTGAGAGAGGCACTCCCCTCGGGCGCAGCCACCCAATCAGCAGCAGCAGGACTGGTTGTGGAGATCACAAACCCCCTCTAACTAGCCCAACATTAGGGAGCGCGAGGTCTGTCATTTCAGACCTCGGTTTCCTTGCAACCTAATCACTACGCGCAGGCAACTGATGCAGAGCGCTGGGATATGACGTCATACCCTGGGAAAGTCTGAAATGACAGACCCTATGCTCCCACAACTGGATGGAGGATGAAAAAGGTAAGAGATGAGGAGAAATGGCAATATATATATATATATGTGTGTGTGTGTGTGTTAGTAAGCTTGTGCGTGTTTGGGCAGATGTGTGTAAGAGCAGTGTAGGTATTTGTGTGTGTGTATATATGTATATGTGTGTTTGTGGGCAAGTGCGTGTAAAGGCAGTATGTATGAGCAGTCATGTGTCAGGGCAGTGCATGTGTGTTTATGGGCAGGTGTGTGTAAGGGATGTTTATGTGTATATGTTAGGAATTCACCCTGTTAGCCCGGTATTTATGTATAAGTGTCATATCCGCTGTAGCCTCTAGAGGCCACCTGTCAGATCCCAGTACCATGTATGCTAATGACCTGACCTGCTGCATCTGCTCACCTGTGTGCAACCTTCCCCCCCTAAAAACCTGGCTACGCCTTTGCATTGCAGTTTATCTGGCCCAACATTCTGTTTTGGATTAACCCGTTGTGACCTGGCTTGCTTCTGAATTCGCCCCTTGGTTCGTGTTTTGGCTCTTCCACTGCTCGCATTGAGACGGCTTGTTCTGACTCTCCTCCTGGATTCCGATTTGGCTGTGATACTGTCCTTCTGGTTCTGACCTGGCCTGCCTGAGGTCTGCTCTGTCTGAGGGCTCCCTTCCATGTGTCCTGCCTGAGGGCTCCTTTCCGTGTGCCCTGCCTGAGGGCTCCTTTCCGTGTGCCCTGCCTGAGGGCTCCCTTCCGTGTTCCCTGCCTGAGGGCTTCCTTCCGTGTGCCCTGCCTGAGGACTGTCTGTCGTGTGTCCGGTTCCCTGTCTGAGGACCTTCCAGCCATGTGTCTGGTTCCCATTCTGAGGTCCTTCCAGCTGTGTGTCCGGTTCCCTTTCTGCGGACCTTCCAGCTGCGTTTCCCGTTCCCTTTCTGCGGACCTTCCAGCCGTGTGTCCGAGGCCCCTGTCCCCTATCCGAGTCCGAGGCTTCTGTCCCCTATCCGAGTCCGAGGCGCCCGTCCACTGTCACGTTAACATTCCAGCCACAGCACCCTGTCAAGAGACTTGCAGTCTGTACTTATCTGTCTTGCCAGTTTCTCCAATACAGACCATATAGCATTACTGTTCAGCCTGTGGCATGTTTCATTCTGCCTGTCTGTACCTTCCTTGTGGCAATAATGCATCACAGGGTACAAACTGAGACTCTGATATCCCCTACAACTGGGCTCCTACCTAACCTGCTTACCCGAGTTCACCAAATGTCAAAATGTAAAAAAAATGAACAACTCGCAAAGGTGGACTTTTACCTCCCAAATACATACCTACCAACCCTTGCAAGGGGGTGTCACTATACTTAGGAGATGTTGCTGAACATGTACTGGGGTGGTAAAATATCTACATGGAAAAAGTTAATATACCAGCATTTGAAATACCTTCAGGTAATAAAAATATATGATTTAGTGGGGTAAATTGAATCGTCTGACTTCAAATATGTCCCAAATAACACATGGGGGAAGGATGACCACATGTCAAAATTGAAAAAATGCACATTTCACAAATGTGACCTTTTAACCCCCAAACTACCCAACAAACCCATGCATGGGTGGTATCTACTTGGAAGATGTTGCTGAACACATATTGGGGTATTGTTTGAGAGTGACATATACCAGAAGCTGTAAATTTATACCTAACCCCCACCCCCCCACAAAAAATACTACTTCAAATTTGACAAAAGCTGGTGGTAAAATGTTTGCATTGAAAGAGTTAAACTACCAGTATTTGAAATACCCGGAGGTGGTGTTTTTTTAAAAAAAATACATGAGTCAAATGGGTACACTGAACTGGCCGGCTTTAAACATCTCCCAAAATACGATATGGGTGCAGAATTTTCAGCATGTGAAAACTCCAATTTGAAAAATGTAAAACCCATAAATGTAGCTATTTAGTACCCAAGCAACCCAACAAACCCATAAATGAGTGGTATCACTGTACTCGAATGAGTGGTATACACTGTACACTGTAATGTTGCTAAACACATATTGAGGTGGTGTTTGACAGTAACATATACCAGAAAGCTGTACATCCATACCACCAATGGTGGTAGAATTGGTGCATGGAAAGAGTTTAAATACTGCATTTGAAATACCCCCGGGGGGGGCTAGTTTTCAAACATATCTGGTTTGATGGGGTAAGTTGAAGTGGCCAGCTTCAAAGATGTCCTAAGTAGGATATGGGGGCAGTATGACCATATCTGATTTTTTTTTTTTAAATAGCAATACGCTACTTGTACTGATTGCCCTATAATGTGGAAAAAAGGCAAAAAAATCTCATAAAAATCTAAACTTAGGAAAAATGTTAGCATTGGCAGAGGAGTAAAAGATTTTTCCAATCAAAGTCAGAAAGAGTCCTTTTAAAAAAAAATCATATTTGATATATTTTATATAGTAAGTTGGATATGATAAAAATAATGGTATAAAAAAAGCCTTACAATATATAATGTATGTGGGTGCAGCAAAAATATTAAAACAGCCTTTTTCCCAAAGTGTACTACAAGTAAAAAAACAGCCTTGTCATTAAGGGATTCAGAGAGCTGTACTCTCAAACCTAAATAAACTGATGTAATGTTGTAAAGAAGAGTGAGCCAAAGTTCCCCCACAATGATGTGAGAGCCTGATAAAGTCATACAGAAAAAGATTATTTCAAGTTATTGCTGCTAAAAGTTGTTTTACAAGCTATTGAATCATATGGTGTACTTAGTTTTTCACACATGGCTTCTCCAGTTTGGCTTCATTTTTGTTCAATATATCATGACTTCATGTAATATGTCTTTTGTTCTTGTTCATCTGAGTTGCTTTACTTAGTCTTGCCATGGTAGGTTTATATGAACAGTGAGAGACAGAATAACAACAAAAAATACAGAATAACGCATTTCAAATAAGTTATAAATGTTGTTAGCAGTCCACTGCTGTGCTATGCATTTGGTTTTGCAGTTGTTGAAACTCATCAGTAATTGGAAACAAAAGTAAAACAAATTGCTATAGGCCTAATTTCTGAAATCATGCAATGGCTGTAATACTATTAGAATTGAAGTTTACTTAAACGTATGGATCAATCTATCCACACACATCACTCAATGAGTATACCTCTTTAGGCAGTTTGTTGGCTGTACACCTTTCCCTGCAGAATAATCTTTAAGTAAGACTTACTTTACTTTAAATGAGACATACATTTCCTGTGAACTTCCAAATGTATATATTGACATAAAAATTTAAAAAGCCAAGCACAATATTTGAACCATGAGCCCGATTTGTCTGGCTACCCTTAGGTAACCTCTTAGATGTTGCATGGTGTGACACTGCTAAGTGTCAAAGAATCTACACTGAATAGAGAAGGATGTTTAACACTGGAGAAAAAGCAGAATGAATGTGAAATTGAAATGTGCTTGCTGATGGTTTTCAAAGTATTTACAGTAAAAAAAAAAAAAGATTTATTGAAAATTCAAGGTGAAAAAGACTAACTAAAGAAACCCTTAGTTAACCCTTGGCCCTTTCTTATGTTTAGGACAGCATTATGCCAGTCCCATTATCCCATGCATGCCTATTGTTGTATTAATAAATCATAACATTACACAATTTAATCCATGCATTCGCTTACATCTTTTGTCTTTACCTGTGTAAAATATATACTGTACTGCTTTAACTGAACAAAAAGTATAAATTTCTTAAAGCAGAAACACAAAAGCACACAATACTGTTTAGATTAGATGATCTGCCTATAAGTATATTCATTGAAGAATTGAGTTTTAAAAACTTGAAGATATATGCAAATTAACCAATATGTTACATATGAGCTTTTAATTAGCATATGAGTTCAGGTAAATCATGTTACAAACATGTAAAACAAGCCCAACCTAAAAAAACACTCATGCTCTCCCACGCATTCTTACACTTTCACTCATGCTCTCACTCATACTCATGCTCCCTTACAGTCTCTAACTCTATGTCTCCCTACCTTCTCCCTGTCTCCTTTTCTGCAGCACCACTTTTTCTCAGTTCTTGCTTCTTCTTCTGTCTTTTTTCTTCGTCTGTTTCTCCTCGGTCTCAGCTCCATTGACAAGGTCTTCCGCAGTGTTCAAAAGGACACACACCTTCTTCCCCAATTAGTGAAACAGGGGAGAGGCTGTCCACGTGGTGCACACTGCAGCTCTGCCCTTTTGCGGAAGTACTCTAAGGAGCCAGAATAATGCAGACGAATTCCACGAGAAGAAAAAATGCAGAAACGCTTCTATTTCTCCCCGAATCCATTTGCAATATTCTGGCTCTCTGAGGAGTTCCTCAAAAGGGCAATGTGAGAAATAGTGAGTGTGAGAGTGCACAGTTGCACTAGCAGGAGGTCTTTTTAAGGTCCAACCTACAAATTTCTGTGAGCTGCGCATTACACGCATTGCACCCGTGGTTTGGCCGCCCCTGCTTTAGACTCAACCCCCCCCCATTAAATATGCATTATGGTTCCCCTGATTATGAAGCTTCACTTCTCCTCTTCATATATAAAATCAGTCATAACAAGTGTCTGGAACAAGGTATTGTTGAAGGCATCCTGGTAGCCCCCACGTGTTTCTAAATGTATAGTACATGTTGTTGTTGTTGTTGGTACATGTTCATAGATGCCGTGATCCACATGTTTTGCTGTATTTCTTGATGTTTTAATTATATTGTTTATCACCTGCCTGTATAGGATGCTACTGTAAGTTACTGACAACTTATCTACTATGAGTACCACACCTCCATGTAATTTGTCTAATTGTTTGGTTGCATTCTGTCTATTGCTAACTTTTTGTGTACAGCATAAGTTCTTTTCATTTTTCCATTGTGACAAATTGTTGCCTTCTTCAGTATCGCTCCAATGAAATAAACCATCCAAAGACAAAACATATTACTTTTTAATATGAGTTACTTTAATGGAAAATATCTAAACGCTTCATTCTATTGCTGAGCCTCAGCACTTCTGGGGTCATAAATTTCTATCCCTCTAGTATGCTATTACCTAGATATCAATCCTTTCTAGCTCTGTGAACACTAAAATTGAAACAAAACAAGGTTGTAGCTTTATGCATTTTTAATTTAATGAAATTCATTTTTTTCAAGTTATGGGCAAAGGCAAAGCAATCATGCTTCATGGTACGTGAACACTTCAGAATTTTTCAGTAAGTCAGATGAGACTGAGTATATTATGCATTAAGGCTTATTGTTCTCAGGATGCTAAAAATAGGTGCTGGATTTATATAATAATATTGTATCCCACTCTCAAGAAAGATTGCTTCTAGAATGCATGAATAACTTGTTTCCTTTTATCACTTGGCTGAAATCCTTATCTAGACCTAACAAGATACCCCACAAAGACGTACCCATATTTGCTTTAGCCACTGACTTGAAGCTTCATATTGTAGATGATCATACCACATGCACATGGTATCCTATGCCAGTATTTTGATTTCCCTATGGATTTTTTAAACATTTCTGGCCAGGTTTCAGTCACCAATAATGCAAGCTCTGCTTCATTTAAAAACACTGGGTATTTGCTCACATTGACAAGCCCAGCCAACAAATAAATATAATATATACAAGGTTTATACTCAGGGGAATAATATAATTTGTTTTTAAACTATAAAACTAGTGATTGGTCTGGCCATCTTGCATACTAGGCAAATATCAGTGGGCTGTTGGCCGACAACCCCCTGTACCTACCCAATGTGCCACTCCAACTCCAGATCAGAAGTCTGATCTGGTAGCCACTGGCCATGAAGTGCCAGAATCACAGAGTCATTCCCAGTTTGGGCCTGGATTTCACTCCAAGATGCCAAGTGGGTACAGCTTCTTGGTTTCAAGGCAGGAAACTTCTCTGAAGGTTTATTTATTCCTATCAGGTCCGGGGTGGGCATTGAACTCATTGAAGTAACATTTAGTGATATGTTCTGGTTGTGAATAGTGTGCTGGCTAGGCACAATCTTCCATAGTGTAAGCTAGCTAGATGGGGAGATCTCCTTTATAACAGCCTGTTGAGCAGCTGCACCCACTCCTGCCTAGGCTTCATCAGCATAGACCCTGGATTAAAGTGAGGATATTTTAAGCATTAGCATTTTAAATATATTTGAAGAGAGATGTCTGTTTTACAAAGTTATTGATCTACAATTCACATCTGCTAGCAACAGCATTTTTTAACAACATTTTTTAATCTTGCCCCTCTATCTTCAATTATTTTTCCCCAAAGTGTAATGGGCACTATTGCATCTTTATTTCAGTCTTTTGTATTGTCTTCTCTGGCTACACATGCAGACAGGATCTGGAGACAGCTAAGAACATTAGGGGATCCATCAATTAGCTAACTCGCTATATAATAGCACAAAGGGATATTAGGTCTGCACATCTGATACAGCACATACCTGTGGAATAACTCTTTTGGGCTAGTAATGTACAATAGATAATGTTATCGCATATCGTTGCCTAGTTTTCTGTCCTACCTGGGTATGTGTACACTTTGGCTGCTTCCGGTACACCCAGGGGCGTACCTAGAGTATTTGGCACCCGGGGCGGATCCTGTAAGTGCCCCCCCCCCCAAAATGTAAAGACATCTACAAAATTATGTTGGCAAGAATATTTATTGCACCAATTTGTAAACTGTATGTCAACTGTAAACAACAAGAAATCTGAAAAAATAAATTAATAACTTATAAGTAAAATAAACACGTTTAAATAACATTTACTGAACATATAATAGTGCTTTCTTTAATAACCCTCCAAAAAAAACCGGCGTCCACATTGCCCACATAGAACCTGACCAGCACCCAAATTACACACACATAGGACGTGCCATCTTTGCCCCCAAACAGCCCAGCATGAGTCAGCATTGTTCCCAAACAGCCGAGTGTACGCCATCTTTGTCCCATAAACACGCTACCTGTGCCATCTTTGTCCCATAAACACCCTGCCTGTGCCATTTTTGTCCCATAAACACCCTGCTTATACCATCTTTGCCTTTTTGACAAATCAACTTTACACCTATGATTAACACAAACACTTTTACAGTCACTCACTAATTCACTTTCATCACACAATAATTTATTCTTTCAAACAAAATATTTACACATATTCATTGATGCATTCTCACAAATTCATTAATTCTCTCACTCATTCACACAATTCATCCACACATTAATCCATTCATTTTCGCTCTCTCATTCTGACTCTTTATTTCAATATTCTTCCTACCCTCCTTTCTCCCTATCTACCCATTCTCACCCCCTTCTGCCCTATCTAGCCCTTCTCACTCGCTTCTCCCTTGCTACCCCCTATCCCCCCAGTCTCACTCCCTTCTCCCTATCTACCCCCCCTAACTATCTACCCTCTCCCCCCTTTGAAGTTCACTTACCTTTCAGGAGTCCTGGGGTGGGGGTGCAAGGCCTCTGTCTCCCAGCTCTGCCACTGTATGGAACAGCATGGTAAGTGTTGATTGGTAAGTGTGGATTGGTAAATGTGTGAGAGTGATGGGAGTTATGATGTACTTTAGAGCATAATTATATAATGAAAAAGACATTGGAAATGGTACAGCATAACACCCATCACTCTCACACATTTACCAATCCACACTTACCACTCCAGATGCCACACATACCAATCCACAGATTCCACACATACCAATCCACAGATTCCACACTTACCAATCCACACATACCAATCAACACATACCAATCCACACATACCAATCCACAGATTCCACACATACCAATCCACAGATTCCACAGTTACCAATCCACACATACCAATCCACACATACCAATCCACACATACCAATCCACAGATTCCACACATACCAATTCACAGATTTCACACTTACCAATCCACACATACCAATCCACAGATTCCACACATACCAATCCACACTTACCAATCCACACATACCAATCCACACATACCAATCCACAGATTCCACACATACCAATCCACACATACCAATCCACAGATTCCACACATACCAATTCACAGATTTCACACTTACCAATCCACACATACCAATCCACAGATTCCACACATACCAATCCACACTTACCAATCCACAGATTCCACACATACCAATCCACAGATTCCACACATACCAATCCACACATACCAATCCACAGATTTCACACTTACCAATCCACACATACCAATCCACACATACCAATCCACAGATTTCACACTTACCAATCCACACATACCAATCCACAGATTTCACACTTACCAATCCACACATACCAATCCACACATACCAATCCACTCTCACTGTCACTCTCACTGAATGATTTCCTACCTTTCCTCTTTTCCTCTTACAGCAGCCAGCTCCTTTTCTTTCTCTTCGCTCCTCTTCTGTCTTCTTCCGGGTTCAGAGGGCACGGACGGCGGTGGGCGCGGCTTCAGTGTTGTGCGCCGGGATCTGACAACAAACCCCGGCGCACAGCAGCAGTTGCCGCGCAGACCGCGAGGGAGCGGTATCGGAGGTCTTTAACAGACCTCCAGCTCCCTTGAGTGATTTTAAGCCGGTTCTACCGGCTTAAAATCACTCAAGGGAGCCGGAGGTCTGTTAAAGACCTCCGATACCGCTCCCTTGCGTGCCTTCTCCTCCAGCGGCGGACATTACTGTCCGTCTCTGGAGGGGTGCCGGGTGCCTGCAAGTTGGCACCCCCCTGATGAGCGGCACCCGGTGCGGACCGCCCCCCCCGCCCCCCGCTAGGTACGCTACTGGGTACACCACTTTCTCATCCTCAGTGAAGGAGCCTAATCAATTATTAAGATGGTTGGGCTACATTACACAAATATTTTAAATCTGTCAAGATAATTGCAAATACACACAGTGGTGCACAGATACATCAGTGTCTTTGCTATGTTTTCAAAATCATATCCTTGACTCTGTCCACTGCATGTCATTAATTTGATGGATTTCATGCAGTAGTTACAAAAATTTAAAATGGTGTTATTAATACTTTTTTACCCAGACTGTCCTTTTATACACCAAGCAATAGAATTCAGCCAACGCTCAACTACAGTGATTTATGTGAATAGCATTTTAAAAGCCCACTTAACTGTTCTTTTTTAACAAACGTTATAACTTATAAATTAAGCATACATTTCAAATAAATAACAATAGCCATAATAGCTAACAGGACCTGCCAATAGCAACCAAACACATTAATGAGTGCCAGTAGGCTATCCTTTTATATTCTATTATGTTTCATATGTTTTAACATATAAATATGAAGTAATCTCTAGGTATGTATTTTGTAATGAATCTTTTTATAGATAAGTAATGCTTTCTTTTCACTTAAAGCATATGGATATTTTTTTTACTAGAGTACAGGTTGGCCAAAGGTCTACAAGATTAGATATTGGAAAACATTTCTTCTGGTGATACTCTACATTTAAATTTAAATATGATCCCAAGTATAAAGTTGCAAACTCAAATGAGCCACCAACAACTAAAATGGCTGCCAACGACAGAAAGTAGAGCAACAGATTCTAGAGTGTCTCTTAAAGTGACACTACCATATACTACAGCCAGACTTATTATTTCTTTGTTTAGACTATTTATAATCAAATACTGAATCTTCAGTTCCCTTAAATGGACGTTGACAGCTAATTATTTGAAGTTTTGACCATAAAGAGTAACCATGGTAAGACATTAACCAGCCTCGCCAGCGATCTTGAAAAGTCTTTGGTTCACTTTGGTGAATAAACTGTTAATTTAAAAATTTCAAGGGAATATACATGTTATCAGAGACTTATTTCAGTGCTGCACTTCAGTAGATTTTGACTTTTCGATATAGAATGTAAATGATTTGTTCAAATCATTCTACTGAAATGTCTGCAGTGCACCTAAACTGTCACATTTATTGATTAACCCCTTAAGGACAATGGGCGGTCCCTAAACCCATTGAAAACAAAGCATTTTGAGCCCGTACATGTACGGGCTTTGTCATTAAGGGGTTAAAGTGGCAGATGTATTTATATTTGAGTGTCTTTTGTGTGTTCTTGCCACTGTGCTAGCGAAAACAATAGACTTTTTGTGTTCGTCTTCGCGGGGGAAAAAATATTCGTATTCCACGAATATTCGCCGGTTCCTGTGTTCAGTTCAGGCAAATATTCGTATACATTCTTCGTGTTAGTTTTTGTCTTTGTTTTGTGTAGAAGGGGTTAATATGGGGTTAACGCGGTACGCACTATGCAGAAGCTTTGGCGCCAGGATTTTAAAGGTCCTTATGAGCAGCTCTTTTGGTCGTCGGCAATTGCCTCCTCTGCCCCCTGCTTGTGACCAATAGGGTAGCTCGTACAGACTTTTAAAATCCTGGTGCCGCAACTTGGCCGGGAGAGACGACTGGTCTCCCCGCTCCAAAGAGTTAAAGGTCCGTATGAACGGTCGATGGTTGATGCCAGAGGAGGCCCCTGCAGGCGACCAATAGAGTAGCTTGCACGGTCTTTTAACTCCCAACAGCAAACCTACGGATTTCTACGTTAACCCCTGCAATGCTGTGTAGATAAGGTAGGCTAGATGGGGAAGGGACTAGGGAGATTAGCAAAGGAAGACGAACACAAAGTTTCTTCATGTTGTGTGTCTTCGTCTTCGTATAGGTTTTGCCGCCACCATGTTCGTATGTTCGGGCTTAACAAGCAAAACGCGTCCTTTCATGTTCGCCCTAATACGAATGCACAAGTCTAGTTAGCATATGTCAAAACATCAAATTCTGACATGTGCTTGCTTGAGGTTTCTGCTAACCAAGTTTATTTTAATAGGCTAGCTTCTTCATGCTCATTTGAATGTCGTTTTCAGGCTGTCAGGGTAGCACTTCATGGCGGTATGTGATTATGCTGCAGATCAAATTTTGTACGTGTGAGACAAGTTAATGTGCTTATAAATGTTTTTCAATTCCCAACCAGTATTGTATACTAAAATCCACTAGGTGGCAGCACTACATGTGCATCTGTTCATGACCACACACATGATCCTGCATGGATACAAAGCTGAGATTTAATGTCAATCTCATTCAGTCTCAAACCCGGTGCAAAAATCAGAAGGTCTGGAATACTAATGCTGTATGTTTTTTTTGCCAAAATAAGGTAAACCTCTTTTCACATACAACAATCTCCGTACCTGAAAATAAACTCTAAAATCTAGACTTCCACATATACTGGAATGAAAAAGAGCTAATGAAAAAGACAATAATAATCATACCTTCCAATAGCCATTTTATCCTTGGTCACCAACTCACTTTTTACATGGCAAGTTTGGCAGCTCTACAAATTGGCTCAAGTATAAAGACTTAATTTATATTCCTGAAATCATAAACAAAAAATAACCTTTGACAGTTAAGCTAAGACAAATAGGTAAAAATGTAGCATACTGCAAACCTGGAATCTTTACAAGTTCTTAAATCACACAACATTATCTAAATGCATTTGGAACAGGGAATGAAAAAACATTATTTTTTTTTTTGCTTGGTTGGAAGTGCTAAAGGATGTGCAGTCACCATAGAAACAAATAGAGTGTTTCTGCTGATTGTGCCGCTTTGTGCAAGAAATACACATATAACCACTATTATTAATATGGTTTACACATATGGATTACCTAATAAAATAAATAAAAAATTGCCTCCATTTAAGTAAGCCACCCAGTCGTCCACCGTCTGCTGGATATTTCGATACCCACAGGCTATTAATAGAGAGCTAGAAAGTTATGAATTTGTTTAGAGATAACTTTTGTTTGTATGTACAATTCCACCCAACATTGTGATAGTCAATGTACTTTAAAAGTTCATCAATCCACAAAATTATAAAAAATATTAAAACGTTCAGCGACTGTGTATTGCAGGCTATCTAATATATAAATAAATGTATCAATTCACCACATTCCATAAAAGATAACATAATGCATTTCCCCTTAAGGACAATGGGCGGTCCCTAAACCCATTGAAAACAATAGATTTTGAGCCCGTACATGTACGGGCTTTGTCATTAAGGGGTTAAATATTTTTTATTAATAATAATATCTAGAAGAATTATACATTTAATGGGTCTGTGCTTTGAGTTAAATGAGAAGAGATGTGGATAAAAAAGCCTTGAATTTCAATGGGTTCACACGAACGTATTACAACACAGGCCTTTGGCATTATTTCCAGCTAATTGAAGCTGGAGCAAGTTCTTCTTATCACTATAATTGTATTGTATGGGGGAGAGAAACAGAAGCATCTGTCTTACCAAAGTGACATTTATCTGCACTTCTCCACTTTTAAACTTGTGTGTTTTCATTTTCCGCATCATTGAGTATAAATATTTAATACAGATAATAATAGGGAGGAAAAACTCACTTTAAATTGAGTAAACGTCATAAAATTAAATGTGTGTAGACAAGGTATATCACGCAGATCAGTAGACAGAAATAACAAAATTACTTCAAAACATAAGGTTAACAGCCAATTCATTATCTATTCACTCATAGGGAACATTAATTATTAACTGCGCTCAAGACTTTCAGAATCAATAAATAAAGTTAAAATGTACAACTAGCTCATGGCTTCAAGTGTAAATACAGAATTGTGTTCTAGTGACTGGGTTGGACAATTGTGTTTTTCTATTGAATGGAGGACTTAAATTCCAATCTTGAAGATGGCTATAATTGCATTGAAGCAACATCCCATGGCCACCAAGGGGTCCATAATTTTAGGAACTGTGAGGATGCTGGCCAGGTCCCATTTCAAACTCTTAAAAAATATTATTCTTGTCATGGGCAGCCTAGGATACATAACAATTTTGGTGCTCTTAGACTCGGGTGACCACATTTTATTTCTGCCATTCAGGGACACACTATGAAACCCATGAGATCACACATACAGATATGCTCATCTCTTTGACGTAAAGACTATGATTGAAACATGACTTCAAAATAACAGCTGAACTGGCAGTTTCTTTAATATTAGGCCCTGCTGCCAATATATATATATAAATATTATACCCTGCTGTCAATATATATATTAGACCCTGCTGACAATATATATAAATATTAGACCCTGCTGCCAATACATTTCATATTGACAAAAAAATGGGACCCTACTCAACCATTTCCTTGGGCCCCGCTCCACGTTCCTTGGCATGCAATCACCCTCTCCACTCCTGCACCAGAAAATAGGTATAGATCAAATAAACAACACATAAAACAGCACTTGCATGTATAGATCAACTGAATAAGACATAAAAACCTATATAACTACATACATAAATAATGTGTGGAAACATAGCATAGCAGGGATAGATCAACACATTAACACACAAACCCAGGTTTGCATGTATAGATCAATTTAAATTCACATGTGAACTCATGGCACAGAATCAAAGAAATCCTGTATTTGCAGGTATATCATAATAATGTATGGAAACACATGGGCAATCAAGGACGTGTGGTCACCCTATCTTAGACATCAGGATTCCTCTTCAGTCCTTAAACATTAACATTTTGTGCTTGTAATGTTATCTCGTGGTAACTGGTCATGTAAAATGGTCGTATCGATTGCTAGATAAAGATTCTTCCAAGCAAGCCATTCACATCTATTCACAAAACCAATCATGGTGATGTATGTCTTCAAATGGGTGATTTTAGCAATATTTCTTTCCAGATAGCTGCAATATTTCTAGGAGGAGCTTTAAGCTTTAACTCCTTAAGGACCAGGCTGTGTTTCACCTTTTGTGCCCTTTGGGACTGAGGCTGTTTTAACACTTTTGCGGCGCACCTGTTTAGATGTCATTTTCTCCTCACTCATTTAGTGTACCCACACAAGTTATAGGGCTTTCTTCAGATACCATTTTTTATCATATTATCTATGTTCCCATTTAAATAAGTAAAATATGATGAAAAATGAAAAAAAAAACAATTTTTGACTTTTACCTGAAAAATCTTTTACTCAGCCAAAAAAACTAATGAAAAAACCTGCTAAATAGATTCTACTATTTGTCCTGTGTTTAGAAATACCCAATGTTTTTTTGCCTTTTTTCGGCAATAAGCAGAAGCATAGTTTTGCTATTTTAAAACCAAAACTAGTCATGTTGCCCCATGTGCTAATTCGGGTATCTTTGAAGCTGGCCAATGCAATTTACCCGATCAAACCATATATATTTTGAAAACTAGACACCTCAAGGTATTTCAAACGCTGATATTTTAACCTTTTCCATGCACTAATTCTACTACCACCCTTTGGCTAGGTTTCCACTTGGGTTTTTGTCCGGCGTTTTTTTCTTGATGAAAAACGCCAGGAAAACTGCCAAGAAAACTGCCACTGCATTTACCTGTGTTTTGGCGTTTTTTCTGGAGTTTTTTCTGGCGTTTTAGCCTTTTTTTGACCTTAGGCAGTTTTTCCAGCCTTTACAAGTTAGAAGTTTCACCCAGCTAAAAGGGATTAGGATAAATGGCAAGTATCTGCCCTCTCCTGATGTCATTTACTTGGTAGACCCTTTTGTCTCTTTTCTGTGGTTTGTAAGGCATGCTTTATTTCGAATGTCTGCTCCTCTGGGAAGATTGGCCCCAAATGATGGTGCAAATTGTTTGCTGTTGCTTTTGGCACGCAGGATCCAGTCGCGTATGTTTGTTTGTAATGGCATGTTTGTTCCAAATGGTGTAAAATTCAATATGAACCAGTCCAGGACTTTGTTTTGTGTGAAACTGTTTGTTTTCAGCCTATTTCTCGTAGGACACACAGATACTGGGTCCATCCTCTGCATTGTAACTGTGGAAAAAAACGCCATAAAAAACGCCAAGGCAATAAACCCACATGGCTTTTTCATGGCGTTTTTTTCTCTCCCATAGACTTCTATTGGAGGAAAAACGCCAAGATTTCTTGCAAAAAACGCCAGAATGTCAACATGCTGCGATTTTGAAAAACTGCCACAGAGCCCAAAAAAGCAGAAAAACGCCAAAGAGGACTGAAAAAACGCTAAACAGAAAAACGCCAAGTGGAAATGGCATTTTGCGATGTCCTATTGAATTACAGCTAACATCTGGCTGCAGCCGTTTTTCACAAAAAAAACGCCAGGTGGCGCTATTGGCGTTTTTATAGGCGTTTTTAGCAAAAAAAAAAATGGAAACCTAGCCTTTGTCAAATTTTGTGGTAGTAATTTATTTTGTGTGTGGGGGGGTTAACCCTCTGGACTAATTATTAACTGTATAGTGTTTTGGATTGCCTGCTTCTTGGTGTCTACACCTCCTGCCTTTAAAGCTCCCAACCCAGTCCCTACAACAGGGTACTGGATGTACATCAAGCATGTGTTTTGGGTAGTTAATTGGCTAAGGGTATAAGGGCATCACTGCTGCATTGAAATCTTATGAGTGGTGTGATTGGTTTAGTCTGTAAAGGAACAATACTGGCCCTGACAGCGAACAAAAGAAGAATACCTATTAAAGCTATGTGTTAGTGGATTGACAACATGTATCTGCCTGTATATTGTAGTACCACACCTGGGAAATCTCTGGGTTTGAGTCTTACATTGAAGCCCTCCTGCCCCGAGGTCTCAGGGTTAGTCTCTTCTTTCTCCAGAGGGGGGGCTGTGTTTGGGCAAACCCACTCCCCATTCCCCACCTATTTCACTCCCACTCCCCACCCTTTAAATAGCCAGTAATTCAGAAGAGGGAGAGCTCTGGGTATCCTACCATGGGATTTCTCAGGTATGTGTTCTCCGCTCTTTACTAATTGTAACGTATTTGATTCCATTAAAAAGAACATTTTCATAGGGCAACACACAACAGTTTGTGTTGAGTGAGCAGCAATGCTTAGGCACATTAAAAACAAAGTAACTGCATTAAAATACAGTGAATGATACATTAACGGCTTGGAAGGATAACAAGAGGGAAATGAGAGAGCTGTAAATGGATTGCTAATGAACTGGCAGAGATCCTTCTGCTGCTTCTATTGCCAAGAGAGGAAGACCCTTCTTGGGGACATTATATTAAAAAAATCATGGTGTGGGATGGGATCCTGATTATATTAGTTAGCAATTTCATTTGACACTGACACCAATGCATTTGTTGGCAAAGAGCTTGAATAGAGCCAATCTTAAGGGAATCTGTCACCAACAGCTTTTAGGATCAATAAATTATTAAAACTAGATAAAGTGTGTGATTTATAATAAGTGTTGTTATCTGGTGTGAGTGTTTTGTACTGTCAGACTAGTAAATGAAACCCCAAATGCCGCAATTACTGGGTTAAAGTAACAAAGGCAACAAATCCAGACAGGAGTTAGACAAGAAGCAGGGTCAAGATAATTTAAAGGGTCAATATCCAAGCAGCAAAGGTACAGAAGTGGAGTGACAAGCCAGTGACAAGAATGTCTGGATAAACAAAGAAAGTTAGTGAGTGTTCACTGGTAAACAGCACAGAACAACTGAACAATGACAGTCCAGCTGTTCCCTGTTTAAATAAGGTGCCTATTGGAGACCACTCCTTATGTGGTGTTGTGGTCGTGACCTGTTTTATGCAAAATTGTGCTAATATTTAATACACAATTTAGACAAAACACATCTAACAATACAACAATACATTTGATTCAGGAATACAGTTAAATTATGTAAAGACAAATACCATGAGATGTTATAATATATAATGATGTACTTTATTAATACCTCCGACGGTAAAAACAATATATCGAAAAGTTTATCATAACAAAATTACAGATTAACAACAATTATATTCGAATACCATGGTATTAACATGTGTACTTAACTTCAGAGAGGATCAGCATACCAAATGGCTCAGATGTTCCGTTTCCAAAATGGCTCTAGATACCAGGTTCATATAGAAGACTTTAAGGGAATCTTTCAGTAGTTGTTTTCTTATTTTTAGTTACAATACGTGCATACCTGGGAACTTATGGACTCCGGCTACCCGGAACCTTCCCTTTGCGGGACGCGGCCAGGACTGCACACTGACATCGGTGGGCAGTCCCACTGATGTCATGGGGGTGGTCCCGCTGATATCGGGGGCGGTCCCGTTGATGTTGGGGGCGGTCCCGCTGACGTCGAGGGCATTCCAGCTGACGGCAGCGGGCACCACCCACATTTAAAGAAAAAATGGGCAGGGACCCAGACGATTTGGGTCTTGACCCGGAGAACCAGAGAAGCAGTGCTTCACCCGGTCAAACCGGAGAGTTCCCAGGTATGAATACTAGACACTAAACTAGTCCTAGCTTTTTGGTACTTAACTAGCCCAAGATGGAAGAGCAGCTTCCTATTTCATACTTTTTCTCTGGCAAACTTTCACAGCTCCCTTAGCTTCTGCCATGCTGCTTCCTTCTCCTCTTTTCAGTCTGTCCTGCTCCTCCCCCATCTTCCTGAAGTTCCTGGTATCCCATTGTTCCTGATATAGCCCACATGGCGTTTCATGTAGGCTGCCATTATCAATGGTCTTAGATAAACAAGAGATGTACCTAGTGCTACCTGGTAGTAGAGGTAACTCACTTCTTAAACAATAGAAATAATTGGTAATGTATGCCACAGTTAGGGGAGTGGTTTACCCAAAGGGAGATACAGTAATTGCGTCTGTGACGTGAATCACTAATAATGGATGGCGCAATCGATGTCCACTACATTTGGTGTGTCTCTGCTCTACCCTGATGATGCTGCATCCATCAGAGGGCTTGGGGTTGCCATGGGAGGGTGCTCTTTTTCTAGCAACACCCACTGGGCTGTCTTGCGGCACGAATCAAGTGTGCACGTCTCCGTGGCGTTACACGTTACCCAGGAGACGGGACGCTAGTTTGTTTGGAGGTATTCCCGCATGTGCGTGTTCAGGTGGCCACAGTTCAGATGTGTTGACGGTTCTGATCTGTGATTTGGGACAGATCTGTTTTATTGATATAAATAATGGTTGTTTAAGGGTTTTAAGTAGGTTTAAACAGAAAAATAAAGAAGTAACTCATTATGCTTGTTATTTAAAGTATTTCAGCATGCAGATTTTATTCAAAACATCAAAACAGAGAATCTGAAAAGTTGAGCCCAGGAAATTTGAATATCACATTTTAAGGGGGGACACCTTTTCAAGTCCATCTACGACAGCACCATGTAATTTACTTTTAAGCAATGCATAGTAGTTATCTGAAGGTAGGCTCTTTGTTCAACTAGGACATTCAATTGGTTTCTATGGTTATAAGGTTACATTTTCAAATGTTGCCTCAAAGTAATTTTTATACATAATCATCAGTATATAGCTGTTCATGTAGTTTACCTAAGCACATTCAAAGAGAGTGAAAGCATATGGTGAAAGCGATTCTTTTAATTAGAACAGATATTTAATTAATGATTGTTTAATTGTATGTATAAAAATGATTTTAAACCATTTAACTTTTATAATTTGAAGTGGTATAGAAAGTATATGTCATGGACCAGCAAAATACAATAGTTTTTTTAGTCTTCACATTATTTGATAGTACTACTCCAGTTTTGCTTCCATTCATTTGTAACAATAGTCACAAGACCCGTGATCCATCTGAGATGGCTGGTTTCCATAGCAACATCTAACACATTGCAGACACTTTGGAAACATATGCCTCAATCAGAGCTTTTCATTCAGGATTTTGGCTATACAGATTATTGTTGAATAATTATATAAGAGAGGGTATTGTTTTAAACACAAAGGTGGAAAAGACTGTTATTTAACATGGCCATAATCTAAAGTGAGATGATTTGTGTTGTTTTGGATAGATTAGTTAGGGGTTTTCTAAGCCTTGAGTTTGTTGACTTTTATTTGTGTCTTATTACCCCACACTAAAGGTTTCACATTACCCTGATAAATGGACAACAGAACTATCGTGGACATATTTTTTAAAGAAGATTTATGTACATATTCTGCATTTACCCAATTATAAGACGATCCTGATTCTAAAACACCTCACAAACTTTGGATCTTAATGAAAGAAAAACAAAACAAAAACGAAAGGCCTAAATATAAGATGACCCTATTGTGTTTTTGCTTTCATTGCTCTTTCGCTCTTACTTTCACTTTGTCCATCTCCTTTTTCCTCAGCACCGCTTCTTCTCTTTCCTTTTCTTGTCCTACTGTCTTCTTTCTTCCTCCACTTCTCCCCGAAATAAGTTCCATTATCCAGGTACTTCTGCCAAGCGGTAGAGCCAGAAGTACTCCAAGAGGCCAGTTTATTGCCAATGGATTCACGTAGAAAAACAACATCTTCCCGTTCCTCCAATCGAGGGAGAGGGTGTGTGCAGAACCTGAGACCAAGAAAGAAGACAGAAGAACAAGAAGAGGCAAGAGAAGAAGCAGAGATGCACTCACAGTAGGGACCTAATTCTGCTTATATGCATGTGTGTACTTTACATATTAACAAGAAAGGTTATGTTTTAGTATATCAGAACAGTCTGTACATATTTTGCGTCTTGGGTCTCCCTTACAGCACTAGTAATAGGACTAAGTGGATATAATTTCTGTCATCATAAATATTAGAGAATCATTGCTACATTATGTTATGGTGTCAGTGGAATGTAAACTGTTAAATATACATACTTATGCTAAATGGCCATTCAGACAGGTCATCACCATAACTTGAGTTCACGCAAAAATTGCCTATTTATAATATTGGCTTTAAAAAGATGAATATATTGTACCCGTTACCTTGGCTGGCCAGATGGACGAGTGTCTCTGTATGATAAATGTTTTATTATTACATAGAGAATGGATAGTATCAGTTCTTGCTAAGTGCTCCTTCCACTGACTAACCACTGAGTATAAATAAATGTCAAGAACAGGATCTAATCAGATTTAGTGCCAGTTAGAGCACTGATCCTTAAAATTAAAATATCAAAGCTGTGTATCCAGTGTCCACAATAGCTGATTTCTTTGATTTTTGGAGTCTAAAGAAAAACTCAAATTTACAGGAAATTAAATGATTATCTGTAACACGTATGCAGCTAAAGTGGTGGGATTAGCTATTGAATAATGTAATTACTGTATCACACATAGTCATCGACAATCAATCTTCAAATTAATCTGTAGCATATATTAACTATTTGCTAATATTAGACCAATGATTTCCCCAATTTTTTCCTTCTTCCATAGTCATGATTTTTTGTACATTTTCATTTATTTTTTTTAGCCTTTCTGCACCATTATGAATTATATTCAGGCTATTCTTTATACTCCTTTGTCTCATGGTCACTAGTTACCCTTTTTCCATCAAAAATGAGTAGGCACACATAATCAAACACAGGTATACAAAGTTTACCCTTCCATTTACACATAGAATTTTTCAAGTAAGATTGTATTTCTTCCAACACAGCTCATAACAACCACCATTCTCTGTCCATTTCACATTAACTTTTAAATCTATGCTTCTGTTTTACTGCTCCATAAGATAACCTTTTGTCAGGATATACAGATATATAATTTACATTTATTATTGTAATGTCACAGAAATATAGGTAAATTTCAGTAAATGGAGAGGGAGATGGGGACTCCTAGATATATATATATATATATATATATATATATATATATATATATATATATATATATATATATAATTACTTCCATCTTCCTCAATCAATAAATTTAAAAAAAATATTTATTATCCTCACATTGATATTATTTGCAGAAGTAAAGTAATTCAAATATCCATGTTATATAATTAGAAAATTCTAGGTAAAGAATAAAATCCTCCAAATCTTCGTTATGATTATGGAAATCATGAATAAAAAAAACATTTAAGAAATAACAGAAACTGGAAACAGACTTAATCCATATCTCTTGAAAAAGAGTGAAGTGTGACAAATATCTACTTAATTAAAGCAAATTTACAATTAACTAACTAGGCCAACTGGGTACAATTTGAGTATGCCTAATTATTCTTGTCCAGATTCAAACACATTATTCCTTGTTTACTTTCTTGTCAATAAAATAGAGTAACGTCTTAGTAAGAATCTTAACTGAACTTATTTTTATGTAATTAAGTGAGAGGATAAATAATTAATGTTTTTTTTTCACTATTTTTGAGAAGTGCTAAAATATTTAGCAAAAGGATTTAACATATTCAGAAAATGGATTTCATTATTTTACTAGTTATTTAAAATAGGAAATTAATTACTTATTTGTCAGTTAATACTGTCATATAATTATGACATTTGCTTATAAGTGGCATGTGTATTAATAAACTCTTGCAATCTATTTATTGCACAGCTAGGCAACCCTAGCCATTGCCAATCATAAACTGAATGGCTCTATTCATACAGGCAAACTTAGGTTATTGCCTAGAACTGAACCACTGGATATATGGAGAATCCTTCCAGGGACCACGTCAAGCCGTTAAAATTATTAGCTAATCAACATGGTCCACTATTGTGTAAATAATTGTACGGGTGCAGAGACTGGATTTGACTTGCCTAGGGCCTACTGGAATAATCTGCTTGTGCCACTGACCCACTCACAGCAGGAAGAGACTATAATCGGCATAGACCTGCAGAGCCCTTTCCCCTTGCACCTTGATGTTATATTGTGGAACTCCACTCTATGAGGCTGAGCACAACATGGGGCAATTTGGATATCCAGTCTGTGCAGTAGCAGGCAGATGTCCAGTAGACTACCAGGAGATAAATGGTAGTGGGTATCAATGACATGTTAACATTAACTAGATAGATTAGCAATTGAATCAATAGATTACTATGATCTATTCACACACTTGAAACATAACTTTCAAGCCATTAGTGCATTTGGCAAAAATAACTATGTCCAAGAACAAAATAAAATTTAACAATATCATGTTTCCATTTTTGTACATAGGTAACATCAAATCAGTATAAAATTAAATTTAGACTTAGATCCACACAAAATATACAACAGAAAACCTCTGTATGTGGAAATATATTTTATAGGCCTTATACACAGGAATACTTAAATCCAATGTGGTCAAGAAAATTCCCCCCCATTTTTCAATATGTTGAAGTAATAAAACTGAGATCCAGAGTATGTAAGAGTGTCATGATATGATTTTCCATCATTGTACATGTTTGTTTCCATTAAACCCTTCTGTGAGGTGTTGTGAAATAGCCTTATAGTGATTTTATATAGAGATAATAGGTCTATGAGCCATAAAGCAATATGAGCAATATGGTGTCATTTTAATATGGTTTGTAGGAACAAAACAACTGAAAATGAAAATGTAACAAAACAATGAATCACGTGCATATTTCAGTTATGTTGCGTGTATATTAACAGTACTTGGAGAAAAACACTTGAAGAATTTTTCCCCAAAGAAAACATTACCATGTTCATCCACATAAAACTGCTTCATCCATTAGAGGAAAAGCTTTTCCGTTAATGAGATCCTAAAATAACGTATTACTGAGGTGAGCAATGTATGAGGACTGAAATTTCACGAAGGTAGTCTGTAAATATAAATTACTAAGGCTGAGGAGCATGTAAACAGATTTCCAAGATGAAAAGTAAAAAACAGAGCATTCCGTTTAATATACATATTTTCACCAGAACAACTACCTCCATACTGATTTGTATCTTGCATTAACAGTAGAATATCGATGTAATAGAAACATCCTACCTAGTCAGCATCCCCATAATACAAGCAATTATTTGCAAATAAATTTGGATACTTACACATCAATAACATAATTTGCAGTGCTGTATAATGAATACAACTACATATTATGGTAGGGTTCTTAAATATTCAATAACAATATGGCTGCTTATCACCATGGCAGCCAACTAAATGTTCCTGCTGGGCTGACAAGGCCACTTTTTAAACAATGGACCAGAATACTTACATGTAACGCCCAGTACATGCTACATATACAGGTATTTTTGGTATCCTTGACATAACATTTTAAATAAAACAAATGAATGTCCAGCAAAACCTAATTCGAAATAAGAGTTTCTGGTAGTGGAATTAGTGATATACAGAAAATACAGAATATGTTCCCATTTTTTACTTACAAAATTAATTTGGATCTATTAATACTATGCTGGCCCTGATCCTAGGGGAGAGGGTAATCAAGTATGCTCCTTTGCACTCTACGAATCATCTGGCATTGGAATTACCGTCTTTATCTTAAACGTTTCGACGTGTCAGTCTACGAGACGTGCTAGAACATGTTTTTCAGGTAGATGGCTACCAGCCAATTACATTCAGATATCAGTCACACACAATCGCTTCCTTGAACAGGAATCTGAGGAGTCTATTAATCCTCCTCACTGCAGCCCGCAGTGCATGTTGGAAGCAAATATATCATCTGGGAACTTTTCCAGATGCTCATTTCAGTAAGAGCCACAAATTCGGCATTAACTGTTCATTAAATAACAATGGTTTCTGCTACACAAATTTCAGTCCTGGGTGGTGTAACTAGGCAGCCCAATTTCATTTGTGTTTTGTAATCTACAGGTTGTATGTGTAATGAATCGTTTTGGACAGCTGTATGAAATATATCCACAAGGCCATAATGTCAGTGTCAAATTACTAATAAAGTTATGACACACAGTGCGCGATATGGATGTTCAAACTATAAGTAAATGGTGAGCTATGTCAGCTTTTTAAATCAATGAAATCACCTTCAAAATAATAGAAAGCAATAGTGCACGGAGAACGTATGTTTATACAATTATTATACAAAATATAAAATTCTGAACATAAATCTGTAAAGGGAAGTAATTGGGCAAAACGCATCAAAAGAACAACGTTAAATACCATAAAATAAAATATATTATGTTGATTACTCCAAAACTTTTGTTATATACTGACCTATTTGGTCTCTTGGTTGGCCCAGTCACTCGTGATGCATTTATGATGGCCCCCTGGACAGCATATTCCAACACAATGCAGTGTCACAACGGAGCAAGTGACAGAAGATGGTCAGAGAGACAAACATTTCCACTCTCTTACTGGAGACACATGAGGATGGGCAAGCTTGAGCCTGTGCAGCTTGCTCAGTAATGGCACAGAACTAGTCTTAGTTATTACTATAATACGATGTGGTGACCATTAAGTATGTTCGCATCATCATTCTAGTTTTCTTTAGATGCACTTTTTTTTTTTTAACCAGGCATGCACCACATCTCCTCAATTCAGTAATTCATTGGCAAAGATTCAGAATATAATAAATAACCTACACACCCCTCAATTTGTTTTCTCTCATTTCTATTTATTTCTCCAAACCCACCTAGCCTTAAGGAAACAGCCTTCAATGGAGAAACAGAACAAACGGAGGGAGAGGAGTTTGTGCTACGTTTAGGGCAATGAGGGACTAATATTGAGGGGCTACAAGACTATGTCATAGATGGTGTCACTACAGGGCCCTATATGCAGATACTTCTCCTGAGCTACCTAAAAGTTAAAGACTAAGTCTGTTTAATTATTTTCAGAGGCATGCTGACAAGTACCAGTTAAAAAAAGAAAGTAATTTTTCCTGTAAGCATAGTAAATTAAAACATATAAAGCATTAAATCATGCTTTTTTTTAGTTTACTACCTATGGTTACATCTGGTTTAATAGCACGTGTTAGCGTGATTTTATAGTCCCTGGTTAATCTCTTTTTGTAATAACACTGTAATTTTTATGTATATACAAAACTTTATTGATCCGAGCATTTTCTCTTCTGCTTCGTTAATGAAGGCAACCCAAATCGTTTGAAGCTATAATGAGGAAAAAAAATAATTACTGGATAAGACAATTATTCGTTATTATATAACATGAAAGATGACAAAAAGAATCACACTTAAAATAAACAGATTTATATAACTTGTTAAATGAACAGTTTTAACTAAAAGTCCAGGGATTTTATGCAAGCTTACATATTATGATGAAAAATACAGAAATGGTTCTCAATTAAGCAATTTAACATTTTATTGTGCTTATTTTATAACTATGAATGGTAATGGTTTCTATTGCTTGCCACAGAGTTGCAATAATTTAGTTTATTTTATTGCTAAAGACTGCCAGTCAACCTTGTCTTTATTTCTACTCACCCATAGCATATTAAAGGGATTCATATTCATCGAAAAAAATATATACCATGAAATGCTATATTCACTTTCTCCCCAGACAAAAAGTAGAAAACCAATACCGTTCATCTTGCTTTTTTCTACATAGGGTTGAGGGGGTATACAAAACACAATTTATATGCACAACATATTAGACAATTGACAAGTGAAATGGTGTATATGTTGAATTGGCAGACTTGTATTAATTATATATCATCGATGTAGTTTATTCGCTAGGGGGTCAAATCCCTAAAAGGAGAGTTGTCGGGGAAGAGTTTGTAGGAGAGTCGTCATTCAGCTCCTTGACTTCACTATTCATTATGAAGGTCCAGGGAGCTTCTTCTACGGGAAGAGCTTGGTTGGCCCTGTATAATATATGGTTCAATTAGTTAGTTAACAAATCAACAAATACTTTACACCTAAAAATCTGTTTCTGTATTTCAAATGGTTTAATGTGACTTTAGAAGAGTTTGGTGAATCAAGCGTTCTATAGAATCAGGAGACACAGATATCATTTTCCATCTCTATAAATACTGTACAATTTAGTAGTGTAATTATATTAACTCACCCGCTGAGGGTAGGAACCGATCTTTCACCATATAAAAGCAGTTGTTAGAAATTATATCCGTAATGTTGCACTGATAAACCTCTTAATCGGCTTTAAATGGATTTCTCATAACTGCTGTAATTGTGTTGGCTCAGTTAACTGGATAGGTTTCTATCAAGGCATCTGGCTTCTACTAGCTCTCAGCAGCCTTTGCAGAATACACTGCTGAAGCTGCTTTCGTCTTTCTTGCACAGGGATTATGTCTGCAAACATACTCACAATATTTGAATATCCTTTGTTAAGAAGAATGGCGTTCACCATTATTACAGTGGTGCTTCAAATTTATATTAGGCTAGCTGTATCCCTCTAGAGTCATAGAGTTCATGCTTCGGCAGTCTCCTGGCATTTATAAAGAAAACAAGTAGAGAAAACTCTAGCTCTTTTTTGCAGGGGTGGGCCAATATCAAATAGGCCCTATACCAAAGAACACCCCAGGCAAGAGTATTCTTTGGCGCCCTTATAAAACAAATTATACTTTAGCTAGACAACATGATTCACTGTGCCCGTTGGACTCAGATCTAGGCAGCTTAGATATATATCAGTATTGGCTTAGATAGTATATATTATTTCTTTTTCTTTTTTAATGATAAAATCATATACAAACATATACTTTTTCCATTTATTTTCTAACTTATATTTATATACATTGCACTGTACATTAATTTATATATCTATATTTATATATATTGTACACATTGGTTTTTTTTATATAGTTTTAGGAAAGCAAGAAACAAATGATATAGCTGACATGTTTCAGACTAAAAGATGCTTCATACTAGGTATGTGAAACCCATCAATGGTGCCCAGCTTCCGTTGTAGGGTCTGGAGTAACAACCCAGACTGAGCTGGATATTTAGCTCAATTTATACCTTCACCAACTTACCCAGTGATTTAATTCTCACTAAGCTTTCTATGTGTACATATAAGAACAGTGATCTATTTTCTTATTCGTGACTTCACATCAGCAGCAGCTATTCTCAATTTCTATCACTATAATTATTCTTCTCTCTAGCACGCATGCAATTACCAGCTGCAAAGCAGAGTTACATAGCATGCCTCTGTCTGGGTTATACAACCCTTCCTATATAGCTGAGCTTTATTTGTAGGTAGAAGGGTTATATTTTATGTACAATATATCTTTTGTTATGTCTTACGTAAGATAGGTATAATAATGAGTTGTGTAGAGAAGGAAACATTATGTTTGTATGTGTCACGGTGCATCTTAAATTGCTGTTAACAACAAAAAAGCAAAATATTTTAATTTTATATTGTGCACTCAGAATCATAAAGGGGGTGTTATGGAGATAAGGGCACAGGGATAACGCTAAATATATTTAAAAGGGATGGAGAAGTGGCAATGGGGAAATACTATTTTTCCACCCTGAATGAAATCCATGTTTTCTTTGTTCTAAATATATATACACATTAGTCATGAGTGAAACGTCTTTTAATCGTTTGACAGAAATACTAGAGGGTCTCTCTGAAATTCTTGTATGATATAGTGAAATATATGCATATTCTTGTAGAAATTTCCATGGAAGGTAATAACTTCACCCGACCTGATAAAGGGTATAAGGACTAATGGTTAAGAACCCTCTACCTTGCCTATGCGCCACACCTTTTCTCCTCCATTATTTTAAGATCCTAGAACCTACTTCACCTAAGTTCCATTATGCTGTCACTATTATGTCATCGATTAATGCTGTATGTATGAATTCTTTGTATAAGAAATAAAAGATGTTGTGATTTTGTTTGATCTTTGGTCACATTAAAATTTAGATATTTAGACAAAAAACAAATAGCTAACACATCTGGAGAGTAAACACATGAGCTGAGAGATTAACTGGAAAGACTTGCTAATCAACTGATTTATGGAGCCTCCAGGTAAAATCTGAAGCGTTCTAAGACATTCATATATCAGATGTCCAGGTGTTTATATGGGAAACTTGGGACGTTATTCTTCGACTTAGTTATTAACAATTAAAAGATTCCATATACAGACAGAAACCATAATTAATCAAAACAGCATTTTACGTAAAATACGGCTCTTTGAAGCCTAAATATTTTTTTCCAAACAAGCTGGTATTTTGTCTTTTCTCTGGTGATCATACTGTAAGACAAAAGCTTTCGCTAGAAATGTAAAAGTTGCAATTAAACATAATTAGTTGCTCTCAGGAATTCAAATGTTGCCTTTGTTAATGAATTTCCTTAATTTTGATATACAAGGGAACAATTTGGAAAGATTTGAGAAATGGAATAAATGTGCTTATGTTACTAACATGCAGTCAAGGAATCCTTAGATTCCCATTCACATTTCTAGTTAATAATTGTTTACCATTTGGATATCTGCAGATATTATAAATTATCTTAAAAACTATAATATTACTAGTTGATAGTGTCTACAAATATAAGTAATTGGCGTTTATTACAATGTTGGTTTTCAATCCCATTAAATATAGAAATCATAGATATTCAAAGCTTGCATAAGTAATGCAAGCACAGCAGGTAATCAAAAAGAAAAATACTACTTTTAGGCTCAAGCCTCCATGGGTTGGACTCTACAACCAAATAAATCAAATACAAATCCTCCCATAAACTACACTGGTAAATTGTGAAATAAAATATAAATTGTATTCCCTATAATATAAATTCCCTTCTCACCCCTATGGGTGGTATGTGTCTTCCTCAACACTGGGTCCTCTACCAGAGGCCTGGGAGTTTGAGGATTCTACGCAGTATCTTTGCTGTTCCTAGCACTGCACTCTTCTGGACAGAGAGTGTTCTAATGTTGTTCCTGGAATCTGTTGGAGCACTGTCACAGCCCCCAGTTCTCCTATGACCACTGGCACCACTTTGGCATTCAATCTCTAAATCTTCTGTAGTTCAGGCCCTGGTACTTCTCCAGCTTCTCATGCTCTTTCTTCCTGATGTTTTTGTCTCTTGGCACTGCTAGATCTATCACCACCACTGTCCTCTGGTCCTTGTCTACTACCACAATGTCGGGTTGACTGGCCAGTACTTGCTTGTCTGCCTTGATCTGAAGGTCTCACAGGATCTTAGCCCTGCAATTTTCCACCACCTTGGAATCTGCCATTTGGACTTGGGAGGGTTTAGCACATACTCTGTGCATATGTACACAATACCAGCTACTTGGTTGTGCAGTTTAGGGTATGTTGTTCCTGCTAACATCTTAAAGCCCGCCACTGTGTGTTGGACTGTCTCAGAAGCCTCTCTACATAGTCTACAACTTGTCTGGTGCCGTAGTTGCCAGCCTCCATAGATCTGGTGCTATCTTTGAGTCCAGCCCTGTCTAGCCACTGGTATAATTTCCCAATGTCAACCACCTCCGATATTTGTTGACAGTACATCCCATGCAGGGTCTTGGCTTCCTATGGTACTTCCTCTACTTGATCTTCCCTCTATGTCTATTGCTGGTTCAGACATTCTCTCAGCTGCTCATCTTTGAGTGCCATATTACTGATGTTCTCCTAGATGCTCTGGGCTTCATCCTGGATGGTGGCTTTGACACTTACCAAATCCTGCCCAGTTGTGTACAGTCTCTGGGCGTTGGATTTGGGACGAAAACCTCCATACATTTTGAGGTGCTTTCTGATATTCATATCAGTAGCCTCCATGTTCTCCTTTTGCCAGCTCACAATGCCGGCAGGGTATTTGATGGCCGGCAGGGTATTTGATGACTGGAAGGGCATATGTGATGATGAGCTGGCTCTTCAGGATCTGCATTAACCTTTGGTGGCACTTGGATGTTGCTGCCTTCTTTGTCTCCCCATCATGGTTCCTATGTAACTGAGGGATACCAAGGTACTTGTAGCTGGCCTGTATGTCTGCTATGTACTCTGCTGATAGTTCCATCCCATTGGTCTAAAGTACTGCAATTTGGCTGCACTTAGTCTGAATGATATCCCAGTGTCTTCACTGTAAATCTGTGTCAGGTGGATCTGTGACTCAATATCTTGTTTGCTCTTGGCATACAGCTTGATGTCATCCATGTAGACGAGATGGTTGATGGAAGTTCCACTCTTGAACTTGTACCCATATCCAGTCCATGTGATTAGTTGACTGAGAGGGTTCAAGCCCATGCAGAACAACAGTGGGGGCAGTGCATCACCCTGGTTCAATTGTGCTCAAAGGTTTGCATACCCTTGGAGAAATGGTAGAGCAGGCAAAACACATTTCTTTTATTTCTTATGGGATTCATATTCAATTGTAGGTTGTAACAGAAGGGCACAATCATAAAACAAAACATGGCAACAAAGCAAAAAATAAAATGACTCCTGTTCAAAAGTCTGCATACCCTTAGTTCTTAATACTGTATATTGCCCCCTTTCACAGGTTTTTGTAATAGTTGTCTATGAGGCCCCAAATTCATGCAGGTGGTATAGGTGCCCATTCATCATGGCAAAATGCCTCAAGGTCATGCAAAGTCTTTGGTCGTCTTGCATGAACCACACATTTGAGTTCTCCCCAGAGTGACTCGATGATATTAAGGTCAGGAGACTGATGTCCACTCCAGAACCTTCACCTTTTTCTGCTGTAATCACTGGAGAGTCAACTTGGCCTTGTGCTTAGGGTCTTTGTCGTGCTGTAAAGTCCAAGAGTGTCCCATGCGCAGATTTTGTGCGGAATGCAAATTGTCTGCCAGTATTTTCTGATAACATGCTGCATTCATCTTGCCATCAATTTTCACAAGATTTCCTTTGACTTTAGAGCTCACCCTCCCCCCAAAACATAAGTGAGCCACCATGCTTCACAGTGGGGATGGTATTTTCGCTATAGGCCTTGTTGACCTCTCTACAAATAAAGCGCTTATGGTTGTGACCATAAAGCTCTATTTTGGTCTTGCTGTGAGGTGTGTCAAAGTGTTGTCAGGCATATTGTAACCGGGATTTTTTGTGGCATTGGCACAGTAAAAGCTTCTTTCTGGCAACTCGACCATGCAGCTCCTTTTTAAGTATCATCGTATTGTGCTTCTTGAAACAACCACCGCCTTTTTCCAGAGCAGCCTGTATATCTCCTGAGGTTACCTGTGGGATTTTCTTTGTATCCCAAACAATTCTTCTGGCAGTTGTAGCTGAAATCTTTCTTGGTCTACCAGACCTTGGCTTCTTAATAAGTGATTGAATAGTACTGACTGGCATTTTCAAGGCTTTGGATATTGTTTGACATCGTTTTCCATCTTTATAAAGTTCCATTACCTTGTTATGCAGGTATTTTCTCAGGTTCTTTTCTGCTCCCCATGGCTCAGTATCTAGCCTGCATCCACGTGAGCGCTATCGTTGGCTACTTAGACAAAGACACTAATTGCAATTTAAAAAGCTACAGATGCCGGAAATGAACCTTTAATTGGCATATTAACCTGTGTGTGTCACCTTGTGTGAAGCGGCTTTTCTATTGTTCTAGCTTTTGACCCTGGCTTGTCTTTGAGACAATGCATGTGTATATGTGTGTGTAAGGGCAGTGTATGCATATGTGTGTGTAAGGACAGTGTATTGTATATGTGTGTCTATGGGCAGGTGTGCAAAGGCAGTGTGTAAGGGTCCTGGGAGGGAGGCTAACATTGTTGTTGACTACTCTTCCAATAATACGCAGTCAGTATTATGGTGGACACCTGGCTGGCTGAGAATCATAGGAATTGTAGTTCACAGCTAGCATCTGCAGCTTTACTGTTGATTGCACTAACCATGCTGCTCAGCCAGCATCATAGAAGCAGTATGTCTGGCTGAGCCTCATGTGAACTGTAGTTAACAGCAGATGATATGACAGGTGTTAGTTGTGAATTTAAACTCCCACAATGCCTAGTCATGTGGACACCTGGCATGCTGAGCATCATGGGAATTGTAATTCACAGCTAACATCTACTGTTAACTGCACTTCCCAGGATGCTCAGCCAGCATCATGGAAGAAGTATGTCTGGCTGAGCCTCATGGGAATTCAATGTTCTAGTTTTTGACCCCTGCTTGTCTTTTGAGTTTCGTTTTTGGACTACGATTTTGCCTTGTTTACATTATTTTTAATAAAGGTGTTTTACACTATAGGTCTGTTTGGGTCCTGGTCTCTAACATAAGTTTCATGTTCTCCTGGTATTCCATATGAACAGGGAACTTGATTGTGAGATTAATTAAAAGGTCACTTTTATTGCAACATCACCAGTTAAATGACCTTACATAAAACATAGTTGTTTCATGCCACATTTGGGTATAAGTCAAAGGTTTATCCTGTACATTCCTGTTAGAGCATAGTTCTAGTATTTCATCATTTGCCAGGATTTATGTCAGATTTAGCCTCCAGACTCAACAATTGCCTCTGGTATGGGGGCTAACTGTGAAAATCTGTCAAAGCGGTAAATGCTTGGTGATTTTATTTCTATAAATAAAAAGTTTTTAAAGATTTGCATTAATATTATGTTCTAGCCCCCTGCAGCTATAGAGTGCCAGAACTTCTTCATCTTCTCAAGTCTAAAATATTATATTACAGGAGTTTAGTGGTAAAGATTACTATAGTAAGGGTATTTAAAGGCATATGGCTATTCAGAATCTAAAATAAGACAAGAAAAAATGAGCAGACTAGATGGAGTGAATGTTTCTATGTTATGTTTGTTTCTATGTGCAGACTCATTCTTAATATAATCTTAAACTATTAAAACAATGGGAGAAAATGAAGGCTAATGAATTCCCAATAGACAAACATAAGTGAAATACAAAAAGCTAAATGCACACATGCACATCTTAAATTTAACATACAAGTGCATGCCCCCCAACTGTCCCGATTAGGGTGGGATAGTACCAATTTTGGGTCTCTGTCCCGCTGTCCCGCCTTTTCCTGCTGTTCCGCCTTTTCCTGCTTTGCAATGGCAGAGGTAGGGTGAGGCAAGAGCAGCTGCAGCCTGCAGGACTAGTTGGGAGATCACGATCTCCCTCTAGTCGGCTCAACATTAGGGAGCACGAGGTCTGTCACTTCAGAACTTGCTTTACTGCTCCCTCATCACTACGTGCCGACAAATAATGCCGAGGGCGGGGATATGACGTCATCCCTGCACTCTGCAGCACTAGCCGGTGCATAGTGATGAGGGAGCAGTAAAGCGAGGTCTGAAGTGACAGGCCTCGCGCTCACACCACAGGATGGAGGATGAAGAATGAAGAAGGATGGTGGAAGAGGTAAGAGACGGAGAGAAGGGGTGTAATGGCAGTGTATATGAATGTATGTGTTTGTAAGCTTGTGTATGTATGGACAGGTGTGTGTAAGAGCAGTATAGGTATTTGTAAGCTGTGTGTAAGGGCAGTGTATGTGTATATGTGTGTGTAAGCACAATGCACGTGTATGTGTGTGTGTAAAGTCAGTTGTGTGTAAGGGCATTATATGTTTATATGTGTGTGCAAGGACAGTGTATGTATATATGTATGTTTATGAGCAGGTGTGTGTAAGGGCAGTGTATGTGTATATGTGTGTGTGGGCACTGTACATATATATATATGTTTATGGTCAGGTGTGTGTAAAGGCAGTGTGTATGGAGACACGTGTGTAAGGGCAGTGTAAGTGTGTGTATGGACAGGTGTGTAAGGGCAGGGCATGTGTATATGTGTGTGTAAGGGCAGCTAATGTGTGTGTATGGACAGGTGTGTAAGGGCAGTGAATGTGTATGTGTGTGTGTGTAAGGGCAGTGAATGTGTATGTGTGTGTGTAAGGACAGTATATGTGTATATGTGTGTTTATGGACAGGTGTTTGTAAAGGCAGTGTGTAAGGGTCCTGGGAGGGAGGCTAACATTGTTGTTGACTACTCTTCCAATTATACGCAGTCAGCATTATGGCGGACACCTGGCTGGCTGAGAATCATAGGAATTGTAGTTCACAGCTAGCATCTGCAGCTTTACTGTTGATTGCACTAACCATGCTGCTCAGCCAGCATCATGGAAGCAGTATGTCTGGCTGAGCCTCATGTGAACTGTAGTTAACAGCAGATGATATTACAGGTGTTAGTTGTGAATTTAAACTCCCACAATGCCTAGTCATGTGGACACCTGACATGCTGAGCATCATGGGAATTTTAATTCACAGCTAACATCTACTGTTATCTGCACTTCCCAGGATGCTCAGCCAGCATCATGGAAGAAGTATGTCTGGCCGAGCCTCATGGGAATTCAATGTGTTCTTTATTTTTAATACGCATGACTGTGCTGACAAAAATGTAGTGTGTTTAGAGTAGCGATGCAAGCACGGCATTGTAAAGTGCAATTGCTTGTATTGATGAGTTCCGCGAGAGCGATTAACCCCTTAATGACAAAGGCCATACAAATGCAGTGTTTTTAATGGGTTTAGGGACCACCCATTGTCCTTAAGGGGTTAAAAAAAAAAGTGTCCCTCTTTCACATTTTGAAATGTTGGGAAGTATGCAAGTGTACACCAAAGTATGTGGTCACCCTCCTAACTATTTCAGCCACACCCATTGCTAAAATCAAGCACATAGACAGCCAACTCCATAGAGAAACATTGGCAATAGAATTGGTCATACTGAAGAACTCAGTGACTTTAAATGTGGCACTGTCATTGAATACCATCTTTGTCACAAGTCAGTTTGTTTCTGCTTTGAACAAATGTATTGCTATTATTGTCAAGTTGAAGCATCAAGGAGTAACAGCTCAGCCACAAAACCGAAGACCACGCACACTCACAGGGTGCTGAAATGTGTCAAAATCATCTGTATTATGTGGCATCACTCACAGAGTTTAAAACTGCCTCTGAAGCCAAACAAGCCAAAGATCACTATGCACATTGCCAAGTGTTGGGTGAAGTGGTGTAAAGCACACCGCCACTGGACTCTGAAACATGTTCCCTGGAATGACGAACCATGCTTCACTTTTTGGAAGTTTGATGGATGTACCCAGGTTTAGCGGATGCCAGAAGAACACTACCTACTTGAATGTATAATGCCTACTATAAAGTTTGGTGGAGGAGGGATAATGGTCTGTGGCTATTTTTCTTTATGGCCCCTAGGCTCCTTTGTTGAACTTTATGGCACCAGTTTCAAGAAGGCCCTCTCCAGCATGACTTTGCCTCTGTGCGCAAAGCAAGGTCCATAAAGACATGGTTTGATGAGTTTGGCGTTCAGGAACATGTGTTGCCTGCACACAGCCTTCACCTTAATCCCGTTGAACACCTTTGGGATGGATTACAATACCATTGTGAGCCAAGCATTCTTGTCAAACATCAGTGCTTGACCTCACACATGCCTTATTGGCTGAAATGCCACAAAACCCCACAGACACTCTTCAAAACCTCATAGAGAGCCTCATCAGAAGAGTGAAGGCTGGTATAGCTCCAAAGGGAGAGAGGCAATCCCATATTAATGCCCATGGTTTTGGAAAGGAATATCCAACCAACAGTAAATGTGTTGTTCAGGTGCCCAGATAAATAAAGCCATGACAATGTTTTTTTATAGCAAAGGTGTTAGCTGAGGGGGTTTGGTTATGATTCTTACAGGAAAAAAAAACTGACAAGAAGTGGGCACAGTGAAGCACCATCCGTGATACCGAAATCCCCCAGTGTAGATCCAGAAATTTCTCATGTATAAAAATAAAATTACACGCAGAGGAAAATAAATGCCATGTTGCTTCAGCACAGCAAATTTTAAGTGTTGCAGCTGACTATATGATTAAACGTCATGTGAAAAATTCATGCAAGTGTTCTGTTGTCTTTTTGTATGGCTAAACAAAAGCTGGATTAAAACAATAAATTGTTGTGACATCACATGTCAGCTTTAATCAGGGAAAAATTTAATGCAATACTTGAAAAGTGCTGTTGTGCATATCTTTGGTAATTAGCTTTAATGAAACAAACAACTTTGAAATCAAATGTAAATCAGCGACTTCAACAGCTTCCCAAAAATGGATTCAAGTGTTATTAATATTAGCATTAAATATTTACGCTGTTTTCATGCAGATAAACTTGAGAGCTTCAAAGCTTCTTAAGATGTTATAGTTTTAAAGATTCAGTTCCATTTGGCGCCATGAACGTGAGCTTCACAGGGGAGTAAACAACTCAATCATATATTTTTCTATGTATACTTTCTTCCATTTTTAATCTTTGGTTTCGCAGGTCTATCTCTACTCATAAATATGAAATTATCTTCCGCCCCTGGATACATCAGGTTATTATCTCACTAGGGTGTCTATGAAAGTGTTTTATTTATCCCATATATTACATTAATACAGCAACATGTTTATGTTATTGTAGGAAAATAATTCTTTGAACATACATGTATCATGCCATGCAGCCTCCAATAGAAATGCACGAATCAATTCTAAAAATATTTTTTGGGGAATACATATTGTAGAGTAGGAAAAATGCTTTCAGGATAGTAGATAAAAATAGACTTTTATAAAATTTAGCTTAACATCGACGTAACTGTTGACTTAATACACAACATGGACAGTGGTAAGCTGGAGACCCAAAAATATCTTGAAATAATTTTAGGTTTACATTTGCACAAGCATTCAATGCACGCATACTTTTATAGGAAAAATGCACAATTTAAGATTTTTGCGCACACAAACTGCTAAAAATTAGAGGGAACATTGTGCACATCTTTTAAGTTGTGATGTCACTGGCTTATTTTTGTTCTCAAGTCATACGGATGTATGCCATGAAACAAATCCTCATTTTAGATAAAATAAAGATGGACCATTTATTTAAAGCTCTGGCCTTTAAATCCCACTGGATAAGGGTTCTAAATGGTCTGGTAGTTTAAACATATAAAACAGAATCTTAAATGTCTTCTGTCCTTTATGAACCGAGGGCAGGATATGAAAGCTTAACATTGCACAGCATTGTATCAAACATTGCCTTAGAGGATAACCAAACCTGAGAAAGTTTGATTATCTCTTTAGTTAAAGTAATATACCATTATACATAAAAAAACAAATAAAAAGAGCGCTTCATATAATAATACAAAAACTATTCCTCATTGTATAACATATATCACCAAACAACTTTAAACAAAGTCACATAAACTGACATTTGAAAATAGTTGTGTTGTTTTGTAAAGTTTTATAACTGACATTGAGCTCTAACAGGTTCACAAATGAGACCTATTTGTGTCTAATTGCAATTTGAAATAAATTAAATAGTAAAACTAATTTGTGTTACCTCTCAGCTTACACTAAACTTTATCTTTTGTTACACTATTACACTTTACAGTCTAAAAAGATTTGGTAAAACTATTTTAATGCAATATACGTTTTTATGGAGATTTTACATTAGGTACAGAAAGAAAAAGTATATTACAATATTAAATCCATAAAAAATATCAAGGCAAATGAATACTGTTTAGTCAAAGAGAAAAAAAAATGACTATTTGGTAAAACTATTTCGGCATCTACAGCTCTAAAATATGTCATAAATTAATTTAGTTACTATGGCACTGTCTTTTTCTCCAGACAAACAAATTTCTTGTTGAGCTAAGTGCAGAAATGTAGTGTTAAGCAGCGTGATGCTAAGTACACATCACCAATGCTTTTATCGGTGTCAACTGCTATCTGATTACTACCCACTGGAAAAATGGTACAGACAGACCTTAAGGTTCCGTTGGCACTTGAAATAATGTCCCATCTCTTTTTAATCCTATCACAGGTGTTCTTTGGATTGAAGAAATGGGTGCAGCTATTGTACATAACTTTTCAAAATCAATGTTATGAAATATATTTATTTGACAGGTAGCTGTTAACACTTTGTACGGTAATTATTAGTAAGACTGTTCACATACCTCAGAAGAGCTCAATTGGCCAAAGTGGCGAAATGGTGTGTGGGGGTTTTGCTTAGACTTACTTTTATGCAACTTTGTAACCTAATGACAGATATTTATTTAACTAAGAGATTTATTAACCCCTGCAATAACAACAAAGCCCGTACATGTACGCGCTGCTGTTAAACACAAGTGAGGCTGACAGTGGATCCACGGAGGAAAGCCCTCCCCACAAAAAAAATGGCCGCACCGATCATGAAAGATTGCGGTGGCTGGCTAAAACAGTTTAGGAAGCTTCCTAAGCATAATCAGTGTAGCTGACATACCTCGATATCGAAGCATGTAGCCACACAACCCCCCTACCCCGATCGCCTTGTGATTGCTCCAAAAGAGCACTTACAATTTCTTTATCACAACAGAATAAGTGCTTTGTTTAAAAAATAAAAAGCATCCTATGTATAACAGAACTAAGCCATACATAACTCGTTAAAGGGTAATTCTTGTGCTACTCAAATTATCACAGTAAATTTTTGAGATTTGCTTCTCAAGAAAAAAAGGTGGTGATGCCCTATTTGTGGTAGGTAATCCATATTGGTTGTCAATTTATGAGATTCTTTTACGCAATTAACCATCTCAAACATATTTACTTAAGACCCATTTAGTCATGTAACATATAACTCATGACTCTAGATTGTAAACTCATGTGAGCAGGACCCTCCCCACCTTTTATTTTGCTAATTCCAAATTGTTATGTAATACACTACTTGTTATATCCTGTTTGCCCAATTGTACAATGGGGCAGACTATGATGGTGCTATATAAATCTTTCTAAAAAAAAAAGTGAAACAATAATGTATTCATTTGAATTTCTATAAACCGAAGGAATAAAATAATTTGGCACCAGTTACTAATTTCTCCAAGAAAGCCCTTACGAAAAAATTACTGCAGTTTTTCTGAAGTAATACTGCTATTTTTTGGACATGAAAAAACTGCAATACTGCACTTTTACTGCAGTATTACTGCACATTTACTGCAGTTTTACTGCATTTGTACTTCACTGTACTGCAGTTTTACTGCAGTTATTTTTGTATGGAAGTACAATTGCAATAAAGCTGCAGTAGATTGAATTACAATGCAGTATAATTGCAGTAAAAAAAAAAGCGCGGTAAATACGCAGTAATAATGCAGTACAGTGAAGTACAAATGCAGTAAAACTGCAGTAAATGTGCAGTAATACTGCAGTAAAAGTGCAGTATTGCAGTTTTTTCATGTCCAAAAAACTGCAGAAAAACTGCAGTAATTTTTTTGTAAGGGAGTCTCAGCACCAGCAGGTCTGTGTTGTTTGTGTAAGCCATGACACCAGACTAACACATTATAGGTCCCCTAGGTCTAGCCACATAAGTGTATAGGTGCCTGCATCATGTATATAACCCTGTGAGATCTAATCAATGGTGTTTAGCATGGGGATGACGCAAGACACCGAGGACTAGCAGGTGCGCGTTGATTGCTGCTTTCAAAGAAGCGTCCCCTCCTTAGCAACAAACACTGCTTCTAACCTTGTCAAGGTCCCCATGAGGGCTGCAGAAGATACGTTCTCGGTAATATAGTAATCAAACCTTATTACCCTCAAGCTCCCTACCTAAACAGGCAAGAGCACGGCTTCTATGATTGCAACTGATAACACATACTACATCGCCTCTTACATCTGCTTTTGTTATGTAACGATGGATATCTTTAGACAGCAAGGCACTCTTTATTATAATAGGATATATCTGATGCGAGTAACTATATAAAAATAAAGCTTACCTATGGATTTTTTAATTAGAGTCATAATTTATTAAATCACTGTGATAAGTGGAAAGGTTTGGAGGAGATCCCATAAAACACTTAACACAGTGTTTCTTTAGTGCTAGTGTTACTAGAGCATCTGTGAATGTCATGGAGTATTAAGCAAGTGATCACTCACAAAATGATGTCTTCAAGCTCGTATATCCTCAAACGACTTTATTAAATCCATTATAGAAAATGTATTAACAGCACAATGGGATGTGACCTGTTTATTTAATGGAGTTAAAGATGTTATACATACATGGCTTTATACTACAGGAGACCATGTGCCTCCAGACTATTCGGATCATATGCACTGATTTATGGTTCTTCCTTTTTAAGTTTATGAGCTTAATATTGTTATTAACAGTTAACAGATGAACTTCACATAAAGAAAAACAATTGCTATTTTTCAACACACAGATGGAATAATTAATATAAATAGACTTGATTTCTTCCATTGATATGCCCCAAATATTATAGGCGCAGAAAAGCTCAGATTTAAAACTTTTTTCTCAGGTATTACCCTTTTGGATCGATACAAATTAAAAAAAAAACATACTGTACTTACGCCACAGCAAGACAAAATTCCCTGCTGTTTTGATTCCGCATCAAAACAGCCAATTTGAGACGACCAAAGAAATATGGCTGTCATGCTGTTATATTCAAGTACACTACATTACGAATGCAATTCACCTGGTGCATACAGAAGGGAGAAGGTATTTAAAGAAGCTAAAAAAAATTGTCATGTGAGTAGTTATTTTTTATTATTATTAGTTTTACTGTCATATAATGTATTTCAACTTTTCAAATTACAATTAGACACAAATGGGTTTGTGCTTTGAAAAGATGAATGGCATATCCTAAGAAAGATATAACTCATAAATACACCTGTTAACCTCCCAGAGCTCAATGCCAGCAGCTCCTCCTCTGCTACTTCTTACATAAAGCAGGAAGGGAGTATAATTTCAACAAGAGGTAGGACCGGCCATATATAGGGTCAACCTAAATTTGAAGGTGGTAGGAGTGGGTGGAACCTGGGTGGGAGCAGGTGTGACCATCCTCCCCACCAGAGACCGATAATACTAACCTAGAAGATTCTTGATGACACATAATGAGTTTGCATATACTAAAACTGTGAGTCTTTCTTTTGGGAAGTATTAGTTTAGGGCTGGTACAGTATTTACCAATGTTTCATAAAAAGGATTTAAGCACTGTATTTGTCTACAGCTGTAGTATTACTTGTAAGATTTTGTTTATACAATGGCATTTGAAGCACATGTAGTACAATGATTGTTGCCATAGTTCCATTATTTTCTTTATACATTATTTATTCAGTTCATGCATTTGGGAGCCACTAGGAGCATGACATTTCAGGGCTATCAGTAAGACTAGAAAGTAAAGTACTAGTAGGGGGCTGTAAGTCTCCTTTTATTCTATAGTCATTAAGACAAGAATACTGATGGTTTCATGAGGGATATAGCTTAGATACATTTTCTGGGACATTTTTATTATATGGTTTACTAAGTATTAGCTCAGTATTTCAATTTGCAGCCTACAAGGTAGGTATCAAGAATAAAAAATAAATATGTATGTTTCCTGGGGAAAGGACTGACCTCCGGATCTAATTCTTTGGAGCCCCTTCACCTATAAAGCTTCCTAAAATGGCAAATGCCTGAAGCCAGTCAGAGAAAGTCCTAGCTATTAAAGGAAAAGATTTGGAGGTTGGGCAGACTAGATGAGCCGAATGGATCTTATCTCCCATCACTTTCTATGTTAGAAAATTGGGAAGGCTGAACCCCCTTACACCTGACCCCCAGCACCCAGAAAATAAATCCCTAACGTTTGCTAAAAGAGCCTCCCCACTGCCCTTCCTGAGTGACATCTCCCCTACCCCCGGTCCGCCTTATTGAAAAACTGCCCACCAGGGACTGAGATGTAGTGTGGAAGAATGTTGTTGCTCTCCCATGTGTGGCATGCGCGAGACCAGTGTCCTCCTAGTGACTCACCAAGTTCCCGACCTGTTGAAGGACCAGTAATTTTTTCCTCTCCTCCGCACTGGTTCCAGCTTGTAGTACCCTCTGGCTCCATTGAAAACAGTTCAATATGTTTCCTGGAACACATGGCTGATGTGGTCACTCTACCTGCGCTGCCTGGAGCTGCACCTAGAATGGCCTCCGGCCGTGCACTGATTCAGGTAAAGATTCTGAGGCATATGAATGGTCTCTGCCCTCCCTGGATTTGCTAGAGTTATCCAGAGGCTCTGAGCATTCTCTGCTGGCTCCTGTCTAGATGGTGCCCTTACTGCAGTTACCCATTCAGACTCCTTGCTGCTCCACGTGCATGCACCCAACTCCCACGAGTGAGTCAATTCCCCCTCACTATGGGATTCCTCCATTGTCCTCTGCACTGCATTCTCCCTTCTTACCACTCCACTCCTGGGCTGATGGGCAGGACTCCCAGACACTTCAGAACTCACTGGTGATCTAGTCCTCCTTGTTCTCAGGCCCTGTGCAGATGAAGATGCTGATGATGGAATCTCCCACAAGCTCCCACAGCCACCCTCTTCCTGTACTCTTCTTAATGTTCAATCTTCTCTTGTCTTTAGCTGTTCTTTTAGCCTTCACTTCTTCAAGCTGCCTAACCCTCAAAACACCTAAGCTAAAATCCAATATTGAAGATATTATAAAAGCAACCATATGTTGAAAGTGTCTATACCACATATGGGGAACTTTTATATTATTTTTCTTCTTGTTATACTTCCACTAGGACAAGAAAATAACAGTTACACATAAAATTTCCGATGCCATCAATTTAAGATAGGAAAACCTAATGTCTTAAAATAGAACCCACACAATGGGGTAAATTACATACTTTCTGTACAAAGAAAGCCATTTTAGAATCCTGCAGTTAAAAAATACACGGGGCACTTTTTCCTGCTACAAGTCAGAAATGTGGAACATATTACCCTTATCACAGAACTGATTTTTTTCATATGCAAGGAAAATAATTATCAAAGAGCTCAGGCAGAACAATAATTGTATCATCTATATTTAGTGATTTTTCTACTCTTCTTGAATTCAGTTAATTCCAACTTATTCCAGTAGACTTTTCCTTAACAAGATAGTATTTTTTTTAATTTCTCAGGCTGTAGTACTTTCAGATGTGAAACCATGTTGCACATTTTTAGAATGCTTATAAGGACCAAAACATTTTTAGGATTCTTTTGTGAAATCTGTATCACAATCTACCTGCTTTAATCATAAATGTAACTAAATAGTCTGATTTGACTGCTTAGAACACTAAGCTTCAAGGATTATATTTAGTGTCCCTCTAATGATCATGAGTCAGAGAACTCAGAAACCCATAAACTCTGGACAGCACAAGATGGCTGAGAGTAAAAGTCACTAAAGGGAAAGTTATGGTTTCAACTCCTTGACTTCACTATACATTAAGAAGTAGATTGTTTACGTAAAGAAGTAGGAGCACGAATAATAATAAGAAAAATTTACTAGTATGCCAATAAGATTCAGCCTTTAAAAGTGTAACATAAAGGAGTGGTTAAAAAGAGTGTTCTATCTTTGTGATTTTTCACCCATAATTAGGAGCCTTCTAAGCAGGGACAGCCCCACTTGTCACAACTGCATGTACCAGATCAGATAGGAGTTTTTGTGCAGGGACACTCACAGGCTTTTAGACCCTATGACACATGGACGGATGACTCTCTGCTTGTTGACAGGGGACCTGAAAAGACAGGAATCACAGCATCCATTGAGCCCTATGTTGGTTACATGACTCGGGCACTATCTATAACATACAGCTGAATACATAAAATAAAACACGTGAGACATGAGGTCGTTGGAAAAGTGTAAGGCCACAGCGCTTTATTACTGTGACAAATGAAGAAATAAAAGAAGATATGAGATAGGTTATGCATACATCACATTTTAAAACCAGATAACATTTTGTAGGGATATCCCGCCAAATACCATGCGGAGACCGCTGGGTCGGAACACCCTACCCTTTAAAGTTCCCCCAGGGACTGAACCTGTGGAGAAACTGAAATACACATAACTGAATGGTATAACAACCAATAAAACACAGCATACCTATCTCAAAACATCAGCCATAGCTAAAATAAAATTAAGAAGGAGACAAGTAAAAAAGGGGAGGGAGGGCGGGGATTCACTGCTTTAAGCGCTGGTCAAAGTATCTGACCAGCGGCGGGAAAAAGGGGTCACCTAAATAGACAGCCAAAAAACCCCACCCAACCAGCCGGGGAACCCCATAGGGTGTCCTTTATCTGACCCCCTAAGGACTGGCAACAAGCTTTCTGTTAGACTAGGCCCAGTCATGCAGCCCTTCCTCTTAATATCCAGGGCTTGACTTTCTAATCCAAAGATCCCTGGCACCACCATATAGGCAAACTAGGGGGCACCACTGTCAGGTTGAGATATAATTTTTCTTAGGTGATTGAAACCCTAGGGGTGGCAGGTATGCTATTCAAGAGGTCTCTTCCTCCACCAGAAAAGGAAGTAATAAACAGGCAGGTCTAAATACTGCTCATACCACTTGCCCCAACAGAACATGAAAAAGTACCCTTGCATAATAGTTTAATTGATTATTTTTTTAGTTTAGCTTTAACTAGTAACAAAACCATCTACCTGGTAACTATCTCTGCCAGGTTGGGTTTGGGTAACCAATTAACTAAAGTGTCTAATAAACATGTACTTGCATTTTTGTATACTTACATACGCACATAGTCATGCTTTCCTACCTCTCAGTTACAGAATGCTAATTAACTATGGAAAAATATGCAGACAGAGGCCTCTGCCCTTGTAATTCTGTTTGTTGTAATTTATTTGGCTTCTCTGTCACAGCATGAGGTGAAACATTCATTTATTTTTCGTTGTATGAAAACCACAGCATTTTGATATTTTCATTTGTGCTTATGATCAGAGCCCATTTATCCAAACAAGGGCGTCCCTGATTAAATCAGGACATCTACCAAATAAAAAGAGAGAAATGTGTCTGACTAATAAGTTAATGTCATTGGCAAAGAGATAAAAATGAAATGTGTCTGAATGAAAGTGCATCTCATTAAAAAGCAAAGTAATGAATACATAAGAAACAAAGAAATGTCATAATCCTTTTTTCTTTACAAATCTTGATGAGAAGAATACCTAATAAAATCCACATGCGTTAAAAATAAATTAACTCACACAGATTCTATTCCAGATATTTTAATAATTATTATAATTATTAATCAGATGGTTCATTTTTAGTGTTTTGATTGTGCCAATAGCTGAACAGAACTGAAAGTAAATAAATTCTACTTCTCCTGTTATCATGCTCACATTCCTCTCACGAAACCTCATGCATTTTTTTTGGTTCCCAAGGCTCAGCTCATAATTACAGTATGCTATGGTGAATTAAGAAAAAAGACATCAACCATAAACACTAAATGGAAAAAAAAGCATTTTAGAATCCCAAGAATGGATTCAAGTATAAAGACTAAAAATAAGCATTTTCGGTATTCTGAACGGTAACATAGGGAACAAATTATAATATCACAACATTTTTTATAGGGCGATGTGATCCCAAAAAGGATCATCCAATGTAGTCAAAAAAGGTAATGCAACAGTCAGAGTTACAACAAATGAAAATTTTAGAAAAAAAAATTCTCTCTATCAGGCTAGGTTTCCACTTGGGTTTTTTTTTTGCAAAAACGCCCATAATAACGCCAATTCTTCCACACAGGGTTTTATTAGTGAAAAAACGCTGCGGCCAGATGTTAGCTGTTCTTCAATAGGAAATCGCACAATGCCATATCCACTTGGCGTTTTTCTCTTTGGCGTTTTACTGCTTTTTAGGGCTCTGTGGTAGTTTTTCAAAATAGCAGCATGTTGACACTCGTTTTTTGTAAGGAAATCTTGGCGTTTTTCTCCAATAGAAGTCTATGGGAGAGAAAAAAACGCCATGAAAACGCCATGTGGGTTTTGCCTTGGCGTTTTTTATGGCGTTTTTTTCCACAGTTACAATGCAGAGGATGGACCCAGTATCTGTGTGCCCTACGAGAAATAGGCTGGAAACAAACAGTTTCACACAAAACAAAGTTCATATTGAATTTTACACCATTCGGAACAAACATGCCATTACAAACAAACATACCCAACTGGATCCTGCGTGCCAAAAGCAACAGCAAACAATTTGCACCATCATTTGGGGCCAATCTTCCCAGAGGAGCAGACATTCGAAATAAAGCATGCCTTACAAACCACAGAAAAGAGACAAAAGGGTCCGCCGGGGCGTGTTTAAGTAGAACTCTACCAAGGAAATTACATCAGGAGGGGGCAGATACTTGCCATTTATCCTAATCCCTTTTAGCTGAGTGAAACTTCTAACTTGTAAGGGCTGGAAAAACTGACTAAGGTCAAAAAAGCAATTTCCACAGAAAGGCTAAAACGCCAGAAAAAACGTCAAAACGCAGGAAAATCCAGTAGCAGTTTTCCTGGAGTTTTTCATCAAGAAAATAACGCAGGAAAAAAACCCAAGTGGAAACCTAGCCTCACACAGTTATTTCAGCCCAGGAGCAACATGAAGTTGCAGCGCCAGGGGCAGTAAAGAGTTCATTTTTGTAGAGCTGAGTGTGAGGCAAGTTGAGTTGGGAAAAACATCAGCTTGCAATTGGCTGGATCTGTTCTAATAGCGTGTGCAAGCGCTATTCTGCGGGAATCCAGCCTATAAATAATGGAGCTAGAGGGAACTCATGCCCTACTGTGGCTGAATAGCGAAAAGCGCACTTACCTGGCAAAAGATTGTCTTCACCCACCCTTCCCATCGCTGGATTTCTATGATTTATGTTCTATGGTTCTGTAATTGGAGGTATGAGTCACCCACCCAATAAAAAGGGGGTGGGCGGCATCTGAAAGTTTAAAGATTTTAAAACAGGTTTAGACAGTTACAGCTAAATGGAAGTTGGATGTTTAAGATAAAGGGTTTATTGAGCTATGATCCATTGGTTTAGTTAAATCTGCAAATCTCAATAAAAGAAGCACTGCCTTTCCTCCACTGTAATGAGGCATCTAATGTTTATTATATGCTGCTAGAATGTGTTTATTTGGTTTGTGCACTCTTTTTTTTTGTCTAATTGGAACAGGCCCTGTAACGTGTAAATCAATACAGGGGATCCAGCAACCTACAGCACCACACAAAATACGAATGCAATAGTTCTCATTACACTGCAATGAAAATATGTTTATACAGCAAACATATATTTCCACTGGTCAAGGCTGTTCTTCTCTTTCTAAATTAATATAAGTGTATGTAGTTTGTTTTAATGGGATGCGACAGGAAAGAAAATGTTCCAGGTATGGCTAAGGCTTTGTAACATCAGAAAAAATATTACCGCCGAACAGTAGGAATCTATTTTAAGATTCTAGAGTCAACCAACTCAACCAAATCGAGTATAACTAATTACTCTTTTGTGCCTAATTAGTGTTAAGATCTAACTAACTCATTAAGCATTTTGTTTTCAATATGAATGTCCCAGTTGCCTGCAGCAGAAAATGTGCATTAAGAAACCTCAACCTATAATGTGCATATATATATAGAACACTAGGTCCTTGTCTTCTGGGATACTCCTCTGTGCAATGCAATACCTTTTGGTCCTTAGTTAGAAATACAGCTCTGCCGTTAGAGTCAGGTCATTGCCCTCAAACCCGCCTCTGCCCAGACAATTCAATTCTATGGATTTAACATAGATGCCCAAACATTAACAATTAAATACATGGTGTCTGGCAGTTGTACTGCACAAATTTCGTTTTTGTTGTCAAGTGATTCAAGCAACATATATAAAGCTGAACACCGTTCCAAGCTTTCCTGTGTTAATACCATCAAGATCAACGGATATAAAACCTTTGAATAAGGCTAGGTTTCCACTTGGTTTTTTTTGCTAAAAACGCCCATAAAAACGCCAATTCAGCCACACGGTGTTTTTTTAGTGAAAAAACGCTGCAGCCAGATGTTAGCTGTTCTTCAATAGGAAATTGCACAATGCCATATCCACTTGGAGTTTTTCTGTTTGGCGTTTTTTCAGTCCTCTTTGGCGTTTTTTTTGCTTTTTTGGGCTCTGTGGCAGTTTTTCAAAATCGCAGCATATTGACACTCTGGCGTTTTTCTTCAATAGAAGTCTATGGGAGAGAAAAAACGCCATGAAAAAGCCATGTGGGTTTATTGCCTTGGCGTTTTTTATGGCGTTTTTTTCCACAGTTACGATGCAGAGGATGGACCCACTATCTGTGTGTCCTATGAGAAATAGGCTGGAAACAAACAGTTTCACACAAAACAAAGTTCATATTGAATTTTACACCATTTGGAACAAACATGCCATTACAAACAAACATACCCAACTGGATCCTGCGTGCCAAAAGCAACAGCAAACAATTTGCACCATCATTTGGGGCCAATCTTCCTAGAGGAGCAGACATTCGGAATAAAGCATGCCTTACAAACCACAGAAAAGAGACAAAAGGGTCCGCCGGGGCGAGTTTAAGTAGAACTCTACCAAGTAAATTACATCAGGAGGGGGCAGATACTTGCCATTTATCCTAATCCCTTTTAGCTGGGTGAAACTTCTAACTTGTAAAGGCTGGAAAAACTGCCTAAGGTCAAAAAAAGCAATTTCCACAGAAAGGCTAAAACGCCAGAAAAAACTCCAGAAAAAACGCCAAAAAGCAGGAAAATGCAGTGGCAGTTTTCTTGGCGTTTTTCCTGGCGTTTTTCATCAAGAAAAAAACGCAGGACAAAAACCCAAGTGGAAACCTAGCCTAAGAGTGACTTATCTTCCTTGGAGACAATGCCAGACTGGGAATAAAAACCAGAACTGCGATTCATAGACTACCAGCCCCAGAAAATTAGGCCTTTTGTTATTGTTTTCTTACCTAGGTTGTAGCTTCTCAAGTCACACAAATATTCCTTATTGTTTAATTGTGTTTTTTATGTAGATCAATATCTGCATCTGAAATATTATGTTCATGAACCCATTGGACGCAAGTGATTATTGTTTGGGGTGAGATATCGACTTTAAACTGCAAAGGGCCAGATCCGCTCACCCAGCTTGCATATTAAACATATTGATCCAGAGGCCAGGCAATCAACTCTGGAGATGTGGGTGAAATCCAGAGAGCTCCTAGGTATAATAATCACTTTGCTCACTAAAAACACACAAAAAAAACAGTTTTTTCATGATGAAGTCTGGCACAATGCAGACATCACTGATTATCTTGACAAGAAATATGGGCTTATTCAAGTAAGCAGAACCAACTTTACCCACTTGTGCCATCAGATACATAGGCAACCATTTAGCTCCTCAACATATACACCCCACGCCATATGCCTGAATTGCACAGGAGATATAATTGTGGGTTTAGTCACCTCTAAAGTGTCACATTAATTACTATGGTTAATATTCTTACATAGAACCCTGAAAAAATGATCAGCAACACAATAAACTATGTTCATTTTAAAACAGAGGCGCGAGCACAACGTCTTCTTAAAAAAAAAAAAGGATGTTCAGATGTGATTTTAGAAATACTCAAATATACCATTAGATTATCAAGGATTCTTGTTTGACAGATGGCTTGCATGTGCTGTCAATCTGCAGGAAGCCAAGAGATTCTGGAAGGCAGGAAAGCATTTTAATATAAATCATTATATGTCGGTAAGATGGTGAAATGTGCCACAAGCTTCTCAAGGCTTAAACAACTGCTACAGAAATTAGATAAAAGCTGTCATATTCTGAGAAACATCTGCAAAATGTATCCACTTTTTTCTTAAAATAACCTTTTTCCTCTGTAAAAGAGCAAGGGGCTTAAAAAAATGACATTACACAGCTACAGTGAACTTAAAGTTAATTTATTAAGACTTGGCGAGTTGGACAAATCGTATCACCACATAGCTATGTTCATCCAATTTGTGAGATTCCAGACCAATTGAAGCTCATTTGAATAAATTACTTCACTCAGGGAAATGCTGGTGCCACACATTTTCTTTCTTTTATATAGCTAGTGACTAGAGGTCCTCTTTTTGAAGGCCAAGAGTGTGTTGAATAGGATCACCCAACAATTTATACCATATTCAACAGCATAGAGTTCACCAACTTACTGTACATAACATTAGGCCATTGGAACCTCTTGATAACCACTGAAATGTATGAGTTTACAGCCTACTTATTGTACCTTTTTACAATATTTTGAGTTCCTTCCTTAACTGTAGGCAAAACTAAGAAGTAGTTAATTTAAAGCGTTCATGGTACTGTAAGTTTATTTGCGCTGACATAGGTAAACTAGCAGGACCAACACCCTATCCATGGACCATAATACTAGGTAAGTCTGATGTCTCAGTGTATTTCAAGTAAAACCCAACTTAATTTAGTACATTGATATATTAGGCATAGCAGATGATCATGAGTGGTAATTATGATTAGCTATTATTGCTCCTCAATCAGGTAATAGCAGCTATTATTGCTCCTCAATCAGGTAATAGTAGCTATTATTGCTCCTCAATCAGGTAATAGTTCTATATGAATCTGCCGCATGTATATTTCCAGAAAACTGTAGCGTTTAGTAATTGATGCATCAGGATATATTGGATCAGATTGTGTACAAACAAGGAACAGGCCAGCTGAAAAAAGTTCCGTGATCAAAATATATTTTTATATTTACCAAGGGAATCATATTAATTATTAAAACATGACACATATTTTCAAAGCATCTATTTTAGGACTTGCTTTAACATTTTAGGACTTGCTTTAGGAAAACGTTTGTAAGGTCAAGTAAAATGATGCAATGGTAGTCTCATGATACATTATTCAGTATACTGTTTATTTTGTATTAGAAATGTATATGATGGGAACAAATAGCTTTACTTCCTGCCCCCAGCTAAAATATCTCATGTAATTATATCTTTGGGTCTTTGTGAGCATCGGAATGGTGCTAGGGAACCTCTCTATCTAGAACAAGAGCCACTTGCCATGTAGTCCCCAGCTGTTTGGCCGTTTGGCTAATCTTGCCCATCTCTACAAAAGAAGTGCTACTACTTCAACTGTTCAAACTAGATGTGACATGGTATAGTTTTCTGGCACCCAACACCACATTCCAAGAATCTTTCTTCCTTAAGGTCTGTAATTAACTAGTCTGACTGATCTCTAATCACCTGACACTTTGTTGATTGTCTCGTAGTTTCTAAAATAACACCTTCTTCGACTGTTTGTTTACAATACAGTTTGTTTGAAGACCACCTGAACAGATGGTATAGAAGAATGGAGCTTATCCGACATTACAATTATTTTACGCCAAAAGTGTTTTCTGCAGCACTTTTTTGGCTCATAAGAAAGTTTCTACATTAATGAGAAGCATTAAAGTGAAACATTAATGATCAGGGGCAGAGAGTTCCCTTTGAAGTCATCTGTCATATGTTGATCTCCAAATGATAACGTTGCTGTTACACTCATAATACTGGGATCCTAAAAATGAATATACATTATTTTGACTGGTGCAATAAATCATAAATATTTCATCAATATTTTTTCCCAGACACTTTAACATCAACTGTAAAAGATTCTAATATATCAGAAGGAAATTACATGTTATGTGGCTCCGAGTAAAGGAACAATGAGAACTCACTTCTTGTCTTCTTTACCAATGTGTATTAAAATACTGAGATAAATTGATGATTGGTATGAAATCATCTTGATAGCCATGTCTAAAATACCTACTCTTACAAGGTAAATACATTTACATAAGTTAAGGCAGCCTAGACTCTGTTTGCCAAAATGGAAGGAGGGTGAACTGGAGGAGAATGGAAGAAAGTTCTCAAAATATGTTAAAACAAAACTAAACTTTATGATACATTGGGAAAACATTAATCTGATCCCTTTAGTGTTACATCAGTTGTGAAATAAGTTCAAAATAGTAATACAAACAAAGTAATTAGCCAGTTATGAAGATAAGTTAAGGTGAACACTGGAAATGTTAAATTATTCCTTACTTCTGGTTAAACTGCTGCTGGAGCCCCTATTTAGAAAATTCCAAACTCAATGTAAAATCTAGAGTTTGCTCCAAGTATCGTGCAGGTAAGGAGGGCCCTGCTCAAATATGTGATGGATCTAGAGAAGCCTCTTGCATGCAGTTGACCCAAATCCCAAACTGCTGGAGCATTTTTCTTTGCCGCATGATTATGTTATTAGAGAGGTTTGTGAAAATTGATGTTTCAAAGTGTCCAAAAACGATTGTTGCTTCCCTTCCTCCACTTGTTTTTTACCAAGTAAACATGTTGATGAGAAAAACATTGAAGAACAGTATATCGCTGCTGAATGGGGTAAAAATTGAGCAATAATCACAATACACAACATCATTTTTTGCCAAGTTTTAACCTATGAAAGTGATGCATTTCCTATTGTACTAGGGAAGCCCCATCTCATCTATCTCCTCCGATGGGCTCTTCAAGTTTATTCTTCTTGCTATTTGTACGGAGCACAAAAAATTAATAAGGAGGGACCCATACATAATAGGAAACTATTTACTGTATTTATCTGAACAAGACATAGATATGCAGCTTAAAGCAACTTTAATTTCAGGGGTCTAAAACAAATATTACATTTATTGTCATTTATAAGTAAATAAATTGTCAGAACTATCAAAGTCAATAGCCACTGACAAACAGTACTAACCTATGAAGCCATGCAGACTGAAACATTTGGATAGTTTGGATATTGCTTGTGATCCCTACTCGGTATTTAGTCACCTGGAGAAATTTCCTATGTTCCAGGTCAGTCCTCGCAAGAAAATGTTACTTATATTGATAAGTTCATGCATTGTGTGTACAAGAAAACATAAAAATAATCACCTATATCATAACATTAAAAATGTTGACTTTTTCCAAGTTGTAATACGTTTAATGCTTTGCAGATGCATTCTGTTATGGCTATGTAACAATCCCAAAAGGTACAGAAGGGAAGGTATGTTTTATCAAACCGTGCCAAATCCATGATTCAGACACTATTTCTGTAGAGATAAAAGACTTTCACTAAGAGCTTTACTTAAATCAAGAAAGACGGAAGTCATATATCTCTTAGACTTACTGTCAAGTTTTCCCTTCTGAGTTTTCGAGGGTGGAGTCACTTTAAAATATAGCTTTTATCTAGATTCTATATGTATTTCTGACAAGCCTCAAACAAGCATGTTGGATAAATAAATAGTACTTTAAACGTTTACCTTAAAGTGAACCGATTTGGCAGAAATGTGTAGAAAAACAACTGTTCAACAAAGAAGCTATTGTCACTTGTGGTGTCCATTGAAGGTCCACGAGTCACTTCAAGACACACTGCAATATTTTCATAAAAATATAATTACTGATATTTTGTGAGTTTGAGGAAAACAACAAAGAGTTGTACTTGGCTACAACATATCTGCTTGCGACACTCATATAGATCATGTGGCTAATATATGCAAAACCTATATATCATTTTGAACAATAGCATGGGGGAATGCGTAATTAATGATATCAAATCATCTTAACAGGTTTTTAAGGTTAATCCTTTCATTGGTCAACACAAAAGACATGGAAAAGGCACTTTGGGGTGGAGACATATTATTTTAGGGATTCCAAAACTATTCTTTGGTAATTTGGAATAGCCTAAGACTCACACACAGGTGTAAAGTTGGACAAAATACTGCTACAAGATATCCTTCTATTGTCTTGTTTTTCTTTGGTCTGAAGCACCTTCGTTAAACTTCTCAGCCTTGGTTGTACATTGTTATAGATTCGTATTATTCTGACTAGGACAATATTTTTTTTTGTCGTGGAAATAAAAAATAAACATTTCAGCCAAGTTGAAAATAGCTATTTTTATTCTATCGTTCAAAGACCTTGTCCATGTCTTTTAAGATCCAGGTTACTGCAGAATTTTTGCTGCTTCTCATTAATACATCAATGAGATTGTTTGTTGCTAGACTAGTTCATAATTTTCTGCATCCTGACTTTTACTTTCATTTGTATTTATAATCATGTAATATTTTGACAGACAACAGAATTTACATATTTTATTTTTTGACTCTACATTTCTCCGGGGAGCATTTGCCCCTAAAATGTTGACAGTACAAGCTAACTGGTTTTATTCTCTTCTCATTATGCATATTAGTTCCTCCAGACTGTTTTATAGGTATGGATTACATTTTGATAAATTGAGATATGTTTATCCCAAATTTTCCATTCCATAGACATATTTGGTATAAATTTTAACTATTTTTTTTTTGTTGATGCAAAATTATAATCAAATTTCAGTAAACACATAAATCACAGACATAACACATGCTTAAGTATATATAAATGTATTTTGTGGGTAATATTCCACAGAAACATGGACAACACCAAAAGAAGAATGTAACGTGTCCCCTTACATAAAGAAATAGGATCTAATACATTCAATAAAATTAAGCCATTGTTATTTACTTTGTCACAGTGCGTATAATGTGTATCCTTTCCATTAGTAAATTAGTTATTTTAGTTATGAATATAATAGTTATTTTTTATATGAATGTATTAATAACAATAACAACATTGAGTTCCAAAGTAATTATCTACAGTAAATTGGCTTGTATGCAAATCTTTTTCAATATCACCCCCCGCCCCCAAACAGTCAGTTTACAAACTCCCACCAATCCGATTATTGTACATTTTTGTAAAGGACCATTTTTTGGTGTATTATGTATTGTAGGAGTGTATATTTCATGTCAACAATATATTCAATAATAGGAAGTTCTGTTTACAGCTGCTGGCACATTGCATTTAAAAATGCTGTACAAGTGCTTCAAAACTGGGTAACACGAAATTAGTGATATTCTTTTGAACCGGCATATCAATGGTGTACTTATCACTCAGAAGCAGAAATACATTGGCTTGAGTGTTTTTTGTTTTTTTTTTCATTCTGTGCTCTTCTCGTTTATGTCGGAAATCTTAAAATACCAGAGAACTAAGAGAACGAGTCGGAGTGCTGTTCTCTTGAAGACACAGACTGCTACATCTAATTAGAGAGACTTGCATCTACTGTGAAAGAGCCACAGGCACAAAAAGAGTACTGAAATTCAATGGTTAGCTTCCACTCTTCACTTTTTTTTTTAAAGCACTTCTGTAGACCGACCACCTAAGTATTCAACTCTTCTCCAGCATGGCTAAAAAATAGTTTGGAATTGTACTTCTCTTTTGTGGATCTCTGCTAACTTTGTTATGTACAGAAAAAATAACTCTTGGACTAATACAAATATACAGGGCAAAACAGTATTGTTTATAGGCTAGTAATTATTAAGTAGTTGGCTCCAAAGTGCAAAAATACACGGCCATTATATGAGATATCTTGGCATACCATGGGTCATCCATATTCATAATGTAATTATTACTTTGTTAAAATTATATAACCAAGATTATATATATATATATATATATATATATATATTGTGTGTGTGTGGCTTGGGATAGCCACTGGGATAGAGTATTAATATATAGCACATCAACCTTTGATGCACCTGATATTATTGAAAGCATGTCTTTAAAATGGAATATTAGTCCAATAAAAAGGTATTATTTTATATTGCAGTACTTATAGATAAATAAATACACAGAGAATAATCAATATTACACAATTTCAATTGTTTACCATTAAATAACTCAACAACTGTAATTATTATTATCATCGTTAATGTTGACAAAGTAAGCAGGACATTGCAGTGTTTCTATAAATATTAAATGTAAGAGATGGAGTGGTTCCATTCTTATGGCACAGTAATATCTCCTGAACAGGCTGTGCCGAAGGTTGTCCATGGAATATTTTACAGATAAGAGGTACAGATCAGGTCATCTAGTCAGCCCACATTTTCTAGAAGTACTGACATCAGAGCTGGTAAACCTCTTATTTCAGTGAGGTAAACTCTTATGTTGTTCTTTAGAGACTATGTACTAAAATAAGACATTACTTGGTTTTATGAAATAAAAAAAAAGCCAAGGATATTCAACAAACTAGTGACAAACTAGTGACTTTTTGGTTCAAGGTTTGAAACAAAAGCTATTTTTTTAATAATTATTCTAAATTGGTGGTTAATAACTGTACAATCTCTCATATAATATTAAGATTTTTGCATAATATCCGCAAAATAAGACCACATGTACGCATCTTTGATTTGAAAAAAAGCGCAACGTATAGGCAACGTACTGCGCTTCAAGTCTTTATCACTTAAAGGGTTAATGCATCTTACCCTGACTTAAGTATTCCAGTGACTTATAAACAGCTGCTGAATTCTTGCAGTTTTCAAAGGTTCCAAATATTATTTTGAAGCACTTTTGAGATGTCAGATGATTCATCTAAAAAAAGATGTTTACAGAAGAAATGTGCAGGAGTGTTCTCTATGTTTCTGCTCTTTTGCCAAAGTAACATGATTGATTTTTATCAGGGTCGTGTCTGGTTTATAAGCCTAGCTTTTTTTTAAGGACAAGCTAAAACAGATAGTAGTTTATTGTGATCTGTCTGTTTGCTACAATTTACAGTTTAGTAATCTAAATGAACCTACATTACTTTGATTATTAATTACAATAAGCAGAGTATTTGTATAGATCTCTAGTAATTAGCATAGCTTAATGGACAGGACACCTGTATGAGTGCTGGTGAATGGTGTGTGATAGGTTGTTTGTATTTGGGGGTGTTCTTATGGGGTGCTTGTTGCCCTTTTGGGTTTTCTGATCAGTGCAACTTTTGTAAGCAAGCTAGCATCAAGTTACTTGGAGGTGCTGAGCTTGATTACTGCCTGGGAGCATGGATCTGGATACAATTATTTCAGGTCTGACATGGATAGGGACAGTGGCTGCACTTGCTTCGGGTGGCTGCAGTGCCTGGGTCACCTGTGGAGGCTCCGTCTGTGACTGTCCTAATCTCATCTGAAACCCAAGGCGGTGTCACGTATGGGCCGCACGCATCTCAGGAGGCAGCTGCTTGGGGTGCCCAGCCTTCCACTATGCTGCTTTGGAGTCACGGTGGGGGAGTGGAAGAGACCACAAGCAGGTTGCGATGCCCATGAAGTTAGCAGGACAGCCCGCAGCATTACAAGGCCTGCAGGCCATATTGGCCATGAGGTGCACCAACGTTGGTGTGGAGAGAGGCTGGCAGCAGGGACGCTACCCGGGCTAAGAGGACACCACTCCACCATGGCCAGAGTACAGGAGGAGTGGATAATGCTGGGAGAGGGGTGAGTAGGCCCAGTAAGGCCTCACAGAAGGCAGACCTGGTGATGCGTGGTAGGCAAGGGGCCTACATCGACAGCATTTGATATTTTTGATAGTTGGGAGCAGGGCACACTTAGGGCAGCTAGGAGCTCCCATGGCAGATTTGGATGGCAGTTAAGGCCCACTTGTGTTCCCCTGAGCCAGGCAGCACAACATTCTCCTGGACTCTGTTGGGGAGTCAGCTGCAACAGGGGTGGCAGTTCCCTTGGTCAGGTGGCAGGCCCCTTCCCGACCCATGGTTAAATTTGTAGGTGTCCCTACTGGGGGTGGTCCCTAAGAAGACCAGTTGATCCATAATTTATCATACCCTCAAGGGGGTTTGGCCAATGATGACATATCTGCTGAATTGTGTAGGATATCTCTCGCTTCATTTCATGAGGCAATAAAATTAGTCAGGACAACTGATCGGGGGGCCCTCTGTGTGGATGGTGTATGGAGCTATGTAACATTTTAGAGAGTGAAGAGGGGAGGTTAGTACCTTTTGGGGGTGATCTTATTGGTGACTGGCAAGGACGGTTTTGGGTTCTGTACTGTACACAACCTTCATGCACATAGAAACCTGTTTGTTTTGTATACCAGGGGAGCAGTCATATTAACTTCCTGTTTTCAGGATTTCTCTTACTGTTATGCACCCCCTTTTGGTAAGTATTTTCTTCATGTTAGTGGAAGGCTTACAATTTTCCCACCTTTTACTACATATATTTGTTTCCATAAGGTAATTTAACATCTTTCCCTTTAAACCATGGATCCAAAAGAATTATACAATTTCTTTTTTTGCAGATCCTTGGTTTGAAGGGAAGGGTGGTTTGGAATTGTAATACTGTAAAAAATATATAAAATATTTAGCATACCGTAAAAAGCATTGGGAGTCCACGCTAAATTGACTCCAATATGCATTTAACGCGAAAATAGGGTTTGAGTGCATCTTAAATAGAGAGAATATGGGACATATATGAGAGAATACAGTTATTAATTTTACCGAATTAGAAATCTGTTCATTTTCTCTTCTAATTAAGTAGATATAAATTGTTATGGCAATGTGTCATTGCTTGATCCAAATAATTACCTTTACTTATGACATTTCCTTCCTGTTGCCATAGAGAACAGGATAGCAGTAGGAAGCCAAAACCTTTGATTACCATTAAACCTAATTGAGTCCTAGAACTGGGCCTACTTCTTTATGTAATCACATCAACATAAGACCTACAATTATGGTATATTTAGTTTCTTGTAAATGAATTACTAAGGATATTGAGAAGACAGGATATATGACTTATTACAGACCTTTTATTCAAACTAAGCTTAACAATTTATGCAGCTATACAAGCAGCATTTCTCATTTGTTAAAATAAAATAATCAATATTCATCTATAAACTTATAACTAATATAATTGAGGTCGTGATTAAGGTTACCTTGGATAAAAAAATATAGTCATGGTATTGTTCCTTTAAATAAACAAAACCATAAAATAACCTCTGCAGGGCAGACATTGCTATTAGAAAGCGAGGGTAAGCACAGCCTTTAAATGCTTGTTTTTAGTCTGGTAGTCTTTGTCATCCATTTCTTCTAGTTTCAGGAAGCATAATGCTGATGACATCATATTTGCCATCAGCTTATGCACAGCCACTAGGGTACCTAACTTCTCGAACAATTGCTTCCGTGTCCCTGTCACCTTTTCCGCAGCTTCGCTTCTTTGCTTGTCTCCTCCTGTTCTATCTTCTTTCTTCACCCGGTATCCGCTCCATTAACCAGGCCTCCAAGAGGGCTTTACCGCATTACCATTTTGCCTTCACTCACAGAGTACACTTGTCTTTAGGTTTCTGATTGCAGAGCACAAAAAAAAAGCTTTGGCATTCTAGATCGATAGAAAAACCCATGGGGGTGAATAAATAGAGAGTAGATGACAGAATCTGCAAGTGCCTGTTAAGTTAATTATGTTATTAACAGAGTGACCCATTACAACTTGGTAATGGTTGGGCATGTCCATTTTGTTTATTCTAAAAGATATGTTACAAAACATTTAAAATACCCTTTAAGGAAAAGCCCCAATTACTTCAGTTAAACTAATTGTTTCATTTAGATTTATGTTTTATTTACTGTAAAAAGAATAAGGTAATCCAGATTATAAATCAAGTAACATATACAGACCTGTACTTTTTTAGGGCTCTATATGTGTTAAACTAAGATGGGGACCTAGGTCAAGATATACAATGGGGCTCTCACGCTCCTCCTACAAACACACAATAACACACTCATTCACACTAACATACTTAAACACACACCACTACTCTCATCAGACTGTTTCCATTTCAAACACATCACTCCATCACACTTATCACATATAATGCCTCATTCTCTAACACCTATAACATAACACATCACGCTCTCGCAAGTCATTCACAGTCAGCCATTGACCAGGTGCCTGTTTTCAACAAAAAAATGGCTTTTATCTACCATAATGAGGCTTAATGAGCCACTCTTTGGTAACATTTTACTATTATGTAGGTGTAAGCCAGGAGTACCGATGGTGATGCAGGATGTTTATTTGCAAATAGGGACAATAATGTAGGTGGTCTCAATATTGGTGACACCATTTGAATAAAAAGCAAGTTAATGGTAGAAAGAATATATATTTCTTAGTATCAGTAAATTCAAATCTGTTTTCTTTTTCCCCTTATTAAGTCGAGACAAATTGTTTCAATGATGTGTAATTTCTTAATCCAAATAATTACCTTTACGTAGAATTTTATATGCTTCCTGTTGTCATAGTGAACAGGATAGCAGTAGGAAGCCTTGTGCTTTGAATACCACAAAGCCTAATTGAGTCTTAGAACCAGACCTACTTCTTAATGTAATCACATCAAAAATAAGGCCTACAGTTGTATTAAGGCTCCTGGAAATTAATTACTGTGGATATTGAGAATAGTCTGAATTTGGCTGTTTAGTATATGTCAAATCATTTTATGTGAAAAGCTTTTTTATAGCTTTGCATAGATAAGCCTCAGCGATTATCGAGAAAACAGATATATCGTCTAGAAGAGGCTTATGTGTTTGGACACAGGCATACTAGCTAATTGTATGATTGTTATTCTAATCCAAGTATTTTACTAATTTAGTGATATAAGAACTAGTATTAGATCAGACACTTGTGAGTTTTTGATGGGGGGGTGACTTGTTTCATGAGCATTCATTGGTGATTGGAATCATGTCACATCCACTAGTGTAATGCAAAGGAATACAATAAAGTGTAAGCGGGAAGTAGATTACAAAATGTTAGCATGGGAGGTCATATTGTAAAGCACAATAGCCCAGAGAATGGGTCAAATTCAGGGATAGCCATGGGCTTAGATGTTATGATGAAGTTTTACCTCACCGAGATGAAGTTGAATAGCCCTTGAGCAGGAGTGCTAGACTAAATAAATTGAAACATGCATAGGGTAGGCATAAGACTTGAGGTTTTTTACAGCAGGAAAGATAGGCAGACCCAATGGGCTGAATAGTTCTTAAGTGTGTCAAATTCGAAGTTTCTTTAAAGAATATGCTGTTATAGGAATTTTCCTTAGAATGGCTGCAAACTCTTAGCCAGAGTGGGTCTTATGTATAGTTCTTAAGGCCAAATATCTTCTGTAGGTAGTGGCTTCTGATGTCCCTCCTGTGTACCCATGCTGGGCTGACTCCATGAGTTCCTTTTGAGAGATTTCAATGGCAGACACTGACTGAGTGACATCTGTCAGAGCCCCAAAATAATTATTTTCTGTCCCCACTACAATATCTATTTGGTTTGTGTGAGTGTGTGCATTACTAGTAACCCCTCAGGGTTGGCCATTTCTTTTTGGTTTTTCTGTTTGTCATGTTTTAGTGCCATTTTTTGCTTGAAAACAAATAAGAAAACAAACCTTGGTTATTTTGAAAGTAATTTTGTTTTACAACAACAATGTAAAACAATAATAAAAAAGAAATGAAGGGTGAAAAAGGGGACTTCATAATAAACACAGCTGAATGAAATCCTATTTTGACACTTGCTCAATAATTTACTGGAAATGTTACGCATAACCTCATACACAGCAAACATAAGTGCATAAAACATCAGAATATAGTGACATCGCAACATCAAATCAGTGCTTTGCTTGTGTTTGTGTGTGTATATATATATATATATATATATATATATATATATATATATATATATATATATGTTTAGTTTACTTATGTGCACAAATATATGTGGGTCTAGTTGTCAATTATACCCCTATCGTTTCACTTGTCAATCTGGTAACCTAGCATGCTTATTTAAGTAATTTTATAAAGTATTAGTTATGCCTCTTGTAAAAAAAAATCCTTGAAATTAATCATTACTGAAATTAGCAGTCAGTAAAAATTCAGAACTGTGTCCATTGCCAAGACATAATCACCTGTGACGGATTGGCAGGTGATACAAAATATCAGTCTAATCATTCATTAAACAGAACAAGACAACATCGATTTCAACCACACATGGCCTGGACATGACACAGCTCCTTGCAGCTATCCATATAATTATACATGGGAGGTGAAATGTATTTTAGCTCTAAATCTAGGTCACAATGTTGTTTGTCTGTGGTTCTATCTATCAAAAGTATTTTAGATTTGAAAGGCCGATACATATAAACTTCTAAAGTAAGATAATCTATTCAACAGATGCCAAAGGAGATTCAGAGGTGGAGTGGTTGCATGTCCTGTCACTCCGTGTACCTACACCAGCTACAGTGGTATTATCCTCCAAATATTTTAGCAGCCACCATTGTATTGTAAGTGATATAAATGTGGCACTAGTAGCGCTCTATTATCTCGGAGGTGAAGTTTGTCCAGCTGGCTTGTATAGTTCATCCTTTAACAATGAGACACAAGATTGGTAAAGGAATTGCACCACAGTCCTGATGAAGGTGGTGCAGCAGGGGAGGGAGTAGTGGGGAACGAGGGACTCTAGCAGCTACCCTGAAGGGCATCTTCTCCAATCCACCCCAGTTAATTTTCTGCACTACACTATTGAATTGACACTTGCAGTATGGTAGATTAGCAATGAGTATGAATCTCAGTCTCACACTCTCATCAATCTGTAACAGCTGCTAATGACAAGTTAAAATGGAGTCCGCACCTTTATATATCTAATGCTTGTCCATTCTCCTTGTAAATGCTGATTGGCCAGAGTGAAAAAAGTAAGGAGACACTCCCAAACGTTCTTTGACCCATTAATCACTGCCAAAACCATTAATAAGACCATTTTTGGCTACTTCAGTCATTTATATGTACCCTCCTAAACACGGTTCGTCCCTACCTCATCAAAGAGTGACAAAACAGCTTGCGAAATTTCTGACATTTTGGAATTCGTTTGTTTCCTTAAAAATTAAGTTTGTACAAATCTGAATGCACAAGTCTAAAACACATTATTTGTAACTAGGAAAGTGAAATAGGGAAACACTACAACAGACCTTTGGATTAGATACTGAAATATAAAGCTTGTTTTTTTCCATACTTTATACTTGAAACATGTTTATACCTTGCAGAACTCCTACTTGTTCATTTTAACTAGACCAGACTGTATTATGCCATAGGCGAAGTAGCTAGATGAAAATCTAGAGCTAATCAAATCCTCGTCTTGTTAGACAAGGACAGAGTCTTCTTTCTTTAGTATCCAGATAGCACAGAAGCTGGGTCACAATGCACTGATCCGTTTCAGTTATGACTGTACTATTTTCAGATAGCTTGCCACTCTACTTTATAAGATTCTGCAGTTAAAGTTAATTACAACGTTCTCCAGCAGAAGAACTTTGTAACCTTGGGCAAGTCATTTCATGCATTTTAGGTACCAAAAATACTGCCAGATCTAAGGGACAAGTAATAATTCAATGTTCAGTATATACAGGAACAGCACTCACAAATGCCAGTCTGGCAGTAATTTGGAGTCTGAAAGGAAGGAGAATTATGGAATTGGAGAATGTGTATATAATAAGTTTAAGTGTCCCTTCTACTTACTCTGAAGAAATTGTACGTTCTGATCCCATGTATTCTGTAGAGTTTTTGTTGTTACTCTCATGAATTTCTGACGTGTAGAATGCTACATAAAAACAACTACTAATTAGTGAACTAGAAAGTCAACTTCTAATTCCGCATGGGGAGTAAAATATATATATTTTTCAAAAAACAAATCATTTTTAAAAGAAATCTACTGTTGAACTTGCTCGGTATTATCAAAGGTTACAAACAGAATGACTGCTTTTAATCCCCCCAGGCTAATCCAAAATAATTAATTATAGTTAAACCATTGAATGTTCCTGGTTTGTATATTTTAAAATCTATTCCAGAATAAAATTTATTCGAGACAAGAACAGCAAGTTAACAGGCTGATAGATCATGGCAAATTTCTAAATGTAACTAAGAACATGCAAAAATGAAATGTAATATTTATTATATGTTTATAATATGTTTAAGTTTTAGTGTTCTAAAAAGTAATTTAACATTGGTCATAATAATTGTATTATTGTTTTTTACCCATGGTCTCCCATAAATAAAATGGGAACATGAAATTCAACACCTTTTTGGACTTCAGCTCTGAAATCAGAAAGCTATTCATATAGAAATCTGCCGGAACCTTATTTCACACTTGAAAAAAATACACACTGGTTTCTATGAATCTCAAACCTACGTAATTGGTACTGAGACCAGCCCGGAAACTAAGTGATTTTACATTTTCAATAAAATGTCAGTGATTTTCTTATAAATTGTAATGGCAGTATAAGAACTATGTGTCTCCTATATACGGAAACATCTCCTTTTTTCATGCTGAATGTAGAAATCAGAGACTATTCAGTTACGAACCTGCTGGAACTTTATTACACACTTCCAAAAGCACATACTGGTTTCTGCTGACCATGCCAGATAATTATGATGGCAGAACTACGTGGTTACTTCTGAAAGTAGCAAGTGTTTTAACATACCAGTGATTTTATTAATGGATCTCCTCTGGCTTTTAACTTTACCTGCAAACTTCTTCAGCTTCAGACTTTAACAAACTAGTTTGCTTGCAGCTTCTACTGCTAAGAACATTGACAGTCAAATCTGCCTCGATTGTACAAATGATAAACTGTTGTATCCACTAAAATGTATTCTCCAGTCCTAACTGACTGCTTGGGTTCTTTTCTTTCAACTGTTATTTAGCATATTTTAATTTCGAAGCTGGCAATGGTTTACCGATAATACTTTCTTAATAGTGTTTCTTGAAAGAAGCTTTGGCAAATTGTATACCTGGTAATGTTTTGGCCACCTGGATAAAGAACCCCACCAGGAATAGTGACACTACGCAGTAACACAACTGAGACAGGTCTGCATATGTTATTTTGCAGTAGTACTGTGAAATCTCGGGTATAATATTCACAATTTACTCCTTTTTCAAGAATCCCCAAAATGGGTTGCATGTTATACCAGAGTTTAATACTTAATACTTTTAAACCATGGCTACAATGCTAGTACTGACCAACAGTGGTGAGCACAGCCTCAAGCAAAGCCCTCTCCATCAGCTTTCCCTCAGTCCCACCATGCTGATTCTGAGGATATGGGCTGGGATATGACCTGTCAACCGTGGCTAGACCACAAGGGACTAGCTTCCCAATCCCTGTTGAAATAGTGTCAAAATGGTGCCAAAACAGACAAACAAATAAGTGAATACTTATGACAATTCCGAGGTTTTATGTTCCTTTTCATTTGTTTCGTTGGGGGACCCTCCTTATTTTCATTGATTTATATGCATGCACGAATGAGGTGAAATTCCTTAAAAAATACATTTTGTTCAAATCTGAATGCACAAGTCTAGTATAAGCCCTACCTCCAGCCATAAATTCAATTATAGAAACAAGATTTATTGCTTGTTTTCATTATCGGCCACACAAATATTATGCTAGTTAAAGTTCTAAAGCAAAACCTTTTCTACAAACTCTGATCAGTAAGACCAAACAACAACTTCTCTGAAATCCAGCACAGAATTATTGAGCATTTTTATTTTAGGTCATGGTGCTGACAGTTTTTAGCTCTGTGTATGAAGTGAAGCTCAGGCTATTCAAACAAATTAATATTTTATGACATCAACATCTTTCTAGGACACAATAGACACAGAGTTTCAGTCAGCTATCCTATGTTTATAAATATGAAATAAATTGTAGCTTTAAAGGTGTAGTTCATTTTAACATCCTACGCACTTGGAAGAAACAAACTGAGGACATCAATTCCGTAATAATGTTGCTTTTATCAAGTATTGTGTTATTTCAGTTAATATGGCAGGTTTGAAACAAAGCTCTGTTTGGAATATTTAAAAAGCATTTTCAAAGAATTTGAGCGAGTCAGATCTCTGTCGTGGTATTATTGGAAATACCTACTGTGTATGGAGTCCTAAATAACGACTAGATGATTGATCATGGTGACGAGAGTCCTCAACCTGTTATTTCCATCAGATCAGCCCTTAGATTGTGAAACTATGCTTGGACTTTTTTTTCCATTTCCATAAATATGACACATGATAAAGTCAAAAAAGTAACACAAAAAACTAAACTTTATCATCTGTTATATTTATGGAAATGATATTTAAGTAAATTATACTATACTATACTAACTATACTGTATATCTTGTGTATTTATAACTGTGTAATTTATGGAATATATGAAATGTAGTACTTCTAGCAGAACATAACCATATGTCAATGATATTTATGTTCCGATAAATCTGTATACTCTCCATGTGATTGGTTCTTTCATTCTTTAATGGATCACTATATTATGGACATTACTTTTGATGAAACAATGTCAATATGCTGCGGAGAGGGTTAAGGAAAAATTGGAGGGAAGCTGTTGTGAAACCAGACTACCTCACGATAATATTACGAAAGAGGAAGAAAAACCAACGTGCATATTTATAAGAGGAAGACTGCAGACTCGCAGTATTGAACTGAACACCCTTTATCACTGTTTGGAGCTGTTGTAAGAACATTTACATACATAAAGTGACAAAGTACAGTAGGGAAGCATATTTGAAAGTAGGAGAAATTACACTATGTATGTGAAGTATGATTGTAATCAGTGGATGTTACTGAACATCAGTTTGGTCATTGTTCAGCTGCGTCACCTACAATATATCACAAAAAATCTATTTTAGAACAGGTTTTTTCATCTATTATCACTGATTATTATGTTTTATGTATTTCTATGATTCTCTTGTCCTTAGGTTATGGAAAAGCCCTGGAGTTAACTGTTGACCACTCCCTCTTTCTGCAGATCCTTCATTCTCATGGCATCAATGACATGGCTCTCTCCTGGCTCAAATCATATCTCTTTGACCATACCTTTCATGACCCTTCTCTGTAACTTGTTCCTCACTCTTACCGCTCGGTATTCCTCAGAGCTCAGTTCTAGGGCCATTTCTTTTCTTTTCCATTCATACTTCCTCCTTTGGACAATTAAATCTTTCTTTGATTTTCAGTACCATCTATACATTGATGACATTCTAATTTAAATTTCCCCTCCAGACCTTTCACCCTCTCACTTCACCATCTATCTTTCTGGAATTCTGGCATCATGGATGGTGTCTCATTACCTGAAATGTAATATCTACAAGATTGAGCTTCTGGCAATACCACCATCTCCCTTCTCCGTGGTTCCTTACCTTTTGACAACTGTTGACAATTGCACAACACATCCAACAACTCAGAAGTTTGTTGTCTTGGTGTCAAACGAAATCCTGTCACCATCCTCCATGCCCACTGCTCTTACTACAATCAACTCATCTTCACCTAAGCAGTCCTCTCCTACTGTCTCACTTTCCCTTCGGAAACCCGATAGATGGCTTCTTTCTATACTAGTATGTTCAAATCTACGTTAATGTTATTGTCATTTTAAATTACCTTTATTTGCTTATCAGCATCCAGGATGCTTGATTACAAGTAGGCCCCTTGACATGTCAAAGCCACATGTCAAAGCCGGTGCATTTGTTCATTAACAATGTTTAACTTTTATGAAACCCCAAGAGTAGATGCTTCACAGTAAAGTATATACTACCTCTGCTTTGTGGACTTTTGCCCATTGTTCATGGGAGACACTTTTCAACTTTTAGAAAGTGGATTTCCTAATTTCCGTTCTAGTGGTATCTTGTACTCAACCAGACACATTCTATTTGACTGAGGTTTTGAAATCACTGTGCCCAGTCAAGTGTATTGATCTTCTGTCCACCATATCTCTGTAATTTGGAAGCGTGTTTGGGATCGTTATCATGTTTGAATGGTCATTTTCAATCACGATTGTGTCTGCCAGAATGCATTTGGATTAAATTTTTATTTGGTCCTATGCCTAATAACTGCATATAAGACTCATAGCCAAACAAATCAAACTTTGCATTACATTGAGGATAGTATATTGGTTCTTACATCCAAAAAGCTCAAATTGTTTTTACCTGACTGTGAGAGTTTCATCTGCCCCTGTGATGAAAGGTGGAAAAGTGTTATATAGCACCATCAAATTCCGTAGAGCCGTACAATGGTGGAGATTTCAGAATATTTCATAGCCCTTGAAAACAGATGTCTTTTTTACCATCCTGCAAACAGACGTGAATTCTATGAGTGTTCAAAAAACAATGGGCTAGTTACGCAAGATCTAATTTTTGTGTATGTACTTTGAAACAGGCATGTTCACAGATACTAGTTTCAGGATCTAGATATTAAACTTCTACAAATCTCTTACAATGAGTAGGGCCTCAGATAAAATAAACAAAAACTAATATCAAAATTGCTAAAATTTAGGTAAGATCCATTTGAAACATTACAAGTCATTTTGGCAGCAATACAGCCCCGTTTTGGCTCTCTTTGATGATGTAAAAGTGGGAAGGGACTGTGTGTAGGAAGCGACATATAATTGACTGATATTAAATAAAAATAAAAAATGAAAATACAGCGCTTAAATTGTGAAAAAAGAAACCCATTGATTAATCAATAATCCATTCTTATATGTGAAAAAAAATTCAATTGTAATTACCAATCATATAGAGAGAAGAAATTTAGGCTTTAAAAGATGGATAATGACCAATATAGAGCAAAGGAGCTGATCGTGAAAGTAAGAGACTCCCTAAGAGATAGGGAGAACCTATAAAAGCAAAAACACACTCAAGAGACAGCGCTTAAATGAATATAAAAATAAATAATTTTAGTAAAAACAAGGAAACACATACACAAAACAATAAAGATAAATACTAAAAAGAAAAAGAGAATTACAAGTAATTAATCGTGGACACAAATTAATAATACACAAAAAACATACAATAATTATTTGAATAAATAATTCAAATAATTATAATTATGTCTTGTCCACCACACTTACCAAAGTAAGGTGCAAGTTTAGTTACTTGGTGGGATACAAGGCGAAGATAGCTTCTAAGCTATTCTATGGGGAAGCACTGCCAGTGCCACCACAACTGCTACCACTACTGCCAGCATTACCAGCACTCCCTAGAGGAAAAATGAGTAGGCATCTTTTGGTCCAGAACAAAGTGAGGAAGAAGAGGAAAGGTCTATTCTTGCAGCAAGAGTGGACCTAACACCACCTTGTGCCCAAGTGGAAAAACATATAGTCATCAACAATGTGGTTGATGATGATCTGGATTTAGATTATGAACCAGACTTGGAGGAGTCAAGCAACACATCTTCCAGTAATCGATGTGTAGCTTCTTCCACTCTGCAGAAGCTGTAGATTAGCTATGCCATAGGTTCCTCTACATGCTGCAGTAGCACCGGCATGAAGGTACTCAGGGGGAGCCGAGTGTGGATGGGCTGTAGGTACGCCCCTGACACCTACTGGGCAATGCAATATGGGAGCATTTGAGAGTCGGGGAGATCGGCTCACTGCAAGGTGCAAGTTGTGTCATAAGGTAAAGAACATGAGTAAGGTGTTGGTTTATACCCGATTTGGTAAGATGTCCTTATACTTATGTACACAGTACAGCTTTGCTTCAGGGGGAAACTGACAAAACACCTTGGACGTTGCCTAATGATCCGCTAATGCCATTACCTATCCCTCTTGTGAAAATCATCAAAATTCAATAGATGTAATACAAAATTGAGATAAATAAGCTGTCCCAACTGACCATCTGGCACTTAAAGTTCCAGGGCCTCCTCATGATTGCCAGTCTGGCCCTGAGCCAAATTACATGAGGAAATCAGTGGCCAGGAGTGGCCACTATCTTGATGGTGAGGTAAACAATGTTAGATTTTTTGTTCTGTTTTCTAGCAAAAGTTAGATTGTAATAGGTTGTGTCTTCTACCTGTCCATGACAAGGTTAATCAAGTAAAAACAAAATGCAAATAATCTGAGCTTCAAAAAACAGGTAAAATGGACCAACAATGTGACAGCTAATCCACACTGCATACAGTAATAACATATAATTATAGCACTTACCAGCACTCTCATGCCTAAATGAGACACAAAGTCATATCTGTTCATTGATTCCTCTCGTAGGGAGGGCATTCATTTTATTGTGCAAAGGTTTCAATTAGAAACATCTGCTTGATGGCATCAGAGCTTTCTGAACTCTCTGATTCTGTTCTAGGTAGACAAGAACAGAAGCTGCCATTAAAATACGTGTCTGAGCGCACCCTTTGACATCTGTGTTCCGCTGAATAATCACAGTAGAGCATATACTTTTATTTCTCTCTCTCTCTTGTATCCGTTTCAAAATGTCTTGTACTATTTTCCTAAACACAATTCATATAATACGTAACTTTACATTTTGGGATAGATGTATCTATTAGTCAAATATATGTTTTCTGTAGTACCTCTGTAGCGCTTCCAGATACCAGAATAATGCATATTTTTTATTATAAAAAAAGTTACTAGTAATTAGTAACTTACTATGAACATCATATATTATATATATATATATTTTCCCTGAACTCTTATAAGACTTCGATAAAGATTCAATTAAAAATATCTACTGGATCAAATGATTAGTCGCTGACATGCTCTCTTAAACCTGAACTACTAAGGGCTAGCTGTAGACCAAGAACTGGCCAGAGTTGGTGGATAATTTAGGTTTTCAAATGTTTTCAGAATGCAATCATTTTTGGACAAGGGTTAAGAGCCCTTAAAACTGTTCTTAGCACACTGGATAGAATATGCACTGGTTGTATAAAAATGTGGTGCTATGTGATGTAAATATAATCATATATGTTACTAGTGTAAGGTAATTTCCACACGTAGCATACTAACTCCCCTACTCGCCACACTAGCTTAACTTCCCTTTACCCCTCTCTGACCACCACTTCCAATCCTGTTCTCTTACCTTACCCCTCACTCGTTCCCTTTCCTCCCATCAATCTCGCCTAATCAGAGACATTAGCTCTCTTAATCTTCCATTTTATGTGTTTTGTGTTACTCTCCATTGGGTGAGGACTTACAGGACAGAGACTTCCATGGCCAGTATTTGCACCAAGATCGGATATATATAGCCAGTTTCAGCCAGAGAACCATCTCTGTTTACTATCTTCCCCATAGACTACAACAGCGACCCCCTACTGGGCTAAGGTGGGCCGACTGCAAACAGGAGGGCCTGATAGAGAACAATGTGTGGTTTGCTGTGACTATTTAAATTACCCCCTTGTACTGTTTAAATACTGGTGTGTTTTCAATAAAACTCAGTCCTATTTTCATCTCAACATTGGTGCTGTCTGATGCTTGGGGTGGGCTGCTATAATAACTCACTGTGCTTTTCAGGACAGTACATGCGCTGAATACGCTAAGCTACGTTGTTCCCACACTGCTGATCATAGTTTGCAGAAGTTTCGCTATATGTTTGATTTCCTGCTCTAAATTCATGCTATGTTCCTACCAATTTGCGCTCAGCCTTGCTAAGGAAACTTAATTCATTTCCATTATTTCTTCCTTGTCTTATAACCCTAAATCTCTTCTTCGTCCTACGAAAACTACCCCTTCTACTTACCTTACTGCCTCTGATTTTGCCACACACTTCAATAATAAATTTGAAACAATCAGGTACTTCTGCCCTCTGACTTTGCAGCCTCCCATACACTCAACTCGTCTTCTACATTAAACCAATTCTCTCTTGTCACTGAAGATGAGGTTCATGCTGTTCTTCTTTCCTCTTGTCCAACTTCATATTCCCTCGATTCTATCCCTTCTCATTTTACCCAATCTCTCTCATCTACTCCTTTCCCTACATTAGCTCATATTTTCAACTTCTAACTCTCTACTGGAGATGTCATGTGACTAATTCTGTATGGCAAATCGGCTGCCCATCCAGTTAAGTAGAAGAGTTTTCACCAAAGAGGAACAGAAGGTGTTCCCGGAGCACAAATTCATCTTCGCATGTGTGCTTAGTATGGTGATAAAATTCTCTCTTGTAGAGTCATCTATGAGTGGTTTTCCACCTTTTTGAACCGCTCAAAGAAGCTTTAAGGAGAAGAAGATTTTCATGTGATGATGATGTAAAAGCAGTGGTGCATCAGTGGCTACCAAAAACATTTTTTGCTGATGGCCCTAAAAAGTACAATGTTGGGAAAATTGCATCGCAAAGGAAGGGGACTATGTAGAAAAGTGATGTAATTTGTTTTAAAATAGAGTTAAAAGAAAAGTGTGGAAACTTTCTGGACAATATTCGGTGGGTCCTAGTGCTAAACCCTGCATACTGAATTACTAATAAGCTAAAACTAAACAATGAATCTAAACACAGAACAGAGATAAAACATACCTAGCAACTGCTGACTGAGACAAACATAACAAATGGGTGGGGCACACCTTATATAGGAAACAGGAGCTGAAGCTAAGAGCAGGACTGGAATCAAAGAATCAGAAGTACAGGACAGAGGAAATCCAGGAATGCATTAAAGCGAGATAGGGGAACCGTAGCGAGACAGGGGAACCGTAGCAAGACAAAGGCTCCGCAGCCTGGATGGGGCCTGACAACAGCTTTTCCGGTTGACTCCACTACCAACTGCTTTAGCCACAGTTCCCCTAAGCAATTTACGATGTCTCTACTCCTGGTTGACCCGGGTTTTTCCAGTCTACATCAGGAAGATTAAAGTTTCCCCAAAAGATAACCTCACCTTTCATTGACATGTTAAGTCATTTCTTCAAGTATTAGATTGTGAACTCCTCTGCTTGTCCAGGGGTCTATACATCACACCAATGCGAACAGCTGCTTTGTTACAATGTTCTAAAGTTACTCAAATGGTTTCTAGGTTCTCCTTACTTTGTATAAAAGTTATCTTTAAGCTATTTTTTACATAAAAGGTAACCGCCTCCCTTTCTGCCATCTCTATCCTATGTAACATGTATCCTGGTATGGCAACCTCCCAGTCATTTTGCGCATTGTACCAGGTCTCTGCAACTGTGACTAAATCCACATTATCACTTGTCACTCATGCATTAAGTGGAGGGATCTTATTCCTTAAACTTTGGGCACTTGTACACCAAGCTATTTTCAAGATATGTGTCACAACATGTTGTGGTTTAGCTTTGTCTATATCTAAACTGATCCCATCATTGTGTTTGATGTTGCATCGTTGATTGGTGGAGTTTCTATCAAGGGGGGCTGAAGATAAAAAGGTTGGGGTAGGATTCCATATGTACTATTGCATAGGGGGCTGTTGTACAGTGATTCACATTCCAGCCCTGACTAATGATAGTTTTACTTCCATATATCCTAAGCATTTGAATAAAAATAATTCCTTAAATAATCACTGTGTTGCATTACCTAGAAATGTGGTTCAATGGCAAGGATTAGTTTCCATGGTGCCATCCTTGTTTGGAGAATGGTCACATTCTCAAAATGACACAGGTTATCCAGGAGACTCTCTCCTGGGTAACCTGTGCCATTGTGAGCATCCTTTTGCAATACTACATACTTCTTTGACAGCTCAGGACTACATACTTAAAATTCCACAGATCAGGACTTTGTGAAAAGAAGATGTAGAAATAAATTACATGATCATCTGTTACATTATTTTAATGAATCCTTTGAAGAACCAATAAGGGAAGAAACAGAATCAAGGTTGTGGACATCTTGAAGGAAAATGTGTAACAGGTTAAAGCTATATATTTATAAATATGTAGGTGTACAAAAAATGAGGACAAATAGCTGTGATTCTGCAATAAGCTAATATTATGAAATATTCTGACATGATGATGCAATGCATTATCAAGATAAAATGTGTACAACCTCAAATATTAGAAGACGACCTCGATTAAAAGCATTCTGAAAAAAACCTTGTCTTATAATCAAGCAAATACGGTATATACACACACACACACATATAGATATATATATATATATATACCGTATTGGCCCGAATATAGGCCGCACTTTTTTCCTCCACTTTAAGTCTTTAAAGTGGGGGTGCGGCCTATATTCGGGGTCTAGCGCCCGACGCCCGGACATGCAGTCCAGGGCGCCGGGCAGGCAGCGGGGTTAGGATACAGATCCCCCGCAGCGGTGCAGGGGACCTGTATCCTACTGTCCGATACGCTCAGGCAGCCTCCCCTGCCAGCACTTCCCACGGGCGGAGTGCCGGCACGGGAGGTTGTCTAAGCGCATCGCGTGGACGTTCACCGGCAGCGGCGATGCGCCGCTGCCGGTGAACGTCCGCACAATGCATTTTACATCCCCCCCCCCGACTTACCAGAGCAGACTCCCGGGTGTCTTGCAGAGCCGGCGGAAGACATCTACGCAATACGCGTATACAACTTCCGGTGCCGGCACTTCCGCTGAGTGCTGGCACCGGGAGTTGTATACACGATGTGCATAGATGTCCCCCTCAAGACACCCGGGAGTCTGCTCTGGTAAGTCGGAGGGGGGAGGACAGAGTGGCAGCATATCTCGGGGGGGGACAGAGTGGCAGCATATCTCGGGGGGGGGACCGAGTGGCAGCATATCTCGGGGGGGAGGGACAGAGTGGCAGCATATCTCGGGGGGAGAGGACAGAGTGGCAGCATATCTCGGGGGGGAGAGGACAGAGTGGCAGCATATCTCGGGGGGGGGGGGAGGACAGAGTGGCAGCATGTTTTTTGGTGCTTTTTTTAAGAAAAAACTTTTTCTTTAAAAAAGCACTAAACTTTTAGGGTGCGGCCTATATACGGGGGCGGCCTATATCCGAGCCAATACGGTATATATACACATACATATATATATTAAAATATATTAATATGAGGAATAGAATTCCACTCTGAATTGTACTTTTATGTTGATATCTACTATTTGCAGTGTGATAGCTTTTATGTGATTCTCCAGAGCCCTGTCACTAATTCTATTTATGCTCTGCTCGACAGCCAGACAAATATAGCTAAAATAATAGGGACGTGGCAATTTCCCCCATTATATCATTTACTGGTTCAGCTGCCCATGTTTTCAAAGTGTGTACACAATGACATTGTTCCAAAATAAATCAATTAAGAACCAAAATAAAGCAGGCCAAGCCCCTGAACTGTGAACTGAAATGGTTAGCGTTTAGATCAATAGAGTGGAACATATACGCATGGAACTGTGACAAGGCTGAGAGGTCTGGAGGTGGTCATGACCTATAATAATGCACTATTATTTGCTTTCCTTGGTGTCAACAGTTTATACCAAGGAAAATTGTCTGGAAGGAGATCAGACTCGCAGAGGAAACAAGACGCTAATAGCAGTCATGGAAATAACGAGACAGACCCAGGCAGCACAATGTCTTGGGACGACCCTCCAAGCTAAGGACCAAATTTTGCCCCTTCACCAAAACCACGCCCACCAAAAACACACCCACATCCTTATGCTAGATCATAATTAATAAGCACACTCTCTCATGCTGTTATACCTCTGCATCTGAGTTCTGTAAACGGGTATCCTGGAGCCAGAGCAGCGAGGTAACAGAAGATTCAAGATAGCGTGCTCCAATAGGAGGAAGCAGGAAGAAGTACCCCACACTGCAATCACACAAAGGGCGTTCTCAGACAGATTCACCCAGTTTTCTAGTGATGTAAAGGTTGCTCTGGTGATGTTTTAACAATCATATCAGTTATTTTCCAGGCCAAAGGTCACGGCCCTGCCACTATAAATAGCCACTCCTCCTCTCCTTCATTGGTTTGTTTTTTAGACGCTACGTCTGTGTTACCAGTGTTCCTGAATAACCTGTTTCCTTTATCCCTACATTTCATGGACCTCCTGCTTGCACCTCGATCCAAAGCTGTCAGTTTACGCAGCACTTCTAACAATACATATATTCAAGGGGTATGACAAGACTAAAATTGACAGACTAAGACAAACCGATACATTAGGTGGAGAGAGCCCTGCTAGCAAGCTTGAGGGAATGGGGTGAGGACAAACATAAGGAACAGAGAAAGGTAGTGTTGGTGTTATAGCAGTGACAGTGAAGTTTTAGCAGCTAAGATGGTCCAGCTTCTCTGAAGAAGTGGGTTTTGAGATGTTTCTTGAATGTTGGGAGGGAGGATGAAAGCTGAAGGTTTGGTGGAAGTAGGTTCCAGAGGTATGGGGCAGCACGAGTGCAGTCTTGTAGACTGAATGAGAGGGATGAAGAAGAGGTTTGAGTCAAGGATGACACCAAGGCATCGGGCCTGGTTTGTAGGAGAGATAGTCGTGTTGTTAATGGTGATACAGAATTCAGGTACTGGAGTTCAGTTTTAGAAAGATTAAGGTTCAGGTTGTGATATCCATTAAGACATAGCAGAGACATTAAGACATAGTTTCAGTTGTCAAGGGTAACATACAGTAATAGGGGCTATGCTGTCGAAAGATGAGGTAAAAGTATTCTTATAAAAAGAGGCTGCTGCACCTAGACAGGGAAGGGTTAATATAGCAGGTAATTTGTCCCTGAATAAATCCATGTGTAAACTCACGTGGACTTTTTGCAGGCCATTATGAAGACTAATGTAATACATAATCTTTGTATTTAAAGCTTTTGTATAGAATACAGGAGGACAACAATTGCATCAATGATGATTATATTGCTACATGCTTGTTAAATCAATATAAAGAATGTAGTTGATCATTAGTTGGAAGAGTTTTAAATCATGTTTTTTGTACAATACAAGATTTTCAGATGTAAGTCAATTAAAACAGCAGTGTACCAAGCATAAGAGATGTAAAATGCAATGGGTTAGTGATCAGATCAATAGAGAGTAGCAAGCTCAAAAACATGCGACAAAGATGAAAATCTGGAGGCGATCAAGAGTGGTTATGAAGCCTTGCTAACAATTTTTACTTGAGTGCATGGAAGTGTGATGTTATGCTGCCGTGTACTTTGCTTATTCTGCATAATCAGAATTATGTTTCAACGCTGTTATGCATGGCTCTATACAATATCTTTGGAATGCAACTAAAAGGGAATGCACTGCATTTTAAAAGGGCAATTATCGTATAAATATGCCAAGCTTTTTACCATGCAGATTATTCATCAGCCGTGTTTTAAGCAAAGCATAAAAATCCTTGTGAAAAGGCACACATACAACATGTAAACACACCATATTCATCTGGAAAGCTTCTAAATAAAGATTGAGATAAAAATATAATAAATTCAAAAAACAACTAAATAGTAATGGCTAAAATACTAATAATGCATCTGTATTAATAGATTAATATATCAATTAATTAATTGATAGATCTATGATGCTTTCTAGGAATAAAACTGTAAAATTTTGCAGTAAACTTATGTAATGCAGGTCATAGATTAACATCCTTTTTCCATATGAGAGCCAGGTCGGAATGGATCTGTCTTGGGTAGGAGGATCAAGCCAGCATCAGCACGGCAGGTATTAAACCTTTTCCCGTACCTATAGAATAAAGCATTGTCCGTAAAGGCTAAGGCCTCACACCATTATCATATATAATGAATCAATACTAAACATTACATATGCGTAGGAGTGTAGAACTGAAGGTCAAGATGCAGTCTTATTGGGAAAAGTTATCGATCGGTTTAAAATCAAGGTCATACTTGTATTTAAGCCATAGGGGATTACTGTATGCCTTACCATGGGTATTGTAAAGATCCCGAATCCACATTTTGTGCTCTGGAACATGTAAGTAAGTAAGGATTAAGTAAGGATGACCCAGGATTAAGTAAGGATGACCCAGAACCCTTTAGGAGGGGATTTCAAGAGCTCTTCTGCTTATTGGCATGGAAAATAAATAGTAAAAAACATGGGTATTGCTTACTAATGTCCATTAAATATGTATTACTAAGAATCAATTGATTTATTTAAGAAATGTTTTGAAATCCTCTGATAGCATGTGAAATTAAAAACATGTCCACAAACACAAGACGAGGTTGACATGGACATTAAAACATCCTATCACATCCTATCTAATCATCATTACTCTTTCCTATTATTTCTAAAACGGTTTCCATAGCAATTGAGCTTTTTCTTCTGCTAACTAGCTAGTTATACAGTACTGTAATTATTTTGAAGTAATTCCTGTGTAATAACATGCTGTTATATAGAGCTGTACATTTAACCTTCACCTTCTCTTCTATCTGACAAGATATCAGTAAATCCTATATTTAATATTGACGTACTGATGCAGTTGTGTTTAGGGAACAAAGATCTTTTGCGGCAATAACAATAGAAGGGTTTTATACAAATATGAATCTGGGTGATTATCCCAGCAAAACCAGAAAACAAAATGACCTTGAAGGATTGCCTGTACCGCAAATCAAAATGTCCACATATTGGTTAATATGCTTGAATGTAATATTTTTGGAATAATTGAGCAACCTTAGAATTGTTCTACTTTTTCAAGTAGATGCAGATCACGTATGCAAATTGCCTAGGTTGTGGCATTTTAGGTATCTGTTGGTCTTCGCCTGTCCATGTGTCCTGCTCTAATCTCTAGCTTTGATTTTTCCGAGGCTGCCACTATCCTACGGAATTCTCTGCCTTGGCTTATCAGACACCCCCTAGTCTCTAGTCTTCAAGGAAGAATAATTATTTTTCTCCTCCCATCTACCTTATCCTTCCTAATCTTACTCCTGTTGTCAGGGGTCTCCCACCATGCATTTTTACTCTTTAGCTAGTCTATGCCTAGAGATAGAATTTAACTATGCGTACTGCGAGATACAATTGCATAGCTGGGCCACCTTGAACATTTGAAGTTACGCTTCTTATGTAATATACCTCTATCTTCTATATTGTAGGCTTCTTTGTGCAGGCCCTCCTAACTAAATTTATATGTCCAGTTTGCTCAATACCTCCCAATTGTTTTTTGTTTTTTTTTTACAGGACAGTCCTGATCTTTGGGAACCTCTACTGTCTATTTTTGGGACACTGGGGAGATCCCAAGCTGTGACATTTGGCCAGCTCATGGCACATTTAAGGGAAGGCTGCAAGGTTGGTGCCCCTGCTATGCCTACCCACAAAGGTGTGAACATTTGAATACCTTAAATATAGGGAGGGTATACAAACACAGGATATCAAGGCACCATATCAATAAATAAATTAATATCTCATAGCATTTTAAACTAAACATTTTCTTAAAGGTTTATGTGAAAATATGACCATTTTATAGTACGATCTGACTATTTTAAAGCCCAAATATACACATTCATTTCTCCAGTTTTTTATAATAAGTATCACTGTTATATGTATAGATACAAATTCTGCTTTATTTCAGTTTCCCATTGTTACATTTTCTAGCTGTACTTTTATACTATAATTTGCTTTACAACACTTTATGCAAACATCTGCCTACATTATCAACAAGACATAAAAGCATTTAAAGCATATACAAATACACGCATCAAATCAAATGCCTTCTAAAACTAAGTTTATTTTACTTAATGTCAGTCCATTTTTTGTTTTTTTTTTTACTTAAAATGTACCAGTATATCTGATTTTACATTATAGATGATCAAACTTCAAATGTGTAAAGAAAGGAAAGAAGCTAATACTTGTTTGAATTAGACTTTAATTCTTCAGGGTACCTAAAGTAATGGTAAATACATCTGCAGATTCAGGACTAAGATGACTAGGCCTAGGAGTGTGACAGATCCTCCACCATAAAACCAAGGGCAGATCACATTATCGAGAACTCTCAGGGTTTGCTCGCAAGTCTCAGGGTTTTTGCCTCAGTCTCATGGGGAGAAGGAAGATTCTTAGGGTCACACAGTCTGAACGGTAACTCCTTTGCATTCTACACTGCTGTGACCAAACCTAAGACTACCAGTATATTACAGTGCTTTGGCTAGCAGTATGTTATGTTTGCTATATCGGCTTTAATGCAGGTACATCAATTACATGTATCTTTAAATAATAAGTTAATGTTTTTATTGTTATTAAGTAGGTTGTCATATGCTCAATAGAGCAAGTTATAAAGGAGATCTCTGATCTCCGAACCAGCCCTTTTACAATATGGAGAACTGCATCGATGCATCACAATCTCGGTAGTGTGTTGTTCCCTTTGCCACTCTTTCTTCTGAATTGCAACATTTCAATTGAACAGATGGGGCTGTAGATGTAGGTGCAGGGGACACTACCAGACACAAATACACTATTGGCGATACTTTCATAGAAATATTTGCTTGCTAAATGTAAATGTTCTGTAGGAATATTTGTCTAAAAGTATTTTTTAGCTTGTTTATATAATGCTGCTTGCCTTGCCTCAGCACTCGTACAAACTCTGTTTGCTTCATAGAAGAAAAATTGCTGTAATCTTACAGATCTGCAGTGTATGCGTATATGCGTGTTAATGGACAGGTGTTATTTAAAGCAACGTGTATGTGTGTGTTCATGGGCAGTCGTGTGTAAGGGCAGTGTATGTGTATCTGTGTGTTTATGGTCAGTTGTGTGTAAGGGCAGTGTATGTGTAGATGCATGTTAACGGACAGGTGTGTGTAAGGGCAGTGTATGTGTATCTGTGTGTTTATGGTCAGTTGTGTGTAAGGGCAGTGTATGTGTAGATGCATGTTAACGGACAGGTGTGTGTAAGGGCAGTGTAAATAAAACAACCTCTGTAAAAAAGAGAAATTGCTGGGGGGGCACAATTTTCCATTCTTGCCTCAGGTGCAAAAGGAGCTAGCTACGGCTCTGCGGTATACCTTTAAAAGCGGAATACACTCAATATAAAGTAGCGACTTTATCTGAAGTATTACTGCAGGTTGTTGGAAGTAGAATATTATGCACGGTAAGATACACTTCTATATAGAAGAGATGATTGCAGATGAAAACACTGGACACTCAAATTCAGGCCTGTGATTTATGGTAACACACTGATTCAGAATATCAAGAGTACTATTTAAGAGCTCTCAGCTGTTCTGTCATCAAGGGCTTGTTTTTTAAATAGTTTTGATACACAAGCTCAACAATTTCTTTCCTGTCTTTAAATGCATCTCGGCAAACAGTCTTTGCCCATGCTGACTTTAAAAAATGACAAATATAAAACAGATCTTTCATTTTACAATAACTGTGCAATGCTGGTTAAATGCATATTGGGGTCGATTTTACATGGACCCTAGTGCCTTTAACTACATACGTACAGGTATTCTTTATTATTGGAGTTGGAAAATCAGGTCTCACTGAACTCCTCCCCAGCTGCCAACTAAAACCAAGAAGCATTCATGTGTACACTTCTTACACTTGTTCAATAAAACTCCAACTGCAGTCAGCAGGAGCTGAGCAGCCTTTGAAATCAGGCAGTAGCAGCAGCCAATCTGTGTATGTTTTCTGAACAATGATGTTCCCTGGTTTCAATGGATACATTTTTTAACTCCAACCAGGGTCATCCTTAGGGGTGCAACAAGAGCGACTTCACATTGCACAACACCCCAGTGGATGCTCTGCCAGAGATGCTGGCCGAGGAGATCAACATATGTATCCTCACTAGCCTTCCCTCTCTGCAGGGGCAGGCAGCTGGACACCATTGTCCGCCACCCTGACATCCCTCTCCAGAGCCGAACTGGACTGCCTGCCACCGGGGAGATCATTAATCTCCCTTTAACCAGCCCAAAATAAAGGGAGCATGAGGTCTGTTCATTTCATTGCTCCCTTATGCGTGTCCGATATTGATGCTTAGTGCCAGCGTATGATGTCATGCTCGATGGAGCACTGAAATGTCTGTATGAACAATATGGGGAGGAGAGAGATAGATAATATAGACTACAGAGAAATATATTGGAAGAGATGATGAGAAAGTAAGGGGAGAGATAATGGGAGATATAATAAGAAAGAGGAGAGATGGGGAGAAAGTGTAGAGATAACGAGAAAGGAGAAATATAATGTATAATGATAGAGATAGAGGAGAGATAATAAGGAGGAGGAGAGATTAGGACAATAAAGAGAAAGAAGAGGGGTGAAGATTAAGAGGAGGAATAATGAAAAAAATAGAGAACCAGAGAAACTGGCGAAATGAGACAATAAGAAAGGATTGAAAAAATAAAAGATGAGGAGAAAAGAGGGATGATAGGGGAGAGATAAAGTAAAATAGAAGGATGAAAAGTAAAAGAAAGGGGAGAGAGATAAGAAAAAAAGAATCAGAAAGGGGTGATCAAAGAAAAGGGGGAGAGATGAAGGAGAAAGGGGCTAGGTAGGAAGAAAATGGAGGGATAAAGAGAAAGAGGAGATAGCTAAATAGATGGAAGATGAGAGAAAGAAGACGAGAGAGAAAAACAGAAGAACAGAGAGATATAAAAAGAAAGGAGTGAGATAAAAAGGAGAGCTAAAGAGAATAGGACATAATGAAGGGGGATCAAAGAGAAAAAGCAATAGGGAGAAAATGGAGAGATAAGGAGAAGAGATAAAGATAAAAAGGAGACATGAGATAGATAACCAGGAGAGATAATGGAAAAAGGGAGGGTCAAAGGGAAGGGCAGAGATAACGAGAAAGGGAAGTAATAAAGGTGGTTAATAAGAAAGGGGAGAGATGAACGGAAAATATCTGTAATGCTGTTTCCTTGTGTTGTTTATTTGATCTATACCTGAACTACATGATGGGAGGAAAAGAGAGGGTGGGCGCCTGAACATCTAAGGTTGGCACTGACTACAATAACTAAAGAATGCATGCTCCAATTTGCATGCAGTAATATGTATTGGAGGCCAAGCGAAAGCAACAAGCATTAGGAAACCAACATACAGGGACTTCACTGTTCCTTTAAAACCTATGTATGCATTTATTAAAAACTCATATGATCAGCCATCTTCAGTTTCTTAAGAAATACAACACAAGAAATACTTCTCACAATTTCAGTTGGCCAAAGCATAACACGTGTTGTTGGGGTTGTGTGGCTAGGCAGCTTTACCAACACTTTTTATTTAATTTTGTAATCTGTTGTGAGGTACTTGAGTAGGCATTTATAAGTATGTATTTCAGTTATACCATGTATAGAAACATGTCCTGCTCTTTTTATATGCATTATTGTGACTTTTAGGACTGTAGAGCACTCATACACTCATAGCCAAAACACATTTGAACCTCCTAGTACAAGCTGACATCATGTGAGGAAAGAATGAGAGAGAGGCATTTGGATCCGAAAGAAGGGATATACCTCCTAAACAAATATGGTAAAAAATATGTTGATGTGTTTAATGACATAACATGCAAAAAGTCCTATCCCAGATGGGTCACTGTAGAAGGACTTTGTCTGAACCTCCACCAATGTAAACAGAACCAGGCTAGAACCAAAAAATGTACCTAACATTTAAGGATAGAAGCCTACAAATTAAATATTTCCTGTAACAGAAAACACCTCAACATCTCTCTAAATAGCACAGAGCTCTGGGATTCGATTTTATATCATATGATTTTCCCAAATGTCTAAGAACCACATACTTGTGCACCTCACTATGGTGTTCTATAAATACAATACACAATGCACAGAACTGCAGGCAAGTAAACTAGGTTGGACCATTCATGACCAACGTATTGCTTATCAAATGTAGACATTAATATTGGTATTAATACAGCAACACGTACATCTTTAAATGAGCAGAATTTCTGCAACATTAAAAACATAGGGAATGAAAATGTTACAGTTCATATAACATCTACTTTTAACTGAAAAGCCATCTTTTTTGCCATTACTCAAATCTTCCAGACAAACAAGGAAAAAAATCACAAGGGTCTCCATAGACAATAGTTTTGTTTCTGCCTTGCAAGAAGACCAAGGAAATTGGGATTAAATGCATTCAAAGTTGCTTTTCAAATATGATTTACAATCCAAGAGCTGGCCACAGTGTATTTGAGATATTGAAATTTTGGATGCATTCAATGTTAAAAATACCAAAAGTATGTGAGTATAACACATTCGGACTGAGAACAGATGTGTGTACCTACAGAAAAAAAGAATACAAGGATTCAGTCAGAAAGCATAGTAATCTCTTCTCTCTTTTCAGCACTCAGCTGCAACAGAAATACATATTTTAACTCAATACTCATAATTGAGAACTTTCAAAGGTGGGTCAACCAGAAACTCTCCCTCTTCTGAAGGAGTAGCGTTGTGTAGAAGAGGGACTAGCAATATATAGGCACAGTTAGCCACATTTGAATGGGGTTATACGAGGCTACCACTTCTCAGCCTAGAGAAAGCAGAACTATAGGGAAGCAACACATTTGTAATAACGGTCCTTATGAAGACCACTGTCTTAAAGTAAAGCTTTTCTGAATTAGGTAATTTGTATTCATCCAGGGGCTTTCACATGGATATAGAAGTAATATATCAGTTGAGACTCTTAGGTGCCATCAAATCAAAGTAGTATATGAAGGAATCAATTCTAGACTGTGTGCACCTAAGGATCTGCCCACTCACCTTGAGATTAGAATAAAAACCTTACACTTGGGGAAGAACCCTGAGAGTTTTCATAGATACAGTGCCCTTCACTAATATTGGCACCCCTGGTAAATATGAGCAAAGAAGGCTGTGAAAAATTGAACCCTTTAATCTTTTCTTCCAAAAATACACAAAAATACTCTACTCTCATGGATATCAAACAATTGCAAAAAAAGCATAAAAAATAAAAAAAAGTTAAAAATGTGTGGCACAATAGGCACCCTTTTTGTCAATCGTTTTTGCTACCTCCCTTTGCCAAGATAATAGCTCTGAGTCTTCTCCTAGAATACATGATGGGGTTAGAAAATGCATGACAAAGGCATCTGAGGGCATTCCCCCATACAAAATATCTCCAGATCCTTCAAATTTTGAGGTCAACACTGGTGGACTCTCCTCTTAAATTCACCCCACAGGTTTTTTTATGGGGTTCAAGTCAGGGGACAGGGATGGCCATGATAGGACCTTGAATTTATGGTCAGTAAAACATTTTTGTGCTGATTTTGATATATATTTTGGATCAATATCCTGCAGAAACATTAAAGAGCCACCACCATATTTAAACGTGGACATGAGGTACTTTTCCAAATGACTCCCTCTGTACGTGCCACAAACCCACCTCTGGTGTATTTTGGCCAAAAAAAGCTCTATTTAGGTTTCATCTGACCATAGAACTTGATTTCATTTGAGGTTCCAGTAGTGTCTGGCAAACTGAAGACGGTTGAGTTTGTTTTTGGATGAGAGTAAAGGCTTTTTTTTTTGAAACCCTTCAAAACAACTTGCTGTGATGTGGGTGACATAGGATTGTAGTTTGGGAGACTTTCTGATTCCAAGACGCAACTAGCGTCACGAATTCTACATATCTGTAGTATTCAGTTAAAGAAAATATAGTTCTTTATAAGTATAGAGAGGATGAGTATTCCATCATAATCATTGACCAGCCACTTGTTTCACTGCCACCATTTGATGATTTGTAGATATAAAGTGAATCCCTAATTCGGACACATTGTTTGCTTGGCAGCAAGATATTCCATTTTATTTTCAAAGTGGAGCTTTTTAATGATAAATATAACAAAAAGATAAATATAAGAAATGAACAGTAATGGACTTGGTTTACAGTGAGAGACAATATTAATCAAAGCTAGCTAGCAATGAGTAAATCCAGTTTGAGAAAGGTTTCAATGCTTTGTTTAAAATGCATTTCAAAATGCACCCACCATTGTGTGCTTCTGTACATTCTATGTGATTTTTGATACAAAAGGGCATAGTATTATCTAAATTGAGTAAATCCTGAAGTTCCTTTTATTCGCACTTTATTATGTAATCTCCATTTAGAATGCTTTTATAACATTTTACATTGCATTTCCACATTGTATTAAACTTCATTTCACTTTGCTTGACTATATTATTGTCTGCTGAAAGAAACGTTCAACTAACAAGCTGATGGGGACGACCTTAATGGAAGGGATAGTGTTGGCTGTACGTGCAGCCCTTCCCTGCACACATAATCCAGAATCAAATTGAAAAAGTATTTCCTTATTCATATGTTGCTACTATATAATTGTCTGGGATAATGAAGAGGAGTCTGAAATGTAGGAAACCACCAATCCAGGAAGCACAAGACAGCGAGGTCAAACAATAATAGCCAGGGTCAGGTTCACAGAGATAAGCAAAGTCCAGTAAGAATAGCCAAGGTGAGGATCACAGAGATCAGCAAAGCCCAGTAAGAATAGCCAGGGTCAGGTTCACGGAGATCAGCAAAGCCCAGTAAGAATAGCCAGGGTCAGGTTCACGGAGATCAGCAAAGCCCAGTAAGAATAGCCAGGGTCAGGTTCATGGAGATCAGCAAAGTCCAGTAAGAATAGCCAGAGTCAGGAACAATTATCAATAGGAACACAACTGGTAGCAGTGAGGAGCTCAATACGGACCAATAACTGAGCACTGAGTAATACTCAGTGTTTGGTTTTAAACTTGCCGCTCGTGGAAGCCCCACCCCGTGTGTGACGTCATCTAATCGCGTTCCCCATCGTCTCCACTCGGGGACAAACAAAGTTGAGTGAGGGCGCACGCGCTTGCACAGGAGCAGCCATGAGGTAGGCAAAGGAGGAAGAAGCAGGAGGATCGGTGCTGGACCCGGCACCTGCGGTTTGCGGGTACTCAGGTGAGTGGCTCCGTTGGGGTTTCGGGCATGGACCCTGACGGTAATCCATCCTCATACAATCCATATAAAGGCAAAATCCATGTTTGTGAGTGCAAAAGAACACAAAAGGATAGCTGTATGGAGAAATCCCCATTAAACTGATTTATATGAATAATGTATTCTACCTATTTAATGGAAGCCAACATGCCCAATCCTCCTTCAACGTAAACTGGTCCGGTGGCTGGAAGGTTGCATTTTTAACTCCCCAATAGAAAATGTCATTTCTCCAATGCTTTTGTGATACATTTGCGTAATAGTATACTGAGTCTCTTACAAGCCATTTCTGGAACAGTAAAAACAAGGAGTGAGAAAAAGTTTAAAAAGCTAGTATTCTGCGTAAAAAGAAAATGAAAATAAGCTACTATCAGTTCTAAAGGGCTCACCGTCTAAACACAATGAGCCAATATAATGTTTTTTTTACAATTTTTTTTTAAAGAGAAACATATTGTTCATTCTTAACATTTATTTTTTACTAATGAGAAAATACAAAAGCTTGAATAAAGTAATACTGTTTCATAGAACCTTGACTTTTGGAGGACATTAGAACATTCTCAATTGGCCCACAGACCTATGACCCTACATGCAGAGGTGCATACAGTAAAACAAATGAAGTAGCTGTTCCGAGGCCTCCAGTGACATATCAAGCACACATCAGAAGGTGGAAAAGACAACCTTTGTATGCCTGACAATGAGGCGTTGTATTCTAACACCAAGATATATCATTCTTACTAGTTTCCTAAACCGTTTTCCTAGACCAAAGCACAGAACCTTGGCCCAGTCTGTTTTTTTTTTATTTTTTTTTAAAAAATATAAAAAATTTAGCATAGTGTAGTATTGTTTTCAAACTGCTGATTTAGTAAAATGTTTAACAAAATGTAAAATTTCCTTCTGCTTACAGAATTTTAATATTTTTATTATTATTTTATATAACATTATGAACATGCTTTCAAGTTTACAAAAATGCAGTCAAAATTACATAATTTTTTTTTTTTGTTATCTGTAATTTTACCACAACTTAACTATTGAAATTGTAAAATAACTCATCAGGAGTGCTGTTTTTTTGTTAATATTTTGACTTAGAAGGGCACAGGGCTAATTGGTGAGGGCTACATACAGCCAAGATTTGGCTCAGCTTTTGGAGCAAGCTAATTTTGGTGTCCTGCCAGAATTATAATCAAGTTATTTCATCTGCTTCAAAGATAAGAAACGCCTGTGAATAAATATTTTATAATAAGCACAAAAATAGGCCTTAGCACATAATCACACAGAAATCCTATGGTTATTTTAATGCTGACAGAGATTTTTTTTACACAGCAATAGGGAATTCTTTTTTAAATCACCTTTAGGAGTTGGAAGGAAACGTGTTTTGGTTCTGGGAGTAATTTTATTTGTTCTCTACTGAGGACAAGTTGTTTTCTCATGTAATGGAATGTACATACTTATGCATGTAAGTCAACAATTCACTTTCATTTTACATAGTGATTTAATTAGCGAGGCTGAAAACAGACTTAAACGTCTGTGAAATCAGATTGCTTTTCTATTTAACTTGGCGAAAACATTCCTAATTAAACTTGCGCAGAAGAAAAAAAAAATCACCACCCCACAACCTGGAAAATGTCCTTCTATACGTACATAATACTCATATTTATAGGCTAACATAAAATATACTTTCTAAATGAGATATATTGTTTGATTAAGTGAAATATTCATTTTATGGCACCATCATACTCTGCAGCGCTGTAAAGTCTACTAATGTATGTCAAATATTTCATTTGGTAGTAGAGTTGGCAACTTTACCAACCTTGCTGTTAACATTTAATAGCATTTTACATTTGTTTAACATACTTGGCATTATCTAAGCTTGAAACAATATGTATTTTAAACATATGTGTATAAAATAATCAGATCCCACCAGGGCCAAAGTAGAACTAAAAAGAGGCTGCGGTACTTGAATAAATGTCTCTGGCCAGCCAAGACCATCACAAGTCTACGTAAACATCATATAGTAAGACACCAAAGCAGAAGCCTGTTGCTAAATTTTCTATATCCCCAATGGCAGTGGCGCTTTTCTCCCTAACCTTTACTTAAAATTATCCAACGATAGTCAAATTCTTGCATCCTCCACTGCCCGTGGTGAGGAAAGGGTCCTTAACCTTATAATACGTTATGTAAAAAACAGCGGTGGATACAGCATAGAAACTATTGGTGATTAGAAATGTTAGGCATATTAAAACCAATGTTGATTTTATGTAATATAATTATATCCGTTATACTCGAGCCTAATTTATAACAAATTGGTAACAAGTAGTTGATGATTTGTGTGCATTTTTCACAAGTGGTCTCTTAAGACCTTGGTTATTCGCACCTCTCATAACAAGTTGATACAAGAATTATCTGACTATATCATAACACTTGCGCTTTCATTGAATTTTTATAACTTTTTACAATATCGCAGTTTTAAGCTTAAAACTGCGATATTGTAAAAACTTTAGAAAAATTCAGTGAGTTAGCAAGTGTTATGATATAGTCAGATAATTCCATCCACAAAGAAATCTTTTGCCAACTGCACTTAGCACTGACAATATACTATACGCTTTATCAAGAAACACTGTGTGTCAGCTGCTTCTCGTTGAAGTTTTTGATGTATGTAGGTAACGAACGGGAGATAGATGTGCATGTATTTATAGAATCTTGATAAATTATTTAGTAACATTTTGCATCAAACCCAGTTACTTCCATAAGCTAAAAAGATGAATGTATTCTGCCAGTTTGCTTTTAGATGTTCACCACAGAATGGCTTTGATTTAGTTCACTGCGGTGAGGAATTGGTTACTTTGTTAACAATCTGTGATGGCTTCAGACAATAGTGTTAATGTCATAAAGCATATGAAATTCGATGGAAGGATTAAGCATCGTGCAGTGGATGTGTACTCATGGAGACGTGTTTGTGTGTTTTGCTATTCCACACACAACCAGTGTAGTTAGGGTGTCTAGCGTAACAAGACTTTTCTGTGTTCACTTTATGTATTTTATGCATTCCTTTTCTTCTTATAAGTAGTAATTGGGGCATTGTTGTATTTCAAATGTGTTTTGGCCTGGTTTATTACTAAGCCACTTTCATGCACAGTGAGGTTTGAAGATGCTGATGCTAGGTAGGACCACTAGGAGCAGGTTGAAACAAAGTCAAAGGACAAGCCGGAGTTAGGCTACCAGAAATCAGGATAAACAAACAAGCCAAAGTCAAACACTGGAGACTGTAATCATAACACGCACTCAAGAACAGGCACTATGGATCATAGGTACAGCCATCAGAGGGCAAGGTCAGATGTCCTCTGAGGGTTTATATAGGGCAGGGAGTGAATCGGCACCAATTCCAGGTTTTGGGACCAAAATATTCAAAAGTTTGATGTCCCTTTTTCTTTAGAATATTACGGCAGCCATCTTGTGTGTGGCACGACCGTAGTCTAGAAGTGTAGGAGCCAGGATTCAGATGACTCCCCACCAGGGGGCACATAGAGTCAGATGGAGGTCTTCCTTACATGCACTCTGACCTTCGCTATTATATGGGAACTTACAACTTGACAAGTCAGGCCCTAGGACTCGCTCAATCCGGACATTCTACTACTTTCCAACTCATCCACCTCAAGTTCCAAGCTATAGCATGCAGTGACATCAGTTTTGATGAATTTTTGGAGTTGTTTAATGAATATGTGGTCCTTTTAAAATATTGGTTATTGTGGTAAACATTCCTGCACCATTCAAGAATGTATATTTTTACATTTAATTACAGTGGTTTATTTTGACATTTAAATGAGTTTAAAATTAGAAATTGTACCCGCCATTTATATTTTCACAAATAGCTACAGAAAATACTGCATACTGTAGTTCTGTTTAAATTTGACTTTTACCGCTTGTCGATGAACCATAATTTATTATGGTAGTTTCAGAGCAAGGCATTTTAACTTTGAAAATGAAAAGCACCATTATTTAAAGGTTGCGCATATTACTTTTAATCTGGGAGATAATTAGTGCGTTGATGTTAAAATAATTTTCAGCTACATGGCATTTTGAACAACACAGGGGAATGCCTTGGGTCTGTTGCTTTGTAATGGCTTTCAGTGAAATTATTTAGAAAACGTATTATTTTCCAGATAATTATATATCTAAAAACACATGGAGTGTGTACATAAAAATGTATTCTCTATGGACATTTTAACCTAAAATGCATGATTTGTTGTATAACAGTAATTATGAAAAATGTTACATGTTAAATGAATGAATGTGAATTTAGGTCATGTACAAACAATTAATGATGCTAGGCCTTGTATACTAATAAGGTATTTAGTATTATAGTGTATTTAGAGATATCGGGGAACTTCCTAGGGCAGGCTACCCAAAGCTCTCCTTCTGTGGAAGTGGCTTCACTTGGGGGCAGGGCAAGGTGTGCGAGGAGTAGGCAGAAAATGGCCAGGGAGAACATATGGCCAAATGACACTTCCCTGCCTTGAGAAGGAAGCCAGAAAAATCAGATTAGTTCCTAAAAGAACTCTCAGCAAAATGCAATGGTTATCGCGTGGCTGATATTATAGCACTTTGCTGATGATACCCCAGATTTACACCAGCAGTCAAAAGCTACAGTTGAACGTCTCTTCTGTTTTTTTTGGTACCCAATATTTTTTACCACGCAATGAAAAGTAGTATGTTTGTGTCATGCAGAGCCTGTGTTGGGCTACCGCAGGGGTTTGGCATTGGGAGGGTTAACCCAGCCAACCACTTGCCCTCTTAGGCCACTCAGACTGACAGACACCTTTAACATACCAGAGCCCTGCCATAAATTCATTTAGGTTCAGCCTCAGTGACCATTAGTGGTGCCTCCCCTATGATATGGAATTGAGGGTGATGGCTGTGTCATCTTGAGGACACAATGAGATCTATAAATCTTAACAGATGTATGTTAAGAGTATATGTGTGTGATACTAAGGGCTAGGCCTGGGATGTCTCCCCATGACACTGGAGGGGCAGAACTTCTCACCAGGGGATAAAATTTACTGTTTTATGGAAAATCAGTGAACCTCTCCAAGAACCTCTCTGAGAACCTCTCTTATAGCCTCACCTGAAACTTTCTATGGATCTGGAACCTCACTGAAAATCCTCAAATTCAACAGGGACATTGAAGTGCCCGGAGGTGACCTATATGGGTTTTGTACATTTCTGTTCTCTTATGTGTATTAGAATTCTCAAGAGGGTGATGTCTGATTTTGGAAATTCAACATCAAGGTCATTCATTTTTCTTAATTTCATTCTCCCATTCCTCTCCCTGTGCGCAGTAAAGTCTGCTTAGCAAAAATACAGAATAAATGTAATGTTAACCATAATATGTGGCATCTCTTCAACATTTATAGAAGTTTCTGAATGAGTTTCTTAAAAAATACAAAACTCACTTAATCCATAATTCTATTGAAGCTACTAAACTCTCCAGCGTTGCTGTGTGATTAGAAAGATGTAGATCTGCTAGGATGTTCTACAAATCTAGAAGGCATATTATATGTTCTGGTAATCATAATAGTTTTTTTGTTAAATGTCATTATCTATCATTTCATCCTGTCTTAGCATGACAGAGGACTGACTGCACTTATACCGTCACCACATTGTATCAGAATCATCTTCTATCCCCCAAATCTTAGTTAAATCGCATATCAAATTACATATCCTATATTTTGTTGATTAGTGGCGATAAAGAGAGACAGGGGACAGTTCCATAAGGTCTGGTCTCATATGATATACATGTCCTATCACATGTGAAGGATTCTATTCTCTTTCACAGATATTAGGCTTCTACGCTGGACTTCAGGATATATTATTGTGCGTTTGGATAATGGAGCAGTGACCACCTGCTGGATTACATCTGCCCAACTTGCTTATATGGCACGTGCCAGTATTATTTGGATCACCTATTTATTTTATTTAGTTTGATTTATCACTCAATTTATTCCCTCTCTTTCCCATCACAGAGCATCATCCATGGAAAATCGAATAGTTTTTGTGTTTTTTAGCTTGTTTACTCAAGATTTACTCAATATAGGCTTAATATAGATATTAAACAATTTTTGTATTTCGTCATTATTGCTTGCCCATTCTTATTTCTTTTTTTCAAACTATTATTTTTCTGTTTTGAGAAACATAATTAATAAAACATATTTTTATATTTTATCACCTTATAAATTGTGTTCTCCATTAACCAAAGGATCAGTTTTGAATTATAGGAAACACTTTTTCCAGGCTGCATTAGGCTAAGCAGCAAAAGATAAATAAATGGGTCAGAATGACATTTTTACCTGAAAAGGAATCAGATTTACATTACCACAGCCATCAAGTTATTCTTAATATCACATTCTGAAGGAGTACTAAAATTTTTCCAGCTAATACAAGTTGTGCATTTACAATTCTTACAATATACATACATGCATTTATGTGTTTTGACACTCGCACGTGTAGCTATGTATTAAGGGTCACAAACTGCATTGGAAATGATTTATATGTACAAGTCATACAGTATACTTTTAGAATTCTGACGGCAAATAACACGATACAGTTCTGCCATGTCGCAGCCACTGTCCATGGTACTTAAACAAATGGCAGGCAAGAAATACAGTCCTGATAATCATGTCTCTGTACCCAGACTCAGTACTGGAAGTTCTTATATTTTGGCGAAATTGTTTTCAATTCCACTAGAAATACAATAAAAAAGTGCCACTTTTCAGTTACTACTTTGTCATAATGAGACCAGAAAAGAATGGTCTATATACGTGTTAAAACACAAAAAAATGATTGGGCCATTTTTGAGGCATTTGAACAAGATTTGCACTATCATCAGTATTTTGAGCTTTTAAACAATATACTTCCCCGTAAGTGCCTGACCTTTCTTCTTCTAGGCCACTAATAACTTTGTATAGTTTGGGGAAAAAAAAAATATTTTAGAAATATTTAGTAATTGCTTTAAATGTGCTAGAGCAATTAGGGCAGTTTTCTTTCTGCTATTTCCCAATGGTTATTTTAAATTCCTTTTTATTAAGATATCTCAAAATAAATATTTAAGCTAGATGTCTATCCAACATAAAACAAAAATACACGCTTGAACATTTGTATGCATTAATATAACACTTAAACACTTTTAAAAAAAAGTAAAAAAAAAACAAAAACAAGATTACAATGATGACTATGTCAGAGTTTATTTTCCCTAGGTTGTCTTTTGGGCACCCAAATGTCAGTGGTGGGCCTTCTGAGCTTCTTCATTTGCCTAATATGTTAGCGGTACAGCAAGAATGAATGTAACATGTATGAATGTAAAATGGCTACTATATTACAGTGAATGGGTGGCTTAGATGAAGATGTGTTGTGGTGAATCTTAAATTCATCATAAATAATGGCAATTTTAGTTAAACGTTGGTTTAGACTGCCTTTGTAAGTGTGGGGTGAGTTGATGTGGGGTGAAGAGAAAGGCAATGGATTTCAGGACAGGAAATTGCTAATTCCTCTATTACATTTCTTATAGAGCTCCAGCAGATTCCATAGATGATCTCTATATCGCAATAGGGGAGAGTGAAATTGATTAACAGAAAATATTCTTGCAAGTTAATTTTGAGGTTGTGGTGGATTGAGACAAAAGGAGAAGGACTGTTTGGGTCAGGCTGGTTTGATTGTAGTGAGAGCCATGTGGCATGGACCAACAGATGGTTTCTTCAGGATGTAGATTGAATTTATTAGAACGTTGTTTTTAAGGAGCCTTTATACTAGAATAAGTAAGGGGGAACTGAATGAGGCAGGGTATAGGTAGAACACAGCTAAATGCCAAGCAAAAATCATAGTATTTCACCATGAAATGAAGTTTTTCAACCCTTATAAACCTGGGAGAGAGGGAGATATTGTGGGAATTAATGCAGATTTCCAGATGATATGTATAGAAACCCAGAAGGATATATGATAACCAGATATGGTTAAACTAAAACAATTACACTGATTAAGAAGCAAAAGGCACATGTTACCTATGATAAATGAATTTCATTGTTCTAAAAGTAGAATAACAGTGGTCCCTTTTTTCCAATGCACCAGCAAAAATTCCTCTGAGATACTTATTATATTACTATATTATATTTACTTAGACAAAGAACAGAATACCTTAACAGGATTATTCTGTTCAGATAGTCATAATGACTCTTTTTTTGCAAGAGGAAGAGTAGTCGGGAGGCGTTCAATGATACTTAAGTTTTAGCTTTTTATCCACTGAAAGACAAACATAACCGAAATGGGAAAAAAAAACAATGCTTCTTTTATATACTCACAACAAAGCACTAAAACCTGTTCAATTCATGTATCAACAGCCGAGGGGAAGCGAAATTGACAAACAAAAAAAAGACATATGAATGGCTAACGGTTTAAAAGCATAACTGATTAAAAAAGGCAAATAACACTGAAAATCTCTGTGTAGTTATACAATACACAGTGTATTTCCCTAAAAAATGTTATGAAAATATGAAAAAAGTACATTTTGCTAATATAATTAACAAAAAGACGTTCCATTGAATAACCTTAAGGGTTTCATCGTGTTTGTCTCATCTAGTCTGCCTCTGCCCATTTTTCTACAGATGCAAGACTTCAAATCTCACTTGTTCCTTGGCCTCATCTTATGTTTGGTATAGCCTAATATTCCTATTCTATGTATGCTTAAATTCTCTCACTTTATAAAACATTTCCAGTTCAGCTGGAAGGCCATTCCACTTATTCATCGTCTCTCAAGGCTGTCACTATCATACACGCAAACCAACATTAAACAAACAACACTAGACTGCATTTATTCCTCCCTCACATTGCACGGAGCCTGAGAATTGAGCACTAAGATATGATGTCATAACCCACCATACAGCCAATGAATGTTGTGTGTAGCCAAAGGAGTAACATGGGGTGCACATCTATGTTAAAGGAAGTACAGATCACACAATCCTCTCTCATCTTACATGGGTCAGTTGAATCTCTAAGCTCTCCAAAAGGCCTTGCCACCTGCTGCATTTATTACAATGACACTTACCATGCCCCGGCTTTAACATGCCCCTGTCTAGAGCCAATCCAACATCACCCTCTTCGTAAAGTGATACTAAAAGAATGTATGTAAATACAGCTATGAAACCATGTTTCTGTAATATCCCCTCTTCCTCCAAAAGGGAGAAATTAGGATGCTTAATTTTTTTAATGTTATCCTGTTTTACTATCCCTTCCTATCACTTGTTCCTGTCTGTATGTGTTTGCATATGGAATAAAAAGTCCACTGGTGCACAGGGCCGGCCTTAGGGGTGTGCGACCGCACAGGGTGTTAAATAAAGTTTAAAAAAAAAAAAACTATGCTTTAATCTAAGTCCCGGGCAGGGGCGCCGTGCGGTAGCTCGTGAAGTTCTCAGCAACCGCTCGACGCCCCCCACTCCCCGTGACTCCGTCGCAGTGCCGGCATCTCATGTAGTCCGGCTCTCAACATGAAATGCCGGCACGGCGCCAGAGCGAGAAGACGGATGCCTCCCGCTCTCACCGCAGGACAAGGTAAGTGAGGGGGGGTAGTTTGAAGGGGCAGAGGGGGGGTGTAGTTTGAAGGGGCAGGTGTAGTTTGAAGGGGCAGGGGGGTGTAGTTTGAAGGGGTAGAGGGGGTTGTAGTTTGAAGGGGCAGAGGGGGGATGTAGTTTGAAGGGGCAGAGGGGAGGGGTAGTTTGAAGGGGAAGAGGGGAGGGGTAGTTTGAAGGGGCAGAGGGGAGGGGTAGTTTGAAGGGGCAGAGGGGAGGGGTAGTTTGAAGGGGCAGAGGGGAGGGGTAGTTTGAAGGGGCAGAGGGGAGGGGTAGTTTGAAGGGGCAGAGGGGGGGTAGTGAAGGGGGGTAGTGAAGGGGGGGCGCCAGAGTAGTCCGCACAGAGCGCCACAACGCCTAAGGCCAGCTCTGCTGGTGCACACAATATTTTGAGGTCTCATTGGTTATCCTCTATTTTATTACCAATGACTCTTGACATATACAAGTTAGCATCCTCTAGGTTTACAAGCAGGGCCCCTCTTTACCTAATGTATTAGTTTGTCATAGTCCGTCTATTCTAATCTCATCATACCCCTTGAATATATGTATTGTAAGAAGTGCAGTGTAAAATATTCAAGCTATATAAATAAAATATGCTAATAATAATAATACGTCTTGCAATCCCTAGCGCTCCGTTAGAATTGCCTGCTTAACTTGAATGGTAATTTTATTACCATTAATACAATATTCTGCTTTTTCATTTTTGTATTCCACTCATTAATAACGCAGTTACCATTGCCCTGTCAATTCTTACAACTAAATCATCTGCAGTTTGGCATTATGTTCAAGAACTTTGCATCTTCATAAAATATCCAAAAGGCCATATCTTCCTTTTTAAAATACATTGAAATAACTATTTTACACTCACGTTATGTATGTTTTTTCATTTATTTTCCATACTTGCTTTAAAAATAGAGAAGAACAATTAGGGTGCTCAAAGGCCTTGGGCCAAATACCTTAGCGTGTCGTAGTAATAAAAAAGAACACAAAGTATTTTAAGATACACACTGAATAGGCACTGCCCAACATTCAGCTTCTCTTTGATGAAACAGTGTCAAAGGCTTTTATTGACAATTACATTAACCCCTTCACGATGCAATGCATTGGTGACAAAGCTGCTGTTAAATACCTGCATCGCCGGGATCGTCGCGTTTTTGCTGCGATCAGCGGCCTTGGAGCATCTACGGAAGCCTCACATCTACAGAAGCTGCCGCCAAACCGATCATCAAAGATGGCAGCTGCGGCCTGCAAAACAGATCTTAGGAAGCGATCAGCAATCGCTTCCTAAGCATAATCGGCAATGGATATCGAGGCATGTCAGTAAGAAAACCCCCTACCCCGATCGCCTTGTGATTGCTCTGATTGTTATTAATTGTGTTAAAAATATTGCTCATTAAAAGGAAACTATTTATTAGCATATTTAGTTCGCTAGTTGTAGACTTTAGTAGGTACTTCTTCTAACTATATTATTATGACCCAGTCCTCAAAAAGGGTGTAATTCACAACATAGAATAAATATATTTAAATTTTATTATTGGCTTTGTTGGCACTGCAGGGATTTACATTTTTTTTAGTACTTCAAAGACTATAAGAAAAAAAAATTGAAATTATCCAGAACGGTGCGTAGACATGCTGATAAATGGCTTATGGTGCGGTATACACTCAGCACATGGATCACTGTCCTTTAACAAACCGCAGAGCTGTGGAGTATACCCTACAGACGACATGTAATTAAGGGCATAGGGCGCTAAAAGCAGCTGCCATGCAGTGCCCTGTATATGATATACGTATTAGGAAAATTGACTCATGATGATATAACATCTTATATAGACGTTGGTTAAAGTGAACATACCCAATGATACGCATAGGACAACGTGGCTTAGACAAAGTGCACCTTTATTCATTTTTTCAATGGAAGTGGAAGTAGAAAAAAAACATTACAGAAGAAGACCTTCAGAAAGTCTGAAGATGATTTTTGTCCTAAAAAAAGAATATTTACGATTTTACCTGTGACTGCAAGAAGTAGATGGATTAAGTCTTCATATTCTTGCGGGGTTGAGCTTGGTCCCTTTAAATTTTTACGGTGTCCCCCTCCCTTAAAAATGCATGGGGGTTCTGCAGAATGCCCCCATATGCATTTGCCCCACTCCACAGCTATTTTCCATGCATATCAGCCGACATTTGCTGTATGCATAGCAAGAACCTTTCTTTTTTTTTAAACTGTGCTGCTAAAAGCCTTGTGAAATAGTTCGGATGAGCCTTATCCGGCTCTAAAATTGAAAATTTGCAGCTAGAAGTTCTCTGCAAAAAAAGCGCTTTTGTCAGGTTTCCTTCCCTTTATCTAGAAATGATAGGGGTATTCATCACATTTATATACAGTCTTGCCTCCAAAATTTAAAGGAATGGATATACGTCACCCTCAAAAGCTCAGGATGTCTGTAAAATTTGCTGGAGAAGATAGTGAGGACAATAAATCAAAGGAGTTTCCAGACCAGACACCCTCTCAAATGGCATTAAAGTGCATTTAAAAAGCACTTACATTTTATGGACTAATTTCAGACGACATTGTATGTGTTCAAAGGCATTTTAATCCTTCCTGTTGGAGAAATTTAGTTGTGACTTGCAAAGCATGCGCGCTAACAGACCATTTCCAAATAAATTCTACGCGAGAACACTGGTTACGATTTATTCTGGCGGTTCACATATGCCCCGTAACTTCTGGTAAGACCTTGAATTTGAAAAATACAATATGTAGGTTTATTCGTATTACTATTCATTTAATTTAGTATCTGTTAACTGCACATCAATAATACAGAAGCATAAATGGTTAATTTGCGTCTTGGATGCCAGAGACAACGTGAAAGCTTTTATTGACCTTAAATACAATATCAGTACTTAAGAAATATCAATAGCTTCCTAAATAAACCATTACACCTGTGTACTCGCCGTACTGACATTCTTTCAAACATCGTGTCTGGAGATTTAAAAAAGATTTAAAAGTTTAGAGATTACAATAAGCTACATCCCATATATATGTATTAGAAACAGTACTGGGCGGAAAATGAGTTACTGCATGAATTCAATGATTTTGCCCCCTTCTGTGGTAGGCCCATCAAGAATGCCGATTATATAAACTTTGTGGCCAGAAGTACTACCTTCCACAGTCTTTTTGAATATGGGTGACACTTTTCATCAATCTCTGATTACAAAACCATCTTGTATACATTATTATTATTGGGAGCAGTAATCTTGACCTCCCATTCTCACAATTTGTCATGATTTTACCCCAGATATTACACCATTTGTATTCAATGTAGAAGTTTGTGATGGAAGAGGCCATCAAAAGTGATGTATTCAGATAGCTTGACATGGTCAAGGACAAAACCCCCCAACACACATTTGAGGAAACATTTCCAATGGGATAAGTGTCTTCTCCTGAACAGTCCTCTATGATTTGCTCTCCAGAAATTTGGTTTCACAACAAAACATTTGAAAGCGTTTCAGGTGAACATTTATACATTGGCACTACCTGATAATCAAAACTACGTCCTAATCCTGTTCTTTAAGTAAAAAAGGTAAGACAATGATACATGCTTCTGTGATTAATAAAGCAGTCCATTATTTTTTTTTCCTTTATGTATTTAATCATTTTAATTAACTTAACTACTTACTTGTCATGACAATTAATCATTAGAAAATAAATCTATCAAATTTATCATTGTGGGTAGGATATAGTAAAATTGGATTTGGGTAATCTCTACATATTAAGTCATGCGTATGTAAGGTAGGATTACCTTGTTTGAACTCTTGTGTTACAAAGTTGTGAAATGTAGCAGTAAGTATTTTGCTGGAAAATAAAATATTGTACTAATTTATTAAAAAAAGGAAAAAATTCCAATAAAATTACTTTGTGTAAACAAGAAAAAAATGTCAGCTCAAACCCAAAGATTTATTTATGAAAAAAATGGTACTTAAGGTGTCTTCTCCGGGCCTTTTCCTACTTTCTCCCTCTAGTGGCCACCCTGTGTAAAGCGCCAGGGGCATTGGGGGAGCAAATTACAGAGATGTTTCGGAGGAACACAGATTTTGCATGCCACCAATGCATGGTTAGCCTCCCGTTTTATAAATTTTTTAACATGCCCTCTTACGGTGGCATCCTAGGTGTAAGATCCCTTTAATGATTTTTAGCACACGATCCTGTTTAGGGAAGTTTAAATATTATACCAACTAAATCTAAGCATCAGCATGCAACTGGATACACATGCTAAGATTAGCATGGAGGTGCATGACAAGCAACCATAAATGACACATATGACAGGAAGGTGACATTTAGATAATACTGTGCTTCTAAAAATGAGATGGATTAAAAATAAATTAAAATCAGAATGGAGCTGAACTCATACATATTTATAATTGTTAAGGAATCAGAGGTGGGACTAATGTCCCGACACACAGTACACAGAGAGGATTTCTAATATATGAATCTGCTGTTTTTGATCCTAGTTTCTATATAGACAGATATTAACAATATCTGTAAAACCATCACAGAAGCAATGTCGTAATACAAGCCGCGGTCAGGGGTTATAGAAATATACAAGAGTCCATATAAATGTAGCCAAGTTCAAGGGTAATAGATAATCACGTAGTCCAATTAACAAGCCGAGGTCAAAACAGCCAGGAAATTTACGTAGTCCAGTAAACAAGCCGAGGTCAAAATAGCCAGAAAAACCACAAACAATATAGGTGCAAGGAATGACAAAATTCAGGCAATCAGGATACAGGGATGGGGCACCGCTTAGTTAACAAGCCAGCACTGACTGAACAGTACTGGGGGTTTATATAGCCCTGCCACGTCTTGACTCCTCCCCTCTCATTATCCAACCTTAGAGTGGATCAGTCTATTATCCCTATGCCCCGCCCTCTGCCTACCTCTTGCATTGGAGTTAGAAAACTGGGTAGTTGGACAAGCCCCCCCCGCCATCAACATCATGGTCGCGTCCATCTTCCGCGAGGTGCATTTTACTTGACGCTGGGGATGCAGTCCACTCAGCAACCGCGTGTTCCCCGTACGGCGGTTTGGGTGTCCGGACGCGGATGCGGCTCGTGGTGGGACCCTACACGGTCGCCGAGGTAGGTCAGGTGCCTGACACCGTGTCTTTATGGACCTTGCTTTGTGCTTTGTGCACTGGGGCACAGTCATGCAGGAATAAGAAAGGGTCTTCCCCAAACTGTTCCCACAATGTTGGATGCATGGCATTGTCCAAAATGTCTTGGTATGCTGAAACATTAAGATTTCCCTTCACTGGAAAATGGATCAGAATCCCCCCAAAAGCCTATTGACTCTTCACCAGTACCTCCAAATACATTATTTCTATGGCCAAAAATCTCATGTTAGGCAGCAAGCACCCATGGGTAGAAGGAACATCACAGCCATCATTATCAACCTGTAGTTAACTAGCAGTGATAATGTTTATTTGGTTGTGAATTAAAGTGATGAAAATAAAGAAATATGAAAAATAAATATACTCAGTAGAAATATTGCTTACTTTTTTTTTTTATTCTTTTTAAGCATTATTGCCTAATAGGTTCATGAGAAAACTGGAAATTGACTGTTTTTCTTTAAATTTTATTGGATTAATGTTATTACCCAGGGTGCAATAGTTAAAGGAGAAAATTAAATATTGATTTCAAAAGAAAGTTAGACAGATCCCACAAAGGTATTTTTAAAATAACGACAAAAGAAAAAAGATTCATAGAGTGTTAGATCTGTGGATGGGTAAATTGATTAGAAATAGCAGTATAAAAAAAGCTTCATTCTTGCACACAAATGTCACCCAATTACATTTCCTTAATTCTAATGAAAATTCTCAGGGAAAATTGAATAATGATTTAATCTAAAAAAAGAGACCACATACGCACTACTATGAAATACATGCTGGGGGATTCCAGGCCATGTACTAGCAAGACGATGGGGCACAGCAGGTACAACAAGACCATGCCCCTGGGGTACCCACCACTAATACTCCAGGGGGGGGCGTGACATATGATTGTCTTTAAGCATTGATTAAAACAGTTTCAATGGCTTATGTCAATGTACTCGGTATGTTTAACACAATGTGACACTTTACTTTTTCAATTTTAATTTTAAAAAACCTCTAATCTCATTATAAATGTAAAATTATTCCACCCTGCATCAACATCATGTTCTACAAGACATCAAGGTTTAAAACTTGGCATAGCCTTCTAAATACTGGTGCAGAGGGATTGTAGCTTTAAAAAAATTGCCCTGCTTAAATTTCAGCTGAGTTAACACTGTGGCACTGGATTCTGTCCAAATGGCCAAACCTTAAATCACTAAATTAGGGTATAAATTACTTTTTCATTACACTTGGCATCCGGCTCAGGCAAAGGGGAATTCTATTTAATACTTCACGATGCTTAGCTCATCACTGAGTCTAATTGTTGTATATTATTTGTATGTGCAAGTTCTTTGAATTACATAAAACACATCTAGAGCTGATACAGTCTATTCAAAAACTCTTCTAATGCCAAGATCGTGTTTGGAACAGTATCCATATTTTTTTTTAGCATGGATGTATGAGTTAGAATTGCAGGACTAAGAGAAGAATAACATTAATCACCGTTCTATAATTAAAACAAATGTTTGAGGTATACACAAAACATTACATGATGTAAATGACAAAAGAATAATTAAATTCCCTTCATATTTATGTAATTATATGATGTTTCTGTTTTCTAGGTATAGCTCGAAGTTTAAAATATCATTCTGTTCTATAATAAATGAATAAAATACATACTATGTCCTGTTTAAGCTGTGCGTAAATGTTAAGCTTCACATAATGTGGAAAACAATATATTAATACCACCTATGCATTCTATTTTACTTTTGGGTCTGTGCAGGGCCGGACTGGGAATAAAAAGCAGCCCTGGAAATATTTGGACACCAGCCCCATATATCATGTGGTTGAGCTCTTGTGTCCACATGCCACATCCCTTATGCATACCGGAGTCACACTATTTGCCATACAAATAGCCATAAATCATTCTTTTAAAAATTATGTAAATTGTTCCTTATTGATAACAGAATAATACATTAACCAAAAGTGTTAAAAGGCCCAAATAAGTACCGGAGAATAGACCCCCGGGACCCAACTTCACAAGCATTATCTCCCATAGTGTCCCATTTGCCCCCAAACAGGTGCTACCTTCGCCCCAAACAGCATGTGAGTGCCCCCAAACAGCTTGTTTGCTTCATATTTTTTCCCCAAAGTTGTCTGTACCCTCAAACAGCTTGCCTGTACCCTGTGCCATCTTTCCTCCCAAACAGCGAATCTGTGCCATCTTTACCTCCCAAACAGCCTGCCTGTGCCATCCTTGCCCCTAAAATCCCAGGGCTTCCCAGTAGGCCTTTCCAGCCCCAAGTCTGTATATTGTTTTTCTGAGAAGTTTAGTTTAAAAGTTCCCCTAGTGTAAGCAAAGCTTAGTGTGGCAGGGCCACCATTATCTCATCAATGTCCTATCCGTAAATTCTAAGAAGGCTGACTGAACAAATTAACTATTTAACAACAGGAGAAAAAGGAACCCCTCCATGATGTATTGATTATGACCTAAGCTAACACACATAAAAACATATACTTATTCTAATTTATGTTAATACATTTATATTGTACCATTCTGTTTGTGAACATCTTAATCTCTTCTCTCAATGTTATTATCAGAAACATGTTATGTAGGTGCTAGATTAATAGTCTCAACAGCTAAACATAATGTTCTGTTTGAACATAACAAGTGCTTTCACAAGTAAGGACAGAAAATAAAGTGACTGGAAATCAATGTTTGTTCCCATCTCTTCTATAACAATTTGTGTGATTTATAAAAGTCTGGGTGACAAATCCGTCAACATCATACAAGCAATTTAAAGACCGTAAAATAAAAATGGTTGGGACTGGAAAGTCTGTTTTCAAAATCAGATGTTTGCTGTGTTTTATGTATTGGATATTAAATATGGGAACTGATTATTTATATAAAAGTGGATTCATATAATGTGACATTTGATTGATATCACTGCTAATGGTAAGTGAACAGTATGGTGTAGGTAATATGTAATGTAAACACAGCAAAAAAAAAAAGTATTGTCGAGAGAGACCAAGAAGAAAACAATTAGCTTTTAACTTTAATAAACCTACAGTCTAAAACATATAATATATATACAACTACCAAAAATAGTTATCATGCGTTTAACTATTCTGGTGATATTAGTAAAAATATGTGACAACAAAAAGCTGAAAAAAATATTATCCCTTTACAGTTAGGTAAAAAAGCATCTCATTAATCAGTACTAATATATTAACAAATTAATCACACTAGCGCTTTGGCTAGATGATTACAAGAGGCTTCGGTATAGACGGTACATTCCAACGCTTGATGTAGTCGCAGCTTATTTAGCTCCAGCAACATGTTATCCGCCCATTTTGAAATTTCTCTCCATTGCTACCTGAATCACTTCCTATTATAGTCGTACCCGTTTTTCACATATAAAAAAAAAAAGCAATGTTACCCCACTCTCAAATAATTGTCTCTAAAATAATGATAATTTTCTCATGCACATATATTCATTATTAACTTAAAAGTAAAGCTATGCTTGATATCACAAAAAGCATGATCAAATTTAGTAATTGCATCATTTTACATATAGCACCTAATAAGGTATCAAATCCAGTTAGTTATATGGAGCAGAACTAACTGGGTTAAGACTGAAGCGAGACTGGATAGTCAACAGCAAGCAACACACAGAACCACCTTATGAAGCGCTATATAAATAAAATATATTATTATTAAAAAGGGTTATTCACAGAATGCATTCTGTTAATTCCTCAACAAATACCACAAAACAGTAATATTTAGAGCTTTCTAGAGACAGTTCCAAAAAAACCCAAAATCATCCCAACACAATGTTAAGGCGGTGGATGCCCACTTTAAAAATATGTATTGTTGTATTAAGTTAATAATACTGGCTAGTGATCATTGGACTAGTTTTATCTGTGTTTGAACGTTCTAGTTTCATACCTCCCAACATTTCAAAATGCGAAAGAGGGATTTTTTTAAAAAAATCTCGCGGAACTCACCGATACAAGCAATTGCACTTTACAATGTCGCGCTTGCATCGCCACTTAAAACACACTTTGTTTTTGTCAGCAGTCATGCATATTAAAAATAACCAACACATCGAATTGAATTCCCATGAGGCTCAGACAGACATACTAGTTCCATGATGCTGGCTGAGCATCATGGGAAGTGCAGCAACAGTAAAGCTGCAGATGCTAGCTGTGAACAGAAATCTCCATGATTCTCAGCCAGCCAGGTGTCCACCATAATGCTGGCTGAGCCTCCCTCCCAGGACCCTTACACACAACTGCCCATAAACACACATATACACATACACTGCCTTTACACACACACACACACACACAAACTGCCCTTAGACACACACATATACACGTACACTGCCCTTAGACACACACATATACATATACACTGCCCTTACACACACATATACACATACACTGCCCTTAGACACACACACATATACATGTACACTGCCTTTACACACACACACACATATACACGTACACTGCCCTTACACACACACACACATATACACGTACACTGTCCTTACACACACACACATGTATACTGCCCTTTACACACACACACACACACACATACATGTATACTGCCCTTTACACACACATATACATGTACACTGCCCTTACACACACATATATACACATACAAATACCTATATTGCTCTTACACACACTGGCCCATACACACACACAAGCTTACAAACACATACATACACATAAACATACACTGCCCTTACACCCCTTTCTCCCCATCTCTTATCTCTTCCACCTTCCTTCATCTTCCATCCTGTATCCTGCGGTGGGAGTGCGAGGTCTGCCACTTCAGACTTTGCTTTACTACTCCCTCACCACTACGCGCTGAGTATTGCTGCCGAGCGCAGGGATGACGGCATATCCCCACGTTCTGCATTATTTGCCGGCGCGTAGTGATTAGGGAGCAGGACAGACCTCGCGCTCCCTAATGTTGAGCCGACTAGAGGGAGATTGTGATCTCCCAGCTAGTCTGCAGGCTGCTGATCGGGCGGCTGTGCGCCCCCCCCCGCAGCTGCACCCGAGTTGAGTATCGCTCTCGCCTCACTCTTCCTCTGCCACAGAGGTAGGGATAGGCGGGACAGCAGGACAGAGACCCAAAATTGGGACTGTCCCGCGTAAATCGGGACAGTTGGGGGGTAGATCACCCTCAGCTACCCATCAACATACAAAACCTTTTGCTTTTTTTGCATAAATGAAATTTAAACACCAAAATACACAGAATTTATTTTATTTATTTACAGTGATCCGTAGGATACAGTTTGAGTGAAACAAACAAAAAAAAACTGTTCAGCGTACTTGGCCTTACCTTGCATCTAACAAGAAAAGTTTAGATTAGCATAGATCAATGGTACACTTGCCCATTTGAGGCAAGCCCCAAAGCCACTGCCCACTAAGATAATAACCAGTCTATAGTGCATGTAAGGGTTTTGGTTGTAGGATAAACCATGTAAAACATCAGCTGTCAAAGAGTTACTTAAAACCTCTGTATTTCATTAGCCAAATGGACAAATCTATATGCAGATTGTGTTTAACGTCTTGACTGTGCTTTCATGAAATCCATAGCTGTGAAACAGTAGCACTCAGCTGTTTCATCTCCGATGTTCACAGACAAGGAAGAAATTGCCTTGCGCTTACCATAATATGTCAGCTTTGAGCTGCAAAGATACACAGAGATGTTCATATTTGCATATATAACACAGAGATCACAAGAAAGTCAAATTAGATGTATAAATCAGCTTGCTCATGGCTTAGTCATGAGATGTGGTTATTGTAGAGTACTTTCTGTAACAGAAAATGTTTCTCTAGCAACAGGCATTAGAAGAATGGATTTGCACAGAGAATGAAGATGTCTACTGACTCAGCACATTCATTCTTAGATGAACCATATCTTTTTTTCATTGACTACTCACTTATGTCTTTCCTGGATTGTCCTGCATATAGAAGCACACATGCAAATATATATCTGCTTATAACTTCAAATACATATAGCTAATTTTAAAATAGCTAAACTCTACTTGAGATAATGTTTTTTTCTTCTTAAATCAAGAAATATCTGCAACATATCCAAGATAAATAACACCAAGCCAGAACAGTTGGACATAATAAATCTGTGAAAACTGACAAATCTGTAAGCTTGATGATAAAACATCTTAACGCCAGAGGACTTGTGTCTGTGATACAGTATAATACATCAGTACTCTTGCACCTGACTCCCCATCAACATCAATATTCTCTATTTTGTGTTAGGATGACGCTCAATCCCCAGTCGGTCTTGTACATATCCTGATTTTCAATGTACCGTATTTATCGGCGTATAACACGCACTTTTATATCTAAAAAAATAAGTTTAAACCCTACCTGCGTGTTATACGCCGATAACTTTCTGTGCTGCACGATCTGCAGCCGCGTCTCCTGCACTTCCGGTTCCGGCGAGGGTGCGTGTTATACGCCGGTGCGTGTAATACGCCGGTAAGTACGGTAGTTTAACTCTTGAGCTCTGTTAAACCTATTTACTTACAATTACAGAACACTGAAATCCACTGAAATAGCCAAATGTATTCATTACTGGAAAGTTAACTCCTAGTTGTTGCCTGTGCTACACTGTGACTTAACTTTGTATTGTCTCTCAAGAAATTAAAAGTGACATGGGTAGGGATTTACTATGCCCCAAGCAAAAAATCTTCTGCAATTTCAGGTCTGAGAAATGATCTAAGACATATCTGGCCAATCTTGCTCCAATTCAGCTCTTAGTGAATAAACCCCTATAAAATACAGTCTCTCAGTAATATTAAAGTACTTGGGAATATTTACATAGTGTGCCTTTTCATAGCACTGAAAGTTGGTTTGGTCCCTCAACATTTATGTCAGAAGAGCCTTCTGTTCAAGAACACTACAAACGATATCTGGATATTTGCTCATTCATCATCCTCTGCATCATTCTAATGTTATTCTCTTCTTCTATTAAATGTAAAACTATAGTTACATCTCCAATAAATAAACATTCTTATTATAGCATTGTAACAGCAGTGATGTCATTTCATCTGTGTCGAAGTGATTTATTTCCTAGTGTATTTGGGTTCTTCGTGTGCAGAAAAGCAGGATGTCCAATGTATAAATGCCCCAAATCAAATTATTTATTTCAACTTCCATGGGTTGTGTTACCAAGTGAATTAATTTTCTGCATTTCACTAAATTAACTTTCATACTTTCCTATCATGCCTGTAAAAGATCTTATCGTAGCTGACATACATACAAGAAAATGTATAAAATTAAAAATATGAATTAGAATATGCATCCTTTAAATTTGCATCCTGCATTTGCTGCGGAAGGCACCGTTAATAAAGCCATCATGAATTTATGTATTAATTTAAATCAAAATTAAAAAGAAAAAAAGTAAATAGAAATGTATGAGGACGACATCAAAAGATGTCTGCTCCTTTAGCAATGATAATTACATTTTACTTCTTTAAAGTAATAAGAAATCTTAATGGCTGTGTTTTGTTCCTTAATTGTTTCCTGTTACAAAGCTGTTTTGAATTATCTGATTTTCTGTGATCCCATCCACCACTTATCATCATTGTTTGATTATAGACAGCCAAGAAAACATATATAATTTGCATGAATATCTCAGTACCTAATACAATAATGCAAAGAAAATCATTTTTTTTCGATTTTTGTCTGTAAAAATTAATTTTAAAACAGAGGTGTCAAAATATTCCAGCTTGACCAAAGCTATGTCAGTGAATTGTCAAAGCAGTTGATTGATTATATGACTTGTGCGAGAATGTAGAACTGGTGGCCTGTTAGTGGTGCTCAAGGCTGGGTTCTCAAAACCCCTGATCTAGAAAATGCTGTTACTAGGTGGGCCTGATTTCTGCAATAATCTTTTCATAGATATTTCTTATGTCATTCTATGGCAGATAGACATATTTGTAAAACTGCTACTATGCATTCTAGACAATGTACAATTCCATATTAATTGTTGTAGACCAATTGTGTGTCAAAAGTCATTATAGGGTACTATGTTACTGGATCTTATGCTAAAGCTCATTCAGAAAAGGTCTGAAACAAAATCAGTGTGACAATCAATTTGTATTAAAAGGTTGACTCCTTAACTTTAAAAATGGATCTATTCACTAAGAAGTCGACTGGTCAGTGAAATAAAGGGTTAACTTGACTGAATATACTCCAAACCCATGTTGTTAGTGAGGGTGTGTAAGTTCAATGTAAACTTGCATGCCCTTGCTTGTTACTCACAAAATTAAGACTCCCTCTGATACATTACACTTTAAAAAATAAAAAAGGGGTCCCCAAGACCCCCTATTACCCAAGGAGAGGCCAACGATTGCGCCATATGCTCTTTTACACTCCATCATGTCCCCTATACCATTTGTAATTAAATGGGGGTGAGGCTGCGCACATCCACATTTTTTGTGAATTTGCAAGCACACCCACCTTAGTTAATAGACATCAAAGATGTTTTTGTGGGTGGTGGCTGCGCATGGGTGGCCATGGGTACATGACTGCAGCATCTTAACACGAAAAGCAGAACACATTCCATCATCCGTAAAATAAATGCAAAACAAATGCTTGAAAATGTAATAACAAATCAAGCATTTAATATGCTGTAAATGTAACAGAAATAAGACACACATGCTAAGATTTTGCACATATTAAACCGTTTTAGTGGCTTCCATTTGTTTTCTATGCTCTAAGTCAATGGTTACCTGATTTTATTTCTTAGCACCACTTGTGACTTGGTAAATTGGCGATCTTTTAGTCCTCTTCATTATGTTTGCTTACTTATGATTAGTGAAGATTTAGATTGTATCCCTTTTTCTACAAGCAAGAGTTCATTATTATAAGTAATATTATTTTGGTTGTTTTTGTGTTTATTTCACTAGCTTGCATAGCCATTCCTTCCTCACCCTCTTAACGCTCAGAGCGATGTCTTCGCTGAAGCTACACTCTCAATGCAAACTGCACCTGCCCCCGACAGCCCTAGTTGTGAACAGATATTGTTAGAAGAACAAATGGAACATGCATGGTACAGAGTAGCTTTTTGGATGAGAGATAATTTGCCATGCAATACATGAGCGACATTAGGGTATGACAATAGTTGAGTATACATACTCCTTGTAAGGACCCTGCTTCTTCCAATCTCCGCTCTTGGGTTCCTCTCACCATGGTTGTTACACTCCTATTAGAACAATCTTTAGCCATATTAGTATTTAAAAAGCTCCCCAAAGAATTAACTTATATTTAACTAATACTAATAAGATTATATGAAATCCCATGTTAGAAAATAAAGATTTTCACCATTTAAGAAATCGGTATTTGTGGTGGAATCTGGTGGTTTCCTTTTGGCACCCTTTGTGTCACCTACTGACATAGATAAAGTGAGCTGTGACAAACACCCTTCTGAACAAGGTATGAAACTCAGTGATTGTATCCACCTCTGTTTTCAGTTAACAGCTCTTTGGTGATAAAAAGCTGTATTTTTGGATCGTGATCTTCTTTACCGACATTAGAGGGTGTAAATCCCTGGAGGTACCAAACTGATTTCATTTTTGAGAGAATGCAAAAAAATCATATTGGGCAACAGTTTTATAGTCTTTCTAGAAATAAATGGTCATCTGCTATTTCATGCAATATTTCAATGTGCTCCACTTCAGACATAACAAAAGAATATTTCATTAAGTTAGGCCGTCTTGAACCGGGATGAAATATACAAACCCTCTGTTGGTTTTGGACACTCACCGAAGCGTGTAAAGACCTTGAAAATATTTTCAGTTGTGACTTAACTGACTAGAAATTTTCTACTTGCAAACCTCCCTCGTATAAACATAACCTTTTGATGACTTATACATGATAATCATTGCCAGAGAGTAAACACCATGTATTTGCTTGGATAGGGTTTTTCTTTGTTTTTACTCAGTCGGTGGTCCAAAGAAGATGAAGAATTCCATATTCGAATAACAAAAACCAAATAAAACAGAGTGTCACAAAACTACTGCAAGAGAAATCAAGACCAGAAGGCCTCGTCTTTTGCTCCAATCTACTTATTTGCCTACAAAAACAGACCATAAAGTCTACTGGTGTTGGTATAAAAGGTGAAAATTCAACTAAGATTCACACTGCTTTCATTGTATTTGATATTTGCTTTTTGTTTTTTGCTTTAACATCTTCTGGTCGAGATTGCTTTGTACATTTTCCTGATGAGTCATGGATACAGAGGAAAGGAATATTAACAGAGGGATGTTTCACAGCTGAACATGTTTGTGATATACAAAAGAGAATACCGTGTATATTACAAAGGAAAGAATAAACTTGAAATATAATGAGTAACATATATATATATATATATATATATATATATATATATAGGATATATTATGCGTTTTCTAATTGTCTTCCACTTTACTGGTAAAGAAAGCATATTAAAGTACTTACAGAATACTTTTATGTGCATATTTTGGTAATAAGGTTGGATGGACATTAATAAGTCTCTTTAATAAAAATACAGTTTTACAGCTTCAAGATCGACATTATCACTTTTTGCTTGCATAAACTAGAACAGTTTGACTTATGACACTATTAACCAGTGCAGCTCCATCAATTACATCTGGAATACACCATGATTTTACATATATGATGTTACATATGAAATGGAACACCAACTGGCATTGGTGAAACCAGATTGGTGGCACCCTAGGGTGATCAAGAAGCTCTTAATCCATGATGAAATAGATTCCAGGGCTCCCTAATGCCAAAGCAGAGACTGTACAGACTAATGTGGTGTTGAGCAAGTTGACCTTGAACTATTCTATGTGACATGTTCAATGTTAACCCCTTCCGTCCCCTGCGATCCATAGCAGCCACTCCCCCTCAATTCTGTGCCCGTGATCGCTTTGAAGCGAATCCCAAGCATGGAATTAAAGTATTTAAATAAAACTGCAGTCTTCAAGGGAAGATGCAGTATGAGAACGCCGGTCCTGAAAGGGTAAATATGATCATACTATGATCAGTGAGCTATATGAAAAATATCACAGAGGCAGAACATAGAGTACCACTAGGAAGGAGAAATGTAGTCATCTTGAGCCCATTTTCCTGCTATGTATCTCCTAAGAAGATAGCACTGTATGGTTTGTTTTTTTATTTTTGTGTGACACGACTCTTCCCCTTTTAAACCTACATATGATAAAATATGGATGCTACATACAGTAGCGGTGTGTCTGCCTTTATTCTATGGCACATAAAATATATTGCTCTTCATAATCCTCTGGAGACCAACAGAAACCTTAAACATGAAATGGAAGAATGTATTTATACTTTACATGACCACGGTTTTGTTTCTCATCAGAAATGCTGTTGAATAAACTGCACATTATTGTTTTCCATCATGATGGTGTATCTGAGACATGATTAAAAGCACTAACGTGCTGTTTATTCAAAGGGTTTTAATGAGAAAAATAAAATGTGCTGTTATGAAACGGCAGTAGTGCAAAACATACTTTTTCAGTAATATGTTTAATTATGTTTCATCGTGTTCATTAAATTTAATTTGTTTTCTTCTGATGATTCCATCATTTTTTCACCTTTTGATGCATTATCATAATTATGTGGCAGATTAACCCTTGTGAACCTTTTTGATGTTAAGGAAAATATGGAAAATTAACATTGCCTCTATTAATGATGATGCTGTTGTATGGACTATAAAATGCTTGTAATTTGTACACTTAAAGAATTGCGGTTTGAAGTCACAATAGATTGTAAGATTGCCAGAGCAAGCATCCCTTCCCTTTCTGTACCAGTATGTCTTAAAGCAAATCAAGAAAAAATGGACAACATAACCCCTGTTCATTTATTTACATTTAACAGACGGCCAAATTCTATATTTCATATTAACACTGCTACAGAATCTACTAGCACTCTATCAATAAATGTCATGTAATCTCTGCTTGAATTTTGATTATTGAAAATTACAAAAGGATTGTACTAGCCACAATATGCACTTTATGCATATGACAGATGAGTGGTGCCTTTAATTTTTTTATAGTGTTGCAACTACATGGAAGATTCTGCAGATTCTCCCCAATATGCATTTGCCTCTTTCTCTACACCCTCCCCAGCTATTTGATGTGCAGATGTGTTTTGAGAGGATGCTAGCCCCAGATAGCACTGAAAGGGTTGGGACTGGGAGGAGAATTGGGCCGGGAATGGACATGGCTAAAAGTCACTTCCCTGCCCAAAGAAAGTGGAGTGTGAACCGGAGACTTGGGGAAGCAGTACTTTACCCAGAGAGGTCTGAGGTATGGTGATCAACACCCAAAATGTTTTGGTATTTGACTTCCTCCTCGAGTAGTAGGGTTTACTAGCAAAAACAAACCTGGGAGTAGCTCCAGACCTGTAGTGTAGTGATCTCTCTCCCAATGGGTGCTAAAGCGTATGGGACCTTGGTGCAAAAATCCACTAAGTACAAAGGATCACAGGTCGCCAGCTGACACCAAGGAATAGAGAGGACGCATCCATTGTAAAATGTATCAAAATGAGTCCATAGACCATAAAATCAAAACAAGGGGTACATAGATAGGTACTGAATGGAAACACAGGCTAGATGCTTAATGATTGGTGTCAGCTGGCGACCTGTGATCCTTTGTACCTGGCAGATTTTTGCACCAAGGTCCCATACGCTTTAGCACCCATTGGGAGAGAGATCACTACACTACAGGTTTGGAGCTACTCCCAAGTTTGTTTTTGCTAAGGTTACTGATCTAAATCAAACCACAGTATATTATGCATGTAACAAAGTTTTCTTGCTAAATTCTTATAGCCTTTTTCTTGATATTTTGAAAAACATTTTCGAATCCGTACGTATTGCTGCTTAGCATAGTTTTTTTTATATTACCGGTATATGTAAATTGAGGTTATTCAACATAAAAAAGGGTGTAATACTATAGAACGTATCGTATAAAAGATGGCCACGTGCCAAAAGTATTTTTAAGGATAGAACTGATCCTCCACAATAACTTTTTTTTTTTAAACATTAAGTGAAATTCCATACACAACACACCTTCTCTTAATCCCTAACACAAAAAAAACGGATTGCAATGTATTAACTTAAGAGAAATGTGAGTCGTTAGTCCACGTTAAATAAACTAATGCCATAGTGTTTAAAGATTTAAACAATATATGTATCAGAAACCATGACAGTGTATATTATAAACTCATATCATGAGGGCAACCATCATAACTTCTTCTGTCATAGGACCTGCATTCATTATCTTTTCCCATTAAGTTATCTCTCCTCTACCGTTAAGTTCCTGATTGTGCCTGATTCACACAATAATTTCTTTATTTTTTACATACTGCGTAAGTAGGCGAATCAAACTCTGCTTGTTACATGAAGGGAAAGGAGAAGCACATGGTTTTGATGGGCTTCTAGGCACAACAGAGATAATAAGTAGAGAAAGGTAAGGAAAGGAGAACAATTATCAAAGTGCCTCTCATTTATATTATGTTTATATATTTGTTGCCAACTTTATTAGGGTAAGAAGCGCAGACAGTTTTTGTTTCTTGTATACATTGTACAGCCAATACACTGTTTTTGCAGCATGCTTACACCTGTTTGGTAGGCCTCGTATTATACATTTGTATTATTTGAGCCTGTGACTAGCTTAGCGCACCGACATTTTTTCTTTTCCCAATTATCAAAGTGTCCCTAAACTTTTTATTTTTAATTTAAGAAAATAATTAAGCAAACAGCTTAAATATAATTTTATGCAAATAATAAGTTACCAGGTACATGTTTTACACTATGAAACTGAAACCTCGGTTGTTACTTGTAGAACAATATCAACCTTTTCAACCTCTGACAATAAAAAATCCATTTAAAATCAGCCTCGGCAGTAATTGAGGATATGCTGGTCTTAGAACATTGCAACAAATCTACAGAGTGTACAATTTTAGCTTGTATCTGAAGATATAATGCACTTAACGCCTTTGCGACTACAGTCCCGAAACGTTTATTGGTTTTTCAGTTTCCATTTCTTGTAAGTCCAAAGCTTGTACAGGATGATATAATATATTTGCTCAATCGAATGCATGGTATAAAAGCCAAGCAAAGATTATGCAGTTGATACTTCTTTTGTTAGACATTTTCTTTAAACCGACATTTTTTGGATTATTCCCACTTATGAATATTATATGTTGTGGTTCTGCCACATATTTTCTGTAGGATAAATTATTGTCCTGCACACAAATGCATGCATCCCCCCAAAAGTTAATAACGGATGTTCACATTAATATGTACTATATTCAAAATATATCGGTAAAAACATTTTTTTTAATTATGATACACACATAGTATCAGTAACCATATATATTTGTGATGTTAAATTTAAGAGTAAATAAAAAAAATTACTTTTTTTTTTTTAATGACTAATGGATGGAAATTATAACTATTTGATTTTTAGATTGTAAAATCAGAAAAGTTAATAAGTACAAGTTTAAGTGATTTTCTGTTCAATTCCAGGACAAAATAGACATTTCTTGTTTTAACAGAACTACTTGTAGTTTAGTCTTTGCTTATCAGGTGTTTCAACGTCTGTTGGAATGTATTACTCTGAAAGCAATTTCTGTCAGTGGTATCAATCCCGGGGACAAGGATGTAAGCCATGTAGCAACTGCAGTGCCCTTGAGTAAATGGAAAAGATAACCAGTGTTGTTCATTGTGAAATACATTGAAATAGGATTGTTCTTGAGACCTAGCATTTAAGGAACATCAAGAAAATAGACCTGGGTTAATTAAATTGCATGCTCCATGGTTTATTAAGTCATTTGTTCTACAAGGACAAGAGAACGTAGATTAGCAAAGAAAACATTTCACAATATGGGGTGGTAATGGATGATTAGGTAGATTATCAATAACAGGTATTTTCTTTTTAAGATAAAAGCTTCTAATAGTATTTCCTGTGTGTTGTGGCTCATTTCTCAGAGATCATATTTACAATTATATGAAGCTGATAATACAGCTAACCAGAGACGGCTTTTTATCAACCTACGGTTTTACTATTGTTGTTGCACTCTGTCCAAAATGGCAAATTTGGGTTTATTTAAAAAAAATCTACATAGGGCCTTTACCTGCAGTTCTATATGCTATCAATATGTTATTGTTGATAATATTATGATTTACATAAAAGTAGTGGTTTTTATGTGGAAAGAGACCTTTGGAGAATAAGTGGTTCTATTTTTCTGGCTCTTTCCTTTTGTGTGTTGAGTGCAATGTTTCCTGTGCTAGGGTATAAAACACTTAGCTAAACCATGATCTCCACCTTATTACTCAAATTTCAACCTGTCTATGAAAGACAATATATATACAGCAAGCACTGTTTATATAAATGCATTTATTGCATTTATTGGATGCATTAGTTTTTTAATTTGAATTATGATATCAGTAAAGATCTGTATTATTGAAACGTTAATAACCTCAGTAAGAGAAAGTTACAGGAAAGGGCATTGATTCATAGTACCTTATATAAGTTTCTCCACCGAATGATCTTCCTTTAATTAGGCATGGAAAGATGGCATGACTGATAAAACAAATGCTATGGATTGAAGAAACAAAAATACCTCATAGGCTCAAAACATGTTAGGCCAGACCTCTGCTCCCTGGAGTTTGTCCCTATCTTGTTTATCATTACTAATAAAGTCCTGTCGCATTTGGATTTCAGTAGTGTTGGATTCCCCACAGCGCTGGAGTTTTCTCTCCACTCTTCTATTTTGTATGTTTTTTGGTTTGGACAACAGGTCTCAGGACGGCTGATTGGGTAAGCCTGCCCCCCTGTAGTCGGAGTAGTACATATTGTCTTATACAGCTTATTACTGTTTGCTGTATTTTTGGGTTTTGTTTTGTTTATAGAGCCTGATCTAGAACATGCAAATAATTCTGATCAATAAAACCTTCAAAAGCCAAAACCTTGTGTTAAATTTGTCAAAAATGTTCGTAGACATTTTTCATCTTACCCATTTACATTTCTTTTATTAACAATATCAACCATGTTTCTATTTTGTCAACATTTCTTTAGACTAAAGAAGATACGCAGACTATGAAATGCTGAATTTGTAAACAAAGTTGGAAGCATAGCATTGTCCAAAATGTTATGGCATACTGATGGGAACAGTTTGGGGAAGAGGCTTTTCCCATCTAACCAGCACACTGGGCAGTTGCACAAGTGTCCTGCATTCTGGAGGCCCCATGGTGAATCACATTGCTCACAGAAATGTGATTCACCATGAAGCCCATAAAACAGTACCGTGTTTCTAGGGAAAGAGGCTGCCTCACATGCAGGGCAGCACCGAGCCAGCTGCAAGATTGTGATCTCCCCAACTTGCCCTGAGGGAGCACTAAAGCAGAGGTCTGTAATGACAGACCTAGAGTTTCCACGACAGGATGGAAGATGAGAAAGGTAAGAGATGAGGAGGAAGGGGTGTAAGTGCAGTATATGTGTATATATGTGTGTGTTTGTAAGTTGGTGTGTGTAAGGTCAGTGTGTGTCTATGGGCAGTTGTATATGTATGGGCAGGTTTGTGTAAGAGCAGGGTAGGTATATGTGTTTGTAAGCTGGGGTGTGTGTGTGTGTGTGTGTTTGTGTGTGTGTGTGTGTGCAAGGGAGGTGTGAGGGCAGTGTATGTCTATACATGTGAGTACGGACAGGTGAATGTTAGGGCAGTGTAGGTATATATGTTTTCATGGGCAGGTGTGTGTAAGGGCAGCATATGTGTATGTGTGTGTGTGTTTATGGGTAGTTGTGTGTAAATGCAGTGTATGTGTATTTGTGTGTTTATGGGCAGGGTTGTGTAAGGGCAGTGTATGTGTATATGTGTGTTTATGGGCAGGGGTGTGTAAGGGCAGTGTATGTGTGTGTTTGTGGGCAGGTGTGTGTAAGGGTGGTGTATGTGTATGTGTGCGTTTGTGGGCAGGTGTGTGTAAAGGCAGTGTATGTGTATATGTGTGTTTATGGGCAGGGGTGTGTAAGGGCAGTGTATGTGTCTTTATGGGAAGGGATATGTAAAGGCAGTGTGTAAGGACAGTGTCAATAAAATAACACATTTTTGCGTCAGGTGCAAAAAGAGCCAGCCTCAGCTCTGCTCACAACCAGGCAGTGCGAGTGCCTGTCAGTCTGTCTCTGCGCTTATTTGTAAGCTATAAAGAAAAATATCCCTCTCCTTCTCAGGTCTGAAGCAATACCTGAGGAAGACAGGAAAACTTTTGAAAGCTTATATTTTAAGTATTATGTTAATCAAAGAAAAAGGTATTATTGCATACTGCAATACTCTGGTATTTTGGCATCTTATTTATATATATATTTATTTCATTTTTTCAGTGGCATGATTTAGTGGTGGAACTTTTTAGTGCCCCCCCTAACTTTGACTGTGGTATCTTATGTGCCCCCCTATATATTGTTCCTAGAGTCGTCACTGTTTGATTCACACTGTTTAATTAACAACTGTTCTTTTAGAAGTGCAAATTTAAAAAGGGAAAAAAATATTTACTCAAGATAATTAACATTTAAATAAATATTCTCGCCCATCAAATTGGATAACGTACAGTATTTTAGTGTCCATGCAGAATGTCAATAATATGGATTTTTATTGTATAGCATTTAGACTGTGTGACCCTGAGAATCTGCCCCTTCACCCGAGATATTAAGAAAAATATATTACAGAAATCTAAAAAATTGCTTCTAGTGAGTAGTTTATTGCAATATATTTAAATACTTATATGACCACTTTTAATAAATTCAGGATAGAATAGATATTTGTCACTAGAGATAAAACAAACACACACAATAAAAACTTAATGTGATTTCCTCTTTGTGAATCTGAAAATACAATATTGGCTCCAATTCTTAGTCAAACAAATAAGCCTATTTATTGGATCAGCATGACAAATAAAATACAAAATCATATTTATTTTCCCTGACAAAAAACTGTACATAAATAAAATGTGCCATTACTGTGTCTGAATGCTGCAGACCGTTTTCATGTCAGAGAACCTCAACACTGGGAAAAAACAAGTTACAAACAGAGACACAACATTTTTGCCCCTAAAAATGCCTTGCATACCTCCCAACAGTCCTGATTTCCATGGAACAGTAACAATTTGCAGTTATTGCCCCTTTGTCCCAGGTACTGTCCCACTTTTGATCAGATCCCCTTATCTCCCTTGACCTGCTTAGGGAGATAACAAATCAATGGAGGTCTTTGCTTTGGACACCTGAAATTTAGAGTCTATGGGCCAATAATCCACTGACCCATGAAAACCAGAACTTTTCATAAGTATCGACTCCAGCCATCATATGCATTGTGAGGACTCTTTAAATTCCCCTCTATGCATTTGCCATTGTCTCTATATATTGGAGAAGTGCAAGTTGGCATCTCCTGGCACATGACATTCATTGGTTGTCAGTTCCAGTTCTAAGAGGGAGTTAATTGATCCCTCCATGCCCACTCATAAAAAGTACTTCCATTGACTTCAACCATCCAATCTGAGTCCATGGACCACATGGAGTAGTGGAGCTGCAGATTCTCCCTAAAGTACCTTATTTCTATTTGTTAAATAATGCAAACTAAATTAAGTATATATACATGTTGGGCATGAGGGTCCATGTGACATTAAAGCTTCAAGTTATCCGGTACTAAAACAGTTCCTCTTCGACATATAAACCCTCTGTTACAGAGAGCTTGATAATATCACGGTCATGGTAGTTTTAGACATGTGCCGGTAATTTTATCATGATTATGCTTAAGTGGATTTATTATATTTAATCAGGAAAGCTCTGTACTAAACAGATCCCATAATATCCCCCTCTGCGCATCTCGTATTGTTGTTTTCCACGCACTCCAATAATAGAATACTTCAGCAATTCGGCTCTCCAAATATTCTTCCTTCAGGTAGATAAAATTGATGTTTTTTTTGTAAATCTATTAACTAAGCATTCTTTGACAAAATAAAAGCATCTTTGTACGTGCTGCAAAGCATTTCTATAGTAGCAAAGATGATGGTGGTTATACAGAAAGGTATTACAACAAAACCTAACCAATACAAGCTTAAGGTAGGCAACGTTAATTAATAAACTAATAAGGAACAGTATACAAATTCTGCTACAACATTGTGTATAATACTACTGTCGCAATGACCCCCGCGTCTTACCTGTTCTAGTTGTCTTGTGGAGAAGTAAGGTTGTCTTTGGTAATAGAGTCAACTCAATAGGTTATGATATTCATTCCAGGGAACCAAGAGTAGGACACTAGGTGCTCGCCCTATTCCTGGTAGTGGCTTTGGGAGGGGGGAGTGGGTAAGGGGAACCAATGACGCTGGGTCAAACCCAGAGAATTCCCAGATATGATGATGATGATGATATAGCCCAGTGATATAAGGCTTAATATAACTGCTGACTTAAAGGAACACGAAAATTAATCAGAGCAGAGGTACTCCACTGCACCGCACTAGACCACCAGAAAAATAGGAGAAGGGGTCTAGTAGTGGCTGAGCCCCTGCGAATCAGGACCTGGTTACAGCTGTATCCTCTCAGATCCTTATAGAAATGCAACTATTAAAAAATAAAATAGAAATCAATGTACTGTAGGATTATGATGTCAATATATTTATTTGTTTTCTAAAGGCATGAACACGGTGATCTTTTTCTTTCACATCAATTATGAATCAACTGAAAAAAAAGTTTGACATTTTCGATAATATTAAAGAAATGTGAGTTTTGGAAGTTACAAAGAACTATTACTTCATTTAAATTCATGTCAACCACTTTTTGTGATAATTTTGAAAATCTCACCTAAATGAGAATTGATGGCAAGCTGAAAATATATGCCATGATTCATCTTCACCTTGGCTTCACATGCATTTTTTTTTTCTAAAAGTAGAGATAGGCTATGTTGTTATTTTTATTGGATCTTACAGACTGAATATAATTTCTCATCAGCAATTTGTATTATAACGTGAAACAGAGTCCTTGAGAAGAGTAGAGGACAGAGCAAAATGCTAATGGCAGTTGGGATTCCATTGCTTGATTAGCAGACACGCTTTGAAAAGTTATCCCTCATCTTTGCATATTGATTTGCATCCAGACTGCAGCAGGAAATGGTTTGATCTTCACGAGCATGCACTAAATGTGTGGCTGTTATTCTGAACTTCACGCTATCAAATCTTTTTGAACCTGCCTTGTTAAGCATTCCAAATCAAACGAAATATCATCCAATCAAAACAGATGGTGACACCAAATGTTCCCCTGTACCTTAGTATTACAATGATCTGTTAAAATATGTAAATGTGTAAAGAGGATAAACAAAGTACGTAAAGTAGATATATACGATCAGATCAAAAGCATGTGGGCTCCCCTGCTAATTATTGAGTTTAGATGTTTTAGCCCATAGGCAGCCATCTCCATAGGCAAGCACTGGCAATAGAATGGGTTGTAACAACAAATCACCCTGATCCTCTGTATGTGCTATTACTGTGGAGTGGAAGCATCTGGGATGAAGAGTAGACCACGCACACTCACAATGCGGGGCTGCCAAGTGCTGAAGCACAAAGTGCTTAAAAATCACATGTTCTCTGCAGAATCACTCACCACAGAGTTCCAAACTGTCTCTAGAAGCAAAAGCAAGTATTATGCGTCCGGAGATCTGTAAATTGGATTTTCCAATGTCAGAGAAGCTGCACACAAGTCAAAGTTTATTGTGGGCAATGCCAAGCGTTGACTAGAGTGGTGCAAAGCACAAGGTCACAGGACTCTGGAGCAGTAGAGAGTGTTATCTGGACCAATCTGGTTTTGGTATTTAGGTGAACGCTCCTTACTCGAATGCATAGTGCTTACTATTAAGTTTGGTGGAGGAGAGATGATGGTCTGGGGCTATTTTTCAGAGTTTGAGCAAGGCCCTGACCTCACAAATGCTCTTTTGGCTAATTTGGCACATATTCCCAAATACATTCTCTTGTGCAAAGCCTTCCCAGAAAAGTGGATGCTGTTATAGCCACAATTAATAGAATCATCATCTGAAAGATACAACACTGCATTCAATAGGCCTTCTTTTTTATCCTTCTATTGATGGAAAGATACTTTCTCTGGTTGATGATGGATATGCCAACATGTGATATTCAACCAAAGCAATGCATTTATTTACTTTATTATATAATTAAAATGTTTTAGTTTGCAGGCCAATGGGGGGCAAATATGAATGAACACATGATCAAGAAATTGCACTCTTATAATCAGTTACTAGTTATTTAAGGATTCCCTTATTCATAACATCAATAATATAACAGTAATAATATTGTCCCCCTTTTCATGCTGCTGTCAGGTTACATATACGGTTTTAATTAACCCAAACTGCTCTAGGCAATTGTGTAGCTTGCCCTTAAGACACATGAAATTAAGGCAGACAAGTTACTTGGCCTACTTAAGTTGTCAAGGACCACCAACAAATATATTGTTTACCTTACCACTAGCTACATCCTCAGCCCTGGACGTATAACTTATTGCTCATTATATCATTATATATATATATATATATATATATATATATCATTATATTCATAATATCAAACTAGGCTGCTGCCTAAGCAAATACCATTTGCAAGGCCAAACATCACAAATATACGAAAAGCCGTGTACTGTTCTTCTCATGCAAAACGAGTCACCTATTCTTGACGTTTCCAGAATTCATATTTTATTATTAACTAAAATCATGTTAAATGCCTGCTATTGCTAAATGCATGCATAATTAAAGGCACGCCTTGTATTACAAAGGGGGCCCATCTAACTATTTCCATTTAGGACCCCAACTCATTCTATCGTTTTTTTTTTGGTAAATGCTTTTTAAACTACAGAAAGCAGCACTATGAAATATGAACGTAGCATCTCTTCCAGTGCTTTCTACCATATTGCTAAAGAGCTTCCACAAGCCGTGTTCACATATGATTAAATATCCAGGGCTTTTTCTATGAGCTTCGGCATGTTCGTTCATAAAGTGCCTGAACTGCGTGGCGATGCTTTATAGTGTGTCAGCAATGCTTGCACAGTGAGTTACGACCTTCTGCTTACAATGGTTTCCATCTATTATTTCTTGTTTACCTTCCACCAATTTATAGCTATGATTCTGTTACATTTCTCTTATTTATGTCACTGCTGTACATAGGTACTGTAGATTAAATAGTCTATGGAAGCCCCTTTGTAACGGCACATGTCTCTCTATAGCTGCAATAACCAGCAATGTTTGTTGCTTTCCCTGACAATATGATGATTATAGATTCCAATTTTATAAGGTGAGAAACTGTTTAAGCGCAGAGTACAGAATTAACCCAGCGTGCAGGATTTACACGCACAGTAGTAGCTTTTTGAACCGAGCACTAAAACTTGGAGGTTTTGGATGAAAACAATTAACATTTTAATAGAAGTATGTTTAATTTGTCACTTCTTGCAAGGCTAGGAGACAAGGATAATAAAAATCACTGATAACAGCACGTAATAAACTCTGTGAGTCATGCAATTTAAGTACTAAAGACCTAATAATGTATATGGTAGACAAAGAAAGCAAAAGAGGCTTGCACAGATAATGTGGTGCATTAACCAAAGGGGAGAGAAAGTAAAATATTCCCTTTTTTTTCCTACCGATTTGAGATTATTACCTGTAGGAATGGGTGTTAATTCTTATTTTCATGAGAATTTTCACAGAAAATTTCTGCAGAATATTACTAGGTGATTTTCCCCCAGATGTCTGTTATGAAGAAGAGGTGCAATTATAGACATTTTTAATAATAACATAACAAAAAACAGCAATAAATTAACATTATAATTAAAACATTTTTTGCTTGTTTATACTTGTGTCGTTTTATACTTATATATAGAATTAACTTTTGTGCCACATATAAAAAAAGCTAATTATAAACTTTTTTTTTAGTTTAATTTGCTTTTATACAATCCATTAAGCACGTTCTCCAGCCAATTGCTATCACAGCTACATACTGTATATATCCTATATATACAGTTAACAAGCATCTTTGTGGCTTCAGAATAGAGATGGTCGCTTCAATGGATTAATTAATTTTAAATACTAAAATAATAAGCACACAAAATATAGATCTAATTTAGTATACTCTAGTCTTACGCATTATTGGACCTTTAAGACTTAAAGAAGACATTACAGCTAAATGCTATTTTCCGCTTTTCATATGCCATTAAGTTTCCATTACACTGGTAAATGAATTATATACAACATTTCTTAGCTTCAGTAAGAAAACAGTAGATGAGATTTGACTTCTAATTAATCTGGTGTCAGCGTACAAAAGGGTATTTAATGGTAGTGTTGGCAGATTAACAAATTGCTGGACTAATATCTCACCAATGCTGAATTTACCTGCTGGGTGGCTGTAGAGACCAAAAAAAAAAAAAACTTTAATGGAGCTTGTAAATGAAACAGTTTAGGATAATCAAGACATGGAATGTTAAAATCTAATAGCTGCCTAAATGATTTTATTGTGCATTGTTTGGTAACATCTTCTATGCTGATATAAAGACAAATGGGTTAATACCCTAACATTTACCATGGGATATTGGTGGAAGCACAATTTCCATAGTCTACCTTTTCGGCTGAACACATCTCCTTGCACGTAATATACTTACCACCAGTCAGCTCCAGTGCTGGCTCGGTGAACACTGGGTGTTTTAGACCCAAAATGTGAAGAAACCGCTCCGTTGATTTCAGTCATCGGATCAGTTAAGTGTTTTTATTCTCTTTTTGAAGGATGCATATTAAGGTTCTCACACTATTATTATATGCATTCTTCTTTACTTGGGCTGTCAATAATGTACCTTTAATATTTTTTTTCAACATGGATCATTAAGGTTCAGTAAGTAAATTAAAAAAATATATTTATCTGATCACAGCCCGGACATTATTCATATTGTTACATACAGTATCTCACAAAAGTGAGTACACCCCTCACATTTTTGTAAATATGTTATATATCTTTTTATGTGACAACACTGAAGAAAGGAGTGAGTGTACAGTCTGCATTACAATGTAAATTTGCTGTCCCATCAAAATAACAACACACAGCCATTAATGTCTAGACCTTGGCAACAAAAGTAAGTACATGCCTCAAGGGGAAATATCCAAATTTTCCGAAAGTGTCAATATTTTGTGCGGCCACCATTATTTTCCAGCACTGTCTTAACCCTCTTGGGCATGAAGGTCAATAGAGCTTCACAGGTTGCCACTGGAGTCCTCTTCCACTCCTCCATGACGACATCACGGAGCTGGTGGATGTTAGAGACCTTGCACCCTCCCACCTTCCGTTTCAGGATGCCCCACAGATGCTTAATAGGGTTTAGGTCTGGAGACATGCTTGGCCATTCCATCACCTTTACCCTCAGCTTCTTTAGCAAGGCAGCGGTCGTCTTGGAGGTGTGTTTGGGGCCGTTATGTTGGAATACTGCCCTGGGGCCCAGTCTCCAAAGGAAGGGGATCATGCTCTGCTTCAGTACGTGTTGGCATTCATGGTTCCCTCAATGAACTGTAGCTCCCCAGTGCTGGCAGCACTCATGCAGGCCCAGACCATGACACTCCCACCACCATGCTTGACTGTAGGCAAGACTTGTCTGTCTACTCCTCACCTGGTTGCCGCCACACACGCTTGACACCATCTGAACCAAATACGTTTATCTTGGTCTCTTCGGACCACAGGACATGGTTCCAGCAATCCACGTCCTTATTCTGCTTGTCTTCAGCAAACTGTTTGTGGGCTTTCTTGTGCATCATCTTTAGAAGAGGCTTCCTTCTGGGACGACAGCCACGCAGATGCAGTGTGCAGCGCATGGTCTGAGCACTGACAGGCTGACCCCCCCACCCCTTCAACCTCTGTAGCAATGCTGGCGATAGCCTAGGCGATCTTTATGTAGAGCAAAAATTTCATCTTTTCAGATCCTCAGAGAGTTCTTTTCCATGAGGTGCCATGTTGAACTTCCAGTGACCAGTATGAGAGAGTGTGAGAGCGATAACACCAAATTTAACACACCTGCTCCCCATTCACACCTGAGACCTTGTAACACTAACGAGTCACATGACACCGGGGAGGGGAAAGGGGCCCAATTTGGACATTTCCACTTAGGGGTTTACTCATTTTTGTTGCCAAGGTTTAGACATTAATGGCTGTGTGTTGAGTTATTTTGAGGGGACAGCACATTTACACCTTTATACAGGCTGTACACTCACTACTTTACGTTGTAGCAGAGGGTCATTTCTTCAGTGTTGTCACATGAAAAGATATAATAAAATATTTACAAAAATGTGAGGGGTGTACTCACTTTTGTGAGATACTGTGTCTTTGACAGATAGAATCATACAAAATCTTAAAAACTGGAATAAATAAATATGTATATATTTGTTCTTAATGCTTCCCAGGCATGGCAAAAATGCTGTGTTAGATGTTTTAAAAATAGATTCTATTAGTATTTTATAATAGATGGTGGTTGAAAAGAGGTTAATATATTGAAACATATTGGCAAACATGGTTGGTGACATTATTGAGCAGACGTGGAATTCGTCTCAGTCGCCTTATGAACCTGGTGAATGTTTTTGTTATCTTGTTTTCAATGACGTTGATGGCTGGTTCACTCATCCGCAGCTCAGAAATGAGAAGTAAAGCAGCTGTGTGGTTGTCAACTTGAGACGTGACTTCATATGACTTGATTTCATTATCAAATTCATTTAAGCTATCTGTATTGCCGGTATGGGTTCAGTTAAGTCATCAGAGTTCATCTGCCTCAGCAGCTATTTGTTCTGCCTTTTTTGTTGGAACAAATATTCGCCAATCAGGATTAAAACAGATGTTAAGAGTGAAAAAATGAGTTAAATTTCCAATTATGCCATTCGTGTTTAAAAAGTATAAAACAGTTTAAAGTAATTATGGGTATTACACTGAGTAGGATAAGGGCACGAAGCAGCACATCTTCGAACCCAAGGAATGAACCAAGGAATGAACCAGCCAGCGGCAGACTGACACAAGGAAGGAAGGACGATAAGCACAACTAAATGGTCCAAATAGAGCATCTCATATTTAAAGTAAATCCCCCCCTCCAAAAAAAAAAAACCTGCTCCTTGGTTATGCAAGGAGTATATTTTGAGTCTGGATATGCAGATTCCTGATTTCCGTTGTTCCTGTTACAACCTGACTTTTCCGTGACTTTGAGTTTGCTTCATCCTTGGTTTCGTGCATTTGCTTTGCTTATTGGGCTCCTGACCTCGAGTTGTACTCTGACTGCTATATTTGCTACTCATCTGGTAGTTCTTTTGGCTCACATTCTGTAACGCGGGTCTATTCTACAACCTAGTGTACACTTACATTTTGAAGATTTCACTGTTTGGTTGCCATGTATATTGTTGGGATCCATGTGATGGTTTGGTTGTAAGACATCAATTAGAAAGGGAGATTTTATTAGTTTTAAGAAAGAACACACCAAACCTCAGTTTTCAAATGTTGTATCATAACGTAAATGCTAACTGATGTTCTGCCATGTACTCCACATAACCATGTTTCCCTTGGCCGCATGAAATCAAACCTGGTAAAAGTGGCCAGGTGCGGCAGTCCCCCCTGCTGCAAAACCAGGAAGCAGATTACGCTCTTGGGTGATCAGACCCAACGGTGTGCTAATGTTGAATTATCCAGTTACAGGGGAGATCTCTGATCTCCCCAACAGGCCCATTTACACTATGGTGGCTGTGCCGGGATAGCAGAGTCTCCATAGACTGCATTAAAAGGTGATGTACACCTTTAAGGCACAGAGCTCAAATGGGTTTTTAATGTAGATGGCAGCCTCGGAGGGGCAAACGTAAAAATATCAGTGTCTGTGTTTACAACTTTTTAAAACAGAAACAAGATTAGAAGTATGAATCCTCCACTTGTGAGGTTTGCTGGCCCTCTTGGTCTTCACTAGGGCAACAGCAAAAACTAAAGTATATAAAATAGGGTATATTCTCATTGTGGTCATTATTGGGGAACTTTCACTTATAGACAATCATTATATTACAAGTTCCTAATTGCAAATAGTATCCCAGGCACCTGAATCCATTGGGTTCCTAAAGTTGTGGCTTAAGTAGAAGACAAACAAGCAATTTTTGGGATGTTTTCTTCTGTAGATTAGTATGGTAGAATCAGAGTTATCTGGAATTAGTGCCAATTAGAATAATCTGTAAAGATCTGTCAGACAAGTCAAGTTAGGATTTACGACTACGGTACTACATAGCTTCTCTGCAGCAGTAATGCTTCTGGGGAGGGAGCACTGGGGTCACAGCCGAAACACTTGATAAAAGCATACCTCTATATTATAGTCGAACATACTTCATTTTTTTTTACAAGATCTGATTGTAAACGCAAGCAGCAGCTGGTTTAAAACCTCACACGGGTGACCCTGGCCTACATTATTCCAAGGAAATGGACTGAGGTCACAGCCTAATTGAATCTCTCAGCAATGCAGCCTGTATCAGCAGCCATAAGATGAAATATACGGTTCTAATCAAATTCAGTTTAAAAGCTACATGATGTAATTACTAATGCAACAATATTATTACATTAAAGGAAGGTGCTCTCTCTCGTCTTCTTGTCTTAAAACCAGAATATAATTCCTCGAACAGACATTTTAACGGTAAACCAAATACTACCAGGAATCAGAAGCACAAGAGGGCTTATTTGCCGAGCAGACACGCTAAGGACCAAGTCATATAATTGCATAAATTGGGTGAGATTGAACTGTAATTGAATCATTGATGATGGCTGTATGGATAGGACATGATCCATGGTCTTTTAATCTCCAGACCACTTATCAAAATACTTAGCAGATGGAAAAATGAATCAAAAGACAGATATTTTTGGCTAGGATTTAAGTTTCAGTGAGTTTTTGCTGATTTTAGCAGAAATAGACTTTTTGATCGAGGCATTAGGCATTTCTTAATTCTTAATTTCTTAGTTACTTTTTGAACTACGTTTATGAAAATGCTACTTTTTTTATTATATTGTGGCTAGTTTTAATAGTCTGCTTTTAATAAATACAAGAAACAAAAACCGTCTGCGCTTCTTACCCTAATAAAGTTGGCAACAAATATATAAACATAATATAAATGAGAGGTTTTCGTTATATGAATTGGCCAAAGCATAATTAAGCTCACCCGCCACGTCAAGGCACACTCTCAATAGGGTGAGAACCTACTCTCACCTCTCATTTATATTATGTTTATATATTTGTTGCCAACTTTATTAGGGTAAGAAGCGCAGACAGTTTTTGTTTCTTGTATACATTGTACAGCCAATACACTGTTTTTTGCAGCATGCTTACACCTGTTTGGTAGGCCTCGTATTACACATTTGTATTATTTGAGCCTGAGACTAGCTTAGCGCACCGACACTTTTTCTTTTTCCCTGCTTTTAATAAATGGTTTTGTCAAGGATTAGATTATTTCTTCTGGTCAAATTACATGAAATAAATATCTTCAGGGAAACCGTTTGTCAATTTGACAATTTTTAAAATATTGAATGTAAAATTTGTTATATGATTATAACAGATACAAGATGTAGGACAAAGAAGCAATGTGGGAAAGCGTATGTGAAGTAGTAGAGATACTACTGTGTACAAAATAACTACATCAGAACGATCTACTGTTTTATGTAGGCACATGATCCATGAGCCACAAGGCTTTTAAGGATCCTAAGAGGCTGGCCATGGGCAATTTGGGAAAATCCCCTTATCTTCTCAAATCGCTAGAGGTCCAAACGTCCAGTCACCCTCCTTGGTGTAATAACTGAACTTCAGAGCAGCTCCACTATAAAAGGGAGGCAGCAACAAGAACCACAAACTCAACAAACAACGTTACATTTACTTACCCAGGAGTGCCTGCTTACTTCACTACAGCAATAACCTTACAGGATCCCAGATACCGCCAGCTGAGGTTCCGTAGTCATCAAGTGCTTATATTCATATCCCCAACATTTCAAGTGTCAAACCTGGGGGCATGCTTATAGATGGGTAGGGCGGGTCTATAGGCACGTGGTGGTGGGACACTTACTTTACCCCTCTAGAAGTAGTTAAGATGAAAACTATGATATAACTCTGTATCACAGTGCACAGCTTCTCTATATTGCAAGGAGACTACGTGAGACATGCAATTGTGGTCTATCCTGTGATAGCATAGAATGGAATCAATTTTGCCACTTAATGTCAGGGCAGATCAGAGGATCTCTCCAACCAGACCGTTATCCCCACTAACAAAAGAGGGACATTGCCCAAAATTGTGGGAGATATGTCTACCCCAACATGTTAAAACATTGGAAGCACGCACAAAAATTGCTCAGAATATACACATCTGATGATGTTTTTATATAAAGCAATCATCAAGACTCCAACTGTCCTATTTCTTTTTAAGTTTTGAACCTGGTCCATATCGCTGAAAACGATTTCTTTTCATCTGTAAGTGGCTTGCAAATTTGTATAATGAGCCTTAAATGATGAATCGCATACACTTTACGTAACACACGTATATTCTTATCAGTGGAATGGCAGATCCCAAATGCCGCTTCTGTATATTTATTGTAAAAAAGAAAAAAAAAAAAAGACTGTTAATGTTATGTGCACTCTAATGAAAAACACATTTATCACATTCAGACCACTGCGTTCTGCGGTAGGGAAGCTTGGTTATTACTTTATATAGAGAAACATCATCTTGACAGGCAAACAAGCCTTTAACACTTAGCATCTATTCAAAGTGTATTTGAGTAATCAGTGATTGCATGTTTCATGTCTTTACTTCTTGTGAATAAATCAATACAGTGCTGTTTAAATTATCTTGAAAACATCATTGCTCATCAAGATGACCTAATGACCAACCCACTATCTGCAGCTGTGATTAGCTACTAAACAACAACCCAAAAGTTCTTGTAACGCTAGCATTTTGATCTGCACTGATTTTTTTTTATTGTGTTAAGTTTTTGTGAGCTGCTTTTCCCATGTATTACAAATCCATGGAAAATGCTATTTAAGAAATTAAAAATCGCTTCCAAAAAACAAACAATTTGGGGGGGATTGTTGACATTGAGGTCAACTTCTGTTTTAATGCATCCAACACTAAAGATTACAAAAACAGATTTATAAATCTGCTAATGTATGTTTTGTCTCATAGGAAAAAATATTATATGGGTAAACACAATGTGTTTAATAGCTTACATTTCATTGATGGTCTCAATTAAAGCTTAACCCCTTAACGACAATCCACGTACATGTACAGGGTTGCCGTGCAACGGGTTAACGACAATGCCCGTACATGTACGGGCTGCCGTTAAATAGCTGCATCGCCGCGATCGCGGCGTTTTCGCCGCGATCGGCGGCTTTGCAGCATCCACGGAAGCCTCCCAAGTGAGGCTGACCGTGGATCCGGGGAGGGCAGCCCTTGGCAGCCCTCCCCGGAAGAAAAATGGCCGCCGCCGCACCGATCATGAAAGATCGCGGCGGCGCCCGGCTAAAACAGCTTAGGAAGCGATCTGAATCGCTTCCTAAGCATAAATGGTGTTACTGACATGCCTCGATATCGAGGCATGTCAGTAACCCTACCCCCCTACCCCGATCACCTTGTGATTGCTCCGAAGAGCAACCACAAGTGCCATCCTGTAAATGACGTTGCCGTCATTTACAGGATGGCATCAACAATAGAAATGAGTTCATAGAGGGTCTATCCAGACCCTCTTGTGAACTCTCGAGCTCCTCCTGCAGGTTGAATGCAGGTACTGCATCCAACCATGCAAGGTCAATGGAGCCCAGATCACTAATGAGTGATTAGTAAAAAAAAAAAAAAAAAAAAAAAAAAAATTAAAATTTTTTTTTAAAAAATGTTTAAAAAAAATAAAAATAATATGGTAACATATAAAAATCCCCACTGTCACCAAAAAAAAAAAAAAAAAATTAATAAGCAAGTCCTAAAATTCTTTATCTTTACAAAAATTCCAGCATGGAAAGAGTTAAAATATTGGCATTACAAATGCCCATAGGGTGTCTCGTATTAAAAAATGCATGAGTGGATGGGATAAATTGAATTGGCCGGGTTCAAAGGTGTCCCAAATATGGGACATGGGGGCAGTAGGATCAGATGTCTAAATGGCCAAAAAATACACACCTCACAAAGGCGGCCTTTTACCTCCCAAATAACCCAACAAACCCATGCATGTGGGGTATCACTGCGCTCAGGAGATGTTACTGAACACATATTGGGGTGTTGTTTGACAGGGACATATACCAGGAGCGATACATTTATACCTGAAGTACAACGTGTGTGAAAAAAATACAAAAAAATTTACTACCATAAAGTTTCACAAAGGCTGGTGGTAAAATTAGTGCATGGAAAGGGTTAAATTACCAGCATGTGAAATACCTTGGGGTGTCTAGTTTTTAAAAATATATGACTTGATGGGGTAAATTGCATTGGCCGGCTTCAAAGATACCCGAAATGGCACATGGGGGAAGAATTACCAGATTTGGAAAAAAGGTTTTGAAATAGCAAAACGCTACCTGTACTTATTGCCCCATAACGTGCAGAAAAAAGCAAAAAAACATAAAAACATTGGGTATTTCTAAACTCAGGACAAATAGTAGAATCTATTTAGCAGGTTTTTTCATTCGTTTTTGCAGATGAGTAAAAGTTTTTTGTTTAAAAAGTGAGAAAAAGTAATTTTTTAACAAAAAATCCCCATATTTTATCATTTTTTTTATAGAAAATTAGATGATATGATAAAATTAATGGTATCTAAAGAAAGCCCTGTTTGTCCTGAAAAAAACAATATATAATATGTGTGGGAGCACGAAATGAGAAAGAAGAAAATCACAGCTAAACAGGAACACCGAAAAATGTTAAAATAGCCATTGTCCCACAATATACTACGAGTAATAACCCCTATTGTCCTTAAGGGGTTAAACCCCGTTCCTTAATTTGAATTTAAAACATTTGTGGATGTCAGGCCTACTTTCAGATTTTACATTTTCACATTAGTAAAGCTTGCATGAGTAATTACCCTTCGGTGGAGAGTAGGGTCATGGTAATGTAGCTTTTTTCAGAATCAGTAAATCATCTTCATGTTCTCTTACATATAAACTGTTAGGATTTTTCACCATTAAATAATTATGAAATATCCAAAGAGTTTCAAAAGATAAAATACTGTAGGCACATTATGAAGTAAAACCACATGCTCACTGTGGGCCTTTAGTACCTCCAAGTAGACATGTGGAAATGGTCCAGAAATTATTTGGACACATTCTCTCGTTCGTTCTTGGTCCATTTGTGATCCCAACAAATTCCATTTTCTGCCCATTCGTTAGCTGAAAATTGGGGGGGGGGGATCATGACCGTATGCCCACATTCACTCTCTCTCATGCTCTCTGAATGCCTCCCTTCTACACCAGCTGCTTCCTCTGTCTCTAGCATCCTCTTTATCTTCTTTATTCACCTACATCTCTGCGACATGACCTCCTGGTGAGCTTCCGCAAAAATGCTGGAGCCTCCAGAAGCACACCCATTTTTGCGGTGGTTCACTAGAAGGTCATGTCCGCGAAGATAAAGACGCTAGAATAAAAGCAGAGCTGAGGGAAACGGAAGGTACAAAGTCATTCAGAGAGTGTGATTACATTTGACTACATTTAGGTTTTCCTCTACAGGACATATAAGAAACTTTTTCTAAAGACTCAACAACATATTTTAAAAGAACAAAAGTCAAGGTTCTACATGAGGAGCAATCAGCACATGTAAACCTTTGGTTACCATGAGAACTATCCTACATATTAAATTTGCCCAAGATTTTTATAAATAATGCCAGTGCAATAAAGCAAATGTTGGGATTCAAAAAAAACTAGGTGAAAAGCAAAAGTTCACAAAAACCTTTTCTACTTTTCATAACTTCCCTTGAGAGACACACACATGCCTGTAGAAGAAGTGCATAACCTATCACCATAGATGACAGAACACACAAGACAACTTAAAAAAAATCATAAAACATTATACGCATTGTGACAGGTGGTATATCTAGTCAGTGTGAAGTCCTGGCCGCGCCCGCAAGGGAAGGCTCCTGGTAGCCACAGCCCAGAAGTTCCCAGGTATGCACATCAGGCAACTTCCAAGTAGACCACTGGTCAATAGGATTGCACACTTACCCTCACTAGTGGCAGATTGGGTACTGCAGTGTGCAACCAGACACTGAGAATAAAAAATGAACATGCTGCTGCACATATCTAGCCATTTTAATGTGCCAGGGCCGCTTTTCATCTCTGGTACGGCCCTACCTGCTAACTTACCTGATAGAAGGCCAAGGTTGGTACTTTGCAGCACGGATCTCTCTCTATATAGATATTATAGATCATAATATCTTATTTAATCATAAAAAAAATTAACTTTGAGAATTTTATGACATTACAGTTAGGACCCAAAGAACATTTATCTGTTGACTGTGTCCTTCTACCCGAAGGTACCGTATTTTGATTTTCACATTTTGTAAGTCAATCACGACATGGCATTAATTAGCAGAACGAATTTGGCTAATTAAGCACTTGTAGTTCCTTTTTGTGTCTAAATACTGATTAAAAAACAGATTATCTAAGAACCAGAACAAAAAAACTTGTACTTGCAAGCGCTGAATGCCATTCTACTGTCAAAGCTATGACATTAGGGGCAAATGTAATTATTTTCTTTACAGCCTTGCTTATACACGGAGAATAACGATTGAAAAAGTGCATTCAGAACAAATATATTTAAAGTCCTTCTTTTACCAGAAATTTCATAAAAGCCTTATAAAGAACCAGATTTTTTTAAAAAACACTCCTCTGATATGCCACATTAAATATTTAGGTATTTTTGCAAAAGAAAAAACTTCTTTTTGCAGATTTGTCCTGTGACAGAAAAAAATAGTAGTGTACATTTTTCTGAAGATGATTGGGATAAGGGTTATTAAGAAGAAGTGGCATGTCTAAGAAGCATGAAAGACGTTTTCATTTATTCATCGTTAACACCTAATGTGATGGTGTAAGCAGAGCAACAAGAGTGGTTGGGATGAGCTATTCCCAAGAAGACTTAAAACACAACTTGAGATGGAACACTTGCAGATGCTTAGATAGATTCTTATGTCTCCTCAACAAAGTTGAATATGATTTGAAAGCAATTATCAAAAGGCAATGGCATGCACGTTGGCCAAACACAAATGCTTACTAAAATATATAATTCTTATCATTTCTTCTGCATAGATAGGCTTGGCAACTATATATTTTCCTGAAGTAAACCCTACTATTTCTCCTGGAAATTGTGCCTTTGAACTCATGGTATCATTGTAGGTTTCTACTTCTTCTGATAAATAGTTTGTATAAAAATACATACCATCAGTTATGCATCCTAGCATTATACGTTTGTCATAGTCCTCAAGTGTAAAGGAGAAATGGTCTGGTGACCCTGTGTTACTCTGCAGTCATCGGTTTATTATTTCCATAACATGGAGCTCCAAATGGGTTAAAATCTAGAACAAGAAGAGCGTAGAATTAAATAAAGTGTGTTTAGCATTTACTGAACAGCATTCTGTTTTTCCGATTGGAATAATACACCCTATTACTAAAGTCAAACACTAAATATGTGAATAAGCAAAGTATAATATGTAATCACTTTACTTCCTGCTGCCATCAATACAAAAGATCTGATTTCTTTCTCTGTATGTAAGGCTCACTACCAGGATGCATATAATACAATTTTTTCCTTGCACGTTCTTCTCCTTATAAATTGCTTCCCACACATTCAGGTTGGACCCCTACAATCTAAAATACTTATCTGATTAAGGATGGCATTTTATCCATCTGCTAATTCAAAGCTGGATGCTAAGAACTAACACTTTGAGAACAGCAAAAGAGCAAATGTATTATTGTGGCGCTTTGATAATGTACAAGATTATTTCTGCCTCTCCGGTAGTCACAGACCGTACATTTTAGTGATTGTTCTATTGTATTGTTATGCAGATGTGAGCTGAGAACTGTACAGATTAGTGTCAAACTCGGCATCTACAGTTTGGGGTGTACTTTACTACAATTAGTTATTTCTTAGTTCTGCCTATAAATGAGTCATAGATTTTGAAGTAAAACAAAATAATTATTTTTGAAGTTTGCTTACAGTTAAGGTCAACTTTTAGAACATGTAAGAGAGTATTGTATATACTAAATTATCTTGTTATTTACCGTTACAGAATTGTATAATTTTGGCTGTAGGCTACTTAAAGAGGAACTCCTACTGAGTTTTTTTTATAGGGGGTATAGCGGAAGAATAGATAGTAGCATATCTACTGTTGTGCTAGTGCTAGATGAAGCAGAGTGTTAGAAAACTTACTGATGGATGTTGATTCTTACTTTTCATATATTCAGGATAGCCTTATGTCTGTCTCGTGCATGTTAACATTCTCTTATTGTAACCCCTGCCACCTCTGATTGAAACCCCTCACAGTGAAGTACTAACAAGAACAGGTTTTCCTGCTTGAGTGGTATTGTTGCAGTCAAAGGGTACGATATCTGACACGTCCGCCTTCACAGAATGAGCGCTCACTGCAGAAGTTTTTCAGCCCTGAATCACCTAGCACGGACTTTAGCCCCAGGCTAAAGCACCAGGGATGGTCACACACAGCCGGGATTGGTACACTAATTGGGTAGTCATACAAGCCAGAGGTCGGCACACAGTGCAGGTAGTCAGACAAGCCAGGTACACAGGTAGGGCAATACAGGATCAGAATCACTAGGCAGAAAAGTAGTCTGGCAAGCCATGGTTCAATAATAGCAAACACAATATCCAACAAAATAGCTGGACCACAACAGGGTATCTGTCCTGAGCTATACTGTATTAAAAAAAAAATGTTTAACTTCCGGCGCCCAGCAACTCCTGCCTCCAGCTGTACATCGCAAGCACAACTCCTGTTGCATGTCACTGGTGCGCCTACAGGCGGCTGTGATCGTGCAACAGTCCGGACAGCCCGGCTGTCTGTAACGGCTCCCGGCAGAGTGACAATATCACTGTACCTTAGGCAGGGTGTCAAATTACCCTACATTGTTAGATTCTGCTAGCATTCACAATTTGGGGATAACATTGTTAGAATGTACAACCATATAATGCTTTCTAGGGCCCACAGCTATGTCCTCAAACTTGGTCAGGATCACAGAAAGCATTTTGCTTCTAGAAAAGAAAAGTAGAATGTCTCTCAGGTGAACCAAACTATGGTGAGCTTTCATCCTAATCGGTTCACTGTTCTGTTAGGAGTTGGTGGCTCCACCTTAACCATACTTACAGTCAAACCCAGACAGGCCATTGAGTAAATACCCAATGAACTGGTGTGAGATGGAAGCTCCCATGTACTTATAGCACATGACTTAGGCAAGTCCAATTTTCCTTCCCATAATTTTATTTGTTCAATAAGCACACCGACACCTTTTTTTGATTGAGAAGGCCACAGCTTTATTAACATGAGATATAAAAATATTAACATGAGTGGATAAATATATCAACATATATTTCCATAATACCACCACTGGGGGAAAGACCGGTAACCCTGTCACCCACGGCTAAGCACCAGCCCTAAACCAACTGATATTTTCTAACCCCCTAGCCGCAAAACACCAGCTCAGAGGGCCCAATGTACTAAACCAATAAGTACCACCACCTGCTGGCTAGCCGTTGAAGTGACCCCATTAGCAACAAACAATTCTATTAACTAGGCCGGACCTCCCCCCCCACCTTATTTATCCACCCCTTCACCGCCAATAGTTGGCTGTGACAAAAACACATCATGAACCCCCACCAATAAACAGGGCGGGCGGGCGGGCGGGCGTGTTCAGCAACAAGGTTAGCTAGTTAACTGAATGAATATGCCATGTGCTCAATCAGGTACCTTTTATACCTTTTCCAAATCTGGTGACCTCTGCTTCACCTCCCTACCACCTTTTAACAATCCTGCTAATTAAATTGTTAACCTCTTCATGGTCAGGCTGTACTGCCCCAGTCATGCAGCCCTTCAACTAATTGTTTCCAGGGCTTCCATGACTTAGGCAAGTCCAATTTTCCTTCCCATAATTTTATTTGTTCAATAAGCACACCGACACCTTTTTTTGATTGAGAAGGCCACAGCTTTATTAACATGAGATATAAAAATATTAACATGAGTGGATAAATATATCAACATATATTTCCATAATACCACCACTGGGGGAAAGACCGGTAACCCTGTCACCCACGGCTAAGCACCAGCCCTAAACCAACTGATATTTTCTAACCCCCTAGCCGCAAAACACCAGCTCAGAGGGCCCAATGTACTAAACCAATAAGTACCACCACCTGCTGGCTAGCCGTTGAAGTGACCCCATTAGCAACAAACAATTCTATTAACTAGGCCGGACCTCCCCCCCACCTTATTTATCCACCCCTTCACCGCCAAGGAGGGCAGTTTGACACCTTAAACTGACCGACTCCCCCAAACCACCAAAGCCTTCTCAATCCCCTCCTGCAAACCAGAACAAAGGATATCCAAACCGATATCGGTAAGGTGCACCCCATCCGCACGCAAAAGATCCGCGTTATCACCCTCTAAAGAGCGATGCCGAACCACCACCCCCCCATTCCGTGAAACAAAACGCGAAATCGCCTTATTGACCTTAATGCGAGCCTTATTTAAAGCCGCCGTAGATCTAGCCATCCTCCAAGAGACCCGGTGCACAATTTCCGACCAAACCACAACTAAACCCGGAAAACGCGACCATAGGCGTAACAAATCAGATTTAATATCTTTGATAAGACAACGAATTGGAACCAAACCCAGGTCATTACCCCCCGCATGAAGTACGAGAATATCAGGATGTCCGGCCCAGCGCGACCGCCGCACCACCTCAGGTAAGACTTGAGACCAAACCATTCCGCGAACACCAATCCAATGCAACAGAACTTGAGAACGAGGAAAGCCGAGCTGTCTCCCGCTGGGACGAACATCCGAACGTCTGGACGCCCAATAAATAAAGGAATGCCCAAAGATCCAGACGGACACTGCAGGACCTAAACAACGACACAACCAAAATAATGAATGAAATCATAACAAATGTGGACGAACATATGAACGAAAACGACGAGATTCCCACCTCCCAATTTTCTTAATAGCCTCCTCAGGGAGGCCCCAGCGAGCCGCCTCAGTGGCAGCCCCGATCCTAAAGGAATGGGAGCTGTAACGCTTATCAGACAATCCCAAAGCCCCAAGCGACTTCCGAAACACGGCAATGAATTGGAACCGGGACAGCGCAGAACCATCCTCATGAATCAAAAGAGGGGCGTCCTGTCCCGACGAAGGCCGAACCCCCAAGAAGTCCCAAAAACAAGCCACAGGGCACATACCGGACCCAGTCAGATTATTCAAAGTAACCTTAAAGCCTTTACCTGACTTATCAGTTTTGGACCCCCACAACCAAAATTCCACCGCAGTAGGAAAACCCCTAACATCCTTCAATAACACCCCCCCGCAGCGAGACCTGCTAGGACTAACCAGTTCGCCAATCCTACAAGCACCGAAAAATGCCCACGAAAACGCCAATCGGAACAACACCGAGTCGTACGCCGAAACACATACCGAGGATAAAACCACCCCCAGATCAACCAGTAAAGACAAGGAAACCGGAAGACGAGCATCCCGTCGAAGGAAACCCTTACGATACCCTTTTAACGCCTGCTTAACTTTAAAGGATTTGGTAATATCAATGAAGTTAAAATACTTAAAACAAAAAGCCAAACCTGCCAATTTTTTAGAAATCGACGAATAAGACACCCCGTCCACGAAGGACAAACTTACAAACCAAAGAAGCGCGTCCTCATCTGGAGGACCCGCAACGTCCATACCTGCGGAGGCCAAGAATCTCACCCAATCATCCCAAACCGCGGAATACGCGGACCACGTGCCCGGAGCCACAGACCGCCGAATTAGCTCGTCGGCACATCGAAGACCAAGTCCCACAGCGTGTCCGGGAAAGGAGTACCCTGCTGCTCTGCCGAAGGAGCTAACAGCCGGAAACGGTCCCACTGAAAACGAGACAACGCAACAGCGATATCGTTAGTAACACCTGGAACATGACGCATCCGCAAGGACACATTAAGCTGTAAACAAAGCAAAACCAAATGCCTAACCAGCGCTATGACAGGGGGGGAAGAAGATGTTAGATTGGTAACAACCTGAACCACAGACATGTTGTCACAGAAAAACAGAACCTGTTTATTCGCCAAACTGGCACCCCACAACTCCAAAGCAACCACAATCGGAAACAGTTCCAGCAGCGTAAGGTTTGCCGTGAAACCCGCCTGCACCCATGAAGAAGGCCAAGCAGCCGAACACCACCTGCCCGCATAAAATGCCCCAAACCCATGACCGCCGGCTGCATCCGTGAAAAGCTCTAAATCGGCATGAAATTCCTCAGATCCCAACCACACCGAACGGCCATTATAAGCCTGCAAAAAGGATGCCTAAACCCGCAGATCTTCCTTCAAAGACCGAGTCACCCTAATGAAATGGTGAGGAGCCCTAATGCCACACGTCGCGAGAGCAAGACGCCTACAGAAAATCCGACCCATGGGCATTATGCGGCAGGCAAAATTAAGTTTGCCCAAAAGTGACTGCAACTGGCGCAAAGTCACCTTAACCGCGGACCGGACCAGCACAACATGTTCCATCAGATCAAACAACTTATCCTGGGGCAAACGAAAAACCATGTCGACCGTATCAATTGCAATACCCAGAAATTTCAACGACGTACAAGGACCCTCCGTTTTGTCAGGCGCCAAGGGAATACCGAAATCAGCCGCCCGAAATTGTAACGAAGCCAACAATACCCCACAAACATCCGAATCTGGAGGCCCGATGCACAAAAAGTCATCCAAATAATGCAAAAGCGAAGAAATACCGGAATCCACACGAACCACCCACTCCACAAAGGAACTAAAAGTCTCAAATAAGGAACATGAAATGGAACACCCCATCGGGAGGCATTTGTCAACGAAAAACCCACCATCCCAAAAACAACCTAGAAGGTGGAAACAAGAAGGATGAACGGGCAGCAACCGAAAGGCGGCCTCTATATCAACCTTAGCTAAAAGAGCCCCCCGTCCAAAATGCCGAACCCAGCCCAAAGCCGCATCAAAAGACGTATACGAAACCCTGCAAAGCTCCGGATCAATCCCATCATTCACCGAAAAACCAGGCGGATGGGACAAATGGTGAATAAGCCGGAATTGACCCGGCTCCTTCTTGGGAACTACTCCCAAAGGAGAAACCCTTAAATTGACCAAAGGCGATTCAACAAACGGGCCAGCCACCCGACCCAACTCCACTTCCTTTGCCAGCTTAACACGCACCACATCAGGATGCTCCAACGCCGATTTCAAATTCCCGCTGACAGACAAACCAAACGAATCAACAAAAGGAATACGAAAACCATCAGTGAAACCGACACGCAACAAGTCCGCATCCTCCACCCTAGGATACAGACGCAGCCACGGCTCCATCTGTGTTACGCGCACCGGAGTCGACCCCCTTTTTAGCAAACTCGGATGCCTTGGAAGAGGATTTGATCTTCCGAAAACAACGGGTAAGCGGGTGAGACCCATTACAAGTGGAACATTCATGGCGGAACTTGCACGCCGACCCCCAACGACACTGCCCTTCATTGTACTGCCAGCAGACGCCCTTTTTACCCGAACTGGAGGAGTGACTTCCACTACCTGTCCCCCCAGAACCCTGAAAGGACGACCCAGCCCGAACCGAAGGAGCCGAAACCCGCAACCACAACGCTATTTCCTTGTGATCCCAACGCATACCAGGGCGAACCGCCATCCGTTGACGAAATTGCTCGTCATAACGAAGCCAGCCCTGACCGCCATAAACCCGGTATGCCTCCCCGATACTGTCTAAATAACAAAAAAGTCCAGAACAATGCTCAGGGTGCTTTTCACCCACGACCCCAGCCAAAATTGCAAAGGCTTGCAGCCAATTGGAGAAGGACCTGGGGATCAAACGATACCTCCGTTTTTCCTCATCCTCCTTCTTAGAATCATCAGTCTGACTACCCTTATCCAAATTAAAACGCTCTAGCGGGAGTAAAGAAAAAATATCAACATACTCGCCCTTCCAAATTTTCTCCCTGACATCCGCCTTAAGATGCGCCCCCAAAGGTCCCTCAAAACACACATACACATCACCCTTAGCAGCATCATCTAGTCTCGCCGCCGCCATACCGACCCCAGACGCCGACGCAGAATCACCCACAGACGCAGCTACCTGCGACCCACCTGAACTAGGCTGTGCCACAGAACCCGCACCAGCCACCACCGGCGCCGGCAGAGGCCCAGCAGCTGCCTGCGGGACCGGCGTCTGCAGAGACCCCGAACCGGCCTGCGCAACAGGGACCCACGGGCCCAAGGGAGACAAACCCCCCTGAACAGAAGCGGAAGCCTGAGAACCCCAAAACGGCACAACCCATGGGAACAAACCAGGCGAGCAATTCCCGCCCCCAGTCCCACCAAACAAGAAAGGGTTAACCGAAGGAAAAGAGGATAGAGAAGAAGGGAAGGGACCCAGCGGCCACTCACCCCTTGACTGCGCCACGCCAGCCTAGCCAGCCGCAGGTCCAGCTCCTGATGCCTGTTGGCAGGGCGAGACACCCCCCAACGCTCCCTCCTCCTGCACCGGCCGTGCAGAGGGCAAGGCTGCCGCCGGACCACCCGAACTAGGAGCACCGGCCATCCCAGGGTGTGAACCAGAGGGACCCCCGACCGCCCTGCGGGAGTTAACTCTCCCCGGAGCCCCCCTGGAAACGCCTGCAGACACCCGACCCCCCGAGGTACCTCCATCCAACGCTGAGCGCCCGACACCGGGAGTCCCTCTCTGGCGCCGCGTCGCCACCCGGGCCGACCTGCCCGGTGGGTTCACCGCCCGATGGGAACTGCCGCGTTGCCCCTCCGACCGCCTCCTCGCCGACGTGCCCGTCCGCGACGACACGACGTCCTGACGACCAGCCACAGCTCCCCTCCTCCGGGACGACGGCAGCCTGTCACCAGCCGGGGGAACAGCATCATCCCCGACAACCGCGCCACTGCTCCTGGCCACCGGCGACCCACGGAGTTCCCAGCTCCCGCGAGAGCCGGAACGAGAGCGGGATCGCGAGAAGTCCGATCCCGCACGGGAGACCTCAGCATCAGGTGAAGACCCGCACAGTGAAATGACCGGCGAAGCACACGGAGACGGCCCAGGAGCCAAGACACGCTGCTCACCGGAAACGCCACGGCGCTGGGACCGCCGAGGGACTGAACCGGGACGTGCTGCTGCTGGAACCGTGCCACCCGCCGTCCGACGAGTGGAAACAGCCGCAGAAGGGTTAAGGCGAACCGGAGGTCTGGACACCCTGCCGCTCGCAGATCTTCTGGGCTCAGCAGCCGGTAAGGGGACATCAACCGGGAGGGCCCCCAGCAGGGAATCAACCTGCTGTTGCACCCAATCAGCACCTTGAACAGACGCAGCAGCACGCAGCCTCTCAAAAACTTGCTCCATATTCAGAAAAGGAAAGACGTGTTCAGCAACAAGGTTAGCTAGTTAACTGAATGAATATGCCATGTGCTCAATCAGGTACCTTTTATACCTTTTCCAAATCTGGTGACCTCTGCTTCACCTCCCTACCACCTTTTAACAATCCTGCTAATTAAATTGTTAACCTCTTCATGGTCAGGCTGTACTGCCCCAGTCATGCAGCCCTTCAACTAATTGTTTCCAGGGCTTCCATTATTTGCTATCAAGGCAGTGCAGGTGTCGGCTGGATACACAGGGTTAAAGGCTACGAAAGTGAAATAGCCTAATGTGCAAAATTTATAGGCTGCTAGGCTTAAGTGCAAGCGCCAATTTCAATCCCCAGCTGGTCCTTGCCTACAAACATCAAAGTTTGCTTCAGACAGAATAAACTGTTTGATAAACTTTTCACAATGAAGCTTCGGTCAGCCTGTTCATACAAGTACGTAAACAGTTCATATTTTATAGTTAACTTTTTGTACAGGTGGTAGAATTGAAATGACTGGGCATATGGATGCACCATCTGCATATAAGCATGTTTATGCTATAAAACCTACACTGTTTGGGCCATCTCAGAAGGCATTTTACAACACACATTAAATATGGGTATAAATTGATTGTCGATAAATTGTGCCACGGGGCCCACCTGTTTCCACCTGGTGAACAAAAATCAGATTTTAATCTGTTTTGTTTATGCAGAACCTTGTACTTGGTTGCCTCATTTATGAATAGAAAAAAGTGCTAAGAAATTAGTTTTGGTTTAAAACAGCATATGCCAGTTCATCTCTATGAGCCTCGGATTGACCCTAAAACTATGTTACAAAAATGGGACTATACAGAGACTCAGCTTCTGATCCCAGTCTGCATGTCAGGATTGGGTTTGGAGCGTAAGAGCAGAGGATAGTCCAAAACAATGACAGGAACAGTCCAATGACAGGATCAGAGAAAACGGTAGTCCAAGCTAGGGTCAGGAAACAGACAAACTGGGTAGTCCAATAGGAAAGCCAAAGGTCAAAGTAATGGAGAATCCAATAGAGTGTCTGTAGCAAGGCGAGCAAAGAAGAACAGGAATCAGGAGTCCAAGGACATAAAGGAACCAAAGTTCTTGGAGGTGCCAATCCAAAACCGGGATGCCATCATCATTGAAAACAGTAGGTTAGGTTATTGGGTGTTTACTACAGATACAGCAGAATGGTGGCAGAATTTTAGACCAATTACTTTGATGGTCATAAATGAAGATTACCAGGTATTGTTTAAAGGGCTTGCTTAGACCTTTCTGCTGCTCCATTAGTATGCCGGTGGTAAGCTGTGGTGAAAGATAAAGGAATGCCCATCTGTCCACAAAAAGCCCTACAGAATCGAGACAAAAGTTATCTCCCTGATAAAAACAGTGGCAATTCTTATAAGTTGGTAGGCAACTTAGGAGAGGTACAAGATGCACCATCGTCGATAAGCTGTCATTAACAGTCAGGATTGTGGTATTCCTGTTGGATGATAGTAAGTCTACGATGAAGTCCATTGCCAAATGTGACCAAGTAAAAGATGTTATATCTAGTGGTTGAAATCACCCACAGAGTAGTCTTCATAGTTACACAGACTTGACGAGAGGCAAATAGCCAGATACATAATTTCGGTAAACAGGCCACCAATCGTTTTTAGAGACCAAGGCTATCTTTTGAGCCACCCCTGGGTGACCAGCAGTCTTAGCTGTGTGGTTCAAGGGAAGAATTTCTATGTGCTGCTTTATGTTTAAATAATCTCCAAGCTGAAACATTACTGGATGTAGAACGTGGGCTAACCTAATGTTTTCCAAAATGGGAGAAGACAGGGAAGTAGTGACATGGTCTGCAAGAACAATAGGTTCATCATTGGCATCCCATTTTTTTGCTAAGGTGTACATATGAGAGAGGGCATTTGAGGAGGGTTTGAGGCGAGCCAGGCATACAGCAGACAGTCTCGAACTGTTTCTTAGTATTTATCTTTCTTGGATGCGGAGATCTATAAGAGCCAGAAATGCACCACTAGGCATTTGGTAGAGGGAGGTTGGTGAAGAGCACCAGCAGCAAGTGGTTCCAGTTGCAGTTTCTGCACTGGTGGCACAGGAAGTGTCTGGAGAGCCTGTGATCCAAACTTGCAATATGAGCCTCAAATCTGTTCATCAATCTCTGGTTGTTCTTTGATATTGGCCCTTTCGTTCTGTTACGTCACTGGTAACCAGGGACCTGACAGCAGTGTAGACCACCACAGCGGGATATTGGTCAATGTGGACAAGACAAAACAGATCAGGACAAGCTAAGTCAGGATGCCAGAGAGCAGCGTGGTCAGGACAAGCCAGGTCAGAATACTAGAAAGCAGCGTGGTCAGGACATACCAGGTCAGGATACCAGAGTGCAGGACGGTCAGGAGCAGGATGTGGCAGCAGGTGCAGTGTCCCTAGCAGCCAGGGGTAGGAGAGGATTCAGCATCTCCAGCAACTCCTGACACTTACCATGATCTAGCAACAAGATTAACTCTATGAGAATCACAACAAATGTATGTCTCAATACATTTTTTAACCTTCTTGGCCATTTGTCTCTGGTTGTATTGGGGAAACAACGGTTTACCTTGATCTGATTTAGACATGCATTGATTTTGCCATGAGATCGGTGGACATTGGGCTGTGATTAAGTTATATACCTACTAGACATTATGTGCATTTGAGCTAGTACGGATCATTTTGTGGATTTGCGCATTGGGACTTGAATAGCTTACTTGTGAGTATGATTGTAGCGTACAATCTATATTTTTTTGATAAATATCTAATTTTTACATGAGTCCTTGAATTCCTTGATTCTCCTGGGCATCTTCTCCTGGCTTTTATGTCCAGATTATTATTCGAAGAAGAGGAAATGACAATATCATACAAAACTTTGGCCCTTCAGGTAAATTGTGCTGTTGTCTTGCTTTTCCTCTTTTCTTTGTTCTTTATTCATCAGCAAATATTTTCTTGCAGTTCAAAAAATTCTGTGTATATATTGAGATACTGTTGACTGCTGTGCTGTTCCTTTTCCAGATGGTATCGTTGTCGTGCACTGATGTTCTTGAAGTTAACATAATTTATATAAAATATGCAACTTTAATAGAATAAATTAAGCTAGTCCTCAGTGTATTCCAACCGCTTAAGTTGAGTGGCACATTCATTTAACAAAGAAAGTTGTGATTTAACCACACTCAAGACATTTGTGATATAAATAAAAAATATTAATGAAAACTATACAAAATTATAATATTAGATAGAAAATGATTAGACGTCAAAATAAATTTCGGTATTTTTACTGCTGCAAATTTTGGTAGAACAAATGGCAGTAATCTAATATCTTTTAATAAAGTTGCTCATTTTATAAGACTAAGCTTTAGTGATTAAGTGACATTATAAAATTATGAGTAGAGTGGTATATGTTTTATATTACTTGAAATGTGTGCCTTTTGTCGTCTCACTTACGTTTATGGCCACTGATACAGCAGATCTAAGGCTTTAGTGTACAGTCACCCACTGGATACACATGGCTGCACACCGCAACAGTCTTGCGAGGCTGATATAAGATAGAACTGTGTGGATGCATGTGATTTATTGGGAACTGGCCTTGAAGTGCCAGGGACAATTTTAATCTACAGTCTGTTCCTGATATGGGCTCAGCACACTTGAACTACATTTTAGGAATAACTGTGAAACCTTCCAAGTCTGGGGCTAATGCTCCTGGAATCATAGATATGGAACCTCCAAGGGATACATTTGATCTATGGGCAAAGAAAGAAATGTGAATCTACCCACTGCCAGTTCTATGTCACGGCTAGAGGACCAGCAATGCAGGAACTTGGTATCATCCACCGGTTACAGGAGCAGAGCAGGATAGAGGTAGCAATAGGCAAAAGAGTAGTCGTTACACGGAGCTGACACAGAGGTCAGGAGTAGGTGAGGACAGGATAATCAAAACAAGCCGGGTCAAATGCAGGAGATAGACAGGAACGTCAAAGACAAGCCAAGGTCAAAAGCCAAAATCACAATGTAGGAAATTTAATAAGCACAGCCAACATGCACAAGGCACTATAACAGGCATTGATCTAGTGCAACAGCCATGTTTAAATAGACATACTAATTGAATTTCCCGCCCCACATGAAACGGAGGCTTGGAACGCATAAGTGTGATCCCTATAAGAGGCCACACGGTGGTGCGCGTGCGTACAGAGCCAGAGACCATGCGGTCTGCGTTGAGGAAATCTGCCAGCGGCTACAGGCGTCGTGGGACTTCAGTAGAGCGGCGGTTCGGGCAGACGGAAGGTAAGTACCCCGTAGTTACATTCTAGATCTCGACTCATCTATGCCATAACCCGAGAATCCCATTCCTGTGAGTGGGTGACTTTACTTTTCCCTGCCCTTTCAAACCTAAAAAAAAATACTGAAATTAGAGAATAATGTACTGCAACTAAGTTTTAAAAAAAACATTAGTATTCCAACTCGCAGCTCCATAGCTATATTAACACATCTTTCCAGCTTCCTCTTTCAATCATGGTTGGGTAAAGTCTGTGGATTTTATTCTCTGCACATTTTGCTTTTGGTGTGGAAGTTCATAGCGTGTATTCAGTCGGCATTAGGATCAACCTTTGCAGCCTCCTGAAACGTATGCATATTTATTACTTCAATATAATGGCATTTATTCACATAAGACCATGCTGGTGTTATATTAACGCTTTGGATCAATGGTTAATTCTTTTGTAAATAGTCCATCTTCTTCAATGAAAAGTTTACCTTTGGGAGCCCCGCATGCAAAACTAATGATCTTTCCATGAGAGTGCATTGAAACTCAACCCTACAACAGGTCCTACTCCACATTTCTATAGAATGATAGGCTTACCTTGCATCCTGAGTCTAAGCAAAGTTTGGAGAGAAAAAAAAATCAGCTACTTTCTATCGCCTAGGTTTCTATTTCAAATTCATCTTTATAAATAGTGTAGTTTTGTGTGTATGCGTGTGGGCCCCGCTACGGTGTCAATGGATGACTGATTTCTTTAATTTTCCAAAGTGAATAGCAGCCCATTTCGGTATGAATACGAAGCATAATGAAGCTTATTGTGAGTGATTGTCAAGCCTGAGAGCTGAGCAGGTATCACGCAAGTGCTGGGGATGGCAGTACACAGAGATGTGACATGAAGGAATAAAGCAAGCCTTCTCGTTCTATTATAGCAATAATGAATAGCTGCTTGGCAGCCCTCAGCCAAACTTTCTGTGGTTTGCTATTAAAACCCATACAAGCTGCTTATTTAATGGAAGAGCAAAGCGCCCATGAAATAATGTCTTGTGAAGATGGTTCGTAATGATAAACCAATCTCTATCAATGTCAGTGGTCTATGGAAAGAGCTGACAGGTGAATAATGCCACTTAACTATCAGCTATAAGTTTAATAGGAACGTTTCTTAACTCAGTACGAAAAGCTACATTACTAGTCTGACACCTTTAAAATGAATACGTGATATCCATATACACAAAAGGTATGTGGAGCCTTCCTTAGGTACGCTGCGCTGTTTCACTCTTATTGCTTTATTTAAAATAATGACATTGAAATCCAAAATCAGTAAACAAGCTGCAAACAATGACAAATGTTCCCTGTCATTCTTCAAAGAAGAACTTTGAAATGGGTCAAAAAGTTGTGAAGTTTCATTTATTTTTATCTAAATCAAAAATATGCAAAGAAAGTCTTGAAAATATAGCTCTTGTATTTGGAAACATTATACATGCTATGTGTATGTAATTATATATATTGTGGTAAAGTGTATGGGAGAGTGGTTGATGGGATATATATCTCACCTGGTTACCTCAGTCAGGCATGGTAGCAAACCCAGGTGCTCTCAGGTGAGGCTTCCTAAGCTCGTTACTGGGGAGGAAGCCTTATATGAGAGGGCTGTTAGGTTTGCAGGGAGAGGGAGAACCTGAATGAAGGAGCAGCTACAGCCAGCGCTGCAGCCCACCAGGTATGAAGCTTTACCCCATACAAAACTGGTTACTTTGCTTTGCGTCAGACCTTAGGCTGCTAGAGAGGTATCCTGCTGTTTAGTTAGAGCCGGACAGGCTTATAGTTTGTTTTGTTTACAAGGTGCTCTGTGACTACAACATCTAAATAAACGCGCTTTTACGTTGGAAACCTGTGTGAATACTGTCATTGCCGCCCCATGCGTGAGCTGTCCCCTACAATTGGTGGAGAATGCGGGCATAGTGGTGCTAGGAGCAACGGCAGGACAAAACACAGCATCTGAATTTTGTGGACATTTAAAGGGCCGGTAGCATATGTCCTGAGTGAAGGCTGCAGCACTGTAAGGCCCATCCGGCACAATGGAGGAAGTGATAAAGCAGCTGATACAGGCTAACCTGAGACATGAGCAGGCCTTGGAACAGCAACGGAAGTTTCATGCAGAGGCTTTTCACGCCCAGCAACATGCGCAACAGCAGACTATGGCCCAACAACAGGAAACGAATCGCCTGTTAATGGAGCAGATTGCTGCGCTCAGAGAGACTGTTGTGGCTCAGCCCCAACAAGTGGAGGCAAGCCCCCTTGAGACTGTTAACGTGAGGAGGGCCGTTCAGCGGGGCTTACAAAAAATGACACCCGACGACGACGTTGAGGCATACCTCACCGTATTTGAGAGAGTGGCGGAGAGAGAGAGACTGCCAGTTGCAGAGTGGGCAGAAGTGATTGCACCCTTCCTGACTGGTGAACCGCAAAAGGCCTACTATGACCTCGGGGAGCAGGATGTCCGGGACTTTACAAAACTAAAAATGGAGATCCTTGCTCGCCTGGGTGTTACGCCCGCTGTTCGGGCCAAGAGAGTCCACTGTTGGAAATACACCATGGACAAGCCTGCCAGGTCCCAGATGTATGATCTGATTCATCTTGTACGCAAGTGGCTGGAACCAGAATCCACTACACCAGCCCAGATTGTGGAAAAGGTGGTAGTGGACCACTACCTCCGCGCCCTCCCGGCGGAGCTACAACGGTGGGTTGGGAATGGAGACCCCAGAACTGCTGAGCAGCTTGTCAACATGGTGGAAAGGTTCATAGCAACCGAGGACTTCCTCCGTGAGGTCCCTGCGGCACCAACACCTTCCAAGACTGTCAGACCCGCGACATCTTTGGGTAAGAGAGTTCCAGCTGGAGGTGTATGGGAAAAATGTGAGAGAGAGCAGGGCTCTAGAGTTTGGGCAAGGGCAAAAGACTGATCCTGAACCCCTGGGACCCCACAATCCTAGAAAGGGCTCCCTACTAAGGAGGCCAGGGACCCCCCAGTGCTGGAGGTGCCATGAGTGGGGACACATAGCCGCCTATTGCCCTCTTAACTCAGAGCCCATGGTGTGTGACGCTAGTCGGCGTCAGTCCCTGTTTGCAGAACCTGTTTGTGCAGCCATTCCAGAATCAGAGACTGAGCCGCATTTTTGTATGGTGAAGATAGGTGACTGCTCCGTGAAGGCACTTTTGGACTCGGGTAGCCTGGTGGCTTTGGTTCGGGCTGGCCTTGTGACTATGGACTACGTGCCGAACAAGCACATAAGAGTGCTATGCATCCACGGGGATATTGTAGCTTACCCTGTGGCCCCCATTAAGTTGGTGACCCCATCTGGAACTGTGACCTACGAAGTCGGAGTTGTAAAAAGACTTATGCATGCGGTTATTTTAGGCCGCGATTTCCCCTTGTTCTGGGAGTTGTGGAGAAGGGGGAACGTTTCTGCAGCTGGGGAACAAACTCCGGCAGAGTCTGTAACCCTCCCTGTAAATAATGGGTCAGGTGAGACGGCCATTGGGAACAATGATACCAGTAAGGGGCATGATGAAAAGGATCTAGGCCCACCTGAAATGTATAGTGAAGATTCTTTCCCCTTGCAGGTGTTAGCTGGGGAGGAAGAAGAAGAAACTTCCCTACCCGGCCAACAGGTCTTAGATTTAGAAATGTCTCGGGGTAACTTCGGGACCGAGCAAGTGAGAGACCCCACTCTGGGAACTGCACGGGCAAATGTCACGGTAGTAAATGGGGTACCACAGGAACCCGAAGCTGACCAGAAATTTCCGCATTTTGCCATGAATGGGGATCTAGTGTACCGGGTCACCAAAGTTAACAAGGAAATTGTGGAACAGCTTCTGGTGCCAAAACCATACCGACACCTGGTGCTGGACATAGCCCATAACCATGTGTTTGGGGGGCACTTGGGGACTAATAAAACACAAGAGAGGGTCCTCCAAAGGTATTATTGGCCTGGGGTATATGAAGAAGTAAAAAGGTATTGTGAGTCATGCCCCACATGCCAGAAGAGTGCCCCAACACCACACTTCCGTAGCCCCTTGGTGCCACTTCCCATCATTGAAGTACCATTTGAGAGAGTTGCCATGGATTTGGTAGGGCCCATTGTCAAATCTGCTAGGGGACACCAATACATTTTGGTTGTCTTGGATTATGCTACCCGGTACCCAGAGGCGGTACCCTTAAGAAACATGGCCTCCAAAAATATTGCTAGGGAGTTGTTTTACATGTTCTCTCGCACGGGGATCCCTAAAGAAATTCTTACTGACCAGGGTACGCCCTTTATGTCACGGGTCATGAAAGACCTGTGTAAGTTGTTTAAAATCACTCACCTCCGTACCTCAGTGTACCACCCTCAAACGGACGGGTTAGTGGAGAGGTTTAACAAAACCCTAAAGCATATGCTAAAAAAGGTGGTAGAAAGGGATGGTCGGGATTGGGACTGTCTATTACCCTACCTCATGTTCTCTATCCGGGAGGTGCCCCAAGCGTCTACAGGGTTTTCCCCCTTTGAGTTAGTCTATGGCCGACATCCACGGGGTTTGTTAGATATTGCCAAAGAAACTTGGGAGACCGAGGCCACCCCATATAAGAGTGTTATTGAACATGTGGCTCAGATGCAGGAGCGAATAGCGACGGTGATGCCTATAGTTAAAACGCATCTGCAAAGAGCGCAGGAGGCCCAGAGCAGAATTTATAACAGATCTGCCAGGTTGAGGGCCTTTAATCCTGGGGACAGGGTCCTGGTTTTAGTGCCCACCGTCGAAAGTAAGTTTTTAGCCAAGTGGCAGGGCCCCTATGAGGTTGTAGAGAAGATGAGTGAGGTGAACTACAAGGTCCATCAACCGGGCAGGAGAAAACCCTTCCAGGTTTACCACGTAAACCTGATCAAGCCATGGAAAGAGCGGGAGTCTTTGGGGGCGACCCAGGCAGGGGTCAAAGAAGTGGGGCAACCAGTTCCCCCAGTAACAATAGGAGAGGCACTGTCCGTGCCCAAGAAGCAGGAGGTGAGGGAGTTCCTGCAGGAAAACAGACGCAAGTTTTCAGACATACCGGGCCGTACCCACCTCATAAAACACCATATTAAAACCGAGCCTCACAGTAAAGTGAACCTGAAGCCATACAGGATACCAGAAGCCCGTAGAGAGGCGGTATCCACGGAGGTCAGGCGCATGCGTGAATTAGGTGTTATTGAGGAATCTACTAGTGAATGGTCAAGCCCCATAGTGCTAATCCCAAAGCCCAACGGGACGTGGAGGTTCTGTAATGACTTCAGGAGATTAAATGAGGTCTCAAAGTTTGATGCGTACCCCATGCCCCGAGTGGATGAACTGGTTGAGAGGCTTGGGAAGGCAAGGTACATTACAACACTTGACCTTACAAAGGGCTATTGGCAGATACCGTTAACTGAGGAGGCTAAAGAGAAGACTGCCTTTTCCACTCCAGAGGGCCTGTTCCAGTATGTTGTGATGCCATTTGGGTTACATGGGGCCCCTGCTACCTTTCAGAGGCTGATGGATCTGATTTTGAGACCACATCGTGATTATGCCGCTGCTTACCTGGACGATGTGGTAATTTTTTCGTCTGACTGGAAAAGTCACCTCGGTAAGGTACAGGGCGTGTTAGACTCCATTAGTGATGCAGGCCTAACCATAAACCCTGAAAAATGTGCAGTGGGTCTGGAGGAAGCAAGATACCTGGGTTATATCATTGGTAGGGGGCTGGTTAAACCCCAGATCAATAAGATTGAGGCGATACAGAACTGGCCTAGGCCAGTAACAAAGAAACAAGTGAGGGCTTTCCTTGGCATAACCGGGTACTACCGTCGGTTCGTGCCCAATTTTGCCTCCATGGCCACACCATTGACAGACTTAACAAAGGGTGGTAAGTCAGTGATGGTAAAGTGGAACCCCGAGGCAGAAAGGGCTTTTCAGAGTCTGAAGTCTGCCCTGTGTGACCAGCCAGTGCTCGTTTCCCCTGATTTTAGGAAACCGTTTCTGGTTCAGACAGACGCGTCTGCTAGAGGTTTGGGGGCAGTTTTGTCACAAGTGGTTAATGGGGAAGAACACCCAGTGCTGTTCTTGAGTAGGAAACTGACCCCAGCCGAGGAAAATTATGCCATAGTGGAAAGGGAGTGTCTCGCCATCAAGTGGGCGTTGGAGTCTCTGAGATATTATCTCCTGGGCAGGGAATTCGTGTTGGTGACTGACCATGCTCCTCTGGCATGGATGAAACAGAATAAGGAGAGGAATGCAAGAGTGACCAGATGGTTTCTCTCCTTGCAAAATTTTAGATTTACAGTGGAGCATAGACCAGGGAAGTTACATGGGAATGCGGATGCGTTGTCCAGGGTGTACTGTATGGTTGCTGACGCTGTCCAGACCTCTGGTCTGGAGTCGACGGGGGGGATATGTGGTAAAGTGTATGGGAGAGTGGTTGATGGGATATATATCTCACCTGGTTACCTCAGTCAGGCATGGTAGCAAACCCAGGTGCTCTCAGGTGAGGCTTCCTAAGCTCGTTACTGGGGAGGAAGCCTTATATGAGAGGGCTGTTAGGTTTGCAGGGAGAGGGAGAACCTGAATGAAGGAGCAGCTACAGCCAGCGCTGCAGCCCACCAGGTATGAAGCTTTACCCCATACAAAACTGGTTACTTTGCTTTGCGTCAGACCTTAGGCTGCTAGAGAGGTATCCTGCTGTTTAGTTAGAGCCGGACAGGCTTATAGTTTGTTTTGTTTACAAGGTGCTCTGTGACTACAACATCTAAATAAACGCGCTTTTACGTTGGAAACCTGTGTGAATACTGTCATTGCCGCCCCATGCGTGAGCTGTCCCCTACAATATATATATATACTGTTACATTTGTGCATTAGTCGTGCTTACGCATATTTTAATCTATGCACCACATTCCTGGAAGATTATCCGATGGATTTTGATTCAGCTTTCAAACTACAAGTTGAAGCTCATCCAAGACACTTGGTCTGTTCTTTAAAGGTTGCAAAATGTTCAAGTGACATATTCACTACGGATAATTTGCATTTACACTTGATTGGTAGTGAACTTGACTTGCACCAATTCAGTTTAACTCTACCTGCTACTTGCATGCCCTCAACCACAACTTGCAAAATTTAAGCTCACAATCACTCATAAGCACTTGCAATCTGTTAGTGGCTTTGAAAGTTGTAGCATGCCAGTGCATGTAAACTGTATCATGTTTTGTCACTTGAGTTAACCCTTTAACTAGGTTCACAAGATTAATCAGTACTACTACAACAGAGTTTATAAGTATTGTTGCTTCGTTTTGTTCTTCTATGTCTTATAGCCCGACAGATTTATGACCCATGAGCCAAGCATTAGAGCTATTTAGTTTGGACAACTTGTGAGTCACTATGTGGACAAAAGGGTTAGCTCATTTAAAGAGTTCCAATGTATGACCGTTATTGGATACAATATTGTTTTTCTGCACTAAAAGAGACTAGGCAGCCATTTGGACTCATATTTCAGGCTCCCTGGTTATGTTTTACATTTTAATTACTTAAGCCTCATTAGCCACTGGATCACCTATCTCTTTTCAGAGAGCCAGACATTTTCTGTTATGCTTCACATTGAGTATTAATTTCCTCCAGCACTTGCCCTATTAATCATGATAACAATCAAATTAGGACAATTATTTTAATGAGCTAATGAGATGTAAAGAGCAGATGATACACTTTTATAGTTTCCCATACCAGCGCCCTTTTAGAAATGCCACACTCGTCAATAAAGTACCAAGCAATACATTTGCTCTTTTTTAGAGACAAAAACACTTATTTGTGGTAGGGGCAAATGAGCAAAATAAAGAGGAGGAGGGGGGAAAATTTAGTCCGAGGTGTGCCAAAACCGATATACTAGGTAGGTTTAGAAGAGGGGCCGCCAAGAATAAATAATTGAAAGAAAATGACAGATAAAAGAGACCAAGGAAGGGAAACTGCGAGACACTGCAAGTCTGTAGTGGGAGGGAGAGACGCTGGTTAAATAACTGGGCAAATGGGTAGAAATAGAGAAGAAGAGGATATTTAGGTTAAAAAAAGGGCAAAAAAGAGGTGTGCCAAAACCAAAAAACACATGAAGCACATGAAAACAGACAATTGAAAATCCATGATAAACCGATAGCCAGGTTAGTTTGTGCATGAACCACATAATATGGACATGATGACCCGAAGACATGACGACCTGTCCTTATTGATAGTTTCAGCAGTAGCCAAATTATCTGTGAAAAAGGTGACATCACCCGTCCATTCTTTCTCCTAGATTGCTGCAGCCACAACTATAGGGCAAATCTCAAATGATGAGGAGGTGTTAAATCCATTAATCCCAAAAATATTCAAACAAAATGGTGAGAAATGGACGACATTGCCTGGGAAATTATATGCATGGTGAGATACAAGTGACCTAAAAGGGACTGTAAATGAAGTCTAGAACAGGTTATAGAACTCATAAAACCCTGAATTTGTTCCTGAATTCTTAGAAGGTTTGCAACAGGTAAGCCGGGTTCGAACTTAATTGAATCTAAAATTACAGCCAGAAATTCAATAGAGGTGCCTGGCCCTGCTGTCAAGTGTTGGTCTACTGGAATTCCAAGTTTCTAGAACAATTCCAATAAGCTATGCAAGCTGGAAGAAGATGAATCGAGGGACTAAAGGATAACCATGGGGCAACACAATGTTTCGGTGAGAATTTCAAATTTGAACCAAAACCTAAACATGTAGCAAATAAATACTCCCCCCCCCCACAACCACTTGATCCCATGCAAATGCATAAGTCTGGTTAGATAGGTAACCACAATTAAGGGGATCTGTAATATCAGTTTCGGACAACCATGAACCCCTCCTTTAACTGACTATAGAGGCCTATTTAAGAGAAAACTCTTTAGCTGGTATGAGGGAATTAACAATGGGAAATGACAAGGAATGTGGGCCTGAGAAATTGAAAATCAGTCTTTTAAGGAAATTTTTCTAACAGCAATGGTGTGATAAAGGGGCCGATAATGTAGCCGTTTGCAGTGTACTGCATCAGGATCTGATACAGCCTAAATGACATTGGGGCATTTTAAAGTATTCTGATGTTAGCATATCCCTCGTTTGAGCTATGTCTACACAGCTTGATTGAGGGGGCTAGACCTAAGAAGAAGAGATGAAGGTCTGGTGAACAGTAACCAGAATAACTCTTTTAAGCTGCCATCACCCCTGTGGGGACCCATCCCTTAAACCTTAGACTGTTAGGGGTAAAGGGGTGAATCTGCTGTGGGTTGATGGAATTTCAGTAGGAAATTCACCCCAGATACCTCCTGGAGAGCCTCAGATAGTGAGGGGTTCTTAACAGATATAGCATGATGACATCCCTTTGAGGGCACATCACTCCCCTGAGCTGCCACCACAACCATGGGTACCCATCTTTTCACCCTAGACTATCTGGTGTGAAAGCATGGGGCTGTATGAGGGTAATGACATCTGTGGGGTGTGATAGGCCCTAAAAGGGATGTCATTCTAGAACCGACTTGAAGGCCAAGCACCCTACTCCTGTTAAGTGCCATCACCCCCATTGTGACCAATACCTTCATGCTCAGAGTTTTTGTGTTTTAAAATGTTGAAAAGGAAAAAGATATGAAAAGTTGTTTTCTCAAGCATAAAGTTTCATTTTTTTTAAATATGACACTGTTATATAGACTGTGTTGTTCATAACATAGCTATGCTTGTGCTTGTACTTGATTACTAATCAATGCATAGCTTGTCATATCAAATAAACAGTTATATAAAATTGGCATATTTTTATATACTTGAGGTTTTTGTGTGTAAGTTTAAATTTACCTCTCATACCGGAAAGTAGAAATATGGCTCTATAAAACTTCAGCAACAAGAATAGTTTTAGTTTTCCTTCTTCACTCATTGCGAGGATAATTGAAAACCTGTGTGTGTGTGTGTGTGTGTGTGTGTGTGTGTTTGTAAGTATGTGTCTGTGTGTATCAAGCTAGAACACATATTTGGACCAAAACTGTTTCAAACCTTCCAAGTGTCCCTCTTTGGGAAACTAAACCCCCTTTCCTGCTTTAATATTCCTTCTTTATAGGAACTCTGAATATATGATGGGCATGAGTCTATCACTGAGCTCAACAGCACTAAAAGTCACAATAACGCATAGAAAAAGAGTGAGAAATGTGCTTATAAATCGAAATGGCTTACCCAGTTATATACATAGACCCTTTGGTTGTTTGAAATGTCAGGAGCTATGTTGTTTTTAAAGTGAGCCTTAGGCACAACACTATTTACTAGTTGCCAGCACAGGGATGCAAATCTATATAACGCTTTAAATTGAAATTTTACATATTTTTACATACTTTAAATTTTATTTATTAAGTGACATTCTCTATACAGCATGTGTTTATGTTATATGCTTTTATTGATACGTGGATGGAGGAGACATACTTTAAACGAAGCATTAAATGGTTTAACCTGCCATACTTATATCGATTTTCCTACTGTTTCTTATGGGTTGTGTCAAAACAAATTTCGCAATAATTAGAAAGTTATGTGTATCTTGAATTAAATGTTCTGTAGTCTGTGCCAGATTGTAATGTCCGATGTATTTTATTTTTATTTACTGCGCTGGCCATCCTTTTTTACAACTATGTATTTCTCTTAGGAGTTCTTTACATGTAATTGCCTTGGTCTATTTCATTTTAGTTGGATGTGCAATGGATCTTGTTAGTTTCTAGCCATTGGGGGTTTTGTTGCCTCTTTTAGTGAATCCTGGACTGACGTTTTTCGCCGAGCATTTGGAAATATGCAGACGGATTACATCGGCTAACCTTTGCCTACTGACAGGTACTATATTTCTTAATTTGGAGCAGGCTGTCAATAAACATGCATGTGTGTGATCTGATAACAAACTTGATTTAAGCAATTTTTTTTTATTCCCGTTAAATGTCATAAAGGACAGTATTGTGATATCTGTGAGAAAATGGTCAGAATGACTTTACAGTAACTGGCATCACAAGTTTTCCCTATCAGTTGAAAGACACCCTGCCCTTTTTCCCATTAAGTGTGAGATTCTTGTCATCTTGTTAAATTCGCCGCAATGACTGTCATCATTGCCATTCCAATCTCAGAGAATGAAGCTTTTAAAATGTGCCTTCTAATGACACAGATTTGTGCCACAGTTTCATCCTCCAATTTCTGGGATTCGTGATTGATTGCGCAATTTGACTTTTCGCAAATCTGTGTTGCTGGAGCAATTTCCACTAAAATAACCTTCCCCTTCTGTGAGTTCAAGGGAAAAAAAACAATCAATTTGTATCTGAAATCAACTAAAATCTTGCAAACCTTCTCTGGGATAATAATGAAATGTATTTTACCAATGTAAATTGGTAAACTGAGTATTTAGCAAATATGTACAACCTAAACTGAGTCCCAAAAGTGTACTAAAAGCAGTGACGCTTAAAGCTAGGTGTCAAACAAGGACAATTAAAGGATTAATATTGGACAGTATTTAAATATGCACAGGATAGCCATAAGGCTAATCTGACCATAATACTAATGGACATGAAAGGTCTTAGAGCATTTAAGGAAAGGAGTAAAGTGCTCTCCACGGAAATAACACGGAAGGAACTTCCACGGACATAACCTGGCCGGAACTTCTGCCAAAATGGCAGCGTTTCCAGTGATATCCTCTCCCCAATTCTCCAATTGGGGTAGAGGATGTCATCAAAAGCGCCATCATTTTGCCCTAATGTAAACTTAGGGTTGGGGGTAAGGGGAGAGGATTTCACCAGAAGCACCACCATATTGCCCTAAGTTCAGTTTAAGGCAAAATGATGATGCTTTCAGGGACATCCTCTCCCCCGATTGGAGGGTCGACAGAGAAGCTAGCAAATAAATTAGAGAGCATGATAGAGAACGACGACAAGTGTGAGAGAGAGAGTGAGTGAATGTGGGCGCTAGGCAACAGATTTCATTCCCAAATTTAAGAAAATGTCCAAGTATTTTTGGCCAAACGTAATTCATTGCCCGAAAACAAACGGGCCAAAAATGAACCAAACGATTTGTCCGAAACATTATATATACATACACGCAACCCATACATATATACATCAGTTAGGTTTGGTAAGTTTAGTAATCTTTGATCAGTGATAAATGAGTAGAGCAGGATTTAGGGTTAGAGAGTTGTCCCTAGTTATGCAGCCAGAGAGCTACATGCAAAATTTAACATTTCCAACATCAGCTCATTAAAGAAATATACTGGTATTCCACACCCACATTGAATTCTGTAGTTTGAGTGCACTCTGATCCATAGAAGTTGCTCGTCATTATGCTGAGGACAAGCTGGTCTCCAGATTTATGAAGCAAGAGACAAAGGGAGCAACAGACCTTTTAGTGAAACGTAGTGGAAAAGCTAGATGTTTTCCTATAAACACCGTTATCAGTAAGCATTGAGCAGTGGGTTTTTGTGCCAAGACACTGAGTATTCATGAGCAAGGACCTGGGAACCTCTCATCTTGCTTTCTGTGTCTGAGCAAATGAACCTACAGGAGCTTGGAGCAGTCAGATGAAATATAAAAAAAAGCTTTCTGCAACTCAGTGGCAGCTAATCTCAGCTTTGCCTTCTTATATAGAAAAATCTACTGTATATACCTAATGCTATGCTGACCAATGTTACTCTATATGGATAAGACAAAAACTCACTTTAAGGCTGTTATATGTTTTCATAGCTGGCATAGTGCTCATTTGAATGCACAAAGGCATACAAAATATGCACCAAATTTAAAGAAAATATACACATTTGCCAGCAAACATCCAAACACAAACTCTCTTTTTAACATATCTTCTAAAATTAATAATTTTGTCAGACAGGTAGATATATTCAGGTAGAAAATGAATCTTGTATGTGTAGTTTCACTAAATCTGCTTATAATGTACATCCTTAAATGGGAGTTAATGGGGTTAGCCGTAAGTTAAAGGGCACATTTTTTTCTGCAGTGGGCCACTTGGAAATGTACAGTATGTGTGCATGGGCCTCGTTTCTCATTGATTAAACATATACAGCATGACTTCTATCATTATATAGTGAACCAGACACAGTGGGTAGTACAGCACGATTCCTATCATTACATAGCAAGCCAGACACAGACGGTGGTACAGCATGACTCCTACAATTATACAGTGAGCCAGACAGAGACAGCATAATTACCATCACTATATACTGAGTCAGACATTGTTGGTGTTACAGCATAAATCCCTATTTTCCATCATCATAATTTTTTTAAGCATTTTGCTGCTTTTTCACTGTCACACACTCTTACTCTTACAGTGTCTCCCTACCCTCCCTACCAACCGCTTCCCTGTCTCCTTTCCTGCCGCTCTGCTTCTTCTCTAGCCTCTTCTTGTTTTTCTGTCTTTTTTTTTTCTTCCGCTTCTTCTTGAACCAAGCCTCCTAGAGTTTTTCTGCAAAATGGCAGAGCTTCTGGGCACACCCTATCTCTAGATTGCAGCAACAGGATTCGTGGAGAAAGAGAGGTGCAGAAATATCCTCAATTTCTGACCTCTTTGAGTACTTCTTTAAATAGGCGGAGCAACAGGGTTAGCCTCTCCCGTAATCCTCCAAATGTGGGAGAGAGTGTGCCCAGAGTTTCCTTTTGGGGAAGTGCTCTGGGATCACAGAGAAGCAGACAAAGAAAGAAGACATGAGGAGAAGCAGATGAAGAAAAAAGATAGAAGAACAAGACAATTAAAAAAGAAGAAACAGAGCTGTGGGAAAGAATATGGGAATACGGAAGCAGTCAGTGGAAAACGTAGGGATTTAGCTGCCGCAGTAATTCACCCCTTGTACTGCACTTCCTGCCCAATGTACCCCCCGCTATTTAGAGTATCTGAGTGCAGTGCACCCCCTGCACCCACCTAGGCTCATGCAGACTGCAGCTCTAAGTCCGGAGGGCCAAATTTTGAATGCCCTGGGAAACTTGGTAGCTGCATATGTCACTCAGAAGGTAAAAGGCACTGTCATTCTCAGATTACTTACACTGCTAGGGGCTTCTTGTATAAAGTTTTCTAATTGCACAGGTTTATTTTATTATTAAAGTAATAGACAAAAGCACACATGAGCAATAGAGCCACGTGCGACCTCTGACTAAATGCCGTCGGCGTGAAACGCATAAGGTAGTTATGCTGGTCTGTGTTTTGTATCTCCCCGTTGTGCGGATTTTTAAAGATTTATAATAAAGATGGACTTTTTATTAATATGAGTGTTGGAAGATCCTCTGTTCTGTGAAGTGCCGGCTGTTGAATCTTTCACGTGCATACATATGCTATATTTCTAATTTTTTTCTGGCTGGAGGCTACAAAACGGCAGCTGTAATTTACTGCTGTCATAAGAAACACTCCAGCAAGGCAGAGAGAGAATAAGAAAGCAAAAAGAATTTTGATAGGTCTTAGGGGGACTGGAAGCACAGACAGAGAGCTATGTCAAGTGGTCCCTTAATACGCTGTTCATTTATAGGTATGCTAATTATTTCATATTGAATGATTATAAAGAAATACGTTTGTGTCAATTTGAAACTTACAAATAAGTTACCAGCAATTGGAATCTAGTGTTCTTAAACAAAATGTTAACAGCACCTGGCCCAAACTAGCCATCTAGCACTTCAGGCCAATGCAAGGTAGGTTGCCTGCCGATAGCACCACCTGCTCATTGGAATTTTACGGCTGCATGCTACATGATAGTAGCCACCTTATAGTGCCAGGGCCACCCTTTCATCACCAGAATGGCCCAGAGTAGCACTACTAATAGCATAGGTTTAAATACCAACCCATACTTCGAAGAGTTGGTCTTTAGGAGTGGAATTGCCTCTTTTGACCCCAAATACCTCTTTCTTCCTCCAATATCCCTCTTTTCTATTATCTATTAAATGTTTGTTGGCTTAGAGATTATACCAATGTCCTCCACCCTATATGTCACACTAATGTGCGTAGAAACAGCAGAAAATGTGTTTATAATTAACTTGTGTAAATAAAAATGCATTATTCTTCCTCTAAATTCTCAATGACATACATCTGGAGGTTATAAAGTCACCTAAAACATCTTGGTAAAGGCCTGTCCATAGTTTATGTAGCAAATACTAGTACACACATTTTAAATAACATCAGCGGCAATCTCCACCCTTGGATGGTGTATATGTGTCCATGTGATATACAAAATTATCTTATTAAATGGTTTAATATGGCATGAACTTGTTAATAACCCAAAGGTTGAGTGCAATTAAGATTACAATCGAAACATCTGCAGCAGATGTGAGATGGCCGTTACCAAGTACCATCTTAAATGCATGGTTCTTAGTAGTGCAAACAGGAATTTATGATTTTTTTTAATCCTCATTTCTGGGAAGTAGTATTTCTGAGATTATTCTGAAATACCTTGTGACTTCTTTGCAAAAGCTCCAATGGGAATTTAGAGTAGCCTATATTTAAGGGCGCAACTCAGCTTTCAGCCACTAGATGCTGCTGGTTACACTGTGACACTTTTTTTTTTTTTTTTTTTTTTTTTAATCGACCATGTCACTAGAGAGCATTGGATATTTTTGCTGTCCACTCTCTTGGCATCTTCCTAGGATGTTATTCTGCCTTACTTGGGGTGCTCAGAGGTAGGATAGAAGGAAGGGATTTTAAAAAATATGCTTGACATTTTAACTTTCCCATCTCATAGCATAAAGGTGGATGAGGGGTGCATACAAAAACCCACAAAACATTTACGTCATATTGTATAGGGGATAATTTAACTTCCATATCAGTCTAGATAAAAATGTCTTTTGCTTTTATAGCAGGTTTAAGATGGAATGAAGCAGATATGCTGCTTTTGTAAAGCATGGTTTGGGTGGGCACGATCTAAGAAGGCCCTTTAGTTAAAAGGTATTAGGCAAGAGGCTTGAAATTGAATCTGGGCGTTTTCATGTAAAATTTTACTGTTTGGTCCATTCATCGGAACAAAGAACGAATTCCAAATCAGAGAAAAGAAAATGAAAAACAAATGTGTGCAATCTGAAAATCTTCATTCATTCGTTTGTTCCTTGTCACACTCGCCATTTTAACCAGTCTTGCTTCCCTGGGTCTTTAGGTAATTTTTTACAGCGTAGAGGGTTGTGGTGGCGCTCACTTCCCACCTACGTTTTGCTTATTCCTGCCCACTTTCCCTTGCTACCTTCCCATTCCTTACTAAAGGCTCTCTGGGGCTGGACTAGCCCCTACCTAGGAAGTTCCTAGTCATGCATGCAGATCATACGTTAAATATGGAAGAAACATGGACAATTAATTCTTCATTCCCTAACATATTTGCTGAAAAGTTATGTTATCACTGTATATATTTTATTATTTGTCTTTTAGTTTTATTATGTTATAAACATCTTTTAAAGATTTGTGTTTGCTTTTTTTCCTTTTTTTCTGCTTAACAAGGTAGGAGGAATATAGTTTAGGTCCAATACCCACCCACTTACTATCACTTACCCCGTACTAAACTCTTACAATGGATGACCCAACTCCTCCTGAACTTATATACAGAGGGGGGCGCGCAATTTGTTAGTTTCTAGATATAATCATTCTGTGGAATGGGGTGATAATAATTTGTTATTTGGAGTTAATGTATATGGGCTTGATAGAGTTTCTTATCTGCAAAAAGGTTGTCTGGATGTAGATACATAAATAGTTTTGCATATTTCAACATCTTAAAACCAGAGTTGTTAACATTTTAATAGTTTAATTAAGATGTTCCTAAGAAAGCATTCATAAAATATTAATGTAATAATATTAAGAGTTGTGTTCCATACAAGCATTACATATTGTGGGCTGATGACCTGGTTACTACTATTCTGCACATTCTCGAGGTGAATTGTTGACTTTGGTCAGCTTACTATATTGGTTAGTTACTTGAGATAAATTTAACACTTTTTAAAGAATGCTTCACTAAATCATCAAAGGGTTTCATCCAGCATCTGATAATTAAATATAGATATATTTACAGGGTTATTCAAACTCTTCATCTTAGCATTATGCATTTTCCAGTTAAGTTACTGTTTTTTTAAGGAATCCGTTAAGTAGCACTTTTAAATTATTATAAGGGGAAATTTAAATAGTGCTGCTCTTCAGGACTCCAAATATAACAGATGTTCTTATTGTTTTATTTAAACGTGCTTTGTAAGGGTAAAATAGCATGGTAAGAAGAGAGTAATGTTTGAGAATTGGTGCATAGGTTGCTCCGGTGAAAATATAATTTTTAAATCAGAATCGTTGTCACACAAAAACCAGAGAAGATGTGGGCATACATATAGCCTTGACTTTTTTTGTGCTAACTTTATCTTTTGAATGGTCGGAGGTGGGTAACTTGTTCCTCATCTGCGGTTTATTAAACCATGAAATGTCTGGGTAGAGTAGTAAATAAGCTCATGGGTCAGTTTATTCTTTCATAGGGCAGGGAAGCAGGATGTGGTCATGCCCATTCTACTTATTCTCGCAAACCTGCCTCCTGGTCCCTGCCCAATTACCCCCACTAAAGAGTTTTGGGGCTAATTTGCCACCCAGAAGAGAGCTCCTGGAAGCCTACCCTGCAAAGTTTCCATGTGTGCTCATTGGGAAGCCCTAGATTTTATGTGAAATGTATGCCTACAACAAAGGTCCTATTTTGCCAAGACTTGAGCAGAAATCATCTGGCACAGGTGCTTTTAACCAGTGATTTAGGTCTCCATCAGCTTTTGTAACAAAACTCTAACCCTCAGAGTTTTATTTCTGTAGTGTAGCAGAGAAGTCTGGTGATTGGTCAGTTACTTCCTTTTATTGTCATCATTTGCTTTGACTTGTGGTTGTAAATGCTTAATATATTCTAAAATGTTAGTTGTAGGATTAAGTGACAGCTTCTGAGTCTGAACATGTTTGAGGACCATAGCAGATTATGTCTTGCTGTAATGAAACTAAATGAGCATTGTCACAATGAAACATCTTCCATATTCATGACATATTATCGGCTCAAATTTTGACGACTGCTTAACCATGTTGAAATGAGTAAAGTAACCAAGGCATGAAAGTAAGTATAATAAATGAGAAGATAAAGAAGAGAAAATGAGATTACAAGAGAGAGACAATATTTCTAATTACTTACACTTCACTTATTAGAAAGGTTTGAAATAATGATGTGTTGAATTAAGTGTATTACAAGCTATACATTAAGTCAAAACAAACCTATGGCCTTGTGTTCCGATACTTCTGAAGGCTTAATGCAAAATGTATTAACAGACACAGTGAGTGCCATCACAAACTGATTATTCATAATTTGCTTTTTTAATATGGCATTAAATGTGCTATTTTATATATACCTTAAAGCTATTAACTACCTACAGCACAGCGCTCACCACTTACTATGTGTGTCTGTGTAGCTGAGCTGGAATAATTGATCTACATAAGTCAGTTTATCCATCTTCAGATCCACAGGGACATCACAATGCTATCTAGCACAATATATGGTGGGGTTTTGTTTACTCAAATGAAGAAACATTAGATTAATTTTCCTCATAGAAGAACCAAGATGGTTAAATCAGACTTTTAAAACATTATATCCATCAAATAACTATACACAATCTACTACAAAGCCAGCTTTTCTTCAGGACAAAGAAAAGGAGTGAAGTGACTTTGCAATAAGTCAGTTCGGAAATGACATCCCTGTTAGATATTCCACGGTCAACTGTAAGAGGTATTATTGGAAAGTGGAAGCATCTAGGAACAACAACAACTCAGCTACGAACCTCGTAAAGTCACAGTAAAGTCGTAAACACTCTGCTGATTCCATAACTAAAGAGTTCCAAGCTTCCAGTGGCATTAATGTCATCACAAAAACTGTGCGGGGAGAGCTTTGTGGAATGAGTTTCCATGGCCGAGCAGCTGTATGTAAGCCACGCACCACCAAGTGCAATGCCAAGCGAATGGTATAAAGCACACAGCCACTGCACTCTGGAGCACTGGAAACGCGTTCTGTGGAGTAACAAATTAAGATTCTCTGTTTGGCAATCTGGGTTTGGCAGATGCCAGTAGAACGTTACCTGCCTGACTGCATTGAGCCAACTTTAAAGTTTGGTGGAGGAGGGATAATGGTATGGGGCTGTTCTTCAGGGGTTGGGCCTCTTACTTCCAGTAAAGGAAAGTCATAATGCTTCAGTATTCGAAGTCATTTTGCACAATACTTTGCTTCCAACTTTGTGGGAACCGTTTGGGGAAGGCCTGTTTCTATTCCAGCATAACTGTGCCCCGGTGCACAAAGCAAGGTCCATAAGGCATGGTTGGATGAGTTTGACATGGAACTTGACTCTCTGCACAGAGCCCTGACCTCAACCACATCAAACACCTTTGGGATGAACTGGAAAAGAGATTGCAGGCTTTCTCATCCAACATCAGTGACTGGCCTCACAAATGCTCTACTGGATGAATGGGCAAACATTTCCACGTAAACATTCCAAAATCTTGTGGAAAACCTTCCCAGAATAGTGAAAGCTGTTATAACTTGGCAGCTGTTATAGCTGCCTGGGGGGGGGGTGCAACTACAGCATTAAGTGGCACTATAGCCATCGTATGTGCTTTAATGCATATGATAGATCAGTGGTTCCTAAAAAATTTAAATTGTTTGTGTCCCTTTTGCAAATGTGTGGAAGGATACTGCATAATATACATTTGCTTCTTTCCCCACACCCCATGTCCTACTAACTGCACTCATGTGGTATACTCATCACCCGTCAGGTTCAGCGCTGGCTCAGCAAGAGTTATGGGAGGGGGAGTGTGATGAGACCACACGTGCACAGAAAGTACATCCATAGATTTCGAGGGGCACATTTTCCTGCCACTGGCCATTTGCAAGTAAGTGGCTTTATTTTGTTAAGTTGAAGAATACATATTAAAACACTTCCAAAGTACTTAAAGTGTTTCATAATAATGCTGCATGGGGCATTGGGCAGTCTCTTGTAGCCTTCATTTTAATTTAGTGGAAAAAAATGTAGAGATTTCTGTCTTCATTATAATTCCTGGTGAGGGAAATTTTTCATCAATGCAGAATAAACTCTTACAGCATTTGTGGAAAATGCTGAGCTAGGTGTAGTGCGGGAAAATGAATATAACAACAAGTATGTTAATGGGACCACAACACAATAAGCAGCATTCTCTTGAGCTCAGGCATATCAGTCGTTCATCTGCTGTGCAGGCTGTTTGCAGGAGTCCGAATCAATCTACCCACTTTGTATATGGAGCAGACAAAGGAGGGGGGTGTGGGAAAAATGGACATATCCTTAAACGCACTAATATTTGTTCAGTCTGAACAAACAGATGTGAACAGCTGCATAAAAACCAGCATGTTTAATATAGCTGCGAATGTTCCAAATAACAATTGATTGCTTGGGGTCTGGGTGAAAGAACGCTTCAATTTAACCTTTCCCCTAAAAAGACATGTCAAATTGTCAAGGCATATGATTTCCTTAAATAGCTAGTTTCTGATACATTTGAAGATAGATCAAGTATTGATATGTATTTCTCTTAGCTTTTTGAATTATGCTCTTTTAATTGTTTCCAGTTCATCGTTGAGGTGATTCGGGTGCACACATACAACATTTGAATCATTCAGAAACTGGTGGTGTGGTCATTAGAGAAGATTGCCATCTAATACTATTGCCTTATTTTGTCATACTTGGTACATTCTTAATTATATTAAGATTAAAAAATGGCATCATAAAAGATAGACTTAGGTTTCACTTAGAGTAAGTGAGTTCCTTGAGGGTATGAGTGCCTGGGTGTGTTAGTGTGTATGTCTGTGTAAGTCTGCGTGTGTTCGTATGTATGTGTATAAGTGTGAGTGTCTGGTTGTGTGTGTCTGTTAGTGTGAGTATAAGGATGTTGGTTAATGTATGGCTATGTGTATGCATGTTAGTATTAGTGTGTTTATGTGAATATTAGTATGTTTGTGTATTGTTGTGAGTACCAGCGCCTATGTGTGTGTCAGCGTCTCACCTCTCAACAATTTTTTCTAGTCTGTCTTTTCCATTACCCCACACCTCTCCTCTTTACTTTTCACCATTCCTCTTGTGTATCTCTCTCTTTAGCAAAAGAGAATAGATAGGTTAATATAAGACTTGAGTGCAGATGGAAACGAAATTCATTTTTCTCCGTATTGGACAAACTTCGTCCAACATTTTTGTTTTCGGAAATCCCATTTGTTCGTCCGGTTGCATGCAAATAAGAAGTCAACACGTAGAAGATGCTAAATAGGGAATCTGAGACGACTGGATGGAAAAAAAGAGGGTCAAAATTAGCTTAGAGTTATGGGGTTAAGGATAGTAGTGGACTGGTTTAATTATCTTATTAAAATTACTGATCTTAATTCAATCAAAACTTTAGAGAATCTTAAACATAGTGAGAAATGGCAGGCTGAGGCTAAATAAGTCTCACACAGAAGAATCTTATTCTGTAAAACGCTCAGATGCAGCAGAGCAGTGTCACATAAGGCTGTCGTAGTGAAATGATCGGATCCCCTGCCTACTCTGCTCTTATATAGGCTCTCTTCATTACTAGTCAGCTTTTTTTTGTCCTTTGGAAGATGCAGCACAGCCATTGGACAAGCCCTCAGCATGATGTGACAGGATCATGTCACATCATGCTAGGGGCTTGCCCCTCCTCTTAATGCAGGTGAGATTCAATATGATGTAATAATATATATGATGTAAGTAATATAGATTTCAGAGGTAAAAAGTAACCAGTGATGATTCTTTAATTGTATCCTATGGACACCATTTACCCAATGACTAAGCATAAAAAGATACAGGTATATCTAAATCACATTGGTAAAGATTAAGTAATTGTTTTCAGACATAGACTTTGTAGACATAAGTGCTGGAGGTGAAGTACAAATCACTTAATTAATCTGTTAAATGGAAAACTCATAAATAGCTTTTTTTTGTTTGCAAACCAAATTAAAAAAAATATCCCGATATCTGATTACAGCAAAGTAATTATTTTTCACATTAAACCCGCCTGTTGAGAATTGTGTCTGTATTATCTTAGCAGGAACTGTAAGGAACAGAGATGAAATTATACAAATTAATATTGGGAATACAGATGATTGATTTCCATAAAGATAAAATATATATATATATATATATATATATATATATATATATATATATAACAATTACAGATATGTTAACATTAATTATTGCAGCAATGATGCCTAATAATGACCTATTAGGGATGCACTAAAATATCGCACAGAGTGCAAGCAACTCAGAGGGAAGCAGCAGCCCATGTGGAAGTCTGCGAGCGGCACTGGGAAATCTGTAGTTCAGGTAATGGGGTGGGGGAGGGTGTATGGGGTGTAAGCTGTGGGGGGGGTCGTTTTCGATTTTGGCCATGTGCCTCCTGAATTTTCGGTTTCGGTCCAGAATTTTCATTTCGGTGCACCCCTAAAAATGAACTAATAATTCAATTAAATATGGTCCTGATTAGAAGGGAAATAGAATTAAATAGTTCAGAAAAGAATGATATACAGTATCTTTAGGCTTAGCAATCAGTGTGTAGTTATGTCTATCATGTTCCATCAATTACCACCCAATTTTCCTGGTTCTGGTTCTAATGGCCATGCATCCAATGCCTATGAATTACTTTATGATTTTAATTACATGTGCTGTTAGTCACCATCCACAGACACTAAAGTAATCTCTAATGGCTATTCATGTGAATAAGGATCACCTGTCATTAAATACTATTATGCTGTAACAAGGCAACCTTTTACAAAACGTATGCGCAGGATAAGTCATTTACCCCATTCTGTAATACCTAATATCTAATACATGCTGTCAAATTCCGTCCATATATCTTCTTAGTTTAATGGTTTGTACACACTCTCTCATTCTTTGTCCACCCTTAATGGATACAGCCTTCCGTTTTCTAATACCCCTACATTCAACCCTATTAAAGTTTTAGTTCCCCATTTATTATCATGCATTCAAGTCTGTTCTACAAACAAAAAAATGCAAGAGTCACCGTGGCAAGTTAATTTAATATTTAAAGAGAAAAAAAAACAGCAATGCTTAAATATTTTGGTTTATGAAAATAAAGAGTGGAAGCATTTTTTCAACAGAAGGATGAATGTGGATCATGGCGCACTTAAACACATATTGGATCCAGATGGCATATACCTTTACATAAAGGAGATATTGTGCTTTAAATAGTGGCTTGCCGCGAACTACAGGGGATTTCTCTGGCATGAAATTTAAAAAAAAAATGTATGATGATATCTCTGACAGTCTGAGATGACTTTTCTGGGATTGGAATAACTACTGTTCTATGTAAACTGAAGCCACATGGAAATGAGGTGAATAGTTGTTCATCTATGATATAAGTGTTTATGACTTTTCCTTACTATTTTCATAAAATATTCTCAAGTATTCTATGATACGGAAAAAAATAAGCTTCAAAATGAATATATTTGTTTTGAAACAATATGTTGTGTTCCAGAAAGTTTCAGAAATTATCAGTTTCTCATAGCTGACACCAAAGAGTGTAGAACCCCAAATGTCAGGGCTGATAGGAGAATGGGCTATTGTTGATGGCGATAGTGCCTCAGGTTTCCTTTAACGTATTCTAGGTGGGTTTATTTTACTCACTGGTTTCTTATCCCCATTGCGACATATTAAGGAATAGGATACAATTCCATAGGCTATAAAATAAGTATTTTTAAACTATTATTCACATTATCTTCAGTAGTTATTTGATTTCTTTATATATTCCCAATAATTTCTCTCCACCAAATGTATCGGTTTGTCTTAGTCTGTCGATTCTTGTCTTGTCATTTCCCTTGAATTTATGTATTGTATTAAGCGCTGCGTAAACTGTTGGCGCTATATAAGTAAAAGATAATAATAATAAATAATTGTTGTAGACTGTGACTGCGTTTCTGTACATTTGAATTTATTAATTCTTATCCAGTCTAGATTGGTAATGTCTACTTCTCTATAACTCTTTCTCGAGAAACTTTTTCAGAACATCAGCAGAGTCCCTAAGTGCATTGAAATATTAAACCACATTGGTTAGATTGACCTCTACTTAAGTCTGAAAGCCCAGTTTTCTTTCCTTTTTTAAGTAACACATTGAAGGTAGGAACAGACTGCGGATACAAATCTGGCACTTGAAGGCCAGTGACCGATAAATTAAGTATGGATGGCCTCCTGCTGGATACATTTGACCACACACTACACCCTTACACTGTTGGAACGTGTGGCTGCGTGCGTTCAGCCCATACACTCAGTGAAGGTGCAAGTTCTGCCAACTGGGCATTTTCCCCGTTGGCCTGTCCAGGCTTGACCAAAAGGAGGATTTAGCAAAGTTTTATTAACCACCGATACTTTCTAAATCTTACTTCACTAGTGGCACATGTCAAAGATGTATCTGCTTCCCTGCTAGACTACCAAGGAAAAGTGGGAAGAGGGCACAATATGAATAGTTTCCCTAGGCATCCTGTTTTGTTACTCTACGAGTATTAACATCACTGATGCTTCACAACCTGCAGCAGCATCATTGCTTTCATTCCCCAGCTCTTCACTATGATTTAACTTATCTACTGAAAATCCTGCTACTTTTTAGTTTACCATGACATTTTATCCAGGCAACTGACAATGAAAGCAATTTATCCTGGCCCAAGCTTGATGCAGAATGATAGGCTTACTTAGAGAACAATTTGTTCCTTTGCATTGATAAATAAAGACAGTGACGTCTCTGTATCTCCACTATTGTGAGAGTCCAAAGAAAGCTGTGGCTTTCCCAAAACCCTGTTTTTTCAGTGCTCCGCAAAGCATCTTGCTTATGCTGCTCACATATATACAAACTCAGGAACACAACGCTTACATTAGATTGCACCTTTTACTAGAAGAGTATTAAAACAATATTGCAGCGAAGAAAGTCACTGCATTAGTGGGCTATTTCTCAATAACTTATACACATTGCATATTACATTAAAGGCTTGTTTGATAGTCGCTGTTCTGCTTGCTTAAATATTGATGGCTCCTCACCTCAATATGTCATGGCATAATAAATAATTTCAAAAATCATTAGCAACAGACATAATTAACGCCAGCTTTGAGTGGCCCACTTTTGAAGCAAGAGACTTTGAGATGCCTGTAAATTCTGCCTCTCTCCGCATTGTAGGGGGCTACACACAGATCTGCCCTGTTATCTTTGATTGCATGTCATCCATTGTTAATCGACACGCCGGCATACCAGGTGAATCTTAGCAGGGTTGTATGCTGGGCACTGGGAAAATACCCCAGTGTCTGTACAGGAACAAACAGCAGGCTTGGTGGCACCGGCATCCACATGAATCTTTGCAAAGTGGGCACAGCCAAAATCAGCGTGAGGAGCTTTCTCTTTCCTCTTCTTGTTCGCCTTTGTTTACGTCAACCATCTCTTTCTTTAATTTTACACTCAATTAATACTAATTTTAGAAAACCTAATTTCTTAAAATGCTCTCATTGTGATTGTCTCTGTTCTTTGCAGGTGAACTTGGCAAAATTCAGGATTAAGCATTCGCCCGTCTCTTGCCCTTGTCTTTCGGCACTCCGGCTTCTTTGCTATGCAAGCAGTACAAATCTATTATACCCCATATATGCATACAGTCCCTTTCTTTTTACCCTGATTAATTAATATTCTCCCCTGACTGCTCCCTGAGCAATTCACTTTATTATTACCCATACTATAAGATCTATCCAAGCTTGTATCAAGTTCCCTCTATTTATTATTCTCCCTCGTAACACAATTACTAATTGCTGTCATGTTTCCACTAAATAGCAAAACATTCATGTGCTTGTAATCACTCAACGCCACACATGGTTTGGTTCCACCTTATGGTGTTAATCTCCTAGTATGAGTGCATTTCTACCCACATAAATCATAACAACTTCCACAACTATGTAGCCCACCAGTTAATTCCCTTTACTTTCTGTGTCTGTATAAGCTGTTAGGTCTAAAACTTTGGCATCCTTTAGGTCTATGGAAAAAATAACTCCAATCTGTACCGGAATGATGGAAAGAAGGACTACTCTCCCCTCTGAGCATTGAGATGCAAACGCAGATAACTTGAGTTAGACTGAATATTATTGGGTAATCAAGCATCCAGTTGAATACTAAGGAAGATTTTTTTTTGGGGGGGAGTGCATAATACCAATTTCCATCACCATGTTACCTAACCACACCTTACCCAAACCAAAAAACATTTGTGTTCATCCCACAGTTAAGGACAAAGCTGAAGAGAGTAGTCATCTTCTCTGCAAAAGCCACCAAACACTGTCCTGGCCAAAACCCAAATTATATAGGCTTGAATTCAGACTCGTATAAGGAAGTTTTGACTCATGGTACATTTTCTTAATTAGTTTTCGTCTAGGACCTCTCCCCTTTTTAATGTACCGTAGTAGTCAATGGCGTTTTCATTTGTTCAAGTCTTGCGCAAGATCTTGTGAGGTTTAATTATCTAAATGAGAAATAATAACTCTTGTCAGTGTTTGATGTTATAAAGAAAATGAAGCTGTGTAAGCAGCTTCCTCCCTGTTAGCATGCGGCTGCGATGACATCTGGATTTAAATTGTTTGTTTTTGAGCATTTCGAGCCCATGCTTATGGAGAGAGGCTGCGTGATGCTTTTACCGCTATGATATATAAATCAGTTTAGGAAAATAAATTATTATTAGAGAACTTTCTTTCCTGGATTTCGGGACGCTCCATTAAGCAAATGAAATAAAGGCATTTGCAGTATCTCAGTTTTTTCCCCTCCACAGTGATTAAGTGTGTAATAAAACTGATATTAAGTGGGTATAAATTTTACAGAGCCCCGTCTAAGCGACAAACTATTATGACTACAACAATAAACAAGGTTCATAGATTCTTTAAGACTGTTTCAAAGTAGCATAACAACTATAGCTTTTTGCAATACCAGCACATGCGACATGAAGATTTTTTTTTTTTTAATTCTGAGAAATCATCTTCTTAACCCCTTAATGACATTGTTTTCAATGTGTTTAGGGACCGCCTATTGTCCTTAAGGGGTTAATGCCTTAGCTGTTGGCGCTCATTTTGAACTCAAGAGTTAAGATCATATTATCTAATAAATGCTAATTACAACATGTCACGTGACCTTACATAAAGCGCACATCTGGATAGATTTGTTTATTTGTCAATTGAGCCTGCAATGCTTAGTGGTATTTTTTTGTGACAAACATGCTTTAATTCAACAGAGACATACAAGTAGACTTACAGTGGATGCAGCAGCCAACATTTTAATCCCACAGCTATAGGATAGTTCATTTTATAGCTGTGAGATTAAAATGTTAGCTTATTTAATGTCCTGGGGGGGGGGAATCATAGTACTGGTGGCCAGGTCTATATGACTGCATTTGCACTTGGCTGGGTTCAGCAAGGACCCCTCGAAATGATCGTGCATACAAAGAACATGAATTGTCAAGGGAAAGAAACCATAGCACCATCAACGTAATTGAAGGTGCAGATTATGGATTCATTGTCATCTACAGATTTGTTTCAGGTAAGTAGACAAAGGCTTTATTTAACAGTTTGATTTATGTCTGAAGAACCTGCAGGCATCAATGTTATTGTAGATTTTCCGCACCATGAAAGTCAACAAAGCCCATTGCACATCTTGGTTGGGCAGGAGATGAGGAGGCAGCCCTGGCATTTTAAGGCAAGCTTCCGACATTTGGATGTGTGTGACCACACGCTATTTTTTTTTTAATGCTGACACAGCATGTGGCTAGTCATATCCAGCCAGTGGCCACACACTGATTTACCTCTGGAGTGACAGATCAGGCGAGTGTGTGACAATGTCAGCCAGTGGCCTACTGGGAATTTGTCCAGTGTGCCAGATGGCCAGTTCAAGCCTGTTGCACAAGATTGCTGGGGTACAACTTAAAGGGATTGGTATTTGGAAATTGCCTTTCATATCCTAAATTATAGATGAGCGGGTATGAACAGGGGGGTGTTGTTGTTTAGCTCTGCAACAGCTTTCATAGCACCATTTTAGTTACTAAAATTAGTTACGGACGTTTAATGTGAAAAAAAAACTGTTTTCTATTTGGGCTTAAATATTTAAAATCCCATAATACCAAAGATACATTTGATATATATGTATATACACATCATGTAACAATAGTCATACTCTAGATATGTTTTTCATTTTGTTCCAATTTTGGCTTATGTCAAAAAAATATAAAATAATTCTTCTAAAAGTCTGCATTGCTTTTGAATGCTTCGTTCAAGCACACATTTAAGCCAAAAAACATTTTGGGGAATTTAAACAGATTGCGAGTTGATTTATTTGCATTTCCCAACAGATCATGTTATAGAAAAATACATTTTTTTCCCCCATTTTGTTCTCTTAGGTAATGCAGAATTTTTCACACAAGGAAGAGGTCCTTAAGTTTTCAGCTTCATGTCTCCCATTTAACATTTTCCAGTCAAGAGTGAGCAAAGCAGCTGGAAAATGTTGGCACATTGATGGAGAAATGAACTGGTGTGTCAGAAGTCTTATGATCTAAGATGAGCATCTGTCTTAGCGTGTCTGCATAAAGCTTCAAACCAAGAGGATGTGGAGTGTCTTACAGTGACGGGAAAATGTAGTAAATGATAATGTAATCAATTCACAATTCAGTCAAAGCCTCTGAAATATTCCAGACCCCTAAAAACATACACGGTAAAAAATACTTAAGTACTCCAAATGACAATACAAGGTTAGTCACACAGGCTTTCTAGATCCTGTTTTAGGAGGTAACGAGATATTGCCCTTATTGGCACAACACATTGTCAGGGCTGTCTTTAAAGATCAAAAGACAAGCTTTCATAGTTAGCATATTTGCTCAATTATACGACGACCCCCCCCCAAAATTTGAATATTAATTTTGAAAAAAAGAAAAAGCCTGAATACAAGATGACCCTATAACAAAAAAGTTTTACTAGTAAATTCTTATTCACATGTAAACTATTTTTTCATATTTAATAATAAATGATTGAGAAAAATGCATTTTTTGTTTTTATTTCCTTTTAGTTGCCAACCTGTCCCCCAGTTATGCACATCTGCCCCACAGCTTTCTACTCTGCCCCCAGATATGCCTTTTACCCCATATATGCCACTCTGTCTCCCTGATATGCCACTTTGCTCCCCTCATATGCCTTATACCCCTCCTTATGCCACGCTGCCCCCTGATATGCCTTAGACCCCCTATTTACCACTCTGGCCCCCTGATATGCCTTAACCCCCCCCCCACACACTTACCAATGCATCCCTTGACTTAACCCCCGTGACTCCCTGGTGTCAAGTGGGGGCAGCCGGTGGAGGTCTGCGTGATGCATAAAGACAACCTCCACTGCTACCCGGGACTCAAGATGACTCAAACAAGCTTATAATCTAGACCCCCAGCCCAATTGCATTTGCCACAATGCATTGATAGTTTGTTCAGCCACCGGTACAAGCCTCTCAACTAGCAACTCCTCATGTTCTGTACACCTCATGACGCTAATCTCCAGGATGTGATGTCATATGTCAGTGTTCTGCTGCATCAGGTGGTGCCCAGACCAAAGAAGGGGTTTTGGAGGGGTCTGCAAAGATGGCCACACAGACCTCCATTGCACTGTTGGAGGTTTAGTCTATCCTGCCAGCTGTTAATTGGGCCTTTTCGCCCTGGCCTGGGGTAGTTGCTGCAGTAGTCCCATGTAAAAGTTCTGATGCAATGCGGTAAAAGCGCCACACTTCAACTGCTTCACTATTATCCCAATAAATCAGGATTTTTCTTATACCGAACACCCATAAGTTTTTCCAGAAAACTATATACTAAATGCTGAAAAATAAACCCTCAGTTGGCCAAATAAATATTGTATATTGTCAGGTAAAAGCATAACTGCATTATTGTCGGAATAGAATAAACCTTTCTGAGCAATGCTAGTTATTTTTTATATACATATGCAAACATTTTGAGTGACAGAAAAGGCTGTTATTTTCTTTTTTTTTCCTCCCAACCTTTAAGGTAAATTGAGAAACCAGGCAGCAATTTGCATATTTTTCCAAAAGCAAAAAAAAAAATGTTTCTTTTATTTTATAGTTAAATTTGACATACTGTTGACAACATACCCGCAACTGTTTTTGCTTTATGTCATGGTTAATACAGTAAAAAAAAAAATATATATATATATATATATATATATATATTAATTAAAAAGAAAAATGAAAATAAACAGCATTTAACATATTCACAAACATGGCTTTCTATGGTTCACTGATGTATGACACGAAACACAAATTCATACCTATCTAGGGTCAAGATGTTGAGACTTGCATGGACTTTGTTAGATGTAACACCAATAAAAAAAAACAAATGGTACACTTTATAGGAACAAGTTACCACCAGAAATAATGTTTTTGTATTTTAATGATGTGATTTAAATATTCATTATTTTGGGCTGAATAAAATCCCTTCCTTGATACATGGAAATATTTTAGCAAATATATTTTCTAGTTCTAACTTGAAAGAAACAGGACTACAACATTTCCTAAATGCGTGACAATATAATTTGAATTTATACCTCAGCCAATGTGGTCCACAGGCTACATGCTACCTTTTAATGTACCAGAAAGAGAGCAGGAACATATTTGAAAATAACCAATGGAGTTATGGGATTATTCACTAAAGGGAGGGTTGGCATGAAGGCTTGCAGGGGATTTCTTTTTCAGATCATTGGTGTCATGTCTGCCCCCTGATTCCCTGTATCTCCTGTCCTGCTTGATGGAGTACTAGCTGTGGGTACCCCATGGGCATGGTCCCTGCTGTCCCTGCTGTGCAGCAGCGCATTGTTCTTACCTCGCCCCATGTCAAAGCAGCAGGAAAATCCTCTTCTGCGGTGGTTGTGGGTGACTGCTGCCGGCTTGTAGTTCCGAGTAGCATGCCTTGTAATTGCCTTGCCGGTTTCCAGTTCCTTGTTTTGACCACGAGTTATCTTATCCGGTTCTATTGTCGCCATTGGATCTTGAACTCTGCTTGGCCTTGACCTTCGTTCCTGCCGTATCCCCTTTGTACAGATGTCTCGAGTCCGGCTGCTGTATACCCGACCTCGGACTGTGTTGACTAAGATTTGGCCTTGTTCTTCTGCAGTAGGTTACTGCTGTTCCTATGCTGTGGTACCCATTAGGTGATACCAGCTCTGCATTCCATACCAGCTCTATACATTATGAAGATCCAACCCTAATAAGATTTAGTTGCAGGAAGAGCTTGAACGACCCTGTGTAAGATTGGAGCAACTACAGCAGAAGAAAGAAGGGCATTATCAGAAAAAGTCATATGAGGATGTCACAATCAAGAGGTCTGCATTTATATAGTCAGAGTCGGCAATCAAAAAAGCCTTTTGATAAAATGTTAGTGTTCATAAAGAACATACCGTATATTCCGGCGTATAAGACGACTTTTTAACCCCAGAAAATCTTCCCAAAAGTCGGGGTCGTCTTATACGCCGGGTACTAACCGAGTACCGGGTACTTACCGAGCCGGAGAGTCCCACGAAGCCACGAATCTCTAGGGGAGGGGCGAGTGGAGAAGCCGCCTCCCCTGGGCCAGTCTTCAGGGCCGCGCCGAGGTAGGTGCAAGATGGTGATCTCCCCAACTAGCCCTGATCAGCAGGGCTGGTTGGGGAGATCACGACCTCCCTCTAACTAGCCCAACATTACGGAGCTCGAGGTCTGGCACTTCAGACCTCGGCTTCCCTGCTCTCTAATCACTACGCGCCGGCCATTGATGCCGAGCGCGGGGATGACGTCATGTCCCGGCGCTTGGCATCAATTGCCGGCGCGTAGTGATGAGGGAGCAGTAAAGCAGAGGTCTGAAATGACAGACCTCGCGCTCCCACAACTGGATGGAAGAAAGAAGATAGAAGATGAGAAAGGTAAGAGATGGGGAGAAAGGGGTGTGAGTGCAGTGTATGTGTATATATGTTGGTGTGAGATGGTCAGTGTATGTGTATGGTCAGGTGTGTGTAAGAGCAGTGTAGGTATTTGTGTGTTTGTAAGCTGGCATGTGTATATAAATATATATATATATATATATATATACATACATGTGTGTGTGTGTGTAAAGGCAGGGTGAGGTCAGTGTATAAATGTGTATGTATGGGCAGGCGTGTGTGAGTATGTATATATATATATATATATATATATATATATATATATATATATATATATATGTGTGTGTGTGTGTGTGTGTGTAAGGGCAGTGTATGTATGTATATGTCTGTATAACAACCAGCCAATCACCGGTAAGGTACATCGCTTGCCGTGATTGGCTGGTTGTTGTATGCTGGGTAGAGGGGTAGTCTTATACAACGAGTATAGCCCAAACTCTATATTTTAAGTGGAAAAGTTGGGGGTCGTCTTATACGCCCAGTCGTCTTATACGCCGGAATATACGGTATATGTGACTGTGTATCTCCTCTTGGCACAAAGGCTGTACACTTTGTTGATTTTTTTTTTATTTGCTTGTATATTATAACCAATGTCTCTCGTTATCAGTATTTACCTTGGCAAATTTCACTAAAATATATTGAGCTCTAAATTCAGTATGTAGTGTGCATTCTCAAGCATTTCTTAATAATGTCTCTCAAAATTAGTGTCTGTATCTTTATTTGCAGGTCAATTAAGCACAGCAAAACGCAGTAACCAATCTAACTACAGTCATTTTAATAATCTGCGTCAAGTACCAACTTACCACTGTAATTAACCAAGTTCTTTGTGTTAGGGCTGGATTTTAATTGGCTATTAAGGAAAGGCTGTGATAAAAGGCCTTGTTTCAATTGGCTCTAATTGTCTCAGATATAACAGAAAATTGCTACAACTAAAAATAATGATGTCACAAGTTTTACTCAAAGGATTAGACCGTGCATAAAATATACCATAAATCGTGTTTAAAATATACTATACGGAATGATTCTACTCAATAGATATAATTTTAAAAGCATAAACGGTGTGTAATTATACTATTGAGATTTTCTCAACAGAAACATTTCAAAAAGCATATAAAAGTTTTTATACTTTTTATACTTATACTAGAGCCATAGCACCGAGTGCTGCAGGCCCGATTATTAACAAACGCCACCGCCGAAAGGGCAAGTAGTGATTTATTGATATCTATAAGGTTTTCTGGAAAGTTTACTGAATTTAACTTCCCCTACTTAATTAAAATTAGTGGCCTGGTTAATGCAATATTCAGAATATACATTTGTTTGAGCTACACTAGCCAGAACCCAACATACTTGAATCGATAATCTACAATAAACAGAACATTTAATGGAACTCTGAAGATGTATTGAAGAATTTAAATATAATATTATATATTATATACAAACGGCAGTGCCACGTGTTTCTTGTGGTTATATAATATTTATATGTGATCACAAGCATGGAAACAGGCAAATGCTTCTGACTAAAGTGGGTCTGTTTATTGGGTTTTATACCGAGTCTGACCTTATCAACACATGAAAAAAGATGAACATTTTCAACAGGTTAGTTTTGGTATCAGAGTATTGATCACATGCATACATGGGAACTTCCCAGGATAGTCTACCTGGAGCTCGCCCTCTTCTGGGGGAGTGGTATTATGGAAGGATGGAGCTAGCACCAGGCAGGCTTTAGCGGGAGAAAATTGGGCATGCTGTAAGCAGAATAGGGTTCGGAAGCTTTGGTGGTCTCATATAACTCATGTTTCCCAGAGAAAAACCGGCCCAAGGAAGAATGGCTTCCCCTGGAGAGCTCAAAAGGTATCGTCACACCTTTCTTCCGGAATAAAGGGTCCTTCTCTCACATCTGTGTACGGAAACCATTTGTTATTCTCATGTTCCTCTAATCTCAGGGTATGCTTGCTCACTTGTTTTAAATCGAGAACTATGTTGAGAACTACACTTGTTTTAAATCGAGTGCTAGACCTTTAGTGATATTCACTAAATGTATTCAGCTTAAGTTGGAACCCCACACATACACACACACTTATCTGGATTTGTTGATATCTCTAAGCCAATGGTGATTTGTGAAGTCCTGGATCTTTTGCCAGTTTAGTGTATATATCCAAACTCTGCTAAATTCTTGTGCTTTTGCTGTAAACAAAAACATCATTTATAGTGGATTATTTAATTTGGTGTTGCCTTTAGCTACTTTTTTAAAGCATTTTTTTAAAAATATTTTAGCCACTAATGCCACTTGCTATTTCAAATTTTCTTTAGGAAAAATTCCATGCAGCTTTTATGCCCAAGAAAAGTGAGCTTGATGCTCACTCTTGTACTTTATATATTATAAAACTTTAGAAACAAGCAACTTGTACTGTGCCCTGCATGCTATTTTAGATGGGTACAATGTCAATGTTACAAGAATCATTTTTCTTTCAAAAAATGACATCTCTAACTCATTGAGTCTGAGTGAATAGGCAGGATTCCTTAGATATTAAAACTGCAGAGTGTAGATCACGAGGTCTTGTTTAACACAGCTATTTTATGACCTTGGTAAGATCCATTATCTCTGTGCTCTTCTACTGCTAATTAGCTGCTCAGGAAGACAGTCTCTCTGTGAATTACTGCACAGAAAAGTCAAAATTCTTCAAGTTAAAGAGACCTTCTTATACATTTAAAAGAGTTCAATTCTAACTTAAAAAACAATTGTATGCACTTCAAAGAATGCTGACCCTTAAGATACCCAGCAGCACGACTGAGCCAATTTAAAAGTATATATCTATGAATTTTAATGCAATAGCATGCTACTCAAGACGTCATACATTTTATAAGTCACGTAATATGGTGCAAATATTTTAAGGAATAGTCAAAATATGGTGATACAGTTTATTGCATTTTAAATAACATTTTCAAATGATCAGGTGAATCTGAGACTGAGAATGGAGAACATTACACGACAGGTAACATTACTGAAAAAACATGAATAGGCGGGGGGAGAGCTTCACACGCCCTATAAGCATAGCCATAAACCCCATCTGACCTAGGCAGACTAGCCTCAAAAACAGGGGACTGAGTGCCCTCTTGAATGATCTCTGCTTTAAACATGTGTTAAGACATACTGGTATAGAATGAGGGACGAGAGAGAAGGAGGAGAATGCTTGTGAGCTTATAGTCTATTAGGGGGAAGCGATCCAATAAGCAAATAGATTTTTCTTGTTAACTTGAGATGAAAGCGTCTATGAAAATGTGTGTGTATATATATATATATATATATATATATATATAGATACATACATACACATATATATATATATATATGCAAAGCACATGATATTACAGTGTTGAGCTGACGCGATGACAGAGCAGATCCTTGTTAAGGCATTAGCAGTGCTTTGATTGGCTGATTTGTTATGCACTTTAGGCTACAGTAGACAAATGAGAGCCATGAACATGATGATAAATAACCAGCTGTTCCAGTCTGAATGATAAAGTTCCATGGTGGAATTTTTCCCCAGGCTTCAAAAAGCTACCTTAGAAAAGGAGCAGGGGCAAGACTATTAACCCATTCAATAGAAGAGCCTATTTTCAAGAAGACTCCAGGCCTGCTGAAGCTTTGTGTAAAGAGAAAGAAGTATTCTAGACCAAGCACTTATTATGTCTTTGATGAAGCTCTAGTGGTACAATGGCATTGGTTAAAAAAGCCTGCATTAAATTGATGATGGGCACCTCTTATTATTTTCCTAAACACTCTGTGGAGCCTGATCACCCAAGAGGGATATCTGCCTCCTGGTTTTTGCTGGAGGGACACTGCCGACCTGGGCCAGAATACATCGAGTGACAACAATAGCAAACTCCAGGTCTACTAATGGACATTCCTAGGACCAAAAGGAGATAAAACCATTTTTTTCCACAATGTTTACCCTACAGCGCTGTATAAAAAAAGGAAAAAACATTTCCATGGGACTTTAAAGACAAATCTCCAGGTGTGTTGGGTAAAGTATTCATGTAGGCCAGGCAAACACTTTAGTGTACCCGTTTTGATGAAACATTCTTTTTATGTTCTTGTCCTTTATTTAGTTTATTTATTTTTTCAGAACTTTTTTTTATCTTGGGCATAGTACTTATATTACTTGTGTTTTTGATCTCACATAGCTGTGGCATGGGGCTCTACCTCTTGAGAGTTTGAGCAAACAAAAAAAGATGTCTATCAGTATGATTCAGGTATCTGGCACACATAGCAATCTGAAAGCTAGGCAGGGTGCAAGGCAAGGTGAAATCAGAGGAGAACAGTTAGAGGTATATCATTGTAAATGGTCACTGGTATGAGTTTTGACACATCATTCATCTGGTGAATGAGCGCTCCTGCAGAAATAGTATCGGCTTTAGTCTTCAGCAAATAATTTCTGTTGCAGTTCACTGTACAGGTCATTGGGCATTTAACATAAAGACATATCCTCCCAGCCGGAGTCCTGAAGCTCTAATAATGTTTACTCTTTCTATACAGCATTTAGTGCTTTTTTACTTTATTAATATAACACGTGGATATTTTATTAAGAATTTTAGATATCTTATAATTTTTATTCTCCTACTTTCATCGGCCATTTTGCATTATTTTCCATTTATTTTTTCACAACTTAATAGCCCATCTGGGTATTTTCCCCAAGAATACGGATCCTACTATTGCACGTGCAGATGTTCATAATAAATTTACTTAACATTTGGATTAGTCTGTTACATATCTCACAAAGATCGTAGGATCTTCAGCCAATGAACCAATATGTTAGCCAAAATATGCCGATTAACTTTCCCTAGGAAATATTTAATTAAAGAAAACATTTACAAAAAAAACCCCTCCCAAATAGCTTTTTTTTTGTATAATAACACATACCTGACCTGTTTTCAACTCATTGAGAGTATTTGAAAGCACAGAAGGATGTAAAAGTCTCTAAATTCTGCCTGCTCGAGAGAAATATCTTTGGAGAGAAGCCAGTACTGAGAAACTAGGGCACATATGAAGCAGACTGGCAGTGTTGTCAGCGGCTTGGCATTATGAAAAAAGAACAACTACATTATGGGGCAATGATCATTATCCTTTTTACACCTTCATTGATTTAAATGGCTCTTTAGGAATGGGAAAAAAGATATTAAGGGCCATGAAGGGACTCACTATGATCATTTACAATCAGAGCTTTTTGTTCAGGGCTGTTGAAGTGGTTAACCCTTTGAAATCAGTGTTCTGTGCATTGTCCTGGAATGAGTATTATACAATATTAAGTGTAAGGGTTTTTACTTCGATTTTCTTTATGGCTAGGGTGACCACATAAGCCTTTTTTCCAGGACACGTACTCATTTCAAATGTTGATGGCCATCATATGTAAAGTGCTTGCCAGAAGTATTATAGATTCACAGAACAAACATGGCCAGTCTTATTACCAGATATCCCAGGCATCGGGCAGTGGCATATTCTTCCTTGAACAAAAGTCGTGGCAATTTACTAGGGGCAATATCACAATATTGGGACCCAAAACCCTTTTGTCCCTCTTTCCTTCCCTGATCAACCTCTTTTTCCAAGAGCTCAGACTGGTCAGAGTGTTCTACAGCCCTAAAAGTCACAATAATATTTAGACAAAACAGCAGAAAATGTGCTTTTAAATTGTGTAAACAAACAATAACTGTAATTTTTACCTTCAAGGGGAAAAAATTATTGGGGTGGGGGTGGAGTGTAAAGGAATATTATTGCCTACATGTGAAATGTCTATCTGTACTGGAAAAATTGAACAATGCAGTTACCCAAGTTACTTTATGCATAACTAATAAAGTCAATGCATTGTTCGGTTTCTATACATTTGTAAATTATGTTGCATTTTATATATGATCTTGGTGAGATCAGCAGAGCTTCCCAAACTGACCCAGGTATTGCGAGAGGTCATGAGATCTATGCCTTCATCAACCAATACCTCTCCCAGAAATCCATAACACTTTCATGCCTCTAGGGAGATATTTCTGTGTATCATAATCATCAGCAGATATAAAAAACAGAGATACTGCTAGAAGCACCAAGAAAAAAACATGTCAAATAGAAAACAAGGCTGCGGCCAGACCTCTCACACTGATCTTGGATATTAAAATATACAGCTCTGGGAACCTTATTAGATGAGTATTCATTGGATGTAGTTGGATATCCTCATTTTCAAGTAATAGTTCTATAGTTGAATAGCTCCAGGAAATGAAAGCAGTTAAAAATACATTTAGAAAGTTAAGTATTTATTATAAGGTGCATGTGTGTGTGCATAACATATATTTTACCCTTTTTTTAATTTTAGTAAGGACTATGAATATAACTTAATTATTCTTTAAAATATTTTTATTAAAAATTCTTTGGGTTCCTGTGAACCATTGGAAGTTTCGAGTATGCACACCATATTCTATGACAGATAACTCCTGTTTGTGTCCTGTGAACACCTATCTACACATTTGACAGTGATCTATCATTGTAATTACATTCAGGAACACCATCAGACACAGCAGGGGTAACTAAATGCTGGAGTCAAGATTATTAGACATGCATTACCCTGCTATTCAACTGGAAACTTGGTGGAAAATCCTAGATTGCTTTATTATTAACAATACTGTTCTTGTATATGACAGGTTTCAGAAAATAGAAATTGGTATCAGGGCTTCTAATATAAACCCCAGGAGAGATATTAGCACCCCAACCCTATAATAAAACCCCAGCAAAACAACTGTTTTCTATTGGTGTTACATAAGAGTTTGGCTCGATCTTGATGATAAAAGAAAAAAAAGTGACAAATAAGACAGGTCTAATAATATGTCTATTGAGCAGCCTACTTATAGCTCATTTAACATGTGACCTATTGTTTATTATTATTATTTATGGTATGGATGTCAGCTCCAATAAAAAGCAGTTTTCCTCAATCCATATGTTCAGCAGGGGTGGGCCAAGCCAAGTCGTGGAGGTGGGAATGCTGCAAGGTCATGTAACATGATTAGACGTACCTCACAGTAGAAGCAAGCAGCTAGAAAGAAGGCAGTGAGAAAGGTTAAAGGTATATGAGAGAGGGAGAGTGAATATGTATATGTATGTATTTATGTAAGTGGGTATGTGTAAGTCTGTATTTGTTAGCATGATTGTGTATGTGTAGATGTGCGTTAGAGGAAGTCTGTGTTAGCGTGAGTGTAAAGTGTGAATATCAGCATGTGTTCGTGTGAATGTTTATGTATCCACATTAGCATGAGTAAGTTTGTTTAAGTGTGTGTATGTATCTGGGCCAGGACATATGCCAGTTACTAGAGGTCCATCGATCGGGCCACTTGGCTTTACCTTCCCGCTGGGTCATACAGAATGATCCAAGTGGGTCTGAGAATTCTTAAATCATAGCGTATTACTTTTATTCATTGTTTTATATAGCGTCAAAATATTCTGTAGGAAAAAGGAAAAAACAATGAGCGAAAGATGAGAAATAACCAAATTTCTCTTACGATAATATTGTCTATGTCAGGCATGATAAAGTAAGGGAATTTAGAAGAAGGTTGTGTTAAGAATCAATAAATCTAAACAATGAGGCTGGTGATAGTAGACGCAAGACTTGTAGTGGGAAATGTTTGTATGTAGGCTTGTAGTGTGGGTTGGAAAACGCAATATCCAACGGAAGGGCTGCAGTTTACAGGATGATCAATATATATATGAGATAGTATAGGTGGGGTAGTCTCTAGGGATGAACTAGTTCAGTTATTGGCAGACATGGTAGAAGAATGGAATGGGTTAGAGAGCACTAGTGATAACTTGTTGTAATTTAAACACATAATTACAGTGTATACAGCAAGTCAAACAAGGCTGCCATCTGCCCTGGTTTAACCTTTATCTCTCGTCTTCTTTCTTTCTTTTCTCTCGTTCTCTCACTCTTCCTTTCTTAATACTTTTCTCTCTGCTCCTCTTGCTGTTTCCCCTCACTTTATTCTCTATTTTGCTCGCTCTTCCTCTTACTGTCTTCCCTCTCGTTATTCCTCTCTCTCCCTTCTCCTTACTATCTTCTAAACCAAAAACGTTTGCTTCTCCTTTCAGTCTTAGCCCTCCCCCCCCAAAAAAAAATGCACTATAACTTCAAGCAATACTAATATTTTGGCATTCTCAACAATGGATTAGAACCATAATTACAAGCTATTAATGCATAGATTTACAGCTTTCAATTATGGTTGTATTATATCAACACAGCAATATAATAACAAACCAACAAATAACACAAGTTTTTTTTAATGTGAGAATTTGACATTTATTTTTGGGAACAAGGCGCAAAAGGAACACAACACCCACTACGATAAATTTAAGATTAAGACAGAAAAGGTGAGAAAAGTAAAATTGTATGCTTGCTTCTGGTCTTTTAGTGTGCATAGTTGCATATACAGTGAATTAATAAAACAATGGAGAATAGTGTATTAATAGTCACCTTTCTCATTCATCACTTCCAATAGACACGTAATCTACAAACCAGGGACATTTCAAGAACCATCAGCACGTTGGCCTTTGAATCAATTAATTATGGTGATGTTACGTGACCACACTCGTATGTCAATATGCATTCAGACATCAAAGAATGACCTATGGTAGCTTGGTGCCCTAACATGATTATTTCCTGCAAATGAATTCTGATATTGATTAGTACCCTGTTACTATTAACTTATACACATCACATACAGCTAATCTGACCATGGATGGATGCTTGATTCCCAGTTGTTTCTGTTAAACAAGACACTGCAGCATTTGCCGCCAAAAATAATAAGAGTTGTACTCTTAACACAGCTGACTTATTATCAACAGGCAGCAGGAACGTGGGGGTTGGTATTGATGCATCGTTATTATGGAAGGGTACATAGAACACAGACAATCAGTATTGACCCTTTTTTCTTGTTTTGTTTAGAAGGATGCATAGAACCATCAGATTTACCTTTTTTATATTTGGCCACTTACTGGCTTGTCAATGCAGAGTGAAATAGTCTCCCATGGAGGGAACATTTATTTCACATTTTATCATACAGCGCCGAATTCATTAACACCTATTGCCACAACATACAAGGATATACAAGAATAGTAAAAGAATGACTGAACTGACAAACATTACCCCCACGATTTAAATCCTTTGACTAAATTCCAAAGCATTTTTGCAGTTTTTTCCTGTTTATTCTTTGCAATATAACTGTTAGCATGCCTTACATGTCATTCTGTTTCATATCATGCTTGTGATTCCAATAGACATTTTTAAATTAATAAAAAAACAGTTTTAAAATACTCAATTTGTAGATGACAAGAGAGAGTCTTGCCAGACCATGTGTTACAATTCTGTGTGTGTTCAGGAGCTGTAGCCCCTGAGACATTGTTGCCCAGATGCACTCCAACTCTATCCACTCCCAACCACGTGTTGACCACCTCTGCCTAAGCCCAGCATGGTAGCACCACCTATTGTCCTGGTTTTGCTTTAATACGATCACACCAAGGGTTCAGACCACTTGCCAGTGACATATCAAAATAGCTATGATACAAACATATCTCAATCTTCTTCTCATCTAGGCTATCTGCTATAATCAATCTAGCATCTATAATTAGCTGTACAATGCCCTGAGTAGGCAGAGACTTCATGCACTTGCCTTCTCATTCCCATCTACACCAATGCTTTTACAGAATCCATAGTTGCTTCAGTAGAGCTGTGAATTCACATATGTCAGATATATTTTTTCATATGAATTCTCAATTTTTTGGCACTGTTCTATGTAGCTGCCTCTCCTGACCAGCACGGAGAGCTCCGTTACCAGCTCTTATGGGGCGACCTCAAAAGCTGAGCGCCTTGAGGGGGGTCATCTTGCACTGGCACCATCAACCCTTGCGTCTTGTTACACCCTTCAACACAGATGACACCCGAAACGTTGGGCGATATGTTGGTGCTTCATTAAAACTGTCCATATGAAACTTTTGGAGCTATATTACAGCTTTCGAAAGAAACTTTACTGGCATACCCCGGACAGGAAAGGATTAACATAATGAGGACAAAAAATCCACAACATGACTTGGTAAACAGGTTGTTTTAAAGCTCAAATTGTCAAACATGTCAGGCAGCAAAATAATATGTTTCCTCGGTTTGCATTTGTGCTTGAATAAAACGGAAATTATTATAATTGAACCTTTTGAAGCCTGTTCTGTGCTTACCATAGCTAGTTACATTAAAAGGCAATGCCACTCTGTAAAGTAATCACACTTTGTTAAAAAAAAAAAAAGGGGAAAAAAGATGAAGCCATTTTGCTATGAAAACGCCTGTGCCTTTGAAGTAGGTAAACCTCATTTGCATCCGACTGCTAAACTGGTCATTCTCGAGAAGTCACAGTTAAACCCAACACTGAAGTTAGATTAAAAATATTTCGGAAATATTTCGGAAAATAAAAAATCATTTTAAGTTAAAGACTGCATGACGCTTATTTCTTCTTCAGTTGTTTTAAATGCTATTTTTAATCCAATTTTAATTGGCCCAAAGCAATAGTTGACTGTAAGTATCTATTCTTTCTTTATAAGCTTCATAAGAAAAACAGTTAATTAAGAATTATCCCTTAATTGAAACGTCTGTCCAGTATGCGTTGTGCTCTGGAAATATGTAAACTAAAGTCACTTTATTAAACATACATGCTTTACGGGTCTGTATAAGCCCTGGCTACAAGCTCCATAGATTCTGGGTTCAGATTTTACGATCCTTACACTGCATGATGGAAGTCAGCCAGAAAAGTAACCAGTTCCGTATTAATCTTTGCCAGCTCAGCGCTGTCATCCTTCTTCTGAATGTCGGGATATGACATCATATCCCAACGCTCCACCCTTCTACTATAAAATGTAAAAAAAAAAAATAATTACCCCATTGAGTCAATGCTATTAAAAATATGTAATATGGGGTAATATGTAAAGCATGGATTTGGCTCTCTGGAGCATAAAAAATATGTATGTGAGGTAATCAGAATATGTCGCTGAACGTAAATTGGGCAATCGTTCAGCTTGGGGCATCTACATTTTAAATATAAATTGAAGCAAATTTTTTTCTATTTCAGTAGTTTTATACTATCACTATTATTAGATTTTATGTATTTAAACGAAGGCTATAAATCTCTTTATGTATAATTTGTGCGGGTTCATCAAACATGGAAGAGGGAAATCATGGTTTAACATATGGTAAAATGACAACATATTTTGGTTATGAAATACATGACCATGGAAATTAAAGTCATAAACCAACCCTTTAGGCTTAGAGCCTACCTTGAACATTGAGGCTTCTGTAGTATTATATATGCCCATAAAGATATTTTTTTAAAAGAAGTATATTTTCTTATCTTTTCTAAGTTCTTATATGAATCACTGATTCTTTTCTTACGAAAATCTGAACGAATCCAGTGTCAAGTTTACAGAGCACCGGTTCTATTTCAACATTTCACGTTAACCTATGGGTCATTCAACATCACTTGCTACAAATGTTTTCATTAAAATGGGCAGGCTGGGGATAAAGTGGTTTGGGATCAGTTTTGAGACTTCAATCATTTAACAGTATTCTTCTTTAAACAGGGGAAGTTTAGTTCCTTAGTGCAAGCAGCAGACTTCTTTTCCAAACCAAATACAGTCCACTGGGTAAAATCTAAAAAGAAAGTATTTTGCACCAAGGCTACATGTTTAGGCAGTATATGCTTGCAAAAATCAATGGTATCATAAACATAGAAGGAATACAATATTTTCAAAAGGTTTATAAAAATCCCAAATCAGCTTCCTTTATTTTTTGTTATTGCAAGATGCTTTTTTCATTTCGCTGCCTGAGTATACAAACACTGAGTAACAAAGTAGAAAAAGCAAGCATTCTAGATACCATAGTACGCACTACGTAGAGTTGTTACCTTGCCTCGAGTACTGTGCATCACTGGAGACACCCGGCTCCAGAAACATCTGAATATTCTAGAGTCCCAAGAAATATTTATGACTATGGTAGCACTCAATGTGCCGGTATGCCTCCCACATATGTTGCCTATGAGGAAGCAGGGTTTGGAGTCTTTCTGGCACAGGTCCTTAGCACTTGCATAGTGAAGCCATATCTCAGTGCTACACAAAAGGCAACTAGTAGAAGGAGCAAGTGACCACCACAAATTAGCCTCTTACAAAAGGCAATGCAGTTGGTAATAGGTGGGAACTGCCCCATGTCAGCAAGCATATGTTAGGACATGGCAGGTCGTGAGTATGTGCAAAAAAAAAAAAGAGGTAGATTCATGAGATCTGAGCAGTTAGGGGCATTTTCTAGTAATTCTGCTCTACTGGAAATCCCATATTGGATCTGAAAATATATAGTGCGGGTCAGTTTCTTTGTGTCTAGTTGGGTGGCTTCAGACAAATCCTTCATGAGAAGATACAAACTTCTCCACTGGATTGGTGTAGGAGAAGATTGAAAGAGATAAAACTTTTTAGGAAAGCTAAACCTGAGGTATCCGCCTTAGAAGCAAATGGATAATCAGGAATAACCTATACCTGAGCAGATTCTACTAATCTTTGTCCTCTTCTACATAAGTAAACCTGGGTAGGAGACATGGACATTGAAATATGCGACATTGAAACAGAATCATCACCAGCAGACAAAAACCGTAAATAGTTAGTTCAAACTGTTTAAATTAGAGCATGTTGCAAGAATGTTCCATTGTTTTCTGTGGCGATTTCTCCAGCTGCTTTCACCAGCTCTACTCGATTTATGAATTACGTTTTGACCCACATATTAGAGTACAAATATATATACACACACACACACACATATACGTATATACCGTATATATATATATATATATATATATATATATATATACACATATATATCTTTATTTGACTTCTCTTTATTACCATAGTAAACTGATTAGTATGCCTTAAAGCCATAGACGTTAATGTCATGGGAGAAAATCCCAATTAGACCAGCCATGGCATTTTTTTCCTTCAGGCTAAACTGAAGTAGTGTATTAAGAACAATGAAATAATAAAGCATATTCCTCTTACGTCCTTAATGATATACATATGCATTTAATATTTCTACGAATAGTTTAGTGAACAGCATTTCAGGATAACAATACACTGCGGGTTTCTACACACAAAACCTTTACACAGAGGTCAATAAGTCGTATATCAAATGGCGTTTGATACTGAGCAGTATGTCTACAATTTGGATTAGTTGCATTTTTAGGCATTCAAAAAAATGCAGATGACATTTCAAAATGCACACCATGTTTAACATTCATAGGTATTTGACAAAAATACAGTTAACAATGTAGGAATTTCTGGTATTTCAAAACATATACTGTAAAATCTCACAGATATTTGTTATTCTAGTGAGAAAGCTTGTGTTTGATACACAGATGTATAATATACTTTGGATTTTATGGAAGATGTTGCAGGGTTCCAAGAATAAAGGTCTCTATTGAACGGGGAAAACGTCTATATAGAGAAGAAATGTATATCTAGTGCAGCTGGCTTATAGCCATCCTTTCCAGCTTTCATGTCTCCAATGGTCAGAAGCAAGACCTTTCCGGCCAAATACAAATAGAGATCAATTGGAATGGAACTCAGGGGCAAACTACAGACCCATCAGGCCAATGTTACCATGGCGACTGAACTTACCAAGACTTCAGCTCTGCCTTATTTCCATTACAAACCATGTTTTGTGCAGTGAGATTGGGATTGATTTCTAGCCTCCGGAGGTTACTCCACCGCTGATATTATGTCCTCTCTTATTTTTTCTTTTTCTTAAACTTGGTGGCTGATATATATATATATATATAAATTCTAGACAAATACCATTATCATCTAGATTAGTAGATATTTAATACATATAAAGAGAGAACCAAAAAGTACATTTATCTGTGTGCTATCGTAGGGCAGAGTGGCATATAGGAGGGTATAAGGCATTTCTGGGGGCAGATGAGCATAACTGGGGGGGCAGTTTGGTAAATAATAGGAAATAAAAAATATATATATATTTTTCTCAATCATAGCGTTTATTAAATATGAAAAAATAGTTTACGTTAATTAATATTTACTAGTAAAACTTTTTTCCTATAGGGTCGTCTTATATTCAAGTTTTTTTTCCCTAAATTAATTTTCAGATTTTGGGGGGTCATCTTATAATCAGGGTCATCTTATAATCAAGCAAATAAAAGAAGGTTATCTCTATACAACGATGTAACTGCAATCCACTAAAAGTGGTGCAATTTCTATAGCTACCTATGTAATGTTTCTGCTGATGCCGTAACTCCTGCCTCATTATGGCAGCATTTGGGTTTATTCATTAAGGGGGAGTTGGCAGGAGAGTTGCAGTTTCAATTTACTGACTTTACATTATGAAGGGCTAACTCCAATAGGCTTTGTATAAAGCCCTGTATAAATCATATTTCAATCAGTGAGGTTTGGGAAAGTCACCTCTGTGGTTTAACTATCCATAATAGAGGGCCAGCTCAGTCATTTTTGCAGAGAAATTTGCCAGGGATGGAAACTCTCATGCAAACTTTCTTGCCAACTCACTCTTTAGTGAGAATATCCCATTAATCTTTACTAATAACCTTCATGTCTAGATTCTCTACATGGTTTTCTTAAAAAATAAAGCAAAGAGCATAGTGGAATGTGAATGGAAACATTTAATTTTGCATGCTTCACTATGGATTATGAAGAGCCAACCTCAGAAAGTTTCCTCAGGGGTTGGTCTCATGTTTCTCATTGGTCTGCCCCCAGAAGGGGTGTGGGTTTTCAAAACTGTATTGTTTGCTTTTCCTGACAACATTCCCATGACATACACCTGCTATCAATAATTGGCTATGTTTGAACCTGCTTTCTGTGGCAAAACCAATTTATAACTACTTCACATCGATCTCTCTGCTCTGTTTCTGTGCATCCTTTGCACTTCAACTTTAAGTTCCATTCTGCCCTGTTATTCCTTAACATTCTATGGCGGCCATTCCAGGAACCTGCAACTTCTGATTTTAATGTGTAACGTAGTATACGTGTCACTGGTAATATGAAATACTCCTTCCATTAATTTGCCTTTTTTAATTATTATTTTTTTAACTTTCCTTTGTAGAATATCCTTCTCATACAACAAGATCATTGCGCTATGAAAAACCCTAGAAGCACAAAACATTTCAAAAACTTAAATCTTTGAGGAAAAAAAAAACACTTTATTGAAAGGAAAGCACTTTCAAATAGCCAGTCAGCACAGCAGGCCAATTTTGAAATATAACCACCCAGTGTTCAAAGTTTTGAGCACCATTCATAATCTCAGTATAAAATTCAGCATCTTTACCCAGCTAGATGTTTAATTGGTGGTAGCAGGAAAGTGGTTTTATGGTAGAACACTATAATTTTAAATAATACAAATGTATCGGTTATTACTAAAATAGCATCTTTTATCATGACACTCAGGGGGTAAAGCAACCTTTTGGATTTTATATATATATATATATATATATATATATATATATATATATATATATAGCTTTAGAAATGATCATAGGGATGGGAAAAAGCTAGCAGAACTAGGACCATTTAAGGTAAATTGGAGACAAAGTCATTTTATTGTGGAAAACATTTTTTTTTCAAATCCATATTAGTTTTATTCAATTTTGTATTGGTTAATAAAATGTTTATCAGGCATATCCCCCTACTCTTAGTGAATGCCTATTTTTGGAACATTCATGGGAAGGTGAGGGGTTCCATATTTTCTACGATTCTCAGGTTAAATAAAATATATCATTAAAACATGGCCTTTGATGCCATTTTTTTTTTAAATCCAGCTAAAATGTACCTAATGCGGAAGTGCTTTCACGGCATATGTAAAATTGTAATTGTAACCATGGCAACATATACATGAAGATCACAACGATGTCAAATCTTTCAAGGTATTCTCAGATGGTGACATCATGTTTCTGTGTGGTTTGCAGGTACAATGGGATTTTTTACAAAATATATTTTGCACTTGAGGTGATCAAGAGTACTACTTAAACTTGAATGTTTAGAAATTTTCATGAACTCACATTTTAATTCATAATTTATATAGAGTTCCAGCGCAGATACCATGGAACACCTCATTAAAATATAATGAACAACAACAACAAAATGTATGAAGTAGTGGACTGATTTAAATCTTTAACACAATAGCAATTCTAAGGTTTATGATATTTTTTGTAAGTTTTACTGAAATGTTAAAACAACTTTACATATAATTTGTAGAAAAAACTAAAAGTGTGTCCCCCTCACAGGCATCCTAAAAGTATTTGGTAATATTTTCCTTTGAGGAAATTTGAGATTTTTTTAAATCAGTTTATATCTATATATCTTAAATAGCCACACTTATTGGAAGCTAAACATTTGTACAAAAAGCATTATAGATGTATGTAAACAAAATGCTCTTTACTCTAGACTCTCTTGAAAATTGCTGGAAAAAATGACGTGCATCGGATACGTATTTTTATTCTGTGCATATTAATAGGATATGTTCAATATTTACTAAAGCCCACACCAGAACATTTATATAAGGCACAACATTATTCTCTTGAAGTAATTGTCTGAAACGCAATTGTCATGGTAACAAATGATTCTTCAGTTATATTGTTGCTATGGCAACATATGATGCATTTCTCAAGCGACGACTAACTACATATCTCTTTGGCCTTCTGTGTAGAAGCTTCTAGTATTTACATACCTAACAACATGTATATATTTTTATGATGCCATTCATCAAGGCCTATGATGAGTCTTTTAACACCAATTATGTAGGGGTGAACCAAACATTACAAAGCCCCACAGTGATAAAATGTTTTATTCAATATGAAGGCTACAATTGATTCCATTCCTAATAAAATCAGGCCTGGTCACTGGTAGACAGATTTTAGGAGGCTGAAAGTCCACTATCATTAGAAAGTCAAGTAATAGTCAAGATATAGTCAAGTTAACTCAAAATATTCAATGAAATTAAAAATGAAATATATCTTAACCCTAAATATGCTCTTTAATTTTACAATTTAAATAATTTTATTCAAAGATTCGTAATTTCATTTGTTAAATTTCCCTCTCATCTAAATCCAAATCTATTTATGTTATGTGCACGTTTCAAACCTATAATTCATTTTGCACTATATATTCTATATAACATCAAGAGCGTTATCTGTTGTGTTAGAGAGATTGGAGGACAAAGCTAGGCCTGTAAAATATTTATATCTATACTTCTGGCTCCAGATGCACTTGACCTTCCTGACTTATATAATCAATAAATACTCCTTTATGTCTGCCATGTGTAGAAAGTAAATCCCTTTGTCTCTTTTAGATTGCGTCCCTTTGCTTTATTACATCAATGGCATCCTGATTTTGACACCTTCAGAGTTTGTTGATTTACATGATGAATGTATTTTCATCTTCTGTGATATCAGAAGAGATGGCTGCAATAAAATGAACATTGCGAGAAATCAGTGTCGTTTTACACACTGTTAAACTTGTTCCAAGGACAGACCTAACAGCATGAGAGAGGCAGGACTACAAGAACCATTCAGTGCTAGCTGTTAGTATACGATAACGTTTTATTTTTGCTTTATAACTATTTGTTGACCAAACAAGTCACTCTTTGGAGATAAACGCAACTTGTCTCTGGGGCTCTCAATTAACCTGGTTCCTATAAAACTTTCTTTTTTAGTATGCCCTCTCCCTCACAGTTCTTTTTCTTATCATGTTACCTCATCTAAGTTATGCTCCCATCTCCATGTCAGCTTTCCTTCAATCCTTTGCAAGATACATTTCTGCAGACCTCGCAAAGACCACCCCATTACCCCAGCTTCCAAATTTACTTAATTAAATTCCCATGAGCTTCCCTCATGTGTTCCTTAGCATCATGCATCCATACAATATATATATATATATGTATATATATTGTGATAAACACTTGCGGGATGAACAGGAATAGAGATTGCGAGCTAGGCCTCCTTGTCTAACATTAGTACCTAGCCTCACAAATGCTCTACTGGAAGAATGGGCAAAAATTGTCACAGAAACTCTCCAAAATCTTGTGGAAAGTTGTTACAGCTGCTAAAGGAGGAACAACTTCATATTAATGTCTATATATTTAGAATGCAATATCATAAACAATCCTTGTTGGAGTAATGGTCAGGAGTCCCAATACTTTGGTCCATACAGAGAATTAACAGCACAGACCTACATTGGGGCAGCTGAGACCTCCATTGATGTTCCAGCTCTCTGGGTCCGCCAGAGGAGATCAGAGAATCTCCCCAACTGGTTGATGACTGCCTGAAAATCAAGACTACCCAAAAAATTGTGAGGCGTTGGCATGCCTCAATGTCAACTTTAAATTCATAGTCCACCTGGGGATCTAGGATCCCTAAGCTGGCGTCTTTAAGCACTTAAGTATGCCTTTTAAAAGACATTTCTGTAATTTTATCATAATCTTCCTGTCACAAAAAAATACAACATATTTCCTTACACTCAATACATAAATTCTCTCCGCTGTGGTTTAATTAACTTTCAAGGATTATTGATTTTCTTAACTATTTCAAGTCTCACATCCTATTACTTTCCAGAAGGCCAAAACTTGTGCGAATATTAACATGGTAAGAAATCGATGACAAAAAAATAGTACATAATATATAGATACTTCTAGGGAGCTTGTTTTTAAAATGGCTATAAATTACCACAGTAATTAAATTCCCACAGTGTAGACTTGGCAAACAATTTTCAGTAAATTATCTAGGGAGAAGTATCCAGCCTAATGAAAGTTTTATTGCACTGACCATAACTTGCTTGACTAAACACGTGCTCTGTTTGCTCGCTATTTTTTTTTTGTGTTGTTACTCGGCCAAGTTTTAGTTGTCCCTTGTTTCATTAAGTTGTTATTTTTCCTTATTGTTGACACAAATTCATTTTTGTATTGCTATAAAAATTAACCAGACAAATGTTACATTTAGAGCGTTTTGTTGTTTTACAAGGACAAGCGCAATATAACATTAACATTCCTCAAGAACAAGTAATATAGAAGCGGTTCAGTAATTTTTTTGTCTCTGTGCCTAAAAGAACCAGGCATTAATTTGCTGCTGCATTTTTAAAGTGCTTGTTTACTTACCAATACAACCAGTTTTGTCTCTTTCAAAAAATCCTGATTTTTTTTTTGGACTATAATCTATAATGAGCAGGTAATTAATTACCTTTTATTTAGCATCTAGGTCAAGTGTACCATATGGGTGATCAAGGTGAATGCCTACCATAGTAAAATTTAACACATTACACAAAAGATTACAAGCACATGTAATTTAATATTTAGTATGATACACAATAAACTATTTTATCTGACTATTTTATCTGACGAACCAAAAACAAAAAGGTTGTTTTGTTGTTTTATAAAAAAAAAATTTTTATATCTATTTTTATAACTATGTTTTATAACTATTTTTATAACTATGTAACAAAAAAAAGCAACTGGCCAAAACGGACAGCAAAAATTAATCATGATTTGTCCGCTCGTTGCCACGTGTAGCTGCTTTTACAAGCTCCTTCTCCACCTACCATACTGCAAGTTAATTGTTTATTTTAGCACAGATAATGTACTGTTGTGGGGTGGATTGGAGAAGCTGTAGTGACTAAAGTAGTGTATCACAGGGACTACAGCAGACATGTTTCCCCTGTGCCTGAGTGGAGTTTAGTCGATTACAGGTTTGGCTGGTAGCATAAATGGCCATCGGTGTTAATTTGTGGACAAGGTAATTTTATTATCATGTATCATTCTTCATTGATAAATAAATATTGGTGGCAATATAATGTATAATATATAATATTGGGGAAATTTAGTTCTGCTCCACTGGGCTCTCTGCCTGTCCAGGCCCAGTACTCTACTACTGCTGCTACACCTCTTCGACTGCCCTTACCTTAGGGGAACCTTTGTGGTGGAAAATCAGTCCTGCTCCACGGGGTTGCATGTGCCTATCATCTGTCAGTATCTGCCTATCAAGGCCTAGTGCCGTACTACTATAGCTGCTGCACCTATTTGACTGTCCTATCTCTGGGGGAACCTTTTTTCAAAATTTCTTTAATGAAAGGTCCAGAAGGTGTCAGGGTCCTCTTTCTTTGGGAATGCGCCCCCCTCCGAATGTCATTCCAAATAAATAAAAAAAGGCCTACAAATTACATCCAAGGTTAACAGGAAACTAAATTTGTTGCCTGAAAACGAACATGGCAAAAACAAAACAAAAATTTAATCTGAAGTGATTTTGCTCCTCGTGCACAAGTCTAGTTAATATTAATTTTAAAGAACCTAGAAGGAGGGTTATTTTGATAACTAGAAGGGTAAATTTGCACAGATATCCACAATGTGTCAATATAGTTTATAGGATTAATATTTAGTCAAGGAAACCATATTGTTCCAAATACAGAATTATTACATTTACATTTACATTATAGAAATATAAACCTTTTTCCATTTTATATTGATATTGTATTTCGGAATTTCTTGTTAAAGCCAAAATCTAGTTTTGTGGCTAACATAATTTGGATAATGAGATATTTCTTGGAGTATTGAAATGGAATAAGCTTTTTAATGTCTTCTCCAAAAACTTTAGATAATCTGTAAACAATCTGATTCCAAATTGGTTTAATTTGGGGACAATCCCACCCAAGAAGTGTAGGAAACTACCTTTTAACAAATTACACAACCAGTATAAATCAGATACATTTGGGTTGATCTTATATAAGATTTTTGGGACGATGGCCATCTAGGTAGTATTTTATAGTGATGCTCTATTTTATGTAAGCAGTGAGTAGTCTCTTTCACGTTATTTGTAGATTTGTACCATTGGTCATCCTGTAATTCTCTCCCTAATTCTCTTTCCCAGTTGAACCGTACTTTAGATTTTGTGTCATCTTCTTTGAATTGAACTAATCCTTGACATTTGGAGATTAATTTTGGTTTTGAATAACTATCAAATAATTTATTTCCTTCTTAATACATGTAATATTTTTTTCCACTAATACATGATTAACAATGATTTCCACTAATACAAGATTAAATAATTAATAGGAAAAAAAAATCCTTCAATGAGAGATGATTTTCCAGTTGCAACTATTCCCATCCGTCAAATCTGCCATTCTTAGTCTTGTCTTAGTCTGTCAATTCTCATCTTGTCATATCCCTTGAATATATGTATTGTATTAAGCGCTGCGTAAATTGTTGGCGCTATATAAATAAAAGATAATAATCAGTACTGATCAGAGCTGGGCTTTCTCTACCTGTAACCTAATGCTTTTGAACTGCATGATACCTTTATTAACATAAGCACAATGCTGTGTGAGGAACTCATAATCCATATAAACCCTCATAGCAAAATCCACTCTGCAAAGAGCCAATGATTGAATTCGGACATTTTCTCTTGTTTACAATACCTTTGTTACAGACACAGAAACTAATCTCCAAGGCATTCTTGATCAGAAAATTATGTTTCTAAAATGTTATGTTCTAAAAATATATATCTTTGGTCAATCTCCATCTTTTCCAATAATATAGGTTGTAAACATCTGTAAGGCATAAAAATGTGTACTCCATAATGAGCTCTTGGAACCGGGTAATTCTTGCACCTTTTTGTAAACTGAAACCAGATGAAAAATATGATATTAAAATAATACGTTCATCATGTCTATAAAACAAAACAGGTTTGTTTCTATCACAGACACTTACGTTTTATAACTTGTTCCTGGTCCAAGTAAGATACACACAGAAAAATACCTTTCAAGCAGGATAAGATATTAAAAAAGGAGCATTTTAGTACTATTTTTACCCAACATGATTTATTCTCAAAATCATTAGTTAAACTTGGAATCTTGTTGATGAGAACAGTAAAAGCACTGTAACATACCTTGAGTTGGCTTTCATTCTGCAGGCTGTGTTTGAGACTCATTCAGAACAAACTTATGGTAAATGATAAAAAACAAAAATACAAAGGGGAAAGTCCACCTTTAACAATAACTGCATACCAAAAAATCCCCAAAGTTTTCTTCAAGAGTTGTGCCAAGGTAAACATAATTTAAAATAAATACCCATGCCCGGGGTCCTACTTGCCTTTGCCCAGTGCTTTAAGTAGCAGATCTGCTCCTGTTTGGATTGTAAATCAATAACTATAGAAGTTCCAATAGATTTCAGAGCTGTGCCCATAGTTGGTAAGATTCCCAATTTTAGCAGGGCCGTCATGACCAAAATGGCTTATGACCCAGTTGTTGGAAGATATATATTTAAGTTGGGCTCCAGTCTAGGGTTCATCCGGGGCTATACCTCCAGAGCCGGCCTTAGGTGTTCCGGCGCCTTGTGCGAACTACTCCTCTGGCGCCCCCCCTCACTACCCCCCCTCTGCCCCATCAAACTACCCCCCCGTGCCTTCAAACTACCCCCCCTGCCCCTTCAAACTACCCCCCCTCTGCCCCTTCAAACTACCCCCCCCTCTGCCCCTTCAAACTACCCCCCCCTCTGCCCCTTCAAACTACCCCCCCCCTCTGCCCCTTCAAACTACCCCCCCCTCTGCCCCTTCAAACTACCCCCCCCTCTGCCCCTTCAAACTACCCCCCCTGCCCCTTCAAACTACCCCCCTTGCCCCTTCAAACTACCCCCCCTCTGCCCCTTCAAACTACCCCCCCTCTGCCCCTTCAAACCGCACAGGGCGCCACACTCCAGGGGGCGCCGCCGCCGGGTCCTCCACCGCCGCCGCTGCTGCCGCCGCCGCCACGGGGTCCTCCGCCGCCGCGGGGTCCTCCGCTGCCACCGCCGCCGCCGCCGCGGGGTCCTCCTCCGCTGCCGCCGCCGCGGGGTCCTCCTCCTCCGCCGCCCCCGCTGCACCTAAATGAAAACGTTGGTTTTTTTGTTGTTGGTTTTTTTAACTTTATTTAACATCCTCCATGTTAAATAAAGTTAAAAAAAACTTTATTTAACATGGAGGTTATTAAATAAAGTTAAAAAAACCAACAACAAAAAAAACAACGTTTTCATTTAGGTGCAGAGGGGGCGGCAGCGGAGGAGGACCCCGCGGCGGCGGCAGCGGCAGCGGAGGAGGACCCCGCGGCGGCGGCGGAGGACCCCGTGGCGGCGGCGGAGGACCCCGTGGCGGCGGCGGAGGACCCCGCGGCGGCGGCGGGGGAGGACCCGGCGGCGGCGGCGCCCCCTGGAGTGTGGCGCCCTGTGCGGTCGCACAGGTCGCACACCCCAAAGGCCGGCCCTGTATACCTCCAACCACTCTCAAGGATGTGACATCATATTTCAGCTCTTTGCCTCTTAAGGTCAAGCAGCACAGGATGGAGATCTTCCAGCTGACCCAGTAGTTTTAATCCAGATGTTAAAATGGTCATCCAGTAGGGCTACCTGTTTCAGGTAATATGGAGCAGGCCTAGTGTGGCAGAATATACCTTGGACTGTTGGTTCTTCTGGCAAGTTTCCTAGCTCTCGGGACTACTGGCAGCTCTAAATGCACAATTAATTGTATCCTTTGCATACACAATTGTAGCAGACATGGGACATACATGAAGAATGCCCTGTGGTATAAATATAATACCCATGAGGATGTCTCTTGGTTCCCTAGGGAATCTTATTGTCAATCTCTGTACTGCTACATTACATTACTTTTCTGTCCATTCTGTCTAAATATGGGTGTTGATTGTGGCTGCGAACAAGGTAATAATTCTAGGTAACATTTAAAAAATGATCACCTTAGTGGGACAATAAAGGCATCATTGCTTTAATCAAACATTAATATAAAGTGATAATATATTTTGTCCTTTGCCGATCTTTTTTGAAGCCGGTTCCAACGCTGAATATAATGTCATTGTAATGTTTGCAAGGCAGAAGAGATTTACGCTAACCATAATGCAGCCCTACATCTGCCATTATCTGTTCACTGTAGCATTCTGTATTGTTTGAATATTTATGCTAAGAATGTTTGTGTATCCATCCTACGGTTCACAGGGATGCAGCAGAAGTAATTACAGGGGAAGTGATTGAGGTCCTAAGAAAAATTCTTCCCCACGTGCATCTCAGTATGTTTATGTAACCTGTAAAAAAGCTTGCACAAATCCACCATATGGAAAAATCATTAAGGGGAAACAAGAGAGTGTTTTTGTAGTAATATCACTGTGTTCCACACAAAGCTGAGACGTCTTTACAGAGAAGTTTACTTCAACACATGCTGTGTTAAACCATCTGTCCCTAAAATTGTCACTGCAGGATACCTGTTCAAACCGGGGCCCTTCTGATGCATATATCCCATTACGCAAGACGAGAAGTTCTTTTTTTTTTTGTATTTTTTAGAAATTGCAGTAACAGGTCTTGCAAAGAAAATAAAACTCTTTATTTTAAAGTATCATTTCAATTCCTATTCAGTCTAGACGTTCTGTCTTAATACAACAAGGTTTGGCTTCGGCACAAGAAGTGTATTTTTTGTCCCGAGGCTCTCTAAACTGTCAGCGTTTATAAGCATAATTAGGGAGTCAATTATCAAACTGTCTTAACGGTTCCAAGAGCACATTCCTTGTTCCTATATAGCCGACATGAAAATCAGCTTGGCATAAGAGGTTTGAAATGAATTGCTGTTGGTTATTTTGGTATGGGTTTTTAATGTGAGGTCAAAAGACACCAATCTTCTCTCTTTAATAAGCATAGAGCTGGATTTATCACGATACATGCCAAGGCACAAACGTGCCAGGGAACGGAAATTACATCACTTTTTTATTGTTATTGCTTCTTAATCCACGGGAAACATATTTCAGTTGTAATTTTTCGAGGTATTGCCTGATATCCTTAACTTTTCAAATGTTTATGACTCATAGTCAGTTACCTACAAAACGGCAAGTTTCAAGACATAAAAAACTGGCAACTCATGGTTTAGGAGAAATTAAACATAATTTGTCTGTAAAACAAACTACTCTGCCACAGAAACAAACATATGTTTTTTTTTTTTACTCCCTAAAACAGACAAAAATAGTGTGTCTGTATGGATTTTATAAAAAAAACAAAAAAACAATGCAGATTGTAAAATTAAAATTATTACTAAACATATACGAGCTTTCTACCCATAGCGGGGCATGAGACAGGAATAGGTTTGTCTTGATACGTTTGTAGGCATAGAGTTAGGTGTACGATTAAACAATTATACCAAACATGTGCTAGTGATAATCAATTTAATATGTAGGTTGAATTAGGGTGAATAAAACAGGAGGAACAACCAAATAAGGTGAGGTTGCAGAAAATCTAATGTCAAAAGTCATACACCATTTCATGATGGAGCACAAGGTAGTTACCAGATGTTCTGTCCCAGTTTTTGTTTTTTTTTACAGAATCACAGAAACAGGGGCTGGCCAAGGAAACTTGATGAAATACACATCATGGTTATTTCCCTTCACAACTGGAAGATGTCCAAAAGTACCACCAGCTGAGCATTGGTAGAAAACAGTGGTATCTTTGTACACGGAGAAGTCTGGTCAGAAGTGATCTTCATGGAACATTTGGGCCAAAAGGCCACACTGCCAATGTGGAAACAAGGCCAAGTGACTAAACTATTTACAAAAACTCAGGAACTGAGGTGTAGAAAAATGGCAGCAGGTGTTCTTGATTTGAAATATTTGGCTGTAGCAGAAGGCATGGAAAAATGAGTGTTTGCAAGGATTACATGAACAAAGAAGCAACCCAGGCTGCCTAAATCCACAGAAGAACTACAATATTTTGGAACCTACCTGTCAGGTTTCTTAAAAACTGTGTACAAGTGTACCTAGAAGAATTGTTTTAAAGGCAAAAGATGGCCACACCAAATAGATTTTTTTTTTGCATTTTGTTAAATGATAGAGACCAACTATTAACCTCTCTATTTTTGAAATCATTCTTACTTTACAACATTTTTGCACAGTATTATACATTTTATATATATATAGAATCCACACAAACTTGTTTGCATAAAAAGCATAAAATTTGCCACCAGCTGTTAGCATGTATGGGGATTGTACATGGATACAGAACATGTTGCTGCTCTTTAATCATATTATGATAATAACCTTAATAATAATCATTGTCAAATTAGAAATCTACTTTCAGACACGACTGAAAAAGCCCCCTGTTGTTATAATAAGCAATGATCTTTGAGTGTGTGTGGGGGCTATGCTCATGGAGACACACAGCTTAGTATTAAAGTGAACAACGTAGCATGCAGGTAACACGGACCTGTTTTAGTCGGCTTTTCTACCTGCAGATTTAAGCCTTGTGCCCTCACTTGCCTGCTGGCTCTTGTTTGAGTGAGTAGTAATAAAAAGTAATCTGAATGATAATCCATAGGCTACCCAAGGTTCCCAAAATCATAACGCATGAACTTAATCTTTTCCAGCTAAAAATATTGTTCAGGCATTAAAATGTTGCCCTTACAGTCTTAAATCTTAATGTCTGCTAAAAGCTTCAATGTTTATGGATGTTGTTTTGTGAACAAGTGCGGAAATGGAGAAGTGATTTGCCATTAGGTGCCTACTTTGAAGTTGATATATATGTGACACAGTGGTATTGATTGGCTTTGTAGCTGTGATTTATGGTACGGCTCCAAAGAGAGAGGTCAGCTGGATACTGAGTAAGCTTGTTCATTGCAAAGAATTTATGTGAGATCTTAATGGAGGTTAATCAAGAGGAAATTCTGTTTTCTAATGGTTTGTCTATGATTTCATCACTCTTTCCTCACTTTCCCTGCAGGTCACCTTTCCAGCGGAAGCATGAAAACGCAAACAGGCACTTAAACAGGAATACAAATGTTACAAAATTGAGTATTTTGATGAATTGTGGCTACTTTTTCAAAGGAGCCCAGGACATACACACACACACACACTATATGACATCTGCATCATTTCTAGAGTCCCCTTAAAATTCATTTTATTAAAATTAAATTATTACAAAGTCAATGGCAAAGAGTAATTGAGCAGACACAAGTTGTTTTTTTGTGTACATCATTTGTACATTTGCAATGGTAGTAGTTTTTGATGACAGCAATGTTAAAAGATATGTTAGCAGCAAGTCTTTATTACCCATTTTTGTTTTATTACCCATGCCAAGTAGAGTGAACTAAAAACAAGTGCTAGGTCAGTGCATTGGCATAGAGTCAGGTAGTAAATTAGTTCAATTGATCCAAAGTGGCCCATGGATCATAATGAAGTTCTCTTATCAAAAGAGAAATCTTGGTGGGCATGTAGAAATGTAATGGGATAAATGAAGCATTTTGTGATTGTGCAAAGGTATGCTGTATTGCTTTTTCCTTCAGATTTTTCTTATGTTCATTTAAAATGTCAATGGAAAAGGGTAAGAAATGCACAAGATAAGGAATGAGTTGGATTAACAAGGCTAGGATAAGATCATGCAGACCCACTATAGCACTAAACACTGCATAGCATACCAGGGAGAGAGGTGCAGACAGAGAGAGAGAATGAGAGAGAATGAGAGAGAGAATGAGCGAGAGGAGAGAGAAAGAAAAAATGGGAGCTGCTTACTACCATCTGAAGCCAAGCTCTTGCAAGATAAAAAAAAACTTTCCTGCATCATACACACAGCCTGCATGCTAACATCTCAAGACAAGCTCTTGCAAGATAGAAAATATATTCAAACTCATTTGGACATATACATTCTCTTTTGCATGTAGAAACCACTTAGCCCTAATTACTGCTACAAGAGAGCTTCTACTCAGTCTCTTCACCCCTCCATTTGTTTCAATTACCCATGCTATTCCTTTAGATTGTAAGCTCAAGAGCAGGGTCCTCAAAAGCCAACCATTCCCGCCAGGAACTTTGTACAAAGTACAATAAAGCAAGATGGCAGCTCACAGACAGGGCTCCCACCTCCTGATGTGTCTGTGTGTATTAATGTATATTTCTTACGTATGTGTTAACTGCCTCATTTAAATTGTACAGTGCTGCGTAATTTGTTGGCGATTAATAAAAAAAATAAATAATAATAATGACAGAGAGAGGAAGTAAGATGGAGAGAGACAGCGAGCTGTAAAACAACGTGAATAAAGCATATTAGAATTTATAAATGTTTTTTTAAAATTATAGATTTTTTTAAATAAATGAGACAACATGAAAATGGATCAGAAAAAGTCATTTTTGCTCTCTGGGTGTTTATTAAGGAGTTAAACAGCATCTCATAGATCTAGCAAATCTTGAGGTTTTAGTCGATGCTGATGTTGGGGAATCCACCAGTATTTCTTTATACTAATTTTACTTCTCTTTATCTAATAAGGTTTTACTGTGTTTTGGGCAGTGTTCATATCAGCATATACATTTATCCCAGAAGCACGTGGGCAGTCCATCATGATATTGTACACACAGGGATGCATATTCTTTAGGCAGGTAATCACATGCCAAACTACAAAAAGGTTGCATATGGAGTGAATATGTAACCATTCTGTAAGCTGCATTGTGTTATAACACACACCTAAATGCTCCAGACCAGCAAACTAATAAGGCTTTGGCTTTTATAGAGGTGGCCTAACTTGCTGATGATCAATTAAGGGCATTTGATTAGCAGCACCTCTCTGCTACTTGGCATCTTAATTCCTATGGAAGCAGTAACTGTGTACTTAGTTTTTCATACATGGCTTCTCCATTTTGGCTTTATTATGTTGAATAAATCATGACACAGTGTAATATTTCATATGTTGTTCATTTGAGCTTGTATTTACCTAATTTTTAGAATTGCTAAGAAACAGATGTTTGTTACTATGTCCTGATATGTAAAACCATAACATTTAAAGAGGGTGTACAAAAATTATATGTGCAAAGAGAGAGAAAGAGGGGTGTTATTTTAAATGGAGTATTTGTGTGTAGAAACAGAAAAGTTTAAGATTAATTGAGAAAATTGATTGAATTTTGAAATGTATCTCAAACAAAACACTACCCTTGTATCCAAACATTTTGGGGGTTTTCTCAAAGATCTTTCTTCATCATGGCATTTTGTACTATATTCAGCTCTAAGGAGCTCTCGCTTTAATGAACAAGATCTAACAAGTGCAACTTTTTAAATAATTAACAAAAAGTTCAGTTTAAATTCATACATGTATACATTTAAAAAGTATCACTTTTTAAGCTTCTTTAAACTCTGTGTATATATATATATATATATATATATATATATATATATATATATATATATATATAGTGAACGAAAAATGTATTTGATCCCCTGCTGATTTTGTACATTTGCCCACTGACAAAGACATGATCAGTCTATAATTTTGAACAGTGGGAGACAGAATAACAACAAAAAATCCAAAATAACACATTTCAGATACGTTATAAAATGTTTTGCATTTTACTAAGTGAAATAAGTATTTGATCCCCTATCAATCAGCAAGATGTCTGGCTCCCAGGTGTCTTTTATACAGATAATCTCCTAATCTCATCTTGATATCTGTATAAAAGACACCTCTCCACAAAAGCAATCAGATTCCAAACTCTCCACCATGGCCAAGACCAAAGAGCTGTCCAAGGATGTCAGGGACAAGATTGTAGACCTACACAAGGCTGGAATGGGCTACAAGACTATCACAAGCAGCTTGGTGAGAAGGGGACAACAGTTGGTGTGATTATTCACAAATGGAAGAAAAACAAAATAACTGTCAATCTCCCTCAGTCTGAGGTTCCATTCAAAATCTCACCTCGTGGAGTATAAAATGATCATGAGAACGGTGTGGAGTCAGCCCAGAACTACACGGGAGGATTATGTTAATGATCTCAAGGCAGCTGGGACCATAGTCACCAAGAAAACAATTGGTAACACACTATGCCGTGAAGGACTAAAATCCTGCAGCACCCGCAAGGTCCCCCTGCTCAAGAAAGCACATGTACAGCCCGTCTGAAGTTTGCAATGAACATCTGAATGATTCAGAGGAGAACTGGGTGAAAGTGTTGTGGTCAGATGAGATCAAAATCGAGCTAATTGGCATCAACTCGCCGTGTTTAAAGGAGCAGGAATGCTGCCTATGACCCCCAAGAACACCATCCCTACCGTTAAACAAGGAGGTGGAAACATTATGCTTTGGGGATGTTTTTCTGCTAAGGGGACAGGACAACTTCACCGCATCAAAGGGACGATGGATGGGGCCATGTGCCTTGGCCCAAAACATACGGCCAAGGCAAACGTCAGCTTCAAAACCTTAATGACTTGGAGAGGATCTGCAAAGAGGAGACTTCCTAAGATGTGGTGATCTGGTGGCCATCTACAAGAAACGTCTGACTTCTGTGATTGCCAACAAGGGTTTCGCCACCAAGTACTAAGTCATTTTTTGCAAAGGGGTCAAATACTTATTTCACTGGGTAAAATGCAAATCAATTTATAACTTATTTGAAATTCATTATTCTGGATTTTTTGTTGTTATTCTGTCTCTCACTGTTCAAATAAGCCTACCATTCAAATTATAGACTGATCGTGTCTTTGTCAGTGGGCAAACGTACAAAATCAGCAGGGGATCAAATGTTCACCTTCACTGTATATATATGTATATATATATATATATATATATATATATATCTCTATATACACACACACAGTGTATAGTATATACAGTATATCACGTGTCATGTAAAATCAAATTGCTTGATAAACATTTACCTCTGTGCCAATACTGATGTCTGTCATGTCAAGCTGGTGGCCAAAGGCTAACACGTCTCTAACACGTGGTTACCTACCACACAGTATAAGTTTTGTGTCTTTTTAATTCCTAAATTTTATTTTATTTTCTTTGAACCATAATATAGTGTTGATACATGATATTTGCCCTGACCATTGACTGTGACTTAGCTTTCTTAATATACTATATGCGTTGAGGTCTGATTTTCAACTTGCACTTATCTGAACACCCTAGTCTTACCTGGGCCTTGTCATCCACTCCTAGTTTTGTCATCAGTGATTTGTTTAGGTTTTTGCTGTGCTAAGCCATCCAACGTGATTTCAACAGTCATGTTGAGGGAAAACCTTATTTTTTTCACCTATTTCCATGGTAAGATAACTGCAAAGACAGTAAGAAACTGTCAGCTTACGCTTTCCTACGCCGGAACGCATATGACATTACAAGTGGTCATCATTTTCACAATGCAAAAACGTAAGCGACTCAGCAGCAGAAAAAATAATTACTCAGCAGGCAATTCCATAAGGCAAACAGAGTGAAAACGTCCTATTACTTTTCAGATACAGGCAGAACAAATCGTATATATCTTAAAATGTTTTGTTTACTAGAAAAATGTATTTACAGGGATTTTGTCCTGTGCTCCCATCATTTAATTTCAGTATCATAGTATAGCTTTCTCCATACTTCTCAAGTGTTCCTCTTTAGGAGGGACACAACCTCTGTGGGTTTCATATCTTTCAGTCTCTCTTTTTTCCCCCCGTTGTCCCTCTTTTGTAGGCCCTCAGTCTTCTACAACCATTATAGTTATAATATTGTGTAGAGCAACCACCGAATTTGGGTCTATACATTTAACTGACGTTGTGTGATGAAACACAGCATTCTTCTAAATGTCTTACTTATAAAGATAGCCAGAATGATATCCACAAACCAAAAACAAGTAGATATTTGAACTGTCAGACTAGTGTTCATTATGGCTGTACAGTGATATAGTGAGTGTCTATGGTTATGCATTGCTTGATCTTCAGGTCTGCTTTAATTCTGACTAAATTCTAGTAAAACAAATTTAGTACTTCAAGGCCATGAGTTCCTAATTTTCCTAATGTTAGAATAACATCTAACCCATACTACTATAGCAAACACATTTTAGATCTTTGAAAATACAATATTTTTTGTTATATCATTGCAAGCCATCTCTGGTCTCAAGCCATTTGCCACTTGACCCAGATTGCTAGACAAGGTCATTGTATGGGACACCAAAGTCACCACATTTGATACTTTTGTTGGTATCAGATTTTCTTGCCACTTGTTGAAATGCTAATTTGATGTTACAGAACAGCTGGAGATTGGAAAACAAATCAAAGGAAAAATATCTTGTGAAATTGCCCATGGACTAAAACAATTTTGAAGGTAAATAAATACCATTAGACCTAGGTAGTATAATTACTTGAAATAAAAATGATTGGCCCCATAATACACAGAGAGAGGGATAGTAATTGATGGTTTGCAGTATAGAATACAGCACGTGTAGCCTTAGTTTCTAAATACACAGTTTGGCCACGAAAAGCCATTAATTTTCATGATTTCGCCTACCTTTAGACAGGAAAGTAATAGCTCAAACACTGTCTGATGAAATCTAATGTTGTTCTATCATTTTTTTCCTTCATCGATTGCCTTAGGAGCTATCTTCTGTGATTTATGAGAGTACTAAGAGCAAGGATCAGAGGACACATCTTCAGGGGAGCAACAAGCTGTGGATGACTGCATGCCATCCCTATAGAGAAGTCCACAAGACTCGTGTAAGTGCCCCTGCGTTATTGTTTGTTGTGTTTTTTGACAATTTCCTCAAGCGTGTAATGCCGCGACTAACTGGTTTTACAGAAACACTTAAAAAGAACCTGCCTTTGATAATAGCAGGGAAGCAGGTTTGAATACTTCTTCTCTGTCAATACACCTTACATACACATAATATAAATGTTAATTCATAGAAACTTACCCTTTGCCACATAGTTCATCAGTATATATGAAATATGTACCTTTTCTATGGTGATATCTTGCCACAGCCCTGTTTAGGTTATATTATTGCAACGCTGCATCTTTACTTATGCCAACATCAAAAAAAATTGCCATATTACTCCACCAAGGTGCCATTTTGTAAACTATGTTTCTCTTTTCCTGACTGGTTGGAAAAGCCACCCAATAGGACACGTGCTTACTTACAAGACTGCCCTGGCCATCTCTGAACAGTCGGCTTACGAACATGTTACCATAAATATCGTTAAAAAAAGGTATTCTTCACCAAAAGAGAAAGGACACACTAAAGGTAGATGTCATCAGTAAGGTGTAAGATGTTCAAAGATGACAAAAGTTCACTTTATTTCCAAAAACACCATAACTTTTTTAATGGTTGGAGAATTCAGGCACTTCAGCAATAACTTTTGTACTTTTCACTAATGTTATTTTAGAAATAAAAACCTTTTAACAGCAAGGGGAGCTCACTTTTGTTTAATTGCCTTAACGTTTTAGTTTCCTACAGCATCTTACACAGGTTTGAACCATAATTCTAGCCTAGTAGCAGTTATATTTTTTTTTTCCCAAGCATATTTCCAATGTTACTTTATGTAAATGCGAGCTCTGTTCGTATTTGCAAGCTCACATTTTCCCAGCATGGCGTTTTCATTCCATTTCAGCAAAACATTCCACTCTCCCTAGCGCCTGGAAATTGTTTTTCTGGACAGTTAATTTCTCTCACTTGTTGTCCCATCAAGATAACCTTTTAAATATAATGGTGGTAAAAGCGATCTTTAGATTCAGGTTGAATGTAAAAAAAAAAAAATACCGTTCAGTTTAGCTGTGGAAAAAAATAAAATATTGTACAAATGTTTGGGAATTTTTCCTATCATGAGGACATATGACATATTCCGTGGTTATTTTCTATTTTGTAAGACAAAAAGTGAAACCGGCTTGCACTCTATGAAGGTAAGAGTCAAAAAATGCGTAACTAATAATTTGTTTATTTGGATAATAATTCTTTTGTTTGGATTCATAGTCCTGTGTTAAAAGTTCAAAATATCAAAAATATAAGACAAAGACACAAAATAGTACAAAAAACACACCAGCCACCAAAACAGACAGGGGCCTTCGGTGCGAAGCAGATTTTCTCCCCTGGCGGCTGGTATGGTTTTTGGACTATTTTTTTTTAATTTTTCTTATATTTTTGATATGTTGAACTTTTAACATGGGGCTACAAATCCAAATAAAAGAATTATTGCATGGACTCTAACGCGTACAAGTTTGTTTTAGAAGTAGTCACCATTCCTTCACTAGAAACCCAGACTTTCAACTAGCCATCCTAGATCCGAGAATCGAGACCTGGTAGAGTAATGGTCTAGACGTGGTAGGACATCTTTGTAACAAGGTGACGGGAAGCAACATCCCATTCCCTACCTGGCTTACATGTATAAGTTTATCTGCAGGCCAAGAGAGGGTTTTGAGGCACATGCAATAAACACTGCCTACTCAAACAAAATTTCTATTTGAGCCTTCTATAAGACCATACATAAGCCCACCGACTACTAGATGATAGTTAAAATGTAGGAGAATAATTTTTAGCTATTCTCTGTGTTTTTCTTCATTACTGTGATAGAGATATATGCAGTTATTGACATTGAGGGCACACTGGTGCACGAAATATCGCACCATAAGAAGCTAGTAAAGAAAAATGCATTTTTTTTCTCGTTCCCATCTTTTTTAATTATTAAAATTATCGTCACCATTGCCACTTAAAAGATGTTGCATTAGGAGTGCTTGGCTTCCTTATTTCAACAACAATTAGGATTTGTAACTGGCAAGGATTACTTTCTATTGTACAGCATAATGGTCATTATTTTGAAAATCTCTCATGGTTGTCAAGTGCATTGTACGATAGTAAACAGTGCTATGTTTCCCATCTGTTGTATCTTATAATAATGCAAACTGGGTGATTTGGGAAAATAATGTATACTTTCTGTATTTGCATTATACCTGTTAATGGCTCGACAAGCCTAGCACCCACTCTTTCAGATGCATACAAAACAGAATGATGTGTACAACTGTTTTAGAATCACTTGGGAATCGCAGTTGTCAATCATGTTTCTGCTTCAAAATGTCACGGGCTCCAGGTTTTGGACCATAATGCAATAAATAATGCTATAAATGGCAAAGTGGAAATGTAGGATATAGACTAATGATTGACACTGCAGAATTACAGGAGGATGTGCGATGACTGTCACTAATATTCAAGAATTTCCAAAATGCCTATAAAATGGGCAACAGATTTTTCTAAAACTAACAGTATAGAAATTGTTAAGCATCAAGTGCATTAATCCCACCAAAAAAACTACATGATTCAAGGTTTTGTTTCATGAAACGAGTAGGAGGAATGAAAACCAGAGAAAACACAATTGCAGAATACATGCAACATCATCAAGTTCTAACACTTCTACTGCCCTGCGGGTCTGTACCTTTTTAAACCCAAGACTATTATGTAGATAACAACGCTACATTTCTACGCATGATTTGCATTAAAACTACTCTGCAGATGTCATTAGAACACCATTACAGGTTATAATTACGCATTTATAATTGATACTCCGTTTTATCTACAACTAGATGATAAAAGGATGGAACATAAAAGCATTAAAACAAGTCACCTTGTAGCCACGGATAGTCTGTACTAGTCATATTTGCTTTATGTATGACCTCCAACACAAAAAATTATTAAAAATAAATACATAAATAAAACCTTTATAGGAGGGTTGTCATAAAATAAATGATACATTATATAATTGATTTGAAGATTTAGAAAACCCACGTATAACCAACAGCATTAGAATTAATGCAAATGTATATTTATTTTACATATTGTACTGTATTCTAGAACACCGTCAGCAGCCACATTTTCCCTTCTATCTCCCCGATATGTCATATTGATTATTTAGGAAAACCAGGATATTCAATGTGGCTTTACAAATACAGCAAACACGTTTTCCTGAACATTATGTGTCGAACTGATGTGACATTTAAGTGAAATTGATTTCGTCTGGAATGCAACCTAACACTGGAAATGCAAACAGACTTTCTTATTGTGTTGAGATGTAACGAGTATTGCCTAAAAAAGAAAAAAAAAAACGTATGTCCTGGATGGAATGGTACAAAGTAGACTTGTGCATTCAGATTCGTGCAATTTTAACAATTCATATATTTGCAGAATCTCCAAAAACGAGAAGGAAGTTTCCAACAAAGCAAACCTAAATGAAGCAAAGAGCTCAGAATTTTTTTTGAACTTTGTTGGTTCTTTCACTCTCACTCACATTCCCACCTACTCACGCTCTCATTGACATTCTCTGACACTCTCATTAACACTCTCTCTCTCTGAATATCTCCCTACCTTCTCTGCCAACCGCTTCCATGTCTGTCTCTGTGCCACGCACCTCCGATACTTATGTTGCATGTTCTTGTCATGGGTCTTCTTCCGATGCTCTATCACAAAATCTATATGGGATTATTTTGCAGAATTCCACCATGCATTTTCAGAACGTACAACACAAAAATGTAAAGGCACCACCCAGCTGTCATATGCATTAAACGCTGTATGATGACCCATTAAATGAGAGGCTCTCGATCCAAAGATCAAAGAGTCCAAATTATGTCTCACTTATATGTTTATAATTCTTATCAAACATTACCCAAAGTCATATGAGTCTATGTCCATTCACCATGGTATTAAGAGACGTATTTAAGCCTGCTCTATACATGAAATATCAAATATTTTTATACTTTTCTTAGTATGTAAATTTTTTCTTTATATGCTTTAATGCAGAAACAAAACCTCATGAGCCATTTTAAATATTCTAATTCCCAAATACGTTTTTCTCTTCTCTGCAAGAAAAATCAAACCCTGTTTGTTACTTCAATACATTGACTTCAAAAAGGTTTTATTCAGATGTAACAAACAAGCATTGACTGAGTTTCTTTGCATGCTAATGATCGATATGTAGCGTGATTGTACAAATAGCTGGAGGAGTTGGTATTTGTTATTTTTCAGCAAATGTAATACATTCCACACATTTTATATTTGTGTGCATATTAAGAATGTCCCAGAATAAAGAAATACATGATGTATTTTCTAAAGCAGAAGAAGCAGACATTTATACAAGTGCAAACGCATCTTAAATGTTTCGCTATATGTCTCTAACGCTCTAATATTATCCTAATGTCTGATGTCTAGACATCAGCACGGCCCCAGTGCGGCTCTGCAGGCCCCTGAAATGGCTGTCCCACCAGGAAATCTCCCGGTTTCCTGGTAGGCCAGTCCGGCCCTGGTTACCAGCAGAAATGACATTCATCCCTAGTACCCCTGTTTAGGAGAGACCGTTCTTCTTTGGGATAGAATAATACTGGAAACTTATATTTACTTCCGATGAAACTAACTATACTTCAAAAATATTACTGCTTAATTAGACATGGTCTTTTTTTGTCAAGGTGTCAAAGTGTACTTGCCACCAGATTTCATTTTTACCCAGTATTAGAGTAGAAACGACATGTATTATTTCATGTACTATGTATATAATATTTTTATCATTATCACATGTTGATATCTTTTAGTGGGCCAACAATAAAAAAAAACATTAGCTCTCATCATAATCTTAGAAAGAGACCTCAGTGAGACCTTAAGTAACTTTAAATCTTTTTCTGTGTTATCCCAATAAAAGGTACCAAGTCAAGACCAGACTAGCCATGACGTGGCGGCCCTGGCACTTTAACGCCAGCAGTCTCCTCATGACCAACGTGTGGCTGATGGCAGATGCGCATTCTAAGCTACATTTTTATGCTCACGTGACGTGCGGCCGGTCATATCCAGCCATTGCTGAGTGTTTAGTGCTGTCGGCCAGTGGCCCACTGGTCAGTTGCCTGCTGTGCCATATGGCCAGTACGGACCTGTATCAAGTTGAACTAAAGAATTAATTTTCTGTTGAGCTAATATTGCTATCCATTCTATTTAATACAAGAAACATAAAATATTATATAACATATGATTATGTTACCTGATTATAACAGTTTTTTTAGACTAAACTAGTAAAAAGTTTGTAATTTGCTGATGGATTATTCTGGGCAATATAATAAAATTGCTTAGTAGCCAAAAGCCACACCAGGGATCTTTGCATTGACTTTGGTTTAATTTGATAGGTAGTAAGTGTGAAATAAAGGTCTAATTTCTATTCTGCATGTTTAAAGATTAATATTCATGTAGGATTATGGTAATCAGATCAGATTTGTCCCTTCCATCACAGTAAGCTTACTATGCGCACTGCATATTTATGTTCTATTCTGATTTCCAGAAAGCCCTCTAGGATTAATTTGTTTAACGTTTTTTGCTATGTGGTAGTAAGAGGGACTTTCGGGTCAAATTGTATTGGATAACATTTATTATCTATCCGATTCACTCAGTAATGGGGTGACTATCCCCTCTATAAAGTAAACCAATGAATATGTATATTTATTTTTGCGTTAATACAACATTCTGTTTAATCTATGGTCATCAGATCATTATATGCCTGCCCTTTGAAGGATTTCCCCAGGAGATGGTAATACACTATTGCATTGTACACAGGTCCTATACTTAGCTTAACAGTATATGGAATACGATCAGTTTAGGCCCGGACCAAACATTTTCTTTAGCTTGATAAAACGCTCCATGGAAATTCACTATACACCACTATTCGCATTTCAAAATTACCCACGTCAGGTGATTGTTGAAGAGTTTCCTTCAATTTGGGGAGGAATTGCATCTATATCACTTTCAACCCGAGGTAGAACCAGTCAAGCGCATAAATGAGGGTGATGGGTCCACATTAAATATATGAAACTGTGACCCAGAGAAAAATTCACGTCCCTTGCAGTGGTGAATACCATTTTTCCCCTTTTCTGCAATGACAGTATGGGAACGTGGAGCAGTTCTGTTCGATCGAGTTTGTGTCATTTTTCAACCTAATTAACCGTGTAATTATGTAACTGTGTACTCATGAGAACATGATGTAGGCTCAGGAAGCACAGCATAATCATAGAATTTGGTTTCTGGAATATAATATAAAAATGTCTTATCTTAGGTTCCACTTCCAGCAAATTAGCTGGAGAATGAATTTCTCCTACGTTTGTTCATTTAAAAATGTTGACGTATTTTTATTAGCAAGTGCCTATTTTATGCAAAATACCATATATGTTGGAGAGTTACTATTTTTCATAAAAAAGATTTTCATAAAAAAATAATTTTACACAGGTACAGAAAGAAAAAGTATAATACAATATTAAATCCATGAAAAATATCAAGGCATATGAATACTGTTTAGTCAAAGAGAATAAAAAAAAGAGAGCACAGTGAAACTTAATAAGAGGATATGGAGAGGTAGAGAAGACGAGAAAAGAAAAACAAAAACAAAAAAGTGGGAAAGAAAAAAAGGAAGCGCCAAAAATTGTCAATGTTATACAAATTCCATAAGAATCCAATACACATAGCAGTTACAATTATTTATTATCTCTATATTTACGTGACATTTAGATCGTGATACACTGGTGAGTGATCTCTCACACAAGCTGCCTGAGAGGCGACAGGCAACTTGACTACAATAAAATAGGGAACACAACAGAGAAGGAACATAGCTTTTTACTCTGTCATTCACTTAAATTATTTTACATAAGTGATATTTCTGTGATGAGATATAGTACACCAGAGGATACCTTACAGCTCATTGACTTGATTGGATTGCAAGGTGACTTTGACACCCTCAAGGTGTCTTGCTGTTTAGTAAATAAAGTCATTAATCACCTTGCTATCATCATGTTCAATTGTTTGTTCATCACTTACTTTCTATAAAATGTAAAAAAAAAAGGTTGTAAAAAAAAACAAAACACTATAGTAGAAAAGGTGGCTCTAGCAACTGAATTATCACTGGGACATTGGGTGAGGCCATAGCATAACAGTTAACGCTTTGGGGGGGGGGAGCAGCATATACACAGATAGATTACTCGATCTATCCTGATATACTGTATTTAATTACTTTAATACATTATTTATGAAGCAGAAACTGTTACACGTGGAGCGTAAATTGAAACATTAATAATGCTGGAATCCGGACTTCTATGAAACCCTGCTTTATGTAGTAAAATCATTTGGTTAATAAATAGCTACATAAAATAATACCCTTTAATATATAATTAATATATTTCAGTCTTAACAAATATTTGCCTTTTATCTCCTTTTGGTATTTACTTAAGCAGAAATAACAAATTTGAAAACATATTCTTAGGCTGGTGCTACACTTCATAGATTCTATATTTAAGAAATGCACTACCCATGCTTATATATTACATATGACCTTTTCCATTTGGTTCACCACATGACCCACTTGACCACAGATATTTATGGAAATATGTGTCATGTATAATGCAGGTCTGCATCATAATAGATGATTTTTTAACAAAATTCCCCAAATACAACACAAATTGGTATTCCTTTAACTTGAGTACCAGTGTCTTCTCAATAGGGATAGGAAATGCAGGAGGTGCAACCAGGCCTTGTGGGGTTTGAAACCCAAGTTCCTGGTGACCACAGGAGAAGACCAAGACAGCGCGTCATGACGAACTTACCACCCAGACAGCTCCAAACCTTCTGTGGCAGAATGTGAGGGGAAGATGAGCGTCAGGGGGAACATCACTTTAAGAGTAAACCCTTTGGCTCTCTTTAATTAAAGAATTGCACAAAGATAATAATTTCATCTATTCGATGTATAGGTCATTTTCTATAACTTAAAATCATTGGTATAATTTCTTCTCAAAACTATCAATTATAGCCATTGTGTTACCAGCCCGCTATTATTTGCATGACAATAGAATGATAATTTCCACAGAAATAGGACAAAAGATTTTTAAAGATGAACTGTCACATTTGAGAATTAATCTGATGAATATTAATAACAGGGAGTATGTTATGTTGACAATAAGATGGTTCAGTCATATTTTATTATAATACTGCACTGTTGGCCGTTGGCCTTTTCTTCCTGAAAGCCTTCTTTATTTTGTACATTTTAAAAGGCTGGAACAGGGGCTTAGCTCTTGGGCAAGTCATGATAACCTGGTTTACACTGTGCAACTCTACCCCATTATAAAACCAGTTGCATCAATTTAAAGTCCACTAAACCTGCTCGTAAATGTCTAAGATTAAGTCTCCTCTGCCACTGGGGGAGGGAGCAACATTATTATATCCCACAGCGGTGCATGATGACCTATTTTGCCCTACAGTACAACCCACCCAACCATAACCATGTGAGGTTGGATTAGGGCCCATGATATATTTTTCCCAAGTGCCCCAGTCCCTGTGAAACCAGGAGATTAAAGGCCGTTGGATCCATGTCTAATTCTAAATGTTTCCACGCTTTTAAAAAAGTTGACATATTTAACTTTTTATGTTCCAATGAATATTGTAAAGTCGTCATTGGTGACAAATCTTTTTTAAAGCATTAATAAAAACACTTTATTTAAACAGACAGCGATACAAAATAGAAATTCACGCTACATTCTTGTCTAACTGTAATTATTATAAATGATTCATAAAAAATGTACTATGTGTAGATTAACATGAATGAATTGACACTGCATGTGTCAAGCAAGGATTCGATCGATATTGCATCATGCGTGTCATTTCTCACCATTCAGGATAGCGTAAATCACGGGAGAAAATGCTGTGACTCACAAACGTACAAAACGTAGAATTAAAATTTAAAATCACATAGTTGTTATATCAGCACGGTTAAAATAAAGTAGTCATTTGTTGCTTTTTCCCAGGTTCAGTTAGTTGAAAGATACATGAGACTTCCCCTTGGAAGCATGACCTTGAGAGCACACAGATGTTATTGCATGTAGACCACTTAGGATTTTACATGTTTACATTGCTGTCTGGTGTGATTGCAATCATTTTAAGGCTAAAGAGAGAATATTACTTCTCCTATCCCACTTGCATTGTTGCCATGTAATCCATTATCATTCCAATTCTAGCTGTCTAAATTCTACCACGGAAGATAACGTTTAAATCATGTCCTTCACCCTTCTTATATCCTGTCTTGAAAACTTGGAATACTTTTATAACACTTATTTCTAAGTATGCTTTCAAGTGCCTTCACCATTAGCGTTAATGGTCTTTACAGCATTAATGGTCTTTCCCCAAAAAGTTGATGGTGAAATTTGTTGGAAATTTTGGAGATTGTCCATTGTTAATAGTAAATACCTTTCAAAGTCTTTGGAGGTTCATTGGCAGAAGGGTTTCCAGGAGACCTAACAGTTGAATTGACCAATTTCATTAAATAACCCTAGTGAGCTTCTGCTACATGAAGAGCCTGGCTGGCTCCATATAGTGTGGAGTGAAATCGTTGAGATTTATAGAAAGTCACCCCACAGATTAAATTACATACAATGTATGGATCATCCCTCCTTCCAGAGAAACTTCATAATGTATGGTAAATAAACCCCTTTGTGTGGCCTATATTAGCAGTGGGCTATCAGCTACTAAATCCTGCCCTGGATTATGATTCCCACACAAGACAACAAATTTGGGGAAGCTTCTGCCCCGAAAGGGTATGTTTCTGGCTTTAGTGGTATATGATCTCTTCACATTCTTTCCATGCACCCCCTGCTCTGCTGTAACATCTTACAATAATAATCTCTAAAGAGATTGTATTGTCCCAGGTTACATTTCATCTGGATCAACACTATTTTACATATCCAGCCTTGGCACACCATCTATTCTCAGACTATGTATCTATCTCTCTCTCTCTTTTTTTATACTTGTATTTTCATATAAAATATTGAGAATCATCATCAAAGGGCATCAAAACATAGCAAGTGATGATTCTTTTAATATTTATTTAGTTACAATTTTACGGAAATGAGCTCAATATATAATCCCTCCATGGCATTTAAACCCAGAACGCTTGTTGCGTGTCATCATTCACAAGAACACTGAGCATTTTTCATTGATGCACAAATAATTTACCATGTTTATCACCCTACTCTGTGACAGCTTGTTTACTCTTCCATGTGAATTGAAATATGCTTCTTAGTTGGAAAAGCAAATGTAATGACATGAAGCAAAATATCTTCAGTAACAGTTGAATTCAAACATTAAAACCACAATATTAACATTCATTTGCCTTATAAAATACTTTATATATAAGTTTAAAATAATAACAGATTGTAATAAACAGTTAAACAGCGACATGGGTAAGGTTATGAATCTGAGTAACAGTTCATTTAACATGGAAAAGTATACAGCCAGTTAAAATGTATCAATAAAACCTTCAAAGCGTAGCTCTATTTGGTCAAAATACAATAAAAAAGACTATTTTTAAACCACTTCATAAAAAACAGATGGATTCAGTAAGGCGCTAGTAATCACTCGAGTAAGGGTTAACTCGACTCCAGTCACAGCCCCTTGCATGTTAATACTTACAAAACCACTTGCACATTCATTAATCACCGAGTTGTTTGCCAGGGCATGCAAGTGCCTGCAACTTTAAATTTTGCAAGTTACAGGCGAGACTATGCAAGGTCAACGTAAACAGAAGCACTGGGATATGACATTATATCCCGACACACAGAAGTAAGGATAGCGGCGCAGAGGGTGCGTCAGAAAAGGTGGCCTTGGGTTAGGCCTAAGGCAGTGCCGAAGACTGATAATCACTGAATGTAAGTATTACTGATACAAAACAATGCAACAGTATTTCAAGAAATATCTAAATAAATGCATTGAAAAACAAGTTGTCTGCTGCAGTCCCAGTAGGACAATAAATTAACTATAAGTAGTTGTACAGCTTCTAGAATCCACCCAACCCCAGTCAATTTTGTCCACTAGTAGTATCCTGACACTAATTGTAATATAGGAGCCGTTATTTCAATCCAACACTAACACTGTCACTCTCTTACACCTCTATCATTTACTTCCTGCTGCTTCTGGGTTAAAATTGCATCCGTTAGCTTATATCTCTATACTTGTACCTTACCTTTTTAAATGCTATTTTAAGAACCATCTTGCCCTGCTTTTCCTGAGAGTGATAAAACAGGTTGTAATAGCGCTGAAAACGGACAAATGAGTGTATTCCTAATGAATGTTCAGAGGTTTAATGTCTTATCACTTGGAGGTCCCTCCTTATTTTCAGACATTCGTATGACGAATACAAATACACAAGTCTAATATTCACTGAGGCATGTCTCCCATGTGGCTCTATTTAGGAGATTTATTCTCTCTTTGGGATTTCTCTCTATTTCTCTTTCTTCTGCCAATGTCCCTCATTTCTAGGATCCCAAAACTTCAGCTGGGTATGAGTGTCTTACAGTGTTTTCCACCCTTAAAGGTAACAAGAATGTGTATAGAGACAAAAACAAATTGTTTTCAGGTCAGATTGTGTGAATAAAATTCAATTTTCTTTAAAATGTCTTACACAGTTGTGTAAATAACTAACAATAGGTCACATAAGTCTTGGTAAAGCTCTGTCTCTCTAGCCATGCCTCTAACCACAGCCTTTCACCCCTCCTGGGCATTTTGAAATGTTGGAAAGTATGCTGAGGGACATTGGGCCATGTCGATAAATCAACATGAAAATTACTTACCTGGAGGCAGATGTCATTTTAGCGTTAGATAGAGTCGATTTTAATAACTTATAAACAAAACACTACAATTAAATCCTCAGCACATTTATGTTTCATATGCTAACAGGCTATTCTTTCATAACCCATGATTATCCACTTCTGTGTTAAGGACAGTGGCGACTCTAGAAACAATATATAGGGGGGGCACACAAGATACCACAGTCAAACTGGGGGGGCATTAATAATTTCCACCATTAAATCATACCACTGAAAACACACACACACACATATATATATATATATATATATATATATATATATATATATATATATATATATATATATTGCCAAAAGTAATGTGCTATGGAATGATACTTTTGTTATTGGACAATACAATACTTGATCATTCAACATGGGAAGCCTGAAGCCACAATTTAGTACGACTAATCCTTGAAAACCTTTAACCCCTTAACGACAATCCCCGTACATGTACGGGGTTGCCGTGCAACGGGTTAACGACAATGCCCGTACATGTACGGGCTGCCGTTAAATAGCTGCAGCGCCGCGATCGCGGCGTTTTCGCCGCGATCGGCGGCTTTGCAGCATCCACGGAAGCCTCACAAGTGAGGCTGACCGTGAATCCGGGGAGGGCAGCCCTCGGCTGCCCTCCCCGGAAGAAAAATGGCCGCCGCCGCATCGATCATCAAAGATCGCGGCGGCGCCCGGCTAAAACTGCTTAGGAAGCGATATGAATCGCTTCCTAAGCATAAACGGTGTTACTGACATGCCTCGATATCGAGGCATGTCAGCAACACTACCCCCCGACCCCCGATCGCCTTGTGATTGCTCCGAGGAGCAACCACAAGTGCCATCCTGTGAATGACGTTGCCGTCATTCACAGGATGGCATTAACAATAGATATGAGTTCACAGAGGGTCTATCCAGACCCTCTTGAGAACTCTCGAGCTCCTCCTGCAGGTTGAATGCAGGTACTGCATCCAACCATGCAAGGTCAATGGAGCCCAGCTCACTAGTGAGAATGACTAGTAAAAAAAAAAAAAAAAAAAAAAAAAATTAAAAAAAAAAAAATTAAAAAAAAAAAAATTAAAAAAATGTTTCAAAAAAATGTCAAAAATATGGTAACATGTAAAAATCCCCACTGTCACCAAAAAAAAAAAAGTTTTTAATAAGCAAGTCCTAAAATTTTTACAAAATATGTCCTAATATCTTTACAAAAATTCCATTATGGAAAGAGTTAAAATATTGGCATTACAAATGCCCATAGGGTGTCTAGTATTAAAAAATATATGAGTTGATGGGGTAAATTGAATTGGCCGGGTTCAAAGATGTCCCAAATATGGGACATGGGGCAGATGTCTAAATGGCAAAAAAATACACACCTCACAAAGGCGGCCTTTTACCTCCCAAATAACCCTACAAACCCATGCATGTGGGGTATCGCTGCGCTCAGGAGATGTTACTGAACACATATTGGGGTGTTGTGTGACACGGACATACACCAGGAGCGATAAATTTATACAACATGTGTGAAAAAAATACAAAAAGAATTACTACCATAAAGTTTCACAAAGGGTAGTGGTAAAATTAGTGCATTGAAAGGGTTAAAATACCAGCATTTCAAATACCTTGGGGTGTCTAGTTTTTAAAAATATATGATTTGATGGGGTAAATTTCATTGGCCGGCTTCAAAGATACCTGAAATGGCACATGGGGGGAAGAATTACCAGATTTGGAAAAAAAGGTTTTGAAATAGCAAAACGCTACCTGTACTTATTGCCCCATAACGTGCAGAAAAAAGCAAAAAAACATAAAAACATTGGGTATTTCTAAACTCAGGACAAATAGTAGAATCTATTTAGCAGGTTTTTTCATTCGTTTTTGCAGATGAGTAAAAGTTTTCTGTTTAAAAAGTGAGAAAAAGTAATTTTTTAACAAAAAATCCCCATATTTTATCATTTTTTTATAGTACATTAGATGATATGATAAAATTAATGGTATCTAAAGAAAGCCCTGTTTGTCCTGAAAAAAACAATATATAATATGTGTGGGAGCATGAAATGAGAGAGAAGAAAATCACAGCTAAACAGTAACACTGAAAAACGTTAAAAGAGCCATTGTCCCACAATATACTACGAGTAAAAACCCCTATTGTCCTTAAGGGGTTAAACAACACAATACCTTAACTTTTGATTTAAGGGCCTAATATTAGATCCTGCTGCTGATATATATATATATTAGCCCCTGCTGCCCAAATATATTAATATTAGCCCCAGTTGCCGATATATATATTAATATTAGTCCCTGCTGCCGATATATATATAAATATTAGACCCTGCTGCTGATAGCAGGTATAGATCAACACATTAACACACAAACCCAGCTTTGCATGTATAGATCAATTGAAATTCACTTGTGATCTCAGCACTGAAGGTATATATCAAATAAACAGAATCAGACATACAAATCCTGTATTTGCAGGTATACAATAATAATATAATATGAAACGTAGCATCGCAGGTATAGATCAAATAAACACATGGAAACAGCATTGCAGGTATTAATCAACTGAACAAGACATACAAACCCTGTATTTGCAGGTATACATAAATAATGTATGGAAACATAGCATAGCAGATATTGGATCTACAGAATAACACAGAAACCCAGCTTTGCAGGTATAGATCAATTGGAATTCACATAAAAACACGGCATTAATGGTATATTTAAAACCTCCTAAATTACAGGGATAGATCACAGGTTGCACACCCAGATAACACACATACGATTTGCCATCTTTGTCCCATATACACCCTGCCTGTGCCATCTTGGTCCCCAAGGCTCAAACATCCTGCTAGTGCCATCTTTGCCCTTCCACAATTATACATCTATGATACGAACAATCACATTAACTCATGCTCTCCCTCATTCAGACAAATCATCCACATATTAACGCATGCTCTTCCTCATTCAGACAATTCATCCACATATTAACTCATGCTCTCCCTCATTCAGACAATTCATCCACATATTAACTCATGCTCTCCCTCATTCAGACAATTCATCCACATATTAAGTCATGCTCTCCCTCATTCAGACAATTCATCCACATATTAAGTCATGCTCTCCCTCATTCAGACAATTCATCCACATATTAACTCATGCTCTCCCTCATTCAGACAATTCATCCATTTTAAGAAACTACACCCCTTGGAGCTTCAAATGAGGGGCTACATGTATTTCTAGGACAAAAGTTGAGTGCACAAATAATGATGGAATATGTCGCTTTGGCTAGAAAATATGTTTTTTCTATCCATAGCGACATGTTCATTTGTGTCTTGTGCACTCCAGGTTTGTCCTAGAAACACATGCAGCCCCTCATTTGATGCGCCAAGGGATGTCGTTTTTGCAAATGTGTACTTTTTGTGCCATAATTTAACTTCCTACGTGAGCAGTAATGCCACGTCAAGGCTTCAACCCTAATTACTGACCATTCACACGCCTTTCATATCTCCATTCACTCGCAGAAGCACACACCATACTTTAAATACATTCACTCACAGACGCACACACCATTCTTTCCCCTTACAATCCCAAAGAAATAATGGTAAAGGGAGAAAAAAAATCACTTTTACAGCAAAAATAAGTTTTGCAGTAAAAATGCAAGGCGCTCCAGGGATGAGATGGTTACTCACGTACCGCACAGGCTAAATGGCTGATTTTAATAATATTTGCGGTTCATCAGGATTTCAAAAATTGCCTCCGTCTACCGTTGGCTAAATTTAACCCCATGATCAAAGGGATCATAGGATAAAAAATTAGTATCGGCCATTTTTAAAAAGGGAATGTGACTTTTTATAGCTATATGATCACTGTGGTAACATTGGCTACCACAGTGATCATTTAGCTAGAATACTTTTTTTTTTTTAAAGTTAAACTACTTTGTTTAAATAATTTAATTTGGGGGTCTCTAGGCAATTTTGATCTTTTTTATCTGCCTTTAGAAGCCCCCAAATCATTTTTTTTAACTTAATATTTTTTATTATTTTTTTTACAATCTATATACCGTTGGAAAGGCGAGGCGATTACCTTTCCAACGGTATATGTTGGGGGTATGTAGCTGCTTAGATGCCTGAGATACAGGCATCTAAGCAGCATGCCCCCATACCTCTTTAACTGACAATTGTCAGTTGTTAATAAAGTTGCGCGGTGACGTCATCGCATCATTGCGCGAGACGTCACCGGGCAGATCGGGTGGCTCCGGTGATGCCCTTCAGTTTGAGGGGCAGATCGCTGGGGTAGGTGGTGATGGAGGTCCACAGACCTCCATCAAGGTAAGGTAGTGCTAGTGACGGCATGGTGCAATTGCCCCCCCTTGCCCCCCTGTAGCGACGCCACTGGTTAAGGAAGCAGCTTGCCTTTATTTCCACACATATACGCACACGCACACACACACACACAATAAGAACATTGCTTCATCAGCAGGCAGCCTTGGCTTATTGTATGTTAATTAGACTCATACATATGTATATTGGTAAATTGAAAAGCAGCTCTGTTTGAGTCCCTCAGACCAGTGTTGGACACCTGTCCTCGACACAAACGTTCATTGTTGGATATTGAAACACTTGATGCTCTGATAGCAAAGAATGAACATTGCCTGAACAAAGATGAATCAGATTAAACACATAAATGACAAAAGGAAATATAACCATCTCTCAACGTGTCATAGTTCATTTCAGTCCAATATGACCCAATGTTGTCTTTTCAGTTGTTTAAAGTTTTGCTGAAAATGTGATAAATAAAGCTGTAATGCGCTCCATGCTGTCCCAACATCAGAGTAGGTTTCCGACAAATATACGCAATGTTATTGAGTAAATGTCCTCCTGCCTAACATCAAATTTCATGATCTTATGAAGTTTTAATTTTGATGGTGTAATTCCCCTTTTAAAGCAGACACAGACAATGCAGAGTAAAACCAAAAAGGTTTGAAAAATTTCACAAAAAGGAGTTATTGCTATTGAGTGGTGTTTTTAACTTTTTACTTGAAACAGTTACTTTGTATACATTGTGAAGTAGGGAAATGATAAATTAAGGATGGATACTTGAATATCTTTTTTTGTATAAATTTTGAAGTATAAATTATATTGGTCGATGTGGGATTATTTTACTTATGTTACTACATGGTGACTAGTGACTGGTGTTTAAACTAGGTGGGCAAAATACATATTTGGTTCACTAAAAGAACACATAATAAAACTTAATAAAAAGGGTCATAACCTTTCCAGATGTTAGAGATCCGTTCTTAAGATGTAATTAAGTATCTGAAGAATAGTTTCAAAAGATTGTTTGACTCTACACGTTACTGTATGAATGTTGGGTTATAATTTCATTGTATAATAATCCTGGATCAACATTTTTAATTTACAATCTCTTGCTTAAAAGATGTATGTATGGAAAACCATTCTAAAGGGAAAAAAGTTAAACAATCTGTCCTTGCATGTCAAAAACCCTGCCTGTATATTTTAATAATCATAATATATCTATCTATCTATCTATCTATCTATCTATCTATCTATCTATATATATATATATATATATACATATAGTGTAAATAACGATATCAATTGCTAATAGCACTGCACAAGTAAAACAGATTATATACATTATGACTTCCTTTGATCCCCACAGCCGCAGATATTTGCTGTAACTTCTTGCTCTTCTTGTAATTTAAAAAGGACTCAAAGGAGGGAGAGAGAACAGGTGAAGTATGGATACCATGTCTGATCTACTGCAGACATAAAATGTAATCTTAGATGCAATCTCGCCCTCCTAGATGGAAAGTGACTGGTGAGGTCAGTCTCGGGGGAGCAATAGGAGACATACAGGATTCATCAGCAGATGCTACACGTGAGTCATTATGACCCAACCATCTGTCCTGTGTATTAACTGTCTCATTGCTTCATCAGCCTATACTGATTATCTATTGATATCCAATCCAAGTGAATCATTCTTAGCAATAAAATGTGTCAATAATAGGGACATGTTTAAAAGGTTAGACATTATTAAAACCAATGGAAGGAAGATGTTTAAAAGGTCACATTATAACCAATGGTATCCCATGTTTAAAAGGTCATATGCTAGTAACATACTTAAAAGGTCAGAAGCTATTGTATCCAAAGGCACAGACATGTCTAACTGGACAAACCAGCATATGCCAGTGATGTGGTTAAGGGATACAATTAAAATCATAGTAATGTGGGAGTTAAAGTATTTAGTAAAAAAAAAATCACAACATTGATACAAAGAGAACACAGAAACACACATTTTTGGAATGTTTTTTAGGCAGAGATCAGAGATGGCCATTTAAGGCTTCAGTTCACGTGATCACTCTTATTCTTTCTATATTAACTCCCCATACACACATATTTGAACACACATAGAAATACATAAAGCACTATATTTATAAAGCATAGTTCTGGAATAAAATGCAACATGTGGTTATCCAGCATATGTACTCCTCTGTTACACTTGCATGTAACTATTGAAGTTCAACTTTTTTTACTGGAAGACAACTGTAAGGATCAAGTCATTAAAATTAACATTTGAAGAAAAAGAATGCATCTAATAGATATAACTCAAATCACAAAATTAATATGTGAATATTTAGCAGGAGAAAAGAGAAAGGTTATAAAGAATATAAACTGTAATTTGTACAGATCTGATTAACACCCCCTCAGAAAGTTCAGTATACTCAACCAAAATGGGTCAACTCTAAGTGAGGGTCAGGTCTTCAGATAAAATTGGTCAGAAGTAATAATTTTCTGCTGAATTAACAGAAGCTGAATGCAACATTAAACCATACAAATAACAGTGAACTTGGCCGGTCACAACGTGTCTCTACCAAGTTCAGTTTCACCGTTGTGAGCAAATTTACATTTTTGATCTTAAAATGAGTCTTGTGGGGTTTAATTGTATAAAACCAATAGTTTCTTATGTTATGGATCTCTAAAATGTATTCTTTACAGAGGGTATGAAAACCATATGTGAATGGAGTACGGTTTGTGTTGGCAAATGTGATTAATAAATATATTTTTTGATTTTTGCCCCAATTACAGCATTATGTACATTGATTAATCAGTGTGATCAGACCTTTGTGGTTTTGTATATCCTCTAAAAAAGTTTCGTAAAGCTCAATATACATCAAATAAAAAGTTTAACTGGTCTGGTTAAGTGATACTATGGATGAAACACAGCTGTGTTTTCCCTCCCTTCTAGAGAAAAGGATTGCAAAATAATTTACTGCAGCGCAAGCTGTCTGTAAAGATGTCTTCTCAACCAAGTTTCTGTCGGGACAAATTTATTGACGGTGGCGTCCCACCTAAATCCGACAGATGCATAAGACTGCAAAAGGCATATGTGCACAGGAGTGTGGATGTTAATAAGATGGGGTCACCCAGAGTCCAGAATAAATCCTTCGACTAACTCTTACAATGCCTACTTCAAAGCGTTCCCCCTCCTCCAGACACACACAGACCCTATATAGTGTTAATTCTAGCCAGCATAACATCTTCTTGTTATACATGGAACATTTTAGACAACATATATCGCTAAAGAATTTCAAACTCTGCATGATCCCCCAGCAATAGAAGTATACTACTACTGAAATGTAGACATTTTTATTTTTTACATATATCGAAGATAGGGTTAAAAAAGTTTTGCCCTCTTCAATTAATATTGTTCATGGTGCGACTTCTTGCAATGAATTTTAATCTTATTATTTAGGTAAAGTGACATAAAAACATTATTTATAAACAATATTTACAAAAGAAAAATACTATGTTAACATTTAATTTATAGTTTTGAAAACTCGTTGTTATTGGTTTCTCCAGTTCCCAGTCAAAACCGATTCCAGTTTGGTGTGTTTTTACCAATATGCATGAGGAAATGTATTAATGTGATATAACTATAATAAGACATAAAATAAGGTAACATTTAGCAGCCCTTAAAAACTTTACAAGGCTTCAAAACATGTTCTTGATTCTGCCATACTACTCAAGATATTTAGCGATAATCAGTTACCCAATATATTTTAGGCTATACGTAACCCAGGTTCTGGCCCCAATATTTGTCGTCTAGAATAGGGACAAACCCAGCATTTTAAAGTATATTTGAAAAATACATTAGTCATAAATAAGAGACGTATGAAAACAAGTATGAAATTAACCATTTTCAAATGTATTTAAATAACAATACAAAGTTATTTCAGATAAATTACTTTCACGGAAGGCAATAAACACTGCAAATAAACGTGTAGCTCTCCAAAACAAATTTAAAATGTAAGAAGGAGGCTGAGGGAGGGGGATGTGTATGAGCTGCATGGATTATCAGAGAGAGTGAATTTGTATATGTATATATGTGTAAGTGTATATTGTTAGAGTGGCCAAGGCGTATGTAAGTGTATGGTTTTAGAGTGTGTGTGCATGTATGTTTCAGTGCATAGAGTGGTGTGTGTGTTAGTATATGTAAGTACATGGTGTAATTGTATTTGTATGTTGTAAGAGTGTGTGTATGCACCATCATTTCTATCCCCTACCGTTATCACCCCATATTGCACCACAATCATACCCTCCATCTTCATGATCCCTAACATAAAGTCTCATTATATCTATATCCATCCTTTATTAACCCATCATCTAACTACCCTTTCCTTAGCATGCCCCTATTCATATCCATGCAATATTCAACAATAATTTTCATGAATTCATGTAATTTAACACAGAAGCCTTACTAGAAACCACAGGGCTGTGTAAAATTTGCCTCTGGGCCCCGCAAACAGCTTTTCCATGCCATCTTTGCCACCAAATAGCTTTTCCGTGCCCTCAAACAGCCTGCCTGTTCCATCTTTGCTAAACAGCTTGTATGTCCCCTCAAACAACCTGCCTTTGCCATCTTTGACCCACCTAAACACTTTCACACAAACACTTTCACATCCATGTTCACACACACAAATGCCTACAAAAGTACACATACATGCTCACTTACACATTCATGTTAACACACACACTTATGCATACATTCTCATTATAACATACATACTGTGAGCTAAGATCATATAAACACACACACACACACACACACACACACACACACACACACACACTGAATCCTTCACGGGGAACCTTGTAGCTGCCTCCTGCTCATTGCCAACAGGTGATGACCCACCTGGGAGATCCAGAACACCCGGGCTGGACTCCCCACCTGCTGGAAGTAAACTGTGAAGTGGAGCACTGGCCCTTCCTTCTCTCCAAGATGCTCCACCACTGGGACTCAAACTAAACTACAGAATGTCTCTAATCTGTGTGCTACAAAATATTCTCCCTGGGGTTATCAAACACACTACACTGTAATATGTTCCATGAAACATACACCCAGCCACCACCATGCCCCTCCCCGTCATACTCTCTGTCGTACCACTTTACCTCCCTCACAGCTTTCTCTCTCAGTGCCCTTTTAAAGCTCCTCTCCCGGCATACCATGGTCCCGCAGCTTACATCCCTGGCACTTGCACGTCCTTGTGCCATTCCAAAATTATTCACAAAGGGCCATTTCGACCTGGACTGCCCCCAGGGAAGGTGGCCTACCCAGAAATCTCCCAATATTCCCATAGGCCATAGTACCTAAAAAATGTTTTGATGTATTGTTTAATGTTAAATGACTTTCATTTTCTCCTTTATATTATCAAAGTATATAAATTATCTAAATCTATTTATACGTAATTTCACATTGAGTTCATCGTAAACTAGATTGAAAATTCATGCAATTTTGCAAAACGAATGCCATGAACAAGTTCAATGTCAATATATAACACAACTGGTTTAATATAAAAAACAACATAAAAAAGAATTATCAAGACATGCATGGAATCTGTTGACAGAAAGGTTTTATACAAGGATACAATTATAACTGTAAAATGTCCTTGTCAGTAATAAAGTTTGCTTCTCGTTGTATAACAATATGGTGAACCATATATTGTTTCTCACGGAGACAGTGAGATTTATTCAAATGTTATCATGAGAGTGGCAGACACAGAAAATAGAAGCAAGGGAGGGTGAAGATCTGTCTGGAAGGAGTGAAGGAGAGGTAAAGTGATTAAAGGGCTATATTTACATCTCATTTCTTCCTGTATAGACCACTCTTACTCTAAAGTAACTAGTGACTTACTCATTGCCAAATCCAAGGACTACTACTCTACTCTAATTTTACTGGATGTTTCTGCTGTTCTTGATGCTGTGGACCACCCTCCTCTCTATCTTGTTCTCTTGACTCTCAAACTCTTACTTTCAAAGCTCTTCATAATGGTTCCTCTACTTACATTTCCTCACTAATCTCGAAATACTCTCCTACCCGGACTCTTCACTCCCTATACTCCATTGGTTTGCTACCCCAAAGAAGTCAACTGTAATGGTGAAATGCGTGTTAGGCTTTCTTTTTACTTTTATTTTTTTCATTCTCTGTTAGGGACTTATTCGTTATAATATGTCTATTGATACTTACATTCCTAATCTGTGTATCCTTAGGTCAGGCTTACTTTTGTAGGGAGAGTGCATAATAGCTAGTTAAAGACTGAAAGGACTACCAGACAACGTGATGAGAGGATATGTTTTAATATAGGATTATAATACAGTGCTTTACAAGTAGATTGCCAATGCTACCTAGAGAACTACATTAATCTATTATAAATAAAAGGTCAAGTTTTAGAATTCTCTTTCTTTCCAGTTTTCTTATTAGTTTGTTCTGGAATTTAATTCCCCCGTGTGACCACATTTTAGTTAGGGGTGGTGGTTTTAGTCTTTCTGTATGGCCTCTGAAATGCCCGTTCCCAGACTATCCTGCTTTCACTCCTTTACAAAAAATCCCTCAAAACCAACAGTGAAGCCTCGGAAATTTATGTAGCCCTGTAGAGAATAGGAAGGAGTCAGCTCCAGACTGTGTGATCCTGGAAATCTGCCCCTTCAACCTGAGATTGGAGCAGAAACCCTGAGACTCTGGGTTAACCCCTGTGATTTCCCAGATATGCCTGTCGGAAATGGGATATATTTGGGAAAAGGGGATTCCAGGTGCCGACACACCTTCGTCTAATGCCCATTGCACAGTGCTACTGGATATGATGGCATTATATAAAACATTAAATTAGTAATTTCGTGCACCGTCAATTATTAAACTTGGTCCCTTGGAACATAGCTAATTTTTTAACTGCAAGGTTTTATGCACATTCAATGAGCAAAGTAATAAAATTGTATTTTTGTTTTATTTTTATTTTTTTAGAGCTTACTCAGGAAAGACGTGTTTTTGAGTTGTCAACCAAGACATCTTCCTAAAATATGGTGAAAACACCAGAAAAATGGTGGTTGTGTTTCTATTTGATGGAAACCACCTTGACTAATGAAAGGATCCCAGGAATGGTTAAAGAAAATATGGCTTTACTATGGTCAGGTCAAGACTGCTTTATTATGGTCAGGTCATGACTGGTCTTTTATTTGCTGTAAACAACAATAATAATAATAATAACTAAGATTATTATAGATTCAGCTAATGAAGATCTCTCCCTTATTAAACTATTGTATCTAAATAATTTGTTCCAAGTGACAGTAATGACAGGAGACATAAGGACTTTGTAAAAGCAGGGCCAATAAAAATAATGGTTCAGACTACCAAATTCTGCTCAATAAATGTAAATTGAAATTTTGTTAATTTGGGAAAATTCTATCCTAGCAAATCAAGCAAACATCTGTACAATATAACTATAGACAGATAGATATTCTTAATAATTCAGGTCTTGGCTCCCAGATTGTCTTACCTATAAACCTCTTTAAATATTTGTTATAAGATTCCAGATCATCCATTAAACTGAGATTGCCTGAGGAAACCTGAACGTGTGAATAGAACTAAGTACGCTCTGGGTAACTAGCAACAGGATAGCTGGATAAAGGCTTCAAGAAAATTATATCCGCAAATGTAAGTTATTAATTATCGTGTAGACATTCCATACGTTCGATAAAAATACTTTCATATGTGAGTTTGGACTGTTTTAGCATTTTATATAAATTCATAACATATGAAATAGCTAAAGGTTGAATACTTGACTGCATTAAATGTGATAGAATTTACACTTTTAATAACAAGTAATGTTTTCGTTTGCGCATGAGAAGGAAGGCAAATAAGGTCAGATGGGAACACTTTGTGAAAGATGGAGTACATTTAGAATCCTAATGGATTATAAACTCACAAAATAGGACCATCGTCTCTTTCTGTTCCAGAAGCTCTCAATATGTAGAATTATTATTGTTGAGTTTATACTGCCAATTTTAATGTTATTGTTAATAGATTGCACTATACGTACGTCTGCGCCGGCACATCTAAAATCCTGCTCTGAATTCTATGTGTGCAAATTAGGTTCTAGGGAGAGTCATGCAGTGACACGAGGTATGCCACACTTTCTAGTCCACTGTTAAAATGTCTTCCTTGTTTTAAATTCCTTGCTACTTGACTGGGCTTTTGTCACTTTTGGTCACCATAGGGTTAACAAATCTGTGCCCCACATAACATGTATTCTTTTATAGCATTAATAACCAATTATGTTACAAGACCAATTAAAATTTTCCCACCAATCTGCATGTTTTTACTCCGTTTTCATACCAGTCAGGCGGATGGGTTAGTAGGGAATGGTGGTGCATGATGTTTTATCTATTGTTGTATCTTTAAATTTTTTTGATTTTTAACATATTTGTTATATCAAGAATTTCCCCTACCTTACATCTTTCTATGCTCTTGGCATATCTGGAACACATGCATTTTCACTTCTTCACTGAGACATCGCTCTTGTTCTGTTCGATGTCCCCTCACAGCTTATGGATGCATTAGAATGACTGTAAAAGAAAAAAGTTTTCCCTTAGTACAATACAGTAAATTATGTGGCTACTGATTTTATTCAAAAACTTTTAACTCTTTAAGGCAGGAAAAGGCAATGACATGTTCACAAATCAATACATCGCCAAACAAAGTTACTTTTAAACACTTTAAACATTTTAGTGAGTGATTTAAGTGTTTTTTTTCCACAATCCTAATTTCGGTAGACTTTGACCTCTGTTAGTATATATGAACTGTTGTACGAAATCATGCTCTTGTCTAATGGTGAATGTCATGAGGAAAGTTGACTATATCCGCTTCAAGCAAATTCTTACTTCAATAAATTGGACAGGGTGGTGTAATATATGTAAGTGAAAGGATAGTACTAATGTCCAGACTTTCAGCTTTAAGTAAATAGGAGTTTTTAGTGTAACTTTCATCCTGAAACAATAAATTCAAAACATTGCTCTTCGTTCAACTTCGTATCACATTCATGTAACACACACCTGTTCAGGGCCGGCCCAAGACAAAATGGCGCCTGGGGAGAAGTTTAAAATGCCGCCCCTCCCCATTATCTACCCTGCCGCCCCCTCATTATCTACCCTTCCTCTCCCTCCCTCCCTATTATCTACCCCCCCTTGTACTTGCCTTTCAGCAGTCCTGCGGCGAGTCTCCCTGCTCGGTCTCGGTGCCGGCTTGTAATGAAGAGCACCAGAAATGATGTCATCTCCCGGCGCTCAGCATTACAAGCCGGCACCGAGACCGATCTAGAGGTCTCGCAGAGGAGAGAGAGGGGCGCCGAGCAGGTACTGACAACTTGGTAAGTGAAAACCACTCGGCGCCCCTCTCTCTCTCTCTCTTCCACTTAAAAAAAAAAAAAGGGGGCTTGGGCCGCCCCTTCAAAAGTGCCGCCTGGAGCAGTTGCCCCACTCAGCTCCATTGTCGGGCCAGCCCTGCACCTGTTCTAACAACAGTTCTAACTTCTAACACAAATTTGCCCTAAGGCTAACCTCTATTCCTATTCCATGTTCATAATGTAAAATTCTATTGTAATTAGCCTTTGAGTTGAAGAAATATGCTCCTTTGCTCTCAATCTAGCCTGAAAAAAACTGATCTGAGCTCACACACCTTCTTGTCAAGTAAGCCATTTAAATATTTCATCTAGTTAAGGTATGATAGCACTAAAATTGGATTTAATCCCAAAAATATCCCTGTGAATTTTACTTTTTATCATAGAACAGTTTAACTTTCAAAAGCAATACTTGCCAAACCTGCCTTCACATAGAAAGGTTGACCTATCAACCATTGTACTCAAGCTCAAAAAATATTTCTCATTTGAAAGACATGATTTGTACAAGTTAATATAACATTATATCATTTATATATAGAAACATTAACAGTTTTTTTTAGAATTTTAATGCAGTTAGCCTTGTAAGCATTTTGGTGGTGAACAGATGGTGGTAACAAGCTTGATGTCTCCAGACCACCACAAGGTGATCATCTAGTTGAGATAAGAATAACCCTGCAGTGATACTTCCGTCTCGGCTCATATCAATGTAAAATGCATTGACAGATTTAAACGCACCACAATCTCAAAACACTGTCAGTTTTCTTCTTTTCATGAGCTTGCAATCTCCAATTAAATGAATGGAGACGTAGTAGACTATGGAACTACTCAGAGAATCAGGAATTGTTAAGTGAATTGCCAATCTAGCAGCCTGGTGTGTTGAAGGGGTGGTATTGGGTTCCTTCTGAAAGACAATTTTAGCTGGTCTGCCTCCTGTACTGCGCGCCAGTTAGCAAGGGATGCTGAGAGGGGTCCAAGGAGTATGCGGAGTATGAAGAAGGTAAGGTGAGAGAGAGCATGCCTGGGTGTTTTGCTTAGTGGGGGGTGTATGCCTTTGCAGGGGTAGGTGCTGTGACGGTGTATACTATAGAAATACAGACGTAGTATGTCTGAAGTATGGGATGGGACATAGAGGGTTCCTGCTTTAACAACCAGAAAAGATGTTTGAGAAATTCTAGCACATATATGCCTGAATATTACTGTATATATATATATATATATATATATATATATATAAATTATATGACCTCTATAAGATCTGGGTCTTTAAGAGCATTGTATGTTGGGAAATTTGGAGCCAGGTATATATAATTCCTGCACCTCATGGAAGGAGGTAAGACCTAGAGAGTTGTCAGAACTGCAAAAGAGTGCTTATATAAACCAAAATGTTCTACATGTTTCTTTGAATATGAATTGTTAAAGAAAGTCTACTTGTATCTTTATAAAATGAGAAGGCTGCTCACGTCCCCGTCTCCTTTTCCGCAGCTCCGCTTCCTGTCTTGACTCTTCTTTTTCTTCTTCTGTGTTCCGTATTCTTTCTTGGTCTGCCTCTCCTCACTATTCACGGTGTCACCCAGGCCTCCCGGAGCGCTTCGTTTTTTAGAGAAAGAGAGGTGCAGAAACGCTTCTCTTCCTCAGCAGATCCATCGGTAAGGAGACATTGAGACAGAGAGAACGTGAGAGTTTGTGAGAGAGTGTGGGAGACCGTGAGAAAAAAAGAGATCGAAAATAACAATAAAATGCAAATTCGGAGCTCTCTGCTTTGTTTTCATTTATTTTCCTATTTTCGTACAAATTAATTAAATTTCAATAAAATTAAATTTGTACGGCTTGTGAGCAGTGTTATTTTTAAGACACTAGTTAATACATTTAGACTAGTTATTTTACTGGGAATTCTACTTTCAGCAAAAAGAGTTACTCTTCACATGCAGCACCAAGACCGATATATATATTATTTTGTATAGTTCAGCTGTGTGAGAAGTAACAATTACATTGGGCCATTGAAGAACCAAATCGCCACTTTTGATTAATCCATTGAACGTGCATGCATAGTGTGCACACATTAAACAAGTAGGTGAAGTAATAAATGTACCCCTCAGGCCCTTTTAAATGCGTAGAAACTAATAGTGCACTCGACCATTTAGAGTCATGAACAGAACTCCAGTTTCATGTCTTCAGGGTGTGCAGTCATCGTTGCTAGATTCTGCTACAACTACATTGTTTAACCGTTTTTTTATGGCAAATGGTTTGACTTTATATTTCTAGAATAATTCATATAATAGGAACATGGGCAATGTAAGAAAAATCTTGACAAAATAGGGATTGTGGCGATGGTTTATGACATCAGGTTATTAATATAAATTTACATAAAAGCAGATAAGGCATAATTGTATGTGTAATATGTATTCTGGCATTTAACTGCGCAGGCAGACTTTCATATAAGACTGAATAAGTACACTATACAAACAAAGGTATGTGGACCCCCTTCATAATTATTGAGCTTAGGTGTTTCAGCCACAGACATAGCTAACAATTGTATAAAATCAAGCACATAGACAAACATTGGCAGTAGAATTGGTCATATGATGCCATCTTTGCCACAAGTCAATTTACAAAATTTCCGCCATGCTAGATCTGCCCTGGTCCACTATAATTATGAAATAGAAGCGTCTAGGAGTAACAACAGCTCAGCCACAAAGCGGTAAACCATGCACACTCACAGACCGGGGCTGCCGAGTCTGAATTCTTGCCTGGGAATTACTTTTCATTGTCTATCTTTTGGCAGCACGCATCTCATCTAAGGAAGGGCAGGCAGAGCAGAACTAGAAGAAAACTCTTCTCTTCCACATTCCCCGTTCCTATCTGGAACACTGAGCAGATGGCTGGTAGGGCCTCATACTAAAGTGGCAGGTCAGGAATGTTAGTGTGCATCTGAAGGCTGGCTATGTGAGTGTGTATGCTGCATTAGCATAAAAAATAACATGCAGCCGTGCATATCCAGGTGAATATCATATGTCATTAACTGTCCTTACGGTGCCTGGGAGGCCTACTCATCCCCAGTTTGGCTGTGCCACTACTCATCCCCAGTCTAGCTGTGCCACTACTCATCCCCAGTCTGGCTGTGCCACTACTCATCCCCAGTCTAGCTGTGCCACTACTCATCCCCAGTCTGGCTGTCCCACTACTCACCCCCAGTCTGGCTGTGCCACTACTCATCCCCAGTCTGGCTGTGCCACTACTCATCCCCAGTCTGGCTGTGCCACTACTCATCCCCAGTCTGGCTGTGCCACTACTCATCCCCAGTTTGGCTGTGCCACTACTCATCCCCAGTCTGGCTGTGCCACTACTCATCCCCAGTCTGGCTGGGCCACTACTCATCCACAGTCTGGCTGTGCCACTACTCATCCCCAGTCTAGCTGTGCCACTACTCATCCCCAGTCTGGCTGTCCCACTACTCACCCCCAGTCTGGCTGTGCCACTACTCATCCCCAGTCTGGCTGTGCCACTACTCATCCCCAGTCTGGCTGTGCCACTACTCATCCCCAGTCTGGCTGTGCCACTACTCATCCCCAGTTTGGCTGTGCCACTACTCATCCCCAGTCTGGCTGGGCCACTACTCATCCCCAGTCTGGCTGTGCCACTAGAATTTGATATTTTGCCCATTTTTTTCCCTGCTATATAGACTCTGACCTTAATCAGCCCAAAATTCAGGATAGCTTCACACCTGTCCCACGCATGTTTAAATTCCTTCACTGTATTAGCCTCTACTAATTCTGTTGGGTGATTATTCCATTTATCTACCACCCTCTTCTACCTTCTCTGTAAAGGACGTATGAAGTAGTGTATAGAAAACCAATTTTACTTACAGATACATGAGTTACGATTATGACCTCTTGTTCTAGCATTCCATTGAATATTTCTCCTCAACTTAATGTGGAGCAAAACTTCTCCAGATCCTGAGTGATTGATTAACTTTAAAGAACTGTACTGCAGAAACATGCATATGGACCACATACTGTATAACTCCATTAGTGATGACATCTGAACGGAAATTTCAATTACCGTTTTCCTTCGAATCTTGCTATTAGCTTTAAGATGTGTTTTAGAAAACAACATTTTTTTTTTACTTTTTTGTATTCCTCATTAAGATTCCATTTATCGTGTAATGCTTTAAAAAAAACGAGTAAGACATTTTAACTCGATTTTTATTTTAACTTGATGAACTGTTTCTGGACCAAAGTAAACATTTCTGCTTGTATTTTCAAGCCTCTGTTCAAACAATACCAGGACTATGTATTGATTCTGAAGAGCAAACTCATAATGGATCAGATATCCTTCAGTAAACAGTCGGATTTGCATGTTTCGGAGAAGAAGCCCACGCATGGTATTTTCCTGTATAAACAGTACATATTTCTTTTTTTTGTATAAATAAAGATGATGGAAGAAGATGAATGATTTTATGGAAATGCAGAGCACTCAGACTATGGATATCGCCGCAGATAATAGGGCTTTATGAGTTATTTTGTCATTGGTACCCATTGATTTTTCGGTGGAATGGAAGAAATTATGCATTGCTTTTAGGGAAAAATGATCATTATCTCTGGTAGAAATATGTAAGACTTTTAACCTCTTACATGCCAGTCTACAGGTTGTTTTGCAATACTTCAAGGGACACTTATATATGTGATATATTTTACTAAACCAGTATTCACAAATTAAGATATATTAGCCTGTAAATTTCCAAGACCTCAGATGTTCCACCTTCAGTTGTAATGCCAGTCAGTGTCTAAAATGTTCTAATCCAAAATACATTCCATACCGTTTAATTTGAATATCTTTGATTACTCTCCTATGTAGACATGTTTCATTCTGGATAAAATGTTGCTTCTTTGCACTCTGAAGATATATGCAATTCATTATTATTTCTGTTTCTTGGAGTTCCTAATGGCTGCAGTGCCAAGCAGACAAAGAGCCGGGAACCAGTTAAGTCTTCAAAAGGCAGTAGTCTTGATGGTGTTATACAATTTCTCTAATTAACGTACTCACCACTGGTATATCTGTATTTCTGCTAGATCTGAACATACTGTGCAGTAAACATCACTGCATATCTTGTAACATTGGCGTTGCTTTTGTACGAGTTGAAAGTTTCTAGTCTATTTCCGTTGGTTTTATTAATTAAAATAATTTTTGTGGAAAGAGTAGGAACACCCAGTTACAATCTTACTTTGAAGTGAAGGTTATTTAGAAAAAGCAATCCTAGTTTAAAGTTTTAAAGTGGTCTTATCAAAACAACGAATGGAACGCTCCTACTTATCGGACAATTCCAGTGCTTGGCACTTTAAAAACTTTGCACCAGAATTCTTTGTTATAAATAACCCCTATAGACAGTATGAGAATATCTGACTTATCAACTTTACAGCAGCAAAAATTGGCAGAGCAGACATGCTGAAGGGTGTTTATCTGCCAACAAACTCTACGTTCCTCTCACTATATGCAAGCCTCGCATCACCAAGTACAATGTCAAGCGTTGGCAAATCACGCGTCTCTGTTTTAGCAGTCTTATGAGCTAGTTTGGGTTTGGTGAATGCCAGGAGAACTTAACCTGCCTGACTGCATTGTGTCAACTGTAAATTTTGGTATAGATTAGATAATGGTATGGGGCTTTTTTCAGGGTTTGAGCCCCCTTACTTTCAGTGAAGGGAAATCTTAATGCCTTAGCATACCAAGACATTTTGGACAATGCTATGCTTTCAACTTTGTGGGAACAGTTTGGGGAAGAGCCTTTTCTATTCCAGCACGTCTGTGCCCCATTGCACAAAGGTCCATAAAGACATGATTGGATAAGTTTGGTGTGGAAGAACTTGACCGGCCCACACAGAGCCCTGACCTCAACCCCATGGAACACCTTTGTGATGAACTGAATCGGAGATTGCGAGCCAGGCCTTCTAGTCCAGCATCAGTGCTTGACCTCAGAAATGCTCTACTGGATGAATGAGCGAATATTGCCACAGAAACACTCCAAAATTTTGTGGAAAGCCTTCCCAGAAGAGTGGAAGTGGTTATAGCTCTAATGCGATGTCATTAAAGTCCCTGTTGGTTTAACTGCCAGGTGTCCCAATACGTTTGTCTATATGGTGTATATGAGGGAAGCTCTAAAAGAGTATCTATACATCCTAATTTTTTTTTCAACGGCATATAGCCTAGCCTGAGACTCCGCATGAAGGTCAATTATAGAATGCAAGGGACAGAATAATATTATAAGAGGTTTAGACTTCAGCATATCCCATACTAAATCTGCTGAACCAGGTCTCATTAGGCCGAGTGTAATTTTGTATTTTGTCAGAGAAATGTTCACCATACTTTAAAGACAGATAATAAATGCATTTTATTTCTAGTGTTTAATAACTTTTTAGATAGTTTTGGTAAAAAATAAATAAATCAAACATGAACTAAGCCTGACCTTTCTTTAAAATACTTCAATGTCTCTTGGTGACCTTTAGTTGTTTCATTGCATAGTTTTTTGTTTAAAAATGGATAAAACGTACTTCCTTCAAACCCAGTTGTACTCAACTTCAGGCAAACAGCATCAATTTTGGCTATCCAAATTCTAATGATTATCTCAATTAGAATTTAATTAAAATATCTGTTTTGGGCCAAGAATACATGGAATTCATGGCCTGTTTGTGGCTTTCAAGGTCTTTAGTTAAGAACAACTGTTCTAGACCTTACAAGTCTTTTCTCCCCTTCTCCGATCATTAGAGGGGGTCTATTTACTAAACTGCAAACGCTTGCAGCTGTAAACTTGCACAAGTTGGACAAAAACTCTCATTCACTAAATCCAATTAGGTGTCCTAATGCAAACATGACTCGAATGCAAGTTGAAATCAGTAGACAAGTCACAGATTCATAAACCTGCGAGTTGGAGCTAAGGACTTGTGAGTCCTTGAATGCACAAGCAAAGTTTATATATAAACTTTATATGTCCTAGAAAAAAGTTAGTGTGACAACCGTGGTGTAGGAAACACAGTGCTTAAGAATTCTGAAAGGGTTGCGAAAATCTTCAGACTTTTTTTTTTTTTTTTTTTAACAAAGCCATTACAGGTGTTGTTTATTGGTATATTGCATAAATCCATGTGCACAGTCACATATGGTCTGCATAGAAACAACTTCTGAATATACATAGCAATGATTAGAACGTAAACGCTACGACAAACAGAGCGCACCTCTCGTTAATTAACACCTAATTTAGGGCTCTTTGCCATCTGCTCTTTTTTTCTAAACATCTTATAACGTTTGCACTATTCTGAACCAAGTACAAAACTGTCGCCAGGTATATATCTGCATTGCGATCTCCAAAGCAGGACTCTGTAACCATTCCTAACAAGTTGTTACGTGTAGCTACTCAGCCAATCTTTCTGAGTTATTCTACTATAAAGTTTTATCTGAAAATTCCACCAAAATATACGATGTCATTTCTGCTATAGGTTGGGATCTAAAGAAGAAATATTGATAAATATCCATAATGTATACATACATGCATTAAATAAAATGGAACAATATTAAATGTAGATTAGTTAGCGCCTTCAATCAAATTGTTTATATGATACATAATGATTATGGTTTCTAACTCTATAATAAACATTCAACAACGATGGCTTTCTTTGAAACCTAAATGTTACGGCGTGTAAATGCTGACTGCATTTGGTTTGTAATGGGGTCTTCTTCTTGCCCAACTTTTTTTTTTGTTTGTGTTTAACAAAGCAACAGTTTTCATTAACCCCTTAAGGACAATAGGGGTTTTTACTCGTAGTATATTGCGGGACAATGGCTCTTTTAACGTTTTTCAGTGTTACTGTTTAGCTGTGATTTTCTTCTTTCTCATTTCGTGCTCCCACACATATTATATATTGTTTTTTTCAGGACAAACAGGGCTTTCTTTAGATACCATTATTTTTATCATACCATCTAATTTACTATACAAAAAATGATAAAATATGGTGATTTTTTGTTAAAAAATTACTTTCTCTCACTTTTTAAACCAAAAAACTTTTACTCATCTGCAAAAACTAATGATAAAACCTGCTAAATAGATTCGACTATTTGTCCTGAGTTTAGAAATACCCAATGTTTTTATGTTTTTTTGCTTTTTTCTGCACGTTTTGGGGCAATAAGTACAGGTAGCGTTTTGCCATTTCAAAACAATTTTTTCCCCAAAGTTAGTCATTCTGCCCCATGTGCCATTTCGGGTATCTTTGAAGCCGGCCAATGCAATTGACCCCATCAAACCATATATATTTAAAAACTAGACACCCCAAGGTATTTGAAATGCTGGTATTTTAACCCTTTCCATGAACTAATTCTACCACTAGCCTTTGTCAAACTTTACGGTAGTAATTTTTTTTTGTATTTTTTTCACACACGTTGTACTTCAGGTATAAATGTACCGCTCCTGGTATATGTCAGTGTCAAACACCCCCCCAATATGTGTTCAGTAACATCTCCTGAGCGCAGTGATACCCCACATGCAGGGGTTTGTTGGGTTATTTGGGAGGTAAAAGGCCACCTTTGTGAGGTGTGTATATTTTTGCCATTTATACATCTGGTCACTCTGTGCCCACGTCCAATACTGGGGACATCTTTGAAGCCGGCCAATTCAATTTACCCCATCAAATCATAATTTTTTAAAACTAGGCACACTATGGGCATTTAAAATGCCAATATTTTAACTCTTTGCGTGTGGGATTTTTTTGGGAAGATACAGCGCTAATTGTATGTAGCGCTAATTGTGTATAAAAAAAACATACATATATACCTATTTGCACTTTTTTCGTGACTTTTTTTACATGTAACTATATATATATATATATATATATTTTTTTTTTTATTATTATTTTTTTTTTGAAAATTTTTTTTTTTTTTAAATTTAATTTTTTTTTTTAATTTTTTTTTTACAATACACTGAGGCTGTGTAGCCCCCTCTGAGGCTACACAACCTCAGTGTATAGTTAAAAAACGTCATTGCCTCAATGAAGAGGCAGGCTGGAATGGGGGGTGAGTGATTGACAGACCAGGTCACTGGTCTGTGGTTTAACCCACCGATCGCCGTGATTCACTGTGAATCACGGGGATCGGGAAGTTGTGAATCCCCCCCCCCCCCCGGAGCATTGCAGGCTTGCCTCAATGAAGAGGCAGCCTGGAAGACCCCTCACCCGATTTGCATCGGGTTCGGGGGGGGGGTTTGACAGACCAGTGATTTCAGTCACTGGTCTGTCGTTTAACCCACCGATCGCCGTGATTCACTGTGAATCACGGCGATCGGGAGGTTGTGAAGCCCCCCCCGGAGCATTGCAGGCTTGCCTCAATGAAGAGGCAGCCTGGAATGCCCCTCACCCGATTTGCATCGGGTTCGGGGGGGGGGGTTGACAGACCAGTGATTTCAGTCACTGGTCTGTCGTTTAACCCACCGATCGCCGTGATTCACTGTGAATCACGGCGATCGGGAGGTTGTGAAGCCCCCCCCTGAGCATTGCAGGCTTGCCTCAATGAAGAGGCAGCCTGGAATGCCCCTCACCCGATTTGCATCGGGTTCGGGGGGGGGGGGTTGACAGACCAGTGATTTCAGTCACTGGTCTGTCGTTTAACCCACCGATCGCCGTGATTCACGGTGAATCACAGCGATCGGGAGGTTGTGAAGCCCCCTCTGGGGCATTGCAGGCATGCCTCAATGTAGAAGCAGCCTGGAATGCCCCTTACCCGATTTGAATCGGGCTCGAGGGGCGTGTTTAACAGACCGGTGATTTGCATCGCCGGTCTGTTGTTTCAACCGCCGATCTCCGTGAATTGCGGAGATCGGAAGGTTGCAAAACCTTTTTTTTTTTGTTTGCCTGGATAGCCTCACTTGTGAGGCTTCCAGGAAAACCGCGATGCCGCCGATCGCGGCGAAAACGCCGCGGTAAACGGCAAATAACGTTACCACGTACATGTACGGGCATTGTCGTTATCGCGTTGCATGGCAACCCCGTACATGTACGTGGATTGTCGTTAAGGGGTTAAAACGGATGCTTCTAATCCTACTTACAGCTCTCGTTAGATTCAGACAGGTTCTTCTCTACAATAATAGAACCTAATTTGTCATACATCTCCTGCCTCCTTATAAGACCCACTTACAGAATATCATAAAATCATTTACCACCACAGTCAAGACCGCTCATGATACTCATGGAATTGCTCCTTTTTAATCTGTTTCCATTGTTACTGGGTAATAAATAACGCATAGAATTCTCTATGTTATTACTGGTTGGGTTTCTTGAATAGTATTATTTTACAATTGTAACGTTTAAAATAGACAGGACAACAGCACTTGTATTCTGCATTGAAGAATACTACATTTTGCCCGCTTGTAGATGTTATTTTGGAGGTGAAATGCTACCTTCAACACATGTATTTACTTAAACATTTTAAGACCAGTATTGTATAAAGTAATAGAGCTTGTGAGATGTACGGGAGACCAGCCAAAGGATCTAGCGGAGAAGCAACAGCTGATCTGGCTCTGCTGTTTGTTGGCAGACAATACCTATTAAACCCAGACCACAAGCCAGGAAAACCTTAATACCATTGTGCGAAGCAATTTGATTAGAAGAGGCCAGTTGAAATTAAGTCTCCTGTGTACTGATTCGAGAAATGCAATATCGTTTTGGCATTTCAGCTTGAGATATCACTGAGTTGCGGGGTGCATTTTTTCCAAGGTTGTATGATACCTGCTCAGATTGCAACAAAACACCATAATATGGATTGAAATGTTGACGCTTTTGTTGCATTCAGTACATTAAACTAGTTTTTATTAAAATACATTTTAAATTTCTACCATGAAACTTGCTAATAATTGCCCCTGTGTTTTATTTCATATAAAATACTCCTTTGCCAATGGATTCTGTCTTAAGTTTGCTAAAACGATGAAGAACTTTGGAACTGTATTAGTAGCTACGCTCACAGTTTACAGCTTCTGTGCTTTTAGTGTTAACAGGTGCATTCGTGTTGATTTTGAACCTTGTTTGTTATCACAGGCCAGTGAAATTGTATTTTATTATTATTATTTTTCTGGGCAGGCCCTTGGTGGACTCAACAAACCAAAGTGTTACCCGCTAAGACGGGAAGCTTAGTTGGCTCTTGCACTTCTTTCTTTAAATCACATAAGAATCACTCATCTCCCAATGTATAGGTATAGTATGACTTAATACTTCCCACGCATAGTTTTGGGTGAACTGTAGTAATCCTTCCTGTCTCTTTACCTGATATGCTCACCATTCTTCTCAATCTTGCGCTTAGCGTTTTTTAGAGTGGCAGTGGATAGGAATATTCAAATATGATTAAAGAAGAAGGGGGATTCATGATGCCAGAAGTATAGTAGATATACGCCTTGCCCAATTCCTAATTTCTTTTCTTCGGCTTCTCATCTTCTATAGAAGTATACGTTGTCCCTTTGCTGTAATAAAACCAAAGTTTGACATATTGCCACAACCGAATCACAACTAAGTTCCATTTCATCCCAAAATTGCACAAAAAGAATATATTTCCTAAAAAAAAAGTTAGGCCTTTGATTTTTTTTTTTTTAGAAACTTAGATCTGGCTTGGGAAATACTCTTCTAAGCAGCGCTGACTTAAAAACGTTCTGAAATCATACAGAGCTGATGTGAGCTTTAAATTCATAGATAAGAAATTGCAATTAAGCAATCACACCAGCTTTGTATATAAGTTCATTTCTTGTGAAGCATTGGGAACGCTCTCTGGTGTTCATGCAGCTGCAATTTCCTTTCTCTTATTTTTCTTTCTACTCCATCATTTCTGTACAACTGGCGCAGACCTACACTTAGTACCTTATCAAAAGGCATTCTGAGCTGAGTCCCCTTGAACACCAATAACTCACATGACCCCTAATGAGTCTGCATTGCCAGATGTTTTTCCCAATTTTACCATCGAGGGGAAGGAATTTTCATTGAACACCAAAATTGGTTGAATTTGCCAAAAAGATCCCCAAGAATTTTCTCGCATAAAGTCAATAGTACAGAGCGGATATTTTAAACTTTATTAAGTACAAAAGCTGTTTATGGGATAAGCTTGAAATTTGTTATTTTTTTTACAGAACAGAAAAAAGTAGGATTTAAACATATAAGCAATACATGTCGTATGCATAAATCAATAGAAACTGAAATTTATATTGAGGTTCAAACTATAGATGGAGAGGTCAATGAAATAAATAGTGTCAATTTCAATAACGATATCTGATACTCTTGACACGTAACCTAAGTGGTTCTGACAACCATTATAAGCAAGAAAAAAAAGTTCTTCCAGCTGAGACCCATTACACAGCACACACAACATCTGAAGTGTGATTCACAGCCACAACCAGCAATAAATTACACGGACTACATCCTGAACCAGTCTTCGGAAGAATGATTAACACTCTTAACCGGACATAAATGATCCCTGACATTCCCTCTAAGGTATAGCCAACTGCACTAAAACAAACGTATGATATATACGGCTTTGGATTTCACATGGTATTTTTTAATAAAGAAACACTTGTTATTAATTGACTCCTGGGTTGCACGCCTGAGAGCCGATGTGTCAAACAACAGTCATCCAAGGTCATGGGTATTGCATATTTATAGGACTAATTTTGCCAGTTTGCTTACTGAAGGGGAATGTTAATTGGTTAATTATGTGTTTCTTAGAAAAAAAATCGTTTCATTTATGAGATGCCATATTAGATACCACATTTCCAGAAGGAACATTCTACCTAAAAGTCACACAAATTATGGGTACCATATAAACCGAAGGCAACAAAGGAACATCTAAATGTTTGCGTCCAAGGTCATTAATTATACAGCATTAACCAAGAGGATGAAAGGTTGGTAGAGAAAAGATTATTGTAAGGAGATATCTATCCAACAGAAAGATATATTTACAAATCACTTCTACTTCTGCCTCCGTGCAATAATAGAAATGTAGGTGGATGAGTCAGGGTCTCATGCAGTCAGGGAGTAACATGATAGTTTTTGTTAAGGGGTCTGATGGCTAAAGAATGGTCAGAGGAGGGTTGAGACGGGGGGGGGGGGCTCGGGTGGCAAGCATTCTACACCAGTGAACAAACCATGAATAGCTACTAGAATTTATAATACATTACATAGATAACCAGTGGCATGTGAAGCCTTCAACATGATTGGATCAATAGTGCATGTATTATACAATATAAGTTTGAGAGTTAAATGTATCGATTGCAATGCCTTACTTGGGTTTTTCCATATGCTTAAAAAAAAAAAAAAAATTATTTATGTTCAGCTGAAAAGGGCAGCCCGTAGGAAGTGGCCAAATTTATTACACGGAACAAACTGTTGTCTAGATGTTGATTTGTGATTGTAACCTTTATTATGTAGGACACACTGTAAGCAATCTTCTTAAGATGCTTCTTGAATGTCAAATACTCAGGATTAATAAGACATACAGTTTAAGAAATATTTCCTGTCATTTCTTTTTTGAAACTGACAATAGTAACTTGACATGAAGGTGATTGACTTGGGGTCACTCCACAATGTCCACAGACTAAAATGGTCAGACCCTTACTCTCACAAGAATAATTAAGATGCATTAGTCCTTTATTAATGATCATCTTGTGTTTGCGACACAATTGCAGTGGTGACCACAGTGTTCTTATGTCTCCTGCTGTTTCAAGATTGACTCTGTTGCCAGGTAGTCCCATGCACTGGCGCTCACACTACTCCTTTGTACATAACACTCCATGTAGTCATAGTAAGATTTAAAGCCCATTATTTTAATAATGGTGCGTAAGGTCCTGAAATTGCCAACATTTAGCCCAAATTTCCTTTAACACTACATAGTCCCTCTTTGTGACCTCTAACCTGAAGATACTGAGAAAGAAACATTTATTCATACAAAGATTGTTGAAATCCATGATACTGTATTATCATTCCCTCATACTGACATTAACATCCACAACACGGTGACATGTTAATGCTAGCAGTTAAACTGTACGTTATATGAAAATATCTAAGCTTGGTATTCATACATATTTTTTCAGCATAATTTTGTTTGAAGTATGCATTCAACCTACTGGCACAAAAATATCTTTTCATTCTTTTGATTTTGATTAGTCCTACTGTAGTGGAACCAACCCACCCAATTAAAAGCCACTCTACAGTACAAGTCCACCTCACCAATCAACAGCAGGTTAATACGGGGATTAGGTTAAAAATAAGTACACCGGCCCAATCTCTCTAGGGATACCACACAAGAAAAGCTAATCAGTACAACTCCAAATCAGTAAAAATCTGTCCCTCTTTGTTCTTCCTGCAAATGGAAGTCATTTCACAGATCCCCCAAGGCAGCTTCCATTGAAATTAATACTTTGAGAGAAATAAAATAACAGGTTTTCTTGAAAATCGTGCCGATGGAAATAGACCACAGACCTGCTTAGAACTGAGAACATCCACTGGAATCCATCACTTAAGTGGGTTTAGGTCAGAACAGTTATTTCTTTTTAGCATTTTTAACATTGTGTACTTTAAGGAATGTAAAGTGAATAATACATTTGTGAAAGAACTAAAGACTTTCTGATTTAGCTTTTCTGCCTCTACCCTATAATCTACTTCAAACACCCTTGAGTGTTCGTCTTTTGACCTTGACCAAGAAAATGTGCAAAAAGCACAAAATTATTCAGACTATTTCAATGTACCACAGTGGACATTTGGTGTCAATATATGCGTAAAACAAACAATGTTAAAGGTCAAATAAAATAGGCATAAGGACAATGAGTACAATATAATGGGGATCAAGAGAGTACAACACAAATGGACAACACATGGATGGCAATTAGAGGTCGTGGAAGAAACATAACAGGGTAAAAGGAAGCATCAGAAGGTGCGAGAGGAGCAACGAAAATAGGCTCATGGAGGAAAAGAACATAAGAATTTGCACCTGTTTGCTCCTTTCATAAGAGGTAAGTTGCATGTAAAGGTGCATTCCAGGTTCTCACTGGAAGAAAATCCAAATGTCATCATTGCAGCTGGCGGTTTTTGACTAAACCATGGTTATCTAAAATTCTCCTCAACTCGTAATAAGTAGTAAGCATTAGTGAGTTTGAAGAGCTGCTTAGTTGTAACAATATTTTAGTTCAATGTTCGTCACAGGATAGGCAAAGTGTCAGTACAAGGACACCAGAGTCCATGACAAGGTTTGTGAAGGTCCATAGAACATCATTAAATCGTCCACCACAGACCCCAGTAAATGTCCACCATGAGCAATGTTGGTGCCAACCCCGGTTCATCAAATACTTGGTTGAGAACATAACTTTGAGTGTATGACCGCCAAGACTATAGTAATTTATCACCTGGAAGAGGGAAGTACATGATTCCTCATTAGCAATGAGATTTTGATAATTATAATTATAAGCTCTTTTTTATCTTGTTAACTGCTAACAATACCCACAAGGTGAGGAATAATTTAACCCCCCAGCAAAATATGCCATAGCTTTGCAGCCACACAGCCGTTGTAGGTTAACATGCATTTTGAACCATGGTTTAATAACCTTTCATTTTAATGGGCCCGCATTTTTTACTTCACTTCCAACTGCAAATGACTATTTTTGATTTTTTATTGGCAATAGCATAGAACCTGTAGAGCTTTGCAATGCCCCACAGACCATGCTTTGCATTAAATTAGATGCATATGGAATTCACATTATTTATAATGAGGCTGTACTTTTCTATTCAAGGTTGTTTTGAAAACCTAAGGCTCATATATATGGTTTTCATCTTTTTTTGGTGGTATTTTTCTCTATAGTTAATAGCAATTAACTGATTCCAGTCCACTACATCTTGCCTTTTGCATGTTCTTTTCACAAGTATTTCACGTTGAATACTTCTAATTAATTTCTCAAAACCAGGGAATTACATCTATAGTTAGAATAAATTCATTGTAGATATATCTATTACCCTGTGATTGTGTTTCTTAAATTAATTATGCATATCAGGGAGCAGCTCACGTATGCACTATTTAACCAAATTGAACACCTTTGGGATGAATTGGAACATTGATTCCAGGCCAGACCTTTTCCTGTAACATCAGTGCCTGAGTACAAATTCACACAGATTCATACTGTACAGTAGACCCATACTGGAGGCAGGGCCGGCCCTGCCATGGGGCAGAGTGAGGAAATAGCCCCAGGCGGCACTTTTGAAGAGGCGGCACCTTGCCGCTACAAACGCCTTTTTTTTTTAAGCAAGCCCGGTCTCGGTGCCGGCTTGTAATGCTGAGCACCGGAATATGATGTCATTTCCGACGCTCAGCAGTGAAGCAGCTCGCACCGCGGCAGAGCAGGGAAACTCGCTGCAGGACTGCTGGAAGGTAAGTGAAGTACAAAGGGTGGGGTAGACAATAGGGGAGGTAGATAATAGGGGGGTAGATCATGAGCAGTGGCGTCGGCGGGGGGTGCATTTCAAACTTCGCCCCCAGGCGGCACTATATCTTGGGCTGGCCCTGACTGGAGGCTGTTATAGCTAACTCAATATTAATGCCCATGCTTTAATGAAATTGGATGCCCAACCAGCTCATATAGGTGTGATGGTCAGGTCTTCACATACTTTTGGTCATATAGCGCATATAACTGCTATTTGTAACCAAGGAACAGTCATATTTCTGGTTCCTTATCACCTATGCATAAAACACCTCCGTAATTTGGAAGCTGTCTGTGTTAAACACACAAAGTTTGTGTTAAACCAACAACATGAGATGTACTCCTGGTACAGCCTTTCCCAGTGGTACAATTTGTTCTAAATAAACATTCTTCAAGATAAAGTCTTTTAAATCAGTCATTGCACTGCTGAGTATTTTTTACACTTCAGTGCTCAAATGTTTTATTTTGGAATTATCAATTCCTCTAGAAGGACATAAATTGCCCAGTTATCTGAATAATAAACAAGGCATGTTTCACTGTGAAAGGATCTCGTCATAAAACAATGAACCTATTCATAAACACTCACAAATTTTCTGGTTCTGAGTTTCCTAATTATTTCTTAAAATAGTTTAAGTAGATCAGAAGCCACTAACTGAATAATTTGGCAGCTAATCAAATTTAAAAGTGAGTTTTAAGTTAACAACTATTCCTGTGGTTTATATAAAAAAGTAAGATTAAGAACTGTTCCTGCTTACTCATGGTTAATTCCCTGATACTCTTACAATAAACATATATCTGCTCTCAGGATTACAGTTGATAATCATGGGCGTCTGCAGGATTTTTCGAGTGGGCAAAATATCCTCCCCACCATCCTCAAAACACACACACACACATCCTCACACACACACACACACACATCCTCAAACACACACACACACATCCTCAAACACACACACACACACACATATATTCTCAAACAAACACACACACACATATCCTCAAACACACACACACATATCCTCAAACACACACACACACATATCCTCAAACACACACACACACACACACACACACATATCCTCAAACACACACACACACACATATCCTCAAACACACACACATATCCTCACACACACACATATCCTCAAACACACACACATCCTCAAACACACACATCCTCAAATACACACATATCCTCAAACACACACACATCCTCAAACACACACACATCCTCAAACACACACACATCCTCAAACACACACACACACACATCCCCACACACACACATCCCCACACACACATCCCCAAACACACACACACACATCCCCAAACACACACACACATACATCCCCAAACACACACACACACACATCCCCAAACACACACACATACATCCCCAAACACACACACACATATCCCCAAACACACACACACACATCTCCAAACACACACACACACATCCCCAAACACACACACACACACATCTCCAAACACACACACACATCTCCAAACACACACACATATTATATATATATATACACACATACAAATACATATATCACACCCCCACTTACCTCTCACCGCTCCTGCAGCTTCGGTTTCACTGTGGGGTCACGTGAGCCCTGTAGTTATGCCAGTGATCTCAGGGTCAGCACAGTTAGTATGTTCCCAGGTAGGGTCATGACAGATAAAAAGTGAAAAGGGCAAGTACAAACAACATGGTGGAGTGGAAAGGTGGGCCACAACGGGTAAGCTTGGTAGATTTATTTTATATGAAAAATACAGTATGTTAAAAAAATACAGGTTGTATTTTGTTCTTGTAGAATAACCAAGGTTCTGAAAATGTACCATAATGCAGAATATATTATAAAACAGAGGAATGAACCATTGGGAATACGCTTACTACATCACTACACATGTTTTTTTATATACATAAATATATTTAAAATAAACTCCACTGAGGCATTCTCTTTGTAAATACTCCTTGATTGGTAGATATAATTTTCTATTTTAAACCCACTGGGATTGCATTCTAGCACCAAATATATTTTTATTTTTCCCTATTTTTTTAAATATTTGTATTTCTCTTTTACATATACATCACTGGATCCTTTGTAACTTTTCAGTTTTAGGAAATTTTAGATGCAAAAATTACAAATCATTGGACAGAAAATAAATAGTTTACAGCAAAAGGGCAGTGTTCCATCATTCTCGTTCCAAGGAGCAGATTAGAAAATATACAGAGCTTCTGAGAGTTAACATCAATGTTCTTTTTGTCTAAACTTGGTCTTCGGGTCTTACTGACATGCAAGAACTGCAGGGTCTCTCTAATTAAAACAAAAGGAATGGGTTTTTACAAAAGGTTCCCATATTCAATAGTTAAGCATTCAAACAGAGCAGCTCTCAGCCTGTATTCATATAGAAACTGTTTGCAGTCATAGGGCATACTCCCATACTCAAGTCCTCAAGTGAAGAAAAGCTAATTATCAGTAATTTCTTAATATGCACCAAAATTAGTAGGATTCAAGTTCGCAAACTCAATTATTATTAAGAAGTTAATTTTATTAATATACTATTGGGCCTTCCTTCAGATTAGCGCTATGATGTAAAAAAAAAAAAAAAACACTGAGCCTATGGATGGGCGGTTGGTCAAACCTTTAGTTTCAGTCTCCAGGAACAGTGACTGCCAGAACTTCTGCTGCTTCACTCAGAAAACCCAAGTGCTAAGAGACAAACCTAACTCAAAGTTTATAAACAAGTCAGGGCAGGCTGAGTTCAAGCAGAATCAAACAAGCTATCCAAGGTCAAAGCCAACAGACAACAGAGTAGCACCCAAAAGATCACTGCAATAGCCAATACATGGTAGAGGAACAGGTGTCCACCACTGTATGAGATAGATGCCAAGGACCAAAATACTAGACTTGTATGGGACTATGAGAATACTGGGGTGCACACAGAGCAATGCACAGAGATGCCACACAAGATGCCAGATACATACAAACATGCATGAAGACAAATAAACACAACCAAGAAGAGGTTGAATACACAAAGTTCCTCTATATCACCAGTGACCATAAATAAATTACCCAAACACCTTAGACATAGACTCCAAATAAATATTAATAACATTAGTAAAAAATAAATGTGTATATTCAATTGTGAAACTGAAGCCATTGTAATCCTGGCTCACACCGTCCAAATAGCTCTGCTAGGCATTTTCCCAAGATGTGTTCCAATATGGTGGGTGAATGCATTTGTGTTGCAAGGGAACCATCTTAAAAACATAGATATTTGGAGAGGAGACTACCTAAGCTATTAAAACGTATTATGTGACTCTTCATCTTCCTCCATGAAATTGTATCATCCAAACCATGCACTTTTATATGTTTGACTTTATCCATTATCTGTATTCATGAATGGATATAATGAAAATGCTAGAACTCATTGCTATATTGCAGCCCCCCCCCCCAGGAGTGAAAGTGTAAAACCAAGGGCAGTTTCTAAGGTCCGGACGCCAATCTATTGCCCTTTTGGTTAAGTCATTGCTTGTTCTCGGTCAATGACCCGGATTGACTGAAGAAAGCTTACTTCTCCTTCTCATTCACCAGCTCTGTGGGGTGTAAAGGAATTACTCATATAATGCTTGGAGTTGCTGGAGATTTCAGGAAATTGATGGGATAATTTTTAATGAGTCACATTATCTACTTCCGAGAGAAATAAACAGGCTTCCGCCTCCTTTTTATTTATCTTTTCATGTGAATGGAATCTTGATTATGTAGAAAAGTAAAGGATGTGGTGTATAATTCCTATTAGTTTAACCCTAGTTGGACATCTGTTGAACACACAAGTTTGTGTAAACCATTAAAAAAGCTCTGATCCTGATGAATCATTTCACTGCATATAATAAACAATAAAAAAAAATAAGCATTGAAGTAAAAACTTCCTTATTCCAAATATTTTCTTTAACTCTAAAACCAAAATGAAATTTGGTTGAAAGGCACTTTAATGGAGATATCTGAACTCCACTGTAATTAGAGATGCTTACGCAATAAAATGCACTGCAAAATTCTCAAAATTCAACACAAAATGCAACTTATAATAACTTCTTTAGTCTCAAAATTATTAATTTTACTGCAAAAACATCTCCAGAGCCAAAAATAAATGAGGGGGTACTTTTAAAAAGGGATTGTAATATTGTGTAGCTTTTATTCACTAAATCCCGCGCTAAGCTCGGGCCTTCATAATCAAGTATTTAGACTAGGTACTTTCCCTCTGATCAACAGAGGAACAAGAAAAGCCACATAAGCTTTCAGGACTTCTGAGGTCTCTTTTTCAGCCTTTACATGTTTTATTAGTACATCACTGAAAAACGTATCACCTTCAACTATAAAAACTCCATCTTCACTTGGACCAAGCAGGCCAAGAAAGCCAAGAAGATCGGAAAAACGTCAATGATTGCGTCACATGTTACACAGCATGCAGTGTAGTCACGGAAACAGCAGAAACATAAAGGGCATCAAACATCCTTAGACAACTCACATGTTATTGAAAAAATAGCAATATGTTTCTTTATGTGCTGCTCATGTATGGTGCTCCTGACGTCGGTTCAGACTGCTACTGCCCCTTAGAGAATGTCGTCTGATGTTGTGATAGGAACGGGAACACGCCACTGAAGCAAATGATACACTTTAAAAGGCAGTCAGCATTTACAACTAACAAGTGAATTTGATTTCTTTTTCTTTGCTGAGCCAATGCAGCTGATAAGATCTTTGGGAAAAAGAGCATTAGAAGCGCACCCATCTGCTGGATATCTCCAGACTGGGTCTCCCTGATAATGATGTGTAGACAGCAGGTTTCACTGCCAGTAAGTTTAGTATCTTGCGTCTTAAGAACATGTTACACGCAACATGTTTTCTGAAAAAATTCAGAGCCTTGTCTTTAAAAACGCGAAATGTGAGAGAAGCGGCATTTTTTCACAGGAAAAACCAAATTACCTAAAATAGGTGGAGGATGGCTGTAGCCGTAACACCTTCATGTCGAGCCATTCTCTGCTGCACCAGTACATTGTACCCTGTGATCTTTTGATTATGGCTTTTTTTCCCAATAGTAACAATAAGGCACTGCTATAATTATTACATTGTCAACGCTGCCAAGGCTCCTGTCCACAGGGCCAAATTCTTCCTCATTAATTAAATTTAATTGCATTTTTTTCTACTTATCCACAGATAAGGACAGCAGCATGTATTCATCTGTGCAAACACGCTGCCTTTTTAGCAACCGTATTGACACTCATTCTCAACCCCTAATTATATTTATATAAAGATTTCTCGCATTATCTTTCTATTAATTGGGTTTCCAATTAGACTGCCAGAAATGCTCGAATGGGAAGGATACTGAAACACTACTTCCGGGATTGCTTTCTTAATTGTTTTGTGTGCACTAGTGATATCATGGATACAGATAAACTCAAAACCACTCAATAGTTTCACAAAGGTTCACAAACCATGCAAAGCCATCCAAAGGTATACCGTCCTTCAGCTTCAACTTATGACCCCAATACATTTTCTACAACATTGATTATATTAGAAAGTGTTTTGTTAGTAAAGCAGACAAACAGGTGCTAACATCCAGACACTTAGGGCAGAACCACCCATGACATGAACATGGCATGACTGGAGAGGTCCTAGTGGTTTTCCTTGTCAGGTTCCACACGAAATCTCATTTCATGCAATTTGGAAACAAAGCCCCCTCAAAACAGGAAAATTGAGTACTCCATGCACTTGCAATAGATTATCCAGCATTTGTTCTTTGCTAACTATGTAGCAATATGTGACAACATTCATCATGGAGCTTGAAGCAAGTTGTCGTCTCAATAACAAAAGTTTAAGGCCTTCATCTTAGCGAACAACACTTTATATAAAATCCAGTCTTGCTTCTGATTCACTAATGGATCAGCTAAATTAACTCATGTAAAAGGGTCCTTCTATTGGTGTTCCTTGCCCGTTTATCATCCTGATGTTGACAAAAAAAATATGACAACATAGTCGGCATAACTGTAAGAAAGCTACGTGAGATGAGTTTTCCCGATGTATAGACATTTCACAGTATGTGAAATTACAATCACATGTACGTCTACATTTGAGAATATAACATTAAGACTAGGTAGACAAGTGTGTTTCTCTTTTCTTTGAATCGTTAGTTGAATATGTATTTGCATTTTCTCTCATTGGTGTTTAAGATGATAGCTCATTAATTTGTAACACACTTTGTGCAATTAGAAGCAATTGTTACTGACATATGGCGAGTCGGAAATATGTCACGAAGATTAAAGATAAACTGTTGGAATTGCCAAGGAAACTTAATGGAGCCTGTAGGCATTAAATAGTAAAGAACCATATTACAGTATTGCAAGAATAAAATAGGTGTTCTACGTGCATCCCATTGAATTATTACTGTATAATTTCATCCAATGTGTTCCACTGCCCACGTATAGCTTCATGCTCTCTTTATTTTCAGAGTTTAGCTTCTCAGCTTCGGTTTGTAAGAAACAAAAACAGCCAAATTAAATTTGTAGGTTACAAAATAGAAATCCTATTTATAAAACAATTACAATGTTGGCTATGATTCGGTAAGCATACATTGCACAATAACTATTTTATTAATTATCCGCTATGTCCATTGTTCCCCATTAAAATATATCAGGTAAACACCCAACAGGCGAATTGTTGGAATGGGGCATAGCTTCATTTTACTGAAGCAAGTATTCATAACATAGAAGCGATTTAAGACAAGGTCATCAGGTTCAATAACCCTGTTGATCCAGAAGAAGGCAAGAACTACACACAGACGTACTTTCCAGTTGTGCCTCCAAAAATCGAAATCTGGTTTCTCACCAGATCAACCAGATAACTAATTATGTCTTTCTAAACACTTATATCCCTATATATTTCTTCCTTACTAAATGAATCTTCCAGTCCGTATTTAAAGGCATCGGTTGGATTTGAAAGCACAACTTCCATACGTAGTGAATTCCACATCTTTATTGTCCTTACCATAAAGAACCATTTTAACTGCTTTGTCTGAAAATCCCTTTCTTCAACTCTGAATGGATACCCTCATGTCATCAGAGAGCGACTTACGCAACATCTTGCAACACATTATTCAATATCAACTTTGTTATGAGATAATAAACTTCTTGTCGCATAGAACAGATTTTTTTTTGTGTACAGCCATTCTCTTCCCATACAGCATAAAACCAAAAACTTCAAAGATAATGAATTGGACTGTTTTTGTGCATTGGAAGCACAACTGCTGATAGGTTTTAATTATAGGGGAAACTATTAAACCCTTCAGGCTTGAAATAAACATTTTTCAGTGCTTAGCAAAACTAAATACAGCATTAAGTCTCTGTTCCCAGATGATTACAGCGTTAACTTTCCCTGTAGCTCTGCTTCTTTCCTTTAGTTTGCGTGATTATGTGGCTAATGTCTCCAAGGATGTCAGGCTGGACTATGAGCTATACCCCAGCTCTGCCATCACTGATGCCCTTAGAGTTTTGACTTAAGCCTTATTTATCATAAGCAAGGGACAGCTTAAGTCACCAGGTGTGTTGGTGACCGTTTTAAGTTTAAGTTAAGCTATAATGGAAAAATCCCAGGATGATCCAAAAAATATATTTTTGAGCACACTAGCAAAATTCTGAATTGTTTTGTGAACTAAAGTAGCGCTTCTGTATTTGGAAATTATACATATTTGCACAAGACATTCCATTGCCTACACAAATCCAGTCCATTCGCTTATGGATTATAAAATGGCAGGAACAAGGCCCTCTTCTCCCCCCGAACCAGTACGTCTTAACATGCGTTCATGCTATTGCTAGTTTTATATATTGTTCATTTTAATGTTATGTTTTAATTTTTGCTCTCCACCTTTATAATAGAACTACAGAATCTGCTGACGCTCTATAAATTAAATGTTATCTAATTCTCTGGCCTTCTCTTCAAGGTAAACACATTGAACTAACATATTAAGCCTTTCTGCGTGGTTTTTCTATAGCCAGATAGTTCTGGGGTTACTATGAACTAAGTTATAATACAAACATTTTAAGTAAGAATCCAGCGAAATGGAGTAAACGGTGAAGTGGTGGCGTGGACTGGAGAGCTCTGTACCACCCTGGGTTGAGTACAAAGCTTTCAGCGATCACTACATTGAAACTCAATCTCATCAGAGAAAAAGACTAAGCAGGTTAGGCAGATAGAAGCAGACATGAATCCTTACATCAGTAAGCAGAACAAGGTCAAAGTCACGTTGAGGCAATGAAACCAAAATGATTACGGGAAAGTATAAGGAACAGTAGCACAAGTCAAGGTTAGTGTAAGAAGCACAATCAGATTATCGCATTACCTGTTAGTATCAACCAAATCAATGAAGCAGTGGGTAAGATATCCAGTCGGTAGGCAGATTTGGAGATCTATGATGTCATACCAAACACATAACAATGCGGTAACCATAAAGATACCAACTAAGGAAACAAGCAACAGAATAAATTCACAGTTTTCAAGTTTTATTGTTTAATTTAAACTTTAAGATTATGGTTCTATTTCGGAACATCATCTTGTGAGTTAGGTCAAGATATGTAAGGGAAGCTATGCAAAAAGTAAAAAAAAAAAAAAATTCTTTATCTATTTAGTGCTAAATAGCCTTTTACTGCTTTATTCCGTAGGGAGAGATACTATTAAAATATCTGGGAATTTAAATGATCTGAATTTATTTTGTATATTGAAATTAGCTAACTCCCAAGCATTCTCAAGTGAGCCATTCCACATACTGTTTAGGCAACAGTTATATTATTTATAAGCATTTGTAAAACATGTCATATTTTAGTTTTACTCCATTCGAATCTCAAATTGTCATGACACATTCCATCTCACACTATTACTGATATAAATTATTTTGGAGAAGAATATTCTAAATCATATTATTATTATTTTATAGATTATTTTATCCCTGTTTATATTTGGGAAGGAAGAGTATTGGAAAATATTAGGTTGTTTTCCTAAGGCTAAAAGTTTAGTGTCTACATATTTATAACTGAACAGGGGAAAACATTTGAAATTGTTCTTCATTCCTCCTATGAGACAATAATATCATGTTATGTCACATTCAAAAACATACATAGAACAAAGTAAATATGCCACATATTATGCATATGTTAACATAACCTATACACGGGTCATATTTAGCCTAACTGTACCTGGAAAAATAATATATATAAATAAATTGTTAAGCAGGGCAACCGGATGAGTAAAAGATCTAAAACCAGTCAAGGCAATTATTCTAGATCAATAAAAACAAAAAACTATGTTTTAGCTAGTAATTTATTTTTAACTAGTGAGTAAACAGTCTAATTTGGAAACTATCAACATGACTTAGGCATCATTTATTTGGTGGACCTCAGGCTACCTAACTGCTCCCCATTCCTAAATAAGGACTCAACACTTATTTTTGTAACATTAACACATCATCATCATAAGTGATCTTAAAAACCAAACACACACTTACTTGAATCAGTACAGTAAGATAAAATGTCAACGATAGCAAGCCATGTGGGGAAACCCTATTTAAAGGCAACTCCAGTGGGGGTAACTGGCTCCTCAGAGCTGCCACTCAAGGCGAAACATCTCTCATCGCATAGAAAAGCCCACAATGCCCCCTTAGATTACATTATAGGTCTCCACCTGGTCTGGGCCCAGTCATGGATCACTTACAGGTAATACTTAACCTCCAGGGTTGTGCTTTTGTTGCTTACAGAGCAGACCTCAACAGCCCAAATGCATGAGATACTCTCTGCAATAATTAACCCATTCATGTCTGGTGATGTACCGGGTATGTCATGCCCAAGTGGGCTGATTGCTTCTGTGACTTACCTGGTACGTCACGCAAAAATAGCCCCCCACATCGCCACAATTTTGTTGATCACGAGGGCACTGCTGCTGCTGTCTGCTCAGGTGTCTGAGAAACATGTGCATGTTCCAGCTTTGACTACACGATGTCTGAGAAACATTACTTAACAATGCATTAACACTCGTGGGGGTGTTACTGAACACAAATTTGTTCTTGAAACTGCAAAGTGGATGTGAAAAATGTTTTCATTTTTTGTTAACTTTGGAAGGCGTGGGTGTGGAATCAGCTGCATGGTACAGGTCAATATGCCCCAAACTAGATTCCCAGAGTTTTTGGAAATATACAGTTGTATGAGGTTCAAATTAAATATGGGACCTCTACCGTGTCTAATCCAGCTAACTGATCTGTCAAAATACCATGTTTCAAAACGGTAATTTGCCTGTTCCAATTTTAAACCCGCAGTGCCTACAAAACATGCCCTACCCATGCATATGGGGTATTTCTGTACTCGGGGGTGTTTCTGAATACAAATCACAATTTGTTTTAGTAACTTCCTCCCTGATATTCATTTTAACCCCTATATGCCACGCTGCCTCCCTGATATTCCTTTTAACCCCTATATGCCACTCTGCCTCCCTGATATTCCTTTTAACCCCCTATATGCCACTCAGCCTCCAGAAAGCCCTTATACCCCCCCCATATGCCACTCCTACCCTCCCCCGACTTACCAGTGCTTCTCCAGACATGTCCCCCATGCTTCAGATTCCTTGGTGTCTAGTGGGGCAGCTGGTGGAGGTCTGCGTGATGCGCGCAGAAAACATCCGCTGCTGCTGCCAACACTTCCGCCTGGGCTTCTATGAATGAGCACTGGAAGGTCAAGTGATGCCAGTTCTCTGCCATAGAAGCCCCAGAGGAAGTGCTGGCAGCAGCGGAGGTTGTCTGCGTACATCGCACAGATGTCCACCAACTGCCAGAGAGGAGGATCCGGGTCCCCTGCAGCGCTGCGGGGGATCTGGATCGATCTTAGTCTTGTAGTGAGACCTCTATTTAAGGTCTGATTAAAAGACGACTTCGGATATAGGACGATAGTTATTTCGCCTTATAACCTATAACCTCGCCTTATAATCGAGCAATTATAGTACTTTTGTTCAGCAGTTTTTCTTTTTCTGTCCGCTATTGGGGCCCAACACCCAGCATTTCACATGTATAAAAAATCTTGTTTACAAAACAGGGATGCGCACCATTTATATTTAACCCTGTAAGTGTCACAATAAACAACAATACCTGGCATATGAGGTGTTTCCAAAAAAATAAAAAAAAAACAAATGCCTAAATACATTTTGGAGTGTTTTTTCCCTGATTATATATAGTTTTTGTATGTGAAACTGTGAAAATGTTGCCTTTTTTCCTAATTGTCCTTGCATGTCTAGATATTTTTCATACTAAATGATGGTTTATATATAATTATTATTTCCAAAGATAGCCCTACTTGTGCTGAGAAAAACAACATATATTTTGTGAGGGTGCACTAAATGAGTTAGCGGGCAATCACAGTTGAATAAAGACAAAGCAAAAACACAAAAACTGCTCTGGTCGCATGGTAAAAAAAATGGTAAAACCCTGGTCCTAAACGGGTTAATAAACAAAAAAAAGGTAGAGCAAGGACCGAACAGCATTTTCCATATATCCTCTGTGGCCAGCCTAAGCTTGTCCACATAGTAGTCATTATTTGTTGCAAAATGATTGTTAGCGGACACAAATTACTCTTAAGATTGACTAATTTACATCAGCTCCTTTTTGCCAGCACGTTACATTCTAGTTTCTTTGTGAAGCATAACAGACTCTCCAAGTCATTCCAGGTATAAATGTTTTACAGATATTTTATCTGAAAATCAATAGATATAGTTAATTCAGACACAACATTCTACCAAGTTTCTAGTTTGCACACTTATCTTGTCTCATTCCAACTACAGTGTCTATCCTTTGTTGGCATCAGATCATACAATGATATAAATGAGTCAAAAAGAAAGAGTGACAGACAGCTGGTCTGCTACAGAGATTGAAAAGTAGGTGTTTTATGTAACTTCAACACTTAAAATCGAGGATAAATGAAATTGTCTCTGTATGTCAGCTCACCTTTAGTTATATGCCAACATATTGGAGGTGGACAAGAATAATTGTTGTTTGTAGTTCTATATGTTTGTGATGTGTGCCATTAATTGCAAAATAATATTGATTTATTTTTGAAGGAAGACACAAATACAGACTGGGATTAGTGGGATTTACACAGACACATTTATGGAAACGCACACACTCACCCTAACATACTCACTTACATACTCACCTTATATATACACCCTCATACACATAATTACACTAACAAACATTTAGACATACTCACTAACATACATTTACTTGTGCTACACTATTTGTAAGTGTATGGTGTTAGTAAGTGGGTGGGTGCTAGAATGAGTTTGCATGCTGGTATGGGTGCCATGTTTCAACATTAGATAATGCTTTCTGTATCCAAGTATTTGTGCATTGATGCTAAGAGAAAAACGCAGAAGTATTTTGACTGAGAAAGTAACCAATAATCACAGGAAATTGGTGGAAATCGACATTCTAGCCGATCTCAACATGGATCAAAAGAACGTGTGGATCAAAAGTAACAATGTGAAGAAATTCTAATGGTAAATACATCAAGGCTGCATCTTTTCTCATTGTTTTAATATTTTTCTGAGGTGATATAACAAATTAATGCAAACTAAATACAGTATTATAAATAGAGAATGCATAATCAATTTAGACATTTTAAAAAGGAAACTGCCCCCATCAGAAGATAAAGGGGCTAATCCAGTGAGGGAATATTAAACATGTAAGGGATGGGCTTATTGCTCCTGAATCTAAGACGAGACCAAGGACTGATTGAGGCCTAGGTATTTACATCAGGAAAAAAGGGGAGACTAGATGGGCTGGATGGTTCTTATCAGACATCAAATTGTCAGATTATATTTATAAAATTACAAAATGAATAGTGAATGACCCAAAAACTCCCTTATTTGCGAAACCTGGATTTAAGACCAAGATATATCAAATCAATTTAATGCAAGAATTACCATAGTTGCTTCAGTGAAACAGATATTTGATGTAGGCCATATCCAGACAAAAACTGGCAAACAAAATTTAATTAGCAATTGTGCCCAGTGCCAAGTCAAACACTGCACATCTATTAGCTGAACTTGGTAAAGCATAAAAACAAAGTGACCAAGGAGCTTATAATAATCAAGGTCGAGGGCAAAACAATTTTAGATTAATCAGAAAAGCTTAGAAACAGCTTGTGAGAGTCATTTGGAAATATTCAAAATGAATAACTAAGTAGGAACAGGTCAAGTATATGCTGGCAACTGGAACTATGGTAAACCTGTTAATTACAGTAGCAGAAACGTGATCACTGGGCATGACTGCTAAATACCTGTGTTTCTTTTTTGTTTATTTGCACAGGATTTTGATCCAGCTAATTGCAATATATGTACATGTGTACCTCATTTTGTTTACTCTTTGGAACAGATTTCTTTGTGTTGCCCGCATAATTGGCATTACATAGTTACATAGGCTGAAAAAAAAGACATGCGTCCATCAAGTTCAGCCTTATCCACATCTGTTAATTGCTGTTGATCCAAAGGAAGGCAAAAAAAATCTAGTTGGAAGCTCTTTCCAATATGGCAACAAACTAGTAAAAAAATCCTTCTTGGCCTCAGAATGGCAGCCAGATCTCTCCTTGGATCAAGAATCGATTTTCCCAAATTGTGAAAATGATATCCCTAAATATTATATTAAAAAAAAGATCCTGGGTCAAAGTTAGAAAATCAAAACCACAATACTACACCACCACATCTAGCTAATGTATTAGTAGAGTTGGGCTACGAGAATAATATTAATCTAAACAACCAATATACTTAAATATATTTTTGTTTCCCAACGCATCTCTTACATTTTTAAAAGAGGTTTTCGACTTTGAGTTGGAATGACCTACCAAGCATTAGAACGGATCTCCACACACACAGCCCATGATAAAGCTGCTCTGTATGAAGGCCCTCATCTCATTGCTGGTTAGGAGTGCTGTATCCGGGTCCCACAAATTGGCCCACTCAAAATAAGATTTGCTTCATAGATACATGTGCCGAAGAATTGTAACATCTTTATTGTCTTCTTTTAGGTGAGGAAAGAAGAGGAAAGATTGTGACAGACAGGGCCCTCAGAATGACATACTTTACTACAGTGAAAAACACTAAGAAGAAAATTGATTGCATTCCAGTTGTTTCATAACACTCTCAAGCTGTCAGCTCGGATTTAATTCACCAGACAAAAAAACGAATAGCCATCGGAGAAAGGAAGACCGCAGAAAGATAATAACGCTTTGTTTTTTCTTCTGTAGACGTATTCTTTCTTGATTTTTTTTAGACACAAGGTCATGACCTATAGTGTTTTGCAAATGATTTGCGCCGTAGCTGTGTTTCTTTTTCCCATATGTAATGATAATTATATTGAATTAATCAGCCAGGTGTAAGAGCATTCATTCTTGGGATGAACATGTCACAGTACCAAAAGTTTATAAGATATGTAACAATTCGTTTCTGGCCTATCCATCATCTGATGATATGTAAAATGTACTTTCCTATTTACTGGACTTTTTTTTCCAGAACGCATCTAATTTTATCATGTTGCTGACCACCATAGACAGCAATACCCTACAGTATGTTGGCTGTATAAACTCACATGTGGAAATCAATTACATGTAGGGAACCACTTTATATTTGCTGGTCAGCAACAGGGATAAGCTTAGGGTAAGTGGTGCCTGGGTGCAGTATTTTTTTTTGTCACCCCCCCAAAACTAACATCATACAATAAAACACAATACACTTACACAAAAGTACATACACACACACTCATTCTCTCGCTTCTCCTCTCCTTCTCCACAACTAAGCCTAGTCTTATCACTCTCACACATACATACATACAATCAAACACATACATCTGCTAAAGGTATTCACTACCCCACATACACATGCTAACACCATATACTAATACTTGTGCACACAAAGTCACTCAAATACAAAACATACACATATACACACTCTCCAACACCATACACTTACACATTCTAACACTCCCTTTTCTTTCCCATGCATGGAGCTCCAGCTTGACTGTGTGCAAGTTGCTGCCCTACTACCGCAAGGTCATGTAACACGTTATATGACCCTGCTGGGTGCCTCAATTACCAGGCACCTGTAGTACCTGCCTTAGTGTAACCCTTTGTCAGGAGTATGCAACTATTAGATGTGTCCCGGAAGAAAATACTGATATTATCTGTCCCACAACGTAGTCATTTTGTATATCCTCAATAAGAAACAAAAATGGGTTGCCATGTGGAACATGGGGGGGGTCATTTTGTGTTGTGTCTTGGCGTACATATGTCCTTTTCTGAGCAGTTTTACAAACATCTATGGTTCCATATAACCAGGGCTGTACTGAGTTTTGTCAATTATCTACCCAGATAGCCTTTACTTAGTCCAACCATGCCCCACCTGTGAGAGGTGACTATAATATATTAATATGACTTAGATAGACTTAGCATGTTTATTTGTCATTGCATTTTATACATTTGTGTTAATCTGCGTACTCATAAATAAAGCAATTTCATGAATACGAAGAACATCTAATTAAGTAATAAAACACTGATTAATCCAGTCATCGGTTCCTGGTTGTTCTATAGAAATAACTCTGCTAAATGTAATTTCTGATGACGTTTTTTAGATGCAAAGTTCAGTGACTGTTAAATAAAGGTAAGTACGGAAATGACTAATTTTGTAATTATTACCGGTAAATATGAGATGTTTTTCCAACTTATATTACATGAAATAAATGTCTCTAGTGTTGTACCATTTTTCCTATAGAGTGCTAAAGATAAAGCAGCGATATTACGTAATTACGACTCTTACCCAATAATTACAGTTTAAACAATTAAAATCTAAGACTCTCTGAACCTTATAATCGCCCATATTGCCGAAAATGTTAAAATCACAGAAGATTTTTTTTTTTATTCCACCCACATTTGGGAATAGAATCCAAGTTGTGTTTTTTCCCTTCAGGATCATAGCCTCTTTATTTGTGTGACTTTATGATCTGATCCGACCTAATTGCTTTCTTGCTTAATGATGCTTTGAAGAGTACTTCCTGAACTGTCTGGGTAGTTTGTTTTAAGAACATAAGACAGAATTTAAAGCTTTGCATTTCCTTTACTGTCCTTCCCACAGTACGGAAGCATTCTCAGAACTAGATCTACTAAATATCATGGTAGTGTCTTTAAAGAAAACACGCAAGAACAAAACTCCAATGATACATTTTACGAAGGAACAATATTTTTACAATGTGTGGCCATCGGCTGGATATGCCAGGCCACACACTACCTGGGGATAAAAATCTTACAGCCAGTGGCCTAAAAGTGTCTGAGCCACCCAGCATCGCTAGTCCAGCCCTGGGCTACATGATAAATATAAGCACATGAAATAAGGAGTGTTTGAATCAGGGGTATATTAGACCATGCAACACAGGGTCCTCCAAGTTTTAGCAGCCCCTAAGACTTTATGGCCATAATTTATCAGGCTCATTCAAGGTATTTATCATATCACGTATTATTTCCACCATAATGTAACATATTCACCACTACATAGGCACAATATGATCTGAGACAAAGCTATTTATGATTTGTGCAAAATACAGTTTTTACAAGGTGTACCCAACCATCTGCGTTTTTGCCACTGGTAAGAAAATGGACGGATTTCTTTTAACTTAAAGTGTATGTCTATCAGGGGTTTGCAGGCGAACTTGAAGGAGAATTGCTTTTTTCAGCTATGTATGATAAATGGCAAACTGCTTCTGCTACAAGAGGGGCTGAGCTGACCCCACATGATGCGTTGTGATCTTCAATTCCACATATTACCTGTAATTATAAATCATAAGGTTCATTCTCATCTTACATTGCGAAAACTCCTGCAAACTTACGTGAGAACTCCAACTTTGGTGGCTTTATGTAAATGAAACTTCTGGTCCAGTAAAAGTTCTAGTAATTGGAAACCTATTTACTTATTTAGTTATGAGCTGGTAAATGGCTGATTTTCTAAATGGAGCTAGGTCACCTGATTTTAGAGTGTTATTTAGCAATTAGTTATCAATTTAGTTCCCACTTAATCTGCAATGTCTTAGGCGTGCTAAATGGAGATCACAAGGTTGGATCTAGCTGGGTTACAGAGGAATCCACTGATGTCCATCAAATGCAACCTTTACCAGGCTGTCTCCAAGAAGAACTGGGTTGTCTAGCTGGTGTGACCCTGTTAAAAATCAGACCTAAGCCTGTACTAAAACCATATTAGTGCTTTTAGTGCTGAAGACCAAGTGGGAGCCTGAACTGATAGCACAACGTTCCAAAATAACGTGTCCTGGCAGATGTGATTGTAAAAGATCTGCCGCCATGTATCAGCTTATAATATAATAAATACACAAGCTTCTGGTTACAAGAGCTGTTAGTAAACCAGAAGGAACATTTACTTGAAAAGGGATGAAAACATTACATAGAGAGGGCACATAGAGGAAGAAGAATTGAATGATACATATATCATTTCCTTAAAAAAGACAGGCTTGTTTATGGCAGAATCTGTTTACCTCCATTTATTCTGTCTCGCCCCTTTGTTCTCCTTCCTCTACACCAGGCAATGTTGTTTTGACAAGATTGATTTTATCTTGAATGGCTCACCACTCCATAAATCAACATTGTCAATTTCTCTTTTTAGTGGGCAAAAAAAATAGCTGCCTTGATAAGCACATTCTCATTGTAAATTGAAGCATTTACAAATCATCCTTTTTATTATTGTTGTTATTTTTTAGTAAGTGAATAAAGTTCCCCTGGAATTTTATGTTCCATTTAGGGAGTGTGTTGGAATATATGTTATGGAAACACCGACATGAAAATGCAATAAAAATCCTCTACGTAAGGAATGTCAAAACCAGCACAAGTGAGACGATAACGGTATTAAACATATTATTCTTTAACTTTAAATGGCACCATTGAGTAAGAATGCCATATCAACAGACAATGCCCAAACAACAAAATAGACCCATTCGTAATGTCTCCGTCAGAATGTCTAGGCGTCATTTGTACAGAAATGCTAGCTACTGATTTAAAAACTAATGTGAATAAATCCTTAATGCCTGAACATTCAATAGAACCCTTTTATTAGTAAATCCTTTCATCTTATCTTAACTGACCTCTGTTTTATGTCATCACATTAACTACCTACTCACAGGGGACTAGTTAAGATGTATTGTTTAGACTGCAGTGTTCTGTTTTATGCCTTATGTTTTACAAACATAGAACAGCTGGTTTGTTAAGGTCAAAAGAACTTTAATATGAGCTGGAGACTGCAGGCAGGCATTATCACTATTAAATGTATTGTAAGCTTGCGAGCAGGGCTCTCTCCACCTAATGTATCGGTTTGTCTTAGTCTGTCAATTCTCGCCTTGTCATACCCTTTGAATTTATGTATTGTATTAAGCGCTGCATAAACTGTTGGCGCTATATAAATAAAAGATAATAATTATATATATATATATTCGTGGGGGGTCTGGGGAGGGACCTTTCACATCAAAATGTACAATCCCTGCATGTAACAAGAGATTGGATGATTGCATTTGCATTTGTAACAATAGATCAACTGCTATCATACAGGTACGTTGTTGGGACGCTAAGCTTCTGGTTTTCATACACTTATCTCATGCTCATAGGAAAAGCAATCTGAATATTTCAATAGAGAGATGCTGTTGATTGCTCACTGACCAGCTGCCTCTTCCTCAAGCTTCGTGTTTGTTCCTATATGTTGGGCCTTCCTGTAAAAGGAAGTCTTTCAAGTGCATTCAAACAACCCAAAACCTTCAATAGTCCAAGAGTCTAATCAAGGCCAGGTGCCACAGAATGCAGCCTAGAACTTTCCAGAAAATGTAGCTTTTAACAAGGCGAAAAGATGCAAAGAAGCATAAATCATTTATATATTTTTTCTTTTTATAATCATATTCCACTGAGTTATAAATAAACCTCACGAGAACAAAAGTAAAAAAAACAGTAGTGAGACGTGGTTTCCAATGAAGCAAAAAGGATACATGAGTCTACATGAGCTCCTAACTAATAGCCATACCTCTCTAGTCTTGATCTAGTCCAGTATTCTGCCAACGATGTGTGATTTTGTAAGCCTCTCTACGTGTGTGGTGTATACTCGAAACGTGTTCAATGGTTTGGCTCCTGCTACAATAGCTATAGATAGTATACAGTTTCTTATTTGATAGTAGCCATACTAGCTTTTTTGGCTACCATACAACCATTGTTTTGAGTTGTTTACATAAAGATAATTGTTTTTGTCAAGTTGGCTTTATAAACCATATTGGCATTATATAAAATATAAAATGTCTCCCCACCTTCTCCCCTTACATGTTGCGTTGAGGTTCACTCCTTGTCTGTAAATTACAGATCTACATGGCTGTACCTTGGAATACGTCATTAAGCATATGGGAAATCAGTTGTCGCTCATGTGTAGCTTTATTTGAGTGTAAAACACAAAGGTTAAGCAGTTCCATGTTGGGATGGTCATCTTTGAGAGGACACATTAGGACATGTATGCAAACTGGTTCTCTACTTTGTATTACATAAAAGGAAATTCAATAGAATTCCTAAATAATATAATAATATAGCAAAGAGATTCCTCAATTATTTTGAAGATTAGTTGCATACTACATAATATTTTGTTCTCAAAAGGGATAGGTGATTTTGCGTCAAAGGAAGTCGGTTTGTTTTGTGTGCTAAATTATTTGTACACAGTCAGCACTGTAAATAATTTCTTTTATTAGACGTAATCAGAGCCTATTGTGCCAACGTTAATTCAGTGTCACTGCGTATTGCTTTTCCTATGGTGCACCAGCAAGGGTTCTGTGATATGCCCTTGAAAAACATCAGTGAACCTGCAAGCTTAGGTCCAGTCTCCATGGGAAAGAAATGGTGAAATGGAGCGAAGGTATTTATTTTTTTAGAGAATTCATAGCTACAGCGCTGTAGGAGAGCATCGAGAAAACACAGAGAAAGACGTCCAAAGAATTAACCCACCTAAATTGTTCACCTCCAACTTATCAAAGGAAGAGGATACTAGCTATCGTTCACTAAGATAAAGATGTTTTAGTCTAGTTGTAAATATTATAGAACTCTTAGAACAGAGCTTAGGAAAATCCAGTGCAACATGAAAATTCCTCAAACATTACAATAAAAAGTGAGTGTGCCATGCTCTATATGGTTAAATCATCTTTACCCATCCTTACTCTTTCTGTAATAGTATTTTAGATTCTTTATAGTCTCTAACATTGACCGGAGCCATGGATGGCACAACCATGGGAAAACTCATCTACAAGGACCATATCAGAGAATGGAGAGGAGAGGCATATTCAGATGTGGACTTAACATACTTATATGTGTTGCTATTAAAAAAAAGGTGAATGTCTAGCACCACTGCTCAATGGGCCTTAGGAGGCATTAAAACATTGAATAAGAAAAGTACTTCTCATATGGCTACACTTATTGTACCCTTCTTTCATAATGCTGTAAACTGTACAGATATATATAAAAAAACTTATATACCCATAAACGTGATTACAGCTACCCCATACAGAAACTCATGGAGACTCCTCGGGATGGGCTCATCAAACGGAGGAGAGAAGCAAAGGTGCAAAATTGGATGATCGGGTACCTTTTGTATTGGAAAGTAATTCACATATATGTTTTTCCAAACAAAATGCATATCAAAGTTTGTTTACGTGAAAGCATAGTAATTAACTACTGACACAGATATATTGCTCATTGTCCTTCAATGCAATCTATTTGTCTTTAGTTAAGTTAATTTGTCTTATTAGCCAGAAAGAAAAATGAGCCTACTGCTGCGTGGGAATGAAAGCGAGTGGAGGTTCCTGTTGAGGAGGTTAATAGGGTAGTTATTCCCTTGTCAAGTGCACCTCTTATGGGGATGAACATTCTAGCTCTGGCCAATCCCTTCCTAGTTTTGCAAATAATATATCCACAGTGAATATAATCCACCCATCCCACGCATATGCATCATCTATGTTTGATTTAGAAAACATTTTATAATTTTTAAGATGTTAGTCGATTTTATTTGCTTATGCACTACTTGCATGTAAATAAAGGGTTGGTGGCATTTGAACTAGCAGCCTCATAGTTTTGTACCCTACATCGTTTGATGATATATATATATATACACACACTAGCATAATTACAGGGGACGCAGTTGCGACGGGACCCGTGCCTCTAGGGGGACCCCTTCTTCCTGTCTTCCCCTGCTGCTTCAAAATAGTTCAGAAAGGACCCTTCCGACCTGGACCGCACTGATCCAGGTCAGAAGGGCCCTTTATAAACTATCTTGAACCGGCACGGGGAGACAGGAACATATCGGTGTCATGTGATGTCACATGTGTACTTGTGTGTGTGTGAGCATGCATGTGCACTTGTGTGATTGAGCATGTATGTTCCCTTGTGTGTGTGTGAGCATGTATGTGCACTTGTGTGTGTGTGTGAGCATGTATGTGTACTTGTGTGTGTGTGTGATCATGTATGTGCATTTGTGTGTGTGATCATGTATGTGCACTTGTGTGTGATCATGTATGTGTACTTGTGTGTATGTGTGTGTGTGATTGTGGATGTGTACTTGTCTGTATGTGTGTGAATGCGCATGGATGTGTACTTGTGTGTATGCTCATAGATGTGGTCTTGTGTGTATGTGTGTGTGTGATCATGAATGTGGACTTGTGTGTGTGTGATCATGAATGTGGACTTGTGTGTGTGTGATTATGAATGTGGACTAGTGTGTGTGTTTGAGCATAGATGTGTGTGAGAGAGCATGAGTGTTTAATTGTGGAAGTGGGGATGTGTTAGCGAGTATGAGTAGGTATGTGTAATTTGTGTAAGTGTGCTTACATATGTTGTATGTTGAAGGGGGGCAAGGGACAAAGAAGGTACAGACCAGTTGTGTGGCGGCAATGACGACACAGACCAGCTGTTGGAGTTGGCGGCACGAGGCAATTTTTCACACCAGGGCCCGGTGGTTTCTAGTTTCGCCCCTGTATATATATATATTTATTTATAAGTAACCGTCTACTTGAACAGTCCGATGGGATTAAACTCTTTTTGGTCCTGTATTACAGCTTTCATCCATTATAACCTCTGGATGTACCTCTTACCTATCAACATTCCTTTTATCACACCTAGGCCTCTGATCCTATAGGCTTAGGCCTCTTCTAACGTTTTACTTTATTGAGAGAGTGGTACATAAGTAGACCAGCCTCCCAAGAAGTGATAGTGGTTAATAAAGTGAGGACATTTGAAGATAATGTACATGAGATAAGCTAAGGCTATTCTAAAAGACCAAAGACCAAATAGGGGTTGAAGTGTTTATGGGCAGATCAGAAGGGCTAACTGGTTCTTACCTGCCATCACACTCTATGTCTCCTGGTGTAATTAAGTCATTATCCAGAATTGAACCATTTCATCAAACATCCAATAACCTAATGGTGCAGCCACCACACAGTCAACTGATCATCATATTTTTAATATTACCTGTTAGTGGACTTTAAGAAAACAAATGTATTTTGAAATGTCTGTTTTAAAATGTATTTCTTTATTTTTTTATAACATCACATGGACAATAGCAAAGGAATCAATAGGACTGGCACAAATCACTGATTAAGACGTGGCAATGCAGTGAAACAGATGTATTTGTCACGCCGGAACAATTCAATAATGCTGTAATTAATGTTCCATAAGTAGATTAGCGATGTACGCGTTTTTTGTTCTGTTATTTCATTAACTGTCTATGTTCAGTACATTTTAAGCATTAATGAGATTAAGTAAGTAGGACTGTATGTATTCCTGAAGTAATTATGATAAAGAAGTAACTGTCCTGTGTCAGTTAAAAAAAGCCTTAATATAAGAGTACCCTATAGGAAAAAAGTTTTACTAGTAAATATTAACTCCCATGGAAACTATTTTTTCATATTTAATAAAAACTATGGTTGAGAAAAATGCATTTTTTGGTTTTGTTTCCCAACCTGCCCCACAGCTTGCTACCCTTTCCCCCAGATATGCCTTATACCCCCTATATGCCACTCGGCCCTCTCTTAATATGCCTTTTATCCCCTATATGCCACTCTGCCCCCTGGTATGCCTTATACTCCCTATATGCCACTCTGCCTCCAGGATATGCCACTTTGCCCCCCTATATGCCACTCTGTCCCCAGTTATGCCTTATTTCTCTCTATTTGCCAATCTGCCCTGATATGCCTTCTACCCCCCTATATGCCCCCCCCCAACTTACAGATAGATCCCTAGTCTAGCTCCCCGTGCTCCAGACTTCATGGTGTCTGGTGGGGGCAGCCGGTGGATGTCTGCTCGATGCGCGCAGACAACCTCCGCTGCTGCCGGGACTTTTACGGCTGAGCACCAGAAGGTCATGTGACTTCGGTGCTCCATCAGAGAAGCCCTGGCGGAAGTGTCGGGTAGCAGTGGAGGTTGTCTGTGCGCATCGCACAGATGCCCACCAGCTGCCAGAGAGGAGGATCCAGGTCCCCGGCAGCACTGCGGGGGATCTAGATCTTAGGCTTGCAGTCAGACTTTGTCTTATAATCAAGCAAATACGGTATTAGTTGTTTTAAAACCGTCAGGCTAGTCTCACTTGTAGCTACCACAAAGATCAGCCAAAATCCTGAGCAATGTTAACATTCTCTGTAAATACTCTCTAGAACAATTGTCCAAGATACCAGCTAGATTTTATGGACTCTCTAAACCCATGGTCTCCATATAGCATTAACCGTGTTTCTTAGCGACATATAAATTATTCCATTTTACAATGTTTCTTTATGGATAACTAGAGCATTGAACATACTAGAATCCATCTGATGATAATTGGTCAACTCCATTGCCATTGATACACTGATATCTTGGCAACCATATAGCAATTATATGTAACGGTCCAGTTCAGATTTAGCAGTGATGGTCGCTGTGGCAATGATAAATTAAACAATAGTTGTTTAGATGAAACCTCAATATATGAATATTTAACACCAGGAATACATATCTTAATGAGGGAGGGAAAGTCTCCCATTGCAGTAATGGCCATAGTACAGTTTTCTTTCTTTTCCATTAAGCCAGTGTGAATTTTCCAACCGATTTTAAGGTCATTGCACAGGAGGTACAACATACCTAATAGTAGGTAAGGCATAGAACATTGCAAACAGAGCTTCTTATTCTACCTCCACTAATTAATTATACTATACTGTATACAGCAGATGAGCTTATGTTTCTTACCCATCACTCTACTAACACCTCTCCCCTCTGTCAATCTATTCACTGGCTGCCTGTTCACACCTTCAAATTCAATTTACAATCCTGACTCACATATACAAAGCTCTTCATATAGCAGTTTGCCTTTCTATATCTTCTCACTTATCTCCAAAGACATCTTAATTCAATACCTCATCTGATGATATTCGCCTGTTGTCTGCTCTAATCTTTATTTCTCACGGTCGTATACAAGACTTTCCAAAGGCTTCCAGTAGCTTATGAAATTCCGTGATCCAGCTTATCAGACTCTCCTCTAGTCTCCATTCCTTCAAATATGTATATAGCTTAAGATGCACTTGAAAAGACCTATCAACTACTCAATGAACTCCCCTTGTCCCAAACACCACTGCTTCACATTTCCTAGATTTATCCTTCTATTAATCATCATCTAGTCCAAGGGTGTCCAACCTGCGGCCCTCCAGCTGCTGCAGAACTATTTCTCCCATACTCCTCTGAAAGAGCATTATGGGAAATGTAGTCCTGCAGCAGCTGGAGGGCCGCAGGTTGGACACCCCTGTGATCTAGTCTATACATCGTCCAATAATATAATTTAAACAATATTTACACTAATACAGTTTTGTGGATGATTCTTCATATTTTCACCCGTTGAGTAATAAAGCCTACTTCCTTCTATACTCTTTGAAAAGGGCCTTTCTCATCTTTAATTCCTGTAAGTGTGGTTTGTAATGCACTACCTGCTGCTGTATAAATCAATAAAAAAAATAATCATTGATTTTTTTCTAAAACTATGAGATTGTACAATGGGAAACATCTTATTGCAAAGTTCATAATATAGCAAAAATAGCACTAAGCACTGTCCCATGGGGTGAAAGATGGGAGGACCAACATGGCAAAATTACATGGTTGTTGTGCAGAGGGTTAACACTCAGCCTAACACACCTCCTGTTGTTTTCCTTCCCGTAGCTCATAGCCCTGTACCCTGGCAGTGTTAATATAGAGCAATGTAGTCTACGATCTTAAAGGTGATGCACGGCCTGTGGGACGGCTTGACATTTCATTTCTGTGTAGTTATCCTATTTATAACAGGCCTTTCTCTCCATATTGATATAGCAGGCTGCATATTAACCTCCATAGTGATCTTTTTCTTTGAGAAATAAGCTATGTGATCCAGAGTCTTTCTCCCATTTCCACCTTTCTCATTGCACAGATGCCCTTGTCTGTTGTAATAACACAATATATTCCCCCTACAGGAAGCATATGTGAATCCTTGCAGACATCTTAAAATATGTTTAGAGTAAGGTTATTTTTATTTTTACACTGAAAGATTATGGATGAATTGTCCTTTCAGATTTAGAAAAAAAGAAACAAATGGCATTTTTACCTCTACAGAGCACAATCATTAGTGGATATTTGATTATTCCTGTTTATTTTTTTGTTTTTGTTTTTTTTGTTTACAAAGAATGGGTTACTACATAATTTCACAATCTCCTAAAACAACATGTTATTTAAACTGAAAACCCATGCTAACACTAAAAGACTATTAAAGGAACACTCCAGCCATCATATGCTCTTTAATGGATATGATAGTTGAGAGGTCCCTTTCAATGACCATGGTAATCCCCTTGTAAATGCATGGGGGGGTTCTATAAAATATAGTGAACTAAAAAAGGGCACTTTTTCTCAATTTTGTTTGAAAAATCTTTTACTTGTCTAAAAAAGCTTAGAAGAAACCTGATAAATAGATTCTACTATTTGTCCTGAGTTTATGGTTTTGCAAGTTATAGGGCAATAAGTACAAGTAGCATATTGCTAATTAAATTTTTCCCAAATCTAGTAATCCTATCACCATGTCCTATTTGGGACATCTTTTAAGCCAGACAATTTATGTTACCCAATCAAAGCATATATTTTGAAAACAAGACACCCCAGTATATTTCAAGTAGTGGTATTTTAACTCTTTCTGTGTACTAATTTTACCACCAGCCTTTGTCATAGTTTGTGGTAGTCTTTTTTGTCTCATACACATTGTACTTTAGGTATGAAGTTACAGCCCATGGTACATGTCACTGTCAAACAACACTCCAAATGTGTTCAGCAACATCTCTTGAGTACAGTGATATCACCAATTGTCAGGGTCCACGGAGAACCCCCCAGCGCAGTCACTCACCTGAGTACCCGCTAACTGCGGGTACCAGCTCCCACGCCACCGCTCTCACCGCCATCACCGCTCCTGCCGGTCTCAAAGAGCGCGCGCGCCCCCACCTCTCCTTATTCACTCCTCAATGGAGAAGGCGGGGAACGCGCACCACCGTCACCACGTACAGGGGGGAGGGCGACCTCTGGTGGTAGATTTAAAAATGAGCACTAAGAATCATTCAGTGCTCAGTTACTGTGCCGTTTAGAGCTATATTTGTTGTTCCTCCTGATTCCTGTTATTGACCCTCTGGCTATCGTTACCGACTACACTGCTGTCTCCAATCCTGACCCTCTGGCTATTGTTACCGACTACGCTGCTGTCTCTAATCCTGACCCTCTGGCTATTGTTACCGACTACGTTGCTGTCTCCACTCCTGACCCTTTGGCTTGATTTGGACTTTGCTGTGTTTTCCTGCATATCGGGTTCCTCACCTTGATCCTGACAGCAATGCATGGGTTTGTCAGGATGTTTGGGGGCTAAAAGACCACACATCTGGGAGGCATACATTTTTCAACGTTTAACCCCTTCATGACAATGGCTGATTTTATTTTTTGTAACATGTTTTAACATTTCTACGGTGCTCGTGTTTAGCTGTAATTTTCTTCTTTCCAGTTTACTGAACCCATACAAGTTATATATTTTTTCTTCAGGACAAAAAGGGGTTTCTTTAGATGTATTATTTTGTATTTAAAAAAATATATATATAACATATGGTGAAAAGTGAGAAAAAAGGGAATTTTTCTAACTTTTACTTGAAAAGTCTTTTACTCATCTATACAAACTAATGAAAAAAAATGTTAAAGAGAGTCTACTATTTGTCCTGAGTTTAGAAATACTGTTTTAATGTTTTTTTTTCTTTGCTTTTTAGCAAGTAGCACTTTGCTATTTGAAAAAACATTTTTCCAAACTGGTAATTCTGCTGCCATGCAATTTCGGGTATCTTTGAAGCCGTCCAATGCAGTTTACTCTATCAAACCATATATTTTTTAGGACTGCACACCCCAGGGTATTTCCAATGCCAGTATTTTAACTCTTTCCACGCACTAATTCTACCACCAGTCTGTCACGCCCCACAAGGTTGGAGACACTGATGCAAGTAGGAAACAAGGAGCACACAGGTTCAAGGTCAAGACGAGGTCAGGGTACCAGAGGTCAGGAAATATGATAAACAAGCCGAGGTCAGGAATCCAGAGGTTAGAATAAACAGGAACAAGGCAAGGTCAAACACTGAAGACAAAAAACAGAATGCGCACTGAGGAGTAGCACCATGAAACATAGGCACAACCATCAGAGGGCAAGGTCTTGATGTCCACTGAGGGTTTATAAAGGTTGGTGGAATCTGGCAGCCATCTTGTGTGCCAATACTGTAGCCTATAAGTATAGGTGCCTGAAGTTTTGGTCTTACCACCATAGGGCGTGCTGGCTGCTGCAGCTGTTGGCTGACGGAGGGAGGTCTCCCTCTCCTCCGTAGCGGCTGCTGGCTGATAGTGGGGTTCTCCCTCTCCCTCTGTGGCGTCTGCGGTTGCTGGTTGACTGGGGGAGGTCTCCCTCTCCTTGCTACCGGCAGTTGAGGCTGCTGGCTGAAGGAGGGGGGTCTCTCTCTCCTCCATACTGGCAGCTGTCGATTCAGGTAGGTGACACAGTCTTTGTTAAACTTTTTTTTTCCCCACACACGTTGTAGTTTAGGTATGAATTGACAGCTCCTGGTATACGTCACTGTCACACAACACCCCAATATGTGTTCAGCAACATCCGAGTACAGTGATACCATCCACGCATGGGTTTGCCTGGCTGTTTGGGGGGGGGGGCATGCGCATTTCTCAATGTTGGACTTTGACTTGGTGATCCACTGCCCATGCCCTATTTGGTACATCTGTGAGCCGGGCCAATTCAACGTGCCCAATAAAACCATATATTTCTTCACATTAGACACCCCAGGGTATTTCAAATGCTGCTATTTTAACTTTTTCCATGCACACATTTTACCACCAGCCTTTGTAAACGTTTGCAGTAATATTTTTGGTGTGTATTTTTCCCTGGAAGGTGGTGACAATCAGTTTAAAGTAATGACGGTCCTGGCAGGTCAATTGTCATTAACTGAATGTTTTTGCGTGACATGCTGGGAAGATCAATTGTTCTCAAGGGGTTAAGGAACATTTAAGTAACAAAATATGTATCCATATGTATCGAGAACCATTTTACAAGGTTCTAATATTTGGAGCAGTCACCATGGATACCAATGAAATGTTTCTTTTCCTAGCCACACATTTATAACTTCCCACCAGAAGTGATCTTTATGGTTATCTTCCATTGTCCTTTGCAGTGATATATGTGCGTGTGTAAAGTTAAATAGGGCAACTAGGGTGTAGAAGGTCTGTCCTTGGTTTGATCAAGGTGTATTCTCTAGTGATCTCATAGGGAGAAGATGGACTTTGTAGTTCTAAGCACACACATTTCTCTTGTTTGTCTTCTTGCGTGGCTTTACACAAATATATGCAGAATTATTTCATATACAGGAAAGTTAAATCATATACAGAATTTGCTCACAGACTGGTGAGACTACAACCTCCTGATGGACTGTCACTTTTTGAACCTTGGCCAAGCCAACAAGAGTTTTTAAAATACCTCATTGGAATTATTGAGTGGAAGGTAATTATTATATAATATGTTGCTTTGCTACATGCTATAATCCAGATTACAATGTGCTGAATAATGTTTAGCGGCACACAGATGGCAAGATTTTTTTATATCTTGCAAAGTCTTTATTTCAAGAAAGCAGATCCAGCAAACGGCACAGAATAGGATATCCTTGAACAATTGTAAACACCTTTATTTTAACACTGAATCTGAATGATCGAGTAACAGCTGTTTCCATCTCACTCACTGTGCTATCTTACAAAAGGAAAATATTGCCGCTTACAAGTATAATGAAGAAGGCTGAAAACATGAAAGAGGTCTGTTTAAAATCTGATGCATACTAAAATTGCACCATCCTTGTTGACCTTAAAATGTTTTTTTTACATAATGAGATGGCACCACAAAGATAAGGAAACTTGTGGTGGTGTTATTAAATTCTCATATGTCTAAGTATCTGGATGCCGTTTTCTAGCATCTTTGGTTTTGAAAAGAAGTGCTTTTCTATTTTATGAAAAAATATCAATGTCAAAAAAAAAATCAGATTTTTTTGCCAGCTCAAAGAAATCAAAATCATTAGGCGCTGACCCTGAACCCTGTTTTAATGGATAGTTGCTTATTAAATTAGGGCTTATAAACCCACTCAAGCTGTGTCAAGATGAGTGACCTAAGTTAACTCTTTATAGGGACACTCCAGCCATCAAATGCACTTACAGTAAATGTACTTTAATTTACAGTCAGCTCCAGTGCTGGCTCCATGAACACTATGCCTTGGGTGCTTGTTCGTGTCTTAGTGTGCATGCATGGAGAGCTATCCCACTGATTTCAACAGGGGGTGTTTTTCCTGGCACAGAATGGCTGCCTCAAACAGCCATTCAATGGCAAGAATCATTGAACCACAGAGGACGAGGACAACTACAGGGTTACAGGTTCAACTTTGAGTATTTTCTGAAACATGTCAATAATAAACATATGTATCACTGCCCTATTCAATGATGTATTGCCCAGGTGACACTTTTAGAGCTTTAATGAATTTACAGTAATCTATAATTAAATGTCAGCAGCACCTCTGTGTGAGTGTCCATGTAGTTAATGACAAAACCCATTTAGCATGTAAAAATCCAAAGCAGTAATTGGATTGTGCTGGCTGTTACTATTACATATTGGATTCATTGATTATCCATGGCAAGGGGAAGTTAGAAACGCATTATGTGGTCATTATGCTTTGTACATGTGGATATTCAGAACTAATGTGAATTGGGTCAAACTAATGAGAAATGTAAATACATATACACACACAGTATCTCACAAAAATAAGTACACCCCTCACATTTTAGTAAATATTTTGTTAAATCTTTTCATGTGACAACACTGAAGAAATGACACTCTGCTACATATTCTTCACCGAGAAATTGAGCAATTAACCACTGCCAGCTGACGGCCAGGTCAATGAGGCAGGTACACCCATCATATTCAAACCAGTTGCACTGGCCACCATTGGCTTGGTCTCGTGACCCTGCTGCATCCCTGTCTCCATGTGCCTGTTCAAAGTTGTTTAGAAAGAGCCCTCAGTCAGACCTAACTGTGAACAATTTTGAAGCAGCACGAGGAGACAGGAACAAAACGGTCGTAGAGGTCGCTCAGGCCCCATGGCAGTTGTGACCCCTGTAGTTATGACACTGAATAAGACTGGTATAGCTTATCTTTAGCCTTGATAACAGCAAGTGTTATCGTGCTACTCACAGTAGACATTCTTCTGCTTTTCCATAAAGTAAACAGGGAAGCCATGTGTCGCTCATTAACCTTTACTGAAGCTTGAGAGGCAGAGATGATGTGTGCTGTCGTATGCTGCAAGGGTATAAGACTGTAGTATGCGGCAGCAGACCCTAAAGTGCCAGGGAGAAATCCCTGCAAATCTATAAAAATCCAAAGTCACAAGCAAACATCCATGGCCAGCCCGCCAGAGCCCTTCACTCTGCATGAAGTTTAAGTCACATTTACCTTATACATAGTTTCTTTATATTAAACCGCATTTTTCCTGACATTTCAGTTTTATTTTCTTATTTTAAAAGCCTGGATGACTATATTTTTATACCTTTAATACCAATTTGTGCTTACAAATCTTTCAGGATTTTCGGAAAAATGTACATATTTGCAGATAATGTAAAAAATATTAAATGGTGACATTTACCCATTACGTTGTAATTGACTGCATGATATTTAACTAAAAAGCAAGACAGTCAGGTCTGAACACACAAACAATAAAAAGTAAATATTTGGGTACATTCAAATGTTACAGGTAGATTCTGTACTTGGACCTCACACATCAGCTGTTTGCCGATTTTAACCGCTATGTGGAAAATGTTTGAAAATGCTATTATAAACATGGACATTGCCTTGTACTTCAGTTTGAAGTACAAAATGATATTCCCAACTTCAAAGCACTCTTATTGCACATACTAAAAATAGACAATGTCAAAGGAATACAAAGCTATACAGAAAACACATTTTTTCAATAAGACTGAATAAGGGTATCTGTTGGGCAAGAGAGAAAATATATATATGTACTCGATAACCATTGGGTATATAAAAAATGTTTTTTACAATAGAGGAACATTCAGTCTGTCTACGCTGTAAATGCTATTTCTACAGAATTACATTTCCAGATAATAAACAATTTGTGGTTCAGATATGTATCTTTACAATTTTTTTTTAATGATCTATGATGTGTGTTTTTCAACATGTAGCCTTTTGATTCTCAATAAAAACATCTACCAAACCATACATTTTTATACCAGGCATAACCCATTTATTTCTATGCTAAAATGCATCTAAAAACACAATTACTAGTGTATTATTACAAACATTAATATACATTGTCATATCTAATACTTTACAAATTCAAATTAAAAATTGTACATGTGCAAAAAAATAAAATAAAAACAAACAATGGATGTCAGTTCTTGCTTGAAATCACTGTATAATCTAAATGGACCCTCAGAATACACCATGATTTGATATAATTACATTTTGTTATTCCTCCTTCCTCCACTTCCTCCATTACCTGCTCACCTTCTCGTATATACCGTATTTATTCGATTATAAGATGTTTTTTCAGAAATGCTCTGAAAAATAATCATCGTCTCAAATGGAGGTCTGACTACAAGACTAAGATCCAGATCCCCCGCAGCGCTGCAGGACACCTGGATTCTCCTCTGGTGGAGGTCTGTGCGATGCGCGCAGACAACCTTCACTGCTGCCAGCACTTCCTCTGGGGCTTCTATGACAGAGCGCTGGCATCATATGACCTTCCAGTGCTCATTCATAGAAGCCCCGGCGGAAGTGCCGGCACCAGCAGAGATTATCTGCACGCATCACACAGACCTCCACTGGTTATCTAATAATCAGGGCCATTCTATAATCAAGCAAATACGGTAATTCCAAGAACACCTTGGAAGGTTCTATTGGCCTCTCGATATGTTGTGTATGTGCAGTAGGTGGCTCCATACATTTGTATTTTTAGGCTGGAATAAGTTTGATATTTTTTTCTCAATACCACTTGTTAGTCTTTACTATAGACAGTGATGTGTACCAGCCTACACCGACTAGGCCCAGGCCTAGCCTGGCAGGTCCAAGGGGCTGCAGAGTCCCCCTGGTACAAAACTAGGGAGGGCAGATCACCCTGGTGGCGCTACATCACCATGGCCCACGTAGTTTGTTACCTGCCCTCTAAAGAACTGGTTCTAGAGCTTTGTATAAATTAACTTACACAGAAATCTGAAAATACATCTGTGCTGAGAGCATCTTTTGACATGAAATGTTTTTTTCCCCCCAGGGAAGCTTAAGTTCTTTTATGGAGCCTATTTGAGATAGAAGCCGTGAACACACACAAAAATAACATTTGGTGGCAGAGATGTACTATATGACTTATCAAGTTCAACTTTTTTTTTGGCCTATTGTAAAAGCATCAAACTTTGGCCTTATTTCATGTTAGAATAGCTTTAGTCCTAAGTAACTCATGCTTACATTTCTGTTGTATTAACCTTTTCCTCACCGGCTGGAAAACAATTCCCAAACCCGGTAAGAATGGCCTCTATAGGCTGCAAGTGGAAACAGTCACAAAACCAAATTAAAAAATACATGAATGAGTGTTATAAAAGGGAAAAATTGGGGGGTTTCACAGCACACATAGTGAACAATGTACTTTGAGCCCAAGTGAATACATAAATGCAACCGGCTTTTGGGGGGACTCCTAGGCATGGCGTCTTGAAAACACTATTCTAAGCTCTTTGTCAAATTCTAGCTAGAGTTTAAAGCTTGGGTTCTTAATTTCAAACTTCAGTGCATTTACACTTGCTGAATTCCTCATAATATACTGTGTTTATTGCTTTTATGATTTAGGGAATAGCAAGTCAAAAAGTCTACTGAAACATTTGCCAATTATGTTTCACACTGAAATAAATTAGAAACTTCACATCGATAAATGTCATAGTTCTTAAATTGATCTTCCCTTCAAAGAAGCCATTTGCCATAACCCTAAATTTACAAAAGATTATTAATGCCAAAAAACATCATCAGTGTAATCAAGACTTTACAAGTTTTTTTTTAATTGAAAATTTTTACTGCTAAGAAATGAGTATTTGGAGGCCTTTAATCATTAAATAAGTATATTGCAAGTTATGACCCCTCATTTTGTACTATATGCTGATTTTAATTGTCATTGTAAAAGATATACATATATACATATTTTGCCAGTAACCCATACACAACTTATTTATACACGTTTATTAATTTTCATCAATTGCTACTGTGCACTGGCTACTATCATTCAAATAATATAATGTCATGTTGTGTATGTTTGCTTCTTAGTAGCAATTGGTTGGTCCAATTGCATTCTACAATGTGTTCATTCACTTTTTTGTAATCATATTCATACAATGCATATTCATTTCCCATGATAGATTTAACTTAATAAAACTCATTGTTCCAGTGTGAGAAGACACTTGCTCGAGAGAATAAGGACTGAGGGTGTCATATTCAGGTTCCCGGAAGCCTGTCCTGTGAAGTTCACAGGTATGGTCATTATTGCTTTATATAGTTTATACATTAAGAGATTGAACACAAAAGGTCTTCACAAGTGAGACACCAGGTACGTTCAAGGAGTTTGATATATCACGGCCCTATTTTTTACCAAAACTGACATGGGACATGAGACAGGGACAACAATTTAAACAGAACATTTAAAGTTTGCTATCTGGAATGGGATAGTAATAGGTGGCCCCTTGCCCCCCACCTCCCATAACCAACACACTTACAGTACACATTCATGCTAATACACACACTACACATTCATGCTAACACCAACACTTCTGCATTCACACACACATACTCACTCTCACATGTAATATCTCGTAATGCAACTCCTCCATGACAGCATGCCCCTGTATATATAATGTTTTCCTGGAACCTAGCCTGACAATAGTGTAACTTATTTCTGTGTTGATCTATCATCGTCGTCTCTAGACCTAAGCGACTATCCCAAATATAAAAGAGAAAATTGTGAATATTCCCTAAAATACCAGCATTTCACTAAATAGTAGTAATTAGCCATGTCATTAAAACCCGTAAACCAATTATTAAATGCTAGCATTTAACCAGCAGAGAAAAGGATACATACAATATATTTGTTTGAATAAAAGAGCCCGTGTGATACTACGTTTTAACTATATTATTGTTGTGATCTTTCTTAGAATGTCAGCAGAAAGAATAGTTATATCACACAACGTAATAGTTGCCAACACTTCCCTGGGGGTGGATGATAAAAAAAATTGACAGTTTTCATGGTCTCTCTAGTGCATTCAGTCAATTTCCATGTAATTAACCTACTTTTGGCAAATGAGGGCTACGTGTCGCTCTAAAAAATTTAGTTGAAATGCTTCCAGTGATAGAAACAGTGATTAGAATACACTTGCATTTTTTCTCTACAACGGTTAAATCCAATTTACATTTCTTTAACTGCAATTCCTCATATAAAATGTGTTTGCTATCTAACTTATTTAATGTTGTGTGTAACTTGCCACACAAAAGCCCCAATGCAGGGCTGCACAACTTCAGTCCTGGAAAGCTGCAATTAGGCTACGATTTTTGAATATCACTGCATGAACACAGAGTTCCAGTACTGTTTGTGGCCCTTGAGGACTAGAGATGTGAAAACCCGATCTAACACGTTTATCATGTGTTTTGTAGGTACTCCTCTGATTGGCAGCCTTACACCAGACCATACCTTCCAACCTCTGTGTCTAATGTGGCAAGATCAGGAGATGTTGCGTATCTGCAGGGCATATTGCCTGCTATGTCACGGTCGGCTATGGAACTCCAAGATAAAAGACTGGACCCCTAGGCACATGTACACACATCCATACTCACATACAGATATAAAACAGCTCTGTCGGCCTGGCTTCACTCTTCCTATACATGGCGGAACATGCCAACCTATCAGTATGCAGTCCCTTAACGCTTTATTTGTGGCCCCCCTGAGTGCCAGACATTTGAACAAGATTATCTACGAAAGCACTAAGAACCCATGAGCTTTGGAGACCACTAAGTACATGCCTAATGTGCCTAATAGATAATTTGGATTGTCTGTCACAGAGTGTGGTGGCCCAAAACCAAGAACAGACCTGTAATTCCTTCTCTCCTATAGCTGTATGGAAACAGAGGATGGTAGATATATTAGTATACATCACATATGTTCCTCACAAAAGAAAACCAAATCTCTCTACCTCCTCCCTCCCTCAATGCTCTTCTTCTTCTAGAAACTCAGAATGTTTGCTGAGTACGCATGAATCATAGTCCTACAGCCCTAAAAGTCACTTAATGTGTGTAGAAGACATGTGTCTATAAAGTGGCCGTTAGAAGGTCACAACACCACGTAAAACATATTGGCAAATCCATGCTTCTAACCAGACTCCCTCAAACAAATTGTTCCCTCTTTGGTGGCAGAATAATATAGACTGTTTATCTAATAACCATGTACTTGATGTCGGTAGTGGTTCATCACATTGTCCACAGGTGTCCCTGACCAAGGAGATCATTCCTCCTTGGCCTAGCACTTGTAAACAGCTAAATACCATAACAGAGAATTCCAGTGATGGAGGAACAAACATTTTTTTAGCAGACGGACACCATCGCCACTAAATATGCTTCCAATTTACAGAAATGTATTTACTTTTTTTATTTAATTTTATTTAATTTATTTAATTTTTTTTTATTTAATTTTGATTCAAAATTACTTCTCTTACTTTCTCATTGTTCTACATGTGAGAGCTTTCAGCGCAATGCTGCATCATGTAAATACAAGGGAGCGCCCCAGGTATAAAGGAGAGGCTTCCCATCTGTTTCGATATTAGTATCATCATCACATGTTTTAAACTGCTCCTTTACCTTCAGATGCATGAAAATCAGATCAGATGTGATCTCTTGTGCTAGAAGTTGCCAGGTATACAATGGGAAGCGGTTATATTGGAATGCCAATGCAATCTCTGCTTAATGGTGGGAAACCTACAAAAATAACCCTGGCTATTGGGTGGAGGAAGATTTGAGAAGGAATATGTAAATCTGAACAATTACAGAAACAGGATTTGAAATATGAATAAAAAGATGAGTGTTGCCTGGTTTTCATTCCTGCTTTCAGTTATATTTTCTCTCAAACATAACACTTTCCTTTTCAAATGTCTAGATGTTGCAAACATCATCCAAGCAAATAATCATGCGTTTTATGATTGGCCACAAATGGATTTATTTTAACCCACAGAATCATTCTTACATCAAAATAAACATAATTAAGTCCCTATGGCAATAGTAATTTCCAAGAACACAAGCCACTTGCACATATAATGGAATTCATAGTGGTCTGTTCTTTTTTAATAATCATTTCAGAAATAAGACTGACAAAAGATTAAACATATGGGTAGTCCAAGAACTGTCTGATTATTCTTATTAGTATATGAAAAAAAGTGGTATTAATCATTCTATCCAGAACACTAAGGAATTATGGCAAAAGGGGAGCTCAGCATCCAGCCAACCCGAAAAACACACTTTTAGTGCCAAAAATTTAATTAGTTTGGTAGGTTTACAAAATGTGAATTGATTGTTACATAACACATTCAGAAGTCCTTTAAGTATATACCAATGAGGGGTTTAAATGTAATAATGATCTGGGGGCCCAAAAATAAACTTGTTCGGGAAAATAGTGCAGTAGGCAAATGAAAAATACTATATTTTGCTTTAATCACTATTTTCTTGCAATTGGAGAATAAATATATAAATATAATTGAAAAATATATAAAAAAAAATCAAAATACATTATATTATAACCAGAGCTATGAATTTACTAGGTTTCACCCAGCGTTTCTTGGTTAAATGTTCGAATATAAGGAGCAGTTTAGGTACTACGTTGGAGAACCAGTTCCACATTATTGGTTGCATTTGATGATCCAAATACAATTCTTGTACGGAAAAGAGAGAGGAATATGAGGCAGATCCTGCAGAATCTCCCATGTATTTGCAAAGGGCACACCAACGTTTTTACGGGACTTTTTTTATTATATGCATTAAGTGCACATGGTGGCTGGAGCGTCCTTTTAAGTTTTCTAAAAAAGGAAAAGGATTAGATGTCAATGGATCATGCAAACCTTGTGATTATAGTTCACCTTTGTCATATTTTACCAACGTGTTTGTTACTATAGCACTCAGTTCTTTAAAAAAAAGCCTTAATATCTAAATGGTTTTCTAAGCTTTTTCAGTTGTCTAGTAAAGCATGGTGCTTCATGGTGCATGGTGTAAGACCCAGTCTGCTTAGCCGTGTCAAATTAGAGTTGAACATAAAGGTTTATGTCTCAATTTGCCAGTGGTTTCCGTGCAGTCAGACTAGACTTTCCTTTTTGTCAGGGTTGGTGCAGACAGGGATATTGAATAACTGTCAAGTTAGAGAAAATTGCTACAATCTAGAGCCACTACGTGTGATACTTGCCCTATAACCTTCTAACATACAATGTTAATAAGAAGAAAATCCCTGGTAACAATAGCTGTAAAGCTTACAGGTACAATACAGGTGCTTGTATATTATGTGTCAATGTGTGAGTACACTAATATGAATTATATACCGGTATATATCAGGACACCTGTGTTGAGGGTGCGGTAAGAGGCAGCATCGACTCCAGATGTGGATGTGGCCACCAATCCATCTTACAGAAAGAGCCACCTTTTGGCGACCACCTGCAGGGTATTCCAAGGTGGCCAAGTAGGAGCTGCGATAGATGTCTATGCTGCATCAGCACAGACCCCCATTGATTTCACAGTTCCCTGGGCCAGACAAAGGAGATAAGAGGTTCTCCCAAATCAGCCCATGATCTCCACAGCCAAGGAAAGTGGGACAGTATGGCAGTTATGAAGGATAGTGCCCGACAGTGGACTGTTACACAAAAAACAGGACTGTTGGGTGGTGAGCAGTAACCCAGTATCCTCAGTAGTTACAGCCCATTCCAGATAAAAGAAAAGGGACTTGCTTGCAGTCTCACTGTATCTCAGGATTGTTCCTATATTCCACCGCAGGAAAAGGATGTCAATTGTACTGCTCTTTATATTCTTACCTTTTTTTAAGTGGAGCTCCTGCAAGGATGCCAAGTAAAATTCGAATTGTTTAAACTATATTCAGATGAAAGAGAATGTTAATACAATGGCGAGTTATAGTAATACTAATTTGATTAGCATTTTCTTAATCATTGCTGTCTGGAAATATTTTTACAAGAACCAAATTATTACTTTCAAGTGTGCTAAAATTATTGTTATGTTTCCTGTCTATTTAAAGGATCATTGTGCTCTGGGGTTTAGGATTTAAGTATGCATAATGTGGGAAAGGATTTGTAATCTAAGAGCTGTTTGTTGATGTGAGTGGAGACTCTGCTTTGGAGTCAGAAACCCCCCAGTGTCCACAAGCAGAATCATGCTGTGTGAAACTGGCACCGGCAGAAGGTGCTGGCACCAGGCTCATTCCAAAGCTGCCTTGGCCAGAATGTTTGGGTAACTTGGTAACTTGGAAAATGTATGCATGAAACTCTGAAATTCAAAGTAATCCTTAATGTGTAAAGCTCTAAAAAGCACAGTGTGTTATGTTCAGCATAGGTCAAATCAGGATCTAGCTAAACGGAAACGGCTGAATGCGTTACTTTGAATAAAAAGTGGTGATTAACACTTCCAGCAAATTAAAGGTTTTTGTGTGGAGTGTGAGATTTACGGGGTTTTTTTCCTGGTATTTTAAACCATTCATTGTAGTTACAGATGGCAATGTCCAAGAATTAACATTTCAATTTAACATTCATTTTATTTCACATGTTTTGGTTTAATAAATGTCATATAAATAATAAAGATTGTGGAGTAGTTGTTGACTTTAAAGATTAAAAGGGCTAAGACAATAGTAAGATTATCCACAATTGCCTCCCAGCAGGGAAGGTAACATTACATACCCGCTGTCCAGCCTATCCCTACCATTGTCCCACTTTGCAGGGGCAGAGGTAGGGTGAGTCGAGAGCTGTTCTCACCTCAGGTGCAGCTGCGGGGGGGGGGGCACACAACCGCCGGATCAGCAGCTGCAGCCTGCAGGACTAGTTGGGAGATCAGAATCTCCCTTTAGTCGGCTCAATATTAGGGGGCGCGAGGTCTGTCACTTAAGACCTCGCTGTACTGCTCTCTGATCACTACGCGCTGGCAAATAATAATATGACGTTATCCCTGCGCTCTGCAGTAATAGCCTGCGTCTAGTGATGAGGGAGCAGTAAAGCCAGGTCTGAAGTGACAGGCCTCGCGCTTCCACCACAGGATGGAGGATGAAGAAGGAAGAATTAAGGAAGAAGGATGGTGGAAGAGGTAAGAGATGGGGAGAAAGGGGTGTAATGGCAGTGTAATGGCAGTGTATTTGAATGTATGTGTTTGTAAGCTTGTGTGTGTGTGTGTATGGACAGGTGTGTGTAAGAGCAGTATAGGTATTTGTAAGCTGTGTGTAAGGGCATTGTATGTGTTTATGTGTGTGTAAAGGCAGTTGTGTGTAAGGGCAGTATATGTTTATATGTGCGTGTGTAAGGACAGTGTATGTGTATATGTGTGTGTGTGTAAGGGCACTGTACGTGTATATGTATGTTTATGGGCAGGTGTGTATAAAGGCAGTGTGTATGGACAGGTGTGTGTAAGGGCAGTGTATGTGTACATTTGTGTTTATGAGCAGGTGTGTGTAAGGGCAGTGTATGTGTATGTGTGTGTGTAAGGGCAGCGTATGTGTGTGTGTGTATGTGTATATGGGTGTTTATGGGAAGGTGTGCGTAAAGGCAGTGTGTAGGGGTCCTGGGATGGAGGCTAACATTAGCCTTTTTTAATAAAAAAAAATCTCTGCTGTTGTTGATTACTCCTCCAATGATACCTGGCTGGCTAAGAATCATAGGAATTGTAGTTCACAACTAGCATCTCTAGCTTTACTGTTGACTGCACTAACCATGCTGCTCAGCAAGCATCACAGAAGCAGTATGTCTGGATGAGCCTCATTTGAACTGTATTTAACAGCAGATGATGTGACAGGTGTTAGTTGTGAATTTAAACTTCCACGATGCCTAGTCATGTGGACAACTGACTGGCTGAGAATCATGGGAATTGTAATTCACAGCTAACATATACTGTTAACTGCACATCACATGATGCTCAACCAGCATCATGGACTGATGGCTGAGCCCCATGGGAATTCGATGTGGTCTTTATTTTTAATATGCATGACTGTGCTGACAAAAATGCAGCGTCTTAAGTAGCGATGCAAGCGCGGCATTGTAAAGTGCAATATAACACATACTAACATACACACACACTCTAAACGCCCACCGACGTACCACCCACTGACATATCAGGCCAAAAGTTCCCAAATATGGTAATATGGCTATGAAGAGGTTAAGGAATCATTTTTAATCTGCCATTGCTAAATGGATGCGGATACAATTATAGGTGGAATATGAAACTGTCCTCAGAAAGCAGACAGCAGCCTTGCTGTTTTGCTATTACTTCCACAATTGCCTAGAGCCTAAGAATGTCTGGGAACAATTTGATATCCCCTGTGCTTTCAAGTCTACCTTTTCCTTGTCTCAAGTGCAAAACAAAAAAAAATCAGATACATAGGAAATCCACAATCACTCAGATAAATATTTTAGCACTTCACATTACAAATCTAATCTCCTAATCTTAGAAGTACACAGATGGCAGAGTCAGGAGGCTCAATATTATTGACCTGTTCTTTGTACGGTAGTTGTGTCTGAAATATACATTCCTAGCGGTGTGTTTTCAAAGTTAGCTCAGTGCAATTTAGCAACATATGTTGGTGCTACAAATGCAGGCACGTTTAGTCAACCATGCAACACCGTCTGGATAGCATCACTAAGTGCTTCTGCAGAGAGGTGAAATGTGATAAACATTTTTTTGGGCAAAGCATAGTACTAATGACACATACATCAAATAATACCCAGTGCTATTATATAACAGTTTCTCATCCAAGATTAAATCATAATTGAAGCCATTATTATTCTCAATTAACAATACTTTAAGTTATTCATATTTCTAATTGGTCTGGGGCTTCCTGAGGCTGGTCAAAATTATTTAAATAGGGCCATCCCACTCCGGAAAGCTGAGTCACGTAACACAATAGTATGGGACCCCCAACCATGGGAGGGCTGGCATCTTTTAGTTCAGGGGCATGTAAAACCAAGTGCCCCACACATACTGTAACACACACAGACCACTCCACTCTGTCATGTTACACGACACCACTAGCAGGCTGGACCTATCTTGAGAATTAGGACTAGTGCCAGGGGGCAAATTCCTCACTTGCCCCTCAGGCCAGCCCTCATCTGCCCCCAGGCCATCCCTCATCTGCCCCCCAACCCTGATAGTACCATGTGTGAGTGGAACCAGACACCTGACAGGTGAGATGTTATAGCTGACATTGCATACACCTTCACCAAAGGCTTTGGTGAAGGTGTATGCAATGTCAGCTATATCTCCCCTGTCAGGTGTCTGGTATACATTGGAATCCTGTCTTAGCTATCAAGAATACATTGTCCATGAGCCTCCATGAGTTGATGATGAGTTCTTGTTGCCTTAACAAATGCTTAATTTAAATATAAGCAGCAACATTATAATTAATAATAAAACAAGAGTGTCGGATAAATTGTTCCCTACAATGGCATATGCTATTAAAACAACCATATTACGTTACCCAAACAGTTTGCTCAGTTTTAAGCTGCTGTTAAGCTGACCACCATATATCACATGGCCGACACATGGTAACTTTGTAGCGAGTTTGTTTAGAATTATAATAAGTACGCAAATAAACAAAAGGATATGTGAGCCAATCAATGGCGGAAAGACCTCAGAGCCGCTTCTTCTCAAGATAAAAAGAAATCCTCTCTAACTGTATATATTACTGAAAAGCAGAGCCAGGAACATCATGTGATTTGAGACCCTGCCTGTTTAAAACATTATCAGAAACCATGACATCAAATCCATGATTAGAGTCCCTTTAAACTCTCAATCTTTGTAATACAAGTCGCCTTAAGACTGGCATAGAGCAGTTCCAATGTGATGTACTAAAACCGGTCACAGATAAATACAAGGTTGTGTTATGTAGCTATATTATCAAACATGCTTTTACTGATGAACATCTGCACACAGCTGCTAACTTTGTGATGTTAACGTGGAACTCCCACTATTTGTTTTATTCCGAGTATCATGTAAATCATATCAAAAGGTTCAAAAATATTATGCTTTCTATTTAAAATAAAAAAAAATTTAGTTTTTTTCATAATGTTTTAGACATTTGTTCTAGCTGGGTTTTCTTATGCCAATCTATAAGGGAAACACTGAGACATTGAGATTCTGCCCGTGCTAAACAATAGATTGGATCAGTCCTAATAACCAAGACATTGACACGCTGACTAATGAAAGTCTATGGGCTTCATAGCATTGCCATAAAGAAGCAGCTCAGTATGGTGTTTGAGCATAAAAATACGACTGGCGATAATTGCAGGTCTGCATATAAAAGAATCATTTTGGAACAAAATGAGACAAAACCAGGTTTTTGCCAATGCTAACATTTACCCATTGGATTTCCCATTTATTATATGCATTTTATACCCTACCTATAGTTGTTACAACCAGATTTACATCAAGTGTGCCTGATGTACATTCATTTGGAGCAATTAATTTAATTAATTAATTTAATTAATTAATTTTTATAAGTTTATTCATTTAAAGGAACAGTTTATAGAATTACAAATATAATTACAGCTATAGAATTACAAATATTAAACTATTCTATGAGCACTTTAACACCCTTAATGAGAATTGTGCATTATTTTCAATGGGTTTAGGGACTGTCCATTGTCCTTAAGTTAATATTATTCCAAAACAACAATAAAGATAAAGCACTTACCCAACCTAGAAACAGTGGCCCTCCTCCTCCATGGTTCAATGTTTCTTGCCACTGATTGGCTGCCTAAAACTGGCTCAAAAACCCTACCAGTGGTCAGTCAACCCAAATTCCATGAGTCCAAGCCTAGGTGCACCTAAGCAGTGGTCACGTTTGATAATTTTATACATAAGCACAGCATTTCTAGTTTTGATATTTGACCATACATACAGGGTGCTTGTTGATATATGTGAATAATAATTTCCATACCTCATTTATAAGGATGTATTCATGGAAATGCTTCCCTTCTAGACTTGAAAGAGATTTATCAGAGGATCTGTCACATCCAGAACATCTAGGATAAGTTTCTTCAAAGTCTTATCAAAGAAAGTAAGGGGAGTCTCAGCAGCTATGGCTATATATTCTTCAAAATAAATAAAATCAAATAAAACACTTTCGAAATGTTTAGGACAAAACAAAAATGGAGAACATGTCAAGAGAAAATATATGCCGACATTGATCAATAGCAGCTTTTAGAAATATAATTAAATTTGAAGAATAATATTATGTACATATGTTTACAGATAAGGCCGAATCTAAAATTAAAAGGTAAAGATGTATGGGTATTTTATTGCTTAGCCGAATATGAACCTAAATATCACACAAATAAATTTCCTTTTTATTTTCCAACCACGGACATAAGAGATAATAAATCACCACCTGTGTGTCTGTAGCATCCATAGAATTGCTAAGTGCTTGTATAAATAAAACGGCATGTAAAAACAACATTAATTATTGTAATATTAGTGTTATTTTTTTTTTTACTTTGACTACAGAGTAAACTTTTATTACCTGCCAACATTTATTTATGGCTTTTTTAATTGGATTATTTGCATATTGTAATATACTTTACTGAGAAATTGTCAGAACATAGATTGTTGATGTAAATTAGGTCTGGAAACCAAACAATTCTTTGGTGTCATTTAAGGTGTATAATTATTCCATGGTCTAAAGGGTGGTGTGGCAAATGGGCCTTTTAACCCAGGAGCCCTACTTAGCCTTAGGTAGGCAAGGAAGAATGGAAGATGAGACAAAACCACCGGTTTCTGCCTACTGATATCATGTCACAGACATGTCCTAAAAACAGAGTGCTGTTTGGGTTACATATATTGATGGGGGGTATATTGATTGCTGCCTTGCCATTGGTTGTTCTATATCATATGCATATTTTGAAGCATTTAGCACTTTCCTTGAATGGGTAGTAAAACAGGTTCCTGGCCTCGCGACTATTCTACGTTATTTGGATGATTTCTTTTTTATAGGACCTCCTCCTTCAGGGCAATGCGCAGTTTTGATGGCAACAATTCAACAGGTTTTCAATTATTTCGGGGGGCCGCAGGATAAAACAGTGGGTCCATGTACGTGTTTAAGCTTTGTAGGGACTGAAATAGAATCCAGGGCATTGGTTTACAGTCTCCCAGTTGAAAAGGTGCTTGATTTACATTTTTTGGTCTCTAGCTTTTTGTTTTTAAAAAGGGTTTCACTTCGGCAGCTGCAGTCATTGGTAGGTAAACTCAATTTTGCTTGAAGGGTTGGGACCATGGGGCATGAATTTTTTGTGACTTATCAATAGCCACTTCGGGGGTTTGGGCCCCTCGACATCTTTTAATCGTTACAAGTGAGATGAGGGCTGATTTATGAGTCCGAGCTACTTTCTTTAACAAATACAATGGCAAGCCTATATTAACGGCGCCATCTGTGAATAACGGGGAGTTAGGGTTATCGACAGATGCATCTGGCTCTGTTGGGTTTGGTCTCTTTTTTCACTAAAGTCAGTGGAATTGTTGGCCTAGTGCTTGGGTATCAGAGGGTTTGACCAAAAAATAAAAATTTCTTGAGTTATTTCCTATTGTAGTAGCAGTAGAAATTCGGGGGAATGGTTTGTCAATAGACAATGTTATAGTATGAGTGTTGTGCAAGCAGTTAATAATTTGACATCTTCATCTCCTCCTGTAATTGCTTTACTACGACATATAGTGTTACAATGTTAAATATATGTTTTACGTGTTCTCACGTGCCCGGAGTTGATAAGGTGGCTGACGTGCTTTTACTGCAGCAGTGGAGTCGATTCTTCGAGTTTGCTCCACAGGCAGCGGAGTGTGCCGTACGGGCAGGCATCTTGGTTTTAATCCAAGCCAGGTCAAGGTACAACGGATCAGTGTTACAGGCTACAGATTTCGGTGGGAGTTCTTTCGTTATGTGTTACCCACACAATCCTCCTCAGGTGCTAGTTATTCATATCGGCAGGGGTAGAGAGGGCTAGGAAGCAAGTGAACTGCGCAATGGCCCGCTTCGTGACCTTTAAGGGGCATTGTGGTTCAGGGGATCTGGAAGTCCAGGCTTTTCCATTTGGATGGGGTGCATTTGTCAGGCCTAGATATATGGCTCTTGGCTGTACAGTCAGGTGTTGAGAGAACAGTGGCTGTTTTGGGGAGACGCAAGGTGTTGCATATATTTTCTGTGGCGGTTGTCACAATTACACGCAATATTGTTACAAATATTGCAATTATGTTCAAGTTTAATTTTGAGTTTTTAAAAAAGCATATTAAAGTAAGAAATGTATTATGTTAATATATATTTAATGGATTCAGTTATTGAAGCACCCCATAAAACATAGCAAATGACCTGCATGTGTAACAGGCCTAAAAACTGTTCTAAATTGTGAGAACCCAAAGCAATTAATAAGGGTCTCACCAAAAGAAACCGATACAACAATAAGAGAAAAGGAAGACAAATTATCAGCATGGCGATGACAGAAAATTACCTATTAATAACCTCAATGGATATCTGGACCAGGCTGAAAAAAATATATTTTCACTATTATATGGTAATAGTTTTCAAATTCTAAGTGTATATAAAACACACACTCACCATAATACACATTTCACTTACCCCAGCCAGAAGAAAAACATCAAAACCTAGCTATTAATTAAGTTCACTTCAACTTTCTTAGATGCTTTCTCATCATATTAACTGAATGAAAAGGCAACTAAGAAACTTGAAGAGATTTTAATTAATTGCAGAATTTCAAGCAGCTTTGGGGGAGTATGCAGGCTTGTGTTATAATTGTGTGATTTCTCTTGTCTTTGATCTTGCCCAAGTTGCATTCTTTTGAACATAAAGAGGATATGGCTGCATAATTTTACTCAAGTAAATATTAGGGTGCACTGGTCATTTCTTTTCTGCAAGAATACGTTAAAATAACTAAGTTTTTGCAAGATATTTAAAAATAAATTCCCTTTGAAGAAAAAATTTAAACTAATATACAACAAACATTTAAGTATCTATCAATAATGTTTTACTATTGATATTGTAATTATTTTAATGAGTGTACTATGTAGACAATATGATATAAACCTCACTGTTTGGATCAAATTGGGATTACTGGCAATTATGCCGCCCCAAGGCAGAAGCAATTGTTGCTCTTTATGACCCAAATCCTTGTTCTTCCCGGATGTCCCTCTTTTCTACGAGCTCAGAACTTTGCTAGGTATGTGCTACTGTTCACCGGGCCTCAACGTCACAAGGATGCATATAGAAAAGCAAGTGTGTTTAATTAAACACATAAACCGTACTTTGTTATTAAACAGCTATAATTCACATAAAAAGCCATACTAGATATTGGCAGGCATTATTGTTTTATTGCTGTGCAGAAGACGGTAAGGATAAATTTGTTTCAAAAAGAGGGATTGACCTCTCAATGGTAATAATGGTACATAGGGAAGTTAGAGGACACCCAGAATAGTGTTTCATTAGTTATATATATATATAATACGGGCTTTACACCAGAACGATTGGATACATCTCAAGAAAGGGATGAGTTTGACTACATTATAGATAGTATACAAGGACCAATATTACCACGTAGCTTGCTATCTCTTTGCTGGAAGTAGAAAGCATTCTATCTTGGATTAATTTAATCTCCTCTGAGCATCGTTTCTATGTCATTATGATCTGCAACAGCTCACTGAATGTGTAGTGTGTCTATGTAATGCTATTCATAGTACTAAAAACTAATTCTAAGGCCAGAGGCCTACAAGTTAAGCACTGGGCCCTGTCACGCAAAATGAGCAAGTAAACAACAAGGCTTATGTTCTAGAGCCACTGTGGCTGCTCCACTTGTTTCTTACGTGACGTTCATGACTCAGTCGTTGACCTTGGAGTTGAAGGAAATTAAAATACTTTAAATACTTGACTATCTGTGCATTTAATAATACAAGAGAGAGGCTGCATGGCTCGTTCATGGCTGCCAGCTGTTTTAGTTCACCGACACCCACTAATCTCACAAGAAAGAAAAAATGGGGCAAATGCCCTGCTTCCCAATGAAATTTGTCTCAGAAATTTGCATCACAGCTTGAAAAGGGTGCTTAGTAAGGAGAGCAGCATAACACATTTTCCAGTGTCTCACAAAGTGGCATTCGCTATGTTAAAATTGGCTAATAATGAACAATGTGCTGCTAAAATTTTATATACGTGGTGGTGCATCATTAAAATGGATAAATAAGAAATACAGACTCGGGGGGGGCTATGCTGTTGAGGCTGGCATCTGATTTCTATTGATTTCATCAATTTTTTGGCTTCAATAAGGATTTAGGACTTTTATGCCTAATTTCATCAAAATATATAAAAAAAATTGGCTGCAAGTAAAAACCATTTGTCCCATCTGGTTTGCTTATTCTTTGGTGCATAAACCTCAAAAACTTTGTTCAGTCATTGATATTGCCTTATATTCAAGATCTCCTTATACCAGTCCCATTCATATACATTCCCTCATTGTATTAACCTCTACAGCCTCTGCTGCAATACTTTTCCTCTTATCTATCACCCTACCAGTAAAGTAAAATGGCCAATATGTTTACGTTGCCAAGTCATACATCTACAACTTCAAATGGTATAATGGTCATTCAGTCTGTATTACTTGATCATTGTTAATACAATTGTGCAATTATTTAATTTATACAGCACGTTCCATAACTAGTCCTTAAAAAGAAACTTATGGTGTATTAAATTAAGGGTTTAACAAGGTTCGGTTTAAGAAAAGAGGCCATTGATAGAAAATTGAAAGCTGTCTTTAGTATCCAGTAAAGACTTAAGTAATACCAATTTATGAAAGATTTTCAAGATTTAACAGAATAGTGGGAGAACGAAGAAATAGCAGAAGCAGGAGGGAATGAGTTATACACAAACAAAAGCAAAACAATTGCATATACAGAAAATGTCAGAATATACTCACAGGTAACATCTGGTTAGCAATTCATGTCTGAATGGATTAGTAAATTAAAATGTCATCCTCAAGAGGGGAAAAAATGGAGATAACATCGGATGTGGGAGCGGAGAGAAATAGAGTATCCCAGCTGATCCCAGTGGGTTCAGAGAAGGTTCCCTAATCTCCTTAACCCTATTAACCCAATCCCTAATTGATGGAGTCTTTCCTGTTTTCCAGTATATGGATAGTATAGAGAAGCCCAGTTAGAAGGTTTATCTTGAGCCTGTTGAGGCACATATACCAGGAAAGATGAAAAGTAATATTGTAACATCAGAAAAAATATATCAATCCTTTATGACTTCTATATACAAATATTTTAATGTCAATGAAAACAAAAGTAATTGGACCTCTTTATCCATAGTTTAGAACTAGACACAATTATTATTATTATGAAATTATGTTTTCAGTAAAGGAGAGCATTTTTTCGCAGAATGTGCAGTTCAGCTGTGGAATCCACTGCCAAGAGATATTTTATGTGCAGTCCAGGCCCGGACTGGCCATCGGGCACACCGGGCATTTGCCCGGTGGGCCGGGCCACGGCAGGGCCGCATTGCCTTAGGGGCTGATGGAGCTGCAGCTCCAGGCCCCTACCCTACCTACCGGGTCCGCCACTCTAAGGGGCCGGGAAGTCCTCACCAAGGCCGGCCTTAAGGGTCTGCGGCCGCACAGGGTATAAATAAAAACATCGGGTTTTTTTTTTACTTTATTTAACATCCTCCATGTTAAATAAAGTTTTTTTTAACTTTATTTAACATGGAGGATGTTAAATAAAGTTGGAAAAAAACCCCGATGTTTTAATTTAAACCCTGTGCGGCCGCAGACCCCTAAGGCCGGCCCTGGTGGGGGCTTCCCGGCCCCTTAGAGCAGGACCGGCCTTTGGGGTGTGCGACCGCACAGGGCGTCACACTCTAGGGGGCGGGGGGGCGGTCCGCACCGGGTGCCGCTCATCAGGGGGTGCCAACTTGCGGCACCCGGCACCCCTCCAGAGACGGACAGTAATGTCCGCCGCTGGAGGAGCAGGCTCGCAAGGGAGCGGTATCAACCCGGCTTAAAATCACTCAAGGGAGCCGGAGGTCTGTTAAAGACCTCCGATACCGCTCCCTTGTGATCTGCACGGCAACAGCTGCTGTGCGCCGGGATCTGACAACAAACCCCGGCGCACAGCAGCTGTTGCCCTCTGAACCGGAAGAAGACAGAGAAGACAGAAGAACTGAAGAAGAGGAGCGAAGAGGAGGAAAAGGAGCTGTAAGGAGAAAAGAGGAAAGGTAGGAAAATATTCAGTGAGTGTGGATTGGTATATATGTGTGGTTTGGTGTATATGTGTGGATTGGTATATATGTGTGGATTGGTATATATGTGTGGATTGGTATATATGTGTGGATTGGTATGTGTGTGGATTGGTATATATGTGTGGATTGGTATATATGTGTGGATTGGTATATATGTGTGGATTGGTGTATGTGTGGATTGGTATATATGTGTGAATTGGCATACGTGTGGATTGGCATACGTGTGGATTGGCATACGTGTGGATTGGCATACGTGTGGATTGGTATACGTGTGGATTGGTATGTGTGTGGATTGGTATATATGTGTGGATTGGTATATATGTGTGGATTGGCATACGTGTGGATTGGCACACGTGTGGATTGGTATACGTGTGTGGATTGGTATATGTGTGTGGATTGGTATATGTGTGGATTGGTATAGGTGTGGATTGGTATACGTGTGGATTGGTATATATGTGTGGATTGGTAAGTGTGTGATGGGTGTTATGCTGTACCATTTCCAATGTCTTTTTCATGATCTAATTATGCTCTAAAAGTACATCATAACTCCCATCACTCTATACTGTTCCATACAGTGGCAGAGCTGGGAGGCAGAGGCCTTGCACCCCCACCGCAGGACTCCTGAAAGGTAAGTGAACTTCAAAGAGGGAGAGGGTAGATAGTTAGGAGGGGGTAGATAGGGAAAAGGGCGTGAGACGGGGGAAAGAGGGTAGATAGGGAGAAGGGAGTGAGAAGGGGTAGATAGGGGAGAAGGGAGCGAGAAGGGGTAGATGGGGCAGAAGGGAGTGAGAAGGGGTAGATAGGGCAATCATACTCCTATCATGCCAAGTCTGCGAGTACATCCTGGAATCTGGGTATGCCTGGGCATGATAGGAATGTGATTGCTGTTAACAATCATATATATATATACATATAATATTGTTTTTTAATTGTTTTGTCCTATTTTGGTGTGTTACTTACTTTAAATAAAAGTGTTAGATTTTTTTATGGTGTGGGGAGGTCATATTCGGTTTCGGACAGGTAAATGCTGCATTTTCGGTTTCAGTCCAGAATTTGTTTCGGTGCATCCCTACTACTAAGCCAGACAATGAAGTGGTAGGCCTACACCACATCAATGTTTGGCGTAGTATATAGTGATTGGTGTTATGCTGCACTATTGTCAATGTCTGGCTCAATGTATAGTGATAGGGATTACGCTGTACCACTGTCAATGTGTGCCTCAGTATATAGTGATAGGTGTTATGCTGTACCACCGTCATTGTCTGCCTCAGTATATAGTGGTAGGTGTTATGCTGTACCACCGTCAATTTCTGCCTCAGTATATAGTGATAAGTATTATGCTGTACCACCGTCAATGTCTGCCTCAGTATATAATGATAACAGTAAGAAGAGGCAGAGGTGGTAGATAGTGATACAGGGGGATAGATAGTGAGAAAGGGGAGTTTTGTTACAAGTTTTTATTCCTTTCTTTTTTTGGGATGGGGGGGCACCAGAGGAGTAGTCCGCACAGGGCGCCAGAACACCTAAGGCCGGCTCTGCCTTAGAGTGGCGGACCCGGTTGCAGTTGCGGCGGGCTTAAGGGGCTCTGCCTTAATGCGGCCATATTTTAAGGTACTAGCCTGGAGCTGCAGCTCCATCAGCCCCTAAGTCAATCCTGCCCTGCCACAGGCGCGGTCGCAGTTGCTGCTTGCTCTGGCAACAAGGTAAGTAGGGTGAGGGAGGGGGCTGCAGTGAGAAGGGGCAGAGGGGGGTTAGGTAGTGAGAAAGGGGGAGAGGGGATAGATAGAGGCGGTACATATTGATAAGTGGGGAAGGGGGTTACATAGTGAAAAGGGGGAACATAGTGAGAAGGGGCAGATAAGATGATGAGAGGGGGTAGTGTGAATGCGTATGAGAATGAATGAATAAATGTGTGGATGAATTGTGTGAATGCGTATGACAATTAATGAATTCATATGTGGATGAATTGCTTGAATGATTTGTGAGACTGCATTAATGAATGTGTTAATGATTTGTGTGAATGATTAAATGCAAAGATGGTACATGAAGGGTGGGCTTTAACAATAAATAAATAAATATGGGCTGCTCAGGCTTAAATGCCCGGGCCTATTTTTTGTCCCAGTCCGGGCCTGGTGCAGTCCATAACTTCACGAAAGCTATGGATAAAGTACAGAGCATTATTACAATTACACATTGCAGGGAGTAAGATCTCAAATACCAAGTGCATTTCAAGTCAATGTTTTCCGTTTAAATAAAACTGGTAATCACAATGCCGGGAAATAGGTTTATTTTGCCTTTATCTCATCAACAAACAGTTGAGCTGATGCCTAATTTTATGACTATACAAGACTCAGTGAATTCCATGTAGAACGCCATCCAAACAGAAATGCAAAATATGTGTTTTTTTGGATGGTTTGGGTGCATGGAATGTTGATTGAACCGATAGGTACGCGATTCCTAGTCAGCCTTATCAAAGGGTGATATGGTATTTGAAGGGTTCAAAGAACAACAGATTACATTGCTCTTTGATCAAGAAATCTGATCTCTGGACAGATTTATATGGTATATATGTAACAGTCAACCATACATTTTGGTCTAAACAGACACTGATGTTGTAAATCGATACAAAGCTCTGAACTTAAGTTCCAAACCAGATCTAAAACATCTGTTACCCATGGAAAAGGATGTATTTAAATGCTTACATTCTGAGAAAGGAAAAGAACACATTTCAGTGTTACCCCTATTCTGCAGTTTCACTGCAACGCTTCCTTTGATCTCTAATCTGTGTGTAATGTGGTGTATTCATTTAACAAAAATGCCTGTCTCTATATTGCAGAACATACCATATACACAGAAAGATTGTTAGAACAGAGATGCGAATAAGTAAGTTATCTAACTGCACACTCCAACTATATGATCAAAACCGGATCATAAAAAACACAATAAAATGATAAAGATGCAGGAAACACTAACTCCCTGACAATCTGAATTGATAAACACATTTAATAATATATATATATATATATATATATATAATAAAAATCATATTTTACATAAAATTCTTACATTCTCCATCATAGCAAAAGCTATGAGAGAGATGTGATAGAACAACAGATTACATTGCCCTTTAATCAAGGAATCTTGTGTGGAGATGTCTGTATTCTAATAAAGGGTTAGCATTTCTAAACACTCAAATGGCCATTTTAAAGTCATTTAGAATATGTCATTTATATAATTCATCCCCACAGCTGCTTTAATAGGCAAACGAAGACATATTCTAAGTCTCAATCATAGTTGCAACTCTCAACGGGCTTCGCCCCTGTTGAATCCGCAATGACGAAGCGTGTGTCAGTCATGAGCACAGTTACGTGGATGTTCTTTTTAGGCCAATATATGAGATTTAATTATGGTTATTAAAATGCTTACTTAACGAGGGAACGTGGGAGCCACAGACTTCTCCCAGTTGATACTTATCTACTGTTCACAATATACGCTGGATCCTTTATAAATGTATCCTTCCCTGGTCCCTCCAGTATGATATATGTAAGGAGTTACACATTGCGTACAAACCTAATTCACCATTTTAGGGTAAATTTTATTGATTAACTCCATTTTCAGCAATTATCTTTTGGGATACACTCAGATAATAATTTAATTTGTGAATGCCCTTGTTCAGTTTAGTGCTATGGCGATACATTTACTTTTCTAGTGTTCGCCTTTCACATATAACTCATACAGTGCAATAAATACTTTGGGGGGGAGGGGAGCTACAACAATACAGTTGCCAAAGCAACTCGTTTCCAAGATTATTTTGTATAGATTATATGCAATTAGAATATTTGAGGTAATATTTAACAGCGGTGTGTATGATTTTCTTACCTGAACCACATATCAGATTTTTCATGGGTTGCACAGCGACGTTAATACAAAGACCTCAATTCCAACATTGTATTTTCCTGTGGCGGATTAAGATACGCCACATGCTGCTACAGTATAGCTTGAAATGAACTCATCTCAAAAAGATAACAAGGATTATGTACAAGCGAGAGAATGACACCGGCATAATCACAATAAGCACCAAGATGATAAAATCATCGAACATCTGAAATTTTACTCAGAATACTAATTTTTCTTTCTTATTCTTGGTCTAATACACAATTAATATTACTCTCCAAAAAAAGTGCTTTTTGTCCAATAACTAACTTTCTAAAATAGTTCAAACCTCTTACAGATCAGCAGACTTTACCTACATTTCGACAATGTACAGCACCTGGTATCGCATAAAAGATACTTTTGGATAAAAACCATGGTCGTGCTATTACTCTAATTCCCTTTCCTAAGAATGTTGATTTTTATTTTGTTCAAGTAGGATTTAGGTGATTATTAAAAAACTGTTCTGTTTTATGCATCTATTAAGGTGCTTTGTTTTTAGCTTCCAAGTTCAATTATGTACTAAAGAAATGAATGAATATACACAGTTTGGCTTCTAGTTTTCGTAATTTTTATTAATCATACTTGGCTACTTACGACTGGTCTCTATTCGTAAAGTATTAAATGCCTCCACTCAAGATCTTAATAAGACACTTGAAGGGATTGACTTGAGCTCCATTATTAACTACTTTGAATGTATTTAACGATTAAGAAGTTAACATTTCAACATTTCAACCTAATGCTTCTATGCATTATAAAGAGGTAATCCTAGCAGTCCCAACCTTCAAGAAGTCCAACAATGGCCCCGTACCAGTGCCAAGGTCTTCAAGAAACCAACTCTCCACATTTGTTATACATTATGTAGGGCCTGATCAGCCCTTCTTATAGGAGAAGCTCACCGGAGTCTAGAAACAGGCTTAGAAGCACATCTTGCTGCATGAGATAATCAAACAGGGGCTGAAAACCGAATAATACATACTTCTGCTAAGAAGAAGAAATGCTTGAGAGTTCCAGTGATCTATTCCTCATTATTTCACTCTAACATATTGGTATCCGCATATAAATCAATGTGTAATTTCCATTGGAAAGCTACAGCAGCAGCTTATCCTACTGAACATAACGTGAAATGCAATAGTTACATGTGTCATCTAAAAATACATCCCAGCGTCTGCGCTAATCCTTTTATCAGACTATCCAGACAAAGAGTTTTGTCCCAAATGGCCTGCTTTGTCTCGATAAGGTGGCAATGAATCTATAGAAAGTATAGCATATAATTAAAATAGGCAGCTGGAAATAATTACTGGTAGGCAACGAGAACGTGTATTTCAGTCTGATGTGAAATACCATACACTGAGATCCACCTTTAATTCCTTTATGATCATTTATACTGCGGAGATAATGAAAACACGGTCAATAATGTAAAAACGATTCCTTACAATTGTCAGCGTATATGAAAAGAGATTTGCTGAATATGATAAAAAGAGAGACAGATAGAATACTTCACTAAAAATAATACCACAAATCCACTCAAAAAATCCTTGGATACTAGAAACCCATAATGCGCTTCAGGCAGAAATATATAACAATGTAACCAATCTTTAGATGTGAAAATGTGGGTCTCCTGAGATCGTCGTTTTCGCGAGATCTGATAATACGCAAGAGGCGCTGTGACTCATAGTATAACGGTGGAAGTAACCCGAATAAAACAAAACCATCGTCTCCTGAAGATGCTCAGAGCTATGCTGCGTTTAAAATGTTTATCTACACAATTCTGTATGCATCGTTTAACTATTGGGTGATTTATGCATAATAGAGATTTTGTTTCATGCCATAAATCAATTATGCATAGCGTTTTTTAGTCCTCGTGATTTATTGGACCAAATAGTCTTGCTGACCCGCACTGTGGATCTTTGTTTCTCTTTCGAGATCCATTTCTAAGAAATTGTCTAAATGGTAGGCCAGAATTATATGCTTGGAAAATAACTAGTGTCTTGGGTTGGCTACGTGTACCATGTTGGCTTTTGTCAGATACCCAATGCATCCATATAACCACATTGGTTATACATATGTGTGAGGTTTATTCTGCTGAAATAAATAACTACAAAGCCATTTGGATATTACTGTGCTGCAGAAGGATCAAGGTAGACTGGGGGACTGGGCACACAAAATGGCAGATGAAATTCAATGTAGATAAATGTAAAGTTATGCACTTCGGGGTAGCGAATGCACAAGCAACCTACACCCTAAACGGTAGTGAATTAGGGGTAACGACAAATGAGAAGGATTTGAGAATTGTTATAGACAACAAACTAGGCAACAATGTGCAGTGTCAGTCTGCGGTTGCTAAGGCCAGCAAGGTATTGTTGTGTATAAAAAGGGGCATCAAGTTGCGGGATCAAAATATAATTTTGCCTCGGTATAAATCAATGGTAAGGCCGCACCTTGAATATGCTGTGCAATTTTGGGCACCTATTCTAAAGAAGGATATCATAGCACTAGAAAGGGTGCAGAGGCGGGCTACAAAATTAATAAAAGGAATGGAGCACTATAGTTATGAAGAAAGGTTAACTAATTTAAATCTGTTTAGTTTAGAAAGACGTCACCTCAGAGGGGATATGATAACGTTATATAAATATATTCGGGGCCAATACAAACCATTGTGTGGAAATCTGTTCATAAACAGGACTATGCATAGGACACGTGGTCATGTGTTCAGACTGGAAGAAAGGAGATTTAGACTAAAGCAGAGGAAAGGGTTTTTTACAGTAAGGACAATAAGGATGTGGAATTCTCTGCCTGCAGAGGTAGTTTTATCGGAGTCTGTACAGACGTTTAAACTGCAACTGGATGGATACCTGGAAAAACATAATATTCGGGGATATAATCTTTAATTATGGGGAAACAGCTTATTGATCCAAGGAGAAATCTGACTGCCATTTTGGGGTCAAGAAGGAATTTTTTCCCTGGTTAGTGCAAAATTGAAACAAACGAAATTTAGATGGGGCGCAGGTACATGTAAAGGGAAAAAATAATAATACAATATAGTGTAGATGGTTTGCTCAATGTGAAGCTTAAGTGATATAATGCACTCACAAATCAAAGAAGTGATTCCAACCCATCAATAAGGACTGTATACAATCTTTAATGTTCTTCTTGAGAAAATCTAAAAAACAAACTTCAATGGTGCAGTATTCCAAGATCAAATGTAGAAAAATGGAAAAGAATGCACTCACAATTGTATATGCACTACAAGTGCATATATAGGCGTAGAAAGTCCACCAGAATGTGGGATGTAGCAATCTCCAATTGAATATCAACGCGTTTCACCCGTAGGCTTCTTCAGGAAATCAATTGAAAGAGATGTCCATAAAATTCAATAAAAAATCAGCAATCCGTAAATGATTTCGTCTTCTTCATCTGTTCTTTTATATCCACTTCCGCATATCGCCGTTAGTGCAAAATTGGAAAGAGCGAAATCTGGGTTTTTTGCCTTCTTTTGGATCAACAGCAACAAATTAACAGATATAGGAAAGGCTGAACTTGATGGATGCATGTATTTTTTCAACCTATATAACTATGTAACTATATTAAAGTTTTGAGGCCTATTTAATTTTTGTTGTGATTTTTTTATTTTTATAGGGGACATGCTTGATTTAACAGATTTATTACTGTAAGAAACTCCAAGAGAACATTCAGCTTTCCTGCTCTATGTTCTTTATAATGTACATATATGTAATTTCAGTGCCATATTTGTGGCCATGAGATGAAAAACAAATCCGGATATCTCCCTGTGTTCTATAGGAAGAGGATTACATTATTTAACTGTGAATATTTAATCTTATGTATTTTCTGTGCTACTCTTCGTCCCACTCCAAACGCCTATTAATGAAATGTTCCTGTCCTATTTTAGAACTTAATGAAAATTACAAGCCATTATCTCTGGGAAAGGAAGCTAATTGTTTCTCTTGAATGTTTGGCTGATTTAAAATGATACATGCCCATAATGGAATCAATTGTTAATGAAGTTCTGAATTGCTGGAAGAGTTCCTGTTAGGTTCCTTATTAGATGTTTTGGTTAATTGGAAGTTTTGAAAAGGGAAATTTTGGAAGGCGGGTATTAATTTTACTTCATAAAAATGAGGTCCAAACAGAAAAATGATGAGTATAAGCGTTTTAATGTTTTAAAAGAAGAAATAAGGTTTCCTAACATTGTGCAGAAAAGTGTTGTCCATGAAAGCAACTCCCGAGTCCTAGAACACCATGATACAGGAGGGCATTTTCCAAACCCAGTCATATCAGATGTAATGGATTTTGGCAAATGTTAAAGAGGAAGTACCAAAGTAACAATTCTGTCAGAACACCATGAGCCCAATGGACAGCCCTAGGGCAGTGTGCATTTGCAAAAGTCACTTTGTAGAAGAGTACCGTCATGGTCAGTGGAATATCCTGGCCTAGGTCAACTAGATCTAGGGAGTCAACCCCCGTGCCACACAACAGGGATCCAATCTTTATCACTGATCGCCCTAACAAGCTCATTAATAAAACGGAAAGCTGTGCCAAGCCAGCACAGTCCTCCATAGTCCTTCCACACCATGCTTCCTTAAAAGTGGCGCAACGGGTCATATATTCTGAAGCCCAGTAGTAAGGACTGAGGTGAGAAGGGGAAGCTGGTGGTGCTGCCTTTGGTTAGGACTAAGGAAGCTAAACCCCACAAATTCAGTGCTTCCAGGACATGAACAGGAATCATATATAACCCAATGAGGTATGAAGCAGGGAGCATCTGCCGTATATTCATAGGATAATTAGAGGGCTGGAACTAGAAATTAATTTTCTGTACATCTAGATTATATCAGTTCCCTTATTTTGGACTTTCGAGCCGACACAAAAATGAAGAAAAAGGCATGTAACAAATTACAATTTCAACTCTTAAACGTGGCTGCTGGTAGCTGTATTACATCAAAAATATGTCTAATACAGAAAAGCATTGTTTATTTTCAAATAACAGCAATCCAGTTCAAACCTACTAGCACATACTTTCAACCAAAATTTAGCTTAAGTACTGTATTTTTCACAGGCTCACCTGCCACATCATGACTCCCCAAATCCTAATTGAAATAAAGTGTTACTAAACTCAGACAAAACGGCTGGGCTTCCAAACGAAGATTCTGGAATAAACATATCCAACATGGATGTAAATAAATATAGATCGCACACACAGCCCATGAAGGTCACTATACACAACATAGCGTGACATAAAATACATGTGAGTAAGTATGACAACCTCTTTCTACCTCAGGCATTGGATTGGATTTATTAAAACATCCCGAGCCAGTGGTCTCCAACATCCCGCAAACTACTGGTAGCTCTTTAAATACAAATAGATAATCAAAAGTGACTGGCACACTTAATGTCTTAAATTAGGGGTTGATTATATATTCTGGCCCAACTAACCCTCAAACACACACATACAATATAAAAGAAACGGAAAACAAGTTAATAACTTAAATAAATGTTTAAAAAATCCTTTCATAAAAAATGATGATTTTTTTCAATACATTTTTAAAGTAGCTCTCAAAGTTGTTCATTAATCATAAGTAGCTTTCATTAAGTGAAAGGTTGGAGACCCCTGGTGTGTATGATTTTTTTTTTTGTGCCTTGTTTGATTAGTGATGGAATTATTGAGTAGACACGCCATGATACATTTACAAAGAAACAACCAAATGCCTCAGTAATATTATACAGTAAATCATCACAAAATCATAGTTATGTCTGGATCACCTTATTGCTCACCAGGCCTAGTCTTGAGATTAAAGTCACCCGTGGTACGAGTCTATGTGCAGCAACCATCTGGATATTGATGGCAACTTCTTGGAGTGCTATTTGGTCTAGGACATGCCCTGTATGGGAAATTTCTATGATGTCATACAAATACACAAACATGGATCAGATTAACAGATCGATTGTAGTCAAGTAGGAATGGGTTTCCCAGTTTGATTTTTATTGATTTAAGACATTAAAACAGTGACTCATTTTACCTTGATAAATAAGCTTTGTTATGTAGTTTACCAAATAAGTAGGATAATGTCACAGCAACAAACACAGATTTAAGGCACTGCTTTTGTAGTATGCAAGGTTCTTCTAAAATAGCCTATTTTTGAAATTCCTTTCTGTGTTTGCTGAAAGGCTTTATAACAGCTCATCCGTATTTATCTCAGTTTCACAAAAGACCAGTCCCTGCATTAGGTTGTTTTTTTGCTGCTTTGTAGCTAACATTTTATCTATTATTTTATATAACCTGCAATAGTTATTCCTTGGAACACCAACATGGCGAATAAGCATTCACCCATCACTGGCCAATGCCTATGTGACATCACACCGTGACCATAAAATGCCTACGTTCTGCTCCAGGTTGCATTGCACATACATAATGAAATTTCACAGCTTTCCAGGAATTTGGGCGATGATATCGAGACATTTGTCAGCTATGGGAAATTCCAAAAGGCTAATTTCTTTTTCATTGTCATCTGGTTCTAAAAAGATTTATAGAATGTTGAGGTACTGGTTACTTCCAGCATATTTACGCCATAACTCATCCTAGTTGAATGAACCTGAGAGGTTTTTTTCGATACTTACATTTCTATATCATAGACCTCAATACAAGCTTAAAATTAATCTACCCACAAAGGTCTCTCAGTCTGTGGCTGATGATGCATGTACAATATGTAAGACACCATTGATTGTTCCTGCTACAAAACATGTGTCCCTCCTGCATAATGACCATGCTTTTTTATTCTAAACAACGGACTGATCTCTCTGATAAAACCAGTGTTTCTCCAGATGTATTTGAAATCATTATTGAATGACCCAAAGGTGTTTTTTTATTAGAAGAGGGTATTTTGATTTGGAAAACCAAAAGTGTTAGATGAAACCCAACGGTACTATACAAAGTACTCAGGGGGAAGAAAGGACATATTTTTTCTGTGAATGAGCTTTGGTCCTCCTCATCTCCAACTGTAAATAATTCAGACTGAGGTGTTAATAAAAATACTCTGGCAGAAGGAAATGATAGCATATGTTTTCTCTGTGCACACATGCATTCTGTTTGCTTTCTGCCCTTGAATTGCAATGAATAATACATAAAGAGTAGGATGAAGTGTTATTTCTGTATATGTTCAGCTGTCAAGTGTTGCAATTCAGAACTCTTTAACGATCCAGGTATACTCATGTGGTTTGGGCAATACAAGTTTGTGCAAAATAGGCCACTAAGGCAGGAGAACAAACCTGCTCTCCGAATGGAATTCGTACCTGACACACAAGGAAAAAGTAATGGCCTACCTAAAAGGACATCATAATAATGTATAATGTCTACTTGCAGTAGCCTGTTTGATTTGGGCTGTTACAATTTTCTCATTTTCATCAATATGATAGATAATATTGGAATGCTAGGAGCAACCAGCATATGCTTCAAACACTACAAGACAGTAGACCCCTAGGACATCTTGATGCAATACAAGGGTAGGATGGTCAAAACAGTTTCAGTAGGACAATTGTCTCCTGGATTTCTTGAGTTTAAGTTATGGGGGTCACTACCCCCCCCACACACACACCCAATTTATAAATTTAGACTAAAAATTCCTTGATGCAAGCATGTCCCAAGTTATGATTTACCTTTGGCAAACATATTCAGCTCTCCTCAGTTCCTTTTTCTCAGGATCTGCTCAATTCTTCTCAGTTATCCCTTGTTAAGTTGCTGCCTGTTGATAGAAGTGAAACAATAGGATAGGAAATCAGACACTGTAGTGGTGGCAGCAGTGTCAGTGGGTTAAAAGACAGTGCAGTCCCACTAATTCAGCTCCTTGGGAAGCAAAGTTGGGATTAGATAGGACTCGCCGCGTAGTGGCAGGCTAACCAACATATGGTTATATGGTGTTACGGAGTCCCCAATAGTTACGCCTTCTTTTTTATTAGCAGTGTCACCTTCTGCCTTGTATCTTTTAAACATAACTTCTTTAAGACAATTAATACTGATGGACAAACAGAAAGCTCAAGTAACACAGTTTTAATAAGACAATTCTTAAAAGCTGTGACAGATGCAATCCCTCTTTAATATGACTCCGTTAAACAGCTGTGAAAACGTGTGAAAGTGTGTTTGCTTTTTGCTTGTAGTCACTTTAATGTAAATGCGATTTTCTCAGCGCCCCCCCCCAATTAACAGAGCTCGTGAGAATATCTGATGAACCTGTTGAAAACACTGACCCATGAAGAGGATTTAAATTTGGCGAATAATCCAACTAGCCGGCAAACAAGGCAACCAATAATGCATGAAAATCAAAAAAAAAATTGATCAGAAAGCAATGACTTTTTACTAAATTCCTTATCGGCATCCTCTGCCACACATCAAGAGCGATTTGCAGGAAACAGAATTATGATGTGTCACCACATACAAATGCTTGCCATCAGCATGGTTAGATTTCATTAGAACAGCATTACATTAGACTTGCCTATAATAATAATATATTATATTTCTCCCAGTTACTGTTCAGTCAATTATCACATCTGTGAACTGATGTCAAGAATTTACTATTATTCAAAAAATCATGCCGCACCAGACATCTCTACCAACAATGTAAGTTAATATTGTAATGGTTTCCTTATGTGCGCACATGAAATGTGAAGATTTAAAAAACTGAACAGTGTTCCAAACGGAATTATAGTTTTTCATTGTGGCACTTACATTATTGAGTGATTCATGAACCATGTTTTACATTTTCCAATTTTAAACTGATAGAACTTCAGCAGTACATTTCTTCCACATTGCACATTATTCAAACTAGTCACACTCAAAATACAGACACAGCGGGGTGCAGTTGCCACTAGGTGCACAACCTTTTACCCTAAACCCTGAAACAGCAGGTCTGTGCCTCAAATAGCATGACTTAAGGAGTGCTGGGCTATGACCATACTTGGGAACTTCTGAGCTCCGGCTACCCGGGGCCTTTCCTTACAGGACGCGGCCAGTACTGTACACTTACGTCGGTGGGTGGTGCTGCTGCCATCGGTGAGCGGTCCCGCTGACATCATGGGAAACACCCCTAATTTAAAAGGGAAAATGGGCAGGGAGCTGGGCGTGTCAAGACCCCGCAACCCGGAGGAATCGGGTGTTGACCCGGAGAACCAGTGCTTCACCCAGAGATCTGCGGGTCAAACCCGGAGAGTTCCCAGGTATGGCTATGACAAGATATTTTAACTTCCCAAGGCAGGTCAGAGCTCTTCCTCTTCCAAATGTGAATGGAATTAGGTGGAGAGTGGGCATGACTTAGCACTGTTCCCTGTCCCAGAGAAAGAGAAGAGTTACCCAGAGACACAAGAAACGCTTTACCCAGAGACTCCAGGTCAAACTCAGGAGGCCCACACGTGGGGTTTCCTCTTCTCCTTTGCTAAATGATGCCACAATGATGTTACACTGTAAATTGTGTTACACTATGGTGAGCTTTGGTTATCTATCAGCTGGACCTGATTTAGATCCAGCCGTCCATAAAACATTCTTTACACATATTCTCGACCCTAAAAGTATAGAAGAAATGCAAAGAAATTAAAGGATGGGGATATGAACAGGTCATGTATGGAACTGGTTAGCCACAAACTTTTAGCTTGACATGCATGCTTACTGGAACAAATCTAGAAAATATTTCTCTAAACAGAATACCTTGTCTGACAATATAATAAAAAAAGCCAGACTGACAACTAATGACTGGCCTGCATGATCCGGTCCACCAGGGAGATGTTTGGATGGCTTTAAGAGGGTTTTTAAGCATCTACTGGATTCCCTCCTTTTTTGCTCAGCACACGTACGTCTTAAGCGGTTCCCCTGGGCTTAGTTGATTATGTGTTTACAGAAGGTTATCACGTTTTGATTTTCATTTTTTTCATTTAGGGCAAGGGAACGAAGGACTTGACGGTACCGGATCAAGCTATTTTTTTTATGCATTTCTGACATATATATCATTTAAAGCCAAACTCAGTACTTACAGATTATATCTTCTTATTATAATTATAAATAATATTACTTTTAGGGTTACAATTTCTTTGAAAAAGCCATTCCAAATTGTACTGTTATGTTCAAGCACAACATCTTTTTTGTGTTCAGGCTCCGTCACTTGGACCAAAATGACTATTACCATTTTCTTGACAAGGAAAATACTTTTTCTCATCTATGTTTTCTTTCATAAATATATACTGTACAATATTTTATGGTGGAAGCAGATGCATTTTAATTGAATATTAGATCATTTTATTGACCTACATACTCAGATCTGCTTCTTAATATATTTATATATACTAATGCAATCAGTAACATATTAAGCAATCATCTATGTCAAAATACCAGGGGTAGGCACATGTAACCGTGATCAGCATTTCATTTTATAGCCATTAAGCACTGAGGACTTCCAGAATCCTTGTTACAGACACTCGACACTGCACTTGATTCTCACAAATCAAATACTGGTTTTTGATCCCATTTTTGAAATTCAAAATACGTTAGCCTATAAATTGTTGATAACATCGCTCCCTGATTGACATGCAGAAGATGCGTTTTTTAATCTGGGTGCTGCCATATCAGATTTTTTTTTTGTATATATAAAAAGTATCACTACCATAAACGTTGCAGAACTAATTTGTTTCTCAGGACTCATTTTTAGCAGAACTTAGTCACTGCATATAAATATGTTTATGCGGGGACCTAAATAAGTTGAAATATGAGATGTGCTCTGTATTTGCAGATGTCTGGGCCCTTCTGTATTTAGTGATTCATGTAGATATGTACTATGAATCACCAAACTAGAATACCGGCATTGACCTTTCAGATGAATAACATCTTCCGTTTTCTTCTTGGTAAGCACTGTTAAGTGAGTATCACCCTCATTGTCCTCAATAACAATCTACTGTTAAAAGTTTGATCCATTTTCGAGGTTGTTAATAAAATCTTTCAGTGGTTCATATTAAGGTAGTAATCACATTTCTAAAACGATCAGGTAATGTCATTTCGGAAAACAATAAAAGGCACATTTCCATAAAATCCTGACGGTATCTTAATGCAAGTTGAAAACGGTTGCTCAGATATTCTCAAAAGATCACAGCCCAAGTATAGAGGGGAAAAAAATAGCAGGAATATTTTCAATCAAGCCCAGAACCTAAATAGAAATCTAAAAATCCTATTAAAGGAAAGCAATGTTGACAGGTGAATTAATGTAAATGTCTATCATGGCTTTTTAACAGTGCATAGTCGCCAGCCTAGAAATATCAAATGTTCACGTACATAGACAATTTCAATCCCCTCATCCTGCCATTTGATGGATGATTACAGCGAATGAACTGGTAATGTAGATTTGGTCTAATCGCTTTTTTTTCTTGCGCCGTCTGAATGTTAATGCTGGAGGACGATCAGGAGTTACAGTATCAAAACTTGACACAAAGCATACTAACTTTGCTGTACGACTCTTTCATTGCTTGAGGAGTTGCAAAGGAGTAGTTGGTTTCCAGGTACTGAAAAGGTCAAAACAATTGTTTAGCCCCCAAAATAGTATTTACTTTTTTCCAATGTGTGTTGAACTCCATTTGCCAGATTGTTGACACCAATGCATTTTACCTCTTTATTTAGTTACTTAAGTCTCATTTTCCTCTCCCCCTGGAAAAAAAATTGTATATGCACATGCTCAGTAGCACTCCCGCTAAAGTCACTGAAACAGCAGCCAATCACATGTATGGTAGCAAATCTTCAGTTTACAAATAGCATTCATGCAATTGGCTGCCACCCCCATTTATTTCAATAGGAGCTCAGCACCCCTTGACTAAAATGGGAGCTCTACTGAATATATCCAAGAAGCATACTGTGGTATGCTCCCTGGATTCATTAGAGGCAGCTGGGGAGGAGTTGACATGAGAGTCAAGTCTCATTCATTCATTGGGTTCATTCATTCATGCGCTGGGGTCCATGCAAAACGGACTAACATGATTTTAAGATAAAAATAGGCCTGGAGCGCTCCTTTAAGCGCCCCTGCTCAGTGAGTCGGATCTGTACCATATCAGTACCTTGCATTTGCATGCATCAGTTCTCGGAATATTTTGCCACTTTTGAACAAGAAACAGATATAAAAATAATCTATAGAATATTCATCCAGGCATATTTACCTCTAGTGTCGGGGAGATATATAGCTGATCCTTATTGCTATAATTACACTTACAATAAAAAGGGGATATTTTGTTAAGACCACAATAGGTGGTGCTACTGATTAAGAATGCTCGGTTATAAAATAAATGATAAAGTTAATCATAAGTTACACAGAAACTATGACTCTGACTCTTTACCTATCTACGTGAGAAACGCCCACCTACATCAGCGAGACCACCCACTGACGTCAACAGGTAGCCTTGGCTGTCTTGATAGGCTCTGGATGGCCGAAGCTGAAAAGTTCCCAGATGTGGACCTTACACATGTGCAAAGGGGTCTAAACAGACCCCTTGCACGCAACGTTCACCAGAGCTCGACCTGACTGGGGGTGAGTACATCACGTTCAGGGACATGCATTAGGCCAGTAATTAGCTGGGGATAAGAAAAGGGGCACATGCTTTTCCTTCATGCAGTTGCAAAATGGACCACGTGAAAATTTAAAGGGACCCCACAGCTATCATATGCATTAAAGTGGAGTGTTCTTTTAACTGCAAATATACCATCTTAAAAGGGCCGCCATATCAAGTAATAGTGATGCAAGCTGGGTGTGTGTCACTTATCTGTGTATTTGGTCCCAATAAACTCACCCTTTGTGGATGGGCTAATTATTGAAGCCAGAGCCATTAAATCTTGTAAAACTACAGCACCTAACGAGATGTGCCTGGGTAAATCAAAAAGGCATCGAGACAATGGGGACCTTGCACCAAAAAACATATCTTCCAGCATTTCAAATGGCTAAATAAGGGCACCTTTATTTTAGGTGGTGTGGTGAAATGTGTGGCAACCGGACGGGGTTTAAGAAAACCTGTTACGTGACATTGTAATGTATTTAATGCTGTTTATAAGGCTTTTCTAATAAGAGTAATGTACTTTAGTAATTTAATATATAAACATATTTGTTGTTGTTAATACTGTATACACCTTTCGTGGCATTTAAGTCTCCAGAACACTGCAATAAAATAATTTCCAAAAATCATTCTAAGCTCCTAAAGAAGGAGGGACGTCCGTGGGTTCCGCACAACAAAAAATAGAATCTTCTAGATATATGATAAAGTAGCTGTCATGTCAACTTCATAACGTAAACCTATCATTTCAAAATATCTTAACTTTCATAATTCTCATGAAGAGGATGTATATTAAGGAACACTAAAATACAAAAAAATGAAGATTCTGAAAATCTAATACACTCAAAGTTTAATCAACCTAAAACGTATATTTTATCATTCAAATAATCTTTGCAGCTTTGTCTCAAATGTATTTTAACAGACCAGTAAGCAGTGCAATTTCAATTGTTATTGTTTAATTGTTCTTTTTTCACAGTGCATTAGCACATGCAGATTCACCGTGACACATATTTATGTAGCGTTGCGTTAACATCGAATTCGTGGACGTCAGAGCAATTTCAGTCCTCTTACAGGATTGTGAATCACAAAACAGGTGTAAACGTTATTTTAATCCTTAACGGAACAGCCATGCCAAAACATTTCATACGTTAAAAAAGGACCAGTGGCACGATGGGTATACCTTTGGGTTTTGGCTGAAGGATCTGGAAATAAGAAAAGATCTCCATTCGCCAGGCTGGATGGGGGGGGGGATGCCATTTGTCTTCTAAGACTCTTTGGCCACCCCAACCACCATATGGGTCTACCTTGGGTTTACATTTAGAACAGAAGTGGGAAACCTTCAGACCATGGAAATTTCCTGATATCTTAGGGCAATTCCATCCATTTCTAGCCGCAAAGGAACACAGAAGTGCTTCTTGTGAACCAGAGCGCATTCACAGATGGTCACCGATGCTGCAACACTGCATCCGAATGAAGAACATTTATCATTTCCATGCAAAACTAGACTCAGTATGCTAAAAAACACACCATGGTCACGCAAACTTAGTAAAGCCTTACAGATCCTTTAGGAAAATAATTCTGACGGTGCCCTTTATCACTCTAGACATGTATTGGATGTATTATCCAGCACTCCCCTAACTAATTTTACGTTATAAGATATTCTAATATCGTATTCCTAGATTTATTTTTACGTTTAATTGCAGTTGCTCATTTTAATCTGACATTATATCAGATTTCACACACAAACTTGAATTTAGGATTTAATATTAGAAGACTCTCTGTTTATAGAAAGCGTAGGAAGCAAAACCATTTACAAAAGCATTTAAGCTGACCTTTCATGTCACATTTACTTTTTAATTTAAGAATGAATCGTTTGTCTGGAGGATTTTATTTAAATAATATAATTGATCGCGCTTAATATCATAGTTACTGCCAGAAATCTTGCACATGTCAAAATAGCAGATATTTTTATAGATTTGATTTGTTAGTGTATAAAATAATCGTTAATTACAGTAGTTTTCTTATCAGTAAAATGATAGATACATAGGTTTTCTCGGTGTAAAGCACATGTTTATCAAATCTGTGTCAAATAACCTTTAAAGGAATAGATCGCAATAATCAACTTCGTTTGTTCATTGGATATGTGTGTATAGGAGTCCATATAGCAGAAGGTCCTGGTATGACCGATTATTGAATGTCCCAATATTCTGATATCTGACCAATGGAATGCCATTCAGTTTGGCCCACTTCCACCTGGGTCTAGCCCCTTTAATTCCTCTAATTTGGCTCCATCCCTTCCTGGCTTCCATATGAAAAAGAAACTTTTAATGATCGTCTCCAGTGATGTTACCAATGATTGTAGCCACAGCGAAGGACACATAGGTTTCCCCCATGCAAGCAACAGCCAGAATATGCCTCAATACTTTTATGGATTGTATACATATGTATGCCTACCAGTACCACATGCTGAGTCTGTATTGTAAAGTAGGCTAAAACTTCTCAAAAAGCAGCACATAATGCTGAGAACAGATGAGAAACACAGTGAGAGCCATAACATCTGATGTGATACCAACAGTCTAACAAGGTGGTGTTAGCGTAATGGTCTGGGGCTAAGCGTCATCATCTTTCCCTATTAAGTCAGCATAATCTTCTGTTCTATCCATGTGAGACTGGCTTTCTATACTATTTTTCCTGCATATTAACATGGTTTACGCATCCCAGTTCAGACTGAGAGCAAGGGTTTCTCAATGTATTATATGGTTTTGTTTCTTAAACTGAGTTTTTTTTAATAGCCTACAAATACTACTCTGCTGTAAATTTTGTTGGCACTATAAATAAATGATAATATCCTTAGGCTTTCTATCGTTGTGATATTTAACATATTGTTTGTTTGGCTTTGTTTTTTTTCTGAAAAGCATTGTATACTCAACATTAAACCTGTGATAGTCCTCTGAGGAATGATTGAAACGTATAAATAGTGCGATACAGTAGCATAATGATGAAAACAATACTCTTTTCATGGTGATGTACTGACTAATGTAGATTCTCATTTATTTTTATTATTATTTTATTTTACCAGTCCCCTAGTGGTTTTAGATTTCACACACACACTAGAAACCTTAAGGAGACCATAATGTTTAACCCCTTCAGGACCGGCGTTCTCGTACAGCGTCTTCCCTTGAAGACTGCAGTTTTATTTAAATATTTTTATTCCGTGCTCGTGATTCGCTTCAAAGTGATCATGTGCACGGAATTGAGGGGGCATGGCTGCTACGGATAGCCATAGCGACGCTGGATCGTGCATCATCGATGACGTACCTAGTACGTCCCGGTCTGTGGGTGACACCCAACCAGGAAGTACCTGGTGCGTCACCGGTACGGAAGGGGTTAAACTACAAAATGAAGAGCTTACCTTCCATATACCTAAAACAAAATCTTCTGCATTTCAGTGTTTCAAACAGCTAAGACATGCAAAGTGTTATTTTACATAAACACCCCAAAGGGTTTTATTACTGGTCAAGTATAAGAAATATGTTTGGACCTTACAGTCTTTCTTAAAGTCAGTCATTTAGCCCCTGCAGTAAAGCTCTACGCATACTCCTCTAGGATTTTTCACAAAGTTTTTCTATCCTTTCAACACAACAAATTGAAGAAAATGATTTGCATAAAGTAATTTGAACACATGAACACCGGAAACTATTTCACAATTTATCCATGCCTGTGCGGCTGTCCTTGTCTTACAGAAATGTGTTGTTAAGGTGGAATTTTATTAAAAAATGCTTCTTAGTCGCTACCCTCACCTCTAGATCACATAAAAGAAAGACATTTTATCTAATGACGATACTTGCCGGCCATTCTCTTCCAAGAAGTAAAATCAGTGACATCATTTTCAATGATCATGTCAGTTTAATATTGGAACCCCTCAATTTCATTATGTATTATGAAGAACCAACACCAGTGAGCTTCTCTGCAAGAAGGATATTTCTCTATCCACATTATTCATACATTTTTCAAGGAAAATTGTGCTCATCTTTCAAGCGGAGCACACGAGTGTTGCTGCTTAATAATGCATAGTGAAGTCAGTGAGTTGATTTTTTTTCGCTCAAAGTTTCCCAACCCAAGCCTTAAGGTACATTTCATTCCATAAAACAAGGAGTGTTGGTAGGCATCAAGGACTGGGTTGGAAACCAATGACTTACGAATGTCATCATATGGCAAAGGCCAATATACTTAAAGGGTGCCAAACCAAGAGATGGTGTGTACAGAGCTAGAGTATGTACTACTCTCTCTGACTGATCCGATGGTCATCATGCCCTAGGCCACACTAAAACGTACTTATAGGTGAAAACCTTTTGATCCTAACAAAAAAGTGAACAAAGGCAATACACTGAACAATGGGCAAAATAAGGATGACCTCAGAGTTCTTTACCTTGAAATGTGAAACATATATTAGATTAGTAACGTACCTAGCGGGGGGGGCGGTTCCGCACCGAGTGCCACTCATCAGGGGGGTGCCAACATACCGGGACCGGGCACCCCTCCAGAGATGGACAGTAATGTCCGCCACTGGAGGAGCAGGCTCGGTTGGGGAGATCAAGGATCTCCCTTTAAATGGCTTAAAATCACAAGTGAGCCGGAGGTCTGTTAAAGACCTCTGATACCGCTCCCTTGCGATGCGCACGGCAACTGCTGCTGTGCGCCGGGTTTTGTTGTCAGATCCCGGTACACAACACTGAACCCGCGCCCACCCATTCATATTGTATGAATTATTAAATGGCTATTATTCATTACATATACAGACCAAGGTCCAAAGAGTTTGCAGGCGATTTGAACATTTAACTATGCAATATGAAGGGCCAAGCTGGATGAACACCTAAAAGGGCTAAGAAAGCCCTAATTCAGGTACAGCTAATGCGGGGAGAGTTTTTGAAAAGTACAAATCAATTAATTGATTTGAGAACATATCATGTAGGCCCAAATATATGTTTAATAATCTAAGAGGCCAATAAACACATCACACATCTAAGAAGGATTCTTGAAGAACGTAAATACATTTTACAGCAACCTGTAAAATTATGTAAAACGGGTTCAGTATTAAGAATTTATATTAAAATTACAAAACAGTAATTAGATAACAGCTGTACATAGAAGTAAACTATATCTCAAAACACAGGTCTAGAAACAGACTTATAAACAATACAGAAGGGATTAGATTGCTTTTGTATTTTGTGTGAAAAATTAAGCGGCAAAAATAAAATTGGGGGAAACCACAGCATATATTGTTATAGAGCCACTGAACCTTCATTTTTAACCGCTGAGCAAATCTCAAAAATATTGTTACTCTAGATCGGTATTTAATGGTCGGCAACTTAAGCATCAGCTTTCTTACAAACCGTCATAAACATTAGAAAATTAAGAAGAAATAAAGGTCTTTCCAGAAATGCTCTCTCAGCTAACACGGTGATAAACGCTATCCTTAAGTGTTTAATAAAAAATGAACATGACGTCTCCTAACTAATTAGCTGTTAGAGAAAACTGAAGCCTAGACGATACCAGGTGAATTCTTATACGGCAATAAAAGTGCACTGTGTGAGTATGTTTACATATTAAAATAAATAGGTTTGTTGGCAATTTTATGGAAAGGTCATTGACTTTGGGGAACTTGGAGCGAAGTATTAAGTACACATGTAAAATATACAAAAATAACAAACACTACATTGTATCTCTGATTACCCATTTGAATCACAATCCAAACTGCACATATATTTATTACTCCAAAATAAAACTCGTCTAAGAACGTGTTTGTATGTAATAACACAATAATGCTCATGGGATAAGAAATCTAGGTAGCCAACAAAACATCTCTTCAAAATGGCAGTATGAGTTGACATCACCCTACTTGGAAATCCAGTGCGCTATTAAAAAGTGTATTTATTAACAGAATTATACCTGATTGACTGCGGAGAGTCAAGGTATTAAACAGTCCTGGCCATCATGTCATCTGCTCTGTCAGGCTTGTATTAAGTACTTCTGTAAAACGGCCAATGATTAGGTCTGTTATGTCTGACATTAATAATGTATGTAAGTTCTCCTTCTGGTTACCGCATCTTACAGGATGAGCTTTGTTGGCGTTCCATAGGTTGCTCTTGATGGTTTTCTCCATTTTATTTTTATTTCATAGCAGGTTCACTGGTGCGATATTAATGTCACTATATTTAGAGACACATGTTAGTCCTGATTGTCTCTTTTTGAATGTTAATCATGGCCCTAGTAGGTGAAAGTGTTTTCACATCCAAAATACTTCTTAAGGTACAAGTATGTGGCACTAATTTTCAGTCATATTATTGTACTTTTTATCCCAGTCTTATTATAATGTTGACAATGCACCAAATGTGTCATTTGCTCTAAAAAAAAGTAATTATATTTAAAAAGCAGTTAATCTACAAGATTTCCAAAATGTATCTTTTCAAATTGCCATCTCCAACTTGTATTATGGAGGAAAGTAAAGAAAAACTCTGTTCCCGTTGTCACAAAAAAAGATATTAGATCTTCACATGGACAAATGATGACACCATCGTCCCTCACCCAAAGGCAGAATGGTAAATAAAGGAAGACTGAACTGTGTTAATGACTTAGGGACTAGTCTTAATCATTAGAGAACTAGCTAGGATTTATTAAATTATTTACTTATTTATGGATTTGTTTATCAATAGTTTGTGTTGAATATTTTAGGAAATTATAATGTAATTTTCTCATATGTGCTTGGTTATATATATATATATTTTATATAAAAAAGAATCCCATGATGCATTGATGGTGGTCACTGTTGCTGTATTTACAGTACACAGCACATCCTTTGCACGTCTGTGCATGTGATCCCTTTTACAGCCAATCACATGCACGGACAGTTTTTTTTTAATGTACTTTTTAATTTATATTGTGTAGTTACTGTGGTGGGGGTTAGTTGGAATTATATAGGGTAAGGGGTATATATTCAAAAATATATAGGCATAAGGTTTAAAAATCCCTGCTTGTCCTCCCCAAAAATATATAAATATAATTTGGGTACACCAAATGAGAAAGAAGGAAATAACGGGTGAAGAAAGAAATGGGAAAAAAACATAAAAATAGCTCTGGTCCGGTAAGGCGTTAATTACTTATTGATTCATCTAAATCAAATGTTGTGCTTCCCAACATTACACAAGAGAAATGGTAGATACTGATTAAATAACATAGTCAGAAGTGGCTAATAGGGGGCACCTGAATGCAATTTGTTTAGGTGACTTCAATAGATATGGGTACATTCTTTAAAACACATATCATTGAAATTAATAGTTGTGTTGCCTTGGCATGCACCAGCGACTCTAGGGTAGGACAAGTTGACCAAAGGGTTTGGAATACAACAAGTGGCCTTTATGTGATTCACTACAGATTCATTTTGGTCATTATGAGATTTTGTATATATATATATATATATATATATATATATTAACTTTAACGTTATGACATTATGTATACTCGGCTCACCATCAATTATGGAACAGGAGAACAGATAATCAAGAACAATAAAAGAAGTATCTGTCTGTCAGTTAAATGTATGTCTCAATGTAAAAAGTGTGGGGGGATGGATATTTTATGATGAGAATATGAATGTTTAGTATGTTATTTCTTCTGGTATCAGGGATAGTTATATGTATTTTTTATTTATGTTACCATAGTAAATTAAACCTTTAATTTAAAACGCGAGACTCCAATAACACTTGATAAATATCGTAACTCTAAGCACAAAACAATCATTTAATTCTGACTCAACAAGCCAAATCCCTGATACAGAAACAATCTCCCAAATTGCTCCTACAATTAGACTTCACTTTCCTTTTGTCTCTGCAACAGTAGCAACGGCTTTCAAACAGCTACTTCAATTAAATTTTATTTTTTTGTTTCAGTAGAAGGAAAATCATTTTAACCAAAATAAATCTATATTTCCTTGATGCTTCAGGTACAGTTTGGAAAAAGAACACAAAAACATCTCTTAGTAAACTTATCACATGGGTATATAGATTGCGCAATGCAAACTTTATTGCTGTACTGCTTATGTTTGTCTTTGATAACTTTTCTTTAATGACATTTCATAGTGTGTTGTATGCATACCAAGAACCAATAGAGTATTGAATATTTTTTAACATAATTGTAAAACCACAAACAGTTACACAAACACCACAGGTGATAAATAAATGAAAGCCAATTCTGTCCTAAACAGCAAATAATTAAATCAAATTTGTATTTCTAAAAACTTAAAATTTAAATTGTATTATGTACTTTAGGCTACAGTTTCGACAACCTGAACTCTGTCTCCCAAATGTCTTTTTGCCTTATGATACAATTAGGGCTGCAACTAACGATTATTTTAATAATCGATTAGTTGGCCGATTATTTTTTCGATTAATCGATTAATCAGATAAAAAAATGCAATTTTTTTTAATTTAAAATAATGTAATAAAAAACGTACAATTGACACTTTCATCTCTTTATTGCAATGGCCTCTCTCTATTCACCTTCTTATTTTACTGACATAATAATAAAAGCTACAAGAACCCAAACACGGTGTTTCTCAAACTAGGTTTTAATACAACGTTATTAGTAAATATTAATTCATATGTTAACTATTTTTCATATTTAATAAAAACTATGAGAAAAAAAGCCTTGTTTAAATTTTATTTACCAAACTGCCCCCGGTTATGCACATCAGACCCCCAGCTTGCCACTCTGCCCCCATATATGCCTTATACCTCTTATATGCCAGATTCCACTGTGCCCCCTGATATGCCACTGTGCCCCTGATATGCCTTATACTCCTTATATGCCAGTGATATGCAACTGAGCCCCCTGATATACCTTTTACCCCCAGATGTTTTATGACCCCCTGATATGCCTAATATCGATATGCCTTATACCCCCTATATGCCCTGAAATTCATAATACCCCCCCATACACCACTATAACTCACCCATACACAACTTTGGCTCCTCCCCCTCCCATACACCACTCTGGCTCCTCCCCCTCCCATACACCACTCTGGCTCCTCCCCCCATACTCCACTCTGCCTCCTCCCCCCTCCCATACTCCACTCTGCCTCCTGTCAGCAACGGATCTTCACTAGACAAGGACTTTCACTGCTGCTTCAAAGAAGCCACAGTGTAAGTGAAGTGCAGTAACGGAGTCTGTCTGTGCGATGCAGACACTAACAGGCTGACAGAGAATCATCCTCTCTGTCAGCTGGTGGGGTTCTGCATCGCACAGACAGCCTCCGTTACTGTCAGTAACGGAGCCGGGTAGAGAGGCAGAGTGGCGTATGGGAGGGGGAGGAGCCACAGTGGTGTATGGGAGGGTGGCTCCCATACACCCTTCTGACTCCTCCCCCCTCCCATACACCGCTCTGCCTCTCTACCCGGCTCCGTTACTGAAGGCACTTTCACTGCAGCTTCATAGAAGCCACAGCGTAAGTGAAGGGCAGTAACGGAGGCTGTCTGTGCGATGCAGAGAGGATGATTCTCTGTCAGCCTGTTAGTGTCTGCATCGCACAGACAGACTCCGTTACTGCACTTCACTTACGCTGTGGCTTCTATGAAGCTGCAGTGAAAGTGCCTTCAGTAACGGAGCCGGGTAGAGAGGCAGAGCGGTGTATGGGAGGGGGAGAGAGACGGAAGTGAGAGACCGTCTGACAGTGAGGGGAATCCAGGTCTCCTGCAGCGTTGCGGGGGATCTAGATTCTAGTGTTATAATCCGATCTCTGTTTGAGATCGGATTATATAAGGAGAGGAGTTTTTCAGAGCATTTGCTCTGAAAAAAACCTCTTTTTATAATCGATAAAAATCGATTCGATTAATCGATGATGAAATTCGTTGCCAACGATTTTCATAATCGATTATTATCGATTTTATCGATTAGTTGTTTCAGCCCTAGATACAATGTGTGTATGTATGATTTTCAAATTCTTTTTATGTCCAGAATATTTTAATTGTTATCAGATTTTTGCTGATATTGAATGTTAAGATATTTTAGATAAATATTGCAAACATCCTGCTGCCATGTGCCAATATTGTATGTATTTACGTGTTTCTGTATCCAACTAAATACGATTTGCAATGTAAATTTATATCGAACAATATTGGAACGCAATTTCATTATTTTTGCTTTCTGAATCTATTGAAAAGTCAACATTCCACCTGCAAATGTCACATTGTGTTAATCAATTTAACAGTCCAATGAACATGAATATTCTCACCCAACATTGTTGTAATATTACAGTAAAAAAAAAACATTAAAAAAATCAAATTATAACGTTAGAGAAGCTGGCTGCTTCGCGGTGAGGCTATCCTGGGAACCATAGTGACTGATTATTATACATTTGTCATTCTAACAAAATCAAGTATGTGTATGATACCGATATAAAAGGACTCTTCTATTCCACTTTTTCATAGGTTTCATTAGGTTCACTTACAGCAATAATGTTAATGTGCCTCGTGTCTTCAAATATAGATAAGTCATGCTGGAACTGGAAAGGGCCTTCCCCAAACTGTTGCCACAAATTATTTGTATGCTGTAGCATTAACATGCCACTTCCATTCTCAGCCAAACTTTACAGCCGGCACTATGCTTTCCGGTAGGTAGCGTTCTTCTGGCTTCTGCCAAAGAAGCCAGATTTCTCAGTCAGACTTTTACACAGTTAAGCGTGATTGATCACTACAGAGGACATGTTTCCCCTGCTCCAGAGTCCAGTGGTGTAAGGCCATTGAAACACATTTCATGAAGCTCTCGATGCATAGTGCTTGCGCTGAGGTTAGAACTCAGTGATGATTGGTGCTACAGAGGACAGGCGCAATGCACTCTGAGAGTGTCAGTGGTCTACAATTTGTTGTTGAGTTGTTGTTACTCCTACTTCACAATAATAGCACTGACAGTAAACCTGGGCAGATCTAGCAGGGCAGAAGGCATCCAATAACGGCATGCAGCACAACATCTTTTGAACACAGCAACATGAAAACTGACTACAGAGTAGGTCAGCCAGTGGTGTCTGAATCACAAAGCCCTAAGAAATGGATTTGGCAGTGGACAGGGATCAGCATGGGCACCCTGACTGGTCTGCGACTACCCAGTCCACACAACAAACTCCGATTCTAATCAGAACCAGCATTAACTTTTTTAGTAATTTAAGATATAGTAACTTGTCTGTTGGATTTGACCACACGGGCAAGCCTTCACCCCCCACATGCATCAATGAGCCTTGGCTTCCAATGACCCTGTCGCCAGTACATTTGATAGATACCGACCACTGCAGACCAGGAACATCCCACAAGAGCTGCAGTTTTGGAGATGCTCTGACCCAGTCGTTTAAGAACCGCAATTTGGCCCTTGTCAAAGTCGCTCAGATCCTTACACTTGCCCATTTTTCCCTCTTCTAACACATCACCTTTGAGAAGGAAATGTGCCAGGATAACAAGATTATCAGTGTTATTCACTTGAGTTAGTCAGTGGTCATAATGTTATGGCTGATCAGTGTACAGAATATATACACACACACACACGTTAATAGTTTATTTTTATCATTTACTAAAATGCAAAGTGAGTGAACAAAATAAAAATCTAAATAAAATCAATATTTTGTGCGACCATCCTTTGCCTTCACAACAGCATCAATTCTTGTAGTTACCTTTGCACAAAGTCAGGGATTTTAAGGCATATAGTTAGGTGTATGATTAAACAATTATACCAAACAGGTGCTAATGATCATCAATATAATATGAAGTTTAAAACACAATCATCTACTGAAACAGAAACAGCTGTGTAGGAGGAATAAAACTGGGGTACAGCCAAACTCAACAAGATGAGGTTGCTAAAAAAAACAGTTTAATATCAAACGTGTCTACCAGGCAGACATTTCAAGGCAGACAGGGGTGTCCAGATGTTCTGTCCAAGCTCTTTTGAAGAAGCACAAAGAAAGGGGTAATGTTGAGGACCATAGATGCTGTGGTTGGCCAAAGAAGCTTAGTGCAGCAGATGAAAGACCCAAAAAGTCATACTTCCGACCTGGAAATAAGGTTTGTTCGGTGAAGGGCTGGAGAGTGGTACACAATTCTGCAAATGGAGTTGAGGATTTGGTCAGAATTAATGTTCTCCTCAATGCTGAGAAGGACACGCAGATACTTATCCATCATGCACTATAATCAAGGAGGCATCTTTATTGATCCCAGATGTATTCTGCAGAATGACAACAACCCCAAACATACAAAGTGATTAAGAACTATCTTCAGCGTAAATAAGAAGGTATGTAATGGTATGGCCTCCACAGAGCCTTGATCTCAATATCATCGAGTCTGTCTGGTATTACATCAAGACAGAGAAGCAACTGAGGCTGCCTAAATCTACAGAAGAACTTGGGTTAGTTCTTCAAGATGTTGGGAACAACTTGCCTGCCGAGTTCCTTAAAAAACTGTGTGCAATGTACCTAGAAGAACTGATGCTGTTTTAAAGGCGGGAGTCACGCCAAATATTAATTTGACATTGATTTTACTTCTGTTCACTTACATCACTTACTTCAATCATATATATTATATATCATATATATATATGAAGCTGATACATTTTTGCATTTATGGAACACATGGTTGATACGCAAAATGTTCACTCCCTCAAGGCTTTAACGTCGATGGGACTGTTCAAATACAGTCTCGCAATTCTCTAAAGGGTATTTATGGAACCTTGAGATAGCAGCTCCCGGGCTGTTGCCTGCTAGGATTTAAAACACGAAGACACTACTGAGATTTTTTGTTTGTTTATATGTGTTATAGATCAGAGGGGGTATTTGCACTCCAGTCTCCATTTCCATAGCTTGGTGCAGACTACTTGTAGGCATAAAAAGTCTCAAACACATACTCAAACTTATAATATTGTTATTCAATGTTGTCATCCTTAAGCTATTTACCCTTTCTTCATGATTACACTTAATTATCAAATTGAGACTTCAGTAGAGATTCATACTGTAAAATCACAAAAATTACAAAATCTGTGGCAATTACCTTACCTAAACATTATGTAAACCAGTCCAAGTTCTTTGAAAGGTTTATTTTAGAGAAGCCACTGATTTAACAACAGCCCAGTCAAAAATAAAAAAAACACAATAAAGTTAGATGAAAATGAAAAAAAGTGGACCATACCACCTCGCGGAGTAAAGTGGATCGGTGAGTGCAAAGCAAACCACGAATTGTGGGCTGAGTTGCCATCTGTGCTGGTTTCTGGACCTGGACTGTCCAAAAAATGAAATGATTCCCAGATCGTATTCCATCATGGCTCACACTAGAAAGAGGATTAGATTACCGGTGTTTTTACAAAGTAACACTTCTTAGCATGTATGGTAAACGTGAGCCTGAAGCTTTGCTGTGTGTGTGTTAAAACGGCACGGTCTTTACAGGTTGTAACATGATATTCTTAATAACGTTGTACTGAAGTACAGAGTGTTACAGGGGAGGAAGAATTTAGCAGATGTGACTGGATATGTTGGGATAGATAGTGCTAAAAATGAAAAGAAAAAAAAAGCTGATAAACAAAGAACAATGAAGGAAAATGGCAACAAAACAGAAAAAATACTTCACCAACTTGAATGATTTAGAAAGTCTTGTTTCAAAGTGATTTATCATCTTAGTATAAAGTTTCTCCGAAGGAACAATTGATTTGAAAAGGCATTTTTTATGTTGACTGAAGCTTATTAAAAGCCCTTTTTTAATAATATTCAGCGAGCGTTTGGAGAATGCTACACAAAAGAATTGGCCTGCCAGAGTTTTTCCATTTCATTTGCACAGAAAGAATATTTTATTTCTGGGGGAAAATAAAGAGAAGAACATGCATGTATTTCAACTAATTCCTTGGTTGTATCAAATGATGGTTTGTAATTGCTGGAATACAAGAGAAGAAAGATGTTACTGAGGTTTTTTGTTTTTTTTAACAATCCTATATAAATGCTATTTCCAAAAACCAGCATTGAGCCTTAACTGTGTTGACTTCTCCAAAAATATTCCTGTAATTCCTTTATTTCAGCCTTTAACAATTATGGCATCCAGAGCACATTACTGCTGTATTTTTTGTTAAATCAATAAAATGCTGTCACCTGTTTAACTTTTACATTTGATTGGGAAAGAAGAGGCATCAGGCCGGTACAAGGCATTTGACCCGTATGCCTTATGAGAACGAAAGAAGACAGATTATTTCTAGGGAGTCTTTCACACATTTCTCTAATGATCGAGTTCACTATAACCTTCATAGTTCTCCACCTTCCCTATTTGTTCTCCTTGATGGTATGGCCCACTCTGCCCTGTGTTAAGTGAAGATTATATCTTTATGGCAAGCGTGCCAGGAGAGCCTGCCTGAGCTGAAGCAAAGCCTGGCTTTATGACCCTCCCGAGAGGGTGTACACACCTACCTTACTTGGCTCAAGAGGGTGTTGACCGGTACTAGCACTTTTGACCCCTCAATGTCCTTACATACTATGTCTGAGTGCTGGAAAACAACATCACATTGGGCCTGAGAAAGTGTGGCCCACAGCATCAGCCGGGGGGGGGGGGTTGGTGGAGCTGGTGCTAGGGGCCTGCAGGGGGCCTCCTTTACACCAGTGTCTCTACTACCCAGAGGTTACATAAAGCATGTTGACCCCGTTGGGTGCTTCCCTGTGCCCTCTAATGTGATAGAGAAGGGTGGTCGGACCCGGTATGCTAGTACCAGACGTACCCCCGTGATTGCAGCCCTGTACCAAGTCACCTACTTTTTCCATTGTCACTGAACATTGTCACTTTGAGGCCTTGCGTGAATCTCTAGTTGACCTAAAGAAAATGATGTCTATGAAATGCCACCTTGGGTTACCCTGGCATGACTTTACTTAAAATTACCGCTGCCAGAGCAGCCAACTGACCCTATAGAATTCCAGCAGCATGAGTGTTTGATGTGGAAGATGCGCCTAGCACTCACTCTTATGGTGAATAGAATGTCTCTTTAAGCCTTGATGAACATTTCTAGTGGATCCTTCTTCAAGTTGTGTGGTTCAGGAGAAGAAAAAAACTTGTCTTGTACTTGTTACAGTACATGCATTTTACAAGTTATCTACTTGCTGTTTTTTCAATCCTAGGGAAACTGTAATTAGCTGAAATGCAGTTGTATATGTGTGGTGTCTTTTATGTGTGCCTTGTAATCCTTTTGATTATGCATCGGACTCCCCATGCGGGTCAACGGTCACCATGAATCCAGTTACTATAAAATACAACATTTCTCCCATAACAGGTGCACGCTTCCCATGCAGCCTGTCATTTTGTTATTTTCAGGGGGAAAAAAACTCTAGCTACATACAATTTTCACCAATACAAAAAGAACATTTGTAGCAGTCACATACACAAACATTTTCATTTGCACTTACTCCTTTCTCTAGAGATGTTTGTGAGCGGGAGGCTTCAATAAAGATTAGTGATGGATAATTTTGTCCATCTGCCTGAAGAAAAGCAGCATGTGAAATTTCCGGAGTAAAGGAAACAATTTTCAATGTTTTCAGTTTTATTACTAAATGCGAGGCATTTTTCAAAGTTTAAGTTATCAAAAAAACAAAGTCCATTGAATTCTGATTCCTAAAACCCACGCGGAATGTAATAATTTGCATTTTTTTGCTATTTTAATTTCTATAAATGTTACATATTAAACACATATGAGTATACCCCTAAACTTTCAGAGTTTTCAGATAAATTGAAGCGAGAAACATTTTGGTTTTCGGACCTTTCGATCAACCCAGTCAGCATATAAACCGGGAAGGCCCAGCTAGCCCTGCAAAATGCATAGTTTAATCAGTCAGATTTCTTGAATGTATTCTCACCTATATAATTTAGCACCTATATAACGTAGTTGCAGGCATAAAAATTGCGTCCTATAAACCAACTGTAAATATTTCTCTAAAAAAACCTGACAATAATAGGGCATTTAATTAATTAAGGTTACGTTTACTTGATTAAAACCATTGACACATACATTCCAGGTTAAAACATATGTTACCAATTACGCAGTGTGGTATTCATTTCTCATTGTGTATAGTTAGGGTCCGGCATTAATCTGTTGAAAAAGTGTATATGTGTATTCCTAAATAACCTTATGGGGGGATTTCATCACACTTAATGTATTAGTGACTTTATGGTGGTGATTTAAGGTTCGCATACAAATATTCAATATTTTAAGTGCTGTGATCTGTTCTTTAATTTTGAGTGGCGTAACACAGGGGCTGTACATTCGATTGTCCAGTTGCCTCAGAATTTATCTTGTAATTTGACATATTGAATGATTATATCTCATCAGGGGCGCACCTACTTTATTTGGCACCCAGAGAGGACCCCCCCCGCCACAAAAAAATTATTTCATAAATTTGTAATCTGCATGTCAACTGGAAAAAACTAGAAATCTAAAATAAATTAACTTTAACCCCTTAATGACAAAGCCCGTACATGTATGGGCTCAAAATGCATTGTTTTCAACGGGTTTAGGGATCGCCCATTGTCCTTAAGGGGTTAAACAAACATTTACTCAACAGATATGGTACAGGATAGCTCCTATCACTAAATACTGAGCCAGACATTGATGGTAGTGCAGCATAACCCCTATGACTATACACCAAGTCAGACGTGGTAGGCCTCTGACCCTAAAACAGCCTGCCTATGCCACCGCTGCCCCTAAAACAGCCTGCCTGTGCCAACGCTGCCCCTAAAACAGCCTGCCTGTGCCACATCTGCCCCTGAAGCAGCCTGCCTGTGCCACCTCTGCCTCTGAAACAGCCTACCTGTGCCACCTCTGCCCTTTTAGCAGCCTGCCTGTGCCATTTCTGCCACTAAATAATCACTGACTCATTCATTCACCCATTTACTATCCTGCACCCCTTTACTGCTTGAAGATTTCACTGGTCCCAGGGCCAGCCAAGCATCACTGGGGCTGTGCAGACGTCTAGGCAGCCCCGACGGCCGCCTAATGCGGCTCCCGTTAGGTGGCTGTTGGACCCACAGGGCACCCCTTTGATGACCACCCCCACCCCCTTTAGGAACGCTACTGCATCTCATAGATTATCAAAGAGCAGAAGAACAGAAATGGATGCAGGTAAAAAATCCCTGTTCTTCTGTTACATCACTAAGAACGCCAAACCCTGTCCATCCGTACTCCTCCAAGATTAAAACTAAAGCATAGCTTTAATTATAGACTGTATAATCCAAGAGCAACAAATACAGGATTGTGAATATGAGTAATATCAAGTAGAATACTCTAGGTAATTACTTTTATGTTTATATCAGTTTGGATGTGTTTTCTTTATTTTTTATATTTAAACATTTCTCTATAAGAATTTTACAATGTGGCAGAAATGCTCTTAATCAAATCTACTGTCTTTAGGGACCAGAGACTAGAGATGTGCAATCCTAAATTAAAGGAACAATAAACTTAATTCTGTACTAAAAAATAAAACATTTTTTAGTTAACTCTTTCTTTATGTTCAGATTATGTTTCAATGATAAGTGCAATGACAGAAATAAACTCCTGTCCCCACAAATGCCGACAGGTTCATTTTAATTGGCAGTGATGCTAAAATTCTGATTACAATTATCCCAAAAATAAAAACAGGAACATATTAGAATTATTAGCGTGGAAAATGTGCTTTTTCCTTGTCTATAAGGCATTGTAGGGGTTTTACATTCAGTCAGCATGATAACATATGTAGTTTGAATATAATAGTACGGGTGGCTCCACTGGCTAAAGTTTGCATTAATAACTTAATGTCCACATGCTGTATTTACCTAAATATGCTTTATTGTAAAGAAAAAAATAAGCCCCTCAGCCACATTCACCACTAAACCCCACTGCACAGTGGAATTGCTTGGAAAGCCAAGGGTCTGACAGCTTCCCTAACACTAGATGTCCGCATTTATATCGCCAAACATTTTTTGGGGGAATTTACTAGTTATGTGCCAAATCATTGGTTTGTTTTGTGTACTTATTGGCCATAATTCTAGCAGCAAACCGGGAATCCGAATTGTTATGCTTGTTAGGTTGTGCGCTGCTCTATTTTGTGTATTTTTTGTGTTGTGTGTATTTGGGGGTTCTGACCAAACTTTAGGGTTCAGCGGCCCATCCTGCCACACAGGTGCCTCATTAAGGGGGTCTAGAGAAGGCTTTAATGTGCTTGAAAGTCTCATTTGGGTTAAAATGCATTGCAGTCCCACTGATTCAGCTCGTTGGTAAGCAATATAGCCATGAAAAATTAGATGGGACTCGACACACTTGGGGTACTTTGACGTAGTGGCGGGCTAATATACAGCCATATAGTGTGACAGAATCCCCAATATTTATGCCTTAGACATAAGTGTTTTTTGAATGGTGTTCACGGGGTATGGGCTGAATTCTTGCTTTATTTTGTAATATTTAATATGGCCAAAGAGAGGCACTTGTTTTACAGGGGATGGTTACAGGTAATGCTAGCGGGAGGGCTTCTCCTTGACTTTCCTTCTAGGGACACATAAATAGCACGAGTGGATATTTGTTTTCTCCGGCGATCTGTTCTGCTCTCCCAGAGAGGCATGACACCCTATTTTTCTAACACATAAATATGTCTCGCGTACAATTTGTGTATTAACCCCCTAAGTAGTAGTAGAGAAAATATTCTACATCATAGGCAGTGGTGCATTTACTTTTAACGCTGCCTTAGGCCTCATCCAGGGCCGCCCTCCTCAGCAGCCGCCATCTTCACTACAGGGGCCAGGATATGATGTCATAGCCAAAGTTGTGTGTCTTAAAGGAACACAACTTCCCTTATTGTGGTCTAAGGAGGCTGTTGCGGCTCCGAAAAGCCTCCATGGTTTAAATAGGTCGGCTGGAGAGCTTAGAGGTCTTCCCTGTAACAAGCCCATTAAGAAGCAGCACACAGAGGGCCCTGGTCACCCAAGGGTGCGATCTGCATCTCGGTTGTGAAGCAGAGAGACTGCCGCCACGCTGGCTACTGGTGGCCATTTTAGAGATTATAACGGGAATCGCGCCTGTGGGATAATGCATTTACAGTATAACTAGTTTTGTGAACTCCATTGCTGTACGTGATCATCAGTATCTGGAGAGGTTAACCACATTCTGATAAACATGCCTGTTGATAGGACCTTCTACAACTAACACACACCACTTGTTAATATAAAAAAGCTTCCCTGTTTATTATCTGTTACCTGTTGTCTGCCTGATCTGAAACAAGACAAGTCTGAATATTGACACATTTTGTTGTTTGTAAAATATTAACATATTGGCAGTAGCGTGTTTATTTACTGAAGGTTCACGAAAGGTTCTGCTGTGCAGTTGGCACGTAAACGTTTTACCACTCTGGAGCTCATCTTGCCAAGAACGGCTATTGTGAAGAAAAGCAAACAAGGTTTTTATAGCCACAGATTTATAAACAAAACTTCTGGTCGAAAAAATACTTACTTTGCAGCAACACCGGGTACAACAAATAACATGTCTGACCAATCATTAACCGTATATAAGAAATGTAGAATGGAAGTGTTAAGAGCATGCTGTGAATGTTACAAACTTAAAAGCAATGTACACTGCCCCATGCAGACCACCAACAAAGAAAGAATATTTAAGTACTTAAAAAAAACCAAAACAAAAAAAACCCTGTACCTTTAGAAGAAGCTGCAGCAGTTTGCTCGCCACCCCTGGGTGGTTGAAGTATTATTATTATTATTATTATCTTTTATTTATATAGTGCCAACACTTTACGCAGCGCTTAATACAATACATATATACAAGGGGTATGACAAGACAAGAATTGACGGACTAAAACAAACCGATACATTAGGTGGAGAGAGCCCTGCTCGCAATCTTACAATGTTACCAATCAGTGGCAGGAAAATGCTACTATTTAACTCCTTCTTTACCGAGGGTGTTTTGTGCCCAAAACCCTAAAACTTTCTCAACATTTTTACATTATGTGTAAACCAGGATTCTCCTTTTTAATTTTTCCTGCACCACACAAATTATTTATTGTTCTTTGAAAGACAGATACGCTCAATATACACCTCCCCCCCAAAAAGTGCATCTTTTTGCAAAGAAGCCAGCCCAGGGTATTGCACTAGGACAGGAGAGAGAGGCACTCCCCTCGGGCGCAGCTGCTAGGGGGCGCATAGCTGCCCGATCAGCAGCTGCAGGACTGGTTGGGAGATCATAATCCCCCTGTAACCAGCCCAGCATTTAGAGTGCAAGGTCCATCATTTCAGGCCTCGGCTTCCGTGCTCCCTAATCACTACGTGCCGGCAAATGATGCAGAGCGCCGGGATATGACGTCACCCCTGCACTCTGCATCAATAGCAGGCACATAGCGATGAGGGAGCATTAAAGCAGAGGCCTGAAATGACAGACCTCGCGCTTCCAAAATTGAATGGAAGATGGAGAATGAGAAAGGTAAGAGATGGGGAGAGAGGTGTGTAAGGGCAGTGTATGTGTATATGCATGTTAATGGGCAGGTTTGTGTAAAAGCAGCACGTATGGGCAGATGTGTGTAAAGGCAGTATATGTGTGTGTTTGTGGGCAGGTGTGTGTAAGGGCAGTGTTTGTGTATATGCATGTTAATGGGCAGGTGTGTGTAAAAGCAGCACGTATGGGCAGGTGTGTGTGAAGGCAGTGTATGTGTATGTGTGTGTTTGTGGGCAGGTATGTGTAAGGGCAGTGTGTGCGTATATGTGTGTTTAAGGGCAGGTGTGTGTAAAGACAGCACGTATGGTCAGTCGTGTGTTTAAGGGCAGTGTATCTGTATATGTGTGTTTATGGGCAAGTGTGTCTGTAAGGGCATTGTAAATAAAATAGCTTCTGTAAATATAGCTGGGGGGCACAATTTTCCATTCTTGCCTCGGGTGCAAATTGAGCTAGCTACAGCTCTGCACTAGGAGCATTTGGACACTTATCATGGAACCAGTTGGTCACCAATCCCTGGCAAAACCGTAAAATGTATTTTCGCTGCTTTTTTGTTCCCAAACCAACCAACATCTGTTCAGCTGCATCTCCAGATTAAATACCCCACATGCATAGGTTTTATATGGGTTTTGGAAGTTACAGGGCACAAAATGGAACACCAGATTTTTGCACACGCAAGCATCAAGAGCTGGCCGGCAGCGAGTAAAGCATTACTCAATGTATCTGCAAGGGGGGTAAAATAATTTAATGGGGACACAATTATCTTATGCATTAAACTGCATAGGATGACTAAAGAGTCCCTTTAAACTCTTTAGGGCTCCTACTTGCAATGTCAGCACAAGAACTGTTTGACGGCAGCTTTATAAAATTGCATTTAATGGTTAAGCAATTGCAAGATGATGCCAAGCTACGCCTAAAGTCATGTAAGGTACCCCACCGGGCTCATAAGTAGTGAGCCACGCTTCCCAAACTGGCAGTACGATGGATTATTTGGGTTTGGTGCATGCCAGGAGAACACTAGCAGACTCACTTTATAGCGTCAATTGTAAAGTGTGGAGGAATAATGCACTGGGATTGTTTTTCTCGCTTGAGCTCCTTACTTCCTTTGAAGGTCCATCTTAACACAACAGCACACAACCGTCTACATAATTCTTTGCATTCAATGTTATGGCAACAGTTTGAGCGATGGATCTGACCATGATCCAAAAAAATTACTTTGGGGTTCACAGGGACACCAAGTAGAAGCCAAGCTTAATTGCTTCATCGGTGGCATCACTAACGATCCCTTTAAATGCCAATTATCCTACATCATTTTATAAATATATTCCCTTCATGTGATGGGGACATTAGAGAAGGTGGCTACGTCAACAGTGGGATATCACCAACCTTGAAGTCAGGACCACTGCAAGACAGCACTGAATAACATTGATGATATTTCCCAAGAGAGGGAAAATAACAGATGAAAAACATATTTTCAGCGTGCTGCACAAATCCTATTTTATGTCCTCTTAATGTGAAAACAAAGCTATCTAGAGTAACGACGCAGGAGAGAAAGTAGTCAGGCACATACATAATAATTGCTTCTGATGTATAACCCAGGGGTAATCAACAGATTTCTGCCCAGCCTGCCCAAGACGTATGATATGTACCCAGCCCGAGGCAGACTCCTTATCTGTGAACATGCCAGCTGGACATCATGGGAGCTGTGGTTGTACATGCCTACGGCTACTCGTTGGCTACCTCCGTTATAACCTGTGCTAAAACCAAAATATCAGTCCCTGATTTGGAAATGTATTTTTATTAATTGTCATAATATGGTGTAATATTCAATATAATTACTGTACTGTTTGTAAACATTAACTATTTACAGATTCGAAGTATTTATCGCCTCCTAATAATTTATACTACATATCGAGGATTGGAAAATGATAACCTTTATTACTGTAAAATAAAAAAGGCTCAATACACAGAATATATCTCTGTTACTGCATGGTACGGCAAGCACTTCTAATCAATGCTTTAGAATTGGAACACCAAAAATCACACGGTTCCAGTTGTCGGAATGGGTTTGTGAATAGAATGTACCGTTTAGCTTGTGTTATAAATAAAAGACGGCGAATATTGGTGCATTAAGCAAAAATCAATTAGCCTTAGAAAAGGAGGTTAAGCTTCTTATACATGAACAACAGATAGAATCTGACGGCAGACAGCAGCCGCTCGGCGCATCTAGTCTGCCCGTTTTCCTGCTTAATCTTAATCAGTCTCTTGGTTTCGTCTTAGATTCAGGATGACATGTGCCTTTTCCGCGCATGTTTAAAGGGGCACAGCTGAGTAGACTCTTTATCGTGGTGTCAACCCTTGTAAATGCATGGAGGGATTCTGCTGGGTCTCCCCGTATGCATTTGCCTACAGGAGCTGCGTTTGGGCTCTCTCTGCGCACATGATTGATATTTGTGCATGCGTGGGAAGTGCTTCCACTGATTTCAGAGCGATCGCTTTCCTGCCACTGATTGGCTCCTTCAAGCAGGCGATTATTTCTTTTTTCCCGCTCTGGTAAAATGCATACGAAATGCACACACAGAGTACGCTAATATTGATGCCTCGTTAGAGGGGCTGTCGGGGACTGGAAAACATGCCCTTTAAATTCCCATACCGTATTAGCCTCTACCACTTCTGCATGGAGGCTGGTCCACTTCTCTACCGCCCTCTCAGTAACATAAAACTTGCTTACATTCCATCTGAGCCTGTAGGTTTAGATGACACCCTCTTGTGCAGCATCCCTTAATACATCTTTAACCTAACGCTCTGGAATCAGGGCTCTCTCTCCGTTCTTTTAACAGCAACAATGTGCATGACTACAACCCTTAGAGATCCCATTGCCTGGAAACAAAGTCACAGCTGAGACATTCCACGCCATATTTTGCGAGCAGCTGCACCCCCCCCCCCCGGTTCTCTTCTCCCCGTTAAGCTTGCGGGATGCTCACTCCTATTTGTACAGAGGCGGCGGAAGGATACCTCTGGCATCCAGACACCAAGTTGGAGTCTGTGGCTGCGCGCATTGATCAGGTCTGCTCGCTGGGGGTGTGCTGAGGCTCAGACTGTCAGTCATTCTGCGATCAGTGGCTGCACACAGCATACAGAGCAGCTGGCAGCCCACTCCACAGAACGGGGAGAAAAAATACTATTTCCCGCAAAATAACACTCAGCTGCAGCCTGCCTCCTATACATCATTTACCATAAGAGGGGATTAACACAATTCAGCAGCATCTTTGGACCCATTTTCACCTATAGGAGCAGCAGGAGAAATTCCTCCATCTGCAGTCTTACAATGCTGCACACCAAGGACCTCATCTGGACTTTATGTTTCCTGGGAGCTGCAGGTACTTTCTTTTATTTTATGGAAGGATGTATACATTTTGGAAGGATGTTTGTTCTTTTATATGTGTTGATGCCCCCCCATTCAATCTGCCAGTTGCTTTGCATTGGGGGGGTTCCATGCAGAGATGTATTGGGATTATGCATGTATAGATCTATTTACATCTAAACACACACATATATATATATATAAATATGTATACATTTTCTTTTGCATTCTTGCCTTTTTCATCAGCATTGGGGAAGTATGTGGGTCAGGGCATTGGACTGCACTACCCCTTTTGTTTTAGATATCCAAAGCATTTTCTCCCCAGTATGGGGTGGTGAAAGCATCCTGGTTATAATGTAACTGAATCAAAGCAGTTAGAATATAAAGGATGGAGAGCATTTGGGTTGGACCCTCTAAATCTGATCATTTTGATCCCACATCTGTTTGTGTTCTCCTTAGTGGTCTGTGCATGCATTTTGCATTCAGATCCTTTTGTGCTGGAGGATGGGGGGGGGGTGCAGTAATGATGGGTGGTTAAATCTACCCCTAGATATGGGACTTTCATTTTTTGGGTTATTTCTGGAATCACCCCCTTTTTTCTCTCTCTTTCTTTAAGATGGGGGTTTGCTGCTTTATGATCATCTTTGCTATTTCAAGCTTGCAGAATGATGACTTGTGATGTGGTTCCTAAATGAAAGATGGGAATAAATAGTAGGAGTGGGTATTTTGTGCGGCTTGGATGAGGTTTTAATGCCTTGTTTAAAGAATTCGAAGTTTTGTGGGTTGTTTTTTTTTTTTTTTGGAGAGCTTGTGGTGATTGGTACCCAGCTACATAAGAAAAGCTTGCAGGAGAGAGAGAGGCTGATCTCTTCATGAATGGGTTAACTAATACATCACCATTTCTCTGCAATTCTCTGCTTTTATCATCATGTATATTTTATTTTTACAGATGTATGTTGGGCGCGAGTTGACAGAGTGAGATGGATTTGATTGTGGGGCATATTCTTTGGTTTGCAGTTCTGCGCACATCCATCTATTGAGTAATAGAAACAGAATTGCAGTAGAAGAATGCTTTGTTTACCTAATAACGGGATTTGTTAGTAAACATATTGTTTCAGTTTCTGTGTTATTCATGAAGTATGTAATCTATATACTGGGGTTTTTTGTTTTTTTTTAAAGATCCATGGTATTCCGGCTCACAGAATATATGACCTCGATAAGGCGTTCGTTCTTGTGTATGCATAACATGTTTATGAACAACGCCACTATTCTGTATACTGGGGTGGGGGGGGGGAATACTTTTTTTTCCTCCCCAAACCACATTACAACAGTGCAGTGCTGTGGCAAGGAGTGGACAAGCAGGATCCTCTGGCGGAGAATGAAGTGCAGTGGTTTCCTTTATAGTGACGAGAGGTGTACAGCGATGAGTGCTTGCAGCAGGATTGTAGGATGTGCAGGCAGGACGGATTGCTGGCTGGTGTTTTCTTGCCTGCGTTACTGTTGGCTCCCAGCGGGGACGCGCTAGATGAAATCATCTGCATTATATTGCGATGTGTGGCCATGTATTGTTGACAGTGTTCTATCTGCAGCTCAGGTTCCATTGCCGGAATAAAGGCAGGAGCCCGCGGCTCCTCCTTATAGTATATGCATGTACAGGGTGCACTGGGGTGATGCTTTAGTGCGGGGTTTGCATACTCCATGCATCGATTAACGCTATGCTGAGATACGTCACGGAAACCGATAATCTATCGGGCGGTTTATCCTCATATTACATGCGGTGTGTTAAATAGTTACATAGTGGCTGCCAGCTCTCGTACGGATGGAGCTGCGCGCCCCTCTGGGTGGAGGCTGAGCGTGCGCACCTTGCCCTCAATGTTTCAGCCAATCAGGCGCCGGCTCGATGGGCGGGAAAATGTTTTATTCTCAGGGCAACGTTCTGTCATGGTCCCAAGCCACTATCTGGCAGCGTGTCTGCCCCTGGGGGGGTAAAGGCATCATCACCCTCGCTCTTTACCCTCCTATTCCACGCAACAATTTATATTCCTCCTCTGTGTCAGATATTACCCATTGACATGTTGCGTTTAACCAAAAAACCACACAATTTTATTTAAATGTATAAGTTATAACGGAAGTCCAGCCGAGTGATCTATGTGTATATTATTCATGTCCCAGTAAAAATATCCTACCCACGCTTGGAAATAATAATTGGGCATCTAGAGCTAGTATACAAAAAAAAAAAAAAACATTCTTAGAGGCTACTCATTGTACTCTGGGAAAAAAAAGAGAATAAAGCACAAAAGAAGCACAATTAAAAGAAAACACAAAAGAGAAGTGGATCGGGTCATTGACCTGCGGACAAAGGCTGTTTCTTCACGTATTGTCTTTTACAACAGCTCTGACCCGACGCTCCCTCCTTACAAGTAGTTTGCCCTCGCATACTAACGCCTTCATTCATCCTTACGTTCATAATCATCTAAAAAGCACTTTTCAGGGACAAGCAGATGTGCATGGTTTATTTTTCCTTTTTTGGCATATATTTTTAAGAAAAAAGAAAAAGGCATCTGTGCAAAAAAAAAAAATATATATATATATATATATATATAATGACGACTGCAGTCATAAAAATGGATGGAGATACATTATATAAACTTTAGGCATCTGGCTCCTATTATATTGGCATTTAAATATATTAAAATTCAGGATTTTAATCTTTCCAGAGACGAGGCATGGCCATTTTAGTCGAGATAAACGTTCCGTTAAATTCCAGGTGTGTTATTGGCAAAGTGCCACATACTGCAGGGGCATTGTCATTATAGCGCGTACTTTGCTTTCACCGTCAGGGCTGAGATTGCCTCGAAGGATTTATGGGGTTAACTTATTAGCCGTCATTGGGGCTTTAAATGAACGTTTTATTTTGATTTTCTAAATTAGCAAATTCTGGGTTGATTGTTAGGACATCAAGGAAGCTGGTAAAGCTGTATACGGAGGCTTTGGTTTAGATAGCGGAGAGGCAAAGGGGATTGATTGGATGGTGGGGGGGGAGCGGGGTGGAAAAACTCAGCACCTGCTGCAGTCCGTCTGCTGGGAGTTGTAAAAAAAAAAAAAAAAAGTCTTAGCGTCAGACACAGCAAGCCATTTTCTGTTGTATTTTAAACAAAAACAAGGCATTGTTTGAAACCCACGACAGAGACGCTTTGCCTTGAATGGGTGTGATTGGTGTGCAAAGCTGTCAGTTATCCCTTCAGCTTATTGTACATGTAATAAATCCAAATCAGTTTCTAAATCCATTGCTGGCGGTTCAGTGATCATCTTTACCAAACAATGATTACATTGACATTTTCTTTCTTTAAATAAAGCAAAAAACCCCAATATATGTATATATATAAAAGATTAGTTGAATCCACTAAAAATGTTATTTTTCCAGTTATATACTGGTATATAAATTGCCATATATTATATAGCGATATATAATGTCACTTATAGTAAATTATAGAACACGATGGCAGATCAGACCCATTCAGCCCATCAAGTCACATGTATCTTGAAGTAAAGATTCAGGATAGCTTTATGCCTATCCCATGCATGTTTACATTCTCTCACTGTTTTAGCCTGTACCACATCTGCTGAGAGGCTGTTCGACCTATCTACAAAACATCTCAGACTGAGAAGCGAAGTTAAATGGTTGCAAGTATTATGAGAGTTCTTTCTTTCTCTTATGACACTAAGGCTCTGCGCGTCAGCATCTATTATGTTCTCAGATTATTAAACTAATATGATGTTTATAAAATGGCAGCCTGGAGAGGCTGGAATAGCGGTGCTGTTATGATGCTGAGCGGCGCTTCGCAATCTCTTCAAATGAAATAAATGAAAGGACACGGAGTGTTTTGGCTGATGCATTACAGAGCCCCGTTTGTTCTCCTGGCACGCTATCAGTTCCCAGCTCATTTTTGGGAAGATTATTTACGTGACGTACGCTGGTGGGGGGAAGTTAATCGTGCGCCCCTGGGTGACATCACTCGCACCAGGAATAGTCATTTTACCCACCGGAGACGCTTCCAAATGCATATTCTCGTCGCAGATCCCTTCATACGTCAAACCCCAGCTGGGCTTTCTATGGAAAACTGCAAAAAGTGTTCCAAAATTAACATAATTAACAATTAAAAAATATTGTTTTGTTTTTTTTTAAAGAACCAAACACTATCAGAAAAGGATATGTTTGGTTATTTTAAAATAAAATCTAAGTCTGGAGGAGGAGAGGGCCCGTTTTGAGGTCTTTCAATCTTTTAGGGGGCTGAGAGTGATTTTGCCTGTAGCCACGGTCATGCGCAGAAGTGAGTGGCTTGGAGGTCTCAAAGCTTTGGGGGGCAGATGGTTTCTTTCCAGAATGCAGGTTGTGGGGTATTAGGAGGATTGATTAAATGCTTCTCTAAAGAGGCAGGATTAAGTAAGGCAGAGTAATAAGTAGGGAATAAGTAATAAGTAGGGGGCTGGGTGGGAAGAAGGGTTATCTGTTGAGAAGAGAGACAAGTTGTGGGTAGAATTAGGAGAATGGTTAGGAGATTATTTGGAGATAAGAGACGCTTTATGCATTTTTTGTGGGAGGTGGAAAAACATATGAAGTCATTCCCTATCTGCCTTATCAGCGCGGCCCTCCTCATTCCATTTGGTGACATGGCTCGTTTAATGTGTCCAAACCAGAAATTGGTAGCAAGAACTGTATACCGAGTAATCACAATGCTACTTTTTGTAGAGTATAATACCTAAAACCCAAACATTTTGGGTCTTTAGCCTCTTTCTTAATGCATCTACCCTCAAGAGCTGAAGCCCCCGAAGCGTTTGTGTGTTTGGTGGGATGCATTGTGCTTACATCATTTATATAACCGAAATTTTTTTTCGGTTATATATTTAGAACAGCCTCCACCTGCTCTTTATGCAACCAAATAAGCTAACCCGAAAATCCGTCATATCCCAATAATATGAGATACGTAAAGTTATAAGATATATGTATTTTTTCATTTATTAAGTGTAAATAGATTACCCACCAGTGGCAACCCTTACGCTACTTACTTTTTGTTTTTTCATACCCAATGACCCCAAAAACTCCAAAAATAAAAAGAATTCGCTAGTCAGTTAAACAGATCTAAGGCATGAGCGCTTAGACCGGTCCAACCGCGTGTCCAGAGTTGGCAACTTTAGAAATCAGGAATCTCTTAGACCCTGAGTGTTGTCGGCTATCAATCAATCAAAGTGGTGTTGGCTCATTCTTTTTAACCATATTCTACATTTGTAAGCATCTCATTGTTTTATCAAGGCGTCTGATACGTTGCTACCGCTGATCATTAGATATATAACGGCGTGGTATGAAGTATTGGTCATAGACAAGAGAGACTAATGTGGGTAAAAGTCTACCTCCAAGCTGTGCGATAAGGGGGTCTAAGCTTAGTCACCAGTTTCCATGATATGTCTCTTTCCCAAATACGTTCTCATACAATCGGTTTTACGATCTCCACGTCTTAAGGAAGCTGATAAATTGGTTTAAGAGATAAGACAGCTAAGCACTCCATTTTCTGCCAATGGGCTTGACTCATTATTATGCTTTTTATGGACTTTTCTCAAGAATATCCACTTTAATGCTGGCTTAGGACGTCTAAGCTCTGTCCTAGAGAAACAAGATGGCCACTGCCAGGAACATGCGTCTGCCATGTCTATACATTTCAGAAGACAATGAAAGCCAGTACCAAACAGCGGCGGTTATGTTTAAAGAGGAATCATGGTGTGTAAGAGACGTAAGCAGAATCTCTCTTTATACATAGGGGGTGATCTATAAAGAGATTGCAAACACACAACAGGTACAATATTTCAAATTGTGTGATGATATTATAATAATAATAATAAAATGCTGAAATGAATTGACCAACCCGTATACATATTTCTCTTGCAGATGTGATACGAGATTTTGCGGCCCGTGTTTTTGTTCCGGTTTTTTATCGAGATTATGTCATTTTACTAAAGGCTTTAGGTGTTGTTCCAGAAAATGTTATTTTGTATTGGTTTATTCGTCTTTGCGTCACCTTTGTAAATCATTCCATAATTCCTGATGTCTTGGAAATAGTTTCCTTTAGCATTTCCATTTTGTTCACTAACAACCCAAGGAACCTACTGTAAATAAAGCATTGTTCTGTTCCCAAAAAATACATTTCAACCTCATTTTTTTTACAGCGTAACTCTTTCCATAGCAGGTCACATGAACTGGATGTGGATTGGGTTTTAACTATGGTTACTACGGCAACACAAACGATATTTGTTTAGACTTTGATTAGGAGGATTTGTAGATTGTTGCAAAGCACTTGGGTTTTCTATAGCTCCTAGTAAACACTCTCTCTAAAATTTCATTTTTATTTATCTATCTGTCTAGTGTCTGGATGCATTGATTTATAAATTGTGCTAGAAGAGTTGCTTTCAGATGTAAGTGTCATGGGATCAATGAACTTTTAACTTGGCTCTCGCTTATTATTGAGATGCATTAACCCATAAGAGGTTTACAAATGAATTGTTATGCCATGACGGCATACAAAAATAAGGACCAATCTTTAAGAAACACATGTGTATACGGTATAGCCTGGTATGATGTCCTTGATTTCTTCTCTAACTTGCAAGGGTCTCTTGCTGGGTCTCGGTAAAGCTCAATGAGATCTTCTCGAACTCGTTCAACCTCAGGAAAGGAGCCACGTTGAGCATAAACCTTTCATCTCAACTCAGCCTTAGGAAAGCTAAGTCTCCCAGAGACCATTTTCGCTAGTGAAACATGACTCTCAGAGGGTGCAGCACCAAAAAGGGTCAAATTATAGACAGCAGTTGTGAAAAACCTTAAGAAAGAGTTGTTAAATATTAGTTGCTCAGCTCTCTACTGGTTCTTCTGACTACACAGGTTTATTCATCCGATTGACTCAACAATCCAAAAATATATGGGATAGATGTTTATCAGTAAGACAGGCTCTCAGTCCATGGTGGAGCTTTATAAAAGTTGTACCATCTTGTTGGTGCAGTAGGTTGTGTGTCTGTTTTGTAATCCTAAAAATAACAAGTTTTAGTTTTGTGTTGATCTGGCTGCAGTATAAATTAGGCATCGTGACAATGATAATAAAGCCATGTCGGTCTGGAAAAAACCTTTCAGAAGGTTATGGCTATACCTGTGATCTTTTAATCTCCTATAGAATTCTATAAATGTTGACATGTAATTCACCTCACACAGTGACTAATGATGGGTGAAAAATGACCAGGATATTGGCACAAGCCTTGGCAGCTTCTGTTTTCTTTAATATATACTATACATAAGTTTCATTGTAGTTCCTTAATGTCAGCCTGTGTCATCAATACACTTAATTATTAATACAGAAGTAATAATATAATAGTAATTGTGCTGCTACTAGTGAATTCCAATAGATGCTTCATGTATTACCGCAATACTGGAGTCCCTGTCTGTAGATAAGGTTTTGTGGAAGTCAACGGGTGCTTCAGTATTTAATGTGTAATTTTTCAGGATAACGTTGTTGGTATTCTAGTTGTCCACTGCTTTTTGTGGGTTATATTACCAGCTTCTACAGTCTTGTTCAGCTCTTTGGAGATTTACTATGCATTATGAAGACCTAAACCTGTAGTGAGTAAGCACAGCTTTTTTGCAGCATTCTTTGACCTCCATTATTGTTAGGGTGTAGCCTAGGTTTATAACTGGTCAGCGGCTCTTGATTGAAAGTGCGTAGTAAATATTAGTACACTTGGGTTTTGGTATGTAACCGGTCACCAAATGTATTTGCATTCTGTAGTCTAGACTCAGAAATATCCCGGGCACCAGATGTCCATGAAGGCTCCATAGAGAGTGGATTTAGGTGTCCAACAAATGGCTCCATTCAGTTGCCAGAAGGTGAGAGCTCAAAGGGGATATCCACATAACCCAAGTCAGGAAAAACGGACAGACTAAATGGGCCAAATGATTCTTATCTGCCGTCGAATTCCATGTTTCTATAACGCTGACCAATGTTTCTATTTTTTCTTTGTTTTTGTAGCATACAATACAAATTCAGCAGGCCACTAATAACAAGAATAATAGTAAATATGATGTTATTTTGCAATGCAATTGTCTTATTTGTGTAAATGCATCTCTGTGTGCCGCATTTGGTCTCCTCGGTGATGTGCATTAGCTAATTATTGTTTTTTCCATTGACTCCCCGGTGGGGTTGCTATTTATAGTTTATGATGCAAGACCCATGAAGCTGCAGCTCCAAGACCATGACATAATGGGATGCACGATACATTGAGAACTTGCATTGTGTTCTTCCAAATGCCGAGTGCTCATGAATTATCTCTTCCTCATTTTATCAATGTTTCCTTTTTCATTATTGCCCAATATAAAATTAGTAAATCAGGGCATGTAAATCCCGATGCAAATTCTAGTATAAATATGCATCACAACGATCCCACTCTGCTTTAAATATATTTCTTGATAATAACCAGGAAGAATATGTTCTTGAAATTGCATGCCTGGGGTATGGATGCAGATTAGTATATCGTAATTTAATTTCCAAGCTGGAAAGTGTCTCGGTTATGTTTGTATAAGTCTATTAAAATAACCATTTAATATTTTTATGGGAGTTTTCCATGGTAATAAGCATATAGACATTTCATCAGAATTTCTGGTAATAGTCCACTTCATATTCAAAATATTTATTGGCATTTATGAGGATGGTCTGTGGTTGAAAATTGGCAGCCATGGTAAGTGGTGAGCCTGGAGTGTATCCCATCCACGGAACTCGAACAATGGATCATTTATAGTGGTTAACCAAGAAGTCGACAGCGCATTAATGATTTTATGACTGGTTTATGGATACAATTCACTTTTGTAATTAACCAATGAGGTTTAAGTAATGAGATTTTTGTAGCTAGATCTGTAAATCTAGAGATCTAAGTTTTTCTGGTTCAGTTTATATATATATATATATATATATATATATATATTTATTTATATAGCGCCAACAACTTACGCAGCGCTTCTTTCTATACGTATATTTAAGGGGAATGACAAAACTAGAATTGACTGACGAAGACAAACCGATACATTATTTAGAGAGGGTCCTGCCTGCAATCTACAGAGAATGGGGTGAGAAGAAGCATAAGAAATGGAGAAAAGGGAGAGGTAATGAGGGGTTGTATTAGTGGCAGCTAAGTTCTATCTACTGATATGGTATGCTTCTCTGAAGAAGTGGGGTTCCAGATGATTCTAGAATATTGGGAGGATGAAAGATGGAGGTTACAATAAGGACTTCAAGAAGCACAAGAATGGCCTTTTTCAGATAACCTTACATCATTTAATAGTGAATAAACATTTTAGTTTTTTTTTCTAATGACATCTTAAGCTTAAAGTGTAGGTTGGGCAAATGTTGAGGTATGGGATATTTATACATTTATATGTATATGTACTTTAACAACCTGATCACTTCAGATATAACAAATATGTAGTTTTCTTGATGGGGCACCTTTTCCTCAAAAAAAAAAAAAAAAAAGTGATTCTTAAAAGGTTTTATTATGATTAATGGAGTACCAAAATGGCAAGTGATCTGGGGGGAAAAAAGACATACTTTCAAATCTTTAAGCTCTTAATGTTCCTGCCAAATTTGTTACATAAAATGAAACATTTCCTAGTATTTGGACCAGTAAAAAAAAAAAAAAAAAAGCTGTACGGCATTCTTTATGGCGCCCTCTCAATGTATCCCAAACCCAAAACACCTACAATTCAAATTGGATACTAATGGTAGATCCCATCCCCCTTACCAACTGAACAAAAGGCTTTTACTACATTGAAAGCACTAATGATTGTCATGCAAGCATAATGGGAAAATAATAGTAAAACGATCCATGCGTGTTTGTCATGTAAATTGGGGGTTAGTGGTCTATTGTTGAAGAATTCTTTTTGCGACGGTTACTTCTATTCATATATGTTATGTTCTACACAAAATATTGGCACTAGGTCATCGGTAATTCATTTCTAAACTAAGTTTTTTTTTTGATAAACAGTAACAATAATGTGTTTTCTTAGAGAAAGAAACATCTACCCCTGGATTTTCCGTGTTTGTTGTTTTAGGGTTTAGACAATTGTTTTATCTATATGCAATACCAGTTACATCTCCATCGACCTGTCAAATATAGAAATTTCATATATTATTTTAACTACAGATTATATGGTTGCATCTCTGCAATTACCGCCACACTTACTAAAATATGTGAAGTGGCTTCCAGATTCATTTGTCTGACTCCTAACTTCCACAGCCCTTTGTCCAGCCCTCTATAAAAAGGGACACTTCAGTGTAACCTCATCAACAAAGAATGCGTATTAAAGTACCTTGTGAGTACTAAAATGTGCATTCTCTAACCCAGGGCTTCAGGGCACCATGGCGACTTGAAACCACTTCTGGCGCCTAGAGGATAAAATCTGGCCAGGGCTACCATTGTGATTCTGGCAACCAACACTTTCCTGCAATTTGAAGAAGATGCCGTGAGGCACCCAACAGGATCACATGACGTGCATTACTTGGTCCCGCTGGGCACTTCATGGCACCCTCGCAGGAAAGCATATGGCGCCAGATTCACATTGCCAGAACGCAGCGGCATGGCAGGTCTCTATGGAGGTGTGTGTGTGTGGGGGGGTATAGTGTATGTATGTATCTACGAGTATATACTACAGTGTCAGCCGGTGTGTATAAGCGTAATGCTGTAGTTAGTCTGTGAGTGTGTGTATATGTTATAGTGATGGAGAGTGAGTGTATACTCTAGTGTCAAAGTCAGTGTGTATGTGTTTATGTGTATAGGTGTAAGAATAAAGGGGTTAACCGCAGTACAGTACAACGTGGTTTTATGGCCCCAATGAACATCCTTTAACTGTCGACCAGAGGGTAATATATGAAAATAAAAACATGATTGGGTAAGAAAAAAAGTTGGCTCCTACATTTTTTGCGGCTGACTCCTAGATCCAAACCAAATTTGTCGACGCGTGCTCTAGCCCTTCCAACAAAATGTAATTATTCACTTGTAGGAGAAGTTGTTGCCCCAAGGCTGAGGCGCAGTGCCCCATCCGTGGTCCCACTATTGAACCACCGATTGGTTTGTCACAGCCAGGGCCGGCTGAAGACTTAACGCGGGGGGGGGGGGGCGGCGGCATTTTAAACTAAGCTGACACCATTATTCCCCCCCCCCCCGATACTTACCTTTAAAGAGTCCTGCCGGCGAGTCTCCCTTCTCTGCCATGGTGCCGGTTTGTAATGCTGAGCGCCGGCACCGAGACTGAGCAGGGAGACTCGCCGCAGAGGAGAGAGAGAGGGGCGCCGAGCGGGTAAGCGAAAACTACTCGGCGCCCCTCTCTCTCTCCTCCGCTTCAAAACAAACAACCAAAAAAAACGCTTGGGGCGGCAAAGTGCCGCCCCTTCTAAAGTGCCGCCTGGGGCAATTGCCCCAGTCGGCTCCGTTGTAGGGCCGGCCCTGGTCACAGCCAAACAGTGGCAGGAAAGTGCTTCCATCGAAATATTTCTGCAAGGAGGTGTCAGACATATCTGCAAGTGGGACCACATGAAAATTGAAAGGGGCCCTTCAGCTATGTGGTGCATTAAATTGCGTATGATAACTGGGTTGTCCCTTTAAGGTAGTCTTAAGTCTTTTACTTGTAATTATTGTGATAAAACATATTTGGAAGCAGTTCAACAACCACAGAGTAGAGCTATAAGAACAGGTGTAAGAAGGCAGATCTGTTGCTATATTGTATCATTACATTTTATCAACACCTTCCTCCACTTGAAAAAGAATGCGTCTCTGGAAAGGATAGATTTCGGTAGTAAAAAACATTTGGGATACATTTCTTTTAACAACAACATAAATTTGCATATTGCGTACGGTTTTCTTTCACCGCAAATTAATATATCTTAAATATCTCGCAGAATATTTCCAAAACTGGTTGACTTGTTAGAAGCAATACTGTTGTCAGGAGTTATTGAGCTCGTACTTATCGTAGATTCATGTGTGCATTACTCAACTCAATCTGTCAAAAATAAAACCAGATTGCTTTGCTATCCAATACCGCATGAATCTGAGCTCTAGTGATAAAGAATGCTTAGGGTTTCTGTTCCTCTAGAAAACAAGCGTGAATTCATATATTGACGTTTGCCTTTTTATCTTCCTTTCTACTGATTTCCAGGCTCATTTGCATTTGGCAAGTAAATGGCTCTCGACAAGGAAAACAGACACACAAGCATTTTCTTGTTCTTTTAGTTTTTTCCTATTTTCATTTATTTGCCAGAAGTTCAGAAACAGTATTAAATGAAGTACAGTGCCAAATGGTCATATCAGAGGTTATTACAGTACAGTAAGCTCCCTTGCGGTGTTCTTTCAACTACCCAAGAACAGCACTTTCATCCATGCGAACCTAATATTTATTAAAATGATCAAGTAACACTGAATAAGAGTATTTTTATGGTTTTTGCTTCCTTTTTTGTGTAAATTGTGTTATCCAAGAGTTTCACTCTGATAAAATGTTAATGTGACGCTCCAGCCACCACATGCACTGCAGTGTGCATGATAGCTTTGTAGTCCTTTTACATTTTCACTGTGACCCCCCCTGCAAATTCGAATTCGTGGGGGGGGCTGCAGAAACACCCCAAACATAGTTGCCCTTTTACCCGCTACCCTGCTATATTCCATTCATGAGATCTGTTTGGCAGGACACATCTCCCTGGTCGTCAACACCGCTGTCTCTGCGAATGCTACAGGCGGAAAGCACTTCCATTGATTTTAGGGCCACTGATGGCCGTTTCCTCCGTTGGCCAAAGTGTCGAGGATTGAAGAGCACACATGTGACTTCTATGAAATAGGGACACCTGCAATTTACTTGGACTCATTTTTGGGAGAAGAGTATAAAAAGCTTGATATGGCTGCTTGCGACTATGGTAGTTAATCTACTTACCATAAAGAAATGGCACCATGCTGTTGGCTCATCTATTGTGAGCTTATGGCTGGCATAAAAGGACAATATGCTTTTAATAAAAACATTTAAGCTCACATATGCTGCCTACATTATATAGGGAACTTTGTGCATGGCTATGGCTTTCTCCATTGCGGCTATACCATGATAAGGCATATGGAACTAGACAAATAAATTGAAGGAACTAGATCGATTCTTCTATGATCCATAAAGATCCATGTGAGGTTGTACATGGCTACCAGCAGTAAAATTCCAAGAGCCATAGCTACCTAGCTGCTGGGATTTGTCTGGTGCCATCTAGAGGTTACAGAACTTCAAGAATGGGGCAGTTTTGTTGGTTTCGTGTGTGTCGTAAATAGAGGAAGCTGAGACATAATAAGCATGTTTCTTATAACAGTGTGGGCCCTTAAGATAGCTTTTTATTACTTGAACCACAAGCCCCGTAATTCTCCTACAGATGTGTACATTAAGAATTTTATGTAGACCTTGTAAATTGTGTCACTTTTGTCACTTTAGTGTAAGCCCTACTGATTACTTCTTTTACTACTTATCCTTGTAAAAGCCATCCCTCAGAATCATTAACATTTCAATACATCGCATATTCTCAACCCCCTCCTGTAACTGAAGTGACTACATAAGTGACAAATTGTTGGACAAAAGTCATCCTTCTTGCATTGGTGGAAATTGGAACACCAAATATTGTTTGAGACATCAAAACATCTGAATCATAAAAAAAAAAAAAAAAAAAAAAAAAAAGCTACAAAATTAATGAATAAAAAAAAGAAATGAAAATGTGTTTTTCAGCTTCTAACATGACTTTAAAAATAAACATTTGTTAAAAAATGATTACTACTGAACCATAATCTTCAGAAAATTCTGTTTGATGGTTCTTCAAATCTTGGTTAAAAGAAAGTAGGGGGGGGCGGCTGTCTCTGCATATTAATCAGTGTGTGAAAGGAAGTTTTCCTGTTCCGCATTGTCCATGCGCTGAGGGGACCTATAGTACGTCTGAAAGAAAAAGAAGAAACTGGGGAATTGTAATTGTTGTTCTGAAAGGGTTTTTTCTTTTCAAGTGGAAAAAAGCAGAATGCAAGAGAATTAGTGGAATGTCTGAGCAAGAAACAAATCCCCCATTTGCTCTGTGCATTTTATTTCGGTTAAGTGTGTTTTTGGGTCTGGTCATTCGGGGGGGGGGGGTTAAGACGAGCCATGACTCATTTCTGTGTGATGTAATCAATGCCTTTCTCATTTCATTTATCATCTTTGCCTGTAACCGGAATGCCAATCAGAATCCTTGTGTCTTTATATTTCTTGAAATCCTGACATTTTTAGAATTTTGGACTTAATATATTTCCACAATATTTAATTTCTTCATAAAAAAATCATGAACGTTACAAAAAAAAAAGGTGACAGTGTGCCGTATTCCTTCAAGGTAGGAAAAGAACTTGACTTTGAGAAAACATTCTTGAGAAATCATTCTTGACCGGCTGATGTTGGTTCATCCAGAATGAAAAAGCTGTCCAAAGGAAATCTTTTTTAAGGCAAGCCCGTTATTGAACTATATCGGCGATGGACCTGATAGAGATAAATTTCTCTACAGACCACAACATAAAAGGATATTTATAAAGGTAACAATGGAGGATTTATGGACCATCTGCATAACCTTTCCATTGTCTTTTTAAAGCAATTGCTAGACATTTAGCACAGAATTGGTCCAATTAAGCCTTTGTGAAATGGCCCATTCAGCATGACACTGTGTTTGTAGCTTTCAATACAGACCCTTAAGATGCGTCTCATCAAAGCTTTCAACATTTTTTTATGAACATTCTTAAAGATAAGCCCAGATTTGTTATAAATGTTTAAGCACATTTTGTATTATATTTTTTTACTATTTTTACTCTTATGCCAGTTAATCTTTGAATTGATTGTTTTACTTTTTGTTTTATTTAATTAAATAACATTTTACTGGCACACCCATCTTTTTACAATTTATTTCAGTTATTGTCCAAAAAAGGATCTTTTATTTTCTTTTTTTATAGCGGACGATAAAATTGACCTTTCTGGCTACCTCTGTTCAAAACTATGACTTCACAATGCATGTTGGACCGCAGCCAGAGATTGAATGCTGTTCTCCCTTGTCAGCTAAGAAACCTGCTGAAAATGCACTAAATTATAAGAGATTGTTTGGCAAAATTCCAGGATGACAAGGAAATGATCAGTTTCACTTACTCTTCTTGTTAATTCTCACTAATTATTCCTTTTTAGACAATCTGATGGTCACGGCTTCATCCCAACAGCTGAATGCCTAAATATTTAGAAATTTAACCTCTAGTGCTCCTGGGGTTTCATATAGAAACATGGTTTTCACTTAACCTTTACAACTTCTGATGGGATGCTGTTCTATTTATCTACCATCATCTCCATAAAGGAAGACTTCCTTATATAACATTTCAGTCGCTGACCCGCTAGTTTATGACCTCTTGTTTTAACAATGTTTCCTCCTTTTAAATAAACTCCCATCCTGTACTAAGTAGGAGCTACAAGTCACAAGTTTCACAAGGAGTAGATGTCTTTGAGTTACCTTTCTTTTCCATCATAGTAATTCTTGCTTTTGATGCAAATGGCGTCAAAAAAAAGAAAACAAGCTATTCAAATTTTGCCAATTAGAAGGAAAAAAATTCCTTCTTGACTCTAAAAAATGCAATCAGATTTCTCTTTGGACCTAGAAGTGCTAAAATATTAAAGATTATTCTATCATTTATAGCCCTGTATGTTCTGCTTTTCTAAAAAATGGAAGCGATCTATTGTGTTTGATAGCACTGCCTTTCTTGGCAGTGAATTCCATACTTTTATTGCCCTTACTGTAAAGAATTTGTTGTGTATATCTTCGCTCTTCCAGTCCTAAAGGGTGACCTCTTGTTCTTTGTACATTTCTGTGAATGAACAGGTCACTGGGGAGCTCCTTCTGTTAGCCCTGCACATATTTATACGGTGTTATCATATCCCTAAGACGACATTTTCCTAGCATATACATATGTAACTTTTAGTCTTTCTTCAGAAGTAAGATTATGTAGAAAATGATTACTACTTAACAATCACATGTATTAATCCTATGTAACGGTCACAGGGTCCAGAAAACAAGCAGACAACATTTTTACGAGGCATCTCTGTCTCCCGGATACTGGTCCAGCCCGGTCATGGTTTTTAATATTTTATACACGGATGAACAAAGCTTCATTTACCTGCTTGTTATTTTTGTGTTTTGGGAGATTTTTACCGTAATATGAGTATGTTGTCTTAAAAAAAGCAATAAAACGTAACAGAGCTGGATAAGGGGGTTGTGCTTTGAAGATGGAGGGTTGTTAAAGTAATGTATGAAAATGAAAGTAGTTTGGCTCAACTTACTGGCCTCTTCGGTCCGATCACGAGCCAAAGAGGAATGTATCACTCCTAAGTCCTTCCTTTGCTCATCGTAAATTCTGGTTCCAAGAGTAATAAAATAAGTAACAGCGCGAGCCTTCTTGGCTGCAAACGAAACATGTGGTTGTGTCGCAAAACGAGACATATCCACAGTAGATGGATAGAGATAGGCAGATGCGACGTTTTCATTTTTGCTATTTTCTTTTTCTTTATTATATAGTAAAATGGTTCATTTTGTGTCATGGTTTCAACTTGTAGCGTTGTAACCGTCAAGATTAAATTGAAGATGTGAAGAGGTGGGGAAAGTATGTTTATTGTTAATGTGTTGACTCAAGTCAGCTCCAAGCAACATGGTTAATTGGCCTTGTGCTGCCTGAGAGCGATGTGAGGTGTGAACATTGTACCATACGTATCCTTATTACTCTACGGACTAGAGTTCATTGTGAAATACAGTGAAGAGGCACAGATTACGAAGAGTTCAATGTATGAAATAATGGCTTGTGATTAAGAAATGTATTCATTGTGTTGCTCAAAAAAATGCCCCGCAAATATTTTTGTCCACTAACTATCCCGCTGGAACGTCTCAGGTTCCAGAAACACATTATGAATATGTATATTTTATGGCTCAAAGTTGATGGATTTTTCTTATTCTGTAAAAAGTGTTGGTAATTGATAAAATATAAATATTTGAAGACAGATATTGGTAATTAGGTGTAAATCCTGGGCTTGAGTCAATGACATTTTTTTTGGTGTCAGCAATGGTTTAACTTGGAGAGTTTACGATTCAGCTCCTTCACTAACGCCCTAATTGTAGTACGTCCAGATTGTTTCTTTGCTCGGGCTTGCGTATAAAACATGCATCGTGTAATGTAGTGATTTTAATGCATCTCTGAAGTATATGGTTTCTGGATGCAACTCCTGATAAAATTAAAAATCAAATCACCAATGATGGTCTATATTAGATTATGGTAATTCTAAGGTATTTAAAAATTTGCCTTTGAGATATAAGATTCAGTAATAATGTTTTTAGAATTTTCTTTCATTCTTTAATTAAAATGTACATTTTAACACTAGAGCCTTGATAGACTGCATCTTAAAATAATTTTGAAGGCTTAGTATAATCCATAATTTTAAAACATTTCTAACACCAGTCGCGATGCATGAATGCATGTTTGTAAAATGAATTGGAGTCCTGCCCTTGGCTGCCTCTAGTGAAAGCAGGAAGCATACTTAAGTATACTTCCTGCACATAATCTATAGCACCCCCATTGTAGTCAATAAGAGAAAGAGAAATCAGCAGACAATCACGTTGGTATTTCCGGTAATGGAGGAAAATGAGAAATCTATTCCCCCAGTAGCTAAAGAATCCTGCACCAATTATCATGCAGTAAAACATATTGGAAACAGAGCAGAAGTGCACCTTTAATGGTTGTATTAAAAATCAATGCATATTCTGTTGGTTAGAAACACATAAATCCTAACCTCCAAGAATCTGAATATGAAAAGCTGAAAGGAGGTTTTAATTGTAAGTGTGGTAGAAACACTGCATCATATTTATTGACATCCGAGAGAATGTCCCAAGTTCCTGAGTTCACCTTTCTTTCTGTTTCCTTTTATGCTAATTTGGTCATTACCCAGCATGCCATGGCACTCCACACAGTCTCCAGCAGCTAGAAAGCCATAGATCCTGAAGCATGGTAGTTGCCACCTACACTCCTTTGATTATATAGACCAGATTCTTCTTAACACCATGGATCCGAATACAAAATTCCTACATAAATTTGCCAATTCATGGGTTTGCACGCATAATAACTTTTCAGAAATGATAAGTCACATGTTAAGAATCAACACTGCAATGTCGGACATCTTTCTACTACTTTGATTCAACCAGCTTCTGAGCGTACATTACATTCACTCCCCACTTGTCGCACCCCATATAATATTCTTGATTCCACGCCACTATTTTATGTGATCCAATTTAATGGAAACTTTTCAAACCAAGTTCCAATTTGCTGATATCTGCTACATAAAGGTCTTGAAAGTACTTGAAATACAATGTTTGACATTAATTAGAGCAATGGGGGGAAAAAGCAGCAATAAATTTTCATTAAATGACCCACTGCGTTATACTGATAAGAGTTGCTAATTACCATCCTCCTGTAGACAAGTTTAGCATGAAGCCCGCACGTGTGTCTTGCCCAGGTGATTGCGGCATATTGATGTCTGTAAACATAAATTATTATGCAGACCCGGGAAGAAGTTATTTGGTTGGCTTTTCCATCATCTGTGCTGCCGGATTATCCAGAAACGTCCTTGCGCCCAAAACCCATCTGCTATTTATTATATAATTGGGCAAAGGGCCAACGGTAGCAAGCAGAGGCATGTGGAACAAGAATGTTTTCTTCTGAAACGAAGGCTTTATCTTATCCTACCTCATTTTTGTAGTGAGCACAAGGATCTGGTTTGAGTGTCGATTGGAATTCAGCCCTTTAAATGGATTATAGCTAAGAATAGATTCACCAGGACGTACTCTATCGCGAAGCATCATGAAATTTCATTATGTAAAGGCACACATAGCTGAAATTAAATATTAATATATATCCAGTTTTCAATATCGGGCACAGATTTCTTCCGACGCGATCCTCACTTGCCAATAAAGTCAGCTGTCCTAAGTTCTAGAAAACTGCGCTTTACAAGTTTATTGGACTGACTTTTATCTACATTTGAAAGCTATTGAAAACCTTGAACACATATTTAATATTTGGCAAATAAAAGTGACGGTGAGTCAAGATTTATATTCTTTACCATGGGAGCTTTTTCCATAATAATAATGCTTTAATTTTGCTTGTTTTGTGTTATTTATGAAAAAAAAACAATGCTTAAAACTTCTTATTTTCCTAAACCTTTAAGTATATCATCTACCCACAGTGCGTTATGTTGCATATAAGTAAGCGGTTTCAAAGAAATTGTTACAATATAAAACTATAACTTTGATACTATATTGCTTTCAGATTGTGTGTGTGTGTGTGTGTGTGTGTGTGTGTGTGTGGCGAACTTTGCTTGGATGCCCTTGTTTCAGCAGGCAGTTATGGAATTGTGCTGTGTCCATAAGTGTCCACCGCTCGGCATGTTGTAAAACCTTAGAAGTGGTTGTGTTAATATTTTTTGACCCTTTACTGAGGTAAAAATTCATTTTGTCTACGCTTCCCTCATTCCATCCTTCTAGTGCTGTCGAATCTGACTTTTTTAGGGTCTTCAACCAAAAACGCAGACACAAAAGCCTGTTGTACAACGTAACTCTGTGCTTTCCCAGACTTTGCTTATAACTGTGTGGTCAGATAATCTAAGATCTTTACCCATGGGCTGCATAGCCTACAAAGAGCAACCTGATATATGGTTTGTCTATATCTTAGCTCCTGCTGTGAAGGATGGTCAATATCGTAAGATTTGTGATCTGACTCTTTCATTGATTTGTAACAACGAGCTTGAATTCCTCCCCTGAGGTATTACTGCACAGAAACAGTTGTACTTTTTGAAGATATTCATCTATACCAGACAGTAGTATTTGAATACACAAATTCTTTAAGCAGCAGATAGCAGATAGAGTATTGAACTGGCTGTTGGGCACACGTTCAATGCAGACAGACCACTGATCATTGGGACATTGATCGACTATAACTCCATTCAAATATTCACATATGGCTTAAAATCAAAAATAATGTTCTAGTGTGTTACAATGTATGGCTGGAGGATTCTCAGCATGCAGACACGAGTACTGAAACGTCAATGCTGGCCCCTGTGTTACGTTGCACAAATGTCTATGAATATATGCCCTTCTTGTGTTCAGGTAGTTTTTGTTCAGAAAAGATATGTTTGATGAGATATTATCCTGTTCAGCAGACCAGCATGCAGTTGGCACTAATCGGTCCCATCAGGGTTTAATACCAAACCCTACCACTAGGAGGAAAAATAGTATGCCCCCAAATGACTATGCGCTCCCAACAGTACCCAAGAAAGTTTCAAGGAGCAAAAAAAGTTTTGATATCCTCAAAGGGTTTCACCTTACCTAGAAACACTATAGTCAGACTGGAGGGTATATATAAAAAAATTGAAGGGAGAACACAGAAAGAATTAGGTCCTCCGTCATGTACTGTTATAGTAGCGGTGGTGCAAGGGGCCACAGTCCCAAAATCTAAATCATTATTCCGACTCTAAGAGCTTCTAAAATAGGATTTGGCATATATTTACTACTTGTGTATTGCTGCAGGAAGATTGCTAAACTGCTTCATAATATACTGTAACTCAGAGCTTCCTGTAAGTATAATTACAGTCAAGGATTTAATATCGCTCAATGAATCACAGGTGCCACGGCGCTCATATCATCTCTATAATTTATACTTTTCTGAAGAAAGGTTTGCATTTGAATCAGACACATTAACTCATCAAGCACACGTAGGGTGTAAAGACGGCATAGTCATAAAGCGTCGATATCACGCAGCCCGTGACTTAAATTGTTCATAGACATGTTTCAATGTAGACAAGCGGTATATATGAATAGTCATTAAACGATATATACTGTATCTGACCGGTAAAGCTTCATTATTACCGTCCATCAGTTACAATAAACATCAGTGAAGCCACAATGCTTTATAAAGCTTTACCTGAATATTAAATTGGATCTGGGATCATATATGTTATATTTCAGCGAGCGAGGAGAAGGGCGATAACACCAGGACAGGCAGATAATGCTAGTTTTGCCACCTTTAGTCTCTTCTGTGCTTCCCCGGGGTAAGTCGTGATAGTTTAAGGTTAAATATCTTTAAAACAGTTACGACGATTGCCATAAAAGTTTGCTAATCACACTCAAGGGCTGGCCAAATCCCAGTTTGATTTGTAAAGGCGTTTCTTTACGGCCCGTAGGTTTGTGAATTTTCGAAGACACATTTATTTTCCTTTGTCTGACCCACTGACATTAATGTGAAAGTCAATCGTCTCGATGTTTATTACGTAATATAGAAGACCTCACTGCCAAGAAACGGTAAAATCATCATGCATTATTAAAAAGGATCTGCAGACCATCAAATATTAAAGACACTTATTTTGCGTGACAAAAATGTATAGTTCTGGCAATATGTGATTTTCTGATTGGTTAATGGAGCTATGATTACCGCTGGCCGTTTACTGTTTTACATCATCATGGCAATGCGAATTTCGCAAGGACAAGCCTTATGTCTAATGAAAGGAGAGCAAGGTGATGGTTCAAGAAATAACTATAAACTTGGAAATAATACAGATTCAAGCTATTTATGTCGGGGTACTATTGGGGTTTGATAAATTTGGGTCTGCTTCACAACTCAGACAAAACATAGAAAGTAATATAAAATAGCAAATTAACTTACTTCCTTTATAACAAAAAAAAATATATATCCAAAACGACAAAAAAAGTCATAGGATGTCACTGGTTTTGAAGGAGCCAATCAGTGGCACTGATTTTCAGTAGATAGTCAAGTCAATTTTCATACATTTTTCCAATAAAAAAAGGATTTTTAGGTTCTAAAGATGTTGTTTTTTTTTCTTTTAGTTTTAGCAAACACAGGGCCGTAAAACTGAAGGACTGATTCTGTTTTTAGTGATAGAGCGCAATGGCTACCTCGTTAGTGTGTGCACTATATTGCATTACATATAACTTACTTAACATTTAACCTTAAATACAGTACACAGTCATGTTATATTAGCAGTAGACACGCAGGCATCTCTATATTCAGGCCTGTGTGACAATTTAACGATTAACAAAGACAAACACATTTGTGTGTTGGGTGGAATGACACCAATTCCACTAGATGGCACTAATTTATGCCACTGCGAGCTGCACTATTTGGTAGAATAACAATAAAAAAACACTGTTAAATCACACATTGACCATCTGTGGCCTACCCTGTAGTAAATACTGCTGAATAGTGGAGCTTCCAGAGATTTGTTTTTTAGTTGCTATATTTAGAGGCCAACATGTTTTCCTTCTACATGTGAGTCTTGCTTCTACGCTGGTGGTACCAGACCCCAAGGACTGTGAGAAGATCCCTCAGAGACACCTTGGCTTTACTATTAATTCTTTGAGTGCTTTAGAGTTAAAAATGAATTTTCTCCTTAATGAGTGGAAACGGTGTGCTGAAGCATACTATACTGGCTTTCTATACTATTCTTTACTAAACTTTCCCTCTTCCCAAGATACAGTTATTAATGTAAAAACCTACATCAACAACAAGTTTATTTAAGGTGTAGGTAGAAGCTGCAGCTGCTCAGTGGTCTGACAATTCTTGTCACTGATTGGCTGCTTCAATTGCTTACATTGAAATGAATGGAAGCGCTCTCAATGTGCGAAAGGCCCTGTCTGTAGATGTCGCTGGCCCGAGGTTCGGCCAAAACACATCTCCTGCATGGAAAATATGCATATGGGGGGCTTCTGCAGAACCCCTCCATTAATTAACGGGGTGGGGATCCACACAGATAACATATATATTAAAATGCATGTGACGGCCTGGAACGTCCCAGAGATGGAGGAAACGTTCATGAAATCAAGCGTTTCTGAGAATCAATAAGAAACCAGATGAGAAAGCGTTGCTGGAACCAATTGTGTTGCTGCTTCTGACGAGTAAATAGACCTTTGAAGATTTTTGCTGCTAATATTCTTTTATATTGAAATACTCCCCTGAATAAGAATAAAGGTTTTAATGAATTTTAAGTTACTGCTTGCTGATAATTGTACGCCATTGAAGTTCCACATTCCTTCTTTTTTTGTCGGATTCCGCAGTAATCATCTCCAGCGCGTTATTCTGTCTCCGGCTGACGAGAAGCATTAGGAAGGCTTGAACGAAGCTGCTAATGGGATTGAATATTCAAACCGCAAAACAAAGAAATCACTCTTTTATTTTATTCCTGGGGGAAATTTTGTTGACAGTGCAAGAACTAGACGTGCCACAGATAACATTTATACACGTTCTGTTTTCTGACAGCTGGCAGCGTTATCATCAGAACAATTCTATGCCTTTTTGTTTTGCGCATGCACTTAATGGGGGTTGGAAATTCTCACTAGTTTGCAACAATTTACCTACCCCCTCTTTTAAATAACATTCGGCTCAGTGACATGTCTCTCAGCTTACTAAATGAAGCAATTCTGTTATTAATATATATATTAATAACAGCGCTGTATTCATCTTAACCACAGCTTGGGTATTATTTCCATAAAAAGCTAGGTATTCAAATCAAAATCTGTAGCTCTTATACCACTTTTATAAGACCGGTTTCAAACATGACCTCTAAGGTGGCCTACAGAAAAGACGGCCACTGTTTGCGTTCCTATTTCGGTGATTTTGCCAATAAAATGCAAACTGGCTGAAGGCTTCTAAGCAAATAATGTCTCGTTTTATTTGGGGTTCACAACAAACATTGTTATTTTTTTTATTGGCAATTTTGATGACGTTCAGGAATCATTATAGCCGACAGCTCAACGGACACCAAGCTGTAGACGTCTGGACAGGAGAACTTTAAATCCATCCGCCCCCCGAGTGTCTGGTGAAGGAGTTAAGGTTGCTCCAACATGACATTCAGTCTCAACTAGCAGTTTGGAGAGGTGACAGATGTGATGTCTGTTGTTTGAGAAGAAGAGCTGGAAAACCAATTTGATGCTTTAAAATTCCAGCGAGCAGATGGGGAGCAATATGCTCACCCAACCCTTTAAAAACAAGTATGCCTAGGAGTCTTTCACCGGCAAAATGCGACTTATTAAAAGGGATTTGGTTGGTGTTTCCGTATGGCAGCTTCACGGACACTGATAACATACTAATGTGTACTCCTATTTCTAAAGAATTAATGGAGAGGATAACGAATATCTGCATTTCCATATTTTGATGCGTTTATGTTAAGTATCCTAAATGTTAATAATGAATATATATACACATCATAATTTAAAGATAATCTTTTGCAACTGCAGAAAAAAGTAAGTAGAAATACTTAAAGGTTTTGAGTTTCTAAAGGGGGAATAAGGCACCCTTATTTATTTCTTTGTTACCAAATGGTTACCAAGTGCAAACTGTCCAGCTGCACACAGTTTATTCCTTAAGTGTGTTTTGTTGGCAGGTGTCCTTGCAGGGCAGCGCCATTATATCGCATGACATACAGAAATTGTGATTGTAGATTTCTGTGCATGTTCAGCCCGTTGTGTATTACACCAGACACCGTTGGTACCAGCTTTGTTTACTCTCAAGAAACACTTCATTAAGGACCATACCTTGGTGCAGTCAATGGAAGCAGCAATTTGCAGTAAACCATAGGGAAGACCTCAGGTGTTTTGTACTAATTTATAGCCTCGTGAGTCCACCAGGGGTCCCTGAGTTTGTATCATTATGTCATTTCTTGCTGTTGTAATATTGCATTGTTCATAGAGTAATCAAGTGTAATTTCTCGCATCAGCAACATGAACAAAGAACATGGGAGGTGATAGCTGAATATTTGTAACCCCACTGACTAAGCTGTAGGACATTACCAAATATATGTTGTGACATTTGGATGCCTCTCAGGAATATAATAATGCTATAATTATGGCACCAAGCAATATTACAATGTAGCAGTTCTTTTGTGATATTCCCTAAAACCAGCTAAATCCCTGTGCCATCTGGACTTCTTTATATGTCAGTAGTATAATATGCGTTGGAAGTTTCATCATTGACATTAAGGAAGAAAGGCTTCACTTCATTTATATTCTAATTTCTCACCTCCCGTGCATGGGTCATTTCTTAATTTCTATCAGCTTTTCAATCATTTTTAAGTGTCTGGTATTTAACACTGCTGGCTGCGGGCACAATACAATAACTTGTAAGGTGTCCTGAGCCATCTTCGAGATGGACCTGGGCTTATTCACAAAAGCAGGAGTTTGTGGATGTTCCAACCATTACAAAAAGGGCTTTTCTAGTCGCTTTCCATTGTGTAGTTAGGGCTTTGCAATTTAATGAGAGTCAGCTCAAAGACTGGACTAAGAAAGTCAGACTTTGCAGGAGACTCTAGCCAGGGTCAGACCTTAACGCACAGCAAAGTCCAGGGGTGGACTCTTAATGCCCCTGCAAACTCACCTGCAAAAGGATTAAGTGAATAAATCCTCAAACAACCGTTAATTTGCCCTTTGTAAACAAAAATTCATACAACAGGCTTGATTCAATGACCCATTTACACCTCATCTGTAATTAACAGTGGTTGAAATGCTTGGTTTGTGAGTCAACTCTCTGATTAATGTCCAAATAGCAATTGTGGATTCTAGACGGCGACTGCTAAAAACGGCTTAATTGGAATCAATACTAGAGATTCAATGAGGTACACAGAGTTTTGGCACAATACATTTTTACACGTGCATTCTAGACCATAAAAAACAAAAAACAAAACAAAAAAACTAAAGACACATCTAAAAAAGCTGAAATACATTATTAAATTTTACTTAGGGCATTGACAATAAATGGAATAAAGCCTATGAGCAGTTAGTGATTTTTTTTCCATTTTTGCCCTGTCTACACGAGGATAAAAGTTGGATGAAGGGCACCTTCTGTGTAAGGAACCCCGCATGCTCTGTGTTGTTCAGAGCGGGAAATAACTTTGCAGCAGGATTTGGTAAAAAAAAATCATAAATAAAAAGATTGGTTTTATCAATCCCTGTTGAGTGTACTCTGAACTCAGCTTTGCACGGTCCTCCCTTGTTCACTTTAGTGAATACATATGCCAGGGGTGTCCAACCTGCGGCCCTCCAGCTGCTGCAGGACTACATCTCCCATCCTCCTCAGCCAGCCCCTTAGCTGAAAGAGCATTATGGGAGTTGTAGTCCTGCAGCAGCTGGAGGGCCGCAGGTTGGACACCCCTGACATATGCTGTTATCGAAATATTATATAGATAGATGGCACTGGGCCAATTCATGGTGTGGTTAACAGACCCCACAAATGTTTAACAATCAATTAGAATCAATCTAGAAAACCTCTGGCTTATACACAATGTTAATCAGGGTACTCCTTGAACACCTGGTTAGTTGCTATTAGACTGTTGCAACTCATGTATTTATCTATATTTAGGTAATAGCAGAATTTTTGACAGAATTTTTGTGGTTGTTGCCTGTGTGATTTTTTTTAAAAAAAAATCTTTCAAGTGTTTTCAAGCATCATTAAAATAAATTTTATTTTTAATGTGTCTGTAAAATGAGGCATTTAAATGTTTCCTTACAGTGCGCTCAAGTCAATGATAGAAGTGCATTCTTAAGGTCACACTTTGCATCAGTTTCCCTATATGATCACAGGATCATTAAAGCGTGACCTAGTAATGATCAGGTCCTTGCTCAAGCAGCCACTTGTTAAACAATCATTTGTTTTGTTTTTGGTCTATTTGTTTTCAGAAAACAAATTTTCATTTTTGTGCTTTCGGTTCAGACGAAACGTGGAGGGCTTTTCCCATTCGGGAAATTAATTTGTTGTCAGTCACCCTTACTCACGCTCCTGCACACTCTTTCACCCACTCTCTCATGCTCTCTCACACACTCTCAATGTCTACCTTCTTTCTGTCTCTGCATTTTTTGTTGCGGTCCCTTCTTGTTTTTGGACATTTGTATGAATAAACAAAATTGGCAAATTTTGAGTGTGCAATCCTAATGCACAGGTCTATTAAACAAGTCCTTTTCATAGACTATACATCCTCACATACGAGGGACTCATCTCCCACTATGGAAATGCAGTGCATTAAGTGGCCCATCTGGCGCTGGACAGGTTAAGGCTGTGTTGGCTTCAATTAATGAACTCCATTAATCAACGTGACAGAAGCACTTAATACAAATTAATCTTCTGAAATCAGAGTGGAGGTTGCAAACCTTGACATACCAAGTTGATGAATCTAATATAACAGTTTCACGCACAGTTTTCATTAAATTATGAACCATTAGTACTTTCAAATAGCCTTCCAAACATTTAGAGTTGGGTAAGTTACACATCATGTAAACCACTGGGGTGACAATTCATCTGTCTCTAAGATTTCCCTCCTTACATCATTGGTATAAAGTCCAAAATAAATACTAATGTAATACATGTATTTGTCTAGGAAAGGGCTGATGCTGCAATCCAACCCTATTTTCATGTTAAATGCAGTCCATACACATTGGATTGTGGCAGGTATACTTTAGCTATTGGGGTTAGAAAATAAGAACCATGTCTCTAACTCCTCCCTGACTTCCTCTATTAAAAGCAAGGAGCATACCTCAGTATGCTACTGCACATGCTCAGTAGAAGTCCTATTTAAATCAGTGGGAGAAGAGGAGCAGCAGCCATCATATGTGTAGTATCTGATCTACTATACTAGACTGTCCAATTTTATTGAATAGTAAAGCCGTCTTTAGCACATGATGAAGATGTCTCTAGCATAGCATAGACATTTTAGCTTATATAAAGAAGAGAACCTAATTAGTGCAGCACAAGAACACTTCTGATGTAAAGTTTTCAGGACCAGAAGATACATTCCATGCATCATAATGTGTGGACTTTATCTGCCTCATGGAAGAATGCATATAGGGGCACATGAACATTTAGAAGAACCTCTCAGTTATCGTGTGTATTAGGACACATGCTGCCCTTTTTATTTTGAATGTGATGGGGTTTATGTCAAATACAATTATTCCTGGGTTCCATAATCACAATTTATGTAAACAATCTAAATGTGAAGTTAGAGTTCTTTTTTGTGAGGGTTGTAGAAGCAACACAATACGTTATGGGTAAATTGGATCTTCTGTGTATTACTAAACCAAGGTGGAGGTTTAAACAATTACCTTTTATTGTTTCAGTCGCTAATTTAAACACATAAATATATCTAAAAAGAGGCTGCAGTGCAAACATTTAACCTTCGCCGCATGGTTAGAATTAAGCATTCCCTCAGAAGATACAAATGTATGGAAATGTGACACGATTAATATCTGAGCAGGGCTTCAACGTTCACTAGCAATGCAAATATTCTTTATAGTGCTATATTTAATTAAAAATGTGTTATGTTCACTTTACACTTTAACACGAACATACGGCGCTAATAAAAAGGTATAGGTGCGCCAATTATTAAAACTTGTTGCCCAACCGGTTTCACGCGTCACGCGTGTTGCAGTCTCTAGAGCTGCGTATTAGTTCTTTACGAGTAAATCCACATACGGCTTCCACGGCGAAGAATATTTAGCGCATTGCAGTGACGGTTTACCATCCCATCGGCGGGCTTTGTTAATATGGTGGCAGCCGTGTATAACCGTGCATCTGTTGCGGAGGGCCGCGCAATCCCAGCATGCTTCTTGCTAAACGTCTGCTCTCCTGACCCTTTTTACTTTTCCAATAACCCGCACACCTGCTCCGGGTCAGCGGCAGGCTAAAGAACAGTTGGAATAAAATCACAGTAGTCGCAAAACGTAGGAGAAGAGGCACAGATGCTGGGATTTTACGAGTCCTTCAAATCTTGATAGAATCCAGACAGAATTTGTTACAAATTGGTTACATATAGAGAAAGGAGAAAGATATATTATATCCAAAGTCGAACAATGCGAGTACAAACTATTGCAGGTTAAAATACAAATTATAACTTTTATATTGCTGACTTTTATTTTTACTTTTTTTTTTTTTTTTTTTACTTTTTTGTACTAGTTTACTAGATTTGTCTGGGTGTTTACAATACAAAGATATACGTGTATATTATTATATGCTGTTGTTTTATGCCACTTCTTCTTTATTATTATAATTATTAATGTATTAACTCCCTCTCCCATTGTTAGTTCTCCCTGCCGCCTCTCCCTTTGTGCTGGAGTAGAATAATGTGCTTGCCAGTTGTCCTACACTCTAACTAAGCGGGTCCCATACGGGGCATGTCTAATTCATTATGTGGCTCTGCTTTTGAATTAGATAGTTATGTTATACATCATGTTGTCATCTCCAGCTAATAGGATTCAGCTTGGGCTGCTTTGTTTCCCAGGGGAGTAGGGCTGTTACAGACAGCTGTGCCATGTGCCCCGTCTAGGTGGGCAGGTCAGGAGACCTTCTTGATGGATGTGACATCTTGGGATTCACGTCCAAAAACAACTGGAATAACATGCTACGGCTGACGGTGGAGTCTACGTCTCTTCTACGTCAACACAGGTCCTCTAGTGTTATTGCTACCTGTGCTAAATATATTTTGAGGTCTCATTGTTCTTAACGTTAGAGATATTTAGATTCATAATTAAGTATTTGCAGGTTATATACTTTATTGAGGAGTTGATAAGACTGTAGAGTAGACAAATTCCTTGCAAGCACAACACTTCTTTAATCCTGATGCAGGCATTCTTTATTAAAGCGGGGGATTCTTATATGAAGACATATTACAGATAAGTCTAATAGATTCCAATATTAAATAAAAATATTTGTTGTACTGTTAAAGTATTGTAGTTTTCTAGCGTTGCCATTGCTGGCCCTTACGGGTACAAGTCTGTAGATATGTTTTGCATCGATGATGTAAGTGCAAAGTAAGGAAGCAGATGTGTTTTATTTAAGGGAAGTGTGTGTAATATCTCCAAAATGTGTTATAGTCTATCTTTACAGGAGAGGGAAGTAATTAGGACGTGACTGTTCATTATCTCCCACGAGAGATGGTGAAAAGTTTCCTAGGTACAGCTTTCAGTAAAGCAGGATGACCTTATGTGTCTTCTCTTAACCCCGCTTTACCCAGGGAACATTCAGTTAATGAGATTAACCAAGCACTGACCAGCTAATAACCTCCTCCTAAATCTTAACCCTTTTTTAACCAAACACTTCCCGAAATCTTCATTTAAGAAGTATAAACGACACATTAACCTATATATAGAGATCTGTTTAGATAAGAAGACAATGTAATCTGACATTCTATTGGATACCAAATAAAAAATATAGCAAAAATCAATACCACTCTTAATGAACTTTCAAAACGGATGTATGAATGTTGGTAAGTTGCATTCAGTGATGGTGCATGTGAGATTTTGTTGTTTACCATTTACAAATTGGAGAAATACTTCTATAAGGTGAAGGGAAAGCAACAAACCTTTAACATACAGCAGTTGAATCAATCAATGGCGTAGTGCATTGAGGGTAGGGGCCAGAATAAGATGCCATGAGTGCCTATGGAGGTTACCAAATTAGGACCCGGCCCTTACGCCAATAAACTAAACTAAACAGTAGACATGCACAGGTTTCTACGGTTGGCCATGACAGCCCCACACATTACCAGGGTAATCCTCTTGTGCTACGAGTGCTAATGCTTCCAAAAGGAAGCACCCGTTAACATTGATATAGATGTTACGGCTGCTAAGGTGCAGTCAGTGTTGGCAAAATACAACTATAAATTTAGAAACACAAATGTGTTTTAATTTTATGCCCGGTAGACCTTCTTTACCTGGCATTTAAGTAACTTGGGTAACAGGGAAGCACAATCAAGGTACAGTGTAGGGCAAGTGAACATGTAGGTTATCATTCTTGGGTCGGGTTGCTACACCAGCCATTTCTTCCCCAGAACACATATACTTTTTACACGTCCAATTAACTGATTTACACACTTACATCAGGAATACGCAACATTATTATTATTATTATTATTATACGAGTCTTTGTTAATAATATTGTTTTTGAGTTAAATGTGCATCCAGCTATTCTTGGGAATGAAAAGAAAATGTATAAAAAGCATGGCTTGTGAATTGGGAATTTAGACATAAAGATCCCTTGTAAACGGGTTGTAGAATAAATGAGACGAGCCAGTCTCATTAATATTCTCATAAATACGGTTATTTTTGTTAGTTAGATCTCGCAGCACAGCTCAACAAGGGAATTTCGGGCAGATGGAGCCAACGCAAGGCGTATCCCACTTGGGAGGCTGTTAGATCCTTGAGAAGATGGCTAGCCCTCCAGTCTGCTTCTTCCCTTTACCCTTGGGACTAATTTATTTTCTGGGACATTACCTACAGCAACAGCAAAGCCAGAGAGACCTCCCACCCGTTCATAATGATGTCCTTTAACTAGACTGTGATGGTTATGAAATATATCTCATTAAATTTGTTGTTTTTTTTCTCTTGTAGCAATAAAGGGTATTGTTTTTCTCCGATAAATATTTCAAGCTTTATCTAGTCCTCACCAACTGTGCAATACTACGATGTCAAGTAACATCCATTTCAGCTTCTTTATTTGGGCTCAATAGGCTAAACATCAGAATTGTTCACCAGTGCTTACCTTATTACTCGGTGGATTTTATCTTCTAATACCAGCATTAGCTACGGCTAGTAGGCTATGCTTTGTGTCTATAGAGTTGTAGCCTTGTAGTACTGAAGAATATCTGTAGAACGGTTCTTGAGTTTCGTAGAGTCAAGAGAAGATGTTCACTTTCGTAAATGTGGTGAAGCTCAGGTGTTTTTGCTCACACCCTACCCCCGAAATGGTTAAATAAGGATTGCGTTTGTGAATCTGTGAGGACCATTTTCAAAAATATGTCCAAATCTATTCACTAATTCAAAAGTGAGGAATTTTAACAATGTTTTGGTTGATTCTGAAATGTAGCAATTTACAGAGTTCCTTTTCCTTGCTCCTTATTTGGTCTTCTAATTTATATTGCAAGCAAATAGAGACGGTAATTTATGTGTTACTGAGCTCCATTATGATAAAGGAGCTTTTACCATGGAGAAGGGAAAGGAAATGGGTCACTTCTATAATTACCAGAATGTCCCCTTAATGATGAAGTACAAAGTTACCATGTATCCCAGAGTATAGAATGTCTATGAGGATGGTGTGCTATTTGTTATTGAAAAAGTAAGATTCTCTTGGAAAAATTTTGAAATTAAAAAAAAAAAAGTGATTGTAGAGAAAGCAAAAGCATTCCTCGTCTTTCTATGATCTCAGCTTCTCAGTATGAGTGATGCTAAATGTAGCCTAGTTCGAAGCTCTAGGGAGGTATGGCTGTGTCTCCAAAAAGGTTATCACCATGAAATAAGACAGAGGCCAGATATTTATAATCTCCAATATTTTATTTGTGAATAGGGCTTTCCAAGGGTGAAAGAAGAGGGACAGATTCTTCCTTTCGTAGATAATGGAAATGGACCCAAAGGTCTCAGACTCAAAAGTAGAAATTTAGGTCATGCTCCTACCTGTAGTAAGAAAAAGAGGCCGAGCATTGCGATATAATATTAAATATATAAATAATTTGGGTCACGATAACTGAAATTACTGAAATAACTGAATATTATTTAATAATTATAGTGTAAAACATTTCAGTAGAAAACAATCAGCAAAGAGACGAGGTCTCCATAAAGGGAAGGGAGAAGCTTCCTTAATATCCTAAGGGCTTTTTAACCAGCTCTTATATGTTATATATGAAGTCAACTCAATCCTATGATCCCATTTCATAGATGCATAGAGGTCCCCCACTTTTAGTGACAACAATCCATTAATCTTAATGGGGATTAATAGAGCCTCAGTGTCTCGGGGGAAATAAACTTTCTTAGCTTAATACGTCCATTGATTATGGACTCTTCAGCCAATAGTTTGTTTAATCAAAATTGTTCTTGGTGAGCCATCTTCTGAAACAGATCATCTCGTTCCAGTCGTAGCAAAATGTTTTAGAGATCTTTGTTCTTTTTAGACAGTAGCATGTGTTGTTCCAAAAAAAATGTAAAGGATAAACATACTGCAGTCTTGCAATTAACGAGAAATGAGCTATAGGTGGAAATATTCTGAATTTGTATTTAATATTTAACTTCATTTGGGCCTCATGTTTCTTATGTGCCGCCAAATTCTATATCGGTTTGTGGCATAATTCATCCGCACGTTGTCGCGAGGCAAATACTGTACGCTGAAGTCATCATGTCTCGTGTTTCTTTCGTTTCTTATTTTTCTATTCTAAAGTAAACATGTTTGATTTGAGTACAAGCTCGCTAATTACCGAATAAACCCCAATGTTTTCCACAGCAAATGTCTTCTGGGCACAGAAAAAAGAGAAAATCGCTGTATCGATATGCCAACAGTAGTTTGTGCAAGGCAATCTTGCCCACATAACCCACCCAGACAAAGTATGTCCCAACAGATTTCTTTGGCAGCATTAATTACCAGAACTTGTTAAAAGTTTAAAAAGCAAAAAAAAAAAAAAAAAAAACTTTTCCTTAGACAATACTTCTGAACAGGTCAGTATACATATAATTGGGCCAGATTTATTTAAAGGATAAAGCTGTAGATGCAGTTAGATTGCATACACAGCCCACGTAGGATAGATGTACACAAGATACGGTTATATCCATATGGAAAAGATAGAAATATGTAGTATGGCATCCTTCTTGCATCCCTGGTGCATTCACTTTTGAAGACTGCATTTTTATGGCCTTCACCAGCATTCTGGCAGAGGGTGGTGGGTTTTTAGGCTGCGTTAGATGTGAACAAAAAGTGCTTTTTAGTAATTTGTTTAATATATGGTAAAAATACTAAACAAGTTCCTCTCTGAAAGTGCTTTACGAGTGCGTCAGAGCTTCCGGCCCCCGTTGGTGCACTTGTGGGAATCTCTGGCTGTATTAAGCTGCTTAATGGACATTCTTACAGTGGCCTAGTTTCAGCATGAACTGTACTCTCCAGAGGGGGTGGATTAGGAAACAACGTCTGCCTTACATTGATACCGTTCTCTGATAAATCCCTGCAACATAAAGCTCTTTATGGCTTAAAATCCTAGATGTAAAAAAATAATAGTTATGCCAGACATTCGGTATTACGCGATCTATTAGTATCCGTTACTTATATAGCACCTGCAGATTCTGGAGCGTAGTACAATGAGTAATGTAGACAACAGCAAAAAGAGTGGAGGGCCCTGCTTACAGTCTAAAGTGAGATGGGAGCCGTATAAAGAAGGGGTAAATGTGACATTTCCTTGGTAGAATACAATTTATGTTAATTATGTTAGTATTCATGTGCATCACTAGTCATCGCATGGATCATTTTTATGTTAAATTTCAGGAAAAGGTGATGTCCAAGAAAATAAGGGTTATGAATTATGGCACAAAGTGCTTCAGTAACCATAGCAACTGTTATACTTGACCCCCCCAATTATACGTATTATTACTATAAATCACTTAACTGTACCGTATTAAGGTTTGTAAAATGTACTGATTCACGTAAAATAATTATACAGAGCAATTCCATAATAACAAAGGGCTGTGATGATAAAAAGGAAAACCAAACTGAATAATGTCAATTCGAGTCGTGATGTAACTTGGGGTCAAGTCAAAAGGGGCATAAATATGGAATTGGTGAAAATGAAGGACGGCAGTTATTAAACCCGAGGATGTAACACCGTTTTGAGGTCCAGCATTCCTCGGAAATTTGATATAAAAGAAAACATCTGCAAAAGTGCTTAGATAATCATCGTAAAGAATGAAGTCACAACATTTCAAAAGAGCAAAATGGTTATGTTTTTATTTGGAAACATCTAAACATTTGGATATTTTCTATCAGATACACGTCTCATATACAGAAACCAAAAGTTGAATTTCCTATATGTTTTATCTGGGTGGGGTATTAATCAGATGAAGAAACAAGGTGAATGTTTTATTTTTGTGGAGGAGACTCTAGGCCAGATAATGTAACAGCTATGAGAGGTTTGTTGGAAGAGTCAGAAGTTTTGTTTTGACGAGGTGTATTATGTTATAATTGGTCACATGTTTAGTGGTCTTTTTTGAAAAAATGTCTCCATCTTGATCCATCCTGATTTTTCTTTAAACATTATTGTTTAATATAAGGTTGTTGTATATTATTTTATATGTTTTCATTTATGCTATCCGTGTTAAAAATGCAAATGTCACATGGCGCACTCTAGACTACAATGATTGCTTGAAACTGGAAGAAGAACAACCAATTGTGATCCATAATGACTTCAAGAATGGTCATTTCACATTTCAACATAAGAGCAATAGATTCAGCAGCATTGCCTTGGATCAAGCCCTAGATCAACACTACAATAAGACAGCAAAGGGATCTGGAGGCACAATCGGAATTATGAGACAAAAGGATGCCATGACAACGCACATCAAACATGAAAAAAGAAAGCCTTACACATTTTTTAAGAACATTTTCTGGCCTTGATAAAGAAGATGAATTTGCTCTCCATAGCGAATTGGCCAAATCTCTTAACACTTCAAGACCAACAGAGTATTTCAAATATGTTAATGTTTGTGCGTGATTGAGGTGACAGTTAAAGGATATCAGACCTCATAACTGGAATGAAATTGACCCACTAAACACTACTGGAATACAAACTTACATCCACATATTTTGACTAGTATGAAGAGAAAAGTATTAAAAATGGGGAACGACTGGGAAAAAAAAAAGATTCTATTGATGTAACAATCCAAGCAAGCCTCATTCCCGACAAAAAGTGTAACTTCTGGGGTTCAAGCCAGAACAAAACCCATTTTCAGGAACTATTTGACCGAATTGTAAATAGGGGAAACAGCGGAGAACCTTTGTATTTGGGAGGAGGCCACAAACATAACCCAAAGATATTCTTGAAATTGATGGAAGGTTTGGTACCATGGCTTTATTGTGAATGTGATGAAGCTGATGATATGATCATGAAACACATCGAAGACACTGTTTAAAGAATCTCTGTGGAAAGCCTTATGATCGCATCAGCTGACACAGATGTCATGGTCTCTTTAAAGTGGTATAATGAGTCTTCAAAAAAGGTGGCCTTAAGAAACTGGATAGTCAGACATGCGAGTATCTGTCAGATACACACCACTTCACACAATGATGGAAAACATGGATGACATTATTTTATCTATATTTTGTCCACATTCCTCGATATAATTCTTTCATATCAACCTTCAATGCTACATGCGAATGAATGTGCTGGAGGGAACACACTACAATATGGTTAAACAGAAGAGGACGGAGCTGGTAAGCTTACCATAACAATGGAACATTTCAGACCTCCTGAATTTGTGTCTCGCGACCAGAAATGTGCAAGACACTATATATAGTAGAAATAACCAAGAAATAACCACTGGCTCTTAACATTCCAACATAACTCTCCTGGCTCCTTGACTAAGAGCTCCTCAACACCCTTAAGGGTAGCAAATAGGCCATGCTTTTTGGATATTCCAGCTTCAATGTGGACATCTCAATTTACAATTTATGAAACTACTTGTTTTAGGCAATGGTACACAGAATTCCTGGCCCCTTTGCGGCCTTCGATGACAAGACTTGTCCAGATTTGATCTAGACTTTGTTTTTCATATGATAATTTTTGTGGGTTGGTGAGAATCAGTTATATCTTTTAGTAGCAGAAAGTAAATCACAGCTAAGTTAATAAACTTATTATAAGGCACATTACCAGCGTGTGTGCTGCTCTGTATAGAGCTCAAGGGGATAGCTGTACTTGGGTGTTTAATCTTGGCCCATGGGCAGCCATGCACAGAAATTAAGCCTGATCACATTCACCCATCCTCCAACTATTAGAAACAACGAAACACAAGATTTTTTGCCAGCGCCGCTTATTTTTAAGAGACCCGTTTCTCCCTTTTTTTAAGGAAATATAAAGGGAAACAAGAAATGTTTGCTTCCGTCTCGTCTCTGACAGTGAGGCACAGCACAACGTTATTTTCATTACGATAACTCTCTAGAATTGCATTCAGTAATGCTGATTTTTCTCAAAGGAATCAACCAACCCACAGCGTATCATCTTCCCATTAAAAATAACCATCGTAATAGAGTAACGTAAACCTGAGGTATAATGTTTTCTGCAGGAAGCGCAGATCAGTTGTCTAAATGTTAAAAAGCATCTCTGGGAAGCCCCAGCGTAATAACTAAAAATCACATATACTTCTTTCCTGCTGAATTATTTGTAATTAAGCGCTGCCTGAATAGTCTTTAAGATAGAAACAATATGGAAAAGAAGTACGTTTAATATCAGAGAAGCAATAATGCAGTTATGTGCTGAGATATATTGGGGTTTAAACAAAAGCTTTTGACTAATTTGACTTTTGGAGTGTTTCCATTTTGTATTTCTGCCCTTGCATCTTAGTGAAGACCACACTAGGCTAATTTTGCATTTATGAATTTACATAGAATGGGGAAATCTGTGGAACATTCCTGCTGTTCCTTTGGAGTTTAGAATCTTCCACCAGCTGTGCGTTGATGAATATGATTCTACTGTTTGAAGCTGGTCAACAGCAGCTATGAAAGTTAGAAGAGGAGATGACATATAAAGCTGTTTATTATACTTGGGAGGTAACTAGAGAGTGTTATAAGAGTTGCAAAAGGGTTAAATTAATGTTGTATCAGCTGTTGTAGGAGAAGTTGATATTTTCTGCATGGTAGTTTCCAGCTTTGCACATTGAAACTGCAAAGTAAAGGTCTCCATGCGTCAGGAAATAGAACTAATTAAGTATAGCTGCTATACTACGTCAGAAAGACAAGATACCAAAGACATCATACAGTAATCACAACTACGCAAATTTACTCTCGACTTTTTGTCTCTATATTCTTGGTTTAGAATTTAATTTTCAATAATGTGGGGAAATGTTTCTGAACCACAGATCACATTTATCTAGATATTTGTTTCCTAATTCCACTGCAGTACGGTCTACTGATTTCTTTTTGGTGCTTCATGTGTTAGGAGTTCATCAACATGAAATTAATGAGGCCATTGTCTATACGATGCTAATGCGGGGAGGGAAATATAAAGAGGAGATCTGTCTGGCCACAGCTTCACCCTTGGTGGAAGTGCTATTTCCTAAGTGAGGACATTGCTGGAGGCCACCACTGATGTTCAGAACACACAAAGGGCCCATTCTGTACTGTGAAAAATTAATTTAGGGAGGGAAACAGTTATGAAACTCAAAGGCATAAAAACCATTCTAGTTACCGTAACTGTTCTCTGACCCAATAGCAACAGATAAATGGGGTCATTTGTAGAGCAGAAATCTGGGTTAAGTAGCTTTAGAAAGCTGTAAACTATAAACGTTAGTTATATTTTTTTATGGTAGGTTAACAAAATAGTTTCTATATTGCTAATGTATTGATATTAAATGAAGAAATGTATTAAACATAGCTGCCAAAAATTAAAATGAGCATTACTGTTTGAAGAGAATATTAAATCAATAATTTGTTTTTATGATTTACATATTTGAATCCACAGATGTTCATAAACCTTTAAATGTCTGGAGGAGAAAAAGCAAATACGGGAGTGTTTTTTCTGATTTTTCTACTTTGACTATAGGTTTGCCTCCTCATATAAGAAGTTTAGTAAAACTACTCCTTTAGGATCTTTAACTACTACAACAACAATGGAAGTGCCTGTAACATGAACCATTTGGTTGCAATAAAAACATAGAAAGAGATTATCAAAGCTTTAATAATCAGATGCTGATGGGGCGATGCCCAGTTAATCAAATGGACGTACTAGTTTTCTTTGATTCTGGAGTATCGGTGGCTCACATATAGTATATTGGCAGTCTGTGCGGGTGTCACATATGTGGTGTAACTGTGTAGTGGCCATCCCAGACACCCTGTGACCGTTGGACTTATGTCACTTGTCTCAACGGGAGATGTATTTATGTGCCGCCAAACTGCGTCATTTCTAGTTGCTTTTGCTGCATACTTTGAGTATGATTTAGTGTTGAAGATGCCATTTAGGTAGCCGACTATTGAAAGTAGTAATTCTTTGCCTGGCGTTAGGAGAACCCAGTGCAACTATCTTCCCCAAGACGTCAACTGGTGCAGAGCCAACCATCTTGCTTGGGTTTCTGTCTACACCACAAACCCCATATGCGTCTTCTGCAAGAATGGTGGTAAATAACATAAATGCTGCTTGGAGATTGATTGACCATTATCTCCTCGGTTTAATTATGCTTTATAAGGACCATCTTAGAACTGTACTGAGTGATTCTGGATTTGTTGGTAAATATGCTAAACATTGTTTAATGGAAAGGTGGAAACTAAGGAATATTCCAGGTTATTGCCCCACATTTACCGGTTTGAATCTTGATTGCTGTAGTTTTACCACTTTAAGTATGACCCTCTGAGTAATTTCTCTGTATGCATTATACAATAATGTATTAACAACCTTTTGTTCTACCGTGTACTTAAAGCAAAAACAATCTAAATAATTTATTTTTTCTTCTCTCCTCTGCTTCCGTGTCTTTCGACTGACTTCTGCTGGGTTATTGGTTTTCTTCTTGGACATCTGGTATAACTCACTATAAAAGGTAAGACATTTTTTACTTCTGGATTGGGTTAACCGAATTAAGCCATCAATCACAGAATCTGTACAGACTCTCTGATTCAGTGGGTTAGAAATGACCTAACTCTGTCAGAAGGACCTGCAGCCAAACACTACCTCACCTCTTTGGAACATGGTTAACCTTTCACGTGCCAGAAGGGAGAGCAACGCCAGATATGTGATGTACTGCTTCCTCCTCTGGTACTGAAAGGGCCAAGGAAAAGAACAGAACAGATGCATAAGTGAGGTGAATCATAGTGGGAATGGTAACAAGCACGTGGGTTTGAATTTGCAGCTTTGCCATTGTATGTCATACTTGGTGGTCTATGCCAAGATTTCATTTTGGAGATGAGGAAAGGGCATAGATTGTACTGTAGTTACCGGTTCTCGTCACCGTCAAGTTGCTGTGTGCCCACTACTCCCCTGCACCATGGGTGTCTAAAAAACATGTCGAGGATACCTCTGTGTAGTTATATACTGGGTCGTTACAGCCAGAGGTTTCTAAAGAGACATACTTATTTTTTGCTGCTTCCCTTGCTTGTGCCAAGTAAATGGTTTCCAATCCAAGCATCCTTCCCGGACCTTCTCTGGTGGAGTAGAGAATGATCTGGAGTTCTTTGGGCTGAAATACACGTATCTCTCCGGTATTACTTCCTCCAATAGCACATGGCGTCAAATGAAAGAGCCCAGGGTATGATGTCATATCCATTCTCTACCCATATGGACCTCCAGCTCTACACGAGGGTTTGGTCCTGCAGAAGTCCCTGTGAACAGAGACCCAACGTTCCAGCTGCATCATAACTCCAAAAATTGCTCCCCCAATCTTTATGTTTAGACCAAGCAACACAACCCTCTCAAACAGGTGCATCGTGGTAGTTCAGCATAGCATCCTGCCAATACTCTACCTTAAACACATTGTATTCACCTTTACTAATGAGGTTATTTGCTATTTTCTCTAAGTTACAGAGGATAGGATAAGCCCAAGTTTGTGTCTATGGTACGATATGTTTAGGGAGGTTGGGAATGGTCATAACCGTAGCCCTACCCACTCTAATTCAAGACCCGCCCATATGATCGAGGTCCCACCCATTTTCAGCAGGCCCCACATTTTTAAACACCAGTGCCAATTGTTCCTAGCGGCTGCTGACATGTAAATCTGACTTTCATGTGGGGTTTTTAGTATGTAGTTTTTGAGCATGGGTCTCCTATATGTAGAATTTTCTACACTTGTTCTTCATGATGACATCACTACATGTACAATACATCCCTCTAAACAGCCTTCATAAACAAATGATATACATGTATGTGTATGAAGCTCTGGAAATACATTTAAAATAACTGAAGTCAAAATTTGTGTCTTTTTTTAAATCTGTTTTGCTTTAGGCTGGTTTCTTAATGAGAACATAGTATCATATCAAAACATCTGATAACACATTTTAATATGTTTTTTGAAACATTAATATTACAACGGTACCGAAATCCAAGGTGGATTGGTGATTAGAGCAAGATAACTGTACACAGCAGATGGAATATTAAATCCAGAGACTTTTTAATCAGTTAGACAATCATTTTGTACCCTCCGTTTTAGACTTTTTGGCATGTGTGCTTTACAAATCTATACCAGCACTTTTTTTCTTGTAAGGGGAAAAACAACATTTTGGCCAAAAGTTTTCAATGGTTAACATCTTATCTGTTCAGTGCTCAGACTTTGATGACCTCATGGTGAATCTGAATAACATTAGGAAGTACAGGGGTTTCCGAGGGACTGCTCAGAAAAATAGAAATGTCCTTGATTTTGAAAGAAAAAGGCACGTTGGGTTTGCTAATCCAATTTTAAGTTTAAAAAGCTAATTGATTGTTAAAAGACCCTTTTTGCAATTCTGTTATTGCTAGAAATGTCCTTGATTTGCATGAAAACAGCCAAGTGACCCCAAACTTCTAAACAGTAGTGTATACAGTGTATCGAGTTTCATAGGACTGCATCACTAGAATAATACTTTTTGATAAAACTCCTGGAAACTTGCAGTAATTGTTTCTGGTCATATATTGGCTGAAAGCAATAATCTTGTTTTTCTCTCTCCATGATCCCTACATTTAGACCTCAGTGTCTCTCGAATTTTTTCTTTCAATACTCGTATATATTTTACTGCTTAGATTAAGTCTTAAAATAACTATAGTGAACTCTGTATGACATGGGTGAGTTATATCTAAATCTATGGATTAGAGGTAGCGTTATAAAAAAGTTAAAAAAAACTTTGGCAACAGGCCACGCGTATACACTTCTCCACATGGGGCTGGACAAATTTTAACATTTACGTCAGATTGAAAACGTGGGAGTATTTTTATTTGCATCTATAGAGATGAATGTAGATGAATAGAGGGGTAGAATCGTACAAGCCTCGACTGCCTGGCTCCTGGGATATGCCTAGCCCCCTGTTCATCTGTGTAGTAAATGTTCTACATGTGTGCATCTGAACTTAGCGCTGAAGATATTGGCACAAACTAAAAAGTCAGGGGCAGGATGGTGAATTGTAGAACAAAGTGCCTTATTGGGTTTATGGAATTAACCTGTTAGCCCAGTGATATAATATATATAATAATAGTGTTTAAAGCCCACCGCGATGGTATAGAACATCAAAGCAGCGGGGTGTACTCCAGCGCTCACCGCTACCACACCGAGTAGCGACTTCCGGGGACGGCACTGGCTGGAGTAGCCACATTTTAAAACAGGCACCTCGTTCCAGCAGCCCCGTAGGCCCCAAAACAGCTGCATTGTGGCGCGGTTACTCTTGGAGCATTGGGGTTCACCAGTCCCAGTGATCACATGCAGTTACACCACACACAGCAGTCATTAGGGTACAGTATACCTTTTCTCGAAAAACTCTCTCTTTCTATATGTAAATATATATATATTTTGTTTTTATAACTTTGTTTTAATATTTCCCACATAGAAAATAAATGGATATTCTTTTTTAGTAGTATGAAAGTACAGATTGAATTAAATATAACCAATGGCCAAAATATTATGCTGGAATACGCACATTTTCCCTAATTTTATTGAAGCTCTCATTCAGATTATTGTGGTATGTGTTTAGTGAGTTGATTTTACATTATATGAATTGGGTTCCCCATCTGGAGAGAATAAAATACTGTAAAACTGTTTATAATGCTTCATTTTTAAGCATTCTATTGGAGAGAGTATTTTAAAGAGGTGATTTCTACCTTTTTCTGCCTTGGAAAATGAGATGTGGAAATGAAGCAAGGAAAGGTTGAGATCATAAACCGAATAACCCGAGTGTCATGACTTGACAGCAATTCTGTAGATGGCTGGTGTACGTTTCAGTCTTATACACTCGGTGTCAGCACCTCATGAAAATTACTACTCTGAGCCGAAACACGTTTCCGGCGCGGGAAAGAGAGGCATTTACTTTGTGTAAAGTGGAGGCAGTAATTTGCTGTTTCCCGATTTTCATATGGCAGTGAAAGCGGGTTGTTTACCTATTGTTTTGTAATTTTCCCCCTTCATCATGTACATCGGAAGAAATCTGGCAGCATAGAACAGTGTTTTTGGGTCAAGGCAATGTCTTCCGTGTGTCTTTGTCCAGTCTTGGTTTTTTTGGCTGTATATGTATAGATGCAAGTACGGTTTTGTTCTCCTAGACCGTAGACTTCACCCACCCCTGTATTGATGAAGGCTGCCTAATGGCTTTAATACTTAATAGCTGCAGCAGACATTCGTGCTTTTGTGCGCTCAGGCAATCTATTGTTGTGACATTGTATGGGAAGAATTCAGCTGGCCACTGGATTCATTGTTGTGCGACTGGGAAAGCCAAACGAGCAATTAAGAACCAAACCACACCAACAATTTGTTAATTCCTAGGTTAAAATTCTATTTTGGCATCAACAATTGAGAATAAAGGCAAATAATAGCAATATAATAGTATTTGTAATGTAACATATTTGGAAATGTAATTTTTATAAGGGATTTTAAATTATTTTAGAACATAGTGGTATACTAAATATTTAATTATATATATATATATATATATATATATTTATATTACACACACGCGCACATATAATGTCTCCCAGTTGCTTCTGGGAGTATGCAGTTATTGACACCAAAAATATGCAGTTATTGACAGTCTCTTTTGTTAACATTTCTAAACGTGAAATTGGGAGGTATTTATAGGCTCCTTTCTTTATATTTGACTGTACTTTTTTTGTTACATGAAACAATGAAACTATTTAAAAAAAAAACAAAAAAACCAAAAAACAATGGTTTAGAAGGACTAAGTATACAACAACAAAAAATTGAGGACAGGAAAAATATTCTCTTTTTGACATCACATATAATGGGAAATGGGAATTAGCCAGGTCTGCCGAGACCCTTTCCCCATCCCCCAGCCATGCGGCATGCAGTTGATGTCAACTCCGGTGCTGGCTAGCAGAACGCTACGGGTGGGCGCATGCATGGAAAACTATTCCACTGATTGGCTGCTTAACACAAATGGTCCTTCACGCTGTATCTTCCAATGGTGGTGAGGTGATGGAAAGATCAAAGTCTCTCTATTCCTTCAAGGTCCTGCCTCAGCTTTTTCCATCAGTTTTCCCTCTTACCATCTTAAACATTTTTTCTTATTTCATAACACCTAACTTCCTAAATTATCATAATGGCTCTGTCACAATTTTTTTATATAAAGGGGGAAAGGAATTTCCATGTTTTACAATCAGGAAAACAAAGAAATACTTTTCATAGAATAAAGTCAGTAGCAGACACGTGATATTTCAGCTTGTGATCCTATAATGCCGTTGGTAATACTCCAACCTCCATCATCACCTAGCCCCGATGTGATATGCGGTATAGGACTCATTCTGCATAACAGCGGTATATAAATGCCTTATGAGCAGCTAGGGGTTTCAGCTAATGTCGTGTTGTGGGCGACCTTTCATTGGGCTGTCCTCTGGATGTCTGTTAGGTAAAGTGATAAAGACAGGTCGCTTGCCACAGGAGAAATCAGTGTGCACATACATAGCTTCCAGGCAGGCAGCATTCCCTGCATTTGCATTGGTAATTATATTGGGCTCTCATGAATATTACATTCAAATAGACGTTCGAAGAAATGCATATAAAAAATATGATTTTTTTTTGCAGTGTCTAAGCCCCTTAGATGGAAAGAAATGCATTACAAAATCCCCTTGATGACATATTATTACTCCACAACTCGGAGGGGAAAAGGATATGTGCATTACCCAAGGAGAAGAGCAAAAATATTCTCAATCAGAATACTTCCATAATTTACACAAAATGCTCTGCTTTTCTCTAAGGTGTTATAGAATTTAGTTAAGTAAATTATACTGTGGTGCTCACAGACAGAAAACTGGGGGAGTATTGGTACACAACCTCTCAGAAGAATCTGTTTATGGGATTTAAATTGGATATTTCATGATATATACATTTAAATGCTAAAATATTGGCAATAAGGTACACTTTTCTATGAAATTTACATTTTTTTTTATTTTAATACGCACCCATGCATCAAGAGTCCTAAAACGTTCCAAGCTTATTATCTCTGTGTATGGGAAATCATTGTCAATGACTATATTTCCTGAAAACAATAAAAATGTCTACGACTTGTATTATAAGAGCCTAAAAATTGGGCAGTTGAACTACTAATACACCCCTGTAATAACAGTCATTAATATCCATTGTTTTGTAGAATGCTCAATATGACACTAGTCTGTAATGGAATGGATCATCATCAATATGGACTCCCTTTCATCATTTTAATTTGGAACTAGTGTATGTTATCTAGAAATTAAATGTTGCAATCAGAGCATCACTGTAAGGAAAGACATTCTACGCTCTCCTCTTGATGTAACACAAGTAAGAGATTGTCTCTATTAGGCCTGCATTTTTATGCTGGGGATACCTGGTACCAGCTATTTAACCAAGACACTACCAGATAACAGATGAACACATTTCATATGATTACTAGTTTACCAGTGCCATATGTTTGTGTGGGTGTACTTGTACATATACTGTATGTACAGTAGACTTGTGCATTCGGATTCGTACGAATTGCAAATTCACAGAATTTTGGTAAATTCTGCGATTCTGCACGTAGCCCGAAAACCAGGCCAGATACCAGATGGATCGGACATAAACGAAGCAAAAAGCTTTGAATTTCCGTCCAAAATTGGTGGGCCCACATTCATTCACACTCTCATTCTTGTTCGCTCTCTTTCTAACTCTCTCCAAACGTTTCCCTACCTATCTGATATTATAAGGAGGCCAGCCAAGCGGTTCCACCAGCAGAAGCTTACTGGGGTCGGCCCTTCATAACGTAAGTCGGGGTGTTGAAACTGCAACTTAGCAGGTAAAACACCTTCTATGCCTCTAATTCCTACCTCTTGGATGACAATCATTTTCTGCCACATGTTGCTTTGCTATAAAACAACCTTCCTAGCAGCACCATATTACAAAGCAGAGCACATGCCTGTAGCAATGGTTAATTATGAGTAGAGATTTGATACAGATAAGTTTTGTGAGGACCAGATCGTGCGCGGAGACGGAAGATGCATCCATTGGTGAGACAACAAGATAAAAGAACAGACACGCATCCGCTCACGCAGATTTGATTGAACACTGAAACGGAAGGGGCTGAGGCACCCAACACCATAATATTGTAACGAAGGGCATATCAGCTAGTTACACACAAAAAGGGATTTGGGTGCGAAGTGTTATAAGCAATGTAAAAACCCAATCAGCAGGAACACTCCATTGGATATTTTGGCAACTAGTTTGCTTCTGAAACATTGTATCAGAATCCATTTTTATACCAAACTCCTACTGCGTCACCGTTATAGTCATTACATAAAAAAAGTGCAGTAAGAGGAATTTTTAGGCAGTGCATTCTGGGTATTATTCAGCGTCTTGTTGAGATGGTGGCAGTGTGTTTCCGCAGTGAGCCTACAATATATCAAAGCCCCCTCCTGTTCCCACGTTGATGTCGCTGCTAGAGCGTGATGGATAGGATGCTTGTGAAATGGGTCAGCTGTGTCGACTGCTGACATGATGCCAGCATAATGCATTTTTACAAAGCTTTTTATTGTAATGATTATATACCATCTCCGTTAAAAATCTTCCGAGAATGAGTCACTGCGGCTACAAGCTGCCGTCTACTCCGTAAACTCTACACCCCCCTCCAGGCTCCGGTTACTCTCCCATTCACGTTCTCCCATTGGGATCCTGAAGCCTTTTTTCCTCCATAGAGAAAATGTATTATGTTATAAGGAAGCCATAGACCATATATGTTATATAAAAATTAAATTAAAAAGACTAAAAATTGGAGATAATGGACAAACCTGGTGACGTGTGGCTATTTATAAAAAAACAATCCTGTTAGGGGTTTCAATTGTATTTCCAAGAACCAATTCATCCCTATAGTTTTGCGGAGGGACAGTCATGCTCATTTCATTTGTGTCAGATCTGCTTTATGTCCACAGTACTTTTCATGAGAAACATTATTTGTTTCATGTTTGCCGGCTGCCCCTTGACATCACAGGTTCTGATGACATCACTGGTGCAGAGTACTCTTTGTATATAAATCACAACACATTTTCAACTGGTAGATGGGTGCCAGTATCAGCCAAGTCGAGGTGTTCAGGCAGTATGCATAGCCCTAATACAAAAGCACTGCACACAGTTACAGGGGAGCCTTAATGTCATTAAACATTTTAGAAATAGATAAATCAAGCATAGTTGATCAGTTAGCGTATTTGTGATCGGCTTGTAGTTTCTATCATCTATTGCCTGGACGGTGCTGGATTGTCAGATTCTGGCTTGTTCAGACCTTTATAAATAGAGAAAATATTTTTTACGATAACTCTCCCTCTGCAGACATCTGAGGCTGAGAGTGTTTTTTGGCGCTGTTGTATTTTTTCTTGAAATAAATATTTTGTGTTTTTTGTATAACATCTGTTAGATAGAGTAGATGGATACATGGTAAGAGTTGTGTGGCGCTATGTTGTTTTTTGGCAATTTCATCTCTTTTGGGACAGTATTCTAGTAATTACAATGTATAAAAAATTAAAAGAAAAATAGCATAACAATAATTGTTATAATTACGTAGATGTACCATCCCCATGGTACTCTTCCACTGCTCTGCGTGTCATTTATAGGCAAAGCACCAGGACATGACATCATATGCCAGCGCTCAGAAGAGAGGACCTGAATTGTAGGGTAGATCCTAGGGGGAGGGATGGAGGAGTTTCTTGCGACAGGTAGAGAGCAAGGACTCCCCTAAATACACCTAAATATTCATGAGCATTCTGCCAGCCAGATAATTATCAGCATCAAAAAAACAGGAAGGAAAAATAGCATTTATGAAGCACAGGTATCTTACAATTGCCCCAAGTTGAAGGACTTTGGGTGCAATTGTAAATTGTTCTGTGCGCTCATAGGAAAGGTTGGAGCTTGTTAAAAAGAAGGAAAGGAAGCCAAACAGATTAACTGTTATAAGAATGCAGACATTTAAAATGTAAATCATGTTTTGTAAAGAAATGTCTGTGACCTTCTTCATCCTTGAACACTTGTCCCTTTCAGTAAGATAAACAATTTATTAAGAAACAGATACATTGTACTTGCTTTTTTCCACCTACAAAATATTTCTCTGTTAGTTATATCCCTTGTCTGGGATTCTTGAACAGTCATTTCTTGCATCTTAGTGGGTTTACGCACAGGAAAAGCTTAAAAATTGTCCTGATAGACTAGCGGTATCAACTTGAAACAGTGTTGCGTGGGGTTTAATAGGGTATGTGATCGTTCAAATAGGATAAGATACTGCAAAATATACAGTATAATATATATATATATATATATATATATATATATATATATATATAAACACACACACACACACACATTATAATTGTCTACAGATAATTTGAAATTCCCGCAATGCATTATGAAGAACAAACTGAGAGAAGTTTATTCACAAGAAGCAGTGAGATGCTCCTACGCGATGTATAGTTCAGTCCTTGAGAAATATATATAGGCAACTAAGCGCTTTTTGTAAATAAAAGTCACTGATATCTGCCCTTCATTACCTTAAAGTTGCTGCATTGGAACTGCAGCCCTACTTCTATATCCACCATGAATGAACGCCTTAGTTTAAGCCCAAGACAACCTAATTGAACTTGAGGCTAGACTTGAGTTATAAAGGGTTTGACATAATAATACATTGAGTATTGGTCATTGCCGTCTCATGTTGAGTAAACTCAGAGGTCCAGCATGTCATCGTTATACCATGGATTGTGCTGCTCATTTCGAAGGGAGATCTAGGTCCGTAGACTCTAACCACGGCATGATTTTGTTTGACGTGGCAGTCAGGAAATGTAACCACTCTTAGGCCCAGATGGTTAATTACTTCATTTCATATTGACAGAGTATACGGCCGCAGTGTTCTCTGGTTAGGCCTTGTTTTTCTTTCCTTGGTAAGGAAGGTGATGACTTTAGCCGGTTATGTACTGTAGGGACTGGACATTTTAGTCTGAAAAGGTCAGTAAAGTAGAGGGGAGCCCCTGAGCGATTTGTCCTCTTCAGCCTTATCTTTATAAGAATGTTGTACAAGGAAACAAGTCGACGTGTTGCCTCGCTGCCCTGACAATTTCTTTGTTACTCCTGAGACAAGAGGTCTGCTCCCCGGGCAGAGGTATCACTTAGCACAACGTGGCGTGGATTCACTGTAGATTTCAAGTAGCCAGGCCTTTGACTCTAGAAATGTCAGCTGGAGAAAACGATATTCCATACCAACACATACTGTATGTCTGTGAGAGAAACTATATCTACACACAGACAGATAAAGTTTGAAAAATGGTGATATCACCATAGTAACTGACAGAATGGACCAGTTGACATAAACATACCACTGGTTGCTATAGCGCTAAGAATACTTGGCACACTTTGCATCAGAATAGATTTTGTATACATAACCTCCTGGTTGAGTAGCTGGTGTCCCACCTCCATCTACATGGACCCTGGAAGAACTGTACTGCATGCAATCTGTATATTGTTAACATAAATGTTTTATTTAATGTATAATTTGTTGTATAGCCATTCAAATCTAATTCTAAAGGATATAATTGACTATTGAGTAAAACACGGCATAGAGTGTTAACCCTCATTATGTCTTCGCGTTTGTAGTTGCCATTTTGTCTGTCATTCCACTCTTGTTCTTCATGTAACGGTTGATGCTGTGGGAAGCCGGAATTCAGTGCGTTACATCCATTATTCTTTCTTCCATGGATCTGTTGGGGCAGAGGGACATGCACACATAGGTTTGTTATGCAGACGATGCCAAATGCGGCACTGTTGCTGAATACCAGTCTCCTTAAAGAATGCTTATGTAATACGTTTGGAAGCCATCTCATGACAGGTGACAGTTATTAAAGTGTATTTATTCAGCTGTACTATTACGCGGCAGAGAGCCTGTGTATGGGGTTCTTGCACAGTTGTTGCATCCCATGTAGCAGTGATACTGTTGTAACTGCGCGGCTGTGCTCTTGTGCTCAGTAATGAGCGACGACACCTTCAGCTAATGGCAGCAGATCTCGACTTCAGTGCGCCCTCTGGTGCCGGACAGGTGGAAGTGCTTTGGTGGAATACGTCTGTGTCATCAATTTCCATTGTCAGACACGTTAAGCTGCTGACCTGTCCCTCATTCATTAAATACAGCAGAATTTGAATATAATACCTCCGTTTCGAATAGGGTAGCCTTTGCTGTTAATCCAGCTGATGAATTTGCTATCTCTGCAGCGAGCCAACGGTGCTCCTAATAAGCGCTGCCATATTTTTCATGATAATCTTTATTCTGTAGGAATCCATGAACTGAGCCGTTATTAAAAGATACGCCAGGATGGAAAGCAGAGTATTAGTAACGAACGTAAACCACCACCAGAAGTCTCTTTTTCTAGACCGCACAGGCACTCTAGTCCACATGCAGTTACACACATTCACGTACAAATGTTTGAAAGGCCTTCCTACAGACGCCACTAAAAAATTGAACCTGATTGTCCAGGGGAAAGCAACACACTACATTTTTGCGAACACAGGACTTGCATTTTTGGGAAGAACATCTTCTGCACCTAGCGAAATCTTCTACAGTATTTTTTCTTCTTCCTAGAGGTTTGATTTATTTTTTCAAGGAAGGAGTCATCGTAGATAAATGGAACGAACTTCCAACAGAAGTGTTAGAGGTTAATACAGCGAGAGAATTTAAACCTGCATGGGGCAGGCTTAAAGTTAACCTGAATATAACGGATTAAGACCCGAATCCTACATAAGGAAATATGGGCACAATAGATGGTCCGAAAGGTTCAAACGCGACATGATTTTGTTCTTGTTTTGTAAAGCTGGAAAATGAGGGTATTGCGTATAATAAAATACAGCGTAAAATGATTTTTGATGTACCAAGCTTGTTTTGTGTATGCACAGCGCTAAACACACACCAGGGCAGGAGGAGATGGAACATTATTAGAAATTAATAGCAAACCATCCTCTAAGATCCTGTTAGCTACATTTGCATGAAACCTGCAATTAACACCGCTTTACAAAGTGTTTCCATCAGGCAGATATACCTGTGAAAGTTTCCCTTTAATATACTAATCAGCGTAGAGCACAAAAAATATATTCTGTGTGGCGTTTGAAGTCTTAACAGCTGCAAGGTGACTGCGCATGAGGTATAATTATCATTCTCTTTTACTTCTGCTACATAATCAGAAGAACAAAAAAAAAGTGTGAGAACGTATGAAGGTAGCTATTTAAGATACATTACCAATAGTCCTGTATTTCCCTTTGTTTGTTATAATTTCTTTTTCAAATAGCTGAAGCCTCCCAAAGAGATGATAATTTGTAATCGCAGGTAGGAAATAGTGAACGCATTGAATATCCCCCCATGTTTAGAGCCCCTTGATGTCTGCAGGTCGGAACAAGAAAATAAGCTAATTATGAAGTGTAATTAACGTAAGGTAAAGGTGCGAGTTAAAAGGATTTGTATAATGATCACGGCGCAGGCAGTGACTGTTGCTGCTGGAATATCCTGCCATTATTTGCCATGTAGTTTTCATTTCTGCTCTTCCAGGGGCTGGCAATCAAATGAAAATACATTTATATCAGTAATGTGGATTTCAGTGGAAGAGCTTTCCTACCACTGAATAGCTAGTTCAAACAGCCAATCAGTGGAGCTAAATAACAGACAACATATAAGTCGGTCTGCTCTATCTCTGGAGCTGCAGCTTCTCTTGTAAATGTTCTATTGTATCTTTTTGCAGGTGTTAAGAATATTAAATGCTTACAATGTGTGTAAATGTGTTAACATATCAGCTTATTTAGATGTATCTATGTTGTTGATATGTATTACAGTCTTTAAAGGGAAGCTAAAATGATGTTGACCTAATTTTCTTTGCTTCACATGCTGTAACAACCATGTTATGTTTATATGCTATTTTATACGTTGTGTTAGTATTAATGGTCCGATACACTAAGTAAGGTACTAGCTAGCACTGCCACGGCAGTATGTTTTATTACACGGATCTCACACATCTAGAAACATAGAATTCGATGGTAGACAACCATTCGGTCCATCTAGTATGTCCATTTCTCCTGATGTAAGACTCAGATCTTAAACAGCCCTTGGACTTGGCTTAAATTCAGGATAGGTTTCTCTACCATCCTCTAAACAATAGTGACGTTTTCTTACATTACATTGAAACCTCTGACCCTCTAGTTTGACTATGGCCTCTTATTCTAACATTTCCTACCTTTTAAAATAAACTCCCCTCCTTTACTTTGTTAAATCCCTTTAAGTATTTCAATGTTTCTATCACATCCCCCCCCTCTCTTCTCTTATCGGAGCTATTCATATTAAGATCCCTTAGTCTTTCCTGATCTTATTTTATCCTGCAAACCACTTTCCATTTTTGTAGCCCTTCTCTGAACTCTCTCCAAAATGTCAATGTACTTCTGAAGACGGGGTCTCCAGAACTGTACGCAATACTCTAGGTGAGATCTGACCGGAGATCTGTAAAGTGGCAGAACCACCTGTCTCTTCCTGCTACTAATGCCTCTCGCTATCCAACAAAGTCACCTTCTTGCGTTGTCCAAAGGTTTATTGCATTGACTGCTTACTTTTTAGCCCTCGGAAAGAAAATATTTAGAAAACTGACTCTTACGGAAGGAATTTCCTTGCAGGAGATATTTGTTGAAGGGAAGAAATGTGAGTGCTGATCCCACAAGAATTTTGCTGATTTAGATATTTTTGAAGCGTAACGATAAGTAACAGGACTTATTTCATGGGCTGGTGTTTCGGTTTCATACGGTAGAGCAGACATATAGTTTCACGTCAACCTCCTTGGAGTTACTCCCTGCTTGATTTGTTATCACGCTCCCCGGGTACCAGTATTGGTGAACCTACATTTGTTGCAGGATCTGGAATATACGGCCACACACAAATATCACCTCTGGTTAAAATAAATTATGTACACAATTATTTATTAGAGATCACCAAGACCAAGCAAACAACTTTTACACACCAAAAATGTTGTGCATGGCCCCAACAAAAATGCCTTTCCATGATATTGTGGTCTAAAAACATTGTTATGGTTATAGAAAGGTCTAATGGGATATCTATAATGGGCTTTTTTTCTAGAGTGTACTTCTTATATCAAAGAGCTAATTTGTGAAAAGATTATTTATTGTTGCCATATCACTCTATTATAGTGCACATTATGAAATTCCATTAATACCATATTTCCATGCAATAGAGGTAAAAAAAAGGTGGTCTTATCGCCATAGCAACTAATAGAACACTCCTGCATATTGGACCATCCCATTGTTACTATTGTAATAAGACCACTTTTCATATAGTCAGCCCACAAAAGGAGAACCCCCTCTGTGCCAGTATGTCTCAACACATGATAATATTTTTAAATTTGTACTTTGCCAGGTTTAATAATATTGAATATTTTGTATTCTGAGTGCTATAGAATATGCTGGTGCTCTATAAATATAATATAGACAGAAATAATGTTTATTCTACGTCCCTACTATTGCTGAAAACGTAACTTATTCAGAATGTCTACCAAACCCACCTCTCTGCTTAGCGTCAGTTACTAGCACTTAAGAGTCGCTGATATTTGTGTTGGCATCACTGAATCGGTTTATTTTTTTTACATGAGCTCCATAAATTCCACTTAGAATGGAGAACTAGGCCAGATACGTGACTGGAGCAGTTCATCGGTGTGACGAGATTATTGGAGCATAATGGTTACTGGCTGCATCTCAATCTACATAGTCCTTTGTCATAAAAATAGAACGTAAAGGAGCTGTGGTTACTCTATTATTGTGCTGCTTATCTGTGATTGACAGTCCCTAGAAACCAAGTGCATGTATTTAATGCCAGGACCTGGAATATGAGCTTTATCTGAACTCTCAGACACTTTAAAAGAGACCTGGGACTTTTTGACATAAACCTATGCATCGGGTAAAGAGAGCCCCACATGCAGACTTCTAGCGTGTTTGAGCGACGTGTAATTTGGCCTCATAGGATGCCCAGTACACGAGACCCGTGGTTCACCTATATTGACTTTGTATTGGGTGATCGTAGGATCTATGTGCACTTATAGTGGGAACTGTTAGTTCTATTAAATGTTACATATTTTGTGTTACACTGGTAAATAATGGGGGGGGGGGTTCAGATACAACATTTTAAAATTGGTCCTATTACTGTAGCATCCAAAGGTTGTTCCGGCCAACTGGACCATTCCATTGGTTGCTATGGTGATAAGATCACCACATCACATTTCCATTGTGTGTCGGGGGTCACTGAGTCATGAGGACAATATAATGTTGGCACAATAATGTGTAGAACGGACTTGGTCTAAACCATATTTGCCAATAGTCTGGAACAGTCCTAATAAGTAGACGTTTTGATACCCAGGACCTCTGGCAATTAAAGCTTTTGAACCAAGTGTAGAGATATCAGGCAGAATGCTTGGAATGTGTTGTTCAGATCATATCGACGGGAAAAAAAAAATAATTGCAGTATTTCACATTATTAGAATTCATGGCAGCAGTATTAAAGCACAAGCTGACAGAACGATTGGGAAAAATCTAAACAGAATAATAGGCGTCTTTTTTTATCCAATTGTTCTGGAATTTCTTGAAACCTGATTCTGCTACAGTGTGTGAACCCCAATATATGAATCAAACAGATGGCGCAATAGACTGTATTCCTTTTAATACATATATATATATATATATATATATATATATATATATATATATACACATATATACATACATACATACATACATATATTATGTGAATGTGGATTGACATCATCGTAGGCAGTTGGTTTATTAGGACTCGTGCTTCTTTTCACCTTGAGAGAAGAGGCCGTGTTCGATAGAATGGGAGCATTAATTAGAACTCTGTGTGACATTTTGTTCAATGTCTACCTGATAAATTCTGGTTGTTAAAAGCCACCATTTGGTCAAAGTCACAGAAATGTCTGCCTATTCCGTGCGTGTAACATAGCACTGCCATTTTACAAGCAATGAGGCTGAAAGGAATATGCCTGGGTATCTAACATCACAGAATTGCTTTATATTAAAAGGTAAATAGATGTTTTGATTATGTCAGAGGTGGTCAAATCCCAGGAGCCCAGTGGCCGTGGGTAATAAATCTTTATGTCTGGCGTTACGCTGATCTCTATGTATACTCCTCTTCCTTGGCTCCTAAAATGAACACCCTGGCTCCTAAAGGCATCGTAAACCTCTCCGGTGTCGGCCTGTGCCCGTTTTAAAGTGTCATTGTTATCGTAAACGTTCTGCATAACACAGTAAATTTCAACTTTGAAAACATTCGACATGGTATTGTATCCATAACCTTCAGGATTTAAAGCGTATGGATGGTGTTAATGGTCCAAGTGAAGAAATAACAAGATAATGATTTTCATTTTAAAAATAGCAAGAAGGAAATAAAAATAATTAGTGATAACGACGTATCGTTTGCTCATTATAATGGCCAAGTATACAAAAGCAATCGCGCAGGTGGTGGTTAATGTTGGGGCAGCCGAGTCTCTGTGCCCCTTGACGTCCAACAGGCAGCGCAGTGGTTTGCTAGAGGGGGGCAGATTTAAATGATTAAAAAAAAACTCTGCTCATTTCAAAACATTCATATTTTTTGGGGGACATATATATATATATATAATGTATGTGTGTTATAGGTGTGTTATAGACAGAAATTATTAATATGTACTGTATGTATTTATGGGCTCTGTTAATATACGTAGAAAACTCAAAGCTAACACAGTGTTAATCTCTTGAGTCGTGGAAACATCATACGCTCTGTTGAGATTACACATAAAAGCAGGTCTAGTTGTAAATGTGGATAAACAAATGAAGATGGTTGCTATAGCGATTGCTCCACTTTGCTCTCAGAATGCAGTAACCCCATTGCCATTGTTTACCTCAATGCCAAGTAAAGGGTAAAATAACCCCCCCCCCATTCTGCCCTGGTTGTTTTTAAAACAGTTGGTATCCGGCCATCATAGAGAGGGCAAAATAATAATTTGCCTGCGTGCTCCGGAGACTCCAAATAATAACAGTTAAATCCGAATGCCCTTGTAACGCAGACTTCGCCGCGCCCCGGCCCTCCTGCTGTTTTTATAGAGTTTACAGCACAAGCCTCGGACCACATCACTGATGGGAGGATGCGGGAGGGTTGCCATGGCAACAGGAGAGCAGAAGAGGCTGAGTGAATAACAATTGGGAGGTTGGGGGTTGATAGAACAAAAGAAAAGGCCGCTTGTGTGTCCCCAGGGCACGCACGGGGCTTTTATTGTCTGCACGATGCATCTGTGAAATGTTTAGTGCTCTTGAAATGCAAATTTAGTTTACACAAAGGGTGACGCCGATTCGAGGCAAACAAGAGCGTGCGCGCCTTACACACACAGATATATATCACACACTAATTATATATATATATATATATATATATATATATATATATATATAAACACACACATGCATATACTTATACACGCACACATACACACGCTTATGCATCTAGCACACACATATGAACGTGTGCATGTTTTTTCTGTACCTATACTAGTGAATAATCTAATTCCCTTCCATAATCACAGTCTTTTTCCATCCAGAATAAATAACTATTTGTGTTTTAGTACTAGTGCCATTTGTGCTGAAAGGAAACATTTTAGAAGAGGCAACCATTTTGATGACTTGCTGATCTAGCAGATTTTTTCCCAACTACGCAGCTCTTAATCAAAACCTAATCCTGTACATACATAAAGCATTTAACCCTCATTTCAGCAACACGCTGCATATACATTTTGTATTTATGTATACTCGATGACTGTCATTTCAAGAAGAGTTTCAGTAAAATGGAATTCAATTCACAGCCTGTTTAATAGGAATGATTACAACGAGGGCGCTTTATCGATTTGCTGAAAGCATGAACATCGAGGCAGAGTGAATTCTGATATCACACAAGGATAGAACATTACAAGAGTTGAATATTAGCAGAATATATATTATATATATATATATATATACACACACACACATACATACATACACATATACACCCCCCCACACACACACACACATTCATACACACACACATTCATTCATACATACACACACATTCATACATACACACACACATTTGTACACACATGCACAGTATACACACACTATATATTATTATATATATAATTCCAGAGATAATATCGTGCAATCAGAGATAAAGTCGCTCAAAATCATTGATCGACGTAGCAGATCGATGTTTTATTAGATTGTGCATTCTCTGTATTGATGAGTAAAAGGGATATACAGAATTGTGTTTATAACACCACAAAGTTAGACGGCAGATAAGGACCATTCAGTCCTTGATCTTGTCCTATATTGAGGATAGCTTTATGTCTATCCCATGCGTGTTTAAATTCCCTCGCTGTGTTTGCATCAACCACTTACAGTAGGGGGGGCAATGAATATAAACATTAAATGACGATATACAATGTGACAAAACGATTGACACTTCAAGAGAAGAGGGTCTCGCTCTTGTGATCTTACAATCTGATATCTGGGCATTCACAAGGCATTCAATCTGGTGACCAATAGGATTTAGCAGTGGTATTATTATTATAATTATTATTATTTTTATTATTATGGCATCTACAAAAGTAGATTTCAATCTTTAATTGAATCTAGAGATAAAATCCAAGGTATTAAATAAATAGTCCTAGTTTAACATGAGCTGCTTTATGTAGTTTGTTTAAACATCTGCATTTAGAATACAGCGTTCACATATAAAATACACTCTTTTGTTTAAATATAATTAGATTATAACCGGGCCTGATTATGGAAATAACATGACTTTTTATGTATTTAAATGAAAGGAAAAAAAAAAAAAAGATTTAATCAGCAGCGAGTGTTGCTGTGGCAACAGACGTGATCAGAACACATACAGCGCGTTACATCCAACATAGTATGGCAGACGGACCCAAAACAAATTACTTTAGCATAGAAGTTAGACATTTGTAAAAATAAAAAAAGAACTTTAAACTTGAAAGAGCTTTTTATGAATGGCATTTTATGGGTAGAATGCAATTTTTTGGTTATTTTTTAGTTTTATTAACAATGCAAATTTCACATAAAAAAGCACTTACCCTGAGGTAGAGGCTGCTGTGCTGCAGCTCTCCGCGATCCGACAATTGTTGCCACTGATTGGCCACTCGAAGCAGCCAATCAGTGGCAAGAACAAACCCCTACCTGCAGCACTTGCTAAGCCAGCACCAGTAAGTATATGACACGCAGGGAGCGGCTGAACACATCTACTATTAGGTGGTGGCAGATACATATGGGGGGATTCTGTAGAACCTCTGCCCCCCCATGCATTTAAAAAGGAGACAGCACTAAAACGTTTTGGTAATATTTTACAATAAGCCCAGGTCCTGATGGCTGTAAGATATGGGCGCTGAAATACACTCGGTGTTCTGGAGTGGCCACTCCAACTAATCTGTGCCAAGAACACATTCATTCTTCAGTGAAATGCCTACTGATTGATTAAATTCCATTTAACGCACCCCATGCTCAGCAGACACATGGAATTTCACAGCATATCAGAACCATCCGGCCCACCTAGTCTGCCTGTTTTTCCACAAACCTTAATCAGTCCTTGGTCCATAAGCCTATCCCCCATGTGTTTCTATATTCACTTATATGCGGGGATCCTAACTACAGCGCTGGATTGCGCGAGACCGCATCATGCATGTAGAGAAAGCACTCCCCGCCAGTGATTGGCTGTATGTATGGGGGGAACATGCTGAAACCATAACGCTGCAGCATCTTTAGTAGATAAGCATTTATTTGTTTTGTTGTGCAGAGTTACAAAAACACATTACTTACTAATTATTATTAAACATAATATGAAAGTATCACTTATAGCATCATGGTAATACTACAAACAGAAATGAGTATGCCTCCTTTTAAGGGTCTGGCTTCTTGTAGCCTCACTTAACATCCAGAACATGATCCATTAATACCGGCGTCACTCCTTTATCGCCATACGCTCCTATCTCAGGAATTTCGCACATTCCCCAGGTATCTGCAGCCTTCAGCCTTTTTGTGCCAATGCCCTCCCAAAATAAAATGGGGAGATCTCCAGCTGTTACTTTGACACTAAGTGTCAGCTTCCCAATATATATATATATCTAAATCGTTTTGGATCACTTACAAATGTTCTTGTTTATGAAAGAAAAGCACATTTTGTCCATTAAAATAACATCAGAAATACAGCACAGACAGTGTTAATGCTGTAAATCACTATTGTAGCTGGAAACGGAATATTCATATAGGCATACAGAGGCCCTTTATCACTCCCATCACCCCTGTGTTCCAATGGCCCTTTATCACTCCCATCACCCCTGTGTTCCAATGGCCCTTTATCACTCCCATCACTCCTGTGTTCCAATGGCACTTTATCACTCCCATCACTCCTGCGTTCCAATGGCATGATGGGTTTCCTAATCCAAGTTTAAGTTTAAAGGACTAATTGAACATTAGAAAACCCATTTGCAATTTGCAGGTAGAAATGTCCTTGTTTCCCATGAAAGCAACTAAACATCCACATGAACAGTAGTGTAGATACTCACACATCTAAGGACAACACTGCTCTCAATTCAAAATGTGCAGCTTTTCCAATACACTTTGAGAATTCTAGACATGTAGATAAGCGCATGTGGAATTTCACTTTTTGATTCTCATTTGTTACTTTATAGATAGCTTTGAGAACTGCTAGAGCCAGAGACATCCATGTACACACAGCTGTTGGTAGATAAAATTCCAACCGTGCACAGCCCCCAAAGCTGTGTATAAAGTAAATGAGAGAGCCCATGTGCCAAGGGCTTTGACATCAAAAGTGTACTCTATATAAGGGCTAGATCCATAAAGATCATGATAGCACAGAAACACTGCAAAAATCTAGGAGCCATGGCTACTTTTTCCCTAGCCCTTTGTATAGCAGTCATTTTAAGCAGGGGGGGGTATCTTCTATAAGATCCATAAATGATTATTTTGCTCACAGCCTGGCCGTCTCCACGGTCCTCTTTTTCAGTTATCCGTCTCTAGTGAGAATACAGACAGAAGGATTTATTATCGGGTCCTGTGATTTCATTCCAGGTGAATTGATGCATGGCATAAATTGTAAGGCTAGAAGTAAAAAAGTGTCAGATACACGGCCATTAAATCACCCTCCGTGCTCCGCGGGCTGCATCCCTCTGCATCCGCCTATTTATTACGGGCAGAGGCTGAGAGGCAGTAGGACCAAGATTGAAGAATATCCTGGTAAGAGCCGTCCCTCAACCTATTTAATCCAGGCCAAGGAAAGAACCAAAGCAGGAATATAAATATACTTGTTTTTCCCAAAGGGATTTCGAACTGCAAAATGGGTAAAATAATATTGTGGAATATAAAATGTTACCTTGTACTCCTGCTGCTCAAAATGTAGATCAACTTTTAATGAAGGCTTACGAAGCTTTACACGTACAGGCAGGTATGTTTCGTTTATCGAGAAGAAATAGTCCAATAATTTGGTTGCTGTTAAGGAGTCTCGAGACGCATGACTGTGCCGTAGTAACATACCGGCAGATCCACACTCGCCATCTGGCACACCGGTCATATTCCCTGTGGGCTACTAGCCAACACCACCCCATACTCACCTGATCTGATTCTCCAGCAGCAAACCGAGCCCTGCAGTGTGCGACCACCGGCTGGAAACGCCCAGCCGCATGCTACATGAGCATAAAAACAGAAAATGCAGCCATCCGCTGCACCTCCGTCATCAGGCGGCGATTGACCTTAAAGTGCTGCATTCTGGTAGCACCAATTGCGAGTAATATGTGATCAGAGCAGGGTAGAGCAAGGAATGGTGGCCACAGAGAGGCAGCACCCAAGTAAATACCCCGCTGACTAGGACCTAGTGTTTGGGTAAGTAGAAGTACATCATGTTTTGTTGCCTAAGGGGTAAGTAACGCGCTACTTTCTTACCTCACTGGCAATTAAAGGGATAAAGTCAAAGCGACAACAAATTGCCGTAGGCTTGCTAAAGAGGCTTCATACGTTCTATGATCTATTGCCATAGTCAGTACCTTGATACACTCATCTTCCCCATGGTGTGAACGGTTATCATTGCTCCAATTAGGATATGCGGGGGACATGCAGACGGCACGGTGCCTGCGAAGCGGTCTCGTGCTAGAATGCTCCTTGGCTACAATTCCCTTACTACATCTGTTCAGTGGTTTCAGAGCCCATAGGCAATAATCAAGAAAGCTTATAATTAGAAGAAGGGTTAGAATCACAAAGCCGGAATCTAGATTAATGGACTAAGCATAGGAACAACCCAAGCCATCATATAAATAAACACATGCTAATTTTACAGTGTGCAGGCATCTGTCTTCAGCCCCCGGGTTTTGATACTAAGAACATGGGTAGCATGTTAAACACACGCAGGAGTGTCAGACGCAGGAGTCTGTGTCTGTAGATCATGATTTCCTGGTGTGCTGCATTAATATAGCTGCTTTCCCTTACGGGGACCAAGTTAACCGCACAAAATCAGTGCTTTAATGCCAAGCTGCCCTTTAAATCCTGAAGGTGACTGTCATCTGTGAAATGTGGCTTTCCTCATTACTGGGGTCCAACAGTTTATCAGCGCATTCAGTAAGTCTTGGCATATGGCAGTATTAGTACTTGTTAAATTTGCGTTCAGAAGTGGACAAAATTGTCAAAGGCATTTTTCCTTTCTGAACTTCGTTATTTTTTGTTAAGGGCTCTGAGTTAATCACAGCTATTCTCAGAGATGGCTATGACTAGATACTGGTCCTGGATCTCCAGGCACTCGTGATGGACTTTCCAACAATGTTGGCTAATGAAAGGCCTTATGCTGTCATTGACCACCCAGCTACTTGCATTGGATAAGAATGGCTTAGATCTTAGTCTTGTCAATGCAAACTGAGGCTGCCATAAAACGATATGCGCCTTTAAAACATGGGGATGAGATAGGTCTTAGAAAGCGAACCTCCAAAAATAGTTATATGATTTATGCAAGGGAATAGTTGTAAATCTTGAGGGCTAGGTTTGGAAATGCTTCTTTGTCTATGTGTGTATACGTATATATATATATATGTGTGTGTGTGTGTGTGTGTGTGTGTGTGTGTATGTGTGTGTGTCTGTGTGTGTGTCTGTGTGTGTGTGTGTGTGTGTGTGTGTGTGTGCTCAAAATCTCAGCAGAACTGCAAGCTCTGAACTGGAATTCAAATCTTTTTTATTTGACCAGATTGGCCTAGTGCCTACACCCTGCTCGGAAAATGACTGAGAACACTAAAATTAGAGAGTGTTTCTTGTCTAGGATTCCAGTGCCAAGAGGAATGATAATGACTGTTATTGTTCCCTTTTAACTCCCATCCAATACCGCAGTTCCGCTGTTTTTATTTTACTTGGGGTGATATGGTATGGAGGGTGGATAATTTCTGTTTTGCCTACAGATTTCAATGGAAGCATCCTCTGTCACACGCATGAAATACGTTGTCCCCCCCCCCAGCCTCGTATAAAAGTTTTTATGTCACATGAAATAGTAATTGAGGGTCAGATAACGGTTTGCTTGTTAAACAGTTTGCAATCTTCCCAGCCAATGAAGGTCTTGGAAACGTTGGCTTTAGTGGACACTACGTATGGGCATGAGGTTTAGCTGTTGTGTTGCCGTAGATTGGTGATGAGAGATACAATAACTAAGTGATGTTGGCCCAAGTGACCCAACTCATTTATGTAGCGACTGTGTGACTGCATGGTTAGGCATTCCTGATTCGAGAGAGTACTTGCGGTTATATTCAGAAATGACCATGTCTCGTAACGTTCAGAATGATTGGAATTTGTGTTCCACAAGTTTTTGATATTACAAGCAATTGAACATACTATGGATAATTGCTTTGATTATTCAGAATAAGCAACGTAATCACGGAAATTGATTTTCTGAGAATTGTTACTGAAGAATGTTAGTTCACAAGGAGTTCTTCACAGTTTCAATGTGTTTTTGGATGTTATATTGTGGTTTGGCTCAATGCAAACAATATACAACTACAATGGCCATTTCTGGGATCCTGCCAGATGGATGCATATTAAATAACATTTAAAAAAGTTGAGTTGCCACACTAAAATGACCTAAAATCCAAATTCTATTCAATGACTAAGCATGCGAGCAGTGCCCTCTTTACTTAACGTATCGATTTGTCTCTGTTCTAGTTTTGTCATTCCATTTCAATGCATCTATTGTGCTGCATAAATTGCTGGCGCTATATCAGGAGTCGACAAACTTGGTTTGGATCTCAGAGCCAGACAAAAAATTTAGGAGCATTTTTTTCTTTTTCATATATTACCCTCCCCCTGGTCCGCAGTTAAAGGATGTTTATTGGGGCAATAGAACATAAAAAACAAATTCAGTGCTGCACCACTTTATATGGTACTGCAGTTACCCATTCATAAGGGGATGGTTTCACCATAAAGACTCAAGCTTGTATGTTTAACCATTAATCTTACACACACACACTAACACCATGCAGTAACAGACACACCCATGCCCACAAACACTAACGTTAACCTTACAGCAGCACACACTAACATTATATACTCATGTACAGACATGCTTACACCATACACTAATAGACACACTATATGCTGACATACACACTCAGGCTAATGCCATACCATAACATACACAACACCATACACGCTAACACTGTACTCTTACAGAAGCTATCCAATAGCATACACGCGCTAGCAAACACTTTACATATAAAAACATACACTCTAACACTATGCACGCATACACACTGAATCTATAGTATACTGTAGACATTAACTATGGCACTATACATATACACACTCACAGACCGACTCCAGCACTATACATATACACACACTCACAGACTGACTCCAGCACTATACACATACACACACTCACAGACTGACTCCAGCACTATACACAAACACACACTCGCAGACTGACTCCAGAACTATACACAAACACACACTCACAGACTGACTCCAGCACTATACACAAACACACACTCACAGACTGACTCCAGCACTATACATATACATACACTCACAGACTGACTCCAGCACTATACACAAACACACACTCACAGACTGACTCCAGCACTATACACAAACACACACTCACAGACTGACTCCAGCACTATACATATACACACACTCACAGACTGACTCCAGCACTATACACAAACACACACTCACAGACTGACTCCAGCACTATACACAAACACACACTCACAGACTGACTCCAGCACTACACACACACACACTCACAGACTGACTCCAGCACTATACACAAACACACACTCACTCCAGCACTATACATATACACACACTCACAGACTGACTCCAGCACTATACACATACACACACTCACAGACTGACTCCAGCACTATACACAAACACACACTCACTCCAGCACTATACATATACACACACTCACAGACTGACTCCAGCACTATACACATACACACACTCACAGACTAACACACACTCACTCCAGCACTATACATATACACACACTCACAGACTGACTCCAGCACTATACACATACACACACTCACAGACTGACTCCAGCACTATACACATATACACACTCACAGACTGACTCCAGCACTATACATATACACACACTCACAGACTGACTCCAGCACTATACATCTACACACACTCACAGACTGACTCCAGCACTATACACATACACACACTCACAGACTGACTCCAGCACTATACATATACACACACTCACAGACTGACTCCAGCACTATACACAAACACACACTCACAGACTGACTCCAGCACCATACACAAACACACACTCAGACTGACTCCAGCACTATACATATACACACACTCACAGACTGACTCTAGCACTATACACAAACACACTGACTAACACTACAATATATACATACATACATACACTAACCCCCTCCCCCAACACACACACACACCTGGTAGAAATCTGCCACTCGGCTGCTTTGAGGCGGGGGAGCGGTGGACCGAGTACCACGAGTCACCCTGTGGGGTCATGCAATGCACGTTATGTGACCCTGCTGGGCGCCTCACGACACCCTTACAGATTCACAATGGAAGCCCTGGCCAGTTTTTACCCCCCTTGTTCGCAAAACCTTTGGACGCCCGGAAGTGGTTTCTAGTCGCCATAACAATAGTTTTTAGAGCCCTGCGCTATATAAATAAAAGATCATAATAAAATAATTGGTGTAACCTTATTGGAAATAAATACCACAGTCCTCAGGTTTATTTAATTGTTAAATATATGGTGCAGACCACCAGCCTTACCGGCAGCTAATGATCTCGGTTTTCAGAGCACGCAGTATACTCTACACACACATATTTTTCATAGAGTGACTGACATGGAATGTACATGGTATACCCGTACACCTATATAACCGGGCTTGTCATAAGCAAGCCAAGTAACTAACAGCTCTCACATAATGGAGAATAATGGATTAGTATTAAATGTAATTTATATGACAGAAAAATGGGCTACCCTAAGTAAATAATTGATTAATCATCCCAAGTTAAGCTGAGCCGGTTATGAACGAAACATTGGAACTGAATATTTTATGCAGCTTGTTCTTGCTTCTCTGCTATAATTAAAGGTGCTTAACACTTTAGGTTCCGTGCTGTCTCCATAATGGATTATTGCAGCTGCTTTAGACACAATTCCATGCCAAAAGAATGCCATCAAAGAAAGAATGGTATTCTGGAATCTCTTGGGCATCAGCTGCTCTAGGCCAAAATGCTCATCATGCTTAGCCAGTCGGGGGCATGTGTGTACTAAACGGTCCCATCATGCACTAAAAAGAACAGCGGGTGTTAATATATAACAGCTGGCGTGTATAAGGTTGACTTTGGTTGCAATTCTAAGCACCCCGTAATTGGGGAGTTGCAACTATTTTGATGGTATTTTCTTTTTTGTGTTATGAAGTAAAATCCTGACATCACAGACATAGCAATCAACAATCAGTCCACCAAATGTATATAAAATACACTGTATATCAACCACAATATTCACTTTTTGTCTAGTATGACTGCATAAAATTGAAATACAGAAATACAGATAAACCCACAAATATTCCTAACGCAGATGGTTAGCAAACAATCATTATTTCTTACTGTAATGGCTGTGGGCAAGCAGTTGATTCCCTTCACAAATGGCGCTGCCAGATGACTATATTAAGGTTACAATTGAATTCCTTCTTTGGCAAGGCCATGTCTTAAAAAAATAGAACTATTCCAATGCATTCTACTCCTATATACTGGAAGCCAAAATGTTAACAGAATATGTTGCCACTTCTCTTTTGTTTCTCAGTTTGTTTTATTTTTTATCACAATCATTGGGCATATTGGCTCTGAATAACTGGAATACTAGTAAAGCAAAAAAGAAAGTTGCTGTAAAAAAGAAAATATTTAAGATTATCCCCAATATTAATGTTTCCCTCTATATCTGCTATTTTGTGTTTTTTCTGTTGAACGGAGAGGATTGCTATCTTGATGACAGATTAACATTTAAAACGGTTTGACTCGCAAAGAAAAAATTGCAAAAAATTAAGATAAATCCTACCAGAGATCCACACAAATATGAGCTCAAGGTGTTTGTTAGAAATACCTACTTGGGCAGATTAGAGGATTTCAGTACAGTCATCACTGAGGAATCATAGGAAATGAAGAAGCTGAAATTAACATAAAAAATACACTAAATGTTAATGTTATTAGCAGGTTTTTAATCCCGTTTGTCGCCTTTCAGTTTGCCTTGCCTTGTTCACATATCTGGGAAAACTCTCCAGGCGTGATCCGGAGGCTCCGGGAGAAGCACTGCTTCCCTGGGTCTATGAGTCACTTCTCTCTCTAAGCAACACCCTTTCCCTGCCCACTTCCACACCCATACTAAAGGTATGTTGCTAGCCCCACCTACAAGGCTAGCTAGGTTGTCCCTCTTGAAGCCACTCCCCCAGAAGAGGGAGAGCTCCAGTAGCCTGCCCTAGCAATGCTTGTACTTACCTCTTTTCTCATTACTAGTTGCCTTTGCCAAATCCATCCCTCTCACAGCAGGCATGATACAGAGCGCCCAATACTTTCTCCCTTGTTGTGTGCCCCCTCCCCACTTTAATAACTTGAATAGCATGGACATGTGCCCACTTAACTCTAAATTAACCAATCAAGCGCCAAACAAGATTTTTCCTGCGAGTTCTTGTTATGCGACAACTCAGCAGTTCCTATTTAAGGAATGCAGTAAAGCATTATACCTACAGGAAAACCATGGAACGTGCTTTGAGTTTGTAAAATATTAACTTAGTACTTCATGAACAGTGCTAATGGCAAGTGAGTTTTAAGTGAGGATTATATTTGGCTGGTTAAAGTGAAGGGACTCTGTTGTGATACACAAGGACATTGGTATGTATAAAAAGTGATTAATGTGTAAATAAAGAATAGGTCCCATTATAAGGGAAATTCCACCAGTTTCTAAAGAGACTATTTTACAAACTTTACCCCAGGATCACTTTGTTCATACACCCTTATTTAGGTGAACAATATTGGGCAGTCACCATGGAAACCAACAGAATGTGCTGCTGATATCGCCACACTTAGAACTCTGATCCAGAAATGTGCTTTATAAATATGACCAATAATGTAGCATTGAAATGGCTTGTTACCATGACAACTACTTTTTTTTCTCAGCAGGGCACTTTATCTCACTGGGGATAATTAAGCTCTCCTCTTCTGTATTTCTAAAGCAGTTTCCACAGTCAGAGTACAATCTTCACATCCACTGTTTTATAGATGTAGAAATAATGCGGATCCTATTTAACCATTATCTGCCTAAGAGGCTCGGAGACTTCACTTTTTCCATTAAAGATCCAGTAATGGCTATTGAAAATAGTAGCCCCCTAAATCTTTCCACAGAAAATTGCGTTGTAAAGCAGAACTCTTCCGTTATGTTTTACTCAAAATGAAGCACAATTTGTCGGCATTGCCTGGAGGTAAATTGTCACTACAAGAAACAATGGCCTTTTTATCCATTCCCTAATTTATCTGCAGCCCCCTGTATGTAGCGTACACTGAAGCGACAAATCTGAATATATATATATCTTATGGCAAAAATTCTGTGCCACAGAAATCAAGATCAATTGTCCCAAGACCCAGAGGTACAGATTAGACAAGACTAAAACATCATGGAGTCACACATCTTAATCACTGGTATTAGATGATCATACATTTTTAGCAAGTACCCTTGAAAACCGTGTTATCGGAGAGTATGCTTTAAGTGTCCCTGTTGAGGAGACATTCCCTCTTTGGAACCCAAGCCTTCTTTCCTCTTCCAATATGGAACCCAGAATATTTGCCAGATGGCCAGTCCGGGCCTGTTTGCTGGGTACGAGTCTATCTACAGTCTGGAGAGTCACAAGAACGTGTTTGTAAAACAAAAGAAAATGTGTTGAGAAATGAAAATACGTGAATTATCTTATTCCAAGTACTGAGTTACGTATATAGCTATTAATAGTTTACGAAGTCTTGGTAAAGCCCTAAGCGACCCTCGCCTCTAAAGGCCTAAAAACAAGTCTCCTTCTTTGCCTCTTACTATCTGGCAACTCCAGTTGTGGGCACCCAGATGGTTAAAACCCAAAAATAGAGCATTTCAACTTTCTTTACATAATTATATCTTGAATATCATAATCATTGTGTTAGGAAAGAGCTAGAAAACTCTTTGAATGTTGCAGAGAAAACCTCAGCTTGAGATCCATGATTTCGTTTTCTTTTGGTCTTTTTGCCCCCGAGAAACTTTCATAAAAGGCTCAGTAGAAGAATCTCTCTGCTGTGAATATAAAAGGTTGCATTTCACCTCTGAATTATCCCGTCGGTGTCCACTCTTTAGTTCCCAGGAGATAGCTTTAGTGTTGCTATGTGAACTGAATAGCAATACTGTGTAAATAGCCCTCAATAAACATCCACCATCATCTGCACAGCGCTGGCCCACGACTGCCTTTTATAACATGCTCTGGCTATAGATCAATCTCCTTTCTCTCCTGCTCAAAAACGCCAATATCTTTCTCTCTCAAATGATTGATTTCTCCCGATTTCATGTTTCAAATAGCTTCAAGCACAACTCGACATCAGCTTGGTTCACTGAATAGGCTTGTGCCTTTGAAAGCCATTATTTAGAGATGTATGAATGGATATGCCACCATATTTATCATACATACATACATACGTATATGTTGTGTGAGACTTCAAAGTAGAGGATGCGTTTATGTTTTTGGTTCACCCTGCTTACAAGTCTCATTATCCAACACTAAAGTGCATATGATAGCTGGAGTGTCCCTTTAATGGAGATGTATTATTTTACCATACAGATTTTGTAAGCTGCTGTCCTTGTGATTGCTACGCTGCGCTGTATTACACAAATAGCACGCTAGGTTATATATTGCACCTCATACTCGGATCAGCGTTGGCGGCGCAGAGTGATTGTTAGATGAATGTGTCTGAGGCTCTAGCGGGGAAAATCTTTTAAGAAACTAGAAGCTTGTGCACTCAAACTAAATTTCTTATTTTCAGCTCAGTTGGTTTGGAAACAACAGTGTAAGGAATGACAGTGTAACTTTTTTACGACATATCCATGAAAGATTTGATTGCGTCTGAATCTCTTGATCAGAGTCGCGAAAGCACCTCGAGGAACAGTGCGGAGTTGCAGCACAGAGCAGGCTTCACAGAGAGGAATATTTTGCTCAGACGTCTGTAGGCGGATGGGAACTTTCATGTCAAGTTTCAGAAGGAGAAAGGTTCATATAAGAAACCCGCTTCTACATATACTCCTGTAAAAATGTTTCCGTTCTGAGTTTAGACTGTAAAAGCTGTAGTAGTATTTTTTGAATTATAATTTTAATACTAGAATTCAGCTTCTCTTGCGCGGCTTTGGGCAGGATATAACCTTCTTCCTCTGGTCTACCCGAGTTCTAAAACGTGTTTAAAATTACAAAGCCATTATATGACAGCGGGTTAGGAAGCGGTAGAGCAGCTGCATGATGGGATATGTCACCTTCTCAATGGAAGAGCCGAGGCAATGGAAATATTTTCTTATGCATAATATAGGAGCTGCCATATAGGGGGGTAAACATGTTCTCCTGGGAAACAGAATCAACTTAAGGGTGCTGTGCAACTGAGACTTTCATGACACGCCTAATATGATACATAAGTGTACCTTAGCATGTCTGTTTTATTCTTTCTTCTGAAGCTCTAATATAAAAACAACTCACATTTTTAAGAAACGTTCTCTGTTAACTAAGTGTTCTTGACAAATAGTGTGAATGTTACAAATTTTGAACTGGTTAACCCCCTTGTGACAAGGAGGTTAGAGAGATCGGTCATAACATGGCCTCATAAAAAGTGTCAAAATGGCCCTACTAGAACGTAAACACCCCCCTCCCCGAGGGAGTCTTGTTTTCATATGGTTTATTAGTGTGGTTTTGATACCTGTGAGCGCAAGTAATATATGCCATACGACAACCAAAATAGATAAAAATCCTGGGGACATAGTGATGGATCCAATTCAGGGCAAGTTAACCCCTTAATGACAAAGCCCGTACATGTACGGGCTCAAAATGCATTGTTTTCAATAGAATTAGGGAACGCCCATTGTCCTTAAGGGCTTAATGTATATAGTTTGGGTATTTTTCCCCTATTGGCTCTAGCTGTGTACATTTTAGGTAAGGGTAAAACTGTTTTTTTTTTTTACATTTTTTTTATTTTATATTTTTTCTTTTTCCAAGACAAGTAAGGCTTTCTTTTTCTCTACAGAAACCTTGTGTATATAAACCATCATTTAGTACAAAAAATACAAATTATTCTTTTGGTAGCAATGGGGCAGAAGGAAGCCATTATGGCAATGTTGGCATGTTCAGTATCATACATACAGTGCATGCCTGGGTTACATGACCAGGATGGGTTCTACATGCATTCAGGATCCCCTCCTTATCCATTAGGACACTTATTATAGAATGTTTATGGGAAACAGTAGGCTGTTTTCAAGTAGATGCATAGCGTGAATGGCAATGTTACTTTCTTTTTCATTTTTATTGTAATATTTGTCGGAATATTAGTGGAATGAAGTAGGAGGAAGACCCGGTATATCAAACTCTTCCTACCATTGTCTAACGTGTATTTGAATACAAAATAGGAGTAACCTTTATCGTTTCAGCATTGGAGTCAATAAGAAAAAGCATTCCGGCATCTCTAGGTTTTAGTATGGGACTAGTTACAGATATAGAGCAGCTGCGCCTTGTCTCATCCTGGGGTGTAAGATAAGAGAATACAGTGGAAAGCATCTCTGGCTTCAAAATGTCAGTCTTGGCACAACAGCATCTCAATACTGCCCTCTAGTGGGCAAAATAGTAATCAAATGTTACTTTTTTTGCCACTGCGTCATTTTCTTTATCACAGAGCCTCAACAATGTTATTTACGCTGCTTGACCTGAAGAGCTTGCGCTGGCATTTTCTTTTATTTTTTGCTTCTGAAACACAGAAGACAATCGAGTTCCAACAAGAATATAGGATGTTCAAACTATACAGGGACCATTTAACATAATCACGTTCAGTGTGACCCTGCATGTAATGGCACATCATTGTATAAAATAATGACTTGTTACATTAGTCCTCGAAGTGGCCATACATTTTCTTTATAAAATTGCTTTACAGTATAGCTGAGACTGTATGATCATACAACCCCTGCTACTGTAAAGGATCATGGGTTTAAGTCACTGACTTCCAGCAGAAGACCTGACCTGGCCCTGTATAATGGTCCAGTCAATGAGGAGACTATAAAGAAACTTCCCTTATACTGTTGAGCCATATACACAATTGTGCATACAGATTACACACACTAAATATCTATACCCTACAAGTGGCCATTTTAACATTATTATTCTTTCCTACTAATGTGTGCCCCCCATATTGTGAAATTTCAGACACTTTTTGTGATTGGCAGGCAGATTTAGGGACTGGAAGATTTCAAAAGCCCAAACTAGTTGTTATGCTAGCCTTGCCACCTTTTGTCACTATTTTTAGCTTGCTTGCAGTGAAAGTGTCTTTGAAAAAAATTTATGAAAACAATTTCATTCATTGAAACAAAATACAAGCTTAAAAAAAAACGTAAAAGGTAATGAAAAATAAGCTTAAATAATGCAAAAGGTTGTACGTGTTAATATTTGCCCAAATATTATTAGTTTTTTTATGTATAGCATGTTTTTTTTTTATGTACGTCAAATGTAAATACTTAATTTATGACTAAAAATTAGTTACTACTTGAAAAACTTCACTTGCACGCTCTATAGTGTATTACTCAATATAGAGATGGAAATTAAGAAGAGAAACACATATTTTAATATTTTATTAGCTATTTTAACTCTCTTGGTATTCCAAATCCATTATTACCAGTAAACTAATCATCCATACCCAGACAGGAGCCTCGGTAACAAGACTTGTGTTAGTCATTGAGGAATTTATTGAAAAGTCCTCCACAATTGCTGACTTACCCCGTCCTTCAGACTTCTCTGGAGACGGAAGAGCCTGTAGTGTCGTGTACAGATCTCAGCCGCTCTACTGCCACCACGCTGAGCTACAATGTTCCTCTCTGAAATGGGTCGCTGTCATACTGATCTCATGTTAAGGTCACTTGCACTCACTTAAAGCCCTCTTACTTCCACCTATTAATCTGCCAGAGGTGGTGTTCTGCACACCGAATTCTGCCTTGGACCCTTTAGCCGTTGGAACATAAGTAACATTTTCTGACACTGCCACAGAAAAGCCAAACTTTGGTATATCTAGATTTAAGGGCAAGAAATAGTCTCTCTCCTATAAGTAGAGATTCTTTTGGGGGACACATCTGCTCTGCATTAACCATGCTGTTTCTTTTCTTTTTTGTTTGTGGATTAAAAGAAAAAAAAAAGTCACAACAATTTAACCAAATAAAATCAGAACATTTCTCTAACCCTAACAAACAACCTAAATATTCAATTTGACGTAAATGTGACTGCAGAATATTTTGTGAGTTCATCTTCATTACATTTTTTTGAAGATGCAAAGCTAAGCAATTGCCGTTTATAGATTGTGCCCAGCCCTGGGTTAACGATTAATGTAGGCATGACATTTTCATGGTTAAAGGTGGTGTTGTAGTTGGCTAATTAAGTCAGGAGTAGCGGTCTGTGTGTGTTTTTGGAGACTTGTCTCAAGTAACTCATTAACTAATCAATCACATTGTTGCAGTTATTTGACCCGCTGTTCCTCTATCGATTGTCTTTTTTTTACGGGTACTTTTATATAGAAAAGTGGCACAGTAAGTTTCAAATTAGCCCATACTCGGCGGGATTGATTGCCTCTTCTCATCGGTTTCAATTATCCTTAGGCCAGGAATTTGTATTTACAAAAGAGGAATGGTTATATACCCTGACTTGGTACACATTCCCCGTCCTGCCAATATTGCCGTGGAAAGTGACTTCTAGAGCTTCATCGCTTAACACCGAACCCCGGGCAGTACCTTCCTCTTGGCTCATTTTAGGGATTACATACTCATGTTCCTGATCTCTGTTGGACTAGCAGCATGGACAGCAGACTGAAGGACAAGCACGGTATTCCATGAGTACAATTCACACGCAAACTGAATTCGCTCTACCACAAGAGATCATAAATGCCGAAACAGCCTACTGTTTGCCGAAAATAAAAAAAAAAAAAAAAAAATGTTGAACACACTACCAAGATTGTTTATTACAACATTACCTGCCTATAATAAAACATTCTTCCATTTGGTCATCTATCATCTTAATATACTATTAACTTAAAGAAAATTACAAAATCATTTATGTCACAAACCAGACAAAAGTGCAATAAATCTACATGCATTATAATATATTAGTGTTTTAGTAAATCACAGGTCCTCCAATCTATTTGAAAAAGTATGCAGTGCATTTAGATCACATTAATACTTTTTATATTATCGTAGGGTTATGACACATATAATAAGCAAATCGACAGGATATATTATCACTGGTAATTTATACTGTGTCCCCGGAGCAGAAGCAGAAGCCCAAGAGCTTAGTTTGTATGATATCGTCATTTCGACAGCATCCTTCTGGGTACAACCTTAATTACTTGCAGCCAGCTATAGATGAGATCAGAGGCAGCACAGAGAACCTTTAACTCAATGTCCCGTCTCCATGGCAACCCCCATTATGCAGGCCTAAGGGGTAACCTCACCAGCTGACATAGCCGATGCAGCTTTCCACTTCTAAATGCTGTCCCTCTGCGTAAGATTCTACCAATGAGTCATTTTCTAAGACTGAGACCTTTTGTTTCGCTACCTGCTGCATGGCATCCTCTTCTCTGCCTGGAACCGATCAGAAGTGTACAGGATCATTTATTTATTCTGTGAGGAGACATAACTCAATATACTGTATGTATGTGTATAATTATATATAAATATATAAATATGTATACGTATATACACACACACACACACTATATTGACCAAAGGGGCACTTGAAAATTACACCAGCAGGGAATTTGATGGAATCACTTTCTAAATACATAGACATTAATATGTATTTGCCCCCCCCCTTTGCAGCTATAACAGCTTCCACTCTTCTGGGAAGGCTTTCCACAGAATTTTGGAGTGTTTCTGTGGGAATTTTTTTCCCATTCATCCAGTAAAGCTATTGTGAGGTCAGACACTGATGTTGGACAAGAAGACCTGGCTCAATCTCCATTGCTAAAGGGGACATACCAAGACACTTTGGACAATTCTATGCTTCCAACTTCATGGGAACAGTTTGTGCCTTATTCCATTGTGACTGTACCCCATTGCACAAAGTAAGGTCCATAAAGACATGGTTGGCTGAGTTTGGTGTGGAAGATCTAGACTGGCCCGTACATATCCCTGACCTCAACCCCATCGAACACATTTAGGATGAACTGGGACGGAGATTGCAAGCCCTTCGTACATGCTCTACTGGATGAATGGGCAACAATCCCCACAGAAACACCTCAAAATCTTGTGGAAATCCTTCTCAGGAGAATGGAAGCTGTTATGACCGCAAAGGGGGGGGGGCAACTACATATTAATGTCTATGTATTTAGAATACAATGTCATAAAAGTCTCTGTTGGTGGAATAGTCAGGAGTCCCAATACTTTTGTCTATATAGTGTATATATACACACACACACACACACACACACTAACCTTTTTTGTATAAAGTGTGATTTATTATGATCTTTCTGTAATACAAACACAATATAAATTATGCCCAACTATATCCCCTGTGGCGTCCCTACCAGCTCATGTTGCCTGTATTATGGGGCTACCTTCTACATGCGCCAGATTACAGAATTGACACAAGTGTTTTTCCAATTACTTCTTTCATAAAAGTTCTGGTTTCTGAATTTGTACAAATATTTGCAATTAGTAACGTCCTTCATGGTTATCTGAATAATGGATATAATGATAAAAGGGGAATAATACATTTAAAGTGGATGTATGTCGTAAATAAGAATTGATCATCAAAAAGTGTGCCAGCTCACAAAATGACTTCCTACGCCTGCTTTTAAAACCATTTCAGAGTTCCCGGTTTGATACATTTTAACCCCTTGGCTGTCAAGCAATGAGCTACAGACTCGCAGGATTTGCAGATCATTTATCTGAGTTATGGCCCGCAGTTAGCAGAAGGCAGAAAGAACATTGGAATGTAAATTTTCAGCGACTTCTAATAACCTTAGGTCTCTTTTCTCTTAAATCTGATTCCTGATAGACTTAAGTTGATTTCCACTAGTGTTGTTCTCTAAGGAAATGATTCCTTAATGTGAATGAATGAATGGCTGGAAGTTGTGGTCATTCCAGCTGTGTTCATGTCATTGGGCAGGTCACAATAATTGAGTGGCAAAGATGAGTGGCAAAATAATTGAGATTAAGTGATTTTTTTGTACCTAAACTAGATCCTAACTATTTCTAAAATAATTTTACATAAATGTTTCTTCCTCAGCACATTGATGTGGCTCCATGCCACCATGTGTAACAGGCTACAAATATTAATTTGACATGTGGATTTTGCCATTTGAGCGTATGTGCCTATAATATCTCCTTGGTTTATATCTTTCAGCTGCTTTGCAAGTGAATATTGTTCCAGATCAAGGGGAAATTAGTCTTGGGGAGTCGAAATTCTTCCTATGTGAAGGTAAGTGTTGATCCGTCCCTTAAAAGTGAATATTTTCTTTATTGTAGCATCTATATAGTTTTTGGTGTGTAAACTGATCAGGTGTGCCATAATTGAAAATAAATTAGGTGAAGTATGATATTTTAGCCACTGTTATCACACTAGGCACATAGGACATACTGAGCTTGAAGAGACTTTTAATGAAGCCAGGATGTTTTGAAAACTCACAGACTTCCGTTTGAGAAGTTCTAACCAATTCAATGAATTCTTGATTGTTTGTAGCTTGGTAACGATAGGATTTAGAGGTACAGTTGTAGAAATTGACATTCATTTTTCTGTGGTCCGTTTCTTTGTCTCAGTAAGCGGTGAAGCAAAAGAAATATCTTGGTATTCCCCTTCTGGAGAGAAGTTGGTGAGCCAACAGCAGATCTCGGTGGTGAAAAACGATGATTATTCCTCAACCCTTACCATATACAATGTGAGCACCCAAGATGCCGGAATCTATAAATGTGTTGCTAGCAGCGAGACCGAAGGAGAGTCGGAAGGCACCGTGAATCTCAAGATTTACCGTAAGATCCATTATTACTTTCAGCAGAAAGCAAGCTGTATATATGATGGAAAGACAATATTTTTCTGCCACAACAAGCCATATTTTCATTTTGAGGTTTTGTTCTATTTACAGCATTTAAAATATAGGTTCTCTGCACACAACACAAAGAAGATTATTCTCCGCAACCTCCCTACGCAATCCTGATGTATGAATCAGAAACCCTTTTTGGAAAGGGGAGGTACTCCAAATATGATTTACGGCCAATTTACCCTCACTTACACAATTGAAAGAAACCTGTATATAATAATAATAATACAATAATTGAATACATAATATCTGTATGTTGTCCGATACATTTTTCAAGAACAATTTATATTCAGTCTCAATACAAGTTATCCAAACATTGACGGGATTCTTAATTTAGGTATTGGTAGATTTAATGTAATCTTTTTCAGAGACATTGGTTTATCCGTTTTATCTATTGATCAAAGCCCAGCATGTGGTGCTTTTCCGATTCATCCTTTTAATAGCCATATGCCACAATCAATAAAGCCTTCCAGTAATGACAGCTTCACACAATCATCTCCGGTAGGATTTTCTATGAACTCTAATACTCGGATCTAACTGAATCCCCTTGGATATATATTTACTTTGAGCACATACTCCACTACCTGGTATCGTGTGGCTCTTCGTAACAGGTACTAGATATGGTGCTGGCTTTGGTAAACCCTCAGAAATAACCCCCAAAACACACTTTGCTTATCGGATGTCCAGGTGGCTTGCTGAGTACATCATAGTTCCATCTAGAACCCAGAGATTACATGAAACAGCCATACAAGAAACAGGACATCCATTCATAAAATAACCACATATCTTCCCACACTCAAAATCCGATGAGGGAAAAAAAAAATCAAACAAAAAACACAAAAAAAACCCCACAAAACAAACATGAAATGCTTGAGCCACACTTGCTTATCCCACAGTTGCTTTGTGTACAAACACATATGAAGAAACACTGTCAAGCTGTCCAAAGCAATGGAACATTTTTAATTACATTTTGTCCCTAAAAATGGACATTGTATGCATTTTAACAAAGAAAACAGACTTAAATGTTTCCTCTTTGAGGCTTTCTATATTATATTACTTGCTGACCTTAAATGAGGTTTATGCAGAATGTGGATTCATGCATCAGACATACACTGCCCAGCCCCCAGATCAAATTTGTACATTCTGTTTCTGCATATCTGTCATGCCTTCCTTAATAAATTTAAATATCTGTGCTTATAGAATTACCAATGACTAATAAGTATGGAAATGCATGCCATGTTTGCGGAGAGAAAATCATGTTCTTCTAAATGAGGTCTAAAATTCCACGCATGTCCCTAAATTGCTCCCTAGTTTTCCTGAGTATGATTCTACTTGTAAAGAATTTTGTAACATATGATTTCATTTATTCTCAGATATTTTCTATACATTTTTATTGGCACTCATATTTTAGTCTGCTTTCAATTAACATACCTCAAATGGGTCGATGTCTACGTTTAAAGCCTCTTTTCAAGCTGCTAGACTGAGAATATTTTTTTCCAGTGTTGTATTGGCCATTAGAGAGTAGATAGCAGATCCTTGTTTAGAGTGGAAAGGTTACCTACAAAACAAAAAAATATTTATAGGTTAATCAGACCGTAAACCGTATCTCCCTAATCTGACCTAAACTCCTATTAATAAACTTACCAATATCTTTTATTGCAAATATCTGAGAACCCAGTTGTGGCGTGTTTAAAATGTTAGCACTATATTTGTATTTTTAAGATATACTCATTTTTGAGTTTAGATTTTTAGGCAGATCAGCTTTTTTGTCTCCAAATTCCACCATCGTTAACCCACAAAGGTGACTATGCCATTATTTGTACCTACCAGGTACATCGTACAACACTCTAGACACAGAGTTTGGTTTGGGTGGCGACTCGTTTATCAGAACGTCGTTTTACATATCGATGTGTGACCTTCAGTCTGTAGAACACATCCATAACCTGTACAACTTTCTGATCCCCATACCAGAGGGTTGGGAGACCCAACACTGTTTTAAAAACATCTCCAGTTCTGATATTTTTATGTGAAACTTGAGCCTGTATTTACATTTTCTATTTGGTATATTTTAACATTAATCATTTTAACAACATATTGAAGAGCTTAGTCTTGAAATTGCTTCACAAGATCACCACCGTTTCAGTGAATGCATGGCTCCCTGACATTTACCATTTATTTTACATAGTTCAGAGTAGGGTGAGGTATGGGACATTAAGGATTATGTTTGAGATTATTTAGATCACATTTGTACTTGGGTAGATATAACATCAGCTGAGTTTTTTTTACAATAAACCCAAAATATTAATTAATTGCTGCCTAATTTACTTTAATACCCACATTGAAACTGGTGCATTCAGAGTTTAGCCAATACACTGCCTTCACTGCAACCCCAATCATCTATGGAATCGTATAAAATAGCAGTGTCAATACTTTTTCTAATGGTGATGATTAAATAAGCATAGAAATATAACAATGATGGTAAATAACCATTTGAAAACAGCACCATGAAATCTGTATCCCACAACTGGATTACCATAGACTCTATTAGATTAAATAGGCTGGAGGCTGTACAGAAAACGAGGCCGCCATATTGTATATCAATGATGGGTTTATTACATTACCAGTCGGTAGAAAACGTTACCAAACTTGGGGGGAGTTGCTAGTCTCCTCATTGTGCTTACAAGTCACAGGCAGGCCGACTGGTGGAAATTTCCAGCCATGTACTTGGGATTGTACCGTTTTGTATGTGTTTTTTAGACAAGGATGTTTCTCGTGACTCACGCGTTTCGCTTTGTTTATGTATTATAGAGAAGCTGACCTTTAAGAACGCACCCACCCCGCAGGAGTTCAAAGAAGGAGAAGATGCTGTTATTGTCTGTGATGTTTCTAGTTCAATGCCTTCAATTATTAAATGGAAGCACAAAGGAAAAGACGTCATTTTCAAGAAAGATGGTAATGGGATTAAAAATATGCTGTTGTGTTTTGCTTGTTGCAGTTCTAGAGGAAGAATATCAATATCCCTTTGAAAAAATCATGTTTATGGGAATTATTGGAACATTATTGCTTTACATCCTATAGAAGTCCACATTATCAGTGTTGGAAGGGTGATTTCTTGTCACAGCAAAACTCTTATGTTCGCTTTATCACACTAGAAAAGCACAAATGTCCTTTATTAAAAGATTTCAGTAATGGAAAGATCTTCTTACAGTTAATTTAAGGAGAATTGTGAGCTTGATAGTGCTTAATAATCTCTTGCACAGAAAGTATTAGATTAAATTTACTTTTTTAAAAGGAAGGTTGATATTAAGGGTATTTGAATGGGGAGATGATGTGTTACTAGTGGTACTTTGTTTAAAATGTTGAAAAATGAGTTATGAGGTCCCTTTTTTAAACCTTGTCCAACAGCAGCTTTTCTCCATTATAGTATCTCAAATTTCTGTTTGTAAATACATTTTCATGTTATCATGGTTTCTCACTTTATCATTTTACCCCCACAGTCAGATTTCATGTGCTTACCAACAACTACCTACAGATTAGGGGCATTAAGAAAACAGATGAGGGGACTTATCGCTGTGAGGGACGTATACTGGCTCGCGGAGAGATCGACTACAAGGATATCCAAGTCATAGTCAACGGTAAGATGTAATAATATCAACGGCAAAAAAAGTGAACCTATCTCCTGGCACAGTTAGCAGTGACAATAAGGACAGACATTGATTTACATGGGGGTTACTTATAAAAATGTATTCTCTTTTTGTGTTTTTTTTGCACAGTTCCACCAACTGTTCGTGCCCGGCAGGTGGAGATCAATGCCACGGCCAACATGGGAGAGTCTGTTACCCTGGCCTGTGATGCTGATGGCTTCCCCGAGCCTGATATCATCTGGACAAAGTAAGTTACCGCTGAACCTTGTTACCTACCATAAAAACACTCATTTTCTACCACTCAAAAATAAATAATTCTAGACTTCGGTCTCTTTTGTTTCAATTCACCTATAATCATCTCATGTGAACAGTAACTACTCCCTATGGTGTATTTCTTTTGCGTCTGGTAAATTCTGTTCATGGGGTGATCTTTTCATGGGCCTTCAGTGTTGTAGACCTGTGTCCACAATGTGTTTCTGCTTTTAGCGAACCCATTGAAATCATTTTTTTTCAGGAAAGGGGAGCAGATCGAGGATGAGGATGAAAAATACAGCTTTAATGACGACAACACCGAAATGACTATCAATCGCGTAGAAAAGGATGATGAAGCTGAATACTCCTGTATAGCCGAGAACAAGGCCGGAGAGAGTGATGCCATCATTGCTGTGAAAGTCTTCGGTAACCAAATTCAGTGATTAGTAGCCTCATAATATAAACATTGTTCTACCGAACCATTTCTTAAATTGGCCTTTCATTGAGCGGTGAAAAGCTTCATGTAAATCACTATTTAATGAAAAATACTCCCATCTATGTAATAATTACTATAAAATGTATAAAACTCATTTAGAATGTTTTATACATGCCATATTGGCACATATACCATAATATATCTGCTGTTTATTCTGTTTATTCTGCTAACCCATCTTTTAACCTTGTGTCTCAAACACCAAATTTTTAAAATTCTTTTTTTTTTTTGCATTTGTGCATTCCAGCAAAGCCCAAAATCACCTATGTTGAAAACAAAACTGCAGTGGAGTTAGACAACGAGATTACTTTGACCTGCGAGGCATCCGGAGATCCAATCCCCAGCATTACCTGGAGAACTGCAACTCGCAACATCAGCAATGAGGAGAAGGTAATACAGGCACGAGAACTCCTCATGGTGCACAAGCTTATGATGTCACTGAACAGCAGACTTTCGATATCACTCAATGGAGAATTATCAGTAGACATATAGCCAACAGTGAGTGATTTGGCAGGCATTCTCAGCATGCCTGGAGTGTTTGGCCACGCTGCACCCTCAGGAAAACCTCTAAAGTTGTCTTGAGAAACAAATGTCCAACCTGACAGTTTAAATAATGGTTGACTAGCTTGCAGTGCCAATATATAATATGCAAACACACAATTAAACATCTTAATCTCACAACAGCATTGTTTTAGAAGTAACATAGTAACATCTGCATCTAAGCAGGGCTGGGGAGAGAAGTAGTTTGCTGCAGGATCATGGTACAGCTTCATATATTGTACCTAAGTGGTCATTTCTGGTGGTATTAACCAGCTGCCCACCACTCGGTCACTAAATAGGTGAGAAGAAACTGGAGTAATGCTGAATTAAGAAATTGGTGATTCTGTAGAAATAGAGATTGAAAGATGTCAAAATCCTGATAAAACTCATTTAGTAACAAAATAAATCAGCTTTTATTTTTCAAACTACAAAAGCAATCTGTGATTTTTTTACTGGCACCAGTAGGTAACTTAGCTGTATAAACTAGCTATTGGATATACATCTTTCACTGCAGGGAAAGCTCTCTAGCTTAATAGACCATATAGCACCCGTAAAACAGACAATTACAAATCAATAATTCTGTAATCATTTTAGAACAGCCACTTGAAAGTGCAGAGTTTAACACGTCTTTGGAGAAAGAGGTGTAATCTTTTTACCTTTCCGTTATAGTGTCCTCACAGCATAGGTAGACAGCCGGAGACCCATCTCGAGGTGTGACAGTGAATTGCCAGCTTTAAGACACAAACCACAATCTTAGAGGATGATTTTGTAACCATTAGCTGAAGTTTATAAGTTGTGGGGATATTTTAGGATGTTTTACGTAAAAAAGTACTAAAGACTAACGATAATCCCTTTTGTAAGGAACATAGCTAAAGTAACCAAGTAATTTAACGTTCTGCCACGTCTATTCAACATATTTGCGCAACAATGATATGTGCTTCTTTTTAAGGAAGGTTATTAAACCGGGACCTATTATAATTTTTATAATAGCTACCTCTTTCTCCCCTTGAGCGCAGATGCGTCAGAAGCTTAGCTGGTTTGTGGTCAATTAGGAGTATTGTATTGTAGTTTTTGTGATATCTACATATAAGCAGAAATTAGTGCATCTCCGCACCCAAAATATGTTGCATTGCAGGCTATTCAGCACAACAAAGATAGCGATTGATACATCCTATTAATTGGCGCTATATGTGGAATGTTTACTCGCAACGCGTTAGAGGTCTTCCTGAGCATTAGTTTTACGTTGGCACCAACCAGTTCTTACGCAGCGTGCAGTGACATCATCGCAGGGCCATAGGAGCAGAACGCCGAACACAAGACTGGCAATGGGACTTTGAGAACATGGTATCCTTCAAATGGTTGCCATTTGTTTGCACAAACAAATGTAAGTATGTTCAGAAGGCACCACAACAATCGTGTGCGGATGGATTGTCGCTGTGACAAAGGCAAAAATATTCAGCAGTTTTGAAGACTCTTCTGGTTAGGAAATATTTAGCAGTGTCGGATAATTGTGTTGAGTATCTCAGCATTTGGTTGCAGAATCAATAACGCGCATTCCTGATTTGCTTAAAAGGTTCAAGCAAGTTTTATTTTTACATTAAAGAGATGTTGACACCAGAAAGGAACAAAGCTGATGTAAGGATCTTCAGACTTTCATACCGGAGCGTTAGGTAATTGTGCCCATGGATAGAGTTTTAACAATGCTGATTTCTTACCCTTTGTAAAATCTTTTACGTTCTTCAAATTAAAGGCCAACGCAGCAAATGAGCAGAAGCTAAAGATGAAAAAAAAGGAAAAATATATATTTAGATAAGGCATCAGGGAGTCTGTGTATAGATGGTGTTTTAGTGTACGCGCATGACGCTTAAGCACTGCAGAAGTCTGTTAAAGTATCAGATTGCCGTTAATGAGAGTTATTACAATGTGTTTAATTGAGTGCTGCATCCCTATGTCTAGCTAGACGAGTAAACAGCGCAACGTGCATTTAGTATGCGGTCCCTGCTGTACAGCCCCTCGTATAATATAATTTAAAATTGCTAGCAGCCAGGGCACTATCTGGAGGTATAATCTCCGCCTTTTATGTATTTCATTGTTATCAAAGAGACATAAAGCACCTGCGTCCTCATTTACATGTCTGGTGGCCATGCTTTTAGTGGGCAGTCGGATAAATTATGGCCTCATTAAATTCCTTGTCGGGGCCAAAATGATGCATATTTCACTCTAGCACAAGTAATGTTGTCTGGATTGCAATTCCAGTGATTTGAGTAAATTATACTGTGCCATTCTCCGTATGTTCTGCCTCCTTATAAATTAAGCCGGGAGATAAAACACGTTTGATGTCAGGGACATATTTCGTGCCTTTCTATGTTGTATGACAACAAAACGGCTTTAGAAAATGTAAGGCATTTTAATGCCATATCTAGTACAGGACCCATACAGGTCCCTAAAGTACCAAGTTTAAACGGTTTGTCTGAAAACAAACTTTGACAATTGGTAAATTGCAAGCAAAATATTTCAGTGAATAGCCGATAGTATTGGCAGCCATTTTGAAGTCAAAGCACAGATTAGGATATCGGACAAAACGAGAAGTCTTAGAACTGGAAGGGTCATCAGATTCCCTAAAAATCTGCAAAACTGCTGACTATTTTTGAAACTCTCACCTCTCCTGTCTTGCTATGTTATTCTGACCATATATTATGGCCGAGGCCTAATTGTGGGACATTCTCCTGTTACAGAGGAATTTACACAGTGCTTGTTGCTATGTGTTCTGCTTGAGTTACTGTCTGGTCTATGACTTTATAGTCCCTCGTGTTATACTTTATTTGAATTATTTATAGCTCAGAAAGTAGGTTATTTTTGTTACTGTTCTGAATGTGTTCTAACTAGAATCCTACAGGGAACTATTAGATTTTGTGATGGACAACGGAGAACAGAGGATGCGGACTCTCGCAACGTTGACTGAATTTTTATTACAAAACAGGATTATGTACAATACTGGAAGTTGGGTCTTTTTTTAATCACCTTACAAAGCTGAAGATTTACAGCTTAGAGATGTGTTTAATTACCTATGAAACTTGTAGTTTAGTTATGAAATATTCCTTTCTCGTGTCCAAGGATTGTATTTCAGAATATTATAAGGAATAGTGTATTTTAAATCATGTTACGGACAGTCATGATAGTGTGGGACCAACTAGTAAATTTTTACCCACCCAAGCAACCCCCTTTTTAAGGGCACGTGGGCAATGTGTACGGACAGATGGTTTTGTGGTAGGCGGAAGGCACGACCAACACCCAGGGTGGGATAGTTAATTGTATTTGACCTACCAGGAACTATGTCTAGTGCTACCTCTCAGTAACAATAGTTGGAGCTTCTGTTGTAACGATGTAGTAGGAACTTTGTGGCCTCGCAACTGTCTATTTCAGCTAACGGCAACGTGCAAGCGTTTCTCTCTTATTACTCCTGCACTGATAAACACTTCAAGTCAGTAAAGGGAATCCAGCTATAAGATCTCCTTTATCTATTTCAGTTGAAACACTTAATACAGGAACATTATGTGACTTTCACCCATTAGACTCCTGTCTATAAGCAGACAGAGGCCTTCAAAAGAGAATGTCGTGTATAACGTTAAAAGCCACGTGTCTTACAAACACGAGAAAAATGTATATTTGGAAATGGTTCCAGTGCATTTATCCACATACTCAATGAAACTAAAATGTATATTACACACATATATACACACAGAAGTGGGGACTGGAGCATCCCTTTAAAAATAAGAAAAAAAGGCATTTTTAACGTTTGTTACGATAAGATATATATACCCCAGCCTTTCTGGGTTTAGCCAGACCACAGCACCAAGTCAGACTCATTCATCTCCTCTACTAATAATAAAAGACTCTATGGATTACATATCATCATATTTCAGCCTTAGCCAAATAAATGACATTATAAAATTGTAATGAAGCTAAAAACAATTCTGGTGATTTGAATTGCGTGGGAGTATTATTGCTGCCTTAATTATTTAACAGCTCGGTTTGGTGTCGCAAGACATCTGAATTAACCCATATGGCCCTTCTTACTTTAAGTAGAGTTCATGCTCATTTCTGGATTTACGAGGCTCATTTCTGGATTATCGTAATAATAACTCCGTCTTTGTGGTTTGCAGTGGGGTTTTATGGTTAGTAGCGTGATATATGCAATGAATTATGGTCTTCCTGTGATGTTAACAGAGTTTTAAGCCATTATTTTAAGTATTTTTTCCAGTAAGAGTTTGAAGCTAAACAGGGTTTTGAGTCTTAGATCCATAAGGAACACAACAGGACTTGTTGTATATTTTGATTTAAGAGACTGACTCCTCATAATACTTGGAAGTTAAGAATATAAATTTTCCTCTTAGACATTAACGTTAACTTCTTTATAGGACTTTAGATTGCATTGGCTTTCCCTTTATCTGTTACATAGACATCTACTCGACAACTACTTCAGGACGAGCCATGCAGATGTTTAAGATAAAAATCTACATTAATGCGTGAAAAACATAAAGCAGGATGTACTTGATCCAAAAAGGGCTTAAAAATGTCAGAACTTATATGATTCCCCCTGCCCCCCCCCCAAAAAGAGATTTTGCTCCCAATAAAGCAGATATTGCCGTTCAAGGCTGGACTCTTTCTTTGTATTTTTGGCAGAAGGAATCACATTTAGTGCTTGTATAATTTATAACACATGTAGAATATATACATACATACAATAACTGGTAAATGCGGGATATTAAGGAGTTGTATGTAGGAGTAAGGAGATAAATGGAATGAAAGGTGAAGTTTGGTTATTGGTTAAGTTGGTTATGTCTTTGCGCTGATTTATTTACCAGTGCTTGTATGTTTGTCTTGTTGCGTGCCGTGTTTTCTGAGCGCCTGATCCATCAAACATGTTCCGAAGTAATGCACGTGACGTCATGGCTAAGGCTGTACTTCCATCTTGTGGTCTTGTCAGTTGACTGCTTCACATGAGGTGTCCCTGCTAGCTGAATCCACCAAAAGAGAATCACTAGGGGGGGCAAAAGCAAGCAGGAATTAGCCCTGTATTTCACCCCTTCAATTCCTTTGATGCTAACCACCATGGAAGCAAGGATGCGCAAGTGGCAACATGAAAAGACTGACAAAATAGCAGATTATTTTATCAATGGCTTTTAAACATTTTTACCTAAAAGCTTTCATTTATTTTTTTCTGTTAAAGAATGGATTCTACAATGCTTTTAGCTTTGAAGTTTTTTTTTTTACTTAAAAGACTAGTGATAGCACCCAAACAACCGCAATAAGCCTCATTACAATAAGACGCATATGAAAGGCAGAATGGCACTATATTAAATATATAGGTCCTCCAGCTATTTAAATAAGCCTAACTCCAATATGATAAAACCTTTATTTTCCTCCAACTCCTGGCAAAATTGAAAGCTTCAAACCATTACAGTTGTGATCACTCTCCCTGGCAATTGTTTCAGATTTCCATGTGCCCAGTAGACCCAAACCCTACTGGTCACACCACGTGATCACCCTCGCTAGCCTCTGGTTGGCAGCTAACAGCAGCCAATCTTTTATTTTGTTTCTTGTAATCATTGCCATTGGACGGTTACATTTGCTTTCTTTATACTTCTTCATACAGAACCACCATTCTATTTTGTGATTTCGGTTGGCAAGAAGAGATACATTAGTATGTATCCCTTTTGAGTGACAAAGAGATGCGCATGATTTCATAGTTTCCGCAAGACTCCAATGGCTTTTATACATATTTTTTTGCCATTTTCTTTCATGTGTTTTCCATATTACCGCCCTAAGCCATAAAGCAGAATTATTTTGTTTTCTTTTTGAACATATAGATTAACCCTGGAATTTTGTAAGGACTTCTTGTACAATACATCATTGTGCTGATCTAGCAAGTTCTTTTTTTTCCCCCAGAGGAAATGTATAGGGTTGGGCCCTTCATAATGCATAGAGAAGTCAGGGAATTGAAACGTTCATATTCCCAATATTCTTCTAGATTGGTGAATAGACCCTACAGAGGGTATGTTTTTTTAAACAAGGAGTTCTATTACTCATCAGAGAGCAAACACAACTCATCAGTAGGAAAGTTTTGAACAAACTACAAATTTTGAACAAACATCAGAAAGTACGGAACATGACAACAAATTCTTACCCAGGTCATCTTCTTAACTTATGGTGCCTTGCTATATAAAGCAAGATTTATACATGGAAGAGACAGTTACCGCATTGCCTAAATGGTGGAAAATAACCATTTCCTGCATGTAATGTGGAATGGCATATTTGTGAGTGGTGAATCCAGTAGTGTGCATGCAATAAATAACCGGTGGTCTGCATGTCATTAGACATAAATTCGTAAAGTTACAAGTGGCTTTAACTCATTGTGATTGTCCAGACACTAAACATAGCATGTAAACTCTTTATCGTTTCCTTCCCAGCTAATGTATGTTCTTTGGCAGGCAATAAACCGATCAGGAAAATGGATAAGGCAGCAGTACTGTTGACAAAAAGATATCGAAGCAAACAAATGAAGTATAAGAAAGATGGTGTTCTGTTTTTTCTGTTCTTTGTTCTTAAATTGACCCGACTACTTATTTATAGCTTTTAAATTTGACGATTGGGAGATTGAATTGGGGGTACATGGTTATACTGTCTAGGTGTACAAAGCCCAGGTCAAGATGAGTTGAGGGGAAGCATCTTTCTTTAAGCATGGGCACTCAGATTCCATCCTGTAGGGTATGCCCCAAAGATGGTTTGAGAGAAATTGAAGTCATTTAAGAACCTGCATTCACTAGAACACATGAGCAGCCATGAATGCCCGTGTGGCCTTTATATTTGCCTGAGACCCTTCGGTATTTGTGTGCCAATGTTCTAAACTCAAGACCTGTGTGAGCCGGAGGCAGACAAGACTGCACCACAAAAGATCTATTCTCCCCATGTGCTTGGATTATTGTTTTTAGGTCTGTAGTAAGAGTGTACAAACTTTACAGTACTGCTGCTTTATTGAGTCGTTACTGAGCATTCTGCTTTGCTACCTACATATGGTTCTTCACTAATTGTTATGTCCATAGGAGCCAGTAACCCAGGCCCATTCACCTAACTGCATGCAATCAATGCTGACCGATTCATAACATTCGGCACATTTAATAACTATAAACAATGTTTTATTGCTTTCTGTGTTTGTTGTGTTTTTATATTTGTTTTCTCCAGGCTTCGTGGACACGGCCACAGAAACAAGAGGTATTGATGCAAACTAGTTGTGAAATCCTGTATTGAGAAGAGAGATACTACCTAACTGTAGCTATTTGCCAGAACCATGCTGCCTAACCTACCCTATGACAATAGGAATAGAAGGATAGATGTAGAGTATATCTAGTTTTACTGTATTAACACTTAAACAAGCTTGGTTGGTGTAAAAGATTCAAGAACCATTACCAAAAGTTATTTTGTGTCTTGGGCCCTCAGCTATTAAACCCTAAATTACACTATATTAGTATTGCTGGGAACTACCTGGGTTTCTAAATCCAGGTCATGTAAAAGCGTGAGATTTTCCTTAAAATCCCAAAGAGAATGACAGTTGTGCCCTGTTCCATATTCAGATTTATCACATACGGGAGGGACTCTCAGGTTATACTTTCGATTGCTTCTAAAACCGAATTCCGACGTCTGACCGCTCAATGACAGTCGTGGAGAATGGCGGTTGAAGCGTTTGGTCATCTTGGTCCCCACTGGTGATTTCTGTTGCCTGTACAATTTATTTTAGTACAACCTGGACAGAATTTACGTATTTTCCCCTTTGGTGATAATAGATGAATATAAACGATAAGTCCATCAGCACAAATCTTACTCTGCATTCGAAAGATGTTTTTGCAGACTTACGCCAATGGCAATAGTTTACAACCTTTTAATAAATTGGAAGTTCTTTAAAAATACATATTCTCCATGAAACCTCGGGCGACCAGTTCTACAGTACACACATAAAGCACTAGCGCTGTGCTAGGGTTTATGATTTTTTAAATAGGTTTCTACAATATTCATAATTCATTCAACTGGTCACAACACTTACTAGACTCTTTAAATTATTAAAATATCCATTATTCTGGTAACATTGCGAGAGGTTACAAGCCTTTTCATTAAGTGTTTTCAAATAGAATTCTCAAGCGCCCAACAATAAGGATAAAACTTTTGTTTATAGTTCAGCTAAACTTGATTCTGCACCAGCCCAGCTTGTTTGCCTCTAAATTATAGCATAACAGTTATTTGCGAAATCGATACACTGCATTCCGTACATTCGCAAAGCATTTCCGATTATTCCTTTTCTAAAGGGCGTCTGAGTGTTGCTTATAGTTTTTGTTCTTTATAGCTTATATTGGAATAAATAGAGAAAAAAAAATAGGATTTATATGTATTTTTATGGATTACGGGTCGAAGTTTTATTATCAGAATTCTTTCGACTCATATGTGGGTGGAAACACCTAAATCTAAAACAAAGACCAAGGAACATTAATGTTTACAGCATGAAGAACGTGGACAGAACGGATGGGCCAAATGGTTCTTATCTGCCATCAAAGGTTCATATAGCAGAGCACAGTTGTGGCAGACATATAAATGACAGCGAAGATAATTGCATTCGCTAACAAATGGCGGGTGCCGTCTTCTGTCATAGCTCTGAAACAGTCCTTCAGGCTGTTATTGATTCTAGTTGGCGACTGTTTGCATGTATGGAATTGGTTTAATCCATGAACAGGACAGGCAGATTGTACTAGTCTTCACTTTACATGTTCTCTGAAAAGAAATTGAGCTTAAGTCTGGAAAATAAATGAATTTGGATAGTTTTACTTTTTCTTTATGATCAGCAACCGGGGCCACAATCACATCATTACATACAACAAAGTGGCCCTGAAAAGTGAGTTATTACAGTAACCTCAGGGAATATTTACACAAAGTCAGCCGCCAGCAGGGGAAATGTCAGGAGTCACGGCTCTCTGGCTTTGCATGTCGTAAACTTTAAGCTAGCGAGCTAGAGAGCCTACTCGCTAGTATGTCACTGTAGAATAAATGACTACTGGAAATACCTGGTGCATACAACAAGCTACAATTAAAGTGAATCTTATTATTATAAGTAATTATTTAGGGTTAACATTTTAAGATGCGGATCAAGAATCCTTATCTGGGAAACGTAGCTTCATAGAAACATCTGAAAATAACTGCCAGGTCTTGTACAAAATGTAAAATCTTGGAAGGCTTTACGTTATCAGGATATCATTGCCATTAAAGCATGTGTATGCTGTACCTGTCACAGAACTGTGGTGATTTCCAATGTTCCCTTCACAAAGCTTTTAAGGTTTTGTTCAGTTGAGTCATGACGCATCGGCGAAATACAACATATTGAATATGGCATGTTTAAGTTTTGTTGTTGCTTTTGCATACCAATGACAAGCCTCAAGTACAGAATCTCATGCCGCTTATGTCCCAAAACCAAACATCAGTACTACGAAAAGCTACATATAACTTCCTAGATACAAGCATTCACAGAATACAGGCGTGAATCGTTTACACAAATCAAACATGTAACGCTCCTCACTGCGTCGTTCACATTTACATGAAGAAAAGGACCTCACTATATCTGTCTTTCTGCCATGGCGGCTCTTTATTTCTCGATGAAGCATATCTGTATTGCATGTATCCAATGCCAGATCCGTTTGCATTAGATAACAGAGGACCTGTTTTTTTTTTTTTTTTACAAAATGTGTTATTTTTTTCCAATTTATAATTAAATAATAATAAAAAAAAAAAACCACACAAAACCTTATTTCACTCTAAATGTTAAAGCCATTATTTATGTAAGCCCTGGTTTAGGAAAACATGGATGCCTCAAAGATATTCTCTACTAGTAGAACATTTGTCTCCTCTCAGAGAAAGGCATTATTCTTACGGCAAGCAGCACACTGAGATCTACGCATGTACCAAGCCAACGCCGACCACCGTATTAAATCAACAAGAAAACAATGCCGTCGTGCCTCGTATATTTGTAGAAAACATACTCCCGATGAGACTTCCTATCCATATTATTTAATACAGATGAACAGACCTTTGTCTTACCTGATCTGCTTATAAAGCTCAAAGGAAGCTCCCCTCAAGTTTGTTTTATACCAACAAAAATATGTCTTTAAAATACATATTTTTGGAAATAGCTTTAGTTTTGGCATAATGTTCAGAGATAGCACCATATTAGTCCTTTGTATGTGTTCTCGTTCTGTTATCTTAGCCCAATCTACTAGACAAACACCCTGACTCCTGATTGGTAAGCAATAGAATGGCTCATTGTTATTCACCCAGCCGGACACTCTGACTTATGAAAGTCTGTGTGGGGAGGGATTTCACTGGCATAAAGAATCCGCTTAGTGTTGTGAGAAAGGGACTCAAAATATCTCATGACTTTCAATGGCTGCTTCCAGGTCTACAGGTTGTTATTATTATTGTATTATATAGCGCCATCATATTCCGTAGCGCTGTACAACAGATAAAAGAGTTTTATTGGAACAAATTAACTAAAACCAGGTTTTTGTCAATGCTGTCCTAACATTACTGAATACAGCACTTTGTTTTACGCTCAAGGAGAAAAAATATATTGTTTCATGGTAGTTCCCCTTTAAGCAGCATCTTATATACTTTTTCCCGTTGCACACATTTGATGTAAACATTTAAGCTACAACTTCTTCATGCCGTTGCAAATTTGGATACACAATGTTGTGCTGGGAACAGTGGGGTGAATTTGCACGCTTTGCGTCTGACACATGAGTTTTATGGTACCGCTTGCTTATTTCAACGTAATAAGGTCCTATTTATTTGCACTGATCGATTCTTTCAGGCTGTTAGCGGTCTTGCCTTGTTTTATCCATCTTTATTGATCTAGATCTTGTCTCGACTTGTTTTAATGGAAGATAATTCCATGCTTGTCACATTCTTCATGAAATAACGCTTCCCTCAAAGGACCTAGGGTAAATTCACGTTTTGATATTGCAGCTTGCCAGGTTCCATTAATAGAAGTGTTTTTTAAAGTTTAATTCTTTGAGTACCTGAGAATATCAAATGGGTAGATTCAGTAAGAAGCGGTAGGATGGAAATTGTGCTAGTTACATTTAGGCTCTTTATTTGGTTATTTGTGCTCTTATAATTAATTTGATTGATACTATTAGGCACTTCCAACATGTTCCGTAAAATAAAGAAATGCTGATAAAAAAACACCATGTTTTTATAATTATATATATATATATATATACATATATATATACACATATATATACACACACACACACTCACTCATATATGTATGTATATATATATATACACACAGACACACACACACACACACACATACATACATACACCCACCCACACATATATACACACACACACTATATATTATTGTATAGGAGTGCAATGAATGATCACGCTATCAGAGTATGATAATTTTCCTTGTTCTAAAAGTTTCTTTTCTTGTAGCCAGTACAGCTAGGATAGCACAGCACAGTAAGAGTCTCCCTCTCCTATATAATTTGGAATCAATCCTCCGAGAATACACAGAATTAAGAACAAAGAAAATACATCTTGCAATTTAGAACTCCATAGAAATGTAATTTGCAATTGTGTTCCATTTAAGAAAGGCAACAGTGCATTAGTTAAAGGTATAATTAGAACACATTTTGTTAATTTTCTTTTTTTGCAGTTACATGTGTTTGAAACTTTTAGCAAGATGGTTGATTTTAATTTGGTAACAAAACACCGTTCAGTACCAAAACCATTCAAAAAATGTTTCATATAGTGAATATTTTCTTTTTTAGTTTTACATATTCTAGACTTCTAGAGTTTTGTAACCCCTTGGGTAGCAGCCTCAGTAGGTAATTTTACAGTTGAGCAAAATTAAAGTTACCAAAACAAGGCATTGCCGAGGGAGTGAGGTCAGGCACCACATGCTGTTTAACAAAAGGTCTAAGTTATGATGAGCGCATGTTTAGGTTCTGGCACAGTGATTGTCTGGTACACTCATAATTATGAAATAGCAGACGTGGTCGGGAGGAAACATTCAAAACGCAGGTGGTTCGAACAAAAATTTCAATGAAACAACTCTTTATTTATACCCTGTAGTTCCTATATAAAGTGACATCACATTTCACAAAAGACAAAACGAGCTTCTTTCGATTCGTTTCCCATAAGTCGTCTAAATTGGGCTACAGTAACTTGATTTCAGTCTTCAGTTACAAAAGGTAGCTTGCGTTAGTATGTTTAGGAACACTCAGTATAAACATCTTCATAGCGGTACAAAATAATTTTAAATCATCGCAGTAAAAGTGATTGTGGAATTGAAACCCATGATGAGATCGTACAGACGTGCAAACTTTGAAGATTCAGTGCAACTTGTATAAGAGTTTTGCTTTCCAGTTGCGCTGGTCCTCTTGCATGGAAGGGTTTAAGTTTCTCAAAGATTAGGAAAGACCAAAAACAGCCTTTTTAAGACTTAATCTTATTTGTTTCTAAATAGTATATGTCAATCAGTACTCAGTGGGCAAACCAAGATAAAAGAAAGAATCACAAGGCTACTGTGCTCCTCTGTAAATATGTAAGCTGTACGTAAGGTAGCTAAGTTTGTTAAAATGAATGAATGAATCAGTCTAGGAAGCTAAATGATGAAACTTTTAGCTTGTGGTTGAATGTAACTGTGGAGAACATTCGCTGTCTATTCTGCCAATATACGTTTGCTACATACAGTGGAATTGAAGCACCAGAAAGGACCATGTCAGCTATTTGTAGCAAAAACATCTTCCTTGACCTTAAGAGCTTCCGTTGGAAGCCGTTTTTGTAAGCATAATGGGAAATCCAGTTGTGTAGAACTAATCCAAAAGGTCAACAACCTTTTATGCAGGTCCGTGAAAACCTGTTCTAGAAAAATCTACATTATTATGGTTTTTAATTTTGTTTCCTGACGCTGTTCTTTTTTTAGACATTGGATGGACGTATTGTGGTCAAAGGCCATATCCGGATGTCCTCTCTTACTCTAAAGGACATTCAGTACACGGATGCTGGAGAATACTTCTGCGTTGCTAGCAACACCATTGGCCAAGATACCCAAGCCATGTACTTTGAAGTGCAGTGTAAGATTCTTATATTCATACAAAAAAATGTTCACCAAATATGTTTGTACACAGTATTTATCCTACCTAAATGAGCGCTTTCAAACTGTTACAATGTCTACCACTAATTTAATAAGGTGTCTACTTTGTTACTAGTTTGACCCTAAAGTGAGGTGATCGGCTTGACTATTCCATACAATGTGTTATAGAATCCCAGATCTGAGCAAAGCTGCCTTACAGAAGATCTGGAAGTCACAATTAGATTCAATTTATTTTGAAATACTAAGATCAATTAAGGAACATGGAGCTAGAATGATTGGCTTCCGCGAAGTACAACATGGATTTTGCTTGTATTCAGGCTTCCACATACTAGGGACACATACTAGATGTAAAAACCCTTTAAGAGGGCAACATTTTAACATCTTGCTTTGCTCTTTGTAACTGTTGGAATTTATTATTCATTTAAACTAAGGGTAAAATATTTTTACAAACTGAGAAGTAATTTATAATTCTGCCAGTTTTATTTGCACCTGCTAAACATTTCTTTTTTTTTTTTTTTTAACAAAACATCTGCGTACAAAGAAACAATTTATTTGCACAGCGGGAAAAATATATGCTATAAATAGGCAGACATTTATTTCAACAGCACTGGTTTACTACACCACTAATGTTGCGCAATAACAAAAAAACCTTCTATACAGGCTCCATTGGCTGGTTTTGTGCCACTTGATATTATATGTTCCTGGCAAACAATATGAAAGAGTCAAATATCTCTAGGAATCAGTACTAGAAATTATGCTTTTTAACCACAATTGTTACATATTTACAAGATGAAACTACTGTTTTTATATACGGGATAATAAAGGGGAATTAAATTGCGTGCTCACCCTTTAATAATTATTGCATGCACCTGCAGTTTCATATATAGCATAATGGATGGCAAATTGATTTTGTGCCACTATTGTTTGATTCTTTTTCTTTCTCCAATTTATTAGATGCGCCTAAAATCCGGGGCGCTGTGGTGGTCTATACCTGGGAGGGTAATCCAGTTAATATCACCTGCGAGGTGCTTGCTTATCCAAGCGCTAAGGTTTCCTGGCTCAGAGATGGACAGCTTCTGCCAAGCTCAAACTTCAGCAACATCAAAATCTATAACACTCCACATGCCAGCCACCTGGAGGTATTATTATTGATTTTATTATTTACATAAAACGTTTGTGACATAGAAAAAAAAATTGAAATATAATTTAACAGGACAGCTAATTCTATATTTATTATTCATCTTGAAGACGCTACGCAGCATCATTGTGACTGGTACTGTGAAGCCAAAATTGTTTGCTTAATATACCCCAATAAAGGATCATACTACCCCTTTAAACATGGCTATATGTCCAAAGAAGAGGTACAAGATCCCATCATTTAGTGCTGCCAGTCAATGTGCTCTACGATCTGGTGCGTGGAGAAAACACAGGTTACAATGGAAGACACTGATGTCCTCCAGCTTCAAACATGTCCATGTTTTTCTTAAAAAAGACTTAACCTGTTGTGAGCTGGCTGCAGAAAAAATAAACTCTACTTAAATTTGTCTGAGCCCAAACACTGAATGTATACTCTAGCAAAAGGAATACGCTGGGTAAACGTATATATTTGCTTCGTTTCGCATAGAACACCGTACCTGTGTGACTTTGTTTAGAATTTTTCTCAAAATAAGGGAATCTACCATGGGCTTCAACGCCAGAGATTAATCTACAACAAGTAATTGCATAACAAGCTTTGCATTGATTGCATTGGGAAACAGAGATATGTTTTTCTATTTACTATTCAGTTACTTGTGATAGATGTATCTCTGAAAATGAATCCAGTCCAATATGTCCATAAGGTATGAAATAATTCACTAATCAAAGCTTTAAAAAAGGAAAAGATAAAAAAAAAAAAAAAAAAAGACACCAGCTGTCCAGCCACAATGTCTGGCATGTTATATTCCCTTGTGGATATTGGGTTGTCTGGACTTTATATCTATAAATACCAATTAAAAGGCTAACTCACTAATGCATTAAAAAGGTGTCTGGTTTGTCTGTCGTTCTAAAATAGTTTTAAGTACAGCATTTCTTTTGTGTAGCTATCTACATTTGTCAAAAGACAACATTTTCGGTAAACCTTGAGTTGAAATATTTTTATCTCACAGGCTTATCTGTGAATTAAGACCAGCCAACTGTGGGAGGCTTCTCCTGTCAGAAGATCATAGCTGGATCTTCATAACAGTTGCATTAGTGAAAAGGAACTTGAGGAAATCTCATAAAATGTAACTTTTTGAATGGCCAACTTAGGTCTTCTGACAGGAGAAGCCCATCACAGCTGGACCTTCAAAATGTGTAGTTAGGTCAAGGAGTTTAACCTGTTCTTAGAGTTGAAACAGCTTATGGTTAGTGGAGTAAACCATACTAAGATGTGTACTCAGTTAGAACTAAAATACTGTTTCTTTTAGATTTTCTGGAAACCTCTGAGCTTAGTGATGTTTTTAGAGCAGAGCACTGGAGCTAGAGAGAAAAAGTCCCTACCCATCATAATTCACCTCCGCTTTGTGTTATTTCACCACCAGATAAACCCCGATTCAGAGAACGATTTTGGAAACTACAACTGCACTGCCGTCAATAGCGTCGGCCAGGAGTCTGCCGAGTTCATACTGGTACAAGCCGGTAAGATAATGTTGACTTAATGCAATTTGTTTGTGTGCCATATCTTTATGATTCTTAAATACTACAATAGTAGTACAATAGTAGTCCCTTTTTTAGTTTTTTTATATATATATATAATTTTTTTAATAATATATTTAGACTACAGGATTCAAAGGTGGCAGATCTTTTTAAGGTTCATTGTGTTTGCTGTTCCTCTACTAAAAGATGAGATCAAGATCATATGTGTGCTGCTCTGTCTGATGTACACTCACTCTCTAACTTGGCAGATACACCTTCTTCACCAAGCATTCTCAGGGTGGAATCCTACTCCAGCACGGCCATGGTTGAGTTTGATGAACCAGATGCCACCGGTGGAGTACCCGTCCTCAAGTACAAAGCAGAGTGGAAAACTGCATCACAGGAGAAGTGGCACTCAAGGCTGTATGAAGCCAAAGAGGGTAAGTCATCGCAGTAACTGTTCCTGCAGCAGGTCCAAGTGTGAAACTACAATACGTACTTACACTACCCTGTTACAAACTTCTTTTACACACACCAACAAAAAGACAGGCTTATTGCACTGCAAAGGTTGGTCCTAAAGTATTTTTTGTAGCAACACTTAAGTGTCTGGGCTTCTTATTTATTTTTTGCTAGAGCATTTTGTCGAACATCCACACCAATCATAATAGCCAGGCTTTATTTTACAAGGAATTGATCTTCTTAAGTAACCAAAAACCTTTAACTGGCTATTCCGAGAGACATGAACTGTTAACATAGTATAACTTTGCAACAGTAGCCTTGATATATTGAAACAATGTATTGTAAAACAAAAAAAAAAAACGCTTATCGTGAAACTAGTTTAAAAAAAACAAAAAAAAAACATGATTTTTTAGGAATGAAAATGGTACTCATTTGCAGAGCGAAATTTAGTGAAATCACAAAATTCCTAAATGTAAAAAAGTCACATGTGCTCTTTGTCATTTCAAAAAACAGCATGCAGCGTTGTACAATATTCTAAGCACATACTTCTTATGACTAAATAGCATAATTTACCTCATCGGGCACTCGGTTAAAAATTACAAAAGTAGTATTCTTGCTAAAAGTGCATGGGATGTGTGTGCCATCTCCTGTAAAGATCTGGCAGCTAGTTTCATGGCCTAACAGGCTGCACCTGCTAGGGAGAGGCGTCTTGCCAAGAGTATTCTGGCTCAGAGAGAAGAGTTTCTTTTAATTAGGCCACCATGAAAATGCACAAGATGCTATATTTTTAGTTAAATGTCAGTAGCTTTCAGGTGGCACGGGGACTGGAATGTCCTAATTCAGCAGTGCGAGTGCCCTCGGAGAACAGATCTCAATTAGCAGAGTATCTGTCAATGCCAATGCAATATCACATTGCATCTTGGGAAACACAAAGCAGCTCTTCACAGTCAACGGCACCTGGAGATTTCGGTTTTGAAACAGCAGAGGTTAACTTATTCCAGAAACAAAAATGGCAACCGTTTGATAACTATATGCCTACAAGCATGCGGTAGCCCATTCACCAGAGGCTATAAAATGTAATCTATACTGTATGTATATGATCTACTTTATCATTCAGGTATTTACAAGAGTAAACTACAACTCTAACCAGAAAATGAACTTGGTTATTTAGTGAAAAAACACAACTCAATGTAAACAGAAGCCTAAAAAACTTATACGGTGTGTTGCTAGTTCAACATCCGGAAGCTGGAGAATGAATGCAGGTGCCAGAGATGAATGGATGCTTTAGTTTTATATAGACGACTGTGAGTAGGTTTACACAGTTGCATTTAGCAACCAGTGACTTAGCCTTTGGTGAGTGGTCTAATAATGTAACTAAACATGTTGAAACACCATCAAAGCCTCAGATCTTCTTCAAACAATAACCTTCCTTTACATTCGGGATATGTCTGCCTTGAAGATCTTTGTTGTACTAACTACTGTGAGGGAGAACATGGCGGATATCCATCCATACCTTCCAACATTCCCAATATCTTCCATTCATACCTTCCAAGATTCTATTTAGAACAGCCAGAACACCTAACGCAGCACATCAACTCTTTATTTTGTGCTTCATCACTTGGTCCCTGTTCATATATCGCTGCTCATTGGCATATATGCCTCTAGGTCAGTTTCTTGGCTTTTACTCATAAGTACTGAGTGAATGTGGTTATGTGAGGAGAATCCCAAAAAAACGTCACCAGTGATGGAAGGCGAGGTCTATTTCTGAGACTTCTGTTGTTTGGTTTGGAGAGTATGTCCCAGTGAAGGAAGGTGGCCAAGGAAATAGGACAACCCAACGCACGTCCTGACCTGACTCAGAATGGCTTTACAAAAAGGACTGAGACAAGATTTTACAAAAGGACTGAGACAAGATAACATTGTTTGTTTGTTTTCAGCAAATGCAGAGGGCATCATTACACTGACCAGCCTGAAACCCCAAACTCAATATACATTGAAGCTGTCAGCTATCAACGGGAAAGGGCTCGGGGAATCCACATCACCATTTGACTTTGTGACTCAGCCAGTCCGTAAGTAGACATATTTCCTTCCTCCCTCCCTCCCTGTTGAACTCTTTACAGAGGGGTCCTTTAACCCTAAAAATAATTTTATTTTTTATCTAAACCCCAGCCTTCAATTCTATTTCAAAGAACCTGAGAATTTTAATAACAGTTTTAAAGGATCTAAAACGTTATCTTGTTAGTTCTCCTTTGGAATACTACAGAGTAAAATAAATGGCACAATGGTTTATTCTAAAACAAACACAGGGCTTTGTAAAAAATGCAGCGTCTCATTGTACCAACCATTGTAAATCTGGCAATATATACCCAATGTCTTATAATCAGTGCGCCATTTTGAAACTAGACCTACAGTACAGCTATACCCTCAGACCCCAAAAGGAAGACCTGTTATTTTTTTTTTAATATACTCATCATCTATGGAGACAAAGGAACAAGGTCTATGTTTGTATAGCTCGAGTTCAACTTTTGTTTGGAACCAAATAATCATAGCTACGAAGATAAAGGACAATACACGTATAGCAAATGTTATGAAAGCCCTTTGCCTACAGTATCTAAAAAGCAAGATTTAGCATTTTCCCAATGTTCTATAAAATAGTCACCAAAAGCTATAAAGTTGCTGTAATCATTTTAAAGGAGAAGCCTGTTTTTGAAACTTCCTGTGTTTCCATGCAAAAATGGCATAAAATCCCAATTAAATGTAAAAAAACAAAAAAAACAAAATGCATTCCTATGCAAAGCCAAGCTAACGTTAGATTTTTTTGTGTGTGGTATTGTGTTAAAATTTCTCGTAACTGAGAAAGTTCCCCTTAAGGCTGCACGTCTCAGCTGGAAAGTATTTATATTTTCGGTGTATTTAGCAGAGAATGCAAGACCGATTTACAGACCTAATACAAGAAGGTTTACTCCCTGCCCATTATGTATCCCGATGATGGGATAACCTGTGCGTGATCTTTATCAAAAGCCCTCACTGCTAGGAGTCTTCTTTTCACAGACCACTGCGGCTATACACTGCTTCTACTGTCATGTTCTTTGTACTTCTTCATATATGTGTTTCATTTGTTCTCACCCTTTATTTTGGCTGTCACTTTCTGCTCCATCTCACATGCTCTCTCTTTCATTTCGACCCATTTTCTTCTTCTTTCCATCTTTCTGCTACTTGCGGAGATACTGCAGATTTTTCAAAGCCACGTAAGTGCCTCTTTACAGTCTCTCTCTCTCTCTCTCTCTATTCATGCCATCTCATTACATCACCTGTGTTGGTGGTAACTTTCTCAGGGAGCAGAGGAACGTAAAATGCAGCACACCTTCTGGGCCACATTGGGACAATGTCCCTTCTTGTCTCACCTCTGACCAGTCCACTGACAAATTTAAGGATTGTGTACAACAAAGATAACCAACTAGTATCTGACCAGCTGCTGACTTGTAGCTGCTGCTGACTTGTAGATGATTCCTCCATATTATTATATATATATATATATATATATATATATATATATATATATATATATAAATATATAATAGAATTATAATACAGAATCTAGTGAGGTAATAAGCATAGGAATGCATTCTCCGGCAAGAACGCTGTTGCTTCTAGCTTCGACGCTCTTCCTTCTAAATAGAAGTTCTTAACTCTGCAAGAGCCTAAGATGCTGCAGGAGAAATTGGAGGTCTAAGATGGAACCTCGATGACATTGATGAGAATGAAAGCACAGAGGAAACCCTTACAAGGCTAGCACAATTTCAGATAACATGATCTATGCCTGACATACTTAGAGAGAAAGCAGAGGTTCATCCAGTGGAATAAACATCACATTATCTTGGAAATTGGCAAGAAATCAGTCTGTTGAAGGCTAAGCCTGAGACTGTTCCTCACGGTTACAGAATACCGCGTGTTGTAGCAATCCCTTCTCATTCACAAACCTTAATCAAATTTCTAAGATCCAAATGCCTTACAGTAAATGCAGCTCCAGGGTGTGATTGCGGGCCAAGTTTACAATATTTATAGAAAAGATGTACAATAAAGTATATTACCCTACAAGGTAAGAAGCAAAAGCTCTGGTCTCAGGCGCATACATACTCTGCTTGGTGAAACGTAATCAATACGGTAATAAACACCAAGAAATTCTGTATATGTAAACAATGCCACTTAGCAAATTGTTTTAAAAGATGACAAAATGGAAGTATTGGATAGTTTGCAAAAGTGTTTTAAGTAAAAAAAAATAAAAAATACAGATTTCTGTGAAAGAATGTACTCTACTCTATAAATCTGGTGAGGGTGTTTTAGTATGTAGTCTCAAATCTCATAGCAATGTGAAGACATTAGGTAATTCGGAGATTACTAAAAAGAGACTTTGGAGTGGATACCCTTCAGTAATTACTCACAATTCCCTTGTTCTTCTAGCAACAGCGCTACCCATAGACACCACCGAGTTTCCTAGTGAGTAGACGAGTGGATTTTGTTGCACGCATTTTGTTGTTCAGAATTTACTGCCTGGAATCCCAAACTAACCCAAAAAGCCATCCCCCCCTTTTTTATGTAGACTGGCAAGAATATGCTAGAACACTTTATTCTGTGTAATATCACAGCGAAGAATGAGCAATTACCAAATATAGAGTTTTATGAAGCATTTTTGCTGGTTCCTCCAAATGTAATGCTAAAATTTCTCTACTTGCACATTGCTAAAAGGTCTTTATGTCTTGTATGTCAAGAGCAAGCTAAGAATACGTAAGGATGTCTTTAAAACCTGAACTTGACTGAATTTGGAGCTCTTTTGACAGTTCAGTCAACTATTTGAACTGAGCTTATTACGTCCACTATTCAGGATAAATTATATCCATAACAATATATCAACCATACTTCTAATACATGTTTTAAACACATATATCACACCTTTCCATCTCTTCTTTCTCACATTCCTTTTCTTTTACCCCATTAGCAGGTGAAGCTTTCGCAGTACGTAAAAATTCAAATGCTCTAATAAACTAGATATTGACCAACTCATTTGCATACGTGTCCGCATAGTGACATCACTGAGGGGTGGGAGGACTAATTGTAACACTTATTTCCTCGATCTATTCCTTGACTGCTTGCATTGTTGGTGCAATTGCCTGAATGAGCACATTTTACTACAGTGTGTAAAGTACATTTATGACAAATACAATAAATAATCCTGAACAGCGTTTATAATGTTATAAGTTGACTGATCCAAAGAGCTTGCATTTAAACTGACAATGATTTCTTTTCAGGTTTTTACTCTTTCAGGGTCCATTAATACCAGATCTTTGAAAACAAGTTTTTCTTTTCTTTGACACCAAATGTAATGTTTTATTTTCCAGCTGATCCCATGTTTTCCCCTGTGGAACCATTAAATGTGCAATCCACAATAATTGTTATTATTTTGTCCTTCTTTGCTTGTAATTGGCTTAATAATGCTTCTTTCCTGCCTGTTTTCCCAAAGGACAAAAATAAGCGTCTGCGTACCCCCACCTCAAATTATTAAATGTTTCCAGTTTTGACATTTTATTTTTTTTTAGCCCTTTACTGTTTTACCCCCTTCTCATCGTTTACATGCTTTTTTGTATTTTCCATGTGACCTCCCTCCACTTTCCTTTCAACCAATCATGTGCGTGCGTATCATGTGACTTGTCATGTGACTTGCATGGTGCTGCTGTCGTCGCCCCCTCGCTGATGAACAGAAGGTAAAAGTCTTTGTTCTAGTTGATTTATGGGAAAATCTGGAGCTTTTTATGAACGGTACCTCATAAGTCTTTTAAGAAGACCTGGTGTATCTTAATGCAGTAAATTAAATAAATGATCAGGGGCATTCGGTTAGTAGCCATGGTGAAGGGGCCAACTTTTAACATTTGCACCAGTATAACCAGTATATACATAAACCCTATGGATTCAGTCAGCTAGCTAGTCCAACACATAGGAGCACACAACATCTTAGTTCAAGTCATGCGGCCATATTTGGAACGACACCTTAAAAGGAAATGTGACCTCATACTAGCTGTGCTAAATGTGAAATAAACAGCGTTGGTGTGTGTGAGGTCTAATGGGTCCAATAGACAAGCTATTACCTTTCCAAAGATGTCAGTGTATAATTTTATTTCAAATTTAATAAAATTGTATTTTCAAACTTTAGTTAGCTGGCACTATTCCCTCTATACCACTTATGGAATTTTAAAGGTAACCCTTTGGTGAAGTTAATAACCTAATGGTTCTAAAATAGATATATTACTTCAATAAAGCATCTCACTATATCGAAATTAAATTATGATCTCATAGCACGGCCTGGCAGAGTTATATATATAGAGCATAAATAAAATAAGCAATAAATAATTTCAGGACTAAAGCAATTATAATGTTCAATAAAGTCAGTATTAAATCTTGTTTCTCCATGAGAAATTCTGCATTATATTTCAATCAAAATATCTTCCTACTTTCAATTATAATATCCCTGTATGTGTGGCTATAAATCTAATTTATTCAGCCTTCGGGATTATCTAGTGGGCTTTTATACACCTCTCATTTTAAGTACCGGAGAACAATCCATTATATGAACAATCCTTGCCCTGTACGCATAGCACACTATACACCGGAAAAAAAGGGTTTCGAAATACAATATTCCGACTCAAGCCTCTTTCCTTCGATACGTTAAATCAAATCTGACTCATTACGTACATTACAAAGTGATATACTTGAATATATAAATTGAGGGGTAATACGCTATATCAGAAAAGAAAACCCTACCGTACCGTGGGTAGAGTTCGCTGAATGCAGGGATCTTAACCAGGAAGAATTGAGAAGGAGACAAACTGACATATATGGAGAAGACAGTATGCAAACACACATTAACCAATTCAGGGCACATCGCAATATAATTATATCACTAACATGAATAACCGTCCACCACTAATGCATGCAGGTCCCACCTTAACTCCAATAGATGTTTGGAAGGCAAAGGACAAAGCACCCACCTCCTCCCTTGTACACATCTCATGTTTTGTCTCCCATCTTAGCCCTGATATTAAAGGTTTTATCTTTAAACTCTGGAGAGAAGCTTGCTGAGTTGTTGGCATTACAAAAACGTATAGAGGTTGATCTGGCAGTAAGAATGCTTTTCTGTATTTTAGGTGCCCAAAGGCATTGAACCTTCAAGCCAGATACTGTTTTAATTATCATTACGGCCTCGTTAGCCCAAAGTTGAAGCAGTGTTTCTTTTGTTTTTGAAAGTGTCCCTAGCAATATGTCTCTTTCACCTAAATCCCCTTCACAGATTTTGATTTGCCAAATGGTCAGGCTCTCGAATCAGGAAGGCTCCCCATCCAGAGACCTAAAATGGCAGCCAAACCACAGAGATAGTTCCTCAACTTCGAGTTGAATATACAATATTTGTTATCGGCCACTTATGACTGTCCAATATTTATTTCTCCAAATGCCACCTTTCAACGTTGAATCTACTTTGTATGGTACAATAAATTGAGACATATGTTATTAGACAAAGACATTACTCTGAGATATTTTTAAAATGACAGGGGATACATCTCTCATCTCATCCAAAAACACGTTTTATTAAAGCCGACTAATATAAACATTCCATATCTTGCATGGTGCATGACATCGCATGGCTTCTGTTTTCCTGTGCAAACAGGTCTCATCTGCAAACCGAAGGTGGCCATGATTTGTTGACACAATGATTGCATGCTGGCAATTTACCCAACGAAGCTGAGAACATCCAGCCCATCCATCACTTACTCAAACAAACATTTTTTTCCCTCTAAAAAGGCTTTTCTTTTCCTCAGTGACTCTGGCAGACGTACTCTCGGCTAACTAATCGCCATCTCTCTCTCTCTTCACTAATCCTGTTCCTTATTAGCTTCAGCCATCACTAACCCTGCATATGTTTGATTCTTTTTTATTTTTGTTTACAGACCAGTTATTTGTTTCGATATATTGCTGTAGTCTACGGGTTCTGATCATGCGTACGACCAGCGGCGCTCACAATAGAAACACTTTTTATGTGACCATACTGTCAAATGTTGTTCTTCACCAGTCCGGGGAACTAAGCATTAAAGTGTCTAAGCCGGCACTTAGAATACAGAGTTCTTAAGAGTTATGTATTTAATCCCCGCAGAAACAGAGGATTATTTGCTAAGGCTCTTATCAATACTTAGGGGCCATTTGGTTGCTTCCCCAACTAAATATGCCAACAAAATAATTTGCAGAATAAATTTACCGTTTGTGGCCCTAAAGGAAGGAAACCTTATTTCTAGTGGCATCATTCCGCAAGTTAGAGTAAATCAAGAGGTCGTCATACTCATTGAGACCATATATACTTAAGTTGTAATCATTTTACAAAATTTAAAATGTAGACATCAAGGCTATTATTTTATCTATTACTTGCCTGCGTTATTTGCAGCTTTTTGTAATTATATTTACAATTTCGGTTTAGTTAATATATCCCAATGTCTTAAAGGCTTTTAGTAAAAAAAAAAAAAAAGAATTCACAGATTTTAGAAGAGAATTTTTTTCTTTTATTTAATAAATGAAGGCTATTGCTTCTCTTGAGGGTTGTGAGATTGCAGTCAGAATGTCCGGGTTGGGGATCTCCTTTCAAAAGAGGTCATCCTTGTGTTGACTAAGCCTCCAAAAACAACAAAATTAAAATTCTGAGCAGTAGGCGCAGTTGTGCCCAGAATGCTTTTTTTTTTTATTTCATTAAAAATGTACAAGAAATGTGATGTTGACCTCATTTTGAAGCAGGCAAGTGCTAGGTCATCAAAAATAAATAGGGGATAAAACTGCATTCTTAACCTCTGTGTAAGCAAGGTATAAAAAAAAATCTAGCATGTGTCAAGCCTATTAATATAAATGGCCTAAAAAAGAGCGGTGGCATTTAGACATTTGGTTAGACTTGTGTAATAATTCAGCCTGCTTACACAGGCAGTACCACGGAGAACATGGAAATACTTATTTAAGGATTTTATTATTAGAAAAACTGTTAGCAAAGATAAAAATATATCACAGATGTGATACACACCAGATGTTTTTAGATTCCTCTAGCTTATCCCTGATGTTGGCACAGACAGGGTTTCTGTTGCCTGATGATCCATTTCTAGCACTAAGATCATAAAAGTGATAGCAAAGTGTTCTAGGCATGTTAATAAGGCTGACGAGAAGGGTAGGAAGTCCTGGAATGATCCCTAGCAACGTACAGAAACATATTTTATATGTTTTACTGTCGCTAAAACAAACTTCACAAGTGACACGGATGTCGTATACTGCAAAATGCTGATTTTTCCCAGCAGCACTTTTCAGAGATAGGTAATACCGCAGATTGCCTTCATGAAGAAAGTATGATATTTTAGGAACAGCTGTAAGTTAGAAAACAAGTAGCAGTAGGCTAGATTTGGTATGAATAAGCAGTAGAACTTTGTTTTAAGATGGGTTTGTCTAGAAACCGTCATTGACTAAACTAAGTGTTATTGACTTTTTCAGGCGAACCCAGCGCTCCTAAGCTACAAGGCACCATAGGAGATGATGGAAACTCCATTAAGGTGAACCTGATCAAGCAAGATGATGGCGGCTCCCCCATCCGACATTACTTGGTCCAATTCAAAGCTGTAAGTGTTTTCGTTACGGCGTTTACATAGTTTCCACAGTAGGTACAGGTTTATTAAACTAGATGCGTCTCAGAGGGACATATCTTTTTCACATCACAAAATGCTTAAATATCTGTTAAGCTGTTTGCATCTGTGTCTGCATTGTATGTAGAGTACCTTGTTGTGACCTCCACCTGAGGCAAAAATATTCTTAAAAAGCAGAACAGTTGGCAACAGTTAATTTTGAGAGTATTTATATTTTTGAAGAGGTCCTCGCTCTCACAAGCATGGTTTATTTTAACCTCATGAAACAATTATTGCCACCTTCTCAGATACTCATTCGATGAACGTGTTTTAGTTATTGAGTTTTTACTTCTCCCTCTCAGAAAAACGCAGTGGAATGGAAACCTGAAATGAAGATTCCGTCCAGCAGTGACCATGTCTTGCTCAAGTCTTTGGAATGGAACGCAGAGTACGAGGTGTTAGTGGTGGCTGAAAATCAACAAGGAAGGTCTAAAGCAGCTCACTTCAAGTTTTATACCATGGGAAAACCCACAGTCATTCCAGGTACCTTTGTGTTTTAACATCTGCACCCCTTCAGCTTACCCATTAATGCAACAGCTCTGCTGCCTTCCTAACATGCACCTTACAAACTGCTTGCTTATGGCCCATCACAGCGAATGGATCTCGCATGCACAGCTTGTGTTGTGCCCAGACCTTGCGATGATGCAGGGCATGTGATACATAATTCTGTTTTGATTAGGGCTTCGCTCTATTACCTGGACCGAGCGACTTTCTTTATCCACCAAAACCAATTATGTGGCTGAGACATGCCTTGACTGATAAAAGGCTTATGAAGCTGGGTAGATACTCTGCACTTCTTTCTAAAGTTTCAGAGGTCTATGAAGTCTCACATATTAAAATGTCGCACAGGTGGAGTGGGAAGCAGGATAAGAGTTCAGCCTAAAGCTTCTCCTGCAAACCAAGGATCTGGAGGGCTGGAAAAGAGGCAAATTAATAGGTGGGAGTTGCAATTTCAAGGGCGGGAAAAGGGTAATTTAAAATGAACACTCTGCTATCATATGCATTACAGTGCTTATGGTGGCCGGAGTGTCCTCTTAAGGACCCCACTGCAGAAACGATTCCATTTTTCGATAACGATCGGCTGCATGCTCTCTCGTGTTATCTATACCGTACATAAAAATCGCCAAGCAAGAATAACGATTACATGTTAATGTTTAAATCCATAAAGACAGTTTGATACATTCCATCCAGATAGATAGATAAAAATGTGATGCTTATAGCCCCTTTATAAGTTCCCAGTGAATTTTGTGTGGCAGCACTTCATATGGTGACTTTCTTTGGGATAGACGTGGAGTTGTGAAGAATTGCCTCGTTTGCATATATTACAATAGCGCTTAAATTTATTTTTATTCATAAACACTATATATACTTTGTGTGGTATATAAACACAAGCAAAACTACTACGTTATTAAACTGAAAAAAAAACTAAAAAAAATCAAATATACACAGAGTGAAACATATCAACGCGGGGGCCTTTTTTTGGAAAGTCTGCCTGTCTGGAAGTTACTGGCAAAGAAGAGCCCCTTGGAGTGGTGTTTGCTGGTATTAGATTCTAGATGTCTGAATGCTGAGGGTTACGGAAAGATTTCCATTGCTCGTTGTTTATGGTTAAGGAACAATGCGTTCCTCTTGATGGCGGTGAGGATGAGCTATGTTTGTATCTGTTGCAATGGTAAAGGGAAGGCATCATTCTCTGGCTGTTGGTGGTAAAGGAGAGCACTGTCTTTAGCTGTTGCTGGTAACGACGAGCTGTCTCTCTGGCTGTTGGTGGTAAAGGAGTATTTCTTGCACACCTGATACTGAGTACAAGGGAGGTTTGTTTCTCTTAAAGTTGATGGTGAAATTGTACTCTGACAGTTGATGTCAAATTACAGCTAAATTAAATATTGACCAATGGCTTGGGATTCTTTACCACATGGTAAAGAGGACAGTAAGGAAGTAACAAAAAGTAAAACTAAACACTTGGGAATGGAATACACGTGTCAGCATATGCATACATTCCTAGAAGAAATTGAGCGTTACCAATATAGCGATCCGTTGCACAAACAACTGCTGAGGAAGCCAGCCATGCTGACTAATGCTGGCTCATCATCTCCATCATTTACATTTTCTATTCAGTTTCTGTCATAGCCGGTAACTTATACAAATCAAACTGATTAGGCAGACGTAGCTCAGTGGAGTTTCTCTGCCACGTAAAATGTTTGGATATCGGGATATACTGAGATTCACCTGTTCTCATTATGTTTATATACAGAGACGCGTGACAGACCCATTTCATGCTCATAAATCACAGTGAGCCTCCCATGGCTTTGGGATTCTATGTTATTAAAAGCTTACATTTAGTATTTATCTAGGTACCCCCATCTTGCATTTAAAGAGTCTTAAGAGTTAACCTGTCAGCTTCTCTTCTCCATTTAGTATTTTTGCTTAAGATATGCTGCAACCATCTGAATAATTATAATCATCCACTCATCCTCGTTCTGACCAGTGTCTCTTCACTACACAGTAAAGTGCTCGCTTAATCGTTGGCCTTTAACCTTGGCTTTGCTGCTAACTGCTCTGCTTCTTTGGTGTCAGCCCATCATTAAATATTAAACCATGACTTGTGACCTATTTATTTTCTTATCTGTTTTTCTCTCTCCTCTCTCTCTCCCTTTTCTCCTTTCCTCACTCATTCCCACCTCCTTCCTTTTTCCCTCAACTTCCCTTTGTCCGTTATTCGTGTCACTTCAATTGCCCTTGGACATCCATTCTTCTACATGCAAAATACCCATACCAACAACCACTTTCTCTGGACTTACTGCATCAGCAATCAATCTGGGGAGATGTACCGTGTCATCCACCTTTACATCTCTGCTTGCTTTGTTAGTGACTGTACTTATCTGCTAGAAAGTGTTTTGCTCCAGAAAACGTTTCTCTCTTCATCAGAGAGGAGCTTCCACCCAAACAAACCCATGCCATGTGTATGATATGCATAATTTCTTCCATAAATTTAGGAGCTTGAGGATTAACCCAGTTTTAACGTACACAGTACTCCGAGTGATCCGATATTTCTTTAAGACTTAATGAAAATGAACTCTATACAGCTGGTCAATACAGGGGGATCCCCTGCCGAATATTCAACAGCATTCGATAACAGTTTGGTTGAAGCCATTGGAAAGATTTTGTGTTTTTTTCTGTTTTTGTAGTTTTCTTAAGTGCTATTTCAGTATTATTTATGCAGATTGTATGTTTATGGTGTATACTGGCCACCTCGGGAGTAGGAAGTTCAGATATTAGCGAGGAAAGTTGTAAAACAATATTTAGTCTTCTTGACCTTTTTAAAGAGCGTAGACTCTCTAGAACAAAAGGCCGATATGATTTGATACTAGCAAATTCATCAATGACAGACTGCACAGAAAAGCCATTTTGCCTTTTTTCATAGACTTCAGCTGAGAGCTGCTTTACTACGTTGCTGAAATCATGTTGTTTTCACATGTTCCCGCTAGCACTAAGATTTTTTTTTCTCACGTTCCAACAACCTCCTCCTATTAACACATAACGGATGTCATTCTTGGCAGATAGGGATCCGGAATATTTATGTATCTACTATACTTAATAAAAGCTAGACTAGAAATGAAATGCCGTTTCAGTATAAGTAAATGCAGCTTGCAATACCATTTCTACGTATTCAAAAATATTTGCATATTTACACTGCAACCATCCTCTGCCCCGGTGACGAAGAAGCAGTGTGTGCACAAGACTGCTCTTCAGATTTCCTACAACCATTAACTATGTGTGCCATTTAGAAAATAGGAGCCCTTTTTTCCTTGTTTAGGGCCCTGAAGTCTGCCAGGTCAAGCAAAAAACGAACTGGGCCTTAGAAAAGTTATGTTTAAGGTACTTTTAAGTGTGGTAAGCCTCATTAAAGGGAAACTAACAGAATTTAGTACTTAAACAAGTAAACTGTGTAAACAGTGTTTAATAACCATTCAGGTTATTCTTTTTTTGCTAGCGCTTATTAATTATATTATTCCACTTCGCCCCCATAATTGCATTAGGGGACCTGGCAGGTTTTAATTACTCAAATATATGCCTAAAGGAAAGCTTATGTCTGCAGAACATGCAAATCCCTTTCAGGCCAAGATGTAAACATTTAATGTTTCTTTGGTTGTTTTTAAGGAATACCGCGTTAATTATTTAGTCGTCATTTTCGATTTGGTGATTTAAGATTCCTTACGATTTGGCGATGTTAAGGTGATGTATCTACATCAAGTGCCAATTGTGGTTTTAAAACTTTACAGGATTTGTTGTGCTCTCCTTTTTTAAACGGTACAGTCATTTCCTACAAAATGTGTGCGACACGAAGCACCATTTTAAAGAAAACCATTTAAATATTCTCAATCAGATTGAATCCTTTGCACTGCAAAACAGGTCCCAGCTACTGAATGATAAGAGATGTGTCCTTTTATGTAGATAGGGTGTCCCCAAATCCCTGCATTCTGTAACCATTTTTTTGAGGGTGAAAATGATGTAATCATTACGCCATACAACATGAAAGAAACAGGATATGACATCATGCACCAAGTCATGGTACCACTATATGAGTTTACTTTTTCTGTCAGTAAGTTCAGCCAGAACAATGACTTTTTCCCCAATGCTTGCTCAATCTCATTTTACCAAATAAATATAAATACAGAATGATTTTGAAGCGCTGGGTTATTAATGTAGTAATGGCACACAAAAGCACTACAATGATATTCATATGTTCCTTGTATCCAAGACACTGATATCCTATTCATTGAAGTCGTAGGTGAAAACCTCCCCAAAAGTAAAATGGACAGATTGACTAAAGCAGTTGAGCTTTTTACGAAACTATACAGCACCAGCTCAAAAAAAGGCAAAGCTCGGCGTTTACAAGATGTTTGAAAGAATATATGGTGCTTTTTTCTTTTTTCTTTCTTTTCAATTCCCCAGTACTACTTCAAAAATCATCTTTTATTTCATTTTAGGGTTGGTTCCTATACCTCTTATAATTATACATTTTATCATTATTGCCAATGTCAGCTAGTTGGAAGTGACAGGTACAATGCAAAATGGCGTATCTCATAAACAGTATCTTGTCTGGACATTCTGCAAACAGAATGTAGACACATCAGTATTTTTCCACTGTCTAGGAACCACCTCTAGTGTACATTTTGGTTTGTTAAACATCTTAATCTACAAAGTTAATCTTGTAATTGTTATGTCCACATAGTCTCCCTCATGTCCTCCTCATAAATACATTGTCTTGTCCGCCGAGACGACCTCCGAGTGATGGCTTTTACATTTTTTTGTTTTTTGTTTTTTTTAATGATTGGATGTATGTAAATAAAATGATGAAAAAAGAAGCTATGATGCTTGAATCTCTTGTACGTTTGGTTACACTGAAGGATTTCCTATTAATAAAAATTCTAGAAAAAAAAATACATTAAACTGTGTTTCTCTGGCTCCTTTTGGTTCCCTGGGTGGGATCCTCATCTGGACCTAGGAGAATTAACTCGCTAGGGTATGCCTTATGAAGGACTGGATTTCCTTTTTAGAAAAGAGTTGTGTTGTTGAAATGCAGTGAGATCAAATACGCTCATTGTTCAGGGGCTTAACTAGAAACCTCAAACTCAAAATTGAAACATGCAACGTGTCCCACGTTGCCATCTTTTCCCCACACAGCTTGTCTGTGCCCCCAAAACAGCCTGCCTGTGCTATCTTTACACCCAAACAGCCGACCTGTTCTACAGCCCACACCACTTACATGCAGGAGTAGTGTGTGTCTCTTCCTCTGTGCAGACTGATCCAGCACGCAGGAAGGGGATGTGATGTCACTTCCTGCGTGCTGGATCAGTCACACACACAGCATGCAAACTGAGAGATCATCCGACTGGATGATCTCTACACTCTAATGCAGCTACCTGCAGGTATTACCCACACCTAGTGGCTTTAAAGGAACAAGTGGTCGCAGAGGCCGCCTAGAGTGGCGGGCCCAGTCACAACCATGATTGTTACCCCCTGTCATTGTTTTATGCGTAGACTCCAGCGGCATACATGCAGGCAGTATCTTTTGGTAATATTTTGTTGATATTACTTACAACTTTGAAGCGTCACAAACAGAAGATACTTTAAAGTATGGGCCTATCTAGGAAATGTCCCATGTTAGGTTACATGGAGCCCTCCCTCTTGTGGGGGAATGGCTACTGGAGTAGGTACATGTAGCCCAGCCTCACTTTAGTGGGTGGAAAGCTAAACATCGCCCCTGCCAGGAGAAAGAAGAAACTGACCCGGAGAAACATGGCTTCACCTGGAGAATCTGGTTTCCAGGTATGAATATGGTTATTACATCATTTTATGGGGTTGATGCACTATGAAGTCTGAAAGGTGTAAAACCCATCTCAAGTATCTCATTTTTTCTTTTCCATATCTCAAGTAAAGGCTGGACTTATCCAATATAGAGATGCATACACCAAGATTGCATAAAAAGGTTGCCATTTTTCTATTTTCACCCATTTAAACTTTAGTGCATTCATCTTTGAGATGTTCAGATTGCTAAGAAACTGCCCAGTATGTAGTAGACAAATACAAAGATCTTTCTAAAAATGTTCTACCATGTCTGGTAAGTATGAGGGCAATGCAGTAAGCCAATCATCAGTAAGGTTCTTGGATGTAAAACAATATTCCAAGGCAATCACTAAATGCTTATTCACAAATGTATATAGTTTTTAAAGGAACCACATCACTTAAGAATACATAGGAAAACATTCTATAAAGTCTTGTAACAATTTATCAGTATGAATTTATAATCCTCATAATGAAATACCATGGTGTGCAGGTTTTGAAGCCTGGCTATACACATGTACTCAATGTATGCAAAGCTTGTAACATCTCAAAAAGGTTTTTGTGTCTTGCTTGAAGGTATCAAAGTTTCAGTCTTTATCTGCCCTTTATCGAGATATGCCCCCAATATGAAGGATACATTTAAATGTAGAACACAAAATTCTACTAAAGTGCATCTGTCATTAAATGTGGCAAATTGCCATTTTGCAAGGAACAATATTTCATATAAAATGCCATTGTATTGTTTTGGAAAGTTATGTTATTCTAGATGAAAGGTTCAGAGCCGCTTCCAGTCCTCCACAAGAGAAGCACATTAATGATATGTTGAACATATACATGATCACAGATTTCCTCTTCTTTAAAGGGACCCCTCAGCCGTAATATGTGCTAAAATGCACGATACCCGATTGTCTCCTTGAACATTATTCGCACACAAAAGAGATTCATCAGAACACACTCCCCCTGTAGCTCCTTGGAACGCAGGATATTAATTCACTATAAACCTGGTTACCAGCGCAGACTCACTGTATACTCAACGCCAATCAGCTCCAGAACTGGTTCACACAAGACTTCTCCCAATGCATGTGCACAGAAAACACTCCCAATTATTTCAATAGGGGAGCATTCTTCTTCCCAGTGAATGGCTGCTTTAAGCAATTGTCACACTCCCTTTCTTATATTATATATATTATATATATATAAATACACACACATACATACATACATATATATACACACACACACACACGTTTTGTTCAGCTGCGGTGTCATGTTACTTTTTCGTATCTGTGAGCATAGAGATCATTTTAAATGTAAAAAGAGGCCTTTAATACTATAGGTTTTAAGATCAACCTGTAACTTTACGAGATAAGTGAAGTAACCTCGAGAAAATATTGATTGAGAGAAAGGCGATGTATGCTATAAAACAATAATCCATAAATTATTTTATTAAACACATTGCATTATGGTTAAAATGAATGCTTATACCAGGGTAGTAACCGTGCCCGTGTCTTTTTTATGCCAGGTGTATTGTATACATCATAAAATTACACTTTAAATGTTGCAATCCTGAATTATTAGTAGTACCACTTGTCCAGCTAAGAGTAATTTTACCATATAATCACATTTTACTCGAAATGTAACCATAACATTGTTTCTCTTTTCAAAGCCACCACTACCACCAGTTCGGGCTTAGGGACCGGAGCTATCGTGGGCATCCTCCTTGTCGTCTTCATCCTTGTCTTGGTGGCCGTGGATGTAACCTGCTACTTCATGAATAAATGCGGCCTGCTCATGTGCATTGCAGTTAATTTCTGTGGGAAAGCGGGTCCTGGCGCTAAGGGCAAGGACATTGAGGAAGGAAAGGCAGCATTTTCGTAAGTTGCGTCTTCTGTTACCGTTATTCTTCTTCATTGGAAACATGTAAACCCTGGCCAATTTTTGTTATGTACAACACACTGGCCAGAGTAGATCAAAGGTGAGGTCTTTATTTGGAAAACATACGATTTATTATGTTGACTTATGACCGTTTACATGGGTACACCTTTGTAGCTATACTGAGGGCAGCACCTTGGGTCTTATCAATTAAGTGAGGAGACGTGCATCACGAGTTGCTGAACCTCACAGTCAAAGTTTTAGCAGGTGACCTTCAAGTTCTAAATCCAATGAGCAGATTGGGGAGATATCTGAGCAGTTTAGGAGATTGCAGTTTCATTTAAGCTAGGACAGAGCTATCCAACAGGAGTACACAACTAATGTGGTCCTCAAGGGCTATTTAAATCTATCTAGCCACAAATCCACAAATGATGGATAGTTTTTTAATCATCCGAGTGCTTTTGGTAACAAGAATCAGATTTTTTTCAATATTTTGTTTTTGTTCTGTATTATACTTAAGTATTGTTTTCTTCTAGAACTAAATTTCTGACTAGGTTATATATATTTTATAGATATTAAGTGCACATTTCGATGTTGCTGTGTTACTGTTGCTGCTAACATGCAGTATTTGCTCACAGGAAAGATGAATCAAAGGAACCTATTGTGGAGGTTCGAACAGAAGAGGAAAGAACACCAAACCATGATGGAAGCAATCAGACAGAACCCAACGAGACTACACCACTAACAGAACCTGAGTATGTGGGATTCAATTTAGTATTCCAACAAGCTACACACACTACCTTTTAATTATAAAAGGAAATCCTCACATATGTTGGTATGGATGTGTCAAATGGCAGTGTCCATTTTTTGCTACAGATCAACACAAACATCAAATATTCAAGGATGTCTATTAATTTAAAAGGGAATTATATTACATTGTTTTTGTCTGGTTCTGGAGTCCAGGACCCTCGTAGATACATTTTCTACAGTTTAGAAATCAGGAAGTCAAGCACATGCTGCCAACGAGGAGACTTGCAGAGTGCTAAGCGTAGGAGTAAGTTAAGACAAAGTGTATTATTAAGAATGGCTAAAGATGTAAACCCAAATGTAAAACAGTTTTTCAATGTCTATCGTACACTTTAATGTAAAGCTGTTTTTAGATGATGTCCATCTATTTTAAGAGTCAAAATCCAAGTGGTAGTATAAAAAACTGGTAGCAACCATCCTTCTTCAAGGTGCAAGCCATCTACTCGCCGTGAGATGGTTCAGTGGCTGTTCATATTCCCTTTAGTAACACCCAGTTAGCATATCACCTAACAGAAAATGATTAAAGAGTCTATCCTAGACTTGTCTTTGTTCAGTATGCAGAAAGCATATTACACTTGTTGAATTAATTTACTCAAAATCCATACTAATCTCCATCTGGAAGTAAAACTAGGTTATATAGGTCTTTCATGCGTCATGTCATCCTGTGAGCTAGAGCGAAATGCATCGACTTATCCAATTACGGTAATAATGGTCACCACGATATGGTGCATTGGACAGACCCTCAGGTTATCTTTATAACCATGCATTAAGTCATAATAAATGGACCATCTCAATCGTCCTCTCTCTTACCACCTCCGCTATCATGCATTCCCCTCTCTCAGCTGTTCTTCAGCTCATCAAGCAATTTCCATAATTCCATACATTATGTTTCAATGTGATAACTACAAGAACTAGTGCCATACTCCTAGAGAAAACATTTTGGAAATCATAAATATAACTGTAAACGTGTGCATAGTTTGAGCATGCCTTGCATTTTTTACTTCAGTCTTCTGCTCAATAAGTGCAAAGAATATTTTTTGTCCCAGCTTACTAACTAACTGGACAAAGCTCTGTGGCACAGTGCAGTATCTGATTGATGTTTTGTTAATATCTGAGCTGATAGAGGGCGAGTTCTGAAAAGCACTTTTCGTATTCTCCATATTAATTTACAACTAGAGAGAACATAACATTTAGATAAAACTTCATTAAAACTCAAAAGTATATCTCCTAGCTTCCCTTTCTGATACTATTTAATTAAAAAGGCAGTCTCGCTTTTACTAGTACCACATTGTCAAACAGTAACAGTGCTCAGCAGTCATCTCTCTAAACACTGTTGAGCATATACAAAATACACAGATTTAACCCAATATGATTCTTTTGTTCGCATTTCACTGCCAGGTGTACTTAAGTCCATGTTCTTACCGTACAGCCTTGAATGGAAAATATCTCTTCTTATGTGCACTTGGGCCATCCGGCCCAAGGGGTTATATATCAGGAAAAGACTTAATAATCTGTGCTGGAGTAGAAATATTGCATGACATGGTGCTTCAGCTTTAAAAATACACTTAACGGGCCCATGCAAAAAATGTTTGGAGCTTCAGGAAATAAACCAATGTCTCTGTGTTGAATTAACAGATTGTCGCAAATGTCGTACTAACCGAAGTAATAAAATGTCCCTTGGATTTTCCATTTTCCTTTATCCAGCATATGTCCGAAACCAATAACCAACTTAATGTTACTTTACCTCTGTGCCTATAACAATCTGCTGTTGTGCAACATGCATGTCTGTCTTTTCTCTCTCTTGTTGGTCATTTATTTTCTTCATTGTCTGCTTTCTCTTTCTGCTCCTGTGCTTCTCGCAGGCATCCAGCTGACACCACAGCAACTGTTGAGGACATGCTGCCTTCTGTAACTACTGTTACTACTAATTCTGACACTATCACTGAAACTTTTGCTACAGCTCAAAATAGCCCTACCAGTGAGACCACTACTCTAACTTCCAGCACTGCCCCACCACCTTCCAGCGCTCCCGATTCTGTGCAGTCAAGTCAGGCAACTCCTTCCAAAGCAGAGGCGCCTGCTGCCTCCTCACCTCCTCCCACCTCCACCCCAAAGGTTGCCGCTCTGGTAGATCTCAGTGACACCCCACCTGCCAACAATCCATCTAACACTGTAGCAAACCAAGGGGGTGTCCTGAATCCTAGTGCTGAGACTAAAAAGGCTGTCACCAAATCACCTGCTACAGTACCCACAAATGTCACCAGCCCCCCAGCTACTCCTGAGGCAAAGCAGGTGAAGCAGGAGCCATCAGGTACCAAAGGTCCAGATGAGGAAGTAGCACAGCCCAGCGAAGTGAAAAGTCCAACTGAGGCCACCAAGGCTGAGGGGCCTTCCCTCACCAACCCAAAACCCACCCAAAATGAGGACTTTCAAATTGATGGGGGGACCTTCAAGACTCCAGAAATTGACCTTGCAAAGGATGTTTTTGCAGCTCTTGGAACTTCTACTCCTGCCACTGTGGCTAGTGGGAAAACTGCTGATCTGGTTTCTTCCACTGCAGACACCTCTGTACCGCCTGCTTCAAAGACCGAGTATGGCCTCTTTTAATCCTCTGCTGGTTGTGTTTTGTGTTGTCTCTTGGTGTTGTGTTGTGACATGTGGTTGTCTTTCTAACATCTCTGTTGATTAACTGATCCAAGGAAGATGGAAGGTAGGGCCGAAGTAGAACTACAAGGGTAAATGCCAGTCTCTAGCTGTTGATGAACTCAACTTCCTGTGATGCTCGGCTACCATTTTGGCAGGCGTGGACTGCTTGAGAATCATAGTAGTTAAAGTTCAACAAGCGCTGCTGGTGCTAGAGGTTTTTTTTTCCATTTATTCTAAGCAACCGTACCAAGTATCCCCTTCTACTGGACTTCCTTGGGTCATTGCTTTTTTTTTTTTTTTTTTTTTTTTTTTTAAATCGCACACCATGTATAGGATGCGCCGTTCCTCTACTCCATCCTATGTCTTTGTCACCACTATGCAGAATACTTTATTGGGTCTTGCAAGGTTTATTTAACCATTTTTCTTCTAACCAGCACTCTTAAGCCATCTGCTGTTACCCGCAAGTTCTATACTCAAATATTAAGCAGCAGAGCTTGGCTCTGCACTTGGGAAAAAGAATGCCCCAAGCTACAAAGTCTGTTTATAATAAGAAAACTGGTTATCTTAAACCATTTTCTGAGCTCCTGTAGGCTTGATTGTTAAGATGCTCTGCATAGTAAGATTGTGTTCATCTTTGAGGGAGGATAGTAACACTATAGCTCACACAAAATTGACATTTCAGAGAGAAGACATTCCAAAATGGACCAAATGTTATTTGTGTACCAATGTGTGTATGTTTGCAAGTGCTTATGGGGCATCTTTGGCATATGAATAGCTTTTGCATGTGTAAAAATAAAAAAAAACAGACTAGTAAGCCCCATGACTATGTTTGCAGTTTAGGTGAGAAGCACAGCTAATAGCCAAGTAATACAGTGGGTCAGCAGTGTTTATGGAACACAGATTGTCCTAGCGATAGAGCACAGGACTACAAAAAGGGTCCATCTCTAAAATAGGGTGACTCTTTATGGGGGCGGAGGGGGAAGAAATATCAAGACATTTCCTGAAACTTGGAGTTCTGCCAGTGGCCGGAAACCGTTTCTATCCACTTCCATCACATACAAAATTAACTGCTCTTCCGATAAATTCAAAACATATATCCAAATGTATTCTTCCCAGCTTTATATCTGCTAGTACCTCCCGTTCCTCTATATGGTCAAATGTGTAAGCTTAAATAATTTAAATCCATGCAAGTCAGAGCCTCTACCCCATCCAATGTTCGACAACCCTTTGTAGTCCTTCAATACACAGCTGCCCGGAACATTGTGTAGTTTTTATAGTTATTTAACAAACAATACTAAGTAAAGTTTACACAAGTGGTGCGGTAACTGTTCATTATGCAGTAAGTCTTCCGTTTTTCATGTAGTTGGTCGTAGCAGCCATCAGATAGATACAGCCCATCTGCTCGAGTCTCAGTGTAGACAGAGAATATGTGTTTACTATCAGATACATGCGGTGTTGTGTACAGTATTCATGATCTCTATTTTGCTTATTATTTGCAGGAAGGCCCCTGTAGAAGAGAACTCTAAGCCAGATGAATCAGAAAGCAAGAGCACTCCAGCAGAAGTGAAAACAGTTCCCACTGAAGCCACTCAAACAAACGTGGACGAGAGCAAAGCATGATTTCGCCTTGGGGAGGGGGGTGTGTTAAAGGGGAAAGGGAAAGTGATACGAAAATAATGTCTGAAGAGCCTCATGCTAGCCATTTACAGAGTGAGGTACATACACACACTTCATCATTCCTCTCAAATCTTGGCCTTTGTTGTTTTTCTCTTTATTTTTTTTAAGGAAAACCTGTTTGTTTTTTTTGTGAGATTGTAGAAAGGGTTTATCTCTTGTGCACATGCTTTTTACGAACAAAACCAAGGGGGGAAATGTCAGTACGAGAAGTCCCACGCAGTGTCTTCAAAACTGCAAGTGTGTTCCAGTTTGTCCTTGACCAATATTTGTCATTGAGAAGGGCATAGGTCTGGACCGCCGAGAGCATTGTATTTAACTGTGTTGTAACTCCGCTCATCCTCCATATGCTCCTCTGGCAGTGAAAGGGTTTGTATTTAAAAATGTTGAATTGTTTGTCTAGGTTAATAAACATGAAGGAAAGCACACGTTGGTATTTGTCATCTAAAACAAAAAATGGCGAGTCTATTTTGTTTTTTATTCCTGAATAATAATAGTTCCACACCAACACTTGATTTCGAAGAAATGTACTTGACTTTCCTGAATGGTCCACATAAAGGTTTTCTAACGGTACCTAAACTATCGGTGGACGTTTAGACAAAGGACCGTATGGGATGTAATGTAGAGATTAGATCCAAACATCCCCAATGATGTTGGCTTTTTTTGCTCGACGCCGAAACCCTTTGAGTGCCAGATGGGCTCACGCTGCTTACCACACCTCAGTTTAAAAGACTACACATTGACGTAAGACGTGATGCTTTACACCTTCTTCTCATCCGTAGAAACGTGTGCTCTCTGTACCCTGTATTTTTGTCAAATCTCAGTCTGCCTAACAGGAAAGGATTATTGCACCTGAAATGGTTTATCATTTTAAATTGCACTATGAACGCATCTCAGTAATTGTAAGTCTCATGTGGAAGGGATTGTTCTATCTTACTACGTGTTTTCTGAAGACTCTGAAATGTTTTCTATGGTCTAGGAGAAACTAACAAGTTTGTGATTGTGTGTATTCTCATGGGGCATTAAGGAGTCGCCAGTGGGCACCAAGTCCAAAACATCTCTCATAGTCCAGTTATTTTGGACAAAAATGGATGTCTCGCCACTAACTGTGCCGATCTAGCTTATTAGGGTCACTTGTGTGTTAGCTTTAGGCTCTCTTTGATTAAAACCTCATCTGCTTCTGTGTAATAGTGCATTTAAAGCCCTATGCTCAACTAAATCTTAAGTAATTAAGGGTAGTTTGTGAATATCTATATGAGTGATTGTGCCCTTGCTGCCTTACCAGGGACATACAAACAACCTCCGTCCAACTAGACTGTTGGAAAATAGCGTAGTATAAGAAGTTTTAGATTACATTAATGGCAATTGGGTGTTTGCCACACCAGTTTATATGTAGTCAAGTGTTGAGTGTAGAGAGATTGAAACTCCAGAAGTTGGTTAGGAAATTGCCAACATACCTTTCAGTTATTGGTGATTAAACACAACGAGGGTTACGTATAAGAAAAAAAATGTTGCAGTAGAAGGTTTTAAAAGTGATCCTAACATTATGGGTCAAAGGAATAGCACATTGAATAAATCCATTGGGTGGTACGATGATTTTTTCCTCAACAGGATAACTTCTCAAATATAAAATGTTTTGTTCCAAATTTACAATGTTAGTCGCAATTACTACTCTTGGTAGACAACAGTAGTTACCCGATACACACAAAATAGTTCTGTAGCAGACTTTGCCTTTCCAGAGAGCTGGCGTTCTTAAAACTAACCGCGTTCGTTGGATCGGGGATAAATCGCCACGCTCACAGTTCATCCGTCCCAGCACTGCAGACAACCACCTTTGGGATCTTTACACTATACATTTCCTTTCTTAGGATGCCAAATGTATATTGACGCTTTTTTTTCTTCATTTATATTTCAATTTAGCAGTATTGATATGTACATTTTGTTAACCCTTTGAGTGCTAGAGGTGTAGGCAGCTCTTACACTCTGGCACTAGAGGGAATGCTTTTTTTTATTATTATTTGTCAGTGTTTACAGGTTATTTTTGTTTCCAATCTTACATTATGTGTTCTACTTTGGAGAGTTTGTGTAACTGCCTTTTTTTTTTTGTAGACATGATATATATAATGATATATTAGATTATTAGCATGCTCGCTTTGCTATGAGATGTGTTGAGGGAGAAGTTAATGGATGTTTGCTATCGTGTGCTCCTGTTGAATTCTACAAACCTAAAAATGCCCCGTTACTGACTTTTACCTTAAACTTGTTCAACAAACGGTACTTGTAATTTTCTTTAGATAAGGGTTCGTAAATTGCCCAATTAAGGATCTCCTAAAGTGCTTTTCTCTCTTGTGGACTTTGAAAGATAATTGCAAATTTTATCTCGTAAAAGACAAGATATTCAGAAAGTAATTTTTGTTCAAAACAGACTTTCTTGACCTGCCTCTCTTTGTCCACTTATTGTGTATTGTTCTGGTTTCACATTAAAACTGTAGGATGTGTTAATCTGCCTTTCCCCTTTTTATTATTTAATCTCTACTTTATTTTATACGTGAACAGTGTTCATTGGTAAAGAACTTAAACATCAGGCTCATGCAGTGATTTACAATCAGGAAATAAAACAGAAATATCCCAAAAGGAACGTCACAATTAACTTGTTTAGTGAACCGTACCCGAGAGATACCAGGGACAGTTGGTTAGTGCCGGTTGAGTTACCCATGTAACACTCAACAGATCAATAATTATATCAAGGTTTGAGGTATCGTCACTCAACAAGTTAAAAAAAAACAAAACAATTTACAGTTAAAAAAAAACACACACTACACCTATACACCGGTGCCACGATATGTTTCCACAGCATAAATCCCAGAACGATATGCAAAACATTGGGGAAATCTCATACTAAGGTACAGTGCGCTGGAGGATTCTTACTTTGGGTCTAGACACCCAGAAAAGTATCCCGGGATCACGTCAGTGAATCGTTTCCATACACGATGTTTAAAGGCACCAACCCTAAGCTGATTCATAGTCATGGAATAAAACCCTACTCCTTAAGAGCAGTTTTCATGTTTGAATATCAGCTTGACATCTGTAATTTAATATTTGTACCTTACAGTTTACTCTTTAGGCTGATTTTTACTACATTCCAAAGAGTTCTCGAATACGCTTTCCCAGAGCCATTCTGTATTATACCCCAGTGACACTGAGAATATGAATATATATGTTTCAGGTTTCTGTACCTCCGCCATAACATTGGCAAAACATTCTCTTAGTTTACAGAAAACAGATGTTCTTTAATCTATAAATGTAATCTTTACTTTTTTTTTTTTTTTTTTTAAAGGGGAACGTTCATAAATGCAGGAGCTTTTTATTACATAAAACAATACAATTGTGCCCATTCTCGCCGTCAGCTTGTGCACAGTAAATGTGTGAATATTAGTGTGAAATGTGTTTTTTGTCATAGTATCAGGAATTAAAACAATTTGGTGGTGGAAGGATTTCATAGGCTAGCTCGGGTGAAACGTAAGAAAAATCTAAATTTGAAAAGGACATCATCAGTCCGACTGAGTTTTGCCATTTTTTGAGTATGTCAAGGAGGAAAAAGAAATAGCCTTATTCCTCTGTTTCCACGCCTTTAACAGTGAACAACCATTAAAAAAATGCAAAGTTTAAAAAGGGGTAATTTTCTCGATTTTTCTTTAACGCAATGACGTTTCAAAAGGTGAGGATCGCTAACTTTAATACTGTGAAAAATGGTCTTTTGTGTTTTCTCGGCAAACGCTAGGGATGAAAATGGAGGGATTCACAACTCAGTTACCCATGAGTCTGGTTATTGTGACTTATTATTTTCCCTACCTATCCAGCTCATCGCTTTAGAATTAAAAGAAACTAAAAGAATCGTCATTAAAATTGTAAACAAGTGCAGAAAGCTCTACACGTGACAAACCGAAACCCCAACATACAATCTAGTCAACCCGATAAGACATGATCGTGACTTTAAACACCTAACGCACAAGAACATATATGAACACAAACACTTCATGGAGCCAGTTTTGTTCATGTAATGTTTTTGTTAACCCTTCAACTAGATTCCTGACACTTTCTGATAGTAGGGACCAAGAATTGTCTCCTCACGCCTGGGAATATACACACGTCATGTATAAGTACATATGTATTATTCTAATGTTTAAGCACTGTATATTTATCAATCTGCAGAGGAAGGCAACCCCCATTACGTCTTTTGGATAGTCGAGTGTTATTTTGTTTAATGTGACACGAGGTGTGTGTGCCCATTGCTTGAGATAATGATTTTTATTTTTACACATTTTGTATAGGACTCCCGAATAAGGCCTGACTTTAACCCTTGGCCTGCTGTGTGTCTTGCTATTCAAATGCCTCCATTCACATCCCTACCCACAATCCCCTACTTCTGGGGCCTTCTGTCTTGTTACAAACCTTTTTACCGAGTGAATCATCGACTACCGACTTTATTCCCATTCTCACTGCTGTAAATACTGAGTACTAACGGATGACTTTGCATTCTGTCAAAATACTTGTGTTCAATAAAAGTTATGGAAAATGAATGTGGTGACACGGAGGCTGTGATTTATTTTTTATGTCTTTGTGAAGATATAACAGGTTGGTTTAGCCAAATGCATGCTCTACTCAACGCGCAGGGAGCAACGTTTCAGGACACCGACGCCACGAGGAGGGGACGGTGAAGAATTAATGTAGATTGCCAAAATTGTAGAGAGTTGTGTACACTAATCACACTGATGGAATGCTGTGAACAGGTTTACATAAGCCACACATATATTCGAAGCCCACCTTTAGCGTACATTATGGGATCTGCCATCTTAACTTCCTGTTCCCAGGTTCCGTATTCTTATGTCTCTCCCCATTAAGTAACTGAATGTTGCCTTTGTACGAGTGCCTCAGGATGGGCAATGATTAGATAATACTAGTTGGGCCACGTTATGACATAGCTTCCATAATGTACATTTTTAAAATAAATATCTGGACAATTATGTCAAGACAATTATTGAATAAATAGATACTGATTTGATTAATCAACATAATCAACAACTTATCAATTAGTAACATTTTATAAAATTAACAAATCATTGCCTTCAACAGGTCGCTCTATTAAAAGGTATCACTTAGCTGATGATTTAGCTGCAGATTTATCACAGTTGAACGAATAGAAACAGGTTCCCATTCCTGTTATTCCAAGGTTTTCTCTTTTTCCGCCCAGTATGTATATTTACGTACACTAGTAAAGGGAAGCTCCCAATGCAGCATGTACTGGGCCCAATCAATAAAAACCGAAACTCTGGCATAGTTTTCTTTTTTCCCCAATGTTCTTTTTCTTATATGAGAATTGATAGCAGGGTTTGCGTTAGTTGTGGGTTCAACTCTATGGCTTCACTATACTTTATGAAGGCCCATCCAAAATGGGGTTCTTCTGATGTATCAAGAGTTGGCTGCCCCTGTATAATGTATTGTTAAATCAGTAGGAGTTCTTCAAAATCTTAACACCTATTGAATTATGCATTATACAGTACATGGCTGGTACAGCTTTTTTTGCTTTAGAAATCTGCAAGTGTTAACCCTTCATAAAGACTGTTAAATGAGGCCAATAAACCCCGTTTTCATTAAATACCGTTTGATAGTGTTCATTTGTGTTGGTTCTTGTCATTGAGCACCTCAGTGCTCCAGTAAGACAATGTGACTCTTGAAGGCCTCTGTTAAATTATCCTTCACATAAAGAATCTACAAGCGCTGCCATAAAGGAAATGTTACTGAATATGACTTTGCTCCAAAATATCAATTTCAATAGAAAATAAGTAAGTTCTGCCCTTCCCTGTATAATGCCTTGCAAAAGTATTCACCTCCTTAGCATTTTCCCTGTTGTGTTGCATTCCGACCTGTAATTATACTGGATTTGTTGGGGGTTGGATCATTTGATTTACTCAAAATGTCTACCACTTAAAATGTCTACCTACAAAATATTTTTTATTGTGAAACAAACAAGAAATAAGACAAAAAACAAACACAGAAAGCTTGAGCGTACATAACAATTCAACCCCAGTCAACACTTTGTAGAGTCACCTTTTCAGCAGTTACAGCTGCAGATCTCTTGGGGTATGACTCAATAAGCTTGGAACATCTAGCCACTGGGATTTTCACCCATTCTTCGAAGAAAACCTGCTTCAGCTCCTTCAGGTTGGATGGGTTCTGCTGGTGTGCAGCAATCTTAAAGTCATACCACAGATCTGGGCTTTGTCTAGGCCATTCCAAGACATTTAAACCACTCGTGTTGCTTTAGCAGTATGCTTAAGGTCATTGTCCTGCTGGAAGGTGAAACTCTGTCCCAGTCTAGAAGACTGAAAAAGGTTTCCCACAAGAATATGTCAGTGAAATAAAAACAGATTCTATAACTTGGTGCATAGTCTCTGGTTTATTCTACTTTCTACTTCTGCTCTGGTCTTGTCCTTACTCCACCTTAGCAGATCTGGAACTGGTGAAACATCACCATAGGAAACTCTCTGTAAAGGACACCTGATTCGTGTGCATTTATTGTTAAACACCCCAAGTGGTCAGTAGTGTGCCAGCATTTGGACAGACTAAATTTTGATTAAAAAAAACTGTTGGGTTTATTTACTAAAGGAAGAGTTTTCAGTAAAACCTGCAGTTATGTTTCACCCCCTTGATGTCACAACACATTATGAAGTTTCAACTCCAGTGAGTTTCAGCTGCGGGAAGAGCTTGACTGGCCCTGTACACTGTATAGTTGAATCTGTGAGACTTCTACAACCTTTATACCTTATTGAAAAATCTCATATTATGGTATTTATTGTTTTCTGAGTGTGTTAGGTGATCATTGGGTTCCTGATGATAATTATATCTGCCAATCAAGACAGTATAAAGTATATTTGTAACTGTAAATGTGTATTTTATTTTAGCCACTAGGTGGTAATGTTGTTTAAGACCTGATTTTACCATCTGATTTGGTAGTAAAGATTGAATATTTGGCTGTATACGAGATTATTAATTATGAGTTTAATCTAAAAAAACAAAAAAAACAAAAAAAACAAAAAATACTGGGTGCAGTGATTAAAAGGAAGAGAACGAGAAAGCCAAATTCAAATTACTGACAAAGTCAACAGGCAGAAGCAGTCAAACAGTGCTTTAGCATATACAGAATTGATATGATATGAGGTAACCACAAAACCTTCAAATGAAAAAACTGAGGAATGTGTATTTGGAAACAAATACTGCAGAACTAGGAACCGTAGTATGTATGTATGTATATAATATATATATATATATATATATATATATATATATATATATATATATATATATACATATATATATATATATATATACATATATATACATATAGATAACTCCCCCCCTTTTTAGAACATAGGAGATACCCCATGTAACTGGTTCACCAAGAGAGCTGTAGTAACTCCCAGAGATCACCCACATGTATCCTCCTGTTGTCCCCGGAACCCTGCTATGTGTACCCAATAAGTAGACACAACTACCTTGAGTTGAGTACAGCAGGAATGAACAGTTTATTGATGTAAAACAGACTCATATAGCCACAGAACTTCATTAACATAAATTAACAGATACATGTATTCAACCCAACCTTTAATCCCCTGGCAGCAATCCTATTGATGGGATTAATTAAACAATGGCGTTCCTGCCTGTGCTACCTTTGTTTGACAGCCAGGCAGGAGCCATATCTGAGTACCTTGGGGCCTTGTATGACAGGTCATTCTGTCATACCCCACAACATAGAGGAGACAGAAGCAGACCCTCTAGAAGCGTGGACTCTGGTCCACTGAAAAAGACAAAGAAGAGACTTAGAGGCAGATCAAGAAATAAAAGGGGAAATTAAGGAATAGAAAAGGAGAAAATAAACATTTTCAATCTGTCAGATAGGGAATTAAATACGAGTGACTTAAGTCTCCTCAAAAAAGGGCTTACATTTGCCCCAAGCACATCAAATGATAAGTTTGATATGTTCATAGATCTACACAAATTTGTTAGGAAATTATTAAATTAAATTATTTTTGGAAAATCAATATAACAAAAATAATTTGGAAGATAATGATTTTCTTCATACCAATATGCATCCAAATTCTACTTTTTATCCGCAAAATACAAAAGGTGATCACATTAAAATGTTTGAGTAGCTAATGGAAAAATACATAAGGAATATTAAAAGTCCCTAAGAGAATTGAAACAAGATACATCAGTAACAATCAAAGCCGCTGAGAAAGGGATAGGTTTAGTGGTTATGAATAACAAGGATTACAATCAGCAGAGCCTGTCCTGGTGGGTGTGTGTTTGGGTGCTGGTGTGGCAGAGCTTGTCTTGGTGTGTGCCACACCAACACCCAAACACACACCAGCACAGGCTCTGCCACACTGACACCCAAACACATACACTAGGACAGGCTCTGCCCCCCTATATGTTGTTTCTAAAGTCACCACTGACCATAAACACTGAAGTGTTCCAAGAAGCCGCCGAACAATTAATCTATATAAAAGTACTTTCATATGCATCCATTCAACCTACAATAACACCACCACCTCCTTGGTGCGTCATTTTGTGACAGTTACAGGCTGTTTGAAGAAATGTGGGTTAAAAGGGAGAATTTTCAGCACGAGGCTTTACCAAGCCAGTGTTGGAGATGACTGGCAGTCGGGAAATCACATCAGAAGAAGTTTCTTGTCCAAGTACACCTTCTACACAACAAATAGCTGGGGATGGGGAACAAACACTCTATACAATTTCATCTATACATATGTCTCAGCAAATCTTCTGGGTAAATCACACAGAACAAACCAATACTAGAAAATTTAAAGGATCATTGAATTCTGTGCATTTATTCTTAACTGCCACAAGAGGTCAGCAGTGTTTTGTTAATGAACACACATATCTTGATTCTGAAATAATATAACAGCATGGTAATCATCATCTCATTAAAAGTGCATATGATTGCTGGAGTGTCCCTGTAAATGATGTGATCACTGCACGATTACTTTAAATTCAGATTAAAAAAGTAAATGATTAATTTAGGGCTGCAACTAACGATTATTTTAATAATCGATTAATCGGCCGATTATTTTTTCGATTAATCGATTAATCGGATAAAAAAAACAATATGCAAATTTTTTGTTTATTTAAAAGAATTTTGCATTGTGCCCCCACCCCTTTGCACTGTGCCCCCACCCTCACTCTGCCCTGCATCCCCACCCCCACTCTGCCCTGCACCCAGTCTCACAGCCTGCCCTGCACCCAGTCTCACAGCCTGCCCTGCATCCCCACTCTGCCCTGCACCCAGTCTCACACCCTGCCCTGCACCCAGTCTCACACCCTGCCCTGCCCTGCACCCAGTCTCACAGCCTGCCCTGCACCCAGTCTCACAGCCTGCCCTGCACCCAGTCTCACAGCCTGCCCTGCATCCCCACTCTGCTCTGCACCCAGTCTCACACCCTGCCCTGCCCCCCACCCCCACTCTACTCTGCACCCAGTCTCACACCCTGCCCTGCATCCCAACCCCCACTCTGCTCTGCACCCAGTCTGCCACCCTGCCCTCCCACCCCCACTCTGACCTGCATCCAGTCTCCTGGCCCCACTCTGCCCTGCACTCACATCCTGCCCTGCATCCCCTGCCCCCCCACCCCCTGTGCCGCGGACCCCCCACCCCCTGTGCCGCGGACCCCCCACTGTGCAGCGCACCCCCCCCCACTGTGCAGCGCACCCCCCCACTCACTGTGCAGCGCACCCCCCCACTCACTGTGCAGCGCACCCCCCCACTCACTGTGCAGCGCACCCCCCCACTCACTCTGCCGCGCACCCACACACACACTCTGCCGCGCGCACACACGCACACACGCACACACGCACACACACACACACACACACACACACTCTGCCGCGCACCCAGTCTCGCACATAAACATTCGCACAGACAATAGACATAAAGAGTACTTACCTCCGCTACGAACTTGTTCCACTTCCAACTTGATAGTAGACGCGCGTCACATCCGTCGTCACGTAGCTTGAAGAAGGCGGAGACTGCAGAGCGTGGAGCAGAAGCGGGGAACGCTGGCGGAGGTAAGTAAAAGGAGCCTAGTGCTCCAACGACGAATCGATCACTCGATTAATCGATAACGGAAATCGTTATCGATGATTTCCGTTATCGATTATTATCGATTTTATCGATTCGTTGTTTCAGCTCTAGATTAATTATTAATGGCAAGGGTCCTCCTGGACCAATGGGGAAGGGGACATAAATGCTGGCCTAGGCCCGAGTGGCTTGTCCCCCTCTCTTGTTGGGGGATCTGGTAACATTGTTGCAGGTTTTAAGCGGTTAAAAGGCGGGTGAAGGAGGGGGTCACCCTTTTTCGTTCTGGCTTTGTTACAGCTCAGACCTTTCCCGGCCGCCCTCCCCATGTTACGGGTGTTTGTAAATGTGGGCTATGTTCTGGGTGTTTTCTCTTTTGTTTTGTCACCCAGACCAGTGTTTAGACAGCTAATAATTAAATCCAGCCCTTAGACTGTAGATCTGTTTTTTGTTTTAATCAACAGCAGGACTTTAGCATATAAGCTCATAATATGCCTAAAGTGGTTACAATGACTAATCATTCGTTGTCCCATCTTCTGTAATTATTTCCGGAAAAAACATTACTGACACTAATCAATTACTAACGCTTAAAAAAACTGCAACGAACGCCTTCCGTCCATAATGCAAATTAAATTAGAAGTTGCTTCAAACAACCAAAACGTAAGGGTGATTTGTGTCTCATAAATATAACCATCATTTATTACCAATGAATATTCAATTAGCTTTTGTGTTTCCTTCCTGAGGTTGTATGATGTATTTGCTGCTAACCATACAGAATATCCCACAGTAACACTAGTGAAATAAGTTATATTGATAGCAATAGGTAATCTTCGGCAACTCAAGCTTTGGCTGAACTGTTAAAAAAAACCATGATTTTTAATCTGTAAAATCCAGCTACGATTATGTACGAACGCCATCATGAACACCTTTAGATCTCATGGAGCTAGGGGCAAACCTTTATTGTTAGGGCTCATGTGTGGAGGGCGTTACATACACATGATTACATCATACCCTACTAGGGAACAGGGTGACACTCCCTTTTAGCAGACCCTTGATTCTGAAATGACACTAATGGATGCAATATATGAATTCATGTTTAAATATGTATATATTTGAGTGTCTAACCCAGAGAAACATTGTTTCCCAGGTCTCCAGGTCGTTTCCTTCTGTCGCTGTGCATGGAAGTAGTGTCTGACCGTGCCCACTCCCCACCTAATAAAGCCCATCTCTGGCCCTGCAGAAAACCACTCCATATAAAATAGCCAGATATGGTATTCTGTTTTTTTGCAAATTACAAAGATCACTAGGGGGCGCTCGTGTATACCGGTTGAAAAAAATAGAAAATAAAACAGAAAAAAAAATGCTTCTTTGCATATATTTACTACATATCCACCTGGAGGATTTGATGTTTATGAAGCCTGAATACACGTACACATTGTGAGTGCATTATATAGACATATAGTGCCATCATCTGTGCATAATACTACACCATCAATTTTTTTCTGTTTTATTTTCTATTTTTTTCAACCGGTATACACGAGCGCCCCCTAGTGATCTTTGTTCTCATTTTAAAACACCCGGAGAGTTGCAGCTGGGTATCCGGTCAAGTGACAAAAAGGGAAGTATATTGATCATTGTTTCCTCTCTACATACCTTACTTCACACTGGTCTTCATCACCCCCTTTTTTGCAAATTACTACAGTTAATATTTCGACTTCTTTTCCTTTATAGATTGCTCTCTTCATCCTTTCTAGAACTCTAATGAACCCGTGATTGTTGTGCATTTATTCCTAGCTGCCACGAGAGGTCAGAAGTGGGCCTGCGTTGTGAACAGACTAAATTTCAGAATGATAAAAGGGTTTGTGAAGCTGTTAGTACTGATGGGATCGTTCCTCACCCAGAGAGAGAGAAAAATATGGGAGGTCAAACTAATCTGCTGGTTTAATACCTTACTCACTGGCCTCAATAGAGACAGAGAATTCATCTCCCATTACAAACCATTAATCCTCTCACAATTCGAATTAACTACAAACAACCTATTCCTGGGAACATTTGACACCTTCATGGATCTGGCATCTGTCAAATGGTTTTATGGCCCCTCTAACCAGGGAGTAAACTGACCAAGGATGCTCTGACTGAACCTTATCTGTCTATTAGATCTCTGCTAGTCCGGCTAATTTACTGCTGAACAAATTCCCCAACACCTCAGTGTTTATTTAAAGTCTTTGTTAATGTGTGAATTGTGCTTTTGTATTTAGAAAATTCTTTTTTAGCTTCATTAATGGGAAAAGAAAAAATGTCGGTGCGCTAAGCTAGTCACAGGCTCAAATAATACAAATGGATAATACGAGGCCTACCAAACAGGTGTAAGCATGCTGCGAAAACAGTGTGTTTTCTGTATACATTAGCTTCATTAATGCCTGAGGAAGAGACCTAACAACTTGAAAACTCTCAGTTGGTATAATTTTAAGTATACTTTTCAACTAAATTTTAGTAGCCACATTTACCTTTCTGGTAGCATTCACGCTATATAACAAATCTTTAACTGCGAATACTAGTCTGAAAATGGGCAAGCTCAGTCCATAGAAAATATAAATAAAATCCAGGTGGTGCTCAACAAATAATGGGTTACTCCAAACCACAATTTGCAATATCACTGTAAATAGTCATAAAATACATATATATTTTTATCGTCTGATACGTAATTCCATAAAATCAATTCAAAATAGTAGAACAATCTAAGAAATGTAGAAAAATATATAAATACTCATAGGCAAAGCATTATCAAACGGAAGGTCCCAATTGCATCTCACAAATTCATCCTGCAATCAGGCGAACGCTTAACATGTTTCGCACGTAGTCCTTTGTCAAAAGCCACCTTTCACAGCAATTTCATTATAAAAAATTTTGAATTGCTCTTTTACTTCCACGAGAATAAAAAGTTTGTTGAGACTATGTAATGTAAAGATTTGTACCACTGCCATAAAATTTGACAACAGATAAGAGGCATCCAGCCCACCTAGTCTTCCCATATCTCCTGATGTAGAGACTCAGTCCTTAATCAGTCCCTGATGAGCCCCCTCCTTTACAATATGTTTAGAGGAGGACATACATAGTGCCCTTAAGAGTGTCAATGGGTTAATGAATCATACCAGAGCTAGTCATTAAGTCATAGGGACAATCTGCACACATAGGCCAAAGACCAGTAAAAGCTTTTAGTGTTGACTTTAAAAATATTCTCCAGAGCTACTTGACCCCTCTACATATTAAATCATCACAAGGGGTTTGGTTCAGGCTAATGAATAGATGGCATATGGGTCGGTTATAGGTCCAATCTCACACTCCTCTACTAGGGAGCAAATGAGCATTAAAGTCTAGGGAAAATAATCATTTCTAAATCATTTAGTGCTTATTTAAATCAAAAGGCACTTTAGTATATTGGAACATTAGTATAAGAGAATGAAAGGAAAACAGTAACAGGAACTTTTTTTTTCATCTAAGAACCAGAGATACCAACATAAGATAGAAACATTACAAACACTACCAGGCAGCTTTGCACTCAGCATCAATACACATCAGTGTTAAAAACTTCCCCATCAACGAAACAAACATAACAGAAGACCAGATGGCTCCAGTAACCCAAAAGGTATAGTTAGAAAGGGCTCACAGGGCAACAGCAGCATGAATGCATCTTCAAAGCCTATGGTTTCCAAACATCCCAAAGGAAAACTCTATTCAACTATCAAACTTGGTAACTTTCCGGGTCGGCTTACCCAGAGCTCTCTCTCATCTGGGCTAGCAAGCCATGTAGGCTGATTTTGTACCTGTATAGCACAAGGGATTTCTGTATAGCACAACAGAAAATGTTGAGTAACAGAAAGCGGGCATGGCAAAGGCTGGTCTTCCTTTCTGGAGAAAAACAAAATCGACCTGGAGAAGAAGCACTTCACCCGGAGACTCCGGGTCAGATCAAGAGAGTTTGCCTACTGTATAAGGAACGCATACATTCACTAAACACTTCCTATGACTAGAAGCATGTTTGGAGGAAATCAATTAAAGCGTGGTATATCATTCTACGGTGTCACAATGACCTGAACCGGATTAAAAACCTTAGATTTCATCTGTATTAGAGTCTGGGTTTTCTGCCCCAAAATATTGTTTAATTCTATTAGCCACAACAGAACTTCAGGTAAGTTTAATCGGCTTTGAGCGAAACACTTTATGTATCTAAGCCCATCATTATCAGAGTGTGTCAGCAGTAGAAATCTTTACATTAAACATTCACAGCCAGCTTTCTATTCCCGCAGAAGTTAAAAGAGAACAACTCAACCGAGTCAAATTTCACATTACCTTAGTAGCTGCCTGGGGTAATAACTTTCTCAGGTTCAAAACATAATTATTCCAGTAATTAACTGTAGCATAGGGAACATGGTTTTTCAAGTAAGTGCAAGTAAAGCAGCGTATAAATATAAGAATCGGTCCCATTTGTAGATTTCCATCAAGTTAACAGCTTGATGAAGTTGTACTTTTAAAATGTATACTAAGCAAAATGTTTTTATAGGAGGTCCAAATTCACAGCTATAGTAGAACAAAATTAGAATTCCTCCATGTGTTTCATATAACCCCCCTTGCCCATTGCATTAATAAGGGTTAGTTTGAAACAAAATATGGGCATACTATGCCCTGGTCTAGGGAAAGTAACAGTTTGGTAATATCAAAAGGCTGGGAGATTCAACCCAAAAGGGGTGTGAAGGAGCAGAGATCTAGAACTATAACAACACAGATCTATATAATTCACCACCACCACTTGGACCTCTCAGATCTTCACCACGGTATTGTCACAGGACCAGGTTTACTGGAGTTGACCCGGACCTCCTGTCCCCGGGCAGAGCCAGACATTTTCATGGAACTCTTAGTCGGGTTGCCCGAGGGCAATTTACACAAAGTATTCCGTTATGTAAAAATGTTTTGGAAGTCTTGTTCTCTTCTTGTGCAGGTTAGGTGTGTAGGAGTAATGGTCTAAAATAATAGTCCTATACAGAATAGTCCTATACATTTATTGTGCCAGCAGACAATACGGTTCAAGGTACGGGTTCCTGACAGTCTCTGCAACTCAAAAAAAATCAATTCTCCTCACAACTGTTGCCCCCCGCTCTCCTCCTGTGGATTTATTTCTCAATGCGACGACATGACCATATCATGTTCAACGTTCTAGCTTTTAATATCCCTATCATAAAAAAGAAAAAGTTTGAGCGTCATATGAATTATTGAGTTCCCAAGAAGAATACAGTTGGTAGCCTGGTGGGAACTCAATAATTACCCAGAAGGATCTGATATGCCAGTCTCAGCACAAGTTAAATTAGAGGAATAAAAATAAAGATCTGCATCACAACAAAACTCTACAAGGCAAGAATTGTACCGGGAACAGTGACGCGCAACCAAAAGGGAATTTAAAAGCCTTTTCTAGTCTGTCTTATGAGTCTAATATTAACACAAACTAAGACACAATGCTATGTTCGAAATTTGAGACTATGTGGCTCTTACACTGAGGGATTTCAAAATAAATCACTTGGAAGATGATTTACTCTTTCAAACGTTTCCCCCTCTCTTCTGGGATGGAAACATTAATAAATGTACTCACTATGCAATAAATAATTAAAGTTTAATTCCACTTCCTCAAGAGAATAGAAAACATCTACAGAGAGATTCACTGCTAAATTTGTCATTATAAAGCTCCATAATTTATTTGATGTTCAGTATAAGCCCGCTTCTACAATGTATGGCATATTTGAGACTTTTTTTAATGAAAATATGTGTCTAATTTTCTTTTGGCAAATCGGTGCATGTGTTTTTTGGATACTCCCTTCGGGGGGCTCCCCAGTCGCCTCTACTGAAAGCACAAAGCATATGTAAGCATACTTCCCCTAATGCTCTATAGAACTCCCACCAAAGCCAAAAGCAAGAGATTTTCAATTGAAATTAGAGTAATGCCAGCCAGTCGGGTTTGTTAGTTGGACATCAGGATTCAGCCAGCATACACATGATTGGCTTCTACTACTTCTATTGATTTGAAATTAGATGTCCTGTTTTCGTAGCTAGGGGTGTAGTAACGCACCAGACAAGGTCATGCTGAGTGTGTGATTGAAAGCATATGTGCACAACCTAAAGAGCCGATAAATACTAGAGGGAGACTAGGAGGCCACTTGATTGTACTCCCCAAGCCAACGCCAGCTGTCCCCGGTCTACCACTCGCATGGCTAATCCCTGTATAATTTTTGGTAGGAGAACATAGAAAGTTATATTAGAGGGACAATAGAAACTATATAAAAAAAAGGCAAAGAATAAAATGAACACACTTGTTAGCTATGAGCTAATCCTAAAATAAACATAAACAGTAACTAATGACAATTTATGGACAAGCCACTTTGCTTCTAATGCCTGTTGAATTCTGCCTGTTTTAGATAGCATCTATCTGGAACATGTTATGAATATTCATGGAGTGATGCCGACAAAAGTGGCTCCAGTCAATCTAATCCCATCATAATCTGTCATCCTGATGGTCCATATATGAAGAATTGAGGCTGGAGAAATCTTATCCGTTCTCTTTTGAGCAGAGATAATCTTGAATGCTTTAATGCATGCTCTTTGAATATATGGAATGTTTCAAGGACATTCTAGAAATGCAGCAGTAATGTGGATGGCAAATTTGTCAGGGTGACAATCAGACTCCAGCTGTTTGTATGTGCATACAGACACATGTATTATACGGTACTGGGATTCAGAGACATTTATAAATCCTAATCTCTACCAGCAGCCGTTCGGTAATACAATGGTAATCATCCTGCGAAGATAGGCTGCCTATGCATTGAATGTGTTCCATGTGAGAAGGGTATATTACATCATCTTTCACTGCTTAATATACTAACCACACGATGTCCACAACAAGACTATTTCTTCAAGAGCAAAATCCAGCGACGTTGTTTTCTGCATTTATGTAAGCAAAAAGTAGCTAGATGTATGAGGTATGGCTAAGCGTTACTCTCTAGCCCCGGTTTTATAACCAAATTGAAATAGCAGGCAACTACATTATTCCTCCCCATCTCTCATGCTCTGTGGTCTGTGTATATGTTGTCTCAAATCCAAAGCCAGGTACATTTGACAAGCTGCACTTACATCTCCTGTATAGCAATGTAGTAATAATGCATACATTTGACTGGATATACCGTATTTGCTCGATTATAAGACGACCCCGATTATAAGACGACCCCCCAAAATCAAAATATTAATTTAGGAAAAAAACTAAAAGCCTGAATATAAGACGACCCCATAGGAAAAAAAGTTTTACCAGTAAATATTAATTCATGTAAATATATTTTTTAAATTTCCTTTTATTTGCCAACCTGCCCCCCCCCCAGTTATGCCACTCTGCCCCCAGAAATGCTTTATACCCCCCCTATTTGCCACTCTGCCCCATGATATGCCTTATACCCCTATATGCCACTCTGGCATAGGGGGTTAAAAGGCATAGGGGGTTAAAAGGCATATCATGGGGCTGAGTGGCATATAGGGGGTTAAAATGCATTTCTGGAGGTATATATGCATATCATGGGGCTGAGTGGCATATAGGGGGTTAAAATGCATTTCTGGAGGTCCAGAAATGCATTTTAACCCCCTATATGCCACTCAGCCCCATGATATGCCTTTTAACCCAGCATGTACTGGCTGCCTTGGCTTGATAGGCGTGTGATTGCTGCTAACAGCAATCACACTCCTGTCAAGCCAAGGCAGCCAGTACATGCTGGAACCTGGGGATGATAGTAGTGGGATTACAGCCTCCCTATGCCATGCTACAACCCCCACCCCCCTTACACATCCATGCTATCACACACAAACACACATTCACAAACATTTAAATACTCATTCATTCCATTAATCACACATACTTCACACATTAATCACACATACTTACCCAAAAACCCTCCCCCACCCCCTTACCTGAACTGCAGATCTCTCTTTCGAAGACTTCTGCAGGGGACCGGCTGTACCAGCAACTTTTCTGGCCCCGCCCCCAGAGGAGGGAGGGGGAGATAGAGTTCTGTGAGGAAGCTACAAGCTTCCTGTCCTCCTGCTTCTAACGGAAGAGACGCTGCTCGCGACCGGTAAGCAGCATGGCCCCAGCCATTTTTTTGGGGTCTGATTAGAAGACGACCCCGATTATAAGACGAGGGGTATTTTTCAGAGCATTTGCTCTGGAAAAAACCTCGTCTTATAATCGAGCAAATACGGTAGTTTTATTTCACAGAATTGCACTGTGGAGGTGGGAGCGCAGCAGGCTTATGTAACACAATGTTACGTGGCCCTGCGGTAGCTGATTACGCCATTGTCTGTGAGAGGTGTAGCCAAAACCATGAAGTCACAGTTCACCCATGTTTGAGGACAGTGAATAGAACCACAAGATGGTGTCAACTCACCTTGCCTGTTTCCTTCTTTGAATTGTGACGTATTATGATGTCAGCTATCATGGATCTAATAAATTTCCTTCTTTGTAAATTTCCTTCTTTGGGTCTCTTTGTAAAAGAGACCCAGAAGAACAACAAACTGTGCAGCTGACACCAGAAGCCAGAACTTCAGTACTAACCTGCCATTACAGAGCACAGTTTCTGAAAAGAGGCATAAGATCCTGGATAGACTAGCTACAGTCAACCCTCAAGGGTGATTACCAAGGCTCTGCGTGAAAGGACCATCGCCTTGTATACTATAAGATGCCAATAGACGCCTCACAATCATCCCTACTACCATCATAAGTCAGACAAATGAATTGGTATATGCTACAGAGGCTACTTGCACAGTGTGTGTGAGCAGCAAGATAGCAAGCTGCAGGAGCGGGAGGGAGGGATGTATGTATATGTGTGTGAGCGAGCACGGATGTGCACTTTTGTGTGTGTGATCATGGATGTGTACTTTTGTGTGCATGTGTGTGTGTGTGACTATGGATGTATACTTTTGTGTGTGTGTATGGATGTGTACTTTTGTGTGTGTGAGTATGGATGTGTAGGTGTGTGTGAGCATGGAAGTGTACTTGTGTGTGTGTGTGTGTGAGCATGGATGTTTACATGTGTGATCATGGATGTGTACTTTTGTGTGCATGTGTGTGAGCATGAATGTGTACATGTATGTGTGAGTATGGATGTGTAATTGTGTGTGTGTGTGTGAGAGCAATGATCTATACATGTGTGTGTACTTTGTGTGTGAGTGCAATGATGTTTACTTTTGTGTATAAGTGAGCATGGATGTGAAATTGTGTGTGTGTAATTTGTGTGTGAGCATGGATGTGTACTTGCGTGGGCTAGCATGGATGTGTAATTGTGTGTATGTGTGTGTGTGAGCATGGATGTGTAAGTGGGGTGAGATGGAGTGTGTGTTAGTGAGTATAAGGGTATGTAAATTGTTTGTTTACATATGTTTTATGTTGGAAGGAGGGGGCAAGGGGCAATGATGGCACAGACTAGCTATTGAAGTTGGGGGGGCAGGGGGAATTTTCACATCAGGACCTGGTGGTTTTTAGTTACACCCCTGGGTCTATCCCATGCATATTTACATTCCCTCACGGTATTACCCTCTATTACCCGCTCTGTAAATGGCCTTCCTGTTTTACACTGATCATAATTAAAAAAGGAGATTATATATATATAACATTGTTCATACTGTGGCTGAGCATTGTGGGAGATTTGGTCACAGCTAATAAAGATCCAACGGTTGTTTGTGCACTGTATTTGTATAAATACAAATGTATTTTCCCCTTGAAATATCACTTCTTTGAATTCAACAACCGTGTGTATATTTTATTACAGCATGTTTGGCCCTGTTGTTATTAAACATTGTTTATATAGTGTGGTATATTAACAGGTTGCTTTTATTTTTGCTAATAAGGTAACGCGATACATTGTAACATGTATGTCGTGTTCCTGCAGGCTTCCTCTATGGGTGGAATCTACACGCAGGGGTTTCATATATTTATGAATGAACGCTGAGCAGCAGTTACAACCCGGGGCGGGGTTTCCAGGATCAAACAATAAGGCTTTTGGTTTTGTTGTCTGGTTGCTAGGTAACCCACTACTTGCAGGATCAGCCCCCCTCCAGCCTTCAGAGAGAGGCTATTTACAAGCACAAGGTGAATAAAACATAAAACAGGTAAGAAACATTATTATTATTATTATATTTCAACTTCTTAACAAAGAAAAACAAGTGTTTAGAATAGTGGTTAAAGATAAACTACAAGAATGTATGAAGTCTTTGTTGCCCAAATTGCATGAAAATTGCCTATATTACAACTCAAAAGACAATGGAAGAAATCCCAATCATGGCATGGGATTGAGGATCAAGTACGGTAGTTAAGGTTAACCCTTTTCAGTACCGAGTTGCTGTTTTATTTTGTTGTTTAGGTAAGCGAGTCTTCCTCACTTGCTCCTCTATCATATAAACTATTAAAACAAAGACAAACATGCCCAATGTGATATTCACGCACCTTTTAAAAACATACATAAAAAAACATGCTTAAAGTTAGCTGCATCCGTTAAAAAACAAAACTATGAAAAGCAAGAGGAAGCAATACTAAGCTTTGTATGCCCAACATTCCAGAGCTTCCTGCGAATAAGCTTATAGAATAGTAAAACAATATAAACAGAATTTCACACCAGGGAAAAAACATTTTTCCTGCTGCAAAAAACAAAACAAAAAAAAAAGTACCATTCTTGGTCTAGCCTTAGATACAGGATAGCCTTATACCAATATCATCTACCTTTAAATTCCCTCACTGTATTAGCCTCTACCACTTCTGATGGGAGGCTGTTCCATTTATTTATCCCCTGCTCAGTATAATAAATCTTCCTTATATTACATATAAGCATCTGTAGTCTAGATATAAAATAGATCTGTAGGGCAATGTGTATGTAAATGTATATACAAAGTGGCAAGAAAGAGGTAATTACCTGGTTTTCTGCATTAAACGTTCATAAAATATGATCTGATCTACATCTAAGATACAAAGTATAGACAAACACAATGTGCTTAAGCTAAAAACACACAAACAATGAGAATCTTTCTTGTCTTTATTGAACATTAAACGTTCAGTGCCGACAGAAAAAGTACGTGAACCCTTGATTAAAAAACTGGTTGAACCTCATTTGGCAGCAATAACCTCAGACGCTTCTGGTAGCTGCGGATCAGATCCACACAACATTCAGGAGGAAGTTTAGAAGATTCTTTCTTACAGAACTGCTTAAGCTCAGCCATATTCCTAGGATGTCTGGGCTCTGTTTTTGCCATTCCAAAATGCAGATTTTTTTAAATGTTTTTTTTTTAAACATTCTTTAGTAGATTCACTTGGCTGTTTTGGGTCATTCTCCTGCTGCATCATCCAACTTCTCCTGAACTTTAGCTAGTGGACAGCCACCCTGACATTACCCTGTATGATATCTTGATACATTTGGAAATCCAAGCTGTCCAGGTCCAGAGAGAGCAATGCAATCCTAATTTGTGATCCTCCCTCCACTAAACATCACCATCGGGATAATGTTTTCATGTGGGTATGCGGTTCCCTTTTTACACAATATGTAGTGCTGCATGTTCTTCCCTAACAAATCAACCTTGGCTTCATCAGTTCTCAAAATTTTTTACCAGTAGCATTGTGAAGTGTCAAGGTGCCCTTTGACAAACTTCTGGCAAACAGAGATGGTAAACTGGAGAGCATCTGCTTTCTCTGAGGCGTCCTGCCACAGACTCCATCATTGTTCAATGTTTTTAATATGAAAGACTCAAAGTTCCTTTATATCTCAGGGAGGTCTGCGATGCGCTCTTGGAGTCATCTTGGCTGGGCACCCACTGCTAAGGAGAGTAGCCACAGTACTAATTTGTCTAACTGGGGACTGATGGATATTTATGAAATTACTTTGCAACCCTTTCTAGCTTTTTGAAAATCGACAATTCCTGATTGTAGGTATTCTGACATTTATCTTTGTGAGGCATGGTTCACATCAGCAGATACCTCTTCAGAATATCTTTTTATGTCAAAGTAGCTCTGAAACCCACTTCCAATCCCTTTTCATTGATTGCAAGATTAGGTTTGCTAACTCCATATAATATTAAATGTGGTTTGTTTAATCAGATAAAAAGGTTGAATCCATATAGAACCCTAACGTACCACAATCTTTCCCTTTTCATTCAACAGATTGAACATTTTGCGATCAGGCTAGTTTATATACCATAAGTATCAATATTTTGTACTGTTTTGTGTACCTTGTAAGGGTGAGAGGCTAAAAAACAAACAAACAACCTATACTATGAAATAAGTAATTGAGTTTATAGTTTATTTTCTTATTTAGAGTCTCTTTCCATATATATATATATATATATATATATATATATATATATATATATATATATATTAACACTGACATCTAAAGGAATATGCAGGCAACCCATATTTTCTGTAAATAATCATTATAAACCCGTAGCAATCATCTGTTGGCAACTCTGTATTCCCCATGAGGAGCTCCGTACTATGCCATCATTGGAATCAGTAGATCATTATCACAGCAGAACTGGCTGTAAATCAAATCCACAGCTCTAGCAGGTCGCCTGAATGTACAGACGTAGCAACCGCTGAGATATGAGTGCAGGCAGCATTTTGCATGAGGTTTGTGATAAAAAGAAGCGGCAATATCAGCGTATTGTGATATCAAACTAACAAAGTCAAGGGCAAAGTGATAATAAGTCTCCCCTCCAACATATAGAAACTTTCTAAAACCCTTGGTTTGCATCTTTCATACATGCATGAATTATAGTGTCACAACACTGGCAGGGACATTCGTCTAGTCTTCAGGACTGCTGGCTGTTATGATAATAATGTGTTCTGTGTCACGGACTGGGTCCAAGCTGATGACTGGAAGGACCCAGCGCGCCCGATGGTTGTTTGCAGGAGTCACGATGCAGTAGTGGAGTCTGGGGCAGGGCCTGGTGCAGGGTGACCACACTCGCCCAGGAGTTGAGCACCTAGGGTTGTGCAGCCAAACACCAGCGCCCTGATATGGCAGCAGATGAAGTCCAGAACAAAACGAATCCTGCAGGCACCCTGGAGCAGGCATGAAGCATATCACATGAATCACGAGCAGGATGGGAGAATGAAGGCTAAGCAAAGGTTAATATAGCAGACACACAACAAGCAAGGGAAAGGGAGACCAGGCAAGAAACATGATATAATATATACACGAGAAGTGGCTAGAAACATGACATGAATAGGGCAAGATATAAACAGGCACAAGACAAGGAATAAACATAACCAGACAAGACATACATGTTACAGGGCACAACAAAGGACAGGGAAGAAGGCAAGGAGCACAGGGGAAGGAGTGAGGAGCCGGAACCCTCGGACGCTTCTTCCTTAAAGCAAGGATAGGACATATTAACAGGGACATGGGGAGAGGAGAGAGGAACCGGAATCCTCAGATGATTCAAGGAAGAAGGGCAAAGGTACATAAAAGACAGACAAACATGAATACAGAAACTAGCCTAGGACTACATGATAACTATTGGAGATTCCGTCACATGATATGGCCATAGTATGCTTAGCCCACCACTACGCCAAAGTACTCCAATGACGGTGGGTCCTAACGCTAATCCCTGCTGACAGTGGTACACAACAAACCACACATAAAAACCAAACACATAGCACTGAGACATACCTTAGACTGCAGACTGCAGACTGAGACAAACAGAACACACAGGTGGGGCACACCTAATAAAGGAAGCAGAGCTGAAGCAAAGAGCCGGAGCAGAAGCAAGAAATGGAAAATAGAACAAAGCAAAAGGAAATTCAGGAATGGATCAAAGCAAAGCAGAGAAACTAAAGCAGGACAGATATGCAGCTCCGCAGCCTGGGCAGAACGTGACATTCTGTGAATTTTATTTTTTTATTTTTATCAGATAAAGGATTCTATCAGTTTCCCATTTTTCTACCAGAATGAAGTCCCAAACAGTGATTTATCCCCAGTTACGTAATTGAATTACTTTTCAACTGTGTTATGAATACAAATACCAAGTATCATTTTGCATTGCAGCGGGAATCACATGAAGAACAGAAGACAATATGTTCAAAGAAATCTTAGAGTGACTGTCATCGAAAACATTTATATTGAACAGAATATAGAATAATATTATCCATTCTACAACTTGACTTTGGGCTGTATTTACTAACCCAAGAGTTGGGAGTACTCGTCAAAAATGAACTTCTAATAAAATACAGTTTTTCTGTTTAATTGCAGGACTCTTGTGACAATGTCTGTAGACAGAAGCCTGGAGGACTTTTTGAAAGATGTTGATGAAATCAGTAAGTTTTATTTTAGCTCCTAGTTAGATTTTCAAAATAACGATGAGAGGAGGCAGGAGAGTATGTCCAGTATATGTGCCATCTTTTTGTCTAGATAAGTTCTGCAAGCTCTGACCATTTACCCCTTTACTACATATTCTATTATATTTTAGATTGTTTCCTCTTGTCCATTCATGTTCTGTCTCAGAAAATAATATTCTGGTTCAGGCCAAAAACAAATTACGGAGATATGTCCTTGGGAGCAGGCATGGACTAGTGGTTGGCACACAGGGAAAATACCCTTTTTTCTCCAGTATCCAATTGAACCTGCTCAGGTCAGTTAAGTGGCCAATGGTCTAGTGTGTCGAAGCATATGGACCATACATGGCCACGTGTCTTCAGATTTATCAGCCACTGGCTTTAGGGCCAGGGTTAATCTTTAATCACAGTGCACTCCTGCTTGAAAGAATAGACAAATAGGGAGCCCTGAGATACCCTTTAGGAACACATTTCATGGGGACCAGTCAGCCCTACGGACCATGATAAGGCCTAGGCAGCTTTGAGTGGTAAGCATAGCTGTGATTGAGGAGGGGCTCGCATTGTTATGGGCAGAAGTAACGGGAATGAGCGTGCTACATCTTAAGTCAACCTGTTCTTAATGTGCCAACACGTAAAAGAAGATTAGAAACCCACTTAAAAACTATATAAGTAGAAACTGAAACGATTAATAATTAGGTATTTACGCGACTACAAAAATTGTAAATGCTACACTTATTTACCCATGAAATGTTTTTCATGCTGGTGGAAAGGTACTGAGTGCATTTTTGAGGTTTGCTATATATAGTCTCTGGATTCCATTTGGAGTGTCCATTTTTTGAAATAGGTAATGGAACTTATAGAGAACGTAATTTGTTCTATAAAGCAGTTCATGGGTTTTCCCCAACTGTGTTATTGTTTTTTTTTTTACAGCTGAGATTGTACAAAGTCTAAATTCTGAAGACACAGCTTGTCGTGAGAAGGCATTCTTAAAAGCAGACAAAAAAATTGCTTTGTTGAAGGACAATGAAGATATGGATGGGACAAAAACTAAACTAAACAGAACCGTCATCAATTCATCTCCTAATAATGATTTTTCACAGCCTGTGAGTTAATTTTCTTTATTTTCTTCACATGGAAAACATGATACTAATAATGTTTCTTCACTAAACTATTATTGATGGGCGAGACCAGAACATTCATCTCAAAACTTTATGTATAGAGCCAACCCCACAGAGTTTCTCCTACATAATTCATAGGTAACTCTATGATAAAAACCTCACATAAACGTGAATGAAGTAGATCTAACTAAACTCACCCTGTTGGAGACTCTTAATAGCTCGCCCTAAGGCAAGTCTCTACATTTTAGCTCACTTCTGCCATTACTGAGGGAAAACGTCTAACAGTATATCAGACTAATTCCTTCCCCAAGCAGCAGTCTAGAAACAAAACTTAGAACTAGGACACAGTTTTCAGCTATGTAAGAGTTGAGATGTTTTTAATATTAAAGTATATATATATATATATTTTTACCTTCCGGGTTTTTTTTTTTGCTTCATGATTCGTTTTGGTTGATTTGATGTGAATATACTATGGAATGGGGGCCCTTTTTTTAGGAAATCCTGATTGGCACAGGGATCCTTCCACACACTTGCATATAGGCATACTGATGCCCTTGATATTATAAGGGGCTTTTTGTACTTACCCTTTACTATTGAGTTGTGCAACATTCTACATTATGTTGGTTTATTTTCTCTTTAATTTTTTTTTATATATATATGATTATACCCAGATTCTCTATCCGAATACTACCTGTAGCACTTATTTAAGGCCATAATCTAATTTATACTTGTTACCTACCACAAGGGACGTGGACACTTTTTTTTTTTGTTTGTATGGAAAATATTGGCTCGTTCGCAGATGGATGCAATGACATCCAAAGTGGTTATATGGCTCAAAAGGTCATATACAGACACTTGGGGTTAAAAAAGCATGGCCGGGGCGAGGCTTTACCAAGGCTTTTCATGTGGTTGTATGGACCATTAATTGAGATTCGAAGAAGCATTTAGAAGAAAAGATTGTCTCGTTTACACAATGTAATTTACTAACCAGTTTCTATGCACATTATTGCAACTTTTAGGACCATAGAACACCAATGTAGTAATACCCAGCAAACATTTGGCGTTCTCAGTAAAGAGGGACATTAGGGAAAGAAAGAGGGACAGTTTCCCATAAAAACAGGCACTATGTTCCAGGTTCCATTTTCTAGAGAAGGTAGAACGTGATCATCAAGAAGAGAGGCATCTTTATCACAAGGGTGGGACGCATTTTGAAATATTCAAGTCTTTCAAGAATAAAATAGTTGGAAATGTGTTTTAAAACATAAGAAAACGCTATCGTTATGGTCAAGGCAATACAAGCTTTGAAAGACAAGATGGTTTTCAACTTCACTGTGTGTAGAGCACGGCATAAAAGACTATGAGAAAATAGGGACCATGACTTGAATCTTTACAAGTAATATAGAAGGGTATAATGAAAGCAAGCAAGCAAAATTTGGCACACGACTGTAGGATAATTGGCTCAAATTACAGTGTAAAATGTATTATATTTTAACTTATGTTCTTTGTTTTCCATTACATTGGGTCACCTATCATCTTGTGAAGAACTCTGGAATATGTCAAGGTAAGAACGGGCATTGACTTTAAATGTAACCTAAACGTAACTGTACTTATCACAGTTTGACAAATACAAGCTATTTCATAGTGACGGAGAGCGGTGGAAGCCAATTATAAGCTATGACTTTGTATTAGAGTGTTTTTACTGAAATCCTCCAGAGGATTTTCTAATACCGAAAGATTGGAATATCTGGATCATTTCAACACTGCGATCCTGAAATAAAAAATAGGGTTACATGGATCAGACAACTGCTCTATGGCCCATACCCTAGATCAGAAGTGATTTGGGAGGCAAGTTAATGCCCGGTTTCATATGTTTTTAAAGAATAATTTTTGTGTATCCTCAGAAAGCTTTCTCGAAGTGCTGGAAAAAGATGCAAAAGAACGAGCAGAAAAGCGAAAGGAGAACACCGCTTTGGCAAATGGTAATTTATATTGTGTATAGTTGGAAGCATTGGAATGAAGTAATGGACTCACCAGGTAGTCTGAATTCTGTATAATTTATTTTTCATAACGGATGGATCTTTTGGGGGTTAAAATTAATCACTGTAGCCAAAATTACATATGTAAGAAACGGATTCTTCATAGAGTTCTAATATCTTTGCTCAAATATTGCACAAAGCTATAGGTATCAGGGCTATAGTTTTAATGTTGGTTCATTGACAGCACCAACTTAGTACAAACTAAATGTAAATTGTTTATATATAAATTTGTATTATTTTGTGGAGAAATGGAATGGGGTTCTCCGATCACAGAAACTTGGCGACCCATTGGTCTGAGGGCATTAAAATTTGAGGGTACATTCTAGGGGTGGCTACTGATAACAGATCAATCCCTTAAGTGCCTTTAAAGAAGTTATATTTTCCCACTTACTGCATGATTGGAAATACACTATATGGACAAAAAGTATTGGGACACCTGACCATTACATTAACAAGGACATTTATGACATTGTATTCTAAATACATAGACATTAATATGTAGTTGGATCCCCCTTTTGCTACTATAACAGTTTCTACTCTTCTGGAATGGATTTCCACAAGAGTGTCCCCTTCAGCATACCAAGACTTTTTGGACAATGCTATGCTTCCAACTTCCAAGGTCCATAATGACATGGTTGTATGAGAACTTGACTGGCCCGCACAGAGCCCTGACCTCAACCCCATCAACCACATTTGGAATAAACTGGAATGGAGATTGCGATGCAGGCCTTCTCCTCCAACATCAGTGCCTGACCTCACACATGTTCTACTGGATGAATGGGCAAAGATTCCCACAGAGGCCCTCCAAAATCTTGTGAAAGGCCTTCCCAGAAGAGTGGAAGCCGTTATAGCTGCAAAGGGGATCCAGCTACATATTAATGTCTATGTATTTAGAATACAATGTCATAAAAAAATGTCTGTTGGTTTAATCAGGTCAGGTCAGGTGTCCCAATACTTTTGTCAATATAGTGTATAAAGGATCTAGTTCAGAGAAGCACCAAATGTTTTAAAGTAAACGTTTAGTGCACACATGATTGTAGCTATTATGGGTTTTTTTTATATACTTTAAAAAGGCAAAAAATAAGTGTTGAAAGGCGATAAGTATGAGATAGCGGACAGAATTTTTCCAAATCCTGACATTTAAAAGATTGTTATTGTGATAAAAATACTGTAATATTGGCAAAACATATTCAATTAAAAACTAAAATAGAAAGCTTTTTTGCAGTTTTAAATTTTATGGTAAAATTGTGGTTCTATAACATCTGAACACGGGAAAATGGTTTTAATACTGGATAGGTTGTGTAGACTACAGTCTGATAATGAATAATCCCTGGAGGTTGTCTGTTGTGATTCTGTCACAGTGGAAAAGGCTTTTACAAGAAACTTGACATGTCTTGAAGTATTTGTGCAAAGCATGTAGCGCTTCCAAAGCAGCCTCCTACTACATTTTAGTGACACATCCCATCATTTAATTAACAATACATGTATTGATGTAATTGCTTCAATTTAATTTAGGATTAAAAATGATCCTGAGAAAGAGTTAATATTCAGGATTTCCATTTCCTGTTCTTGCAGTGTGAACGGATGCAGATTAACATGCTGGCTTTGTTTTATACAGTAAATTGCGTTTTCTTGCAGCACTGAAAGGTCTAGGGAATGAGGCATTTGCACAAGGTGACTACGAGACTGCAGTGACACGCTACACCGAAGGGCTGGATAAACTGAAAGACATGCAGGTCTTATACACCAACAGGGCTCAGGTGAGAGCTTACTCATTAAAGGGACATATGTGGTCAGGAAAGAATTGTGACCGTTACATGTTACAAGTTGTAACTATCTACTCACGCTATCATAGATTTTTTTTTTGGGGGGGGGCAATTCCAAGGACACTTTGGAGCACAGCTTAATGGGACATTAGGGGCAGTAAAGTAACCTTTAATCCCAAGTACTCAAGTGCGTGTATTATAGCAAAGCCTTCATCAGTATAAAGATAGCCGGACAGACATAATAGAGCGCAGCGAGAGCTCATATCATAGCGAGCATAAGCACATAGTAAGCCTGACATGTTATACAGCATAAATCCCATATATAGTGATCCAGACACTGATGGTTGTACTGCATAACTTTCATCATTATATATCGAGTGAGACAATAGCACTTGCACAGCATATTCCCATTATTATATAGCAAGCCAGACACTGACAATGGTATATTATAAACTTCCATTACTATATCCTAAACCTGAAGGTGGTACAATATTACTTCCATCAGTATATACTGAGTCTGTATACCACAACTCCCATAATTACATAGTGATCAAGACAGTGGTACAGCTTGACTCCTATCATGAAATAGTGATCCAGATACTGACGTATTGTATTGCACATCTCCCATTATATACTGAGCCTAAAGGTGGTACAGTATAACTCCCCTCAATATATACTAATCAACCATAACATTATGACCACTGACAAGTGAAGTGAATAGCACTGATAAACCTGTGGGGGGTGATCTATTAGGCAGCAAGTGAACATTTCATCTTCAAAGCTGATGTGTTAGAGGCAGGAAAAATGGGCAAGTAAGCATCTAAGCAACTTTGACATGGGCCAAATTACAAAAGGCTAGACATCTGGGTCAGAGCATCTCCAAAACTGCAGCTCTTGTGGGGTGTTCTCGGTCTGCAGTGGTCAGTGCCTGCCAAAAGTGGGCCAAGGAAAGAAAAGTGGTGAACCGGCGACATGGTCATATTATAGTGATCTAGACACTGGGACTGGTACAGCATGACTCCCATCATTATATAGCGATTCAGACACAGATGGCGGTACAGCATAACTCCTATCACTATAAGCTGAGCCAGACATTGACGGTGGTAGAGCATGACTCACATCATTATATAGTTATCCAGACACTGAGGGTGGTACAGCATGACTCCCATCATTATATAGCAATCCAGACACAGACCATTTCAGATCAAGCTTTACTGAGCCGCAGACACTTAGTAAAGCTTGTTGAAGGGCTACTGCCGCTGATCTCTGAGCTGTTCTGAGAGACACATATTCTGGGAAACATTTTGATGGGACAGTGGCTCAAAACTCAGGCAAGTCCTTGGTCTTGTCTTCAGGATAACAATTTGGCCATGTCATGCATGTTTAAAGTCCTTTACTGTATGGACCTCTACCACTTTTGCTGGGAGACTGTTCCACTTATCTGCAAGTCTCTCAGTAAAATAAAACTCCCATACATTATATCTAAGCCTCTGCCCTCCTGGTTTTACCTCATGTCCTTACCCTTCTCCTTTAAATCATTGGTCCCTAAAGTCATTGAGTTCCAGGACACTGCATTGGTTGCAGAGCCTGTGCTACTCCAGTTGCTGTAAAATGGTGCATTCAGCATATCATCTGTCATCATCATGTGCTTGGTGCAATCAAGGTGTCTTAGCTTAAACACAATTTATTGATAATCAAGTAAACGTCTGCACACAGTTGATGGATGAGTATGTTACAATGAACAGTGGTTTTATCCAAGCAGCACACTTCTTAATGCCTTTCGCTGTCCAACATAGTTTGCTTATCTCAATTTTCTTGATAGATTGCTTTTGCTTTTATCCTTTTCTATTCACTGTAGACTATACTAGACAAAGAAAGTATTTTTATTTCTGGATCTGCAGAGCTAAGCGCCAAAAGCGAATCAATCTTTACGCTACATGTATATATGTATTACATTTTCAGAATATAAATGGGATTTTCTTGTCCTGAGTATCCAATAAATACCACCATTCTTTTATTCATTTTGATCCGTCCTTTTGAACCCGTCAGTAGGAATAGTTAATTTTGATCCTGAAATTGGCAAGCATGAGGTTTATATTAATGTACAAAATTAAAGGCAGTAGGGATGTCACGCACTTTCATATTTGCTACAATACGCTAGGTTCCAATAAACCAGCAAGCGAGAAGGAGAGGGGGGGCGAAATGTTCAATCTGGAATAAAACGGGACGGCTGGGCTAAGCTCCTGGGATTTTGAGGTGGCAAGGCCAATAATACATCTTAAATTGCACTGTATTGATTCTCCTGGACCATGAAGCAAGTTGTGACATGTTAACCTAAATGCATGAGCTTGGTGTGTTATACTGTAATAGGTTCTATTTATCTGTTAAGAACCAATGTATTCATTAAGACATTATGATAGCACAGCACCAGTTAGTGTTTGGGATTCTGACAGCTGATACGGCCAATGAAAACCAGCAAAATTGGCACTAACCACCAGCAGGTCCCCTCATTCTAAATTGTCACTCAGCCTCTCTTTTTTGCAAGTTCTTTTATACCTTAATGTGCACAATGATGTCTGACAGGCTGCTCAATGAAGACATTCTGAGCTCCTAAAAAAGGGACATCTAAAGGAGGAAAGCGGGACAGAGGCATTTGGGGCCAAAGAGGGACATTTTGGAGCAACTCAGTTGAAGCAAATTGATGTCAGCTAAAGGGGATCACCGAGTCCCAGAATTTAATCCGCGTACCGTCATCTGCAGACGGTAACGAGGAGCCTAAAACCCAACAGTGCTTGTTCTCAATGCTACATTCAACTAGCTCATGGTACTTAATGTTTGAAATCATTGATTTTGTTTTGTTGATTTTTCTTTTTCAGGCATACATAAAATTAAAGAAATACAAAGAAGGGATAAGAGATTGTGAATGGGCATTAAAGGTAAGTGTGTTTCTTGGGCTAAATACTGTATTGTGCAGACACACTGCTTTTATGGTATTAGAAATGGTTTGTTATGATTTTTGTTTCCATCTGACTAGCTTTTGTACTTAGAACCTACATCTAATAATATTTATGAACTTATGTTAGAGGCAGGTCTATAAAGAGAGAACATACAGGCAAAGCCATTCACTAACGTTTAGTGCAATGCGAGTTAGCAGAAATCACACTTGCACATTCACCGAAACCAACAAGTTTGCGTACATGCATACACATCACACAGTTTATTTTGTCAAGATATATATTATATATGATTCTGTTGGGGAATAAATGGAGTAACTTGAATAAGAATAATCTGCATTATATTTAACCCTACTTTTCTCTTTTTTAATTAAAGGACTGTTGCAGCAGCACATGGGTTCCATCTGAGAAGCCAAACATGTTGCACCCACCCTGTCAAATCTAAGTGTATCTAAATATATTTTTTATTAAACAGGATGGGTGGAAGGTGCTTGGTGGATTATCAGATGAAACCCATGGGCTGCTGCCACCATATCTGCCCCCCCCATAACTCCTTTCTTATTATCCCCTTCCCTTCTTTCTCTCTTCATTATCTCTTTTTTATATATTTGTCTTTATCACTCTTCTTTCCTTTCTTAATCCCTGTTTGAGCTCAAGGTCAGTTTCTACAGACCTCTGCTTCAGTGCTCCAGCTTAAGTGCTGAGCAACAGGATATGACATCATACCAGTGCTCAGCATCTATGGCCATCATGCTTTGTGAGGGAGCAGTGACATTTTAGTTTGGGCCAATTGCAAAATGGAACCACTGGCAAACATATCCTAATGCTATGTCAAGTAAGAGTACTATGGAAACCTCCAGGGTGCATCTGGACAAGGGAGATCTCTTATATCACCAGACCAGACACATTAGCCGCAGGGATCCTGATCATCCAATATGGCAACCTGACCCTGGTTTAGTGTTGAAGGGTCTATTGTCCCCATCAACCTGTCAGCCTAGACCGGTATACAAGACTGGCAATAAACTTGTCCTATGATGAAGCATGAATTGGTCCATAGTGTGTAGGAAATCTTAAAACGCTCCTCGATAATTTACCTATGCAATACACAGGGCCAGCTCAAGCCCTCTTATAGAAGAAGTTTGTTTGGGTTTGCTGTTCATAATGCATAACAGGAAGTTTAAATGAACTGTCCTGCAAATGACTCCTTTAGTAAATATCCCCCAAGGACTGAAATATATAGGAAGTTGTGACTATAGCAAATCTCTACTTGCCGAAGACCACAGTGATGACAGACCTATGAACAGTCCTGCCAGGCGGCATCAAAATAGACAAATCGGTCCTTGGCTTCATCAGTCCCAATGGAACCACTTATTACATTGAACCAGTTATTTTATTGTCATTAGTTGTTTAAAGTAGAGCTACTACTTTGGAAGGGAACAGGCTTTGTAGACAACATTTCAGTAATTGCTCACTTTCCATGGCACAATTTTTCCAATAAAGGTATGGGGCTATTTTACTAAATGATCTGTGATTAAGTGGTTTAATAACATACTGGCTGTTATTTTAACTGCTTGTTCTAATAATGTTAATGTTGAAATATTAATAAGATCTCTTTGGAAGCCTTCTGATCAAGTAGGACTAATGGGACAATATTTAACAAAACTCAGCGGCAGGCATCTCATCGGACATATGCATAGTAATCATTTCTTGTCATAAAGTTTTGAGGTTCTATAAACTTACAGAATATAAAACTAATATGATATGAGTAAATTGTTTTATATTATTCTTATTCCCATACTATATTGTTGTAGAGACTTTTTGGCATATTGTTGACGCCAATTATATATAAACCGATTTGGAAATCAGGGTCAGTCCTATCAGCGGCAATGGCGTATTTTGGCATAGGCTGACCGGGCCTCCACCAGTTAGGTGACCAGGCTCCATGGTGCCCTATTGCTTAATGGTCTGGTTGCACAGGTGATTTCCCCAACCAGCCCATTTATACTATTTTTGTTTGATCCACAAGAATTGACTCCTTTTAATGTATTATAATATTTTCCTTGCTGAAACTACCATGGAAATAATGTTTCAGCAGCTAAAATACAGAGATCATTTGCGTCACAGTAGACATAACATACATCACAAGATTACTTGTAACTCCTCACCGCATTTAAAGTTTGAATGGATGGAAACCTCTGAAGTTTTTTTCTCCCTCACTACTGCCCGAGAGTGGTCACATAACTACAAGTCTCATTGTTTGCCCTGAACGTGATCTGGTCAAATGTCAACATTGCAACGTTACTAAATATACACTCACTGGCCACATTATTAGGTACACCTTGCTAGTACAGGGTTGGACCCCCATTTGCCTTTGTTCTTCATGGCATACTTTCTAGAAGGTGCTGGAAACATTCCACAGAGATTTTGGTCCATATGGACAAGATGGCATCACGCAGTTGCTGCAGATTTGTTGGCTGTACATCCATGATGCAAATCTCCCGTTCCACCACATCCCAAAGGTGCTCTATTGGATTGAGATCTGGTGACTGTGGAGGCCATTGGAGTGCAGTGAACTCATTGTCATGTTTAAGAAACCAGTTTGAGATGATGTGAGCTTTGTGACATGCTGCATTATCCTGCTGGAAATAGCCATCAGAAGATGGGTATACAGTGGTCATAAAGGGATGGACATGGTCAGCAATAATACTTGGGTAGGCTGTAGCAATGCTTAATTGGTACTAAGGGGCCCAAAGAAAATGTCCCCCACACCATTCCACCACCACCAGCAGCCTGAACCATTGATACAAGGCAGGATGGATGCATGCTTTCATATTGTGTACGCCAAAGTCTGGCCCTGCCATCTGAATGTCGCAGCTGGAATCGAGACTCATCAGACCTGGCAACATTCTTCCAGTCTTCCATTGTCCAATTTTGGTGAGCCTGTGCGAACTGTAGCCTCAGTTTCTTGTTCTTAGCTGACAGGAGTGGCACCTGGGGTGGTCTTCTGCCGCTGTACCCCATCTGCTTCAAGGTTCGTTGTGTTGTGCATTCAGAGATGGTATTCTGCATATCTTGGTTGTAACAAGTGGTTATTTGAGTTACTGTTGCCTTTCTGTCACCTCAAACCAGTCTGCCCATTCTCCTCTGATCTCTGACATCAATAAAGCATTTTCATCCACACAACTGCCGCTCAATGGATATTTTCTCTTTTTCGGACCATTCTCTGTAAACCCTAGAGATGGTTGTGCGTAAAAATCCCAGTAGATCAGCAGTTTCTGAAATACTCAGACCAGCCCGCCCGGCACCAACAACCATGCCACGTTCAAAGTTACTTAAATCCTTTTTCTTCCCCATTCTGATGCTCGGTTTGAACTTCAGTAAGTTGCCTTGACCAAGACTACATGCCTAAATGCTTGGCTAAGTGATTGGCTGATTAGCTATTTGTTAACAAGCAATTGAACAGGTGTACCTAATAAAGTGACCAGTGAGTGTATACATATGTAAGCCCCACAAGTGAGGATAATGTAAAGGTTAGTGTTTGTGTCTTGATTTAGGTGAATTTATCTTTTTTTAGTGTCATAGGCTTAAGAAATATGTGACTGGCAGGCTGAGTATTGTGGAGGTGGATATGACGCAGACATGAGAGAGACACAGGATCAGCAGCCTATAATTACTCTAAAGAATCTATTGTTCCTTTGTGTAACACTTGAGCTGTTATTGCCTTAAAATGTTGACTCTATGCGAGCTCAATCATTAAATAAAAAAAAGTTGTGTGCCGCAAAAACTTGTTTACCACACAGTGAAGCATTATGGTCCAATATTTAATGGGTTTAAATATTCAATACTTTGTCTTCCAACTTAAATCAGCTATAATTTGTCAATACTTTTATTAAGACCATAATCACCTGTTTCAAGTGTAACTTTGTTCATAATTACCCAGAGAAATACTCAATTATCATGTGACACAAAAAGCAGTTAGTCTTGGAAATCTAAAAAGCATCTAAAGAGTTTCTATGTTGGTTGTGATCTTTAAATTCTGGCCTTTTTACTTACATAACGAAGCCCTCAATACACGTTCAACTGAACTCCATGATGTGTAAAGCAACCAAGATCACAGGGACAGACATGCGTTGTGGGAGACATTTTCAATAGTAACATTTCTCAGCGGAGAACACTTTTTTTTCCATTTGAAACAATGCTGAATAGTTCCCTTTGGTTAAAAATGTGTTAATAGAAGCTTTGTATTCCTTTTACAAAGGCCCAAAACAGAAAACGATAGTATAGGGCCACTGAAAGCATGGTGTTAAAGGAGACCAGGTTGTGAGACCTGATCAGGTGTGAGACAGAAGCATCACCAATTTTCCAGAGGTCACAGGAATTCTTTGTGGCAGACACCGGTGTCTGTGTACGGAAACCTTGCCGACCATTGCAAGATCATATAAAGCTGTAGATATGTTGTATGTTATTTTAAAATATCAATGTCATGTGGCCCATCAGGGTGGCATGACCAAGATGCTACAGTGTGCAGCACCTTGCTGGATATGCTCCTCTGCACAGCCCTGGGGAATATGATGGTGCCAAATAAAACAATAGTAATAAAAAATAATATAGAAATGTAGCTGTGTACCAGGACCGCCTAACCACCCCCAGTTCTGCCTTGTACACAATCTAAGGAGAGGTCGGGAAGCAGGTTAAAGAAGGAATGGGTTAATGACAACACAAAAGGTTGGATGAAACACTGTTTGCTACACAGATATAAAATCGAGGCACAATTCATTTTACATGAAAAGAAAAGGAAGTAAACATGTTTTTTCTTTTAAAATTGTCAAATGGATTAGTACTTTAAAAACTGTATCGTCAAACGCCTCGATTGAAATTCTGATCATATCTAAAAGAAAGTAATTTGTACTCCAAATAATAAAAGCAACAAATCCTTTCAGCAAAATAAAAAAAGCATCATTTAACATCGGTAAAAGAGCTTTTATGTATCTTTTTATAGTATGCTCATTCTGGGAATGTTACAAAAAAAGGAACTATTACAGCGTAGAGTCAATTCTTGCAGAGCATAAACCACTAGTGCACTGAACACGAAAGATCAACTTATTGATGATTATTGGAAATTCACATTGAAAATGTTTATTCCTCTTATAATCAAATTTGATTTGTATAGGAAATGGGTCGTAGCAGCGTTCCTAGCCTCAGAAACAGAAATCATTACAAAAAGCAAGGACATGCGAATGACAGGATTTGCCATAAAAAAGGTTATACACGAACTCATAGAGCCACTGTTTTAAGGTGGCGCTGGAGTCCAATGGTTGTGACTGAAGCCCCTCATTACCTTAATGCATCCTGATCATTTCCTATGTCCTCCTACCTGCAAAACATTTTAATGGGAAACTGTCTCATTCCAGAGTATCCTTAAAGCCAATTCTGTATCTACGTAGAGCATATTACTCTCACTGTGTCTTAACGTATGTTTCCATGTTTCATATTTTATCAATATTATTGGTAATTGTGTATCGTTTCCTTCTGTGTGAGCTACACAATCTGCTAGAGGTCTATTATTAAAATATTCACTTACTGTAAGTTTTATTTGTGTTATATGTGAAAATAGCCCAACCTCACCCTGGGATAGTTGTAATAATTGCTTTACAGAGGAACACTGGGGTTAACATAAGAACCTGACAGAGATTCATGCAAAGTTTGCTAAAACAATAGATCCATTATCCGGGAAGTGCGTTACAGCCTCCTACTTGGGCTATAGCTTTTGAGGTTGCAGAAAACCTAAATAATTCAGGTGATCGATCATAAACATATTGATTATAAACGTATGTGATTGCAAACGGTCCCCGCTGATAATAGAACCTAACAGACCAAGTTTATAGACACAGCTTCAATATACTTTTCCTAATCTTCTTGCAGTGTAACGACAAATGCACCAAAGCCTACATACACATGGGAAGAGCTTATTTGGGACTTAAAGAATACGAGGAGGTAAGGTTTGCATAGTGTCTTGGGAACGATAACTTCTCCAAGTAAACAGACTCTTTATTTAGGCAAAGACCTTCATGGCTAAAATTAAGATGTGTTCAGAAACAAGCCATTTACACAAAGAAAAGAAAAAAAGTATATAATATAGTTGAATAATATATTCAAAGAATAGATTCCACCCCTTCCCTTTTAAACATGTTGACCTCTTATTATTTCGACAGGCTAGAAAAAGTTATTTGAAGGCCATGCAAATTGACTGTAGCCTAGAGAACCTAGTGAAAGGTAAGATACTCTGAGTTGTATGAAACAAAAGTCATACTATATTGACTACCTGATTTAGCTTTTCTCCTACATGCTAATCCTAACATGGTATCCAGAAATATGATTCATTAAAATGAAGAATATATCACCTTTACTTTAGGGAATCATATTTATGGATGCCGGATAAGGATGAACACGCAGGAGGAAAGCAAAATAAGGCAGTCACAGCAAAATAATAGAAAATGTTCATTGCACCCAAGAATCCTAAGGATTTAAAATCCTTAAATATGAGCAGAATCTTTAAAACGGTCACCTAAACAAATAGCAAAACCTATGCTTTTCCTTTATGGGCTAAATCCTTAGACTATTGTGGCAGATGAACTGGTGTTTAGAACAGTTCATATACAGGTAACACTAAGAAGGGAACACTTTGCAAAGGCCAACGATTCTGGACAGGTAGCACAATAAAAAATGGTTGAACTTCATAAAATCATTTGTATCAGACAAAGAATTCATGATCTATAGGGCCAAGGATGCTCGGAGTTGACATTTCTGCAAGCTAACAATAACGAACCCACATGCTGGTAAGCAAAAGTGGGAATACATCAGTAGCTTGACATAATACCAATTCCTTAAATGTCTTGGGTTCTACAGATATTTTATCTCAAACAGCTCCGAACCTGCTTTCGCAGACCAGGTTTGGATATTTCGGCGTAACTGTTCTCTAAGAAAAAAAAAAAAAAGGAATGACTCGCCATTTTAAAAGTAAACAATACAAAACGATCGCTTAGTATTTTAACAGTTTTACATCACAAGAAGAAAAGGAAATACAAAATGTAACAAGTATACGCATGACGCTGCATATGTTTCTATATGTACATTTAAAACACCTACACATATATATATTATGGACAATTTATATTTAAATGTGTGTTTGTATTAAATATTTGGTAGAAATAGATTTGTTCCAAATAGCAGCCTTTTGTTTTAATGCAGTCTAGGCACAGCTTATTAAGGGCCCAAGCATATTTTGACATTATTTTCCCAAGACAGACCAGAGATGTATTTTTCAGCACATACAGAAGACTTTCCCTCAGGCTGCTTCTTTCTAGTGCACAGCTGGTCAGTTTTATATCCCAAGGAGGTAGAAATAAGGTCAGTTTCATAGTTAAGGAGAAAAAAAAATGAACCGAAATATGATCAATTACTCCATTATATAGTTAAGGAAAATATCTAACTCCTTTACTGCTGGAGAGGTCACTCGTGGCTCTTTGTATTCACATATAGGAAGTGGTCTCTTAAATAGTACTTATGGTATTGTCTGTTGTAGATTGATTATGAATGAGGGATCTATTTCCTGCTCTATTTCTGTTTCCCATAATTCCTAGTAAAGATTCTGATCAGTTATATTTTTGACACATAACGGTCCATGTTCTGCAATCTAATAAAATCGGTGAGATTCTATTTACATGCTCAGACTGTTCCTCCTAAACGATGCTAGCACACGCATGTGTTTATCACACAATTTGATAAAATTAGATGTGCATCCATAAATCAAAGACATAACTGGGCAGTTTCCCCGCTCTCTCGACAGGTTACCTTAATCAAGCGGACTCCCAGGAGAGAAAAGATAGCCAAGAGCAAAATGCCCTGGAGGAGTTTAAGGCTGGGAAGGAAAATGCTCTAACTGTAACTCATCTTCTCCAGAAACTCTCCAAAGAAGATCAGATTCCCTTATATTATTCTGGAGGCATCAAGCTTCTTGTGGAAGTAGTTAAGGATTGTGAGTACCATCGTATTTGCTCAGCAACACGAAGGTTTATATTACAGTGTCATTACTAAGCACTGGGTAAATTATTGGCGCTATATAAATAAAAGATAATATAATATAATAATACCTATGCAAAGTTAAAGGAGACACTTTAAGATATTGCTATAAAGGCCAAAAATTATATATAATTAAATAAAGATTTTATGAACATGTGTGGATACCTCCAACTTCCCTTACTTTACTAGGACTTATGTTCCAAAATGAGATGTGAAATTCAGACTGTAGGAAATCAAATCTATTCAACTCCCTCTAGATCACCATTCTAGAGTCTCACAAAGGCTTAGACCATTGTTATTTTATTTCTTTTCAAAATTGTAATTTGGTTTTATGAAACCTCTACTCCCCGATCACCATTCTACAATTCATTTTAAATTCACTTAATATATCGTATTGAATTTTTTATTTATAAAAAAGGAAGTTGAGATTAAGGGAGAAAAAAAAGAAAAACGTTCGTTTTTCCAGGTACAGGACAAACATTATTCCGGACCAACAATGGATTCCGTATTATTGGCGACAACAAAGTGATAAACCGGTATGAGATTTACTTTCTCTCTGCAAGCGTTAAATTACCAAGTATTACGTTTGGAAGTGCTGTGATTTAGTCATTTGAAACGCTGGGTTTATTTTGTGCCGGCCAGCGTGACTGCGCACATTGAGGAAGAGGCTGTAAGTTGTTTACAGAAATATATGTACCTTAAAAGAGGGAACACTAAAAGCTTTTTTATAGAACCTCTTTAAGTCAAAGAACGGCGACTAACTGATATTTTCACACTTTGACCTGAGGGGGAAAAAATAAGGTGCAACTATGAATATACACTATATGGACAAAAGTATTTAGACACTGAATCAGTGACTTACACTACCAGGGACGTTGATCACATTGCATTCTAAATACATATAGATTAATATGTAGTTGCCCCCCCTTTGCAGCTATAACAGCTCCCACTCCTCTGGGAAGGATTTCCGTGAGATTTTGGAGCATTTCTCTTGGAATCTTTGCCCATTCATCAGTAAAGCTTTTGTGAGGTCAGGCACTGATGTTGGAGGAGAAGGCTCGCAATCTCCATTCCAGTTCATGCCAAATGTGCTTGATGGGGTTGAGGTCAGAGCTCTATGCAGGCCGGTCAAGTTCCTCCACACCAAACGCATCCAACCTCATCTGTATGGACCTTGCATTGGGGTACAGATATGCTGGAATAGAAAAGGGTTTCCCCAAACGGTTTCCCTAAAATTGGAAGCATAGCATTGTCGAAAAGTCTTGGTATGTCCCCTTCAGCATACCATTCCCATACATACTAATGTATGTTATGAATGATAAGAATGTCTATGTATTTAGAATGCAATTAAAAGTCCTTGTTTCATAGTCAATGTAATAGTCAATACTTTGTCCATGTAGTGTGAGTGTGTGTACGTAATATTACATATATATATATAAATAAAGCAGCTTATATATAATACCTCATTTCACTTAAACCATGTATAAAGGTATTATGGGATATTCACTAAAGAGACAATTGAAAGGAGAGAGGTTTTAAATTCCCACTTGACCAGTCATTATGACGGGCCAACATTAACCAGTCTGCTGGTTTTTAACTGCTGTAAATCGGATTTCTTCTTAGATTCAGGATAGCCATTTGTTGGGAGGCTGTTTCCACTTATCTACCTCCTTTCTATAAAGTAATTAATTGCCACAATTATATATATAATTGAAATATATATGAAAAATAAAAAGACCCCCCTGACCCACAACCTAACTAATAATGACCTTGTGTTTCAGGAGCCTTGTGACAGCACCAACAGATCACTTACATCTAGATCTTTGTATGTCTGTCCTCGCCCTTTGGCAGACAGTTTGCAGAAGAAATGGTAAATCATTTAGTTTCTACATAAAAACTTTACAAAGTATCTCAGATTTATCAGGTTTATTAATCTCTCTCCTGAATGTAGAATTTGATATTTAACTTTCCTGTAATACATTTTAGTAAATAAAATTTGGTATAGCTTATACAGAGACAGGAAAAATGGTCCCAGCGCTTTATCAGGGTCATCACATTAACAGAACACATGTTGGGACTAAAATACCATTGATTAATGTCATTCTCTTTTATTGTTCACTGTAGAGGAGAACCAGTACTTATTGGTGACCCACAAAGACATGAGTACCCACATCCATGCACTACTTTCCTCAGAGGTTCCAGATGTCCAAAGAGAAACACTCAGCCTGATGAATATTTGTTCATCAACAGAAGGAGGAAAGGCTCTACTTCTAAAAAATGTGGACCCACCAAGGTATTTTCCTTGCTTTGTATATTATCATATGTGTAATTTCACTGTAAAATGATATCACATCCGCTATATGAAGCTTTGGTTTAGCCTCTATGTTTGCAGTGAATACAGGTTGTGGCATGGTAGTCAGTACTGGCTGAATGAGAGATTTCTTATATAGAATAAATGTTCTTATGTTGTCCTTAGGGGATGATTTGCCATCTGTGGACATATTTTTGCTTCAGATTTTTTAAAGTCAGTTTCAAAGAATGTGAAGCTTCATAGTTACCAAGGTTGTAAAAAGAAAAAAAGGTCAATCCAGTTCAATGTTCCAGTAAAGAGTCCATTCCTTTGTAGCAGAAAAGGGAAACTCCTTTCTTCTTATCTCAAAGGATGACCTTGTGCCATCTGTAAATTCTACTAAGAAGTGACCTCTGATCGTTTTTTTCTTTCTTAACTTTAAGTCAGAGGTACAGAGATTTTTTTTGTGTTTGCTTTTTTCAAGTAACTGATGTCAGGCAAGAACAGCAGGGAACATGGTATGAGTTAACCAAATGGGCGCTTCACAGTCTTTGTTTGTTATTGTAATAAATACATTGATTTCTTAAAGTTGGTTTCTTGTTGTAGAGTGAATTTTGGTCAAATAGCAGGAACAGATTTAACTAGATCGATCATACTATCATTCTTCATACACCATTGATGGTTTAGAAATGTTGACTCCAATTCAAACAAACTCCTTAAGAGATGGTGAGCCGATCCAGAACTACATTTAGCTCGGTAGGACTAACAGGGTCAGTAGCCAACTGGACACTACACAGACTCAAAACAGTTGAGTTCATCTCGCTTGGCATTGACAGAAGAATTAAACCTCACAGTAACTTGCCCCAACTTAACTGGAAACCTGTAGCATCCAACTTGCCAGCTTTCAACTCAACTTATTGTTAACAGACAAGCTGCTGTTTAATTTAATTTTTAGACGGAGAACTAGACCCTTAGTAACTAGACCTGCCTGAAAAGTAGTAGAAAAAAATTGCCTTGCTCCAGGTTTTTACTCATGTTTTTGTGATTACAGTGATTTAACTAAGTTATATACTGCTTAGATATATATGATGGCAGTATATAAAATGATGAGTTAGAAGACCAATCTTTATCACAAGCTATGAATTTAATTTTATAAAAATTAATAAAAAAAATCTGAAGAAAATAAATAAATTTACATAAATAAACATTAACTAAACAGATATGGTCATCTTAACTCCCTACTTAGCCAGACATTGACGGTAGTACAGCATAACTGCTATCATTACACACTTAGCCAGGGTTGTGCAACAACTGCCCGGCGCCCAGTGCTCGGTTCTGGGCGTCTGGCGATACGAATTGCACATCCCCGCGCTAAACCCCGATTATAGGCCAATACGGTATATTGATATTGAATTTGCTCACTGGTACAGGTTATAAAACAAAAGGGATACTTAAGCATCAAGATCATGTGGTTATTTCAATTTTCCAAAAGCATATATGTATTAAATGTAATATCACATTTTAAAAAGGGACCCTTCTTTTCTTACACATATAATGTAATGTCTGGCTCAATATATCTTTGCATTACAAGAAAACATTTTCTGGTGCTATTTACTTTTTTCTCTCTCTCAGGTTGCTGCAAAGCCTCCTAGAATTCGCACTATTAATGGATGGCAGAGCAAGTGATGCCATGAATTTACTGCATGCAATAACACTACAAAAAAGGTAATTACAAACATTATATAGTTTAAAGGTCTGGGTAGGTGAATAATCTGTAGATTACAAGATCAGGGCTGGGCAAATATGTGAAATTTAGGAGTCACAGAGAAAAACATTAAGAGGCAGACATTTCTTTTTGTCTATAAAGAGACATTTTAAATAGCAAAAATGGTGACAAACAATAACGAGACAAACAATAATGGTCATTAGACTTGTGCATTCGAATTTGTACGAATTGCAAATTTACCCAATTTTGGTAAATTCAGCGATTCATACGAAGCCCCATATGAATCAGAGGAAAATGAAGCAGAAATCTCCCAATTGTCATACAAAATTCATGGGTACACATTCAATCACACTCGCATTCTCGTTTACGCTCTCTGAATGTCTCCTTGCCTTCTCTGCCGACCGCTTCCTTATGTTTAATCTGGCATCTTCTTTCTTTGTCTGCATCTCAGCGGAAAAAACCCGGCAATTTCCGCCAAAATGGCAGCGTGCAGTGGGTCACCAAAAGCACCAACAGCAATATGTAATCTATCGATCCTTCAATCCAGGGAGAGTGTGTCAATCCAAGCACCGTCATTTTGCCCTCACGTGAACTGAGGGCAATATGGCAGCGCTTGCAGGGGCATCCTCACCTCAGTGCCGCCATTTTGGCGGAAATTGCTAGGTTATGTCCGTGTTGATACAGACGAAAAAATAATTTACCAGATTAAGGATTGAAGAATAAGGAGAAGATAAAGCAATGATGCTGAAGCGGAAATGGGTGGCAGAGAAGATAGGGAAACATTTAGCGAGTGTGAGAGAGAGTGAATGTGGGCAACAATTTTGTTCGTGAATTAAAATGCCAAACCGAATGGACAGGGAATGAAATTTGTTTCCCGAAAACAAATGGGCCAAAAAATGAACCGAAATATTTGTTGAAATAGTTTTTGGCCTATTTGCACATGTTTAGTGGTCATACCTACCTGGCTTCTTGTGTTTGTGCTCTCCTGAGTAGGAAAAATTAATGCTAGGGCAATTTTGGTGAAAGGGCATTATATTTATAGAAAAACATAAAACAATTTGTAAACGTGCATAAGTCACTTTATTACCGAAAAAAAAGAAGATCTGGTTTTCAAATTAAAATTGTTTTAGTCTGCTACAAAGAATATAACCCTTTCATCTCTATTTACAAATTGATTTTATGTACTGTATATTAATTTCACAAGAACAACCCACCTTTAAGGCATTCTATAACTGATCTTGGTACATCACATCCAGTTTACTATTAACTGTATTAACTACGCATTCTTTAAAAAAAAAAAAAAAAAAAAAATCTGTGTGTCAAATCTTTGCACTTTTTCCCCCAAATCAGCTCAAAAATCCATTTCAGGACCAACTTTTCTTCTGCATCATTGCCCCGTATCACTGCTTTATTGGTAAGTCACATACACGGAAAACTGCTAAATATCGATCCATAGATCATATTAAAAACACACGCACGTGAAAGTCTCCTTGACCCTCCCTGTACAGCATTGTAAAGGTTTGGCATTGATAGTTTTGTAGTTGTTGCGTTACATACAGTTATTCGTTTGATATAGTGCCATCATATACTGCAAAGCTGTACAATGGGCAAACATGACATAAGTAGTAAATAATACCACAATTCGACTTACAGAAAACAAGAGGTAAGAAGGGGCCCTGCTCAAGTGAGTCTGGATCTATTACACAAGGGGTAAAAGTGTCACTGTAGGGAAGGACCAGCCACAATAGTGTGAGTATTGTATGAAGGCAGGAGAGGAACTAGGAAAGGCGAGCTAAATGAAGATGGGAGGAAGGGCATTAACATGTAAAGTTTTAGATGTCCCTAAAGAAATGGGGGAATTTTTGAAGGCAGGGGGAAAGACAGGCCGGGGGGAGGGCATTCCAGAGGATAGGGGCAGCCCTGGAGAAATCTTGCAAGCATGCACGAGAGCTAGGAATCAGAGGAGAGGACCGTCAGATCACCGGATAAGCACAGAGACTGGTTAGAGGAGTGTATTAAGTGATCCGTGACAAGATATAATAAGGGAACCTACTATGAAAAGTTTTGACAGGAAGTCAGAATTTTTAAATCATTCTTGTAGCTCGCAAGCAGCCAGTCAAGAGACTGACAGAGAGGAGAGGTGTTCGTTAAGCGATGGAAGAGGAAGATAAGTCTGGCAGGTGCATTCATGGTAAATTATAGAGGGGCGGGATGGGTAAGAGGGAGACCAGATAAGACAAAGTTACAATAATCGAGGTGGGAGGCAATGAGGACATGGACAAGAGCCTTAGTGGCATCTTGTATTGAGGAGGGATATATGTGGACAATGTTTTTAAGATGGAGATGGCAGGTTTTTTTTTTTTGAGACCCACTGAATGTAGGGTTGAACAAGGAGGACAGAGTCAAGGCCAACACCAAGACAGCGAGCATGAGGAGACTGGGAGGTACGGGAAACTGTTGAAGCAATGTTAGCATTGGAGAGAGTGACTATGAGTGAGTTTTAGGAATAGTGCAGACATCCAGTTAGAGACAGATGCAAGGGAGAGAGCTCAGGAGAGGATAGGTAGGTCTGGGTGTCATTGGCATACAGGTAGTATTGAAAGCCAAAGGGAGAGATTAGTTTGCAAAGTGAAGAAGTAGTGTAAAATGAGAACAGAAGGGGTCCTAGAACAGCCTTGGAGTATCCCGACAGAGGGGGAAGGGAAGAATGGAGACTGAGACGCTGAAATTATGATCAGAAAAGTAGGATGTGAACCAGGAGAGAGCAGTGTCACGGAGACCAAGATCATGAAGTGTTTGAAGAAGAGGAGCAGCAGAAAGGCCCACTAGAATAAGCATAGATTAGTACACAGATCCATTATTTGTATATTACAAACTTGTTAGGAAGGCTGTATCATCCGATGATTGATCCAGATCGGTACAATACACCACCTCGTAAAAACCATACCGAAATAGGTTCTCTTTTCCATACAGCAAATAACTTTATTAAAGTTATACATTTGTACCTACCTATAACATACATCATTTTTATTCTGACATGGACCGTTAATGACAAAATCCATTATGTTATCTTTCATCAGGTTTAAAATTAATCTCTCTCTGTACTCGTATTTCATATTTCACAGGGAGATGTTTCATGAGGGAGAAAAGCAAATTCAACTGACCAAGATAATATTAGCTACATTTATCTTTCAGTGACCACAGCTGATGAAATATTGCCGATGTCTCTTGTCTTAACGATATACTAATCAAGACTTTCATTAATTACTCAAAGCAGTATATCCAGAATTGTGTCACTCAAGAAAATCCAAGATTCAGCTGTGGTTGTAGGTTATATTAGTCTTAATTATTTAACCCATTTGGTCCAGGCAGAAATAAGGGAGTTAAATTGGTGACATTAAAATCTTTTCAGTTGTCTGAAAAGGCAACCCAAGTTTGTGACACAAACTTTGTAGAGCTATACATGGGAACTCCCTAGGACTCCCTGCCTTACTGGAGACTGGAAGAGGGGAATGATTGAGATAAGGGGATGGGGCCAGGTGTGCTAGGGTTGGGCTAGCTTCAAATATCCACAAAAGTGAGGAGAGCTAGTGTGGATAAACTCCACCCAGATATTATGCACACTGACCTGGATGCCCAGTTATCAGGGCAGTACATGCCAATTCCATGAAACCACTTACACAAAGATATTGTCTCTACCAGCCACTGTCATACCCCACCAACGCTGCCATGCCTCTCCAGCCCCTGTATTGTCCCCACCAACGCTGCCATGCCTTCCCAGCCACTGCCATGTCCAATCAAACCTTGTATTGTCTCCACCAGCCCCTATAAACCACCCCCCCACCACCTAGCTTTCTTTCATGAGAAGGGCAATATTCCCTTCTGGTCTGGTGTAGAAGCCACAAAATCCTATGCTATATGAGGAGCTAGGTTTAGTGGTACAAGAGAGTGAGATTGTGTGTGTATTGCAGAGTGAATGGGTGTTGGAGCGATTTTGGGTGTTGATGTGTGCGTGGACTAACCCTAGGCTGACACCTACCATTGGGTGAAACATAAAGAGCATAATCTTACTGCACCACCAGTCTTAGCATTTATTGAAAGATCAAATTCAACTGATGGGGTTTATTCATAAAAAGGGAGTTTGGGTTAGTTTAACAAAAAAAACAAAACAAAAAAAACAAACAAATATTATCTCACCAACTTAACTATGCTTTATGCAAAGTCAGCTCACCTCTTCTTACTGGAGTTAACCCTTTATAGTGCATAGCTACTGCAGTGAGAAGTCCCAACTTGCTTCAAGTCACCAGAAAATCACCATTTAGTGAATAAGCCCTCTTAAGTTCTCACAGAGGCATTTTATAGGACTTTGACACAAAAAGGAGAGTCTAGCTGAACAAAACGACTGCTAGGAAGAATCCCTTTTTTCCTTCAACGTGATGCCAACACTTGAATAGAAATGTCTTTCCGCTGGTAGTATAATAAAGTAGTACAATAAGTGTGACAGTAACAAAGAGGATTATAAATTTGTTTTACTGTCGAAACACAATCTCCAACAATGAGAAATTAGCAAGAAATCCAAACATTTGGCCTGTATGTCTTGTTGATAGATCCAATAAAATTTTCAGTTAAAAACGTGGCCAAATAATCGGATATGAACATGGTATTAAAATTAATTCTGCACTTGGTGCATTGGGTATGCTGATTTATAATAAAGACATTATTCAGGACTGGTATGAAAATACTTTGTGTTGACAGAGGAACCGCTGAAGGCTTGAAAACAGTATATCATGCTTTCTCAACGAGCATTCTGAGTGGACCGAAGTCCCAAATGCATCATGTTAGCTTTATGTGATTTTGTCATTCACCCCTGAGCATGTTAACCAAGTCTCTCTAAATATTCTGTGATGCAGCGGAAGGTAAATCTGGCCAATAAGGCAGTGTTCCCCCAGTGTATAAGCATGCTAGGAAACCTGATTGAAGACGAAGATATAAGAAGGCAGATGGCTGCATCTCTAGACAGCTGGGATTCCTGCTTGCTCATTTTGGTAAGTAAATTATGGGAGATTGTGTCTACAAGATTATTGTAGCACATATTCCGTGCAGTAGTCATCTCTATGATCTATCACCGGGTTTCCTTCTATTGGCACTATTTGTTAACGTTGTGACAACTGAAACACAGGAGTAAGCTTTTACGTTCTCTAATACCATAATGAGGAATGCTCATGATTATGTGGGGGGAAAAAAACATTCCTAGAATTAATGGAGTTTACAGAAGCATTTGACAGTAAAGAAAGACACTATATAACCCGGTTCTATTGGGGACTTCTTCCTTTCGCATGGTTTAATAATGTGCTTTTCCATGTCTATTCAGGATGAGTGCATTATGCACGGTGATGAAGCAGAGTACAGAGACATTTTGTCTGCAGTGCTTGGCCTCATGTTGAACCTGTCTTTGGAACTGAATTCAGCCACCCAGGTAAAGGAGATGGGAAGTTTGTGGATAAAAAACAACATTTTGCCTTTACTGGTTACATTTTGAAGATGGGTGGGTTTTTGGATATTTCTTGCTACTCCTTCCGGAAACCTGCCAATACATGGTACACTGCAGTGTTTATCTACTAAACGAGAGTTGCAAGTGAGTTGGGATGGATTGAAAAATCTCATGCCACCGATGGTCACACAAAACATCTCATGGCATTTCCAAATTATCTGGAACTCATGGTTTACCAACTCCAGGTCCACCAAAGGCCAATGTCTATACACTGAAGTCCACAAACCAAAGCAATGTGGACTGCACTACATTTACTCAGCCAACGAGACTTTGAAAACAGTTGACTACGATGGAAGAGTGTGAGAAAAATATTCAGCCATTAGCAGTAGCTAGTCCCAATGAGCACAGTCTGCAGACATACAGATCTTTGTACGCTACACAAGGAAAACATAAGGTCCCTAAAAGCACAATTACTGCAAGCCCTGCAGAGGCAATGAGGTCTCTGGGATGCCTGTGCCCTCCTTTTAACATTCCCGTTTCCACTCCACTAATTAGAAGCTCTTCTGCAGCTGAGATTAACATGGAACCCACATGCGCAGGTTGACTTGGATGTTTGCCAGCATTCTTAGGTCTGCAGCAATGTTCTCTAAAAGGTTACTGCTTTTGTTTGATTCCAGTTCTTCACTGTACAGCAGCAGTCATTGTTATATATTGGGTTTTTATTTCTAGGATCGTGGCATGGATATAAGCTGTAGATGTTTAACCCTTTTAAACAGCGATGATGGCATTGTCCTTACAGTAAGTGATAATTTTCACCTTCTCATTTCTAACTTCCCTCCCTTGCTTGTGTTGGAAAGCATTGTTTTTCGTAAAATTTGTACCCGAGAAGTAGATCTAATAAAAACAACAAGTACTGTGCTGACAGAAGGTTTCATTTTGAGAGCAGAAAACTATTCATCCCATCTACTTATTATTCGTGTTGCAAGAACCTCAGTCTTACATACAAGGTAGCTTTATGCCTATCCTATGCATGTTTACATTCCTTCACTGTTTTAGCCTTCACGACTTCGGATAGGAGGCTGTTGCATTTATCTACCACCCTCTCAGTAAAGTACATATTGTACATATAAGCCTGTGACCTTCTTGTTCTAACATCTCTCCTGCTAATAAAAGTACAACATTTCCACACAAAAAGGTAGGGCATAAGTAGCGCCATTAAATGGGTTTACTTAAACATGGAAGAATAGGGCCCCCACCACCACTGCTTCATTTTTGTCCCTGTAAAATAATTGGTTTCTAGTGACCTGCGAAGTCTGCTTTCATTAAGTGGGTCGCGCTTAGATCAATGAGAACGATAAGGTCTACATGTGGAGCAAATAGTCACAGCATTGCATTGGTTTCCATGGTAACATATATTGTTTTCAGAATATGTAAGATACGTGCATTTGATCTCTACCACTCCCAGGAACAACCACGTTGTACTCATTGGTAATGTACAGTAAATCAGTATGCTGAAAACAAGTTAACCTGGTCATTTTAGCAGTTTCCCATCGACACAGAAAGCAGAGTTTTGAAGAAAATATAAACATAAATGTATCATATATATTATGATGTACTTTTATAAAATGACACATATAACTGTACACAATGTATAGTTTGAGAATCTCTGATCTAGTTCCCCTGCTTGTGTTGCAGAGATGCGTGGGCATTCTAAGCAGGGTTCTCCCCCAATGTACAGCAGCGGTGGAGGAAGTCGTTCGCAAAGGACTTGTTAAGAAGTTGGTGAAGTTGTTGAAGGTAAGCTTACAGGCAAAATACAAGGCTAGCGTCTCCTACATAATAAAGAAACATGAGCGTTCTCAATCATTCCACGTAAAATGTACCACGGAGTAAGCATAGCATTGGGTGAAAACGGCGGGTTGCTGGATAATATTGTGGATAATTGGCACCCCGCATTGGGTAACATGCTCATTTATAAAACTATATACAGATTGGTTTGTATTAAACAAAGAAACCCCTGTGATAGTTAAATTCCGCAACTAAATTAGAAAATAGAATATACACAGGAAACAGAATTAAATTATGTACATTGCACCCAATGATCCAACTTCTCTAAAATAAACTGGATATTCAATATCCTTCTCACCGGATTTAATGGTTATTATTGATAGCAATCTATAAATGTTATTTATATACTTTGCCAACACAAAATATGAGAATTCACACATTGTGTGCTCATCCTGTCTGCTATATGCTTTTAGTATACTATCTGTCCATTGTCTATACTGATGACGTTATGACATATTTGGTGCTAAAAGAACACTTATATACTCCATTTATTAGCAGAATTGGTTGTAACATAAACCCCACTCTTGACTGCAACTTATTGTACATAATAAGTTGTACATAACAAATTGTATAGATTACAAACTGGACTGGTTACACATCCGTGTTCTGGAAGAGATGGTCACATGATCACGGCTCTAACACAAGACAGCTACTCTATGGTCTCAAGATCACTGGTCTGGAAAGGAAGCTCACATGGCCACTGTTAGAAAAATGCTTATGTTATCGTAAATATTATTGCTGACAAAGACATAAGAAAGTAGAAAATGTCTAGTCTATGATATATGCACGAGTTCGCGCCAACACATCTACTCTATGATATAGATTATATATATATATATATATATATATATGCAAAGGGTCAAGTCTAGGCCATTCTTAATTATGCAGCTTAAGAGGCGTAACCTGCTTGAAAAGTAACCAATCAGAATGATGCATGCTATTAGAAGTAGATAAGAGGTGATATAAACCATGTAATCCAAACGTGTAATCAGACAACGCTTCGATTTATGTGTGTTGTGTGCCTTGTCTCGATTATGCGCATGATCTAAATAAATTAAAACTCTTTCTGAGGAGAACGCGCCCATTCATTCAGCCAACAACCACTATTCTAGAACAGGTTGCCATATATTCCTTGCTTTCAAAATATCTGTGTAAAAAAACAAACAAACTGAGCAGAACTACGTGGGGTTATAAAGCGCAACCAAACAATAAATATACAGTTAATTTTGGCGGTTTATAAAGTACCTGCGTTGCAGGTGTGCTCATGATTATCCTTGGACAGAAAATGAATGCACAATGTTTTCTCCACCCTGTGGGGTTTGCCCTTCTCCAAGTAATTTTTCTGTGTGCGATCACAATGTAATTGGAAACCCTATTACAGTGTCTCATAATTATTTGTTACAGAAGTGACACATTTGTTGAGTTTTTTACGTTCCTTCCCAAGAGTACAATGTATATATTTCTGAAATTGAAATATGGGATATGATCGCTTTACCTAATTGTGGGACATCAATATTAATATTCCTTTTCAAAGCCTGACCTGGTTTCCTTATTCTGGGTTAGTTGGGCAAATAATCCCAGTGGTTAAAAATTTGAGAAATCTTCAAAACCTTAACACAGCCAGTGGAAAAAACCAAATACGTTTATACCCCAGATGTGATCATGGTCCCAAGATAAACATTTTAAGCGAAACCACAGAACCGCCTGAAGGCATCGTGTTCTTATTGATATTTATCCAAAATTACAAAGCATTTGGTCATCTTTGATGTAATTGATTTTAAAACAACCTTAAATCAGCCAAGATATTTCTTCCCTGCGCAACCATAGTTTTTAGATCTTTGGTGGAAAATAAAAGGGATAGCCCAAGCAGACCTGGTAAGGGCAGTATTCATCAGCCTTGTTTTTGACAATTACCATAAAAATATTGGCTTTGCTGAAGTGTTAAAATATCTGTAACGTTGCTACATTTTTTAGGCAGGTGGGCCAAGAACATCACTTTATGCTGTGAAGGCTCTTGCTGTGTGCACCAAACAAAATGTCCAAGCTCGGAATGATGTGATCAAGTGTGATAAAAGTAAGTAGAACTTGACAAGAATAGATCAAGTAACTCATACATTTCCTTCTAAACATCCACAGACACTGATAAGCTATACCATACTGCATATGCAAATATGTTCAGTTTCAGGTTAATCTTTTGCCATAAAAGCCACAAGTCCTGCGTTTACCCTGTTCTGATGGGTATTTCTTTTACCTGACCTATTTGCTTTTCTGTGTACTAACTACAGTATATAACTATGTTGTAAATAATTTATAACGCTGCAGAATATGATGCCACTATATAAACGATTAATAGAATTATATCTCCCTTAAACGCTAAGCACGCATTTAATGGCACGCTGCAGATGACATACAACCACGGCATTTCTTTGTTACCGGTTTTAAATCTTATTTGATATACCGTCTCATCTTCATTCAGCTTGTGCTGGTTTGTGGCCTATTAGCCTCTTAAACTAAGATTAAAGATCAATAAAAATCCAGAACCGATTACTGACATTTATTATCAGAATTGCACACTACATTTCCAAGAATGAAAAATGTTAGGAATGAGTATTATTTTTACATAGAAAGTTAGATGAAATCACCCTTTTCCCTAAATGTTTAGTCAAAAGACATTTCAGTTTGTCTTTTGAAATATATTTAAAATCTTTGATGAGAAACGGTAGTGATTCTCGGTTGTCTTACTTAACCCAACTTTAGAGTTATATCACATTCTGGTGCCCGCTTGATATTCAATAAGTTGAGCTTACTGCATGTATGTCTATGTAAGTAAACGTAATGTTATAAACCATGCAAAATGAAAAACGGTCGTTGGCGGGATAGAGATGTTATCTCTCTACATCTTTGTGTAATATGGTAGATTAAGTCGGTATATAGATGACAATTTTATGGCACCATAAACCTTAAATGGAAAAGAGGGTTTAGCAAAATCCTACTAATACCCGTTTTCATATGTTGCTGGTTAGATTTGTGAAATTTGTTCTAAACCCCTTTGGAACAAAGAAAGCTCGCTGGTAAAATTGCTTTAGTAAATAAAATACTCTGTTTATATTACTGGAATATTGGAAGTATTTTTCTCAGACATTGAGAGATCCCCGCTTTCTTTTGCTTTTTTTTTTTTTTTTACATATGTTAGTGTACTAACTTGACATACTTAACCAATGGAATATTTTTTGGGGATATTCTGCTCTTGCAGAAGAGCCAAATATTGGAAAACGAGACATGTGTTGTGAATACAGAGGTTAGCGTATGTGTGTGTTTTTTTTTTTTCTTAGCTTGTGTACTTGTCCCACACAGAATTTCACACTTTACTGAACCTATTGAGTTCTACTGATGAGATAATTGTCGGCAATGCTGCTCTCTGCTTGGGATACTGTTTTGAAGTTCCAGGAGCAGCTTCCTCGTTGCTACAGTCTGATGTCCTGAAACGTCTGCTGACCCACGCTGGCGGGGACACTAAGAGGACTGCGGTACAGCAGAATGCGGCCATAGCCCTGGGGAGACTGTGCACTGCAGAACCAAGGTAACCAATGTATAGAATGTCTCTAACTTCTAAAGCTATGTCATGCCTGAGGGCTTTCAACTCCTACTGCTTATTGTATCTTCTTTATTAAACCTTGTGTAGGAAAGGAAATATTTCCCAGTTAAATACACTAAATAAACCTAAGTCATTGTGTTTACAGATTACAATAATTAATGCATTTATAGCAGAATATCAGTGTATGTGTATATGGTAGAAGTCACTTTCCTGTTCTCATTGGCTATTCTCCCATTTTTGGGAAATTACTGAAGGTCTTTCATGAAAATTAGCTGGTTCTACTAGTCTTTGTAAGAGCTGGGGGTAGAAAGATGAAGAGGATTTCCGATTAGGAAGGGAATTAGTACGTTAGTTCTGCCACCAATCTCAATAACTTGGAGTATAGTCCTTACTGGTCTTTTACTGTTAAACCAGTTAGTTTTCATCCTTCAGTTTAGCGCGAGTGCAGTAAGTTCTTACATGCTTAAGTTATAAAGAGTGTCAGGGGTGCCCCACAAGTGCCAAATAAATGCCATTGAAGCTTAAACAAAAATGTAGAGATGTGTACATCTAAATAAAAATAATTAGGACTTACATGATCATTGTATTGATACTATGGTGCTTATCATATAATCTCTACTCACCCATTGTCAATGTTGTAAATGACAGCTCACTTGATGTTTTTTTGTTTTGTTAGCGCATTCCGAGTAGCTCATGTTTCTTTGTTTCATTCCAGATATATGAGTCAACTTCGTGAACTTCATGGAATTGAAATTCTAAATTCCTGCATGAAATACATAAACTAAGCATGACTCCATTTTTGTTCTACCACAAAAGTATTAATTGTTCTCAAGGATGATGAAGAATACTCAACCCAAACATGAACATTTTACCTTCCTAAAAAAAGTTCCAACCTTGCATTCATTTTGTGAATGTATTTTTTGTTTTGTTAATCCAGTCATTTGGTATGCAATACATTTGTTGGTGTTTAATTTGTTCCTTTGTCATCAATTAAATAGTGTATATTGTTCCTAAACTGTTATTTATGGTAATAAATACTGAGATCTGGATCTCAGTTTCTAGTTTTCTGAATTTACATTGCTTAAGTCTCACTGTCTCGTTGCTATACGTGGAAAAATCATCATGGTAACCAACAGAATAGTGGCGTTTTCAACAGTGATAGAAGTGTCAGGAATTTTGGACAGAAATAAAACCACACACTAAAGGTAATGAGACACCAGTATGCAATTACCGAGACAAATGGTGAGGCGAGTTAGGATAGAGGGTGAAAGGTCAGAAAAGGAAAAGGAGGGTGAGAGAGAGAGAGTGAGGGTGAAAGGTCAGAAAAGGAAAAGGAGGGTGAGAGAGAGAGAGTGAGGGTGAAAGGTCAGAAAAGGAAAAGGAGGGAGAGAGAGAGAGAGAGTGTGAGGGTGAAAGGTCAGAAAAGGAAAAGGAGGGTGAGAGCGAGAGAGAGAGAGAGAGAGAGAGAGAGAGTGTGTGAGAGAGAGTGAGGGTGTGTGAGAGAGAGAGTGAGGGTGTGAGAGAGAGAGAGAGGGACAGTGAGGGTGTGAGAGAGAGTGAGGGTGTGTGAGAGAGAGAGAGTGAGGGTGTGTGAGAGAGAGAGAGTGAGGGTGTGTGAGAGAGAGAGTGAGGGTGAGAGAGAGTGAGGGTGTGCGAGAGAGAGAGTGAGGGTGAGAGAGAGTGAGGGTGTGCGAGAGAGAGAGGGTGTGAGAGAGAGAGTGAGGGTGTGAGAGAGAGAGAGAGAGGGTGAGAGAGAGAGAGAGAGTGAGGGTGTGTGAGAGAGAGCGAGAGAGAGATAGAAAGTGAGGGTGAGAGAGAGATAGAAAGTGAGGGTGAGCGAGAGATAGAAAATGAGGGTGTGAGAGAGAGATAGAAAGTGAGGGTGTGAGAGAGAGATAGAAAGTGAGGGTGGGAGAGAGAGATAGAAAGTGAGGGTGGGAGAGAGAGAGATAGAAAGTGAGGGTGAGATAGAAAGTGAGGGTGAGAGAGAGGGTGTGGGTGTGAGAGAGAGAGGGTGTGGGTGTGTGAGAGAGAGGGTGTGGGTGTGTGAGAGAGAGGGTGTGGGTGTGTGAGAGAGAGGGTGTGGGTGTGTGAGAGAGAGGGTGAGGGTGTGTGAGAGAGTGAGGGTGTGAGAGAGTGAGGGTGTGAGAGAGTGAGGGTGTGAGAGAGAGTGAGGGTGTGAGAGAGAGAGAGAGAGAGAGGGTGTGAGAGAGAGAGTGAGGGTGTGAGAGAGAGAGTGAGGGTGTGAGAGAGAGAGAGAGAGAGAGAGAGAGAGAGAGAGAGAGAGGGTGTGAGAGAGAGAGAGAGAGATGGTGTGAGAGAGAGAGAGAGAGAGATGGTGTGAGAGAGAGAGAGAGAGATGGTGTGAGAGAGAGAGAGAGAGAGAGGGTGTGTGAGAGAGAGAGAGTGTGAGGGTGAGAGAAAGAGAGAGAGTGTGAGAAAGAGAGAGAGTGTGAGAAAGAGAGAGAGTGTGAGAGAAAGAGAGAGAGAGAGAGAGAGAGTGAGGGTGTGAGAGAGAGAGAGAGAGAGAGAGAGTGAGGGTGTGTGTGAGAGAGAGTGAGGGTGTGAGAGAGAGAGAGTGAGGGTGTGAGAGAGAGAGTGAGGGTGTGAGAGAGAGAGAGAGTGTGTGTGTGTGAGAGAGAGAGAGTGAGGGTGTGTGTGTGAGAGAGAGAGAGTGAGGGTGTGTGTGTGAGAGAGAGAGAGTGAGGGTGTGTGTGAGAGAGAGAGAGTGAGGGTGTGTGTGAGAGAGAGAGAGAGTGAGGGTGTGTGTGAGAGAGAGAGAGAGTGAGGGTGTGTGAGAGTGAGGGTGTGAGAGAGAGAGAGAGTGAGGGTGTGAGAGAGAGAGTGAGGGAGAGAGAGTGAGGGAGAGAGAGTGAGGGTGAGGGAGAGAGAGTGAGGGTGAGGGAGAGAGAGTGAGGGTGAGGGAGAGGGAGAGAGGGTGAGAGAGAGTGAGGGTGAGAGAGAGAGGGTGAGGGTGAGAGAGAGGGTGAGAGAGAGAGGGAGTGAGGGTGAGAGAGAGAGAGAGCGTGAGGGTGAGAGAGTGAGAGTGGGTTAAGTTCGGGGTCACTTAGTTCCAGTGTGGTATTATAACGTGGCACTAATCGGACTTTACAGCCATTCATTTTCATAATGGATGAACCAACCCATCAGTAAAAACCTTAAGCAACTTGAATCAATAAGAGAATGTGTTCATTTTACTATTTTTTCTCCAGAAACTAGCATTTATTTTTGATTTAAATGAAACTGCCCAACATCTTTAACATGGCAACTAGTAAAAAAAGCATACAACAATCAAACATTTACAGCCACAGTATCTGAATACTTAAACATAACAAACACACCCACAGTTCAGTGAAATGTAATGATAATAATTAATGTAGACAAACCTATATCAGTTTTGGGTGCTTGCACAGGATCTCAGCAGAGCTGGGCTTGTCTATTCAGCCTTTGACCACAAAACCACATGTATCTTTTTCTTTCTTACTTTCTTTCTTTCTTTTTTGTGCTTTTCATCTCTTTTTAAGTAACAGTAAATGTCCATTTTCTTTCCAAAAGAAAGTCAGTTCTCTTCTGAAGGAAAGGCATTTGCAGTTTAACTCCTGGCAGTGAAGTACCCATCCTCACCCTACCACAACACCCAACTACTAACTGCTCTCAGCACATTAAACATAACTAATGATCAGATGCTGAAGCTCATAAATCAATCATGGGTGAACAAAACTTTTAACCCCTTAATTACAAGCAGACATGTTAGACAAGAAAATATGGTTGTACCCAGTCTTAGCTCTAATACCCAGTAACCCTGCTACAACTTTACTGGTCGAGTGAAGAGGATCAGCATGTTGCATGCTTGCCAACTCTCCTGATTTAGTCAATAGTCCCAACATCAAAATGATTGCCTAATTAGCCAGTTTTTTCTAGCCAGACTGATATTTTCTGATAAAAAGGGTTGGCATGAGAGTGGGGGGACAAGTAAGGGCATGACATCACTGTGCCACCATATTGGATGGGCGTGATGCGATGTGACAACTCTGCCCTTAGCATAAGTGACACGTTTAGTCTCAAGGCAAAGAGCAAAATGGAATATGACATTGGTTATACTCATAAGTCCTAGAGTAGTTCCTTTATATTGAACTGGGTACACAATAATATTTAGAATAGGCTGGGGGAGTTTTTTCCATTAAAATTCAGCTTTATAACAAGTGTTATATTTAGCATTGGCACTGCCCTAGGCCTGACACATAGCAGGACCTCCAGAAACCCTTCATAATTTATGTGGTAGAGCAGAAGGGTGGACAATACTGGCTAAAGATACCATAAGGCGGCACAGGCACAAACCTCCATAGTGACAATGAGCCTCTGCCTTTTGTTATATTCACACATTAGGAAAAACTGTGAGATGTGTAATGGATAGTATAGTGTTCATGTTAAATTTATTTCATTCTAGCCCTAGTAAACATTTCTCTATTGCTTGATCTGTCACTTCAAGGTCATCTTCTCAGCCTCCAAACCACAATTTCCCCAGCATGCAAATCACTGGATTCTATATTCCATCTTCAGTATACATTTTGGTATTTTTGCTGCCTCCATGTAAATAACTTGCATCACACTGTTTCCTTATGACATAATGCTGTTTTACAAGATAACTCCAAGATAAATGAAAGTCATGTCCTGGATCTAGTGATGGCAATGAATGTGCAGCGATTTGGCCACATTAATAATTGGACAGTAGGTGGCGCTAGTATCCCACTCTTAATTCTTGCCAAAAGCACCTGAAGCTAATTTGAAAATGTGTACATTACCCAATTATCTTATAATGTATATGCAATGTGCTTTACAATTTCAACACTTAATGCTACTTGGCATATTATGTGCTTCTTTTTTTCAACCAATAGCCACACTTCACTCCCTCCTGATACATGAATCAATTTAAATGACATGCGTTTCATCTAACACTACCGCAAAGTGAGCAAGGTTATACGTTATGCACAGTAGGCACATTGCCTAAGGGCCCCATATGGCCTTAATCCAGTGCTGAACACAAAATACACATAATGTTTACACTTCCAATGGAATTATCTCTCACTTAAACCATACAGATAAATTCCTGATATTATATCGGTACATGTAGCTACCAGTACACCAACATGACAGCAGACATATGGGGTACATTTAATAAGGTGTTGATGTGTTGGCCACAAGAATATTGCAGTATATTTATTAAACCTAGAGTTATAATAATTTGCTGAAGAGTCATACATTTCAACTCACTATGTTTTATTAAAGGGGCAGTTTAATGTTCCATGCAGTATAACCAACAAAGAATTCATACTAACTGTTGTAAGTCAATGGTAAGTACTTTCTGCAGAAGCATACAGGGGGTCTCCTTAGACCTCTCACTGATACTGAGGTTCAACGTGTGCGTACTGATTAGCAAGAGGTTGAGTCTGCTAAACAGATTGCATACAATATATATTTCATATACCATATTGGCCGGCTTATAGGCCGCACCCGATTATAAGCCGCACCCTAATAGTTTGGTGCTATTTTAAAGAAAAAAATATTTTTAAAGAAAAAATACATCTATTATGCAGTTAGTCAGCATATGTTATATATAAACAGAAACTTGGAAAAACAATAGCCATTTTAAGGTCGTCCTCTTAATTCATAATGCACCTTACTTATAGATATGCCACTCTGCCCCCCCATACCTCCCAACATTTCAAAATGTGAAAGAGGGACACTTTTTATTTTTTTAATCTCGCAGAACTCACCGATACGAACACTTTACAATGTCGCGCTTGCATCACCACTTAAAATGCACTTCGTTTTTGTCAGCACAGTCATGCATATTAAAAATAACCAACACATAGAATTGAATTCCCATGAGGCTCAGCCAGACATACTACTTCCATGATGCTGGCTGAGTGTCATGGGAACTGCAGCAACAGTAAAGCTGCAGATGCTAGCTGTGAACTAAAATTCCCATGATTCTCAGTCAGCCAGGTATCCAACATAATGCTGGCTGAGCATCATTGGGAGATTAGTCCACAGCAGCAGAGATTTTTTTTAAAAAAAGGCTAATGTTAGCCTTCCTCCCAGGACCCTTACACACTACCTTTACACACACCTGCCCATAAACACACATATACACATACACTGCCTTTACACACACATAAACACGCACACTGCCCTTACACAGACACATAAACACATACACTGCCTTTACACACACATATACATGTACATTGCCCTTACACACACACATATACATGTACACTGCTCTCTCACACACATACATGTACACTGCCCTTACACACACACATATACACGTACACTGCCAGAATTATATAAAATATAATATCACTTCCTTACAGGAATCATTCCTTACATATCACTAATGTAAAAGCATCAGAAACATGTATGGCACGTACCGTTCGTGACAATCTCATTTGTGTCTCTTCTGACAAATGGGGATTCAGAATACATCTCTCATCCTTTATCATAGACAAACACGATCAGCTGTACTTGGGAATCTGTTTGGTTTTCTTAAGATAAATTAATATTAATTATTTTATAGCCTGTTCTGGGAGCAATGAAATTGCTATCTTTACCAGGTGTGAACTAACAGGGTGGACAATAAAACCCCTTGTCAGAGAAATTTTTTTAATGCTTTTTCTTCCTAATGCCAGAAATAGGAAACTAGAAGTCCTGATGTAAGAACATTGTTTCCCAGCATTGTCCTCGATTGCACGTTGTTTGAAGGATATCTGAAACACGGATTAATGCAGTCCATATGTTATATATAAATATAGAATGTGGTCTTCAAGGACATGGTTTGTCAGTCATGCTTAACGGGGGAATTCTTCTCAGTCATAAGTAACAATCCCACCCATGGCCCTCATCTATCAATAGTACTAGACTTGTGCACTCAAATTACTAAAATACTAACTTCATTTTTATCAGGTTTTAACAAATTCATGCATTTGTATGGATCTCCAAATATGTATGGCAGGCAGAGGGTTAATCTAATAAACAGTCCAGGGTCAGTATAGCAGGCAGCAGGTTAATCCAAAGGCAATTTAAGGTTTAGGAGCACATGAAACGAAGGGACCGAAACATAGAGCCAGGGACACACTGTGATCATCAAAGTAACTGAGCACCATACGCAGGGAACTTGGCAGCTATATAGTGCCCCACCACATTGAACTTCCTGCTGGATACCATTGTCAGGGGCAGAGCAGCATGCTTGGCTTTAAGCCTGCCCCCTCCTCTTTGGGAACTTTGCTCTCCCACGATGATGAGGGGAGCGAAGAATTAGATGGCGGGGTTGGTGCCCATGTCCCCTCTTCTGGATTGACATACAGAGGCCAGGCTGTGAGGCATTTGCCTTACACAAAGGCCTTATCCTAAGAGGGAGAGTATGGACCCAAGAGGAAGCCACCATTTAGAAGCATAACTGCAGATGCTTAGTCCTTGGCTACATATCTGTCCTTATTGGGTCAGCTTAATTCCTGACAGGACAGGTCATAGATTTGCATAATAACTGTGATGGTCCCCAGGAGCTTGTACCGAAACCCTTTTTTCAGAGCCCTTCGGTTTTGTAACCTTCATCACTATTTAACCCTCTGCTAGGATCCAGGTTGACCACTGGTGCTCTTTTCCTTCATGGATCTGGAGGGACAAATATTCTGCTTTGCAAAGATTTCCTTCCAATAACCAGATGTGACTTGGTAAAGGGGAACAGCAGGCACTGTTTTATCACAACATTGGACAGTTTATATGGGAAACATATGGGGGAAAGGGCACAATGGGAATGAACAAGTGAAAATCTGATTAACAGCCCAGACAACACATCAATAGTTATTGACGCTATGGCCTGCTAATACAAATGTCTAAGGAACCTAGTGACAAATAGGTGGGGAAGTAATACACAATTCATACACAACAGTTTAGGGGGGATTAGGCAGAATAACAAATGTATGTAATTAGGCACTCTACATGTCTACGTGTCTTCAGTCATACCTATTTTCTTGTTTATTTCGACACGAAACCAGACCTCCGACAAGAACCCATCTCATGCTCTAGATTTAAAACACTTGTATAACCAAAGTTCTATTTTTAGGTTCGTATTAAAATATATGTACTTCTTATAACACTCAGTGAGGACATGTACATTTTATGCCCTGGTACTGAGATCTGCAGCCGTAACAATTGGTTTCTGCCCTGATTTATCATGCTTTGGTATATCTTTTAAGTTTTATTGAAATGAAATTTGAAAAAAACGTCATTTTTTAAGTAACTGTGGGTAGGCTGCTATGGACTATAAATGTAACTTGTACATAAAAATAATCGATCCAAAAAAATGAAAAAAAAAACCCTTGCACTAAAGACTACATTTTGCATGAAATATTTGGATAAAACAGATTAAAGCTTGGTCCTCAACTGTAAGAGAGCTATTGAATCCAGACTTCAATTATTTGAGGTTCAATTATACATTATAAAACTCATTAGCTCTAAAGACACACAAAGCTATAAATTGCTCTGATTATATCTGTTTTAGAATGCAGGTGCCGACAGATATATAGAAACACCACTTGCAAGAATTATGTTTTAGAATTTGACAAATCACTATGCTTTGCAAAGCAAAACAATGCCAAGTACCTAGAACCAAAAAACAAATGCATTTATTTTTTTTTGCTAAAACATGTCAACAAAATATTAAAGTTTGAAAGAAAGAAAAATGGGAAGTTTCAATAAAATTATGTCTTTGAACTTCTGGCTTGTTCAATTTGTAAACTCAAATGCAAAAATCCTTTCTGAGAACAAGAAACACGAATTCAGCTGTTGAAAGGATGTAAACGTAATTAAACGCATTTCTTGATTAAATAACATAATTCGAGGAAAGTATGAGGGCAAATAAAAAAGCGTAATTATTTAAAGGTCAATATAGGATAAACCCCCTAAAAGAAAATGTATCCAGACAGTTTTTCCAATTATGCAAAAACTGTGTAGATCGTAGATACAATATTAGAGTTGGGCAGCAGGCTGGTGATCAGCAGGAGCATTTCTGGGAACCCTGAGGGTCTGACTCGGAGTCTCTGGGTGGAACCCTGCCTCCTGATCCCGCGAGTCAGTTTCTCCTTTGTCCTGGCGGGGGAGCAGTGTGTGGTCATGCCCACTCCCCACTGACACTCTACCTACTCCTCACCCATTTTCCTACATTCCCTACCCACATTCCCTCCCATAAAAGCCACTCTGATGGTTAACCCAATGCATGGTAAATTGCACCCCATGTATGGCCAGCCCCATCCATACATGAGGCCATTCCCCTGGCAGAGGGAGAATGCCAGGTATCCTGCCCTGGAAACTGAACAGATATGGGCAACTGCCAACAGATGAAAAGTCTTTGTGAGCATCAAGTCACATGCAAGTACACACCAAAATCATGACTAAGAGATGGAACTTGAGTCAGCTTGGCTCCAGCGCATACATTTCCTCTCTTTATGATTGGCACTGGGTTTAGGTAAACGCTGGCAGATTGGGATTATGGGAATTGCAATTCCACATGAGCTTGAAAGCTTTCATTTGGTTTCCCTTTTCTCTACTATGATTAGTAGAGCTAACGGAACAGCAGCTCTGTTTACCAGATCAGTCAATAGGTTAAGGAGTATTGTGAAACAATAAGTTCTACTTAAATGTCTGTATACATTATACACGAGAAGCGGTTGTGAATCAAGAATTTTGCAGTCTCTCAAGTCAGGTTCCCAGCAGGAATATTGACAATCATAAGCTGCGTAAAACAAATCACATCACCGTAAATGCCCAGTTTCTCCCATTGGACCTTTGCATTGTAAAAATATAATTTTCTATCCACATATCCCATGGAGTCACAAAAAAGGTCTCCAACGAAACAAGAGATCCAGAAACAGGTTGGGCTACATTAGGAACCCGCCATTTAGCTCTCTAGCTGGTGTAAAACTATAAACCAACGTGATGCTGTAAGGAAAGGGTGGCTGTCTGAGAATCATTGAGGTTTTGTAGCGCCACAACAATCTAAATTGGTTATCTTCTTACAAAAAAACAAACTGACTCCCACGTCCTAGTCTAAAGGGTGGAATGCATAGAAAAATCCTGTTGGTGCCAGAAAAGCAAGTGTAATGTGAATTAAATATGATTACCCTTGAACTGAGAACACAGCGAATACCATGTAGTTTGTTATATAAAAAAAGGCATACTGTGCTGCAATGACTGCATTTTTTAAGAGTGGTTATAGTTTTTGTTCAATTTCAGCTACACAATAAAAGGAATGTAAAACAGGAGGACGCAAACAGTCTGTGTGGCTCTTAAAATAACTGCACTTAGAAAAAAAATCATTAGATTCCCAGGAAGACGGCAATTTATACTACACTGAAGCCACTTATTAGGGAGGGACTGCTGATTTACAGCGGACTTTGCATTAAGCCACCTAGTCCCGTGAACCAGCTTTCCTACCGCAATAAACCATATAATCAGTAAAGTACGATATACTAGAGTTGATGGTTAACCCTCTGATCTACAGAGGGAATGGAAAGCTTCAAGGTGAAGCAACATAGTTAAATCTGCTATAAACGATTCACACATTTTTCCACCGATAAATCTGCAGACCGAGAAATAACTAAAGTGAGAAAAATAATTTCAGCCTTGAGTAAGTATATTATTAGTACAAGAATCATACTAATTCAACCAATTCAAATATTTTATCTTTCATTTGGTCTTCCTAGGACAGCAGCAGCACCAAAAATATGTCATTGGGATTGGCCTAACTTTAAAGTGCAGTGTCACCTAAACAGAATATTAACTGCCCTGTCTACTTTTATGTGAATAACCCCAAGCAAATCTGTCATTTTATTTGTTGCTTCTGTATGTTTAATTACATAAAAGCTATACAGGGAGGCTTATTTCCCAAAGTAAGAGTATGCAGGAACAGGGGTGATCCTGGCTAATTTCCCTGCAAGGATAACTGACCTGAACTTGCATCAGAGGCAGGTTGCCCCCTGGGCCAGTGCAAAGTTGTCCACACAGGGAACGCACAATGTAATGTTACCTGACCCCAAAGTAAAACCAAAGCTGCTCGCACAGCCAGAAAGCAAGCTGCCTGCAAGGTAGGGGGGGGGGGGTGTCAGGGAAAGAGTGAGTGAAAGAGAGGGTAAAGAAGGGAGTTAGTATGTATGGATGTTAGAATAAATGTGTGAATGTATAAGTATGTGTGTTAGCATGAATGTATATGTGTATGTCTGTGTAAGCATTCATAGAGTCTATGTGTAAGTGTATGTGTTAGCATCAATGAGCATGTCTAAGTGTGTGTGTTAGCATGAGTGAATATGTGTGAGCATGAATTAGAATGTGTAAGTGTGTGTTGGAAGGAATGTATATTAGCACGAATGTGTAAGTGTGTGTTAGTATTAGAGTATATTTATGTGTGTGTTAGCATGTGTATGAGTGTGTATGAGTGTGTATGCTTGTGTAAGTGTAAGAGTGTGCGTGAGTATGTGTGCCAGTTTAGATGTTTGTTACATGGGGAGGGGCAAGGGGCTACTTGGCTTTAACTGTCCCTTTGCCAGAAGGTGCCAGGCCTCCCTTGCCTTACATAATGCATAGGCGATGCTGTGTACTAAAAGCAGAGGAGCACCAGTGGAGCACATGAAAATTATTAGTGGCACCAGTATAAGAGTCAGGGCGCTTTCGCTGGAAGATTAAAAAATATCTCTTTCTATTTTTAATAACTTTTTTATTTTTCACAAAACCTCCCATGGGATTCCTGCAGTTGTGACAAATGTTCAAATGTTACTATGAACACATGACATGCTTCTCGAAATGTCAGGTGTGTCTTAACATTTATGTCATGATGCACATACTACTGACCGCAACTACCCTGGGCTGAAACATTGTTTTTCAACAAAAGTTTCTGCAATGTGACAAAAATGAAATTTTTGATCACCTATACTTCTTTTTGCCGATTCGGGATTCCTACTGTTCCATTCTCTATATTGTATTTTTATGCAAGTCCAGATAATTTATAGAAGCCTTATGTTAACCCGGCACAATTTCTTTCTCAATGAGAACGGGTGTAAATTAGGTTGTAACCTTTTACGAAAGTAGCAATCTAAAATCGCAAGGCTCTCCCTTTTCCCTGAATTTCAAGCCATAACCTTAGTTCAGTGATAAAAGATGAATTCATAAAAACTAGTATGCTGAATCGGTGAAAATATAACAAATAATAAAATGCATGGAATGGAAAAAAAGTAAAAGAAGGGGAAAATGTGCTTATCCAACAATTTCAAAATAGTGCTTGGTTAATTTCTGAAATCCTTTCCAGGCTGTTGGCCTTGGTACGGCATTCAAGCAGCCTGCAGGGGTGATGTAGCAAGTTGAATTATTGCTAATTTCTTCATTGCTTTTCACTACAGCCAAACGTTTCCCCTACTAATTTACTTGTGCCTTGCTAATGTATTTTTCTACCCTCCAAGAATGTTCAAAAGAAAAGATTTCTCAAATTCAAATTTGCTAATAAAGTTGATGTTATTTATATTAGACGATAATAGCTGCTTTTCTTTATTACATGCCTCAGTCTAGCTTTCCCTGCAAAGCTATTCACATATTATTTTTTTTATTTCTTCTTTTCCGCAGCAGCTCACAGGATGGCCAAATAAATGTACTCTCCGTTGGAGACCAACACACGTTTCAGTTTAGGCGCACTTGCAATCAATTACTAATACAGATTTGGCTACAAGAAAATGTTGGTAACAAAGTGGTACATTATTGTACATTGACTCCAAATAAAACAAATGTCACATGATCACCTACCTTCTCATGTGTAGCAGAGACTCTAACACATTCTTCACAACCAGTCATGCCTTCATTGTTTACAAAAGACATTGTGGTGTCACGTTTGTAGGGTACATATATGGTATATGTAGGCCACATCCCTACGCTACCTCACTCCAAAACAGACACATGCATATATCACAAAACACACATGCGCTGTGTAATGTTTGGCGCTATATAAATAATGTGACATACAATATCAACACTGGCCATCCTATGAGCTGGTTCATTCAGTACTTGAGCAAGATTTCTTCATTGTTTGGTTACCAGTGCCTGTTATCAGCCTGCCCTGACCTTGGCCTGTAACCATTTATATTTTGTAGTCTTTCCTTTGGTACAATTGGTGACTCTTCTGCCTACTTTGTTCTTGCCACCACTTTCTTGTTAATCCAAGTACCAGCTGCAGCTACAACAGAGTTACTTGACACAACCAAAATATATTCCGCCATCAAATATTTTAATTTTTTTGGTTGAAAACTCTACTTTATAAATTGTACCCTTCCTTAAATGTACTTTAATCATAAATACGTATAAATAAATAAATAAGTATATTTTATAGACCATAATAAATAAATAAGTATACTTTATAGACCAGCTCTCTACATCATGTTACTTAAGAAGATACGTGTTCATGACACATGTTCTTTTACATATGAAACAAACATGCGACCCTTTGCACACAAGCTGTTTGCCTTATTTGCATCTTTTGTCTCAGAATGCGGTAAATTAATTGACTGTAATTTCATAAAATTCTGACATTATATACAATAATGCGATGACTGTTTTCTTCTTAATTCAATTTTAAATTGGAAAATTCAAATACAAGCACTTTTCCTAATTACGCGAACTAATTATGTAAGCGGATGCTAATTTTGGTTTCTGGTGCTATTTGATGGGAAAATGACATCACCAACAGTTTGTTACAACATGAAACTTGTAGCTGATTATGTAACATAATTATAACATATTTTACAAAGCAATACTGTATCGGTTCCTACAATTAGCCTTCAGAAAATGCAACAAGCACTTCATGTGGGAGGCAGGTTTCAGATCTTTTTTTACTGGCTGTTTCGTTCCATAATTAAACACGGGTGATCAACACTTTTTAAAAATCTAAATTTTAATTTCAATGTAACTCCTGGACATTTGCTTCACGTAAACATATTATTATAGCAATATATTTTTCTCAAGAATTTCATAGCATTGTCACATTTAGGAATTTTGTATGACAGTGTATGGGGCAAATGTTCTGCATAACTGAGATGCCTCGGTACAGTAAATCTTGAGGACATGTCAGCATCCTCATACAGATTAAAAACATTATTTTTGTAAGGCCATATATGTGATAGAGAGGGAAAGGACAAAGCTCCTTATGCATTTTCAGGTAAGAACAATTATTCAAAGGTATACCTCTAAGACCAACTAGGGTTAATTTTAATTTTAATCTAGTTGTACAATAATTTTTTGTAGAAATACAAAAAATTAATAATCTAATCTATATATATATATATATATATATATATATAATCTATATATTTTTAAACAGATTAAAAAGAAAGTCGACAGGATGAATAACACATTGTTTTTGTTTTTGTTTTTATTATTTTTTTAAAACCATGCCATATGTTTGTATTAGAAAGTAATACATTATTTACAGCAATATTATGACAATATGCATTGATTATTTAACACATTAAAGTAAGTCCTTTTTTATTTTAGTTTCAAATGTACGTTGAACAGCTGTCATACGTTCCATATTGTGTTTACATATCAGTGCCTTGATAACTAAAGCTATAAATGACTTGCCAATAGGTTTTCTGCCATTTCATTGTAACTATTGTTCCCGGTGTGAGAAGACCCTAATGTAAGGCCTACAGGGCTGCATTTATTAGCATAAAACAGACCATTCCTTGTCTTTATTTGGAAGAAATGCCAAGAAAGGTACTTATCAGCTGACTGATTCCAAGGAAGCCTTTGCATTAGGATTGCTCTAGTTTCTGATAATTATGGATTGTAATGGCTGTTAAAGTTAACCAATCTCTAAAATGTAGCCATGGTGTTGAAGAACCTAATCATTGTAAACTCTACCACCATGCACTTTTTACTGTATTGTTGTTTTCAGTTCACCGCAACCTTCTGCCTTGTTGATGGAGTTGAACAATGATATGGCATGCTTTTTTTTTTAATCATCATTGTTACCCTTCACCGAGTGCTGGGCACAATTACTAAGTACATATGGAGTTGTTTAATGGTTACTCTGCAGCTTTTGTTCCAGCAGAATGCTAAATGCCGTTGATGGATTTAACAGATTAAAATGTTGAGGACAAATTATTGTCTGACATCCTTTTTGATTTCTTATGACCCTGCACACAATAGACTTATCCGATAATATACTAAAGTGCTTCACCTTTCTATTATTTTTTTTAACATGCAACATCATCTGCTTGACTTGAGTGTTATAATAATGTTTGATTACAATAAGAATATATTTATGGGGTCATCTTTTATCTGTACTGAGAAAAAGCACTGTTTACTACATGAAGAGGGAAAAATATTATTTTTAGTATATAATATTCAATATATAATATCTTTTGTAGTACATTATATGCACTTATGGTGCATGTATACGAAGGCATACTCATATGTATCATTATTTCAAAACTATTTAATCAATGTATATCATGACCATGTGTTTTCAATGCAAACATATACTTGGAGGTAATAGCCATATCTGATTACTTTCATTCACCATTAAAGGATCAATAGTATTTATCAAAGCAGAATAGAAAAAATACTGAGTTTAACAAAAGGTTATGAACACTTGAGGCTTTTCTTTGGGAATGCATGGAATATATTGTCTTTCAAGTATTTACTGAAATAAAAGATTATTTTAGAATCAGGCCTCATGTCTATTAGAGTTAGGGTAACAACATTAAAAAAAAAATCTTATATAGTTATCAGTTTTAAAATCTATTCAAAAGAAATACACACTTATACAATAGTGGTTATTTTAAGAAAAATATCGAAAGAAAGGCTTGATATAGGTAGCCACCTTTGCCACAATGGAGTTCATGAAATTACTGCCATACACAATGCCACTGGACTCTGGAGCAAGGGAAATGTGTTCTCTGGAGTGATAAATCATGCTTCACTATCTGAAAGATGATGGACGAATCTAGGGTTGGCGAATGCCAGGACAGCACTATCTACCAGAATGCATAGTGCCTACTGTAAAGTTTGGTGGAGGAGGGGTGATGGTCTGGGGCTGTTTTACGGAGTTTTGGCTAGTTTCAGTGAAGTGTAATCCAACATCAGTGGCTGACCTCAAAAAAGCTCTTTTGGGACAAATTCCCACAGATTCACAGCAAATTATTGTGTAGGAGGCTGTTATAACTGCAGTGCAAGGGCCTATGGTTTTGGAATGTGATGGCCACCAAGCCACATTATTAGGTACACCTTGCTAGTACCAGGCTGGACCCCTGTTTCCTTCCGAACTGCCTTTATTCTTTGTGGCATACTTTCTACAAGGTGCTGGAAACATTCCTCAGAGATTTTGGTCCATATGGACATGATGGTATCACGCAGTTGCTGCAGATTTGTCGGCTGCACATCCATGATGCAAATCTCCCGTTCCACCACATCCCAAAGGTGCTCTATTGGATTGAGATCTGGTGACTGTGGAGGCCATTGGAGTACAGTGAACTCATTCAGTCATGTTCAAGAAACATGTCTCAGTTTGAGATGATGTGAGCTTTGTGACATGGTGGATTATCCTGCTGGAAGTATCCATCAGAAGATGGGTACAGTGTGGTCATAAAGGGATGGACATGGTCAGCAACAATACTCACGTAGGCTGTTGCATTTAAAGGATGCTGAATTTCTACTAAGGGGCCCAAAGTGTGCCAAGAAAATGTCCCCCACATCATTAAACCACCACCACAAGCATGAACCGTTGACACAAGGATCCATGTCCAAAGTCTGACCCTGCCATCTGAATGTCACAGCTGTAATCGAGACTCATCAGACCAGGTAATGTTTTTCAAGTCTTCCATTGTCCAAGTTTGGTGAGCGTGTGCGAATGATAGCCTCAGTTTCTTGTTCCCGTAGATCAGCAGTTTCTGAAATACTCAGACCACCCCTTCTGGCACCAACAACCATGCCATGTTCAAAGTCACTTGAGCAGGTCTACATACCTTAATGCATTGAGTTGCTGCCATGTGATTGGCTGATTAGCTATTTGTGTTAACAAGCAATTGAACAGATGCACATTATAAAGTGGCCAGTGAGTGTAGGTTTGATGATCAGGTGTCAACATAGTTTTGGACATATTGTGCATCTTACAATCAGACAGCAAAGTAATATGAAAAAACGGCTTGATACGTATTACTAAGGCAAGTGTTATGCAAGTTTTTCTTCCTGGTTGGCACAAAGATGCATATAGAAGATATACATTGGGAAGTGTTCTGAAACTGCTCTTGCACAACCATGCCATTCAGCCAAGTCTCACTTCTTTTAGGCTGTTGACTCAGCTTCAGCGAAGCTCTAGTTTCACATGAGCAAGAGATCTACCGCCTTCCTTTCTACAATTTAGTGGATAAGAATTTTGATGGCGAGTGCGTATATCATTATTAGAAGGTTGGACTGATAGAGAATCCATGCATTATGAAATACCATATTTTCCAACACATAGGAATTATAAAACAAGTGTAATGATTAACCTAGCACTTTTCCTACCTTGAGATTTTACATATGTCTTATTGTATGTGTTTTCCTAAATATTCAACAGACAGACAGTCTTGCCCAGAGGGCTATAGCCCCCCAGGCAGCTTCAAAATTCTCAAGAAAATTTTCCCGCAGATGATGAAACACAGCAGGGTCAGGCAACACAATGTTACTTGAAAAGGAAAAATGTCGGTGCGCTAAGCTAGTCACAGGCTCAAATAATACAAATGTATAATACGAGGCCTACCAAGCAGGTGTAAGCATGCTGCAAAAACAGTGTATTGGCTGTACAATGTATACAAAAAACAAAAACTGTCTGAGCTTCTTAGAATAGGGTTTTGGTAGCAGTATAAACTGCTTTGTGTGCCCACTATGTAGGAGGTGAGAGTAGGTTCTCACCCTATTGAGAGTGTGCCTTGACGTGGCGGGTGAGCTTAATTATGCTTTGGCCAATTCATATAACCAAAACCTCTCATTTATATTATGTTTATATATTTGTTGCCAACTTTATTAGGGTAAGAAGCACAGACAGTTTTTGTTTTTTGTATACAATGTTACATGACCCTGCAGTGAAAGCGTATACAATGTGCGAGAAACAATCCTCGGGAAGGTAAGGGGGTGAGGTGAGAGATGAAGAGAGTGAGAAGAGTTAGGCAGTCATGGAGATAGTTGATAAGGGAGTTACAGAGGGAATGAGTATATATTGATGCATGTATGTTATAGGGAATATGCATATGCTAGAATTAGTTTGAGGATGGCTGTGTATGTGTGAGTATGTGTCTTAGCATGTGTATGTATGTGGACGTGTCTGTATTAGCATATGTGTGTTAGCATGAGAATATATGTGTAAATGTGTGTGTTAGCATCAGTGTGTAAATATACTGTATGTAAGAGTGTGTATTAGTGTACATATGTTTGTAGCATGAGTGTGTATATGTGTGTTAGCATGAGAGTGTGTAAAATGTGTGCCAGGATTTATGTTACTTACCAAGAGTGGGTTGCAAGGGACCAATGGGACCACGTAATTTTACCTGCTCCCCAGGCCAAAAGGTGCCAGGTCAGCAGAGTTCTAGTAACAAAAAATCAGATTCCATAGCACACCATCCACGCGCCCCTACTAGTAGTAAGGTGTGTGCACGAAAAAAAGCATGCACATCTATTCCCCCTTCATAGGGGGACTAGGAAACAAAGCGCAAGATTGCGCAAAACGTCATCCGTAACAAATGACACTATAAAAGTGCACCAAACAAAAAAACCCTTATTGATTGGTTTTACCAGCTCCCCTGTGGTTGTGTCCTGCTGTTTTCCAGTCCCTTTTGGGACTCTTCCTGTCCTTACCCGTGCCTACCAAATGGCCACTAAATTTCGTTCCTGCTCGGGGGATCCAGTACCTCAGCTACTACACTGACAGATGATGCCAGACACAGAGGTAGTGCCTACCTCCCTGGTCCCCGTCCTCTATGCTAAGTTCAGGAATATGACGTCATCTACGCCTTCACTAAAAATTGGTAAATGGTCCTTTTTCACAAGATCTCACTTTGTTGAACTTATTAAAGATCAAAGATCATATTAAAGTCAGTCATTTCCAAACAAATGAGAAAGGTTTGCATGAATGGAGTATGCATCAGTGGAACAACTCACATCATATGAAGAAGAAGTTAAATAAAAATGAAATCAAAAATTGTTACAGTATAGTAACACCGCTTGACTGACCTAGAAGAAAACTTTGAGAGCACAAAATTAAAGCCCAAGTCTACTCCTACGCCAAATGCAAAAATACACAGTATTCTTCATCAAGCACATTTTAATCTATTAATTAAACAGTCATCACCATTCTCTTGAGTTATTATTTCTGTGATTAGTCAAGAAATTTTCTTGATATTAAGTAAAGAAAAGCACAGCCTGTGGCTAATCATTCCATTAAAATCAAAACAAATTATAAATGTATTTTCTGCCATGACATGCCTTCAAAAAGTATCAGTATTTATTGCCCACAATTTCTTAACAACTCAGTTATTATTTGCTTTGTGAAAGTTTTTTTTTCTATTTTTTAAAATATAATTGCAAATTGATGATAATTGTGACTGTTGTTCTCGATTGTATAAATGAGCATTTATTATGTCTTGTTTTTAAGTCAGAATCACACAAAGCCTGACATAACTAGGAGACATTAGTTGAACATGTTCCTTACTTTATAATAAGAATGTAATTTATGCAGTGAGCATAATATTAAGTAATAGGGTTTAATATTTTTAAACGTGTATTTGGTGGAATTTTTAAAAAAAATATTCATAACAGGGCTGGGTTGGGGAAGAAAATCTGACACTAAATAACATATGGTCAGCATACCTGGGATTTTTACCGGAGACTGCAAGTGAAGTGCCGCCTCTACGGTTCTCTAGGTCATGATGTGAATTCTCTGGGTCATGGGACTGTGTTTTGTAATTCAAACTCAAAGACTGCAGCTTATTGCTAAGTCTGCTATGTGGCACAGTGTCAAAAACCTTACTGAATTCCAGGTCCACAATGTCTACTGCACCACCCTGATCCCAATCAAAAAAATCAATAAGATTAGCTTGGGATAATTTCCCTGCAATAAACTCATGTTGTCCCTGATCTTGAAATGCATGTGGTTTTAGATGTTCACCAACCCTATCCTTTGACATAGTTTCCATTAATTTCCCCACTACAGATGTAATACTGGCCTGTAGTTGCCCAACTCCTCCTTACTGCCTTTCTTATGAATGGGCGCTAATTTTCAATCTTCTGGGACTACTCCCGTTAACAGTTATTGGTTAAATAAATCGGTTAAAGGGTTTGCTAGTACACCATCAAGCTCTTTTAATGACTTTGGGTGTATCTCATCAGGCCCCATCGACTTATTTATCTTTACCTTAGACAACTAGTAGTAGAACATCTTCCTTGATAAACTCACATGTAGCAAATTACTCAATAGCTTTTTTTCCTAACTAAAGTCAATTCCCTTCATTTCCATCTGAACAAAATATTAATAGATGCAGTTAGCCAGACCTTTCTTGGTGTGTTTTACTATCTTAATAACGTGGATTTTGGCAGTATTTGCACCTTGACCCTGTGATCCCTTAATTGTCTGCCTATCCATCAGTTTTAGTGAAAGATTGTTAGACAGGACTGTATAGAGTGAAATCTGGGTGTGCAAAACACTAGAGTATACTAAGTGAAGGCCATTTATGTTTTAGGTTACTACACCAACGAGCAGACTTAGGCCCCAGGTTAACACATTTTATTTTAACATTCTTGTGTGTTATCACTTTACCTTGAATAGAAAAGTGGATATTTGTTTTAGAACACGTACATCAAACGCCTCACGTTTACATTTTAGTCTTGTGAACCAGGTCTGCGGCCTTCTGGGAGGCCATGAAAAAGGCCGAAAACCTCTTTATATTCTTCCTTGAGGATTTCCTAGAAGTAAATTTAGAAATCTTTGGTTGTAAGTCTTTTGTCTGATCTCAGGGGCTTGATTAATATGGTCTGTTGGATACAGTATCAAAGGAGCAGGAATCTACACTGCGTGTAACACAAAGAGACTGTTACATAAGGGTAATAGTTTGTTCTTAAAAGTGTATGTTATTTCTATATTACATTTATTGTCTATTTGCCAATGGACTGGTTAGAGTACCGCCATATCAGACATCATATATGCTAAATAATGTCACAAATCTGCTTGCTACACGGGTACATGAAAAGGCTGTCATACTGCTTTAAGGGGAGCAGCAGACATGAACAAGCACTGAGAAAATAGGACAGAAACAAAATATTGAATATATTTCTCATGCGATGGAATTTGGTAAAGACTGAGTTAGTTGGGCTTGATTTTCAATATCGGCCAAATCCACTGTGGCCACTAACCGATGGGGCCAAAGACTTAATATAAGCTTAATTCCCATGCAGTTAACAGATGTGGGGCTATATCTGCCAACGAATTCTATGGTGCTACTAGCCCTACATCTATCAATTGCATTGTTTATTAATATATATATATATATATATATATATATATATATATATATATATATAAAATAATAATAATACCAATAATAACAACACTAGTAGTAGTAATACTAATAATTCTTATTTTTGTTATCATTCTTCTTATAGTTATTAGTATTATTAGCAAGTGATTTTATATAAATGTTAAAAACAGTAAAAACAAAAGTGACCTTCAGGTCTTCTTCAAAGTAGTGCAGGTTAGTTTAGAATAGAACAAAAACAGATTTGAAGGAATGCATATCACATACCTGAAATTTACGACCTACATAGTATCATACAGCATAGTAAAGTAGAAATCTGGCAACAAGGTACATGCATATGATTATGAAAAGCCTCTCCTCCCTTTGAAACACAGGTAGCGTTTATTCCAGGAAGCAAGGCTCTTAAAACACACACAGACATACATTCCAAGGAGTTCAAATGTAGCGGAGGCATTGGACACACAAAACTTTGCTATCATGGCAGGTGGAGGGGAAGAAGTGAAAAGCAACTTGACAAAGTTTAGTAAAGATGATTTTGAAAATGAATGGAGCGCTGTGGCTTTAGGTGGATTTGGGCAAGTGTTCAAAGTGAGACACAAGAAGTGGTGGACCGTCTACGCTGTGAAATGCGCAACGTCTGCACTAGTGGATTCTGATCTTGAAAGGTATGTTTGTATATGATAGAGTAATCAGAATACAAGGGTTCGGTACGTGGCATATGTACCTAAACCAGATCTGTCTGATTTTCTTTTACTTAAATGTGCTGTTCCACTTAAACGAAACACGAACTGCACTCTCTTAACACTTCCAGCAAACAAACCTTACCAGATCTGTCACTATATTTGTTTGTCTGAAGGTTTAAGAAAATAAAAAGTTTTCTGTTTCTATAGCAATTACTTATCTGTACCTGCTTATGTGCCACATGCCAATTAAGCATTGCCAGCAAAAAATTATATGGAAGTGACAATATTTTGCATATCTAAAATATAAGATACTGATGCAAATCGTGATCAGATTACTAGAAACACCTTTTCTCCCAAAAATTCCCCATCTATCCCCACCTTTATATGTATCGACACTGAACCTTTGACAAGTGGTTACAGGTACATGGAACTTCCAGTACATATTTTGTGCCAGTACTTCCTTGTACATTAAACTGCACATTTCCTTTTCAATATATGCAAATAAACCAAGATAGTTCATGTAGGAACTTGACAATTCTCATACCAGATCTATTCTCTACTGGGATTGTTTCGGAAATATTCTGTAGGGATGATTACAGTACTGGATACACATAAACCTAACTGGTTTCTCTTTTGTGGAATTAGAATCAATGTGGAATACTATCGGAAAGAAAAATACATATTATTATTATAGTAAAAAATATGTCTAACTATACTGCCTTTTTTTGTTAACCAAAACAGTTAAGACTATTAATGCATAGAAATTCAGGCTGGCATTGCTTGCTGATCTATAACAGTGGCACTCCAGTGGTTCCATTCTAATGATGGTTCTCTATTTACAAAGGAAAAAATACACCAGGCTCACATGGGATCAGAGAAGGCTTCAGATATCTTGTGTTTGCTCAGGCTAATTAGACGCGTAATATGCAGATTCTTATCTCCCAAGTCTTCCTTTTTTGTGGACCCAAATGTCACTGTCCCTCTTTCCTCCTGCGACGTCCATGTTTTGTAGAAGCCCAAAGGGTTTGCTCGACTGAGTCTATCATTGTCATCTACAACATTTACATAATATGTCTGTATATAAACAACAGAAAATGTGTTCGTAGATTAAATTGGGTAAGTACAATTAATATTCCTATCATAAATAGCCATCGATAGGTCCTATCCCTCTAATCACTCGTGCTCAGCACCTAGCCATTACTAGCCAGCTAAGCAGAATTTTTTCTTAAGGCCATAATGGTTTTATGGCTGCAGTAACTTATTGTTTGATTTGTTTTGTCACGTTTGTACTGTGCATGCTTTATGCTAACTTTCTAGCAATACAACCAGGTAAAACAAGGCATTTTAAGTTTGTTGCTATTTACTAGGTTAGGTAAAGGCACCAACCCCTAGCAACCACGAAACAAGAAAAGCCACTCCTCTACACCTTGTGCTTATTAGATCTATTTATTCTATGTATGAAAGGACAAGTATCACATAGACACATATGCCCTACCTATTTGCAGTCTAACTCTCTTTAGGTGCTGAGAGAAATGTAGAAGAAGACTGTTGGAAGCTGTGCTCTTTTCTTGTACTGTATTGTTCAGTACCAAGATTCCAGTAAAAAAGCTTAGGAATCTAACAATTTCTAACAAATCCAAGAAAGATGAATTATACCAGTTCACAATTGGTCATTTTAGCAGGTTATTTTATTTACACTTCTTAAATAGTTGCATAGGAATTAGGTAATATCAATGAAGAATTAGGGTTAAACAATGGAAGTATTTAAAGAATCAGACACACTAAAACAAGTACAAAATATAGCACAGGAGTATTAGAAGGAAATCTGGACAATCCCCCTAAGCATTTGGAAAAGGAACACCTTGAAAAATTTAAAGGGATCATACAATGCACTGAGGTGCAAATTATAGCTGGAGTGTCCCTTAAATGTCTGCATAATTCGTCACAAACGGGTGATTATTATCCATTCACTCAGAGAAAGGACAACAGCATTTTAGTAAATTATCTTCTTGCATATCGGTTGGGTAGTAAATTCTTACTATGAGCCACAATGACACAATTCAGAATACCCTTTTGATATTCTCATGCCAGTCTGATGAGTGCCTGAAGCATTTATTATATAGTAATTCATGTATACTAATGTCCAAAAAGCAATGAGGTCTGTCACATTAATGGCAGTAGAAGGATCTATAGGTGGAGAAGGCAGGAGCAAAGTCACAACAAAAGCCAGGTCAAAAGCCAAAGAATCAGAAGGATCAAAGCCAAAATCAGCATCCACAAGCAAACCGGGTCAGGAGTACCAATTTGGGTCCAACAAGATGCACAGGAGCGATACTCGAGAGACACCAACCAACGGTCAAGGCTAACAGCAGAATGAAGGTTTATATACCTTGCTTCCAGGTTCATTCCAGCTCAGGGAGGGGTGGCACTGGTAGAAAAGCTAAGGGGTGCGCAACATATAGTGAATGGCAACCGTGAGTCAGGCCTGGACACGGCCTACTTGCAGATGCTGTGACAGAGGAGGAGATCAGCTGTGGGATGGTGTCGCTATCTAGCAGATAATTCCTTATGATCCGGCAGATAAGTCCTAACAAGACCCCATTGTGTGGTATGTGAGCAAGCAAAGCGAGCTGCTCCTTCCATGAACAGAAATCACAGTCCTCTAGGGTATTAGGTACACGACAACAGTCTCTTACGATAAAGAAAATGTGTTTATTTCAAATGTGCAGATTCCAAACAGCAATACGTTTGATCATAAATCCAGGCAAATACAGAAAAGAAAATCTTCAAACATAAATAATTTCCTTTCTAATCCAGGGCAGTAAACTAACAAATCCAGTGCAATAAACAGAGATTTTCAGCAACCTTTGTCACTTTCACACTCGGCACTGTCCCAATCCCAGCAGTTCAGCCTCCGTTCTCCTGTCTGTTCCGTGGTCTGCTAGTTAAAGCCTCAGCAGCTGCTAATTAGCCCAGGTGAAGGAGTCCAGGCTATGGAGGATTCTGAGTCTCAAATACCTTCCTTCTACTACCCCCCCATAGACTCTGTCACAGGTAACATTGTTAAAAAAAACACCTAAGAAAACCATAACCCTTCTCAGTAACTTCAGAGCAAATTTGAAAACCTTAACACACAATCTCCACTATTATTTTGGCCCATCTGTCTCTAGGAGTCTGCAATCTATTGTCAAGCAAGCATACTTGCTGTGTTTTACCCAGAGTCTCCAGATGAAGAGCTGCTTGCCTGGGCCACTTGGCCACTATCCTCTTTCTCTAGGCAGCGTAACAGGCAGAATATGTAGCCTATCCTAGGAAGTTCCCAGATACTGTATACAAATGTCTATCACCATTAAAGATGATTCTGTCTGCCAAAAGTGTGCCTTGGAATAACGTAATCTGAATAATAATAACAATGGAATAACCAAGTTAAATTAACAAAAAAGGTAACAAAATAAAATCAATTTACATATTTTTCATCATAATTAAATGCTGTGGGATGTAAATACCTACTGAAAGTTCTTAAGTTTTGGCTAAGCAGAAAAAACAAACAATGAATGCTAGAAATGTTAGAAGGGAATAAAGTTTGTTTTTTTGCTAAAAAAAAAAACATTTTTACCCGCTACATTGTCAAAACATTTTATAAGTCAACTGGCGGTATGTCAAAGGAAAAAGAACCCCTTTTAATATCTGCAAAAAGCATGACACAAAGTTTACTGTGCATTGTCAACAGGAAAAAAACTTTCTATATGTTTGATACTTAGCAAAGAAAACAGAACTACTCTACATAGTAATAGAAATGTTTAAAATAGGCTTTTAGAGGTCAAACGTTTTACCAGTGAAATAGTAAAGTAAACATATATTTCATACTGTCCTACTTCTTTGTCTAAAAAGTGCATTTTCTTACCGCACTCTTGATGTACAGTCAACAAACAATGTTTTAGGACTCAAAATAACCTAGTAGCTTGGGACAATTCCTATAAAGTCATCTCAACTATCGCCATATTTACAGAACGTGTTCTGAGTAGCCATTTTCCTGCCTATCAATGGATGCCATTCCATGCTTCAGAGTATTTTTTGTAGAAGGCATTATATACCTTTTTTTAAAAAGGAGGTGCATTTTACTAAAAGATTGTCTTAATGTCGCCTTTAACTTCATTTCTTATATATTCTCACATACCAAGGTTTCCCATCATTGGTCTTCACTGATTGATCGTGTTTAGATCCTGATAGTCTAAGTTGTTTGGAAGCACTTGTGGTCTTATCCAACCATGTTAAGAATAAAACCTAATCTTGGTAAAATCTTAAGAACATAGGCTTTCTGCAATGGATAGTATGACAATAGGTTTATCAACCTGTGGCTATTTTTCATAAAGCTTCAATCTTTAAGAGTTTGTCACATTTATGTGAAGCAGTGAGATCCAAGGTCAGGCTGTTTAAACACATACGGTTTACTAGCCAATGTGGCCTTACACGTATGGTTTATTTATTGTAAGCCTTTACTATTACATTAAATCTGAAAGTCATATCTGCAGGATGTTTACTGACAACCACATTCTTGCTCATCTCGATTACATAGTAAAGAAACAATGCTTTCATTTCAAGCTGTCCTTAGAGCAGGAATACTAGCCACAAATCAAATGAAGGCCCAGTTATCCACAACTTGGAATGGCTGCATACCACATGTTTAGTTCCCGGTAGGGCCAAATAAATATGTGGATGCATTTTTTTATATCTATCTTTATGTGTTGATTACAGCATCTAAGTAATGTATTCAAATAACCTGTCAAAGAATAGTAATTATTATTTTAACACAACTGTAGCAAGCGACGTATTCTGGCCTAAGCCAACTAGGTCTAGAGTTGCAGGTCCAGCTGGACTGCATGCAGTCCCTTTGCTGCAAAACTAGGGGCCCTTTTTAGGCAACCTACCCTTATGCTGTGTCACCATTCGATGGCCTAGTTACAAGGGAGATCTCTGACCTCCCCAACCAGCCCATTTATACTATTGAGGCTGTGCCAAGCTGGCTTAGGCTCCATAGGATGCATTACAAGATGCTATGCACGTTTTACTGCCACTACATGTTCACTGTCCTTGCTAACTAATCTTACCAAGATTTCTAGATATTATATTTCTACAAAGACAAGCTGTTCATTAAAACGTTACAGTTTTTAAACTGTCCTACGAAAGCACATTTTATCAAAACAGATATAATAGCGCTCTATGAAGTAATAGGTAGACAGTGCTGTGAAAAATATTTGCCCCTTCCAAATTTTTTTGGCTTATTTGTCACGTTTAAAAGTTTCAGATGACCCAGCTAAGTTAATATAAGACAACTTGAGTAAATACAAAGTACATCTTTTAAGTGATCATTTCATGTATTGCAGGTAAAGAGTTAACCGCAATCACTCATGTGTACAGTGATTGTCCCTAAACCTCTTAACTGGTTTTGCCACCCTTGATGGCAGCACTGCTAATAAATGTTTGTGATAACTGGCAATGAGTCTTTCCTATTACTGTGTAGGAATTTTGGCCACTCTTCTTGACAGATTTGTTTTAATTTAGGCACATTCGAGGGGTTTCAAGCATGAACTGCCTTTTTAAGGTGATACCATAGCATCTCAGTTAGATTCAAATCGGGACTTACGCCACTCTAAAACCTTTAGTTTGTTTCTTTTGAGCTATTCAGAGTGGACTTACTTGCGTGCTTCGGGTCATTGTCCTGCTGCATAACCCAGCTGAGCTTGAGCTTTATGTCACGATCTGATGGTCCGATATTCTTCTTCAAGATTTTCTGATAGGGAGCAGAATTCATGGTTCCAATTCTCCCATAGGTGCCATGTTTGTGCAGTCTCGTTCTTATTGTGGAATGTTGAACACAAACCTTAACTGAGGCAAGTGAGGCCTGCATTTCTTTAGTTAGTCTGGGTTCTTTTATGACCTTCCCGATGAAGTCGGCCATGCCCTCTTGAAGGAATTTTGGTAGACCAGCCACTCCTGTGAAGGTTCAACACTGTTCCAAGTTTTCTCCATTTGTGATAATAGGTCTCAGTGTGGTTCGCTGGAGTCCCAGAGACTTATAAATGGCTTTGTAACCCTTTCTTAATGAATAGATCTGTTCTTTAATTTCTTTAGATTGTGGCATCATGTGTGTAACAGTTCTTGGTAAGGATCTACAATGCAGGACCTCTAGCCCAAACAGGGAAACCTGTAACAAGACAACCCACTGGATATAGACAGTAATACAATGCCGGATCAGGGAATAAGCGTTTAATTCATAGTCAGGAATAAGATCATACACAGGAACAGCAGTATAAATGATATTCAGAATCAGAAACAACCCAACGATCATACATAGGAATAGCAGTAAATATCTGACAGCAAACAAGGCACAAGAGCTCAGGTAACACAACCTATAACAGGCAATCCATTCAAGGAATGAACAGTGTATGCCCACCCTCCAGGATAATAGGGAGGCAGATACAATTTTATAAAGAAGCATCCCAAAAATCATTGATCCTTTACACATGTGTGAAGAGTTGTATAAATGTTGCGTAAAATGCTTTTTCCTGTTTTGTATGGTGACAGTTTTAATAGATTTTACATTACATTACATTTATTTAAAAAACGCTGTTCCTCATCCGCTGCTCCACTATGCCAATCACTTCATTGCCCCCCCCATACCCTTCAGAATCCCTGACCTATAGAGCCCTCAACAACTCGGGACCACCTTACATCTCTATCCTCCTATACAAATACACCCCTACCCGCCCTCTTCGCTCCTCTCACGACCTGCGGCTTTCTTCTACTGTTGTTACCTCTTCCTGCTCCGGTATTCAGGATTTCACCCGTGCCGCTCCCCTCCTGTGGAATTCCCTTCCCCGTTCCGTCAGACTTTCTGCCTCATACGCGACTTTCAAAACCTCTCTGAAAACCCACCTGTTCAGGGAAGCGTACAACATTCCTTTACAGTGATCCCAACCATCATCCTAATCACAGCCATCGGAACAAACAGCTTCAACACATCATCACAACCAGATCAACTCATCCCCATCCAAGCCATCCTCTCCTATTGGCTCACTCCCCTCAACCACCGACTAGATTGTAAACTCGCAAGAGCAGGGCCCTCTTCTCCCTTGTACCAGTTTGTTATTGTATGTGTTTATAAATTGTTCTAATGAATGTAACAGCACTGCGGAATCGGCCGGTACTTTATAAATAAATGTAATAAATGTAAAAAAGGATTGTCCATGTTGGATTATGTCCATGTAATCTGGATCCAAATTAGATGGCGTTGCGGGACTTGTCAATGGTGTTTTCACACATCTGCAGCAGCAGGGGAGCAGCAGTCATTTCAGGTACACAGTGGGGCATATAACGTGCTGCTTTAGAGACCTTTTAGCCTACTTCAATTTGCAAGCAAAGTTTTATTTAATTGATGTTTAGATTTAACAGGGCTGGCAGTAATCATGCTTGGGTATGTCTAGTGAAACTGAACGCAATTATCAATTAAATTTGGTTAATGGGTTGATTTATTAACTAAGGGTCAATTGCTTTTTCACATAGGACCAGCTTTTGGACAGGGTTGTATAGCTTTTTTCTTTCTATGCAGGAAATCATCGGTTATAAACTGCATTTTGTGTTTATTCTGGTTATCTTTGTCTAATATTGAAATCAGATGGATTATATAGATTAGAAGAAAAATCGAGAAGGGGCAAATATTTTTTCACAGCACTGTATGATGTAAACTGGCATGGTAGATTAAAAATAAACACTGCTTTGGGCACTCATTCAGTGCTACCTCAATGCAACAAAATCTTAGAACACAGAATGAGCCGTCAATCAGGCACAAAATGCCCAGGGCATTTACTATGCTGTAAAATACTACACATATGTATTTTTATACAAGAATCATTGATTTTGCACATTTTATTAAATCAAATGTGTTTAAGAAAATAATAAAACTAGACAGTGAGGGTTATTTTATCCAACTGACAATATGATCGTTGAACTAGGAAACCTAATGGAATAAAGAGATGTATTTACTAAGCTGTGAGTTGGCTAAAAAGGTGAGACACAAAGTCTTACTCAGTAATTCACTAAAACTAAATTTAACTTGCACAAAATCAACTGCAGGAAAGGGAGGGCTGGTACCTTCTGGCCCAGTTAAAGCCAAGCAGCCCAATTAGCCTTAGTTTTAGAAACTAACGTACGCACTGGGACGCATAATTACACACACACACAAAAACACATGCTAACACATGCTAACACTTATCCTCTAATTTTCTTACTCCTTCCCTCCCTTACCTCTTTACCTCTTCCCAACCTTTCTTTGTTGTGGCTAGCACACACCGTGCAAACAGCCTTGCTGCTCATCAGCCGGCCGCTAGTGATGTCCGGATCATGAACGAATCGTTCATTTGATCCGGTTCTTTTTAGTGATCCGGATGAGTCGGTTCACTAGACTGAACGATTCGTTTGTAGCGGTTCAGTCTGTGAATCATCATGCAGCTGTAACCTGATCCTAGAGCTGTGAGTCATCTGCAGAGCACTCTGGGGTCAGGTTACAGCTCATTAATTCTCACAGGAACGATGACTCATAGAGTCAGAGAGTCGTTCAAAGAGTCGAATGATCCGAAGAGTCGAATGAACCGAAGAGTCGAATGAACCGAAGAGTCGAATGAACCGAAGAGTCGAATGAACCGAAGAGTCGAATGATTCGAATCTTACAGGGATCCGGATCTTACAAGGATCCGAATCTTACAGAGATTCGAATCATTCAGAGAATATCACTGATACCATACTTTTATAAATAAATACATTAATAATGTTCACACTGCCCCCAGGATTTAGATTCCCCTGAGTTTGCCCCCCTTTACCTATAACTGCACCTACAGTTAACTTTATTAAATTAATTAAATTAACCCTCAGTCATCAGCATAAAATTAACCCTTATACCCCATCAACCATAACTGCCCCTGAAATTAACCGTAAAGATCCCATTAACCATAACGGCCCCTGAAATTAACCCTAAAGACCCCATTAACCATAACGGCCCCTGAAATTAACCCTAAATACTCCATTAACCATAACTGTCCCTAAATTAATTGCATGTACTCCAGATAAATTACCTAATAAATTGGTATGGTTGATGGGGTCTTTAGTGTTAATTTGGGGGCAGTTATGCTTAATGGGGTGTTTAAGGATAATTTAGGGGCAGTTATGCTTAATGGGGTCTTTAGTGTTAATTTAGGGGCAGTTATGCTTAATGAGGTGTTTAGGGTTAATTTGGGGCAGTTATGCTTAATGGGTCTTTAGTGTTAATTTAGGGGCAGTTATGCTTAATGAGGTGTTTAGGGTTAATTTGGGCGCAGTTATGCTTAATGGGGTCTTTAGTGTTAATTTAGGGGCATTTATGCTTAATGAGGTGTTTAGGGTTAATTTGGGGCAGTTCTGCTTAATGGGGTGTTTAGGGTTAATTTGGGGGCAGTTATGCTTAATGGGGTCTTTAGTGTTAATTTAGGGGCAGTTATGCTTAATGGGGTCTTTAGTGTTAATTTGGGGGCAGTTATGCTTAATGGGGTCTTTAGTGTTAATTTGTGGGCAGTTATGCTTAATGGGGTGTTTAGGGTTAATTTGGGGGCAGTTATGCTTAACGAGGTGTTTAGGGTTAATTTAGGGGCAGTTATGCTTAATGGGGTGTTTAGGGTTAATTTGGGGGCAGTTATGGTTGATGGGGTGTTAAGGGTTAATTTTAGGGCAGTCATGGTTGATGGGGTGTTTAGGGTTAATTTAATGGTGAGGGTTAATTTAATTAATTTAATAAAGTTAGCTTAAGGTGCAGTTGCAGGTAAAGGGGAATGTAAATCCTTGGGGCAGTGATTATTAATGAATTTATTTATAACAGTATGGTGACATTCTCTTAATGATTAGAATGCCAATGAAGGCAGAGAGTCGTTCAAAGATCCGGATCTTACAATGATCCGGATCTTACAATGATCCGGATCTTACAATGATCCGGATCTTACAGTGATCCGGATCACTGTAAGATTCGGATCCCTGTAAGATCCGAATCTTTGAACGACTCTCTGCCTTCATTGACATCACTGGAGGCAGGGGGGAGGATTCATAATGAAAGGGGCGGGGCCAATCGTTAGTGTGCCTGCACGGAGTTACTGGAAAACAGTAACTCCGTGCAGACACACTGAGTGATCCGAAGATCCGGATCATGAATCGGATCATTTCAGTGAACGAATCGAAATGATCCGATTCACTTTAATGATCCGAACTTCCCATCACTACCGGCCGCTGGCCTTAAAGCACCAGGGCACCCTGTCATTGCCAGTCCAGCTCTGCTTTAAATTAACTTTTTTTTTTCTTCTCATGAGTATGCTTATTGTAGTACCTTTGTAGTACCTTGTAGTTTTAGTACCTTTAGTAAAAACAGATAAATCGTTTTAAAAAATTAAAATCTCAACACAAGTCTAGGCTATTCTAGATCAATTAAAAATTCTCAAAATTGCTAAATCTGGATTTCACAACAGAGACAACAATTAAAATTCACATTGCTTGATTAATTATAGCACTATAACAATAAATAACAAAAATCTATTAAAACTGTCACCATACAAAGCAGGAAAAATCATTTTACATAACATTAATTTGACATTATGATATTTAAAAATCAAGAAACATTAATAACCTTCCACCATGTCAACATTTCTTTGTGGCCAAAGAGGTTGTTCTTTGTATTTCGTGAATGTTCCCCATTATCTTTTTACTTGAAGTGACGTTCTTATTAGAATGCCATCGTTAATAAGCTTATTATGTAAAACGATGTCAGAATGTGTACAGTGCTGCCAAATGCTTATCTGATAAAGGACCATTATTAACATGGTAATCACAAGATTTCATACCAGGTCATGTCTTATCTATTTCTACAACACAGCACGCAAAGGTAAGCCTTCTGTGATAATGACTTTATCATAATGAATATTACTCAATTTGAGTCAGGTTGGGCTAATAGAGTATCAAGTATTAATACGACATGCGCCGGACACGGGGTTCACAAAATTTGTGAAATAGCAGAACCGCTAGAAACAGAGCACTTGGTCATTTGAGCGTGTGTGTGTATGTATGTGTGATTAATGGAATGAATGAGTATTTAAATGTTTGTGAATGAGTGTGTGTGTGTGTGTGATAGCATGGATGTGTAAGGGGGGTGGGGGTGGTAGCATGGCATAGGGAGGCTGTAATCACACTTCTAACATCCCCAGGTTCCAGCATGTACTGGCTGCCTTGGCTTGATAGGAGTGTGATTGCTGTTAGCAGTATATATATATATATATATATATATATATATATATATATATATATATATATCAAGAAATGCATTTTAACCCCCTATATGCCACTCAGCCCCATGATATGCCTTTTAACCCCCTATATAAGGCATATCATGGGGCACAGTGGCATATAGGAGGGTATAAGACATTTCTGATATGCCTTTTAACCCCCTATATGCCCCTCTGCCCCATGATATGCCTTTTAACCCCCTATATGCCAGAGTGGCATATAGGGGTATAAGGCATATCATGGGGCAGAGGGGCATATAGGGGGTTTAAAGGCATATCATGGGGCACAGTGGCATATAGGAGGGTATAAGACATTTCTGGAGGCAGAGTGGCATATAGAGGGTTAAAAGGCACATCATGGGGCAGAGTGGCAAATAGGGGGCATAAGGCATTTCTGGGGGCAGAGTGGCAAGCCTGGGGGCAGATGTGCATAACTGGGGGGGGGCAGGTTGGCAAATAAAAGGAAATAAAAAATATATTTTTCTCAATCATAACTTTTATTAAATATGAAAATTAGTTTACATGAATTAATATTTACTAGTAAAACTTTTTTCCTATAGGGTAGTCTTATATTCAGGCTTTTTGTTTTTTTCCTAAATTAATATTTTGATTTTGGGAGGTCGTCTTATAATCAGGGTCGTCTTATAATCGAGCAAATACGGTACTTTCCCTACCTATAACGATCATGCCCTTTCGGAGATAAGACTACATTTGTGTGTATATGTTTGGAACAGTATGCATTGTTAAGCTCTATCATTGCTAGTGCTGGCACTCTGTGCTTTTACATTCAATAAGTCACTCCCTAAATATTTATTAAGCTGCATTCCTGAAAGTAACATTGTCCTCAGCAAACCTGCTTGACTGCAAACAGGTGGTTAAACTGGTTTTATCGAGTGTACGTTAACTTAGCATTGCATCATTAACATTGCCCAGAATTCAATCGTCTTTTGCAGCGTAACATTACTGATCTGTACGCAAAGGAAAACTCCAGGAGAAACCTTTTCCACTTAAACTGTTCTTTCATAGACAAACAAGTCCACTTAGTCATGGTCTTAAAAATGCAGCTGACATTAGTATTTGTTTATGTATTTCTAAAGATCGGTATCAACGTCACAGTTTAATTTTTCTATGAATTTCTTTGGGTTTTTTTTTTAGTAGCACATAACAAGAGAAAAATCTAAAGGACTATGTCTTTAATTTTATTAAAACAATAAATACATGTGTATGAAAAAGTGGAACATGGGCCTGCATGCCCCTTTGAATATATATATATATATAATTGTGGTGTATGTTTTGAAAAGTGGTCTTGTCTTAATAGCACCCTGGTATTACATTTTTTTTATATGTAACCACAAATATATTAGTCCGCTGTATTTATTCCCTTCCTTTGTCAAAAATATGTTTTTATCCTTTAATTTTAATATATACATTATATATATATATTTAGTAATTCCAATCAATTTATTTAGTAATTCCAACTTGAATGACTGATTTGTCTGCCTGTTCATCAGTCTCTCTCTGTATCTACCTATCCATCATTTGTATTTGTAACACATTACAAAAATGAAAATTAAAAGACATCTTATAATTGGGTGTTTTATTGTGTTACAGAAAACTCATTTGCATGAAAATCTCTTGAGCATGTTGCAAATAGCCTTGATTAGCTGAGGATTAGATCGGTTGATTAGTTTAAGATTCTCATGTTTTTAATTATGCTGTAACCTCTCGAGAGGTTCAAAGAGTGTTGCTTAGGAAATGTATGTTGGCAAAATTGAGAGATTTAAAGAAGATGTCTATTCAAAGCCTGAAACGAAACACTAGAATCAAAACGTGAGACAGATCCCAAACAGAGCTTTTACATATGATTCCGTCACTAGAGCCACTTATGGCTTCTTAATCATTATTTACTATTTAACAGAGAATGGACTACATTACAACGTTTACTAGCAATTGTTCCTTTTGATTCCTTACAACTTGGCCACTGGTACAAAAATGGTCTATACAACATCCAAACTATATATAGTAGATCCTTGGCATATATTGCCTATAATTTGGCTCCTACAAACGTCTCACCTGCATAGATCCTTTCATTTTCTTTATTTTTAGCCATTCGGCATCAGTTTCCATTTCCTGGACTGATAATTACCATTTTCTAAACATAAGACGCTGACAAGTGGATTGTTCAGGATAGCTTTATGCCAATCCTTTCTTGAATTTGTTTACTGTGGAAAAATGGATAGACCAGACATTCCAAATGGCTCTTGCGGGAAGAAAAACTCTGTTGGGATTAAATATGAAAAGTAATTTTGATGGAAATGGTTTAAAACTGGACTATCACCATGGTAACCAATGGAATGTTATTGCCGGTTGCACCTTAAGTTGCTATGATAATAAGATTAGTATTAAAACTTTGCATCAATTTTGTCACGCACGGCAGCGCCAGGTATGCAGGTACATAACAGATTTCTCTTTTATTAATAGACGGTAGTCCCGGGTCAACCTTACATGTCATATTTATTATGCTGCCAAGTTATGAGCCGTGTGTTTTGATTCCCTTCGTTTGTATAAATGTCTACAATTAGTCACAATAAAAATGCTTCCTGCGAATTTGTAACATCAGCAAATACTCCATACGTCTACTTGCGGTCTGATCATACGACGTGTGATGAAATATCTCAGACCTCAGAAGCACAATCATTTTACAAGTGCTTGTCTTGTAGATGAGGCCAATTCTTGTAAATCTTTCTTACTCAACATACGCAGCTCTTTGAGGGACGGTAAAGAGACAGCTCTCAAAATAATATACTTTTCATAACTAGTTTATCTTGTTTCAAGCGAGTCTCTGTAGAAGGTGATGGGAGATGGGATCTGTTATTCCAGGCCTTTATATATATATATATATATATATATATATATATATATATATATATATATATATACACATACATACTGTACATATATAAAAGTTTAGATTTAGTTTTACTTTACTGAGAGGGTGGTGGATAAGAGGAACAGCTACTCGCAGAAGTGGTAAAGGCCAGTACAGCGATATGGCTATCCTGAATCTAAGACGAGACCATGGACAGTTTTACGCCGAATGGGTGAATTGTTCTTATCTGCCATCAAATTCTACGTTTCTATACTTAAAACAATTGAAATGGAGTGAAGCTCAAACTGGTACCTAGCCAAGACTCTGAAGGAAGTGATAAACATAAAACATGGAGAAAAGCGAAGCATTTTTAGTTCCCTAGGAGAGGAACGTCTCTGGTGCTCTATTCCTTCATTCACTTACTTAGGCAAAAGGTACTTCTTTCCCCATATGATTGAAAACTATGCTTTCAGGATATTATAAAAATACTTTTTCTATTACTCAGACAGCTGCGACTGCCACTTACACCAGCGGTCCCCAACCTTTTTGGCACCAGGGACCGATTTTGTGGAAGACAATTTTTCCACGGAGTGCGGGTGGGTGTTTTGGGTCGGATGCAAATATATCTGCAACTTCTCTGGTTGTCTTCCCATCCATAAAAAGCACATAAAATTGTGCCACTCTGCCCCCAGATATTACACTCTGCCTCCTGATATGACACTCTGCAACCTGATATGCTTTATGCCCCCCGGATATGCTTTATGCTCTCCTGATATGACACTCTGCTCCCCTAGATATGCCACTCTTCCCCCTTGATATGCTTTATAGCTCTCTAGATATGTGACTCTGACCCACTAGATATGTCACTCCGTCCCTGATATGCTTTATACCCCCTAGATATGCCACCTTGCCTTCTGATATGCTTTACGCCCCCCTAGATATGCAACTCTGCTCCCATGATATGCTTTATCCCCCACTAGATATGCCACTCTGACCCCGAGATGCACCCCCAGACTCCCTGGTGCCTAGTGGGGGCAGCCGATGTACTCCTGGGAGATGTGCGTAGACAACTTCTGCTGCTGCTCCTCATATCCACCGGGACTTCTATGATGGAGCACCAGCCCATAGAAGCCCCGGCGCATCGCGCAGACATACATCGGCTGCCCCCACTAGGCAGCAGCGGAAGTTGTCTGCGCGCATCGCCGCTCTGGAAAAAACCTTGTCTTATAATCGAGCAAATATACGGTATTAGTGCGCATTATCTCTACCTCATTACCGATTGGTTTATAAAACTTAGAAACCTTTATTTTACTAAATATCAATGTTTTTGTACTTAAAAACATGCTCTGAAAAAACCCTCAAATGTGTTTATTAATTCTTCCTAGAACCATGATACAAAGATTTACATTTGTACTGTATACAAACGTTTACAAAGGAATTATTTCCTAAAGTAGTTAAATTTAATAAATTCTTTATTTCAAGGGATCGTAATTGGGAATAGTTTGCATTTCTAAAAAAATGTTGATATTTGTGCAACCACTTATATTTTTTTTTTCATTTTCACCTATTTTTTTTCTGTATAGGTACAGATTGGTAGTTGAGAATACATTTTATAACTCATTAAGGTTATATATAAAAAATGTTGAACTGTTGTCTTAACAAAATAGTAAACAGTGAGTATTCTTGCTGATAAGACCATTGCTATGGTTGCCATTGTTAAAACAGAATGACTTATTGTAATAGAACCCTTGCTGTTGTAGGATTTGAAATGAACCAACTTGTTTCAGAACTGATAAAGAACTATTTAAATAAATTTCTATAATATATTATTGTTACAGCAAGGAAACATATAACACCTTAATTGAGGAAGCATCCAAGATGGAGAAGATAAAGTTCCGATATATTGTCCAGATCTATGGAATTTGCACCAATCCTCTGGGGATTGTAATGGAATACATGGAAAATGGTTCTCTAGAGAAACTATTGCCCACTCATGTCCTTAGCTGGCAATTAAAGTTTCGATTTATCCACGAGATAGCTCTTGGGATGAACTTTCTTCACATCATGAAACCTCCTCTTCTTCATCTGGACCTAAAGCCTGGAAATATTCTTCTGGATGAACATCTCCATGTGAAGGTAGGTCCAGGTATGGTGCTGTGAAGTAGAAATAGGATCTCCATCCTTTTTAGGAGTTAATGCAGAAATATGATGGAAATCCTCCCCAAAAAGACTGTACATTGTTTAACTCATCTATGGAAGTGGTTCACACCAAGCCACATGCCCTCTGTATTGTCCATAACATTAACTTATTTTGATTATTATGGAGAGTATTGATATTTAAAAACTTACACTACAATATCAGCATAAAAGAAGGAAATCAACGTCTGACATTAATATACCCATAACAAAGATTTTGCATTTACATTTTTAGTTTCAAAACCCAAATCTTTATCTTTTGATTGTAATGTAATTTTGTTGGGTGATAAATGCAACAATTTGAAGAATAATCTGCATTATGTTTAAAAGGGCAGTGACAGCAGCACCTGGGTTCCATCTGAGAATTCTCCAAAAACTTTGTACCATCCAGTTTACTCTAAATATATAAATATATATTAACCTTGTAACTATCCTGTTAAATCTATATAAATATATTTACAATAAACAGGATGGGTGCAAGATGTTTGGTGGCATCTCAGTTTGAACACATGTGCTGCTGCCACTATCTCTCCCCTTTCTCCCAATCTCTCCTCTTTCACATAATCTCTCACCTATAGCTTTCTCTTTATATCCCCATTTTCGTACTATTTCTCCTCTTTCTCTGTATCTCCTACCTTTTTTAATTCCTGTGGTGGGAGTGAGGTCTGTTTCTAAAGACCTCTGTTTCAGTGCTCCATTGCTGTGCACATGGCTTCAGTGCTGTGCACCGTGATATGACATCATCATCTATAGCCAGTATGCTTCGGGATGGAACAGTAAAACAGAGGTCTTTATGAACACACCTTGTGCTCCATTTATTTTGGGCCAATTTAAAAAATTAACCGGTCAGTCGGCAACCTGGTTGCATGCCACAACAGATGCCTTGGAGTGGCTGTTGTGGCACATGTGCCATGGGTTCACCATTGCTGTAATATACTGTTAAATCCACTGTGTGCTGTTTTAAATCCAGGAGAATTATCTTGAAGACTAAGTAATGACTCAACTAACCAGTTGAGTGCACCAACTATCGCAGAACATATAACTTATATTTTATTAAATCAATCATTTAATTAACTTATGCAAGCCCAGACTGATCATCTGGCACGCTGTGAGCTGCTGCCTGAAAGTGCCCCATATGCCCCAAGGTTTGTGGGATTTTCCTGGACATATAGTGAAAATTGCCCACTAATTGGAGGCCTTATTAAAAAGTATCATGGCATGACTGCCCAAAAGTGAACAACTTCACAGACAATTATACATTAGGCACAGATATGCCCGGCTGCACCCTACATGAGCATAAAAAATTAAAATATTATAGCGGCCATACTTTGTGTCTGCAAGCCTTAAAGTGCCAGGGCTGCCTCAACATCCTCAGTCCAGCCCTGAAGCTATGTACAAAAGGGCTAGGAGCATGTTCTGAAAATGAAGTATGTAATGATAAATGTTTATATAACAAGGAAACATAGGCACTGGCACAGACATGCAGCGATCCTGACATTAGGCAATGCCAAAGACCAATGTATTGGCATTCACATGAACAGTTTTTGTGCCGGACAACAATTATTCAACTTGACATATTCCATTCCAACTGTTCAGGGAATTTGAAATGTAATGCTTCTCTGTAATACTTTATGAATGACTGTGACGCTGAGAGATGGGATCACTTTTCTCCTTAATTTTTCATTTATCTGCCAGGCTGTAGGGTCAGGTATACAACGACCCCTAGAAAACATTAATCATTTGTCAATTTTCTATTTTAAATAGTTTTCCCATATTTATTTCTGGCTTCTATTTTCTGCCTTTCCCCTGTAAGATTTTAGGGTGGAGTGGACCTGTCCCTTTTCCAAATCCCACATTTTACAAGTTCAGTATACTTAATGCATTGGTGCTTACAGATATACGGAACTGATTTATGTATTGGAAATATCCCTGGGGGTTAATTGACTAAAGTTGTCCAGAAAATTAGGATATTTGCTTTACAAAAAAGGCACCAATATACCCTGAGAAAGTTCCATTTTATGGCAAAACATGCATTATTACTGCTCCATTTTGTCTAAGATGTCCAAAATTAAAGAAGGAAGAGTGGAAGGGTTTAACTTGTTGGAGTGGATACAGCATTCATGTAACGAGAAAAGTAATTAGGACCACTATTCCCACTGGTACACATAAGGCAGGTTTCTAACACATATATATATCTCCTATTTCCATAAGTAAACACTATAAAATGTGGGATTATAGGAAGTAGTAAATCCAGTCTTACATCTGTCAGTATTATCTGCAAGGTGATCAATAATTCCTTTTAGATCACCATCTGTTTTGGTTTTCGTATGTAATACATTTACAGTATCTCACAAAAGATTACACCCCTCAAATTTTTGTAAATATTTTGTAATATATTTTCACTGAAGAAATGACACTCTGCTACAATGTAAAGTAGTGAGTGTACAGCCTGTATAACAGTGTAAATGTGCTGTCCCCACAAAATAACTCAACACACAGCCATTAATGTCTAAACCTTGGCAACAAAAGTGAGTACACCCCTAAGTGGAAATATCCAAATTGGGCCCAATTAGCCATATCACCGACCTGATGTCATGTGACTCATTAGTGTTACAAGGTCTCAGGTGTGAATGGGGAGCAGGTGTATTAAATTTGGTGTTATCGCTCTCACACTCTCTCATACTGGTCACTGGAAGTTCAACATGGCACCTCATGGAAAAAAACTCTCTGAGAAGTTGAGTGCACGCGCTCAGCGTCATATCCAGAGGTTGTCTTTGGGAAATAGACATATGAATGCTGCCAGCATTGCTGCAGAGGTTGAAGGGGTGGGGGTCAGCATGTCAGTGCTCAGACCAGACGCCGCACACTGTATCAAATTGGTCTGCATGGCTGTCATCCCAGAAGGAAGCCTCTTCTAAAGATGATGCACAAGAAAGCCTGCAAACAGTTTGCTGAAGACAAGCAGACTAAGGACATGGATTACTGGAACCATGTCCTGTGGTCCGATGAGACCAAGATAAGCTTATTTGGTTCAGATGGTGTCAAGCGTGTGTGGTGACAACCAGTGTGTCTTGCCTACAGTCAAGCATGGGGGTGGGAGTGTCATGGTCTGGGCCTGCATGAGTGCTGCCGGCACTAGGGAGCTACAATTCATTGAGGGAACCATGAATGCCAACATGTACTGTGACATGCTGAAGCAGTGCATGATCCCCTCCCTTCGGAAAATGGGCCAAAGGGCAGTATTCCAACATGATAACGACCCCAAACACACCTTCAAGATGACCACTGCCTTGCTAAAGAAGCTGAGGGTAAAGGTGATGGACTGGCCAAGCATCTCTCCAGACCTAAACCCTATTGAGCATCTCTGGGGCATCCTCAAACGGAAGGTGGGGGAGCGCAAGGTCTCTAACATCCACCAGCTCCGTGAAGTCGTCATGGAGGATTAGAAGAGGACTCCAGCGTCAACCTGTGAAGCTCTGGTGAACTCCATGCCCAAGAGGGTTAAGGCAGTGCTATAAAATAATGGTGGCCACACAAAATATTGACAATTTGGGCCCAATTTGGACATTTCCATGTAGGGGTGTACTCACTTTTGTTGCCAAGGTTTAGACATTAATGGCTGTGTGTTGAGTTATTTAAAGTTAAATTTACACTGTTATACAGGCGGTAAACTCAATACTTCACATTCTAGGAAAGTGTAATTTCTTCAGTGTTGTCACATGAAAAGATATAATTAAATATTTACGAAAACGTGAGGGGTGTACTCACTTTTGTGAGATACTGTATACTCTGTTAAGCTTCCATCAGCTTACTGTTCACATAAAGCAGCAAGAAAGGATCATTATAAAGGGGAAAGGTAACACTAAGATACTAGGTTACCTTGACACGTTGGGAAATTGTATTGCATTGTATGTGATTTTGCAGGTTTGTTAAAAGTTTCCTTTTACAGAGAATGTTTAAAATTCTTTACTGTGTAAACAATACTTGAAATGCACAGGCAAGAAGACAGCAGTATCGCAAGTAGGTAGGGAGGTCATGAGAAAAATGTGTTGGATTCATCCATTCAGTGTTGCACCATATTGAAATCATATAGGCGTGCAGTCTAAATCAGTAATAGTGTACTAACACTTAAAGAATATAATACCTTAGAGGACTCACAGATTGCCTTACCCACTGCTGGTATCATATTTATTCCAAGCGTCAGCTAACTCTCCCTGATTAACTCAGAAATGTCCTACACCTCTGTCTGTTATTGTAATTTTATTTAATTGACAAAGGGCTTTCAGCAAAAGGTTTGACGGGTTATGTCTGCTAGCATCAAGTTAATTATGCAAGAAATATAGACTATGCATCCAAAGTAGGTTTCACTTCTAATTCAGGGATATCATGCTAATGTTGCAGCATTTAATCAACATCAACAAACTCATTTCCCTTTTAGTATTGTGGTTTAATGACAAATTGTATGCCAGATCTCTGTCTTCTGAACAGCCATAGCTCATCTGTAATGTTTATTTTATAGCGCTCATAAAGAGTTTGCAAAAAAGATACATCTTAACTAGTCAAGATAATACTTATTCTATTCAATATAATATAAAATAACATAAACAAAAGTGGGCAATCCTACTATAGGTACAAGAGAAATATAGGACAGCTGATAGTAGTTCAGAGGGATAGCCTGTGATACCCAAGAGCAACTTAAAAAAAATCGGCCTTTTGAGGAAAAGCGAGCAGCCCAAAAACTGGAACTGTTTTAGATGGCCAAAGAAACTTGACTGCGTCGGCCTAGATCATTAGGACCCGAACCAAACCTCATTCTAACCTCTTACCCTAAAATGATGACATGAGGCATTAAAGTGGGTAAGAGTGTTGGCCACAGCTTTATTACAAAACCCATACCATCATTAACATATAACGATAACCAAAAACAACCCGCCAACTGCTGAACCTTGCCCCAAAACAGCGGTCAATTCTTCTTGTTCGTCTTCTTGGGGGAAAAAATCTTCGTATTCCGCAAATGGATTAACACGGTATGAACTACGCAGCAGCTTTGGCGCCAGGATTTTAAATGTCCGTAGAAGCAACTCTATTGGTCGCCTACAGGGCCCTCCTCTGCCATCAACCAATGAAATACCCCTGTACTTCATTGGTTGATGGCAGACGAGCCCCCTGCTGATGACCAATAGAGTCGCTTGTACAGACTTTTAAAATTCTGGTGCTGCAACTTGGCCGGCAGAGACCACTGGTCTCCCTGCTCCAACAGTTAAATGCCGGTACAAGCGACTTTATTGGTCGTTCGTACAGATTGTTAACTTTTGGAGCAGGGAGACCAGTGGTCTCTGCCGGCCAAGTTGCACCGTCAGGGGTTATAGAGCCATGCAAGTTAGCCTATTGGTTGCCTACAGGGGCCTCCTCTGGCATCAGCCAATTGGTTGATGCCAGACGAGCCCCCTGCTGGCGACCAATAGAGTTGTTCGTACAGACTTTTAAAATCCTGGTGCAGCAACTTGGCCTGCAGAGACCACTGGTCTCCCTGCTCCAACAGTTAAACGTCCGTACAAGCGTACAATATTGTACAATATTACAAAGAGAAAAATAGCAAACAACAACATATACATCTAAGAAAAGCCACAGGAATTGTTTTTGGGTAAAAGGGTGGGAAAGATCCTGTACACGAGAAACCAAGCGGGAAAGGTAGATCCCTCCCCTTCTTCACTTTATAAACACCACAGTACCAATATTGTTTCACCCACCACCGCCAAATTCGGCAACCGCTGGTGTACGCTTAGATTTCAGCCTGGGCAAGCAGTCATATTCCCCCTTTCCTAATGGCCTTAACCCATGGGATGCGAACCTTTATTCACAGAAGATGCTCACTGAATCCATGTAAAGTATAGTTTTACATATTTTATAAAGAGTACATTACAAGTAAAACTCTCTGAGTAGATTAGCATTGATACCATAAGAACAGCCCTTATTACATGAATGCCAACTGAAACTGTCCATAAGCTGAGCTTCTTGACACTTAAGACAGACCCATAATTTCAGTTCTAAACTCTCTAATCTCCTTCCTATATTTGCCCTTATATTGACTGATGTAAGCCAACTGCATCAATTCTCCACTTTTTCCGGTTACTATTTAGATGAAAAACATCCCCTCCAGCAAAGTAATTTAAATCCAGAGCAGATAGGAATGACAGAAATGCAGGAACTGGAAACAGTGTGTTGAAGGTTATCGAAGTATGATTTGCTCTTTGAGATGTGATTGGACGGATCCAGAAGCACTTAGGCACTTAGATCAGAAGGTGTGATGTTCAGAGTTAATTTGAATACACAGGGAGACGCAACTTGATAAGTATTGCTGCTGACAGTCATGTTCCAAAGTCAATTAAGACACTGCAACACTATGTAACTTCGAGGACTCGTAAGAAATAACATGAAGGCAACATTGAAATGAAATAAAGTATTTATAATTATGAAACCACATATGAAGGGGAAATGAAAACATATTCATTTAAAACAATGTTTACTTCTTAAATGCATTTTTACCTTCTGAAGATATCATGAAATTCAAAATGAATTCCTAAAGGAGGTTGAAATATGAGTAAAACAGTAAATTGGAAAAACCGTGAAATATAGAAGAAAAAAATATTCAATCTACCTTCAATCATGTGATGTCATATGACATAATGGGTGGTGAGGCTTATTTTTAAGATTATGGCAATAGCAATCACCTTGTGTCCTAGCTAATGAGCTGCTGTATTAGTCCAACCCACGCAATATTATATATACGCAATATTGTGACTGTTTGGCCCGTAGAACACTATGATTCACTTATATCCAGCAAACATTCAGAGCTCCTATGAAACATGAACATGAGGTGAGAAAAGTGGAGTAATAGGGAATTGGGACCTAAAGAATGCACTTAACTCCTATAATGCGGCACTTGAAAGGCTTGTACTCCTCACCCCAACAGGTTCATACCATTAGGAGCAAATCCTGTAGTGTAGTGTAAAGCCAGGAGTATTGATTTTACAATATTGGTGGTAGAACAGAAAATATATTTGGTATGCAAACCATTTTAGGATTGCTCACAAAGGGGTCCCTCAAAAGCCCACCATTCCTGCCTGCCACTTTGTGTAAAAGTACCATACGGCTAGATGGCAGCTCACAGGCAGGGTTCTCAACTCCTGATGTACCTATATGTATTAGTGTATATTTGTTGGCGCTTAATAAATAAAAGGTAACATTTTTTTTTTATTGGTGCTAACTGGGACAACAGGACCTCAAAGACATGGTCTACTAATAGGATTTGTAAGCTTTCTATAGTTTTAAGGCAAATGTTCTCATTTTTCAGATTTCAGACTTTGGTCTCTCACAATGGAAAGAAAATTCCACTCATCAAGAATATATTGAGAAATCAGCCATTAAAGGAACCCTTAACTACATTCCTCCTGAAATATTCTTGCAAAGCTGTCGTGTTCCAGGGATCAAATATGATGTTTACAGGTATATATTTAAGTATAATATAGAACGGAAAATAAGAAACGTCATATTAATTTTCTGTTTCGGTAAAGGTACAATTGTTAAAAAAATAATCTTACATTTGTTATTGTCTCTTGCCAAAAGCCAAGGTGAAAACAAACGGTGATTTGCAGAATCAAAATGTGTCTATGGTTGTCAAATGCATCCCAGCTGTCAATCTGTTCTCCTTATTGCATATAGGTATGTCAGTGAGGATGGCGACCTGCTCTTATACTTCTAAGGAGATTGTTACAATGGCCTTCTGACTTTCTTACTGACCCAAATAATTAACTTTTCACCAGCTGGGAGAACAATTTATTCACTGTCATCCAGGCTAATAAGCACCTGAGACAGTGGAATACAATTACGAGACCTGAAGGACAAAATTGCTTCCATAACAGAAGTATCAGTGATACTGTCTGTTTTTTACGCATTTGAACGTGTTTCTATTTTCTCTTCTTCAAGCTAATTTATGTGCACTTACACTTTCTGCCAGTTCTCACTGCTATAGTTTCTACTAAGTTCAACTAATTTCTGTAACTCTGACTCATGGGGAGCCAGGCTGTAATTGCAGGTCAAGGCTATTTCCTAACAGAACGCACAACGGTATTAAAGAGGTAATTAAGAGGTCTACACTGCCTTAATTAATATTACAGAGCATCTTAAAAAAAAAAAGTCTTAGTTATTATTTCATTCACGGAAAATAATGCAATTGGGGTGTAAAAATCCAAACGTGCTGTACTGTCAACAACAGCAGAGAAAAGGGAAAAAGGAGTGGTTATTTTTGAAGAACTAAAATGGGAGGAAATATAACACACTAGTAGAAAATGCAAGTAGGGTGCTGGGTTCATAGCTAGAGGCATTAGTAGCAGAAAGAAGGAGGCAGTCACGGTACTTTACAGATCTCTGGTCAACCTATTGATGCACTATTGTGCACATCAACACTGTATACTGGTCTAGGACAATAAGACCTAGAGTGGCAGGTCTGAGGGTCACCAGCCTCCCTGCTGCAAGAATGGGGGCAGGTTGCCCTATTGGACAATCAGGTTCCCTTGTGTGTCGCTGTTCAACAGTTACAAGTAAGACCTCGGATCTCTCCAAGTAGCTTATTTCTACTACAAGGGACTGTGCCTAACTTCCAACACATGAAATATCAGGTGCCACATGTCCTTCTAAGGCAAATTGCTCAGATATGACATCAAATTACGACATTCATTAGAAAGGACAAAGGCAGCAGAGATAGATTCTGGGGGAGGCTGGGGACTCTGCCCTGGTGTTGGCCAGGGGCATCACGTAACCAAATACATCAATGGTGTTCAGTACTAGAGCTTATCTCAAGAACGAAGGATGGAGTTCAGTGAAGGGCTACTGGAGGAGAGAGGTGATGTGTTAGAAACATTTAAGTAAAAAAGATCCAACAAAGTACACTAAAGAAGAATATTTTAAATGCTAACGCAAGGGGTCATAGTCTGAAACTAGAAGGTCAGAGGCTTAAATGTACTGTAATGGTGTTTTACTATTCTGAGAGGGTGGTAGATAAGTGAAACAACCTTCCAGTAAATGTGTTTTACCAAATGTCCATTAATACCTTCTCATCTTCACCTGAGCTGTGTCAAAACTTCTGGTATTGTTGAGCATGCTTGAACCAATTAAGATTCAAGAGACGGAAGGAATAATCTATTCATGTTGTTATTTTTGTAGTTATTCCATTGTTATCTGGGAACTACTCACGCAGAAGAAACCTTATGCAGGTAAATTTACATTGTCTCTACTTTTCAGCTGAAATTCTATAGCCGACACAACAATACACTCAGCTTTTGTAAACTGTACAATATAAAATAAAATACATTTACTAAAATATAACACTTGTTTTTTTTATTGATAATAGAGTGTTATATTCTGGTATAGCTGATTTGTATGTTTGGTTCTCGTGCTTGTTTTTACTTATTTTCCAGTTAATGTTTCCCTGAATGTCAAGTTATTGTCAACCTATTCTAAACAGTCAATGTTGTATGAAAAGAGGAAAAGGTTTGGTAAAACTAGATAACAGAAACCTTCAATTGTAGTGTATCTGGCTGTCACCCTCTCGAAAACTATTTTTGCGAGGGGTATTAATCTTGACCTGACGTCCTTCATGTCCCCACCAACCCATACTCTTATGGAATCTATTGTGTCCTTGAAACCTCAAAAGTCAAGAAAAGAGATGTCAGATCAGGACAGCTAATTAAATGATTCTTTTTATCTGAAGCCGCTGATTATGATTCAAGTCAGCGTTTGTTGTACTTTTGCAAAATTGCAGAATATACAAGCTTTTTAACTTTAGAATTATTCTGAAATATTCATTTTCCAGGCACTTATTATGCATTCAGACCAGCTGTGTATTAATGTTGTTGAAAAATCTGTTAAGATAAGTTATATCTAGTACAATGAAGATTCATGTTCAGGCTATGGGCATAGAGCAGCCTGATATTTAGGGGTCAGTCCTTTATTTGAGTCAGTTAGTATACAACTATGGATAGTTCTCATAAGTATATGCTCATATAATATATATATTGTTGGAAATTGTTGCCTAATTTCTGCTTGATCTCTGACTCCATACAACCCACTGCCTTAAGTCAGGTCTTAAGTCATATTGTTACTTTAGGTAGCAGCACCTTTATATGAAGTTTTTACCAGTGAAAGACAGTAGACTCCAAGAGAACGTTAAGACGTAACTTAAATAAACAGAAACATTGCCCTTTAACTGTTCAATGGATTGATCAACTGGCAATCTGAAGAACAGTAGTGTAAAACTGTATTTATTTCATGGGTCCTTCATATAACATCTTGCCTTTCATTGCAGGTGCTAACATGATGGCTGTAATTATTAAGGTTTCGCGTGGAGATCGACCTCCCCTAGAGGACATTTCTGAGGACCATCCAGTGGAATGTCAGCAGATGATCGATTTGATGCAGAGATGCTGGAATCAAAACCCCAGTAAAAGGCCAGGTTTTTCAGGTCAATAGCTAATATTTTGTTTAAAGGGGCAGTCACGTGCATTTGTCCAGAGGACAGTAAGGCATATACTGTTTGTAGTGTAAAACACGTCAGTTACTCATCAGTCATCACCCTGTAGCCCCCTTATATCAGATTCTTGGTCAATAAGGAAACCATAGACAAGCTCTCTAGCGCACAAGCCCAAGAAACGAAAACATTCTAATATGAGCTCCCAGCGCATTTTCACCCTGTCTCCATAGTGTCATGTAGAGGAATCAGGTTAGACAGGCTTAGTATGAACTTCTGAACACCTAGTGTTTTTGAAAAGGCGTGGGGGTGGTAGGGGGTTAACAAAAAAATACATGAAAAATATTTCAAAACCGTCCTTCACTCCCTTCACGTGAGAATGTTAAATAATTATAAAAAGTTATTCCTACCATAATAACTTATAAACACAAATCCATAGAAACCAATAATATATTTTAACACATAGTAGTAGTAGTAGTATGCTACTATAAATGCTAATAAGGAAGATTTGTGTTTGGAAAATCTGCCCAAAACCTAAAATGATTATTAGCAGAGATTCATTTAGCGATATTTCTGACAACCGAGCTATTTGTTTTATACAATCCAAATATTCATTAAATCTGGCATGATTATATAGACCTGCTGTGTGTGTTATGATGAGCCAAAATTAATGTGAATATTAGGGGAATCTGAAGAAAATCCCAGAATGTAGCACAAGGTCAAAAACTCTATGAATGTTGAATAGCCTTTGATTGTATCATTGTTGGTGTGGAAAGTCCAAGCTGATTATGGGCTAGTGAGGGAGGCTTTTCCAGGATCCCATTATTATTTAAGATGGCAGAAGCCTGTATGCAGCTTGAAAACTTAATTTATGTACTTAGACTCAACCCAACAAGAAACACATCCCCAACATTATATCCTAATATATTGTTATATCCCTATATAGTGAGGCTTAACATAAGAAAGTGCACAGATATTTTATATAGACAAAACGTCTCAGAATTATAAACTAAAGTATGAAAATATGATTTTTGTAAAAACAAAACAAAAAAAAAACGTTGCCATCTGGTATTTTAAGTTTTAGAAAGTGAGAATGAAGAGTAAGCATGAAGAGTCAAGGGATCTGTCATTTTGTCATTTGTCTCTTCCAATAGTGATTGAGAATGTGTTTAGGAATACATTTCTCTTGTTATTTTCACTGCATTAGTGGATTTCACAATACTTTCGAAGTTAGAAGCCCTGTGATAATAGAGAGACACATCTCATTTGAATATTTTTATACGTCATGCATATTTTTAAGGGAGTAGTAAACTAAATTGTGTTTATTTCTGTGTCTCTGGGCAATCTGAGAAGCATTTTTTAGTGACAGGTGAGAGGTAGTGTGTGGTGGTATAAGGCACAGAGAAAGGGTGAGAGGTAGTGTGGTGGTTGTCTCAATGACAAGGAAGTTCTAGCAGTTAAGATGGTGCGGCTTCTCTGAAGAAGTGAGTTTTGAGATGTTTCTTGAATGTTGGGAGGGAGGGTGAAAGCTGAAGGTTCTGTGGAAGTAGATTCCAGAGATATGGGGCAGCTCGAGTGAAATCTTGTAGACGGGAAAAGGAAGAGGTGATAAGTGAGGAGGAGAGCCTTTGTTAGGGCACAGTTAAAGACTGGAGGGAGTTTATGGTTGGAGATGATAGGAATACAATTGGTTAGGTTGAGCATGTTTAAAGATTTCTTTATTTTTTGAAGTGGGTTCAGGATTGAATTGCGGTGACACCTTGTGACATTCAAGTATGGAATCCGGCCAGACAGCCTGGGCTGCCATACAGTTTCGCTCAGTGCACACTGACCCCGAGGGAATATCACTTTTAACATTAATTTTAATCTGAAAGTGTCATGACTTTTAAATAAACTGCTATTTTAAACTAAGCTATTCCTACCCCGTAAATATATTGATTGTTTTTTTATATCTTTTTATAGATATAGTTGTTGAGTCACACATGTTACTGTGCTTAGTGCAAATCCCTTTACCAGAGTCTGAAGCAAATTCGTGTAAAGCCCAACAAGATCATCGCAAGTCTTCTGCTGTTATAGTGGATACTAGTGTAAGTATACCTGGAACATCTTACATTTCGGTTATTAACATTTGCTAATGAAATTAGTATTTTCCATTGAAAAAGGGAAAAAAAAAGCTTAACGGTTTGCCCTGAATTAAGTCCCAGCTCAGGAAGTCTTACATTTTAGCCTACTTGTGTCGTTACGGAGGAGGTATCTCCATCAGCACATCAGACTTATCCAGTGTATTCTACAACCAAAATAAGGCAATTAACCCAGATGCATGTTGTAGTGTTCATGGGTCTCATCAGTAGGCTGTGGTTGGTATCCCTTTAAGCACTTAGCAGGCAAAACAGGCATAGACGAGCTAAGTCGAGAGCAGACTATGCTTAATATCTTGCAGGGAGTCCCAGCTAAGAAGAGTGTTATCATGGCTGAGCTAGTCCTACACTATTTTGTCATCTATTTCTCCAGAGGAACTTGAAAAGTTCCCGCCACAAAATGTTATAAATATTTAAATTGGGCAGCCATGGATACCTTTGTAGCCATGAGAATGTGATATGTTAGAAAGTAATGTAGTATTATCAGTAATAACTACATGATCATTGTATATATCTTTTGTTAGGGTATTGATGTTGATCAACTATCTCAGGAAACTGTAAGTGGAGGTGAGTACAATTCATAATTAATAATGAACCTGTCACGCAGAGCGTAGCAGAGGAGACACCGGTGCACGGTCGGACTGTGTGTCCCTCATAGGAGAAAGCTTGTCGGTCTCAAGAGACTTCTTCACCGGTTCCCCCTTGAGTTGAGACTTTTGGATTGGAGTGGCCATGGGACTTTTTTAATGATCTTCTAAGACTGGGGACTAACTCTAAGGTTGCACACACAGATAGATCAAAATAGGTCTTAAGCTGGGGGTCCGTGTCCAGGGAAGCTGTACAATAAGTCAGGGCCAGGGAGCCAGAGTTCAGAATAGTTGAGTAAGCAGGATAGTCGGGATCAAGCCGGGTCAAACACAGGAGACAAACTGTTTCCATGGAATAAAATTTTTATGTTTTGGTGTTTGGTTTGCACTATTGTTGAGTTTTTAATATGTTTGTTAGTATTTGTTCAGCTAAATGCAGTCTTAGAACATCATTCTTATAGCTGTTAAATTACATTTTTTTCCAGAAATAATGTTATAATTGTCTAAAGTTTTATCTCATAAAAGCAAATTTAACAGACAAAAAATAAGAAAACAGAAAAATGGCTTTTGTCATGTGATTAAGTTTGCAGAAGAATAAAACGACACATACATTTATTTATTTATATATTATGTTTATACATTTCTATAAATAAATGTATATATTTAGATTATATATTCATACAGCTACTGTATATCTGTTGATTTTGTTAGAACTATGCATATTTTTACTGGTATATTGAGAAATGGATATATATTACAAAAGTAGCAAAATTAAGTAGTAAATCTAACAATAAGCAATGTAACAGGCAGATATTGTAATATGTGAGTAATAAAATATTGCTCCGTATAGACTGAATCCTAAAAGAACATTATTTTTAAGGCAATACACCTCTCATTTGTCTTTTTAATTATTTTTTTAATTAAAAGCAGATAATTCGACGAGCATTTTCTTGGGCAATTATGAAGACATCTCCTGGGTAGACGAAAATTATTTTACCCTGCTTCACATTGCGGTTGACCAAGGAAATCTTTACCATGTGAATCGTTTTCTGGGCCTGAAGGCAAATGTAAATAGCAGAACAATCAGTGGCTATACCCCTCTCATTCTAGCTGTACAGAAAAGGTTGCCAGACATATGTGCCACTTTGATTGCGAATGGAGCAGATGTAAACATAACTGATGAAGACAAATGGTCTCCACTTCATTTTGCAGCTCAGTATGGAGATGACAGGATTGCTAGGTTACTCCTGGACCACTCAGCTAATGTAGATGCAAAGGAGCGTGATGGCTGGACGCCTCTGCACCTAGCTTGCCAGAATGGTTTTGAGAATGTTGCTCGTGTTCTCTTTACACGGCACTGCAACCCAAATAGTCAGGAGGTGGATGAAAAAACAGCACTCCATGTTGCTTCCTTTTTTGGCCACTACAAAATTGTAAAACTCCTAGTAAGCCAAGGAGCTGATCCCAATATGGTGCAGAAGAATCAGAGGACTGCTCTACATATTGCTGCTGACCGAGGCTACTTTCGGGTAGTACAACATCTCATACAAAGAGGAGCTGATGTGAACTGTTGTGATCAGAGCAATTACAGCCCTTTGCACATGGCAGCTGTGAAGGGGAACAATCTGATCTGCAAACAGCTACTAAAAAATGGAGCACAGGTCAATATGAAGACCAACCAAGGCTGGACACCTCTGCATTTTGCCACATTTAAAGGGCACCTTACCATTATCAAATTACTAAATGAAAATGATGCCCAAATGGATGCTGAAGGAGATATGAAATGGACACCCCTCCACTTAGCTGTGCGCTACTGTGAGGATTGTGTTATTTCCCAACTCCTAAATTTGGGTGCTAATCCCAGTCTCCCTGAGATGTCTGGCTGGACACCATTGCATCTTGCTGTCCAAAGAGGAGCCTTTTGCAGTGTAATCAACCTTATTGAACACAAAGCAAATGTCAATGCACAAAATAATTTTGGCTGGACTCCTTTACATGTGGCTGTCTTAAATACCAATTTTGCTATAATAAAGACTCTTCTTCTGGCTAATGCAAAATTAAATATAGAGGACATTAGTGGATGCACACCCTTGCAGCTAGCAATAAGGAACAGAAAACATGACATTGTTGCTTTGTTAGAAGGTAAGGACAATGTTTCTAGCAGTTCAGAGGATGGAAGTGAAGACTTGGGACCCTACCTGAATTTTTACAAAGAAACGGAGTCTAGATGATATGCTAAATGCTAAATGATAAGATTTTGCATGCAATTTAGCCTTTTGATTTATGTTGTATACAAAGACTTCAGTTCTGCCATCTATTGTGCTGTATGCTGCCAGATGTATTATAAACATGACTGCAACTTAGTTGAGATGACATTGTTTCCGCGCATAATAACCACTGTTGAGTGTGATGTATTTAAAATAGATTAAGTATTGCTGGACAGTGCCTTTGAGACATTTATAAATATGCAACTGAACAATATTAAAATTTTCTTTATACTGAGTGGCTTTATGTATTTCCAAAATACTTTCTTAAAATTGAAGTTGCAAAAGTAAAAAGACATTAAACAATATTGTACATAACCTGGGCTAGAACTGATTCAGTAATTATGACCGAAGGTACTGATACTTCAGGATGTCTTACACACTGGTTTTAAATTCCACTATTCAATGTAGATATGTAAGATTTCATTAAATGATTCTAATATCTTGATAAACTCTGTGTAGTTCACGTTGAAATGTAAACTCCCATGAGTCATTGCTAGACTAGCAATCTACCTTCAGAGCTTCTGCATGGTCTGTGCAGGAAAAGGTTGATTTCTACATCCACATTTTTGCATATATCATTATTATGTTTAATATATAAATCAGAAGACTGCATAGAACTATTACAATGAGGGTGGAATATCAAATTAATAAGTTGACCAAACATAAAACATGCTAGTACAGAGAAGAAGAGCTTGGCTCTCGCAGTCTATTTGTGGAAGTGCAATCGGAGACCTGGTTCACAGAGAAGTGGACAAACAATGAAGAGACGGTGAGAAGCAGATGAAGAAAGATGAGAAAAGATTACAAGAAGAGGCAATAAGAGAAGTGGAACTGCAGAGTAGGAGACAGAGACACAAAAGCGGTCGGCAGAGAAGGTAGGGAGACTGTGTGAGACGGGGGAATACCTAGAGTATTAGGCACCAGGGGCAGATCCTGTATGTAGCACCCCCTGCACTTTAAAACTGCATAACTGCTATCATTATAAACTAAGAAAGACATTGACGGTGGTACAGCATAAATCCTCTCACTATATACTGAGCCAGGCATTGACGGTCTTACAGCATAAATCCAATCACTATATACTGAGTCAGACATTACAGCATAACTACTATCACTGGTGAGAGGGAGATCTTTCTAACTGAGCCTGCTCCTCTAGCTGCTGTATCATAGGATGTATCATAATGTCATGTTTAGACTGCATTATTCTAAATTGTAAGCATGTTTGAGCAGGGCCTTACTTTTCTTCATGTAAAACTAATTGCTTATGTGATGCATGACTTGTTATGTCCTGTTTACCCACTGTACACTACCGCAGCATAGCATAGTACTATATAACTCAATTAAAAATAGAAATAAATCGTTATTCTACACATACACGGGGTCAGGATTTCCCTTAGACAACACAGCACAACTTAGTTAAAGTCATATATTTTCACTTGCATGTATTTAGTTATCCTGTATACACTAGCTGGACTTCTCCCTCCATCACCCCTTGCAACCACTGCTTATAAAAAAACTCACCATATTACTAAACAAATTACAATGCAACAGGGGTGGGTATATCTAGTATATTGTTTTTCTTGAGCTGTACTTAGTTATTTACATTTTGTATACGATGCCCTGATGCAATATTGATAATATAAACTTGAAAAAAATAATAATAATAATAAAAAAAAGATGCTTTGATTCTTTCCATATTGAAGCACTGCAAATGCTACCTATCAGCTGTATATTTTTTTGGTAATACCTGGATTATTTTAGAAAGTCAAATATGGCAAAAAATAGAATATTAGGGCTTCTTTAGGGTGGAACACATGTCCTGTCATAAACCAGTTCTATCAACTGGAAGAACCATCTTTTCTATCAATAATCATATAGAGAACGTGATGTGGAAAAACATATTCTTACAGTATTACAAATAATTGTATTGTCTATAACAATTTCCTAGTTAAAATAATGATTAATAAAACTATATTTTGTGTTTATAATTTAAGAATACAATTGTTTTGCTAATACTGAAACATTTGGGCTTCCTTTAGTGAAATATGCATGGTATGCTGATGTGGCGTTTAAATGACCTGTAGAACTTGAAACTGACACTGAATGCTTGGATAAATATTCATTTTCAACTCTGCAAACTTCTGATGGAAGGTGACAAGTTGTCATGTTACAGCTTGGTCAAATGGCATTTTTGAGAACTCATTTCTGAAAGCCTGTAGAATAAAAATAAGTTTTGTGCTTAAAATGTGATGTTCAACTATGAGCAAGCCAACTATTTTAACATATTCTGACATACATATCATATACGAATAGCATTGTATTATTGATAATTAGTAATATTTATAATGCTGGTATATAATACCTATTCATGGATATCCTGACTATTATTAAAAAAAATGTGAACTAATACAAATTATCTACAATGTTTGTAAAAGTACCATTGACTCTGGCTTCAGACATGAATCTTTATCTATAGGAAATCTCGCTTACAGCTAGAATAGCGTGAGGACTCATGTGATTACTTTCACTGGTAACAGAAGGTCCACATTCTAGATTTCTATTAATACTGTAAGCAGTGGCATATCCAGGCCTAGGCACAATATCCCACCTGCCGCAAAACAGGAAGCCAGTTGCCCAATTGGGTGACCAGGCTCCCCTTAGCACAGTCCTCCAAAGTTGTATTTTGCCTGACCTCCTGTGTCCTTCAAATGTGGAGAGCTGAGATACAATATCATATCCCAATGACCCGCAGTAAGGATGGTAGCACAGGGAGGGAGGCTGGTGGCACTGCCACCGACTTCACAATCCTGTATGCTCTGGAATCACTGTGTGTTTTTAAAAGTCTAGCATTAGATCACCCCCAATGTTCTGGTTAAGGATGAAAAAAATTATAGCAGGAGATAGCTGGGCTACCTGGTATTGGCTCAAAGCCTGATTAAGCCTTGCTTGAAAAGACTGAAGGAATGAAAGCCATGGGCAGACTTTCTGTTTAGAATTTTGATCTTTGCAGTCATCCATGAGGATGCCAATGAGGACCTCCTTGTATGCAGCTCAACGCACTGAACCTGGTGTCTGACACGGCTAATATCGACCCACTGGCTGACCAATATATATGGATGACCATAGGAAAACCAAATGCGGTCTGTGCTCTGATCTAAACAGAATATCCCATAAATAATTTAAATAAATACCCATTAAAACATGGTTGAAATAGCAATTTATATTTAAACTTTTAAAAGTATACAATAAAGAGATTTATTTATTATCTACTTTTTTGCAACAATTGTTAGACAAAAGTGTCTAGATGTTAATCCTAGAATAAAACAAAATAAAATATTTCCCTGTATCAAGCTCCATATAAAATGTAATGAGTGATCATGATTTGTATATAAACAGTGGGTTTTTATGAATATAAATAAACTTCTGTTTGAATATGAATATCACATGGCAATTTTAACCGCAGCGAGTAATCACTGTGTTTCCAAAAAAATCAAAATATTGTGATGACAGATTTCTACTCTTTCGTATTTTAATTAAAGAGAATGGAAAAATAGTGTTATCTTTGGCAGTTACACTGTTTCATAAAAGGACTCAAAAGTGACTAATATCGTTATCATATTAATTAAAACAGAACATTGGCAGGAATAAGTGTTTTACCAGTTTAAATACATTTACAGGAAAACATGATCTGACAGGAGATAAGAACCACTGGGCCCATCTAATCTGGCCATTTTTCCTGATGTAAAGTCTCCGACCTTAATCAGTCCTTGGTCTTCTATTAGTTTCGGGAGCCTTGTGCTTATCCCATGCATGTTTAATTACCTCAACTGTATTAGCCTCTACCACTTCTGACGGGAGGCTGTATTGTCCCCTTTAGCATCAATGACAGCGTGCAGGCTTTTGTAATGGTTGTCTATGAGGCCCCAAATTCTTGCTGGTTGTATAGCTGCCCATTCGTCATGGCAAAATGGTCATCTTGCACGAAACGCAGGTTTGAGATCTCCATAGAGAGGCTCGATATTAAGGTCTGGAGACTGTGATGGCCGCTCCAGAACTTTCACATTTTTCTACTGTAGCTACCGGAGGGTCAACTTGGCCTTGTGCTTAGGGTCATTGTCCTACTGGAAAGTTCCATACGCAGCAGAATGAAAATTGTCTGCCAGATTTTTCTGATGACATACTGCATTCATTTTGCCATCAATATTTACAAGATTTACTGTGTTAGAGCTCACCCCCAAAAAACATCAGTGAGCCACCACCATGCTTCCCAGTTGGGATGGTATTCTTTTCGCTATAGGCCTTGTTGACCCCTCCCTAAACATAGTGCTTATAGTTGTGACCATAAAGCGCTAATTTGGTCTCGTCAAATTACAGTGTGCCCAAAGCTGTGAGGCGGGTCAAGGTGTTGCCGGGCATATTATAACCGGGCATTGCCACAGTAAAGGCTTCTTTCTGGCAACTCGACCATGCACCTCATTTTTGTTCAAGTATCGTCATATTGTGCTCCTTGAAACAACCGCACCGTCTTTTTCCAGAGCATATTGTATTTCTCCTAAGGCTAACTGTGGGTTTTTCTTTGCATCCCACACAATTCTTCTGGCAGTTGGGGCTGAAATCTTTCTTGGTCTACCTGATCTTGGCTTGGTATCGAGAGATACCCAAATTTTCCACTTCTTAATAAGTGATTGAACAGTACAGACTGGTTTTTTTTTAAGGCTTTGGATATTTTTTTAAAATCCTTTATAAAGTTTCATTATGTATGTCTTTTTTCTGCTCCCCGTGGTTCAGTATTTAGCTTGCTCAGTGCTTCCGCATGAAAGCTAACAAACTCATTTACTATTTATACACAGACACTTATTGCAATTTAAAAAGCTTTAATTGGCATTTTAACCTGTGTATATCACCTTGTGTATCTGTAACAAGGCCAAACACTCAAGTATATAAAAAACTTTTGATTAGGACCATTTGGGTAATAACTGTTATCATTATGATTTAAAGAAGAGGGTTTTGGAGTGTTTCTGTGGGAACTTTTGCCCATTCATTCTGTAGAGCATTTGTGAGGTCAGGCACTGATGTTGGATGAGAAAGACTCTCCATTCCAGTTTATCCCAAAGGTACTCGATACGGTTGAGGTCAGGGCTCTGTGTGGCCGGTCAAGTTCTTCCACTCCTAACTCATCCAACCATGTCTTTATGGGCCTTGCTTTGTGCACCGGGGTACAGTCGTGCTGGAATAGAAAAGGGCTTTACTCGAACTGTTCCCACAAAGTTGGAAGCATAGCTCTGTCCAAAATGTCTTGGCATGCTGAGGAGGACATAGAGATACATTTCCACAAGAGAGGAACCTGTTATAGCTGCAAAAGGGGGACCAACTACATATTAATCTCTATTGTCTGTATATTTAGAATGGGATGTCATAAAAGTCCCTGTTGGTGTAATGGTCAGCTGTCCCAATACTTTTGTTTATATAGTGTGTGTGTGTGTATCTATCTATATATATAAATGAAACAGTGCTAACATCGTATCCAGCCAGATTTAATTCATTTAGTGGATATGAAAAGAAAGAAATATCTTTACAATATATTTAGAAGCAGCCCAGCAAGCTAAATCCATGTTAAAATGGTTAAAACATGATTCCCAAGCTAATTCTTGTGTGAAATGTACAGTAAATAGTATTATTGAGCTCCTTCCATTAGGGTAATTCAGTGCCTGTGACAAATAAACACCAGTGTATAGGCCATAATGTATGGGTCAATAAATGCCAACTTTAGCTAACAGTAGGAAATAGAACTAAAGAATGAATAATGAGCTGCCTGGCAGGTGGATAGCAAGACTTAATAATTCCTGCAAAGCATAAAGCAGTTACAAAATGGTGGCTCTGCTCCAATGAGCAACTGAGATTACTACAGAGAACATACATATGTATAACTAGCCCTCTCTAGTGTTGGCTTCCAGTAATGCAACAAATAAATAAATAAACAGAGAATAATGTATGCAATATAGCATATTATTTGAATATGTTATGTACAATACTTGAGCTACTAGTAAATTATTGTGCAGCAAATGCAGTATAGAATCACTGCAAACATACAGATGCCATTTTGAGTAAAGAAGATCCTGTATGTTGATTTCAGATATGGGTCAGATGATTTGCAAACACTTTAAGTAAAGTTTCTGTCTGCATTTTCCAGCAAATTAATTTGTAGAACCTGTTACTTTTATTTGCAATGTGGAAGCTATAGATACTACATTTAGAATATATTCTCAATTACGTTATTTCATAATTTACATAATTAGTACACAATTCAATAGATGTTAGGTCTGGATTCCTTTATCTTTAAAGAATGATCAAAAGCCTGATCACAGTAACACCCCCTGTGCGTGAGAGGAGGAGCTCCAGGCAGCCAATCATGGGAATTTCTCAAGTATGGTAATATGGCTTGACTATGGTGTCTTGCCAAGTCTTAACGCTGGCCTCAATGACGTTGGCAGTAAGCTGCTTTCTGCTATGAATTTATATGTACAAATTGTACAATATGTAGAAGTTTAAACCATCCAAAAAAATTTATATTTAAGACCAGAGAAGGAAATATATTCTCCTAGAAATGTATGCATATACTTATTTTTCTTCCATTAAGGAAGAGTTATTGTATGGTTTGGACAAACTGAGTAATGCAGGCATCTTTGAAATATTCACAACAGAACATTTGGCTAATAAAAACCAAGTGCAATGTTCTTTGAAGCTAGATTTTTAGTACAATATTATGCTTGATCAAACAAATAATCCATAAAAACACATTTCCTTCCAATGTATTTCTCTGGCACTTTCTCTTCCCTTAAGTATTCCCAGGAAACACATAAAAGAGAAGTAAATTTCCAAATTAAGTCTACACATTTACAAAACAATAGGAATGTTAATAACTCAAATAAATATAGTCTAAATAAAAGTTCTGCAAAATTGACAATTTATGTCACAAATTTACAGATATAGTTTAAGTGAAAAAGAAGCTTTTAAGTTCGAGAAAAAAATAAAAATGAAGTAAACAAACTAACTTATACTAAAAACACTATGAAACACTATTCATTTATTTTTAGAACAATTACAATGGGAAACAATATACGGTTACAGTAAGGATGATCAAAATTGGATAATATAAAAAAATGGTGGAAACATGAAATGTAGGATGAGGATTATGCAATCAGAAGAGCCTGAATTCTGTATAGTATGGTTGAAAGGTGGAGTGGCGTGTTCTGGCCTAGTTAGGCAGGTCTTGGAGCCCTCTGCTGCATAGCATGTTGAAAATAACCCTTTCTGGGTGATCAGGCTCCCTGTATCTCCACTGCTCAATGGACTGGTTAAAAAGGAAATCACTGATCCTCCTAACCTGACCATTAACATAATTGAGGACTGTGGTGATTTGGGACAGCCTCCATATCTTAAATCCACCTGGCGCTGCACATTCTTAAAAGGTGGAGTGCCAGGATATGAGGTTGTACCCTGGCACTCAACACTAAGAACCGCTGAGCCTCCTGCTCAGCAGTTCTTAGTGTTGAGTGCCAGGGTACAACCTTATATCCTGGCACTCCACCTTTTAAAAATGTGCAGCGCCAGGTAGGCAGTGGTGCTAATCTGGATTAGGCCTAGCACCGCTCCCTAGATAAATACAGCACTGTTGTCATGGGCTATGGAATTTAATTATGCCTTCATTTTTGCCATTCACTTTGCCATTTGTACCTTTAACATTTGTACCTTTATGGGCAATACACAGGAGTTGGATATCCTGAACACATTGGACACCACAGGCAGTCCATTAAAGACACGCATTTAAAAGAATGATATAATGCGCAAAACCAAAGGGCAGCCAGCAGTTGTGCCCATGTCACCTTACATGCCTTAGGGCGAGGATGTCATTAACCTTGTGAGGAGTTTGTGCTAGTAGTATTGTGTACAGCAGGGTAAATGGTTACAATATGGCAAATGCCTGGTGCAACAAGGTCCAGGGATGTATTGAGATTTGGTGCTCCACTAGGCCTAACCCAGCTCCACCAGCTAGTCCTCAACGCCATTGTCAGAGCCGTAAATAGCTCCTTTTGCGCCCGAGGCAAGAATGGAAAATTGTGCCCCCCCGCTATTTTTTTTTACAGAGGTTGTTATATTTACACTGCCCTTACATCTGTGATCTCCATAACCAGTCCTGGAGGCTGCAGCTGCTGATCGGGCAGCTGTGCGCCCCCTGGCAGCTGCACCCGAGGCGAGTGCCTCTGCCGCCTCACCCTTCCTACGGCCTTTTCCAGTGTCCTTACTGGTGAGCACCAGGACACATGACTGTCATGCACAATCATCCATAGTGTTGACAGGCTAGCTTGAGAGATCAGTAATCTCCCTTTTAACTGGAACTGCAGGAAGCCCGATTGCTGCTCCCTGTACCTGCCACTGATAATGTCTTATGACATTGCTATGCTCTTGATTAGAGGAAAATCAGAAGGCACCTAATCCCCTATCTTAACTGAAAACACATGTCATGGGTGGTCAAGTCCCTCAGTCTATAATGACCCAAGTATTGGCCAGGAGGTATGATGTCTTCTACATGAAAGGCCAGGATGTTGGTAGGTTCACTAATAATGTGTTGTGCTTTTGTGAAACAGTCTTAGCAATTTCCATAAGAACATTTCTGTTTCTGTATTAAACAAAAGAATAACCCTGCGGACAACTGATAACATTTTAAAGAATTCACAGTAAAAGATTCACCTGTCTTAGTAGAACAAGGCTTTACAACCCATTGGTTTGGGGCCTAACCATGTAGTCTCATGTAGGTAAACTGGGAGCTAGAAAGTTCTTTAAATTAGGAGCCTTTTTTAAAATAAGCTGAGGATGTAAAGGTTATACAGGGCCCAAAATAGAGTCAGCTTTCAAAATATTCCAATTTCTATGCAATATAGTTTTGACTTCTTTTGCGTTAATATGATATTTTGGTTAAAAAAGAAAATTGAAAATCTAAAGTATAGGAGGGAGTGCTCTTGGATGTGAACGTAAAACTAAAATGCAAATTTTCAAACTCTTTCTCTATTCTCAGAAGTGCATTTTCCTGGTAATTTTTTCCAAAAATGGATTTCTCAAAATAAAACTCTGTTTCAAAAACATATTAGCATCATTTCAATTTCTATGTATCCTACGATACTGATCTTTCAGAATAAAGGGAGCTGTTTCTATCAATGTTTGAAGAAAGTTTTAGTTTTCATATTTGCATCTTCAACATAAAAAAGTCATTCACATTTGCATCTTCAACATAAAAAGTCAGACAAGGGCAGATTTCTGTTTTGTCTATCCCAAAATCACGGGAATCATGAAATTCACCAAATCTTGGCATTTGTAACAGTTACACTCTAACATACACCTTTTGTTGCTTTTCTCTGGTACTTAAGGAGTTAGCTTAGTTACTGAGAGAATGCATTTGGAACTACAAGCCTAGTTATGACGACCTTAAGTATGTTTTACATATAGATTTCTCACATACGTTGATTTTTTTTTTTTTTACAATTAATGAAAATTATTAAATTTAATCAGGATCAGTAATTGAATCTGGTCATATGTCTCTCAGACTCTGAAGGAATCTAAAGAATATGATCTGGTTTAATCAAAGCCTTTGGTTCCCAGCTAAGGAAACTGGTTAGATACGGTTGATAGAAGTCTATAATACCTAATAGCAAATCAACCCATTTTAGTGCAAGCAGAGGTACTTAAGACCTCAGAGATCCATTTTTCAGAGGTGAGGCAATCACATTGTAAAAGGTTTCAAGTCCCCAGGGGACTGTGATTACCAAGGATTTATAAACTTACCAACATCTATTATAATAACAGATAAGCAACATGGGGAATGTAGAAAGTTCTATGGATTATTCTTTTTTTGGAAAGCCCAAAACATATTTTATGAAACAGGGGACCTTGTTTCAGGAGCTTATGGGATTTTTAATAAATGTTTTTTCTCTTGAAGGAACCCACCATGTAAATAATAAGTCCTCTAAAATATAACTTGGAAACTAATTTCCTTAGAAAAGAAAATTAGAAAATTTGTATCCAGAGTAACACCCAAATAGTTAACATTTCACATTTTATTATTCCATTTGTTAGCTCAGAAAAGTATATGATAATTATAAGAGGCGTACTAATGACTGGACATCTCTGCATGCTCTAAACCACAGGCATATTCCCCTCAGTTGTAGACTAGCTGCCCTGATGAGTGACAGCACAAGCAATCAGTCTAATTAGAAATGGGTCATTAATTGCTGTGACATGTTCATCAAAGTGACACTTCTATTCCAAAGCTACCATCTCTTTTTATTCTAAAGTAGAGAAGGCCAGTCACATTTTAGGTACTTGACGAGTGACAGGCAATCCCTATCTCAACATAATCTAGGGTTTAGTTAGCCTGTCAGTTTCAGTTAATCATCTTGCCCTATATTGGTTCCAGTGGTGGCCTCTTATGTCATCGGAATCAGGCATCACCTGGTATGAGACTTGCCCTTATGTAAAATGTGGTCTTTGTCTAATGAGAAGTGAGGGGGCATTGAAGACGACTCAGGAATAAATTAAACTTTCTGAATTATATTCTAATTTTCCATGTTATCTTGTTGCTTTAAGATTAGTTGACAAGAAAAATGGTATGTGATTACCCAACAGCTTCACAATCTAGTAATTAGTTGTTATAAGATCCATACTCGCTTAAGCATGTTAATTAAAGAATTCTAAAACAATCAGTTTTGATGACACAGCTGAAGTATGTGGAGACCTGAAGGTTGATCAGATTTATGAAAGTAAAGTTAGTCAATTATGTATCACCTTTCGCTATAATAAATATATTGTTTGATGTTCATACCTCATTTGTCAAATGTAAGAGTTATAACTAAATGCAGCATTAAGAAAGATTATTTCTAGGACTGTTATTGTTTTGCATCAATTTTTTGGCCGGGAAACACGACAGCCCTTCTTGTCTAATTTTCCTTTATGTTATATGTCATGCCTTTGTACACATACTCAATAAAAGTGTGCTCCAAAGTCAATTAAACAAATTAGAAAATCAAGGAGAGTTAAAGTTGCTCTGCTACCCAAAATACGCTTGAATTAAAAGAACATAAAGATAAAAATGTGTTGTTTAATCATTTGACACATCAACGGGACATTTATGCTTGATGACATCATCCAGACATCACAAATAGTATTTCAGATGTGTCCAGGTATTAAAGCTTTTTATGTTATTAGATACCCTCTTTGACAAGACCTGGCAGAGACAAGGTAGTTCATGTTGTTCTTTTTTGTTGTTAAATGCAGTAGCAGAGATGAGATAACTGTCACATCAGGTGTCACCTGAATGTACACACTGCAGAAGTTATTTAGCTGTGAAACACCTAACATGGGGTTGAGCCCCAAGCTAAGAACAGAGGAACTTAGAGGATTCCAACAGTGAGGAGGCTCAGTTATAGGCAGGTACATTTTGGCACTGAGTATGATAGACAAAACTACAACGGCAGGTAGAAATCCTAAGCAGGTAATACAGGCTGCTAAGGTTTAATACCGGACAGAGAGTCACACATGGCCAGGGTCGGAAGACGAAAGGATCGGTTCACAGAGCACAGCCAAGCCAAGTATGGTGCACAGGTAGATCAAAACAAGAGCAGAATCACTAGGCAGGAGAGTAGACAGGCAGGCCAAGGGTCAATAACAGCAACACACATATCCAAAGACAGCAAATGCAATTGAAGGACCACACTAGGGTACATGAACAGAGCTACCTCGCCTCCAGTAGTATGTCACTGGCGTGCCTACAGACTACACCAGCTGCTGTCATCACGCATCCACCGGAATCAGGTGCGTGCATGCCGCTTAAAACTGTGGCACAGCAGCCTGCCTGCCAGTAACTGGTACTGGCAACGTGTCAGTAACCAAGGACCGTGTGAAATATACACACCATCCTTTAAGTAAAGGAATATGTTTCATAAATGTGTAAGGAGTTAAAAAGTTATGTCCACCCATGTCCTCAAAAAGGCAGATTGAAGACATTTAAAGAACGGAATATTGTACAATATTAGCTAAATCTTTTTCTGCTTCTGCTAAATTAGGCATAAACTGCAATTTCATTAATGCTACTAAAAATTCTCTATTATTAGAACATTTATATTCAAAGCACAGTTGGTCACACTTCTTTAGGCTTTCACATACTTTTCAGATAAATACATTCTTTTAAAAATGTGGTACATAAATGATCTTGACTAATGGATTAAATAAAAAGGCCAAAGTATTTTACTCACATAATTCATATATATATACACACTACAGATGAAGTGTGAGTTCTGTTGCTATAGAACACCGATATATCACAGATGGTGCTCCCATATAAGCATTTTTAGCAAATGTCTAGGACCCCACTTATATATGAGACTTCAACACAGAGGACATCTATGTAGGTGGACACATTTAAACAAGTTTTCCAGAAAAGTAGAGCTATAAACCAAGGCACTGCTTACCCTTAGATGGTTTGGAAAGGGGTAGAAAGTGTGTGAGAACTGATTGGGCAGAACCAAAAGCCAATCCTGTCCCTCCCAGAGATCAGTTAATTCCCTCAAAGGTCCGGTAACAAGCTACGGCAAATTGAACTCAGGGCTGATATAGAGATCTGAATGAACGAGTGAGTGAATAAATGTATAAGTGTTTCGGGGCAGAAATGGCACAGGCAGGCTGTTTAAGGGACAGAGGTGGCACAGGCAGGCTGCTTCAGGGGCAGAGTTGGAAAAGACAGGCTGTTTCAGTGGCAGAGGCATTTCATAATTTCTTAACATACAGTGTACAAATTAGTAAAATAAATATTTTTATGTTATTTTTTGTGTGGGTGTCTTTACATTTTACAGTGTGGAGGGTGCAACATACAGGATCCGCCCCAGGTGCCAAATACTCTAGGTACACCCCTGTCTGTATGGACAAGTGCAGTCTTCAGTGAAATGGGATACTTACCGTATTTGCTCGATTATAAGACGAGGTTTTTTCCAGAGCAAATGCTCTGAAAAATACCCCTCGTCTTATAATCGGGGTCGTCTTCTAATCAGACCCCAAAAAAATGGCTGGGGCCATGCTGCTTACCGGTCGCGAGCAGCGTCTCTTCCGTTAGAAGCAGGAGGACAGGAAGCTTGTAGCTTCCTCACAGAACTCTATCTCCCCCTCCCTCCTCTGGGGGCGGCGCCAGAGAAGTTGCTGGTACAGCCGGTCCCCTGCAGAAGTCTTCGAGTGAGAGATCTGCAGTTCAGGTAAGGGGGTGGGGGAGGGTTTTTGGGTAAGTATGTGTGATTAATGTGTGAAGTATGTGTGATTAATGGAATGAATGAGTATTTAAATGTTTGTGAATGTGTGTTTGTGTGTGATAGCATGGATGTGTAAGGGGGGTGGGGGTTGTAGCATGGCATAGGGAGGCTGTAATCCCACTACTATCATCCCCAGGTTCCAGCATGTACTGGCTGCCTTGGCTTGATAGGAGTGTGATTGCTGTTAGCAGCAATCACACTCCTATCAAGCCAAGGCAGCCAGTACATGCTGGGTTAAAAGGCATATCATGGGGCTGAGTGGCATATAGGGGGTTAAAATGCATTTCTGGACCTCCAGAAATGCATTTTAACCCCCTATATGCCACTCAGCCCCATGATATGATATATATACCTCCAGAAATGCATTTTAACCCCCTATATGCCACTCAGCCCCATGATATGCCTTTTAACCCCCTATATGCCAGAGTGGCATATAGGGGTATAAGGCATATCATGGGGCAGAGTGGCAAATAGGGGGGGTATAAAGCATTTCTGGGGGCAGAGTGGCATAACTGGGGGGGGCAGGTTGGCAAATAAAAGGAAATTTAAAAAATATATTTACATGAATTAATATTTACTGGTAAAACTTTTTTTCCTATAGGGTCGTCTTATATTCAGGCTTTTTGTTTTTTTCCTAAATTAATATTTTGATTTTGGGGGGTCGTCTTATAATCGGGGTCGTCTTATAATCGAGCAAATACGGTAATTTTTGGTATGTATTAGCTCAATCATCACACTATTTTTGTGCAGTACCATCATATTTTTTAATTGGTGGGACATACAGTGCCCTACACTAATATTAGCATCCTTAGTAAATACGAGCAAAGAATGCTGTGAAAAATTGTCTTTATTGTTTCTGGACATTGGTGGACTCTGCTCTTTAGATCACCTCACAGGTTTTCTATGGGGTTCAAGCCAGGGGACTGGGATGGCCATGGTGGAGCCTTGATTTAGTGGTCAGTAAAAACATTTTTGTGTTAATTTTGATGTATGTTTTGGATCCTGCTGGAAGATGTGTGTTCATTTAATATCTGTTGATATTTGATCGAGTGCATGATGTAATGTATCCTAACAAAATGCCCAGATACTCTGGCAGAAAAACAACCCAAAAACATTGAAAAGCCACCACCATCTTTAACTGTGGGCATGAGGTACTTTTCCATATGGCTATATTTCCTAGCCACCCAGATGGACTGAAAAATAAAAAATATCAATGAAAATAGGGGTGCCAATAATTGTGCCACACATATATTTGACTTTGATGTTTTGTTTGATATCCATGAGAGCAAGGTATTTTGTGTACTTTTTGAAGAAAAGGGTTAAACAATAAAGACATGTTTTGGACATATTTACCAAGAGTGCCAAGGCACTGTACTCTAGGCCATTTGGCTTAATTATTTGTAAGAGCTCGCTCGCTCTCTCACACAGTGTTTTCACATTAGGGCAGAGCCACGGCTTACCCCACATGGACATCCTCCCCATTTCAAGGAAAAATGGGCGGGGAGCAGGGCGTGTCAAGACCCCGCTCCCGCGACCCGGAGAACCTGAGGAGCAGCGCTCACCCGGCAATCTCTGGGTCAAAGCCGGAGAGTTCCCAGGTATGGCAGTCAGACTGCTGTGATTTAATACATAGGGGAGGGCTTTGGAGGAATGACAGGACTCTGCAACTGGTATTTCTATAAACTTTTGAACACAGTTTTTAAGAAAATATGAGCATTACAGTGAAAACCAAAATGACAGATAGCTTTCTTTTACTTCTCTATACATGATGCAGCACTCATCTGGGGATATTTTAAAAGGCCCCATAGGTGGAACACCACCTTTAATTAAAACATTTCCCTAAAACGAAAGACAAATGCAAATGGGAATGACTGAGCGTTTGTGTTTAATGCTTAGGAGCTGATTAGTATGAGACATTAGAGCAAGGTTTGAATTGCATGGTTGTACAATGAGCATTATAAATCAAATGCAAACAAAAAAAATCCCACTGTACATCACTAAAAAAAACAAGAAGAAAAAAAGGAAACAGAACTACTAGAAGTAGTATACAGAGAGTAATTAGAACATTTAAATGTGCTGTATTTACCATAAAATAAAGTATTGCTTTGCGTCTAAATGCTAACAACAAATTGTCTTCTGAGAGCAACAAAAAATATTCCCTGCTGATTTAGCCATGAAAATGTATTTCACATTATGCAGAGAACTTTACAGGAAGCAATGTCTATTTTATATATATATATATATATATATATATATATATATATATATATATATATATATATATATATATATATATATACTGCATATGTAACAGTAAGCAAAAAAAATTACTAAACTGTCCAATATGCTTGAACGAGCCTAAAGTAGAAATGTTAATTGAAGGAGGACAGCCATCGTCAGAGTTGTAACCAAAACTAAATTAATTTAGTTATGTGTATAATTGTTTTGGAAAAGTTTCATTGATGGTAATTAGTTAGATTAGTTTTATCTCGCCTATCTCTACCAAATGCTTCCTGGTTACCAAAATGGGAGCAATAATTGAATGGGGAGGACTAATGATGGAGATCATAAGAACAGGAAGTAATATGGATGCTCTTTTGAAATATATGTAAAGTGGGTTTTTATATAAATATACAATAAATGGATTTATTTAATGTAGACTTACTTTAGGAAAGAGAAACAACCTTGGTAAAAAGGCCACCATTTATTCGTTTTTTTTATTTTCATTATGATACGTCACTTTCAATAAAAACCGCAGGGATTCCCTTGGATTTCTAAACAAATGCATACTAATGCAAACCTTCTTCAAACACCTCAACCGGCTTGCTGTCTGATTAATGGAGAAAGAAATGAGAAGGTTACAATAGAAATGCTAATGTGACATTGGTCACATTTCCTTTTTAATTATGAGATCAAACCGCTGCACTTTGGAGGGCTTGAGGAAATATAATAGCCTTTGATAGGTTAGTATCAAATACACAGTGACACTCAGTCACTTTGATCTAAATGTTTCACTGCCAAGAAAAACCTCCTGTGCATTCATGGCTCCATTGGCAATAAAAAGATTATCTTTAGCATAATTTTCTGTTCCCGTTCTAGTCTTAATGTGCTGAGGTTTAACTCTCAATGACTCCCATGAGACCAAAAGGGACTAGAGGTGAGCCTTATCTGTCTTCCATATGCATTTTAGAGAAAAATGAACATTGGTGCATCAAGCTCGTGGTCTTCAACATCAGACTAAATCATGCTGTTTGCATTCAGTCTTTCTATCCTGTCTGCCAGGGCTGGCCAACACTGACTCAATTCTCCGTTTACTGAAAAGAGTAATGACATATACAATTACAATTAGACTTGTGCATTCATATTCGGGCAACATGAAAACGAACACGAAGGGTGCGTTTTCGTTGTTCAGCCCGAATACCGAAGAAACGATCATGGCGGCGGCAAAACATACACGAAGATGAAGACACACAACACGAAGAATCTTCGTCTTCGTTTACTAATCTCCCTGGTCCCTTCCCCATCTAGCCTACCTTATCTACGCAACATCGCAGGGGTTAACGGGAGCGGAAATCCGTAGGTTTGCGTGAGGAGTTAAAGGTCTATGTGAGCTACTCCATTGGTCGCCGGCAGGGGCCTCCTCTAGCATCAACCAATTGCTTAATGCTAGAGGAGGCCCCTATCGGCGACCAATAGAGTCGCTCTTATGGACCTTTAACTCCTGATGGCGAAACTCTGTCTGGGGAAACCACTGCTAATGGTCGTTCATACGGACCTTTAACTCCTGGAGCGGGGACTACCCAATGGTCTACCCTGGCTGAGTTTTGGAGGGACTAGGAAAACTGGTTAGATTGTATTTAGCAAGGGTCTTCTTAATGACCTTTAGGGTAGAAATAATAGTTGGGTGCCCCGGTATTGTAGGGCAGCGGTGCTGCTCCGCTAGCCAGGGTATTGAGGAAATCTGAGATGAAAAGAGGAATTGTCAATCTGAACCCACTGTTTTGGGGCATTATGTGTCGATTCCACCACACGCCTCAAATGTGAAGCAGTCCAGTACCCCTCGATGTCCGGGAGGCCCATACCACCCTGCGCCTGAGATCCAACCAAGTGTGAAAATGCCAGCCTGGGAGAACAATTAGACCAGATATATCTGGTGAAGATGGCTGGCAAACACTGTGATACACGCTTACCCAGCAAACGTTCATCCAGTATAAATTGGGTATATGAATAGGATATATTTTTAATAAACCATGTATTAATGTTACTAACAGTTTGCAAACTGATTTTTTGATACTACTAAAACATAATTCCCACCTCATAAATAATGGATTTATATTATAGTGCTAAGATGCAAATTACTGCTATGCAGAACACTATGCTGTAGCATACTTGGAGGCTATATCAATCCAAAGATATTTGTACTCATGTGGGCAATTGTTCTTGACTTCTGGAAGTTGGAAGAAGTAATTTCAGTGAATGTTCTGCAGATACTGAATTAAAAATCTCCCTTTCATAATTTAACAGTGACTTAAAAGAAAGTTAAAAGGATTCCACATTGTCAGTTGCATTTTAATGCATATTATGCACACTTTTTGTGTGGTTTATTTTGTACACTCTATTTTTGTACACTCTATTTTTGTACACTATATTTGCCTCTTTGCCCTTACTGAAAAGAAACAGGGCAATTGCTTTGCCTCTGTTACAACCTGTACTAGAACTGTTACTTTTCTTCTGACTTCACCTCAGCTTCTCCAACACTGGTCATCATTTTTAAACCCATGATCCCTTTTCTAACTGCTTATGGCTCAGATAGTTAGGACTGTCTGTAAAGCCGATGGGGTTGCACAGATGCCTTCTCCAGGCCAAAAAGTAGGGTGTCCTTTGTGTCTGCCAGCCAAAGAATAGAAGAGGAAGTTGAGGTGGAGGGAGAAGAGAGAAGGGCTGGCAGATAAGGGAGAAAAGAAGGGGACTGTAGTGGAGACCTTGGGAAAGGTGCCAGTTTGATTAGCTAAAAAGCGCTGAGACAGAGGCAAGATGACTAAAATGGTGAAGGTGGATTTTGAAAACAGTTTAAAATTTGACTATGACTTATTTTACTCAAAGGGAAGAAATCAACTATCCAAGGTAAAAAGGGTCATTATTTACACAAATAATGCGTATGCCTTTTTATAAATCTAGGTAACCACTTTTACTACAGGAAGAACGGTTAATAAAATTCATGACCAAATACCTAGTCTAGCTCATATTATGGTATACTATGGCTCAATTGCCAATATGCACAAATACAAACCCTTAATGCTGTCCCTTTTTTTAACAGTTTTCATGGTAATGTATCAACAGGAAGAAGAACTATGTTCCAGAATCCTCAAGTGAGAACAGATATAATGCGTGTAAATACAATACACCCCCAGCCAATTTCAGCAGGCCTAGTCCAAAAGTGCAACAGCAGTGCTAATCCTAGGGTTTCTACTTCCTCAGATGAAATCTGTTGTCAAAAGTGATGCCTTTTATTGGGCCAACATAAAATAAGATGTAAACTTACATAAACTTTCAGGACCTCAGATGTCCCATTCTCAACTCCACTTTCTCTTCCGCTAATACCTCTGCTTCCAAAAATGAAAAAAAAAATCAGTTTTTCCTGCATACACTTGCATTGGATGGGATTTCAAGCTCAATGTCCCGGCAGCCACTTAATAAGACAATGTGACAAGGTCAGCACTGTGCAGCAAGTTTACGGAGACCTCATGGCACCTGTAAAAAAAACATACACAAATTATCAGCACTGGGAAAATTGAAGGAACCAATGAAACAGCCATAGTATTAAGTAATCACTAACAAACCCTTATACACAAAAATGAGAAAAACAGAATGTATGTACCACCAATAATAAGAATGATACTATATAATCAAATAACACAATTGTGATAATTGTGACATAATGTGAACAAATAACAGTTATGACTAGAATACAGTTTATTAAAGCCCAGAAATTTGCCCTTATGTGCTCAGTACCTTAAAGAGCTTTTTGTTTTTAAAGCATGTCATCTGTTAAAAACTGAAAAAAAGATCTAAAACGTCTAAATTTCACTGCTGGCAAAACCACAGCAGAAACAAGCCAACTAAATTTAAAATTGCTCTTATTTTACTGATGAATCAGACAGCAACTCCACAAGCACTATGCGCATTAAACTCACATAAGAACATCGCGAAGCGAGTATCTCCGATGCGTATTAATCAAACTGGTCTTTCGACATAAGCTAAAAATATTTATTTCAGGCTGAGCGTGCCACTTCATACAGTCTGTAAATTTTGTTTTGTAATGGGACAAATTCACAAAACGACACATTTTATTTCTTAAGAGAGATTTTTGAAAACAACTTTTTTGGAAACAAGAGCATGAGATCAGTCTGAATATATTAGACATAAATATTTATTTTTGGCCAAATGTTTAATTATCATTTGTAATTATAGGTAATCATATGTATTACAATGTAATATAAAAAAATATGTAATTTTTCATACCATTAAATAGGCCTTCATACAGTATACAAAAGTGGACAGGTTTGAATTTTTATTATAGTCAGCAGGGGCTTGTCTGCAGTAAAGGTGCACTTCATTGGTTGATGGCAGAGGAGGCCCCTGCAGACGACCAATAGTTGCTCGTACAGGCATTTAAAATCCTGGTGCCACAGCTGCTGTGTTAACCCCGTATAAACCCCTTCTACACAAAACGGCAAAAAAAACGAAGAATGTACACAAATATTCGCCCGAACCAAACACAGGAACGGGCGAATATTTGTGGAATACAAAGTATTCAGAGGTTGGGCAGACTAGATGGGCCGAATGGTTCTTATCTGCCATGACTTTCTATGTTCCCATGTTTGGGGACAGAGATGGCATAGCCAGGAAGTACATGTGGCACAGACAAGCTGTTTGGAGGCTATTAGGAGACACAGATAGCTCATATTGTAATAAATTGTTTTTAACTGCAGCTTGTTGCTGCTCACTTCTGCAGGATCCAGTATTAGCCCGCAGACTTCATCTAGTGTCTTGCAATGCCTCTGCCAATCAGAGCTCCTCCTTCAGTCCCCTCTAATTGGTGGATGATTTGCATCCTCATAATGAGCTCGGCGGAGCTGCTGCAAGCTTTTTTTTTTTTAGACTAAACAAAGAGAGACTTCGTTTCCCCGAGGCCCGAGCAGGCCCCCCAGGACAACCATGTCCCTCCTCATACCTTCTCTCCCCCTTTTCATGTACCATAGTTTTCCTAAATAGATAGCAGTGTCTAGTAAAATATAGTTTCTATCCAGTTTATAATAAGGGCTAGTTCCTGCCTTACCCAACCCATCGTTGAGAACACATTATTTTCTGAGGCCTTGAGCAGATTATTCATGTAAATTTAGACAGGTCTGTACACACCGACCATTTTCAAGTTAAAAAGCCATAGAAACTTATAAAACAGACCTTGCTTATCTTACCAAAATAACTGTTTATACAGCACAACAAAGATTAATATCATCCGTCATTTAAAAATTATGACTCTGGGGAATTTATTACAACAGGTCTTTGAGCTGCAAAATGCTAGCGTTGTCAAGCGGCAAATAAATTGTTTTCACTGCTCAGAGTCAGCTTCTGAATTGAGGCACTAAACAGCAACGACAGAGTATCAGGGGAGTTTACTTATTAAGCTGTTAAAGCTCTGGAGTAAATTAGCATATAAAACATCAAAGTGCGGTTCCTTTTTACAGTCATTCTGTCTCTCTAATTCCACAATAGTCTAAAAGAATGAGCATATTGTCATGAGCTAAATAAAAATATGCATTTTATTTGGTATGAACCCTACTTGAAGTAAATGAATTTATAATGGCACTTAAAAAGGAACTGTCAAAACAGAGCTAAACCCATAAGTGAATCCAATACTTGTGTTAGCGTTATTTATATTTAATGTAAAATTTGTAAGTTAGTCAGTCAACCAAAGGCTTATTCAGGGCAATTCATGCACACAGAGTCAGCCCTATGGTTTCTAAGCTCTATGTTTCTGGTGTCCTCTTCTCAAGCATACTTGCTGCCTAACAAAGGAAGGAGACCAGTTGTGGTCGCTAACCAGAACCCTAGACAGCAACCTATTTAGCCTAGATGTTAAGCTCTGCCCTGCATATGTGTTTCTTATGACCTCAAATTAAAGATTGCACTGGAATTCTACTGCATGGCCACATAAGTTGCCATAAGGTCGTTTTGCAGTTTTTCCTAGATTCCGCTTGCATTATTGGACTGTGGTACGTGAGCCTCTAGCCCTAGAGATTGATTTAAACAGCTCTTATTATATATATATATATATATATATATATATATATATATATATATAAAGGGTGAGGCAGAAGACTGAAGGAGGCCAGGGTTCTAGGCAGTCAGAATATTTAGAGGGAAATGAATGAACCCTCAAGGTCACAGTAACTAGTATATAAAAAGCAAAAAAAAATGTTTTTAATTTAAATTGAGTAACTTAAAAGACATTAATCTTCAAAGTACTTTTCTCCGTTACACATACAGGTATTAATAGGTCAAAACGTTATATAGAAAACCATAACTTATATAAAATATGATAATTGCTCTGCTCCTTTGACATAGATTAAGTCTGCATATCATCTTCATTTTGAGGTATGTTTTATTACATTATTATCTGAGCATAGGCTGCCCCATATTATCTACAGAACTGACAGTCAAATAAAATGAAAGTACATATTCTAACTGATGTAAAATATCTACTGAGATAGAAATTGGACTGTCCCAAAAAAACAATTTTTTACTAAAAGTAAAATTTGATTCCAACGACAGGCTCCTTAATATTTCTGTATTGTTATAAGTTTAGTGGTACACTGGAGTTTTACTGGAATACCTTGCCTACCTTTTTTTTCGTGAGAGGGGCGATATTCCATGGGCACACTAACAGAGATTATTCTGGAACACTAGGTTGTCACCTTATCTGACCAGCCATACACACTAAACCAGATCAGCAGAGGCTCAGGTGAATTGTTTTTTTAGCTGCTACTTCCTGTAGTTTATAAGTTAACCTCGCGGAAGATGAGCTGTTCTGCAGAAGTAACACTATCTAATCAACTTCCTGTCTGCGCTTTCCCTCTCTTCCCATCATCCAACCTGCTGTCTGAACCATCAACAACAATCTGCAACTGAACAAAGAATGCAGAGCAGGAAGTGTAGAGATGCAAAACAGGAAGTTAACATGGCTGCTCCCATGATCTGAACATGAGAGAGAAAGCTCTGACAAGAAAATTAGCTTGAAACTTATAAAAAGCAATTTTGCCAGTAAAAATACACATATTAAATAGAATTGAAGAAGTGACATTGTGTCTAGTTCATCAACTACTCAACATGTACAGCAATTGCACAGAATATAACACCGGCACTGATTCATTTTATCACCGACAACAGCCTTGATATATTTTGATTGATAAATATGACTTTTTGCACTGAAGATAAGCCGAGACTGAATTATATTGGCAGTCTGCTCCACTAATCACCCGGTCCTCCCCTGCTCCGCATCCGTTCATCTCCTAATGCATTTTTGAGAGTGAGAAAAAAGTTAATCATAACATTTTTTCTGGTGTAATTGCGTGGAAGCTTTGAAATTCAGTAATTTAGTTCTGTCATGCATTATTTGCGTTGGGAAGATCTCGCACACGGAATCGCATGCAGTACTTCACTGCGGTTAAGAAACAGATTAATGGTTTCAAACTCGGTTTACAAATTGGAGATGGGTGTTTTGGTAGCTAAGGCCCTGAGAGCACATACATCATTTGCTGGTATATTACATCAGCGCCATCTGAGAACATTTATATTGAACAGCAGATGAAAACTGTTGACAGTCCTATACATACGGTATATATTCTAACCACTTTTTCTGTATGCATTCCCCACAGATCTTGGGAACACACAAACTCGTACATGTTGAATACACAAAGCGTTTGAAAACTCTACCATGTCATTGAAAATCCCTTAGTAAATATGTAATACATGTTAAAAATGATCATAAGCTGGAACAAAGTATATATTTGCGATGAGTGTTAGACAATTTTGTTATTGTTGTGTTAAATATTGAAATGGGGATGGTGATATTCAGAAATATTACAATCCTTACACCTATACACAACATAATGAGCATGTAATCCTCTTTTCTAAATATAAAATCTGTCTTTACAGTATGCCAGAGACAAAAGCTAAAGAGTAAAGCTAAGTGGCTCCCTTGACCCTTAACCCCATAACACACACTCTAACACACTCACTCTAATACACACACTAACACCCACTCTAATACACACTTATTCTAATACACACACTTACCTTAAAGGGACAGTTTACTGTTTCTGACAGCCCTACTAAAGAATAAAAATAAAAAGTATTTACTTGACACAAGAAGCAGCATTTTCTCAGCACCAGCTGCCCACCTCCATGATCCGACATTTCTCAGCACTAATTGGCTGCTTGAAGAAGACAATCCGTGGAGGGAAAGCACTCCAACTGAAGTAAATGGGAGAGCTTTCCACACATGCTCGCGCATGCTCCGGGGACTAAATAGACCTCCTTGCACAGCATTAACTGAGCCAGTGCTGGAAATACTAGAGGTGAGTATATCATGTGCATGGAGATTGGCACAGAAAATAGTGGAGGGGCAGCGATTCTGCAGACACACTAACATTTAATGCATTTGCATTAACGTATGATGGCTGGAAAGTCGCTTGAAGTGGTGCAATAAGACTTGATTTCTTATTCCAGTGTTCTCTCAGACCAGCAAAGTGTGAGGCATAGCGGGAGACCATCTTACCCTTTCTTAGGGGCAAAGGGGCCATGCAATTTATTCTTGTCCCAAGCCCCACAAAACCAGAGGGCAGCTTTACTTTTGGCTTGTGAATGTTGTGTGTAAAAGTTTTGCCCCTTCTTTTAGGGTCTTGCGAGATCATAGTTACAGTGGTTAATTTAACGTACAGTGTATAAAGATGTGCAAGCGGTAAATAAACAATTTGTGTTTTCTAAAAATTGCTCTGTTTTCCAGTAAAGGCTATAAGAGAAGTAATATAGCTGTTGCTCTCAAATTTAGATTTATACTGCGGATCTAAATGGTAAAATAAGAGCTACAAATGTAAATGGGAACTGTTGCCAAGCTTTTACCTTAACTAAATGAATTTAATACAAATGCGTGTAACTCGTGTAATTGGTAGTGTTTTGGAGATGGCCGATTCCAAAGTAAGGGTCTGTTTTATCTCAAGATCAGTGCCAAAAAGTGCATAAGTTGCATATCAATTAATTAAGTCCAGACCCCTATCGCTTACAAAAAACACACTTACAAAAACTGGCAGATCCAATCAGCTTTTAGTTTAACAAGAGGGAACGGTTATGTTATTAGAGAAATAAATTATGTACAAATGCCGAGAATGAGAAATTAATGTCCCCATGATAAACATATTTTTGACATACAGTGCACACGGAAGGAGCTTTGCTGCATTGGTCAAGTTGTTGTTGCTTATGGTCTTGGGTTTATAGATGTTGGTCTTCATTACGTCTAGAAGAAATCTTGAATGCAGTGATGAAAACTGTGGAAATCAATAACATAAAAATTGTGTCTGTGAGGAAGGACTGTAATTTTGTCTCTAGACGAGCGGCTAGCAAATAGGTGGATATATATCAGAAAAACAATGGTGGTCAGACACTACGAGCCATGTTACTGAATCATATACCATCTTGACTACACCTTAATGGCTTAAATAGCTTCGTTTTATATACTGGCTATAAAAATTGGAAGGTCTCACAAAAATGTGAATCTTTATCAGAATGTATTGGCAAAGTATACCTTTTTATGGGCTATTGTCCTTGTGCTTCTTAGTATATTTTAGTCTGAAAAAATGAATTCCACCCACAGCATGTATTCCTGGGTAAATATTACTTACTCGATAATGAAACTTATAATTAAAATTAAATAATTGCATTATTGTCACTGCAAATTTTATTTTGTTGGCACAAGAAATAAACTTATGGAGCTCAACTCATAAACTTGTCAGTAATGCAAATAAGCTCCCATCGATTCGAATGAGTGGCTTCAAGCTCCGCTGACTTCAATGTGTTCCAGTGCTACTGAGCATGTGCAAGAAGCGTACATATCAATCCTTCCTGTTTCAGCAGAGATAGCCAGAGGAAGAGTTAAATAAGACAGAAGTCTCATTTTATAACCCAATTAAAACAAATGCATGAACTGATTTGCATGCAGCAAAAAGTTATGCATTTTTAGTTAGCACAGGGCTAGAATATTCCTTTAAGGCATGAAAGTTGTTCTCCCAAAACTCTTTTGCTCCCCACTGGTCTTAGAGTGTTGGGTTGAGATCGGTATAAAGGAGCTTATTTGGAATTGTAAGCATGGGTTGGGCACATAGTGGAAATTATTATATAAATTAAACAAAAGAAAGTCTGCAATAGATACCATAAAAGATATAACTGTGCAGCTACTCAAAATATATATGAACCTAACAGAGTTCTTCCGCTCTGATGAAGCCGTTAGTTTGGTGTAACAGGTTAGCGTGAAGCAATGTGCAGCTCTTAGAGGGTCTTGATTTTGAACAGTCCCTTGTATCAACGTGCCATGAGGTGCCATGAGAGGTACACTTAAGTAGAAGATTCCAATACATAACATTACTGGATGATGAAAATCTAATGCCCTATGTCTGGGTGTTATTTCAGGCCATTAAAGACATTTTCTATTAATATTTTCATACTTTTTATCCTGAGGTCCTGATTATGTTATGAATTAAACAGAAAATATAATATTAAACTTCATTTAAAACTGAACCTCCTTTTGAGGCAATTCTGTTAATTCTGGTTTTGTCATCCTCCCTTGAATATACGTATGTACTGAATGAATTGCTTCATAAATTGTTGACGCTATATAAATAAGAGAACATAAACATTAAAATAGAATTCATTGTTTCAGAGTCAAATTAAAAATTTCTATTATCTTTTGGCACAAATCTTTGTATACACATCTTAATTAATTAACCACCATGGTTTTATAGTGTATCAAACATAGCTGTCATAACCTTACCTTCTCACCGCTTGCGTTAAAATCCAGTGACATCACAATTAAAATAGATCTTCTAATGGGTACATCAATCATATATTTATTTATTTTAACCCCTTAAGGACAATGGGCGGTCCCTAAACCCATTGAAAACAATGCATTTTGAGCCCGTACATGTATGGGCTTTGTCATTAAGGGGTTAAAGTTCATATTTTAAGATGTTTTTTTACAGAATACAAAAACCTCTAATTTATCTATTAAAGATGATAAACTTTGTAGAGTCTAAGTTAATCTTTTCTTGTATATGTTCCATGATACCCATCTGTGTTGTAATAATATTAGTTTGTGTTAAATCACAGAAGACTTGTTCACAATCCTCAATAAAGCTTTAGCAGATGTAACTCAACTCAATAATACAAATGGATCAAGAAGAAATGCTATCGATATTGATTTCCAGTCAACTCGGGAATCTGTTTTTAATGTTTTGGTGTTGATGTCAGAAAGGTCACCTAAATGTCAGCTTCATAAAAAAAAAAGACCAAAAGAATAAATCCTTGTGTGCTGAGAAAGTACAATTTTTTTTTCTATTTTTAACAACATTTCTGCTTTTTGTTTCTTTGTGTCTGTACGGTTTGTCTATAAAGTCTAGTTTTTATTTCTAATGACTGTGAAAGTATTGGCTGTATTCATTTAGAATTTATTGGGGAAACATAAACCCTCAGGTATTTGCTGTGTTATTAATATTGCAAGGTTACTGATATTTACAGTGGAAAGATATCTCATACGTTAAAATGTAAAGAAAGACAACTGCAGCAACACAATCTTTCCATTGCTTAAACAGGAGAAACCGCAAGGTACAAACGACGCATTTTGAGCCTAAGCTCATAATCATAATGTAACTTAGTTTGATGGATACAATGTGATTGTGGTACAATGTTCTAAAGATGTCATATCTCCATAGCAACTAATCCATAGGAATTATGGTGAGTAGACCACATCATACCCAAATCATTTGTATGTGTATCCACTATTATTGTAATGTAGTGCTTTAGAAAACACATGCTTTGTGCAATGGTTAGGTTTGAAACAGTCATTTACATATTTCTTTTGTAAAATTAGCATATTTCTAGAGCAAGAAAAGCTTCTCGGAGAGCAAATATCATATGCGCTTTAATACCATTTTTATCTTTTTCTCTACTTGCAAATGTGTGGGGAAATCCAGCAGAGCCCGCCACGCGTTTCCACCACTTCCCTCAGGCCAGCTTCTCGGCTTGCAGGAGATGTGTTTGGCCTACTTGCCACTACACATGCTTTTCATACTAACCACCAGCCAACTTCACACCAGTGTCACAATAAATACTTAAGGTGAGCCTCTGGCTTTCCTGTAGAGCTGGGTAAAATGTAAAAAAAATGTTTTTGTGGGAGTCAGGAGATGACCAAGTGACACTTTAAGGCCAGCAGCTGCCACATAATGTATTTTTTTTACTCACACCGCACACAGCAGAGGATGTTATCTGTCACTGGAGTGACAGATTGGGTAAGTATGGGGGTCTATCAACCAGAGGTCCAGCGGCCCTTTCTATAGCCAGTTACACATGGAAACAATAACATATGAAATAGTGGAAGTGCCATTTTGTGTGATTATTCCTCAAATGACGTTCACTTCATGACATCACGAGCAGTTACATAATGAGAGAGGCATTTTTTTTCCCTGTTTTTAACGTACTTATAATCTCGTTTCATCTATAATTATAAAGGTAAGGTTCCCATCTAACTCACAAATTCCTAAAGCCATGCCCTGATTTTGCTGTACTCTGGCTTAACTGGGATATAATTTGAATACATATCTCTGAGCCAGAGCTATACAGTATTTATTATACCCTTTTTCCTGTTAAATTCTATATCGCCAAGGACAGTAGCCCAGGGCATGTCATACCTGGACTGACTCAAATATGACAACCTAGAATATCCCTTTTAATGGAACAAAGCTTGAAGAGATATACGCCATATTATGAAATTATATTTTCACTATACATACTTTTTTTTTAATGGTTTTATGTTGGGTTTATGGGTTTTCTATTCTAAGGCGTGTCCACATCTGATCGCAACAAATGTTAGTAAATAGATTTCTGATATTATCCAATAATAAATGTGATTTGGGTGAGGAGCAAGGTCATTTCTGTTTTCAGGGCCATGATTTTAAGTGAATGATCCAAGTGCCTGAAGTGTAGGTTTTTCAGAAAATGTTCTTTAGGAGATCTGCCGGTGCATTTTTATTGCACTATACCATGAATTGTAATGTTTCATATTTTTATAACATTAAAAACATAGTTTTATTATTATTTATTCTTTTATATGGCGCTGTACAATGGGTCCATTTTCATTTACACTTCATTTAGTTTACTTATGTGCAAAATTCTACGTTTCTATGTTCTATGTTGAATAGTGATATCTAAACATACACAGCTTATGTAAAATATACATTATGCAGTATGTTACATATTGTCATTTTCAAATAGAAAGCTAATACAGCTAAAAGAGAGGAAAAATATTTGTAAGACGACAAATGGATGGAAGAGTTGGTGACCTAGTAATACAATACTTATATTTTCTGGTTAATAAATAGATTAGATAACATAGACATATCTTAAAATGTAATATAATAGACTAGGAATTCTGAAAAAGATACAGATAGACCATGGTAACAAAATCCCAGCACCAAGGAACTCCATTAATCTGGAAAGGCATTGTATTAATGCCAGGTAATCTCCAGTTTCCTTACATCGTGTTTAGCAAAACCATATACACGTCAAATGCTGATTTATCTTTAAGAGAAATTAAGTGACTCATCTGTGGTCATTTAAAATGGACTTGGAATAAAAAAAACCACTTACAGACAAATTAGATAACTGCCTGGGGCACTAAACTGATAGAGGACACTGTCATGAAGCTGGCCATGAAATACATGCCAATAAAATGTAAAAATGCACCATATTTTTATACAACGTTTCTGTAATATCTTCTTTAAGAGACTTAATTACCATTTTATTTTAACGAATTGCAACACGATATTTGTGCCTGGGTGTGGTGGTGAATGGTAGAATGTAATTAGAGTGGCTGAAAGTGGTGCACGTGGTAAAGCGTGATTTACGTTTTATGAACCTCTGTATTGGAACAGGATGAGAACGAAAAACAGTGTAAGAAGTAATTAAACGTGGTAGAGGTAGTCCTTCTCATGCATAAAATGTATTTAATAATCCACAAACTAGGCAATACAACACATAGGACACATTGAAGTGTTTTGTAACCATGCTGTCCAATTATATGTTATCACAACAGTCTCTTCTCTCCATCATCTGATGATGAGGTCCTCGTGAGTTAATGACCCTGGACGTTGCATATGTGGTATATTGCCTGTTATGACGGATCTCCTTTAATTGTTAGCATTTAGAGTGACTTAAATGATTGTAATTCATCACAAAGCTTGGGGGGAAAAAAGGATTCATAGTTTAGCAACCCAGTTCACGACTGGTTTGCATGTCCCTAAAGATGCCCGCTAAACAAACTCCATTCTTTCCAGTTAATAACTAAGTTTGGTCTCTGTAGAGTAAATGTCAATAACGGTAAGCAAATGTAAGGCATATTCTAGCTGTGGTCTCAAGGTCACCGCAGCATTCACCTGTCTCGTGTAAAATGCATTGTTCTTAGGAAATGCATGCCCAAGAGAGTTACCATGAGTTTCCTTTAAGTAAATATTATTTCCATGTCTGACCTTCATTATCCAAATATCAGAGGGATAAAAACCCCCACATTTTTTCAATATTATTAAGAATAATGATTTAAACAACATTAGACTGCAAAAAAAATCAATTTTATCTTAAATTTTAGCTCTTGAGAGCATGTATGTTAATATTACTTACTAACAACAACCTGTCATTAGAAATAAATGCTGTTCCTAAAAAAACATATTTTAAAAAAAAGATATTCATATATTGTGGCACTAAAATGACAAGACCACTAGTACTTTTTTGTAATGCTGAGGATACATTTCAAAATGACAAAAAATAAATCTAACAAAAAAAATCAAGCATGAAAAATAAACATCTCTTTTGGGATCATGTGTACAGTTGATATAATATAGTCCCCTGCTAGTCCCCTGCCCTTCCTTCCATCGTCTACAATAAGGAGAGGTAGAGGACAGTGTATTAAATCACAGCTTTTACATCACACATTGGTAAAAAAAAAATAATAAGCTATGGGCTGGGGGTTAGCCAACCACTTGACACCTAAGATCCTGAGACACAGAGGTTCAACCTGTACACCAGGGGGAATTCCAAATTCTGTTTGCTTATTTTTGATCGTTCGCCACACTTTATCTTCTTTAGTTTTACTGACTATTCTGATCCGCCTATCACCCAAGTGGTACCCTGCAGATCGGCATCGACTACAGAACTATACTCTACATGCTCTTACCAAAAGCGTACAACGTTCCCAACACCACTAGACAACAAGTACCCTTGATATTAATATTAATTGCTACTATTTTTTTTTAAAGTTAAAACCGCTGTCAGACTTAATATAAAACACTAATTATAAGATTTTACAGAAAACATATTTCACATTGATAGATCTGATCCTTATATAAAAAATTTTGATACCATTTTGACATGTGCATAAGGTAGTATCACTATTATATATATATATATATATATATATATATATATATATATATATATATACACATACATGTGTGTGTGTTTTAGACAATGTAAAATTTATGAGATGTTGACAAAATTAAAACAATTTTAAAACATAAAGAAGAAAGGGGGAGCTACTCACAAGTTCCAGCAGTTGGCTGCAGTATATAGCAGGCTGTGCTGTTGGTTATTGGTTTTATAGTTAGTTTTATAAGAGAAAACCTGCCATGGACGTCAAGATTACATGGCACTAAAATGCATTGGTGCTGTCCTCTCAGCCAGGCCAATCTAAAATGACATGTAAACAATAATTGCTGTTTTTTTTTTAGGTAAAAGAGAGACAAGGAGAACAAATGGGACAAAACATATCGTATCATCAAAAACATGTTAATATAAAGGTATGTGTAAAATGATGACAGTGAACAATGTTATTTTAAATTTATCTTAAAGAATTAAATGATTCCAAAAATTAAAATTGATGGATGAAATGGAAGAACTGATTGGACAATAATATGAAGTTGTGCTGGATATTTATCCGTCTACTGATTTGTGTCACAATGTAATTGTTAAATAGTAGTTTCTTGTTCATTGAGATTGTAGTATGTCCTTCTATAAGGATATGTTTGATGTCGGGGGAGATTCTACATTAGGGGTCCTTGTCCTATGAGGGCGCCACACGTCTAATGATCACGAGGCAGCCCTGCTATGTTTTTATGGAGTGGAAGATTTGGTGAGCATGGGGGCTGATGGCCAGTGGCCCATCTGGGGTGCCTGGCAGTCTGAGCATTGTCTTAAATATTTCACTGTAAAAATCTAACCACATGGAAATAGCAATGAAAATTTGCATTAAATAAAATGTGATGAAAACCTTGCTCATAACCACCAAATGCAAACCAAAAATTGCTTAGCTTAATTTAGCACGGTAAAGTGGATGTGGACTAATAATCACACTGTTGAACACCATTTATCAAAAGTGACAGCACACAGACAAGCGGAATGTCATTAACACCTCCACAACTAAATTAAAGCTGTATTCGTGTCCTCCAGAGGGGAGAAACGTTGGTGTAACAGTTATTTTTCGACCAATAAATTGATTTATTCATAATAACTCTATTGTGTGTATTTTTTTTTGCCCTGCCAACTTAATTTTACAACCCAAAGAAACAGAAACAGAAACACGTGAGATACATCTGAGCATAGTACAGAAAATAGTTAAATGATTTCGCAATCAGCTATATGCAAGAAATCCCGAAAACGCGATAACGTAACATAAGATAGAACGTATGTAAAGCATAATATCTTCATTAAGATTCAGATGCAGTTCTCAATCATCAATTTATGCTCATATGTAAACATAATTACATCTGCCTGAGCAGTAGACATAATTTGTAATAGCATTCCATGGCAAACCAAACAGGGGACAGCGCGAAAATGTATATAAAAATTCCATTATTTTTATTATATGCTGTAAAATCAAATTATGCAATAATTTGCAAGCGAGCCAGACTATTATTTCTTCACATTCTTTTCTTCTTTTTGTTTTAAAATCTGAACATCAATCGTTTTTTTGTTTACTATCTGTTTATTATTCGGATCCTAATTTTTAGTTGAATACATAAGATGTTTCGGTGAACACTTTAAAACATGTTTACATTAGGCTACTTAAAACTAGGCAAAAATGTCGTATTTTGTTGGATCAATACCCTCATTTTCCTAATTAAAATGTCAAAATTAGGAAAAACTAGGGGCTTTCAATATGTATAGCTTGGAGGAGAGGAGAGGTGACATGTGAGAGAAACATTTAAATTTAAAATAGTAAGATAATTTAAGCATTCATGGGATAGGCATGTGGCTATCCTGAATCTAAAACGAAACCAAGGACTGATTAAAAATTGAAACAATAATGGGTGCAGTAAACAACTTTTCTTAATGTCTGTATCGCTCTCCTCCGCACCTAAGCCAAGTAATATAGATCTCACAACAACTGGTGTGTATTTCTCATATACACAATATTACTCAATCTGGATAAACTGGTGTACCTTTATTGGTTGGGTTTGTGTTTCCCTTGACAACACTTTTTTCCCTTGTTTTAATTGGTTCACATGCATAGGCATTTGTAGGGTTCTTTCAAGAGGGGGGACAAAGTGTTTTCCCCACCTTTTCACTCTCCCACCCCAATATATCCTTACCCCTCTCTCTATTGCATTCCTCAGAAGAGGGGTTTCCTGGTGGTTTCTCCGTAGTAGTCACTAACAGACCGGCATGTACCTGTGCAACATGGGAACTTTAGGGTGACAAAAATTAGCCACAACTACACCAGTCTGTGTTCAGCTAGTAACGGCTGACTGTATAACATGGAAGTCGCAGTTAGTGTGTAGTGTTGGCCACCACAACACCAGTCTATAACTACAATTCCCATGAAGTTCAGCCAACCATATGGCTGCTGAATATTATTGTAGATGCTGTCAACAAAAGTTAGCGTTTGTACTGAAGACTTTGTGTAGACTCCCCCACTGGATTTTTTTTATTCTCTCTAAGCCTAGTTAACCTACCTACAGCCTACTTTTTCTCCCTCCCCTGTTGCTGCTCCAATGGTCTCCTGGAGCCAGTGGGTGGTCCTTCTGACATTGTGGGCAGTCCTGCTGACATTGTGGGCCGTCCCATTGACATAATGGGCGGTCCCGCTGACATTGACATTTAAAGGGAAAATGGGCAAGGTCTTGTCAGGACCCCGTGACCCGGAGGATTCAGGTGTTGACCTGGAGAACCGGAGAAGCACTGCCAGGCAAAACCCAGGCAGTTTCTATCTGTTGGTGTTTATGTCCCACTGTTAATTTATAAAGCACCAACCTGTTCTGCAGTGCTGTCCAATTAAATTTATTGTAATATTTCATAATGCCGTCTTTTGTACATCTGCAGAAATTCTAGAATTCTAAAAATGAAAGAGGATATCGGAATATTAATAAATCCATAATAAATTAACCTTGTGTTTCCCTACTACTATTTCTTCTAGTCCTCTTACGCATTGATTGGAAGAGTTTTCTGTTTCTCAGTTGCCTCGTTATACGGTAATGCTGATATTTTAATGTTGAATCATTTTGATAATACAGTAGTATTATTGATCAATATATAATATCACATCCACAGGGCACCAACATATTCCCATACACATTAGAAACGAATAATATGTCTTCCTACAAAAAACTTCAAAAAGTAAAATACATTGAATTATGTAATTCAAAGTAATAAACATAAAGATAATGTAAACAAATACAGAAATTCAAATGGTATGTTATTAAAGGAATGACTCATATTTACAAGCTGTAAATCCTGCCCTTATTATCTTGACATTTTATATAATGGATCAGCATATACATAATTCACACAGATTTTGAAACTGTTAAAATAAAATTATTATTTTTTTGTGTACTTTCCCTCAAACTTTGGAAACAAGTAAACCATATGAACTGAGTTTGTCTTCTTTTAGTACAACTAATGAGTAGCAATGGAGTGTCGAGTTTGGAGGCAACCAAGACATACCCACAATTCATTGGAAATACCTGGATATGTTGAATAAATTATGTATTATATAATATATATATATATATATATATATAGTTACACACACACTGGCCACTTTATTGGGTACAAATGTTCAATTGCCTGTTAACACAAATAGCTAATCAGCCAATCACATGGCAGCAACTCAATGTATTTAGGCATGTAGACGTGATCAGGGCAACTTGCTGAAGCTCAAACCGAGCATCAGAATGGGGAAGGGAGGAGATTTAAGTGACTTCAAACGATGTTGGTGCCAAACAGGCTGGTCTGAGTATTTCAGAAGCTGCTGATCTACTGGGATTTTCATGCACAACCATCTCTAGGGTTTACAGAAAATGGTCCAAAAATGAGAAAATATCCACAGGCTCACCAAAATTGGACAATGAAAGACTGAAAGAATGTTGCCTGATGGGTCTTGATTGCAGTTGGAACATTCAGATGGCTGGGTCTTTGGACTTTGGAGTAAGCAACGTGAAAGCATGGATCCATCCTGCTTTGTATCAACTGTTCACACTTTGGGCCCCTTAGTACCAATTGAGCTTTGTTTAAATGCTTACCTGAGTATTGTTCCTGACCATGTCCATCCCTTTATGATCACAGTGTACCCATCTTCTGATGGCTACTTCCAGTAGGATAATGCAGCATGTCACAAAGCTCACATCATCACAAACTGGTTTCATGAACATGACAATGAGTTCACTGTACTCCAATGGCCTCCACAGTCACCAGATCTCAATACAATAGAGCAATTTGGGATGTGGTGGAACGGGAGATTTGCATCATGGATGTGCAGCCAACAAATCTGCAGCAACTGCCTGATACCATCATGTCCATATTGACCAAAATCTCTGAGGAATATTTCCAGTACCTTGTAGAAAGTATGCCATGAAGAATGAATGCAGTTCCGAAGGCAAAAAGGGTTCCAACCCGGTACTAGCAAGGTGTACCTAATAAAGTGGCAGTTGAGTGTGAATATATAGATTAAATTAGATGGGGTTTCTTCTCTAAAGCGAAGATGTTTTTTTCAAAGGAAAATGAATATATCCTCTTATACCGATCATACACAATAACAACAATTCATACGACATGTCTATGTATCTTGTAAGACATAATACAAATATAGGAATACCTGGGAAGCCTGGGGTTTGACCCTGGGTCTCTGGGTTTTCACCCCAATCTCAGGGTGAAGGGGCAGATTCTAAGGGTCACACAGTGTAAATCTGATGCCTTCATATACTATACTGCTGCACTCATAAATATGACTCCCAATTGGTGCCTTTGCTACCAGTATGTTATGTTTCATTTCCCTACTTGATTGCAGGTGACTCCATTAAGTGTAGCTTTAAATAAAGACAAGTCAAGATTTCTATTTGGTTGATAAATATGTTGATGTCACTACATAGAATATGAACAATGGGCTATTAAATGGTTAATATTTCAAGAGTCTCAGGGTCAGCTTAGTTAGAAAGTTCCTAGGTTTGAATATAGGAAAAAAAATAGAGAAATGCAAATAAAGTTACCTTATGTCTTGAAATTATTATAGAATGAAATAGTAATACCAAAAGAGAGGATATTTGGTCTCTAATGTCAGATAATGTATTTTGCCTTGATTTAGCATGAAAGTATATTAATGATTACTTTAATGGCCAAGAAATTTCTGAAGCGAAAGGCATTATTGATGTTTCCAAATGGATGCAATCCACTGGAGAAGTCATAAGTAGTAACATTTCTATACATTATAAATCTCCTTCGATAGGCTTGACAGGACAATAAGACATTTGTTTGATTAAGCTAATCAATAATCAGGCAGACAAGTGCAAATGTAGAACAAGCCTCATTATATTTTAGTTATAGAACAGCTATAAAAGTCAATATGGTCATCCATTGATTAAGAAAAATAAAGATTTAGGTTGTTGACCGCTGACACATCATGTGAACACCAGCATATTATTGTATTACCAGACAAAGTTTGATTTCTGGTTATTTTAAAAGGTTCCATAAAAGCTGTAGGCCAGAACAATTCAAGTACCATGCTGTAATCATTAGGTCCACTGAAACAAAAGAAAATTGGATGGCGACGTGATCTGAGCAATAGCTTTATCATTTGTTTGAATCTGAAGAGACCTTGAAGAGGGTCAAAACAGCGGCAAGATATTATGTTGCGTAATGTCATAATCTTCTGCTTTTACAGATAATTATACAAATATTTAACACTGTTGTGGCCACATTCAATTGTAATACATGGTAGGAAAAGTGTGTTGGGTATTGATTCTTAAAATGTTCATCACAAAGCCTGATGTGTCCTACTCTTGGAATTTAAAACCACAGATACCATTATTTCCATGATAAAGAAAGTCATATTTATGCAGAACACCAACAAATAGAAAGATTAATGATAATAACACTGGTATGTATAGTAAAATAAAGAAATTCAAATGTATGTAAAGCGCTACAACACACACCAAATCTGTACACTGAAATCTTAAAACTGGGAATTAATCTGAATACTAATGTGATTTTAAGTATGTGTTAATTTATCTAGATTAGGAAAATAAAACATTTACAAGTAAATTTATTATGCTGCTGCCTGGTTCAGACCCCCAAACATCTAACCATCAGAGGAGATGGATTCTAACCCAGATGGTTCCAACCCAGCAGCAGGGACATACCTAGAGTGTTTGGGACCGTGAGCGCATCCTATATTCAGCACCCCCACACACACACACTTTAAAATGTAAAAATACAAACACTCTTACTTATCCTCTCTCTCACTTTTGCTCAATCTTACTCACACCCTCACTCTCTGACATACTCTCTCAATATTTCCCTATATTCTCTGCAGACCTCCTCCATGTGCCTGTCTCCTTTCCTACAGCTCTGCTTCTTCTTTTGTCTCTTGTTCTTCTGTCTACCCTATCCCTCCTGCCAAACATGTACCTCATTAATGGTGTCCAAAGAAGGCTTTGAGAGACATGATGTCCTTGAAAAGGCCGGCATTTTGCCCTAACTTAAACTGAGGGCAATATAGGGTGGCGCGTCGGGTGACGTCCTCTTCCTCAATTAAAGGATCGGGGAGAGAACGTCAACACAAGTGTCTCCATTTTGGTGGAAGTTCTGTCCATGAAGATAGAAGATAGCAGATTGAAGATAGAAGAGAATAGAGAAAAGAAAGGAGAATAGAAAATATAGAAGATAAAGAGGATGTGGAAGTGGTCAACAAAAGTGGAAGTGGCCAGCAGAGAAAGTAGGAGAACATATAGAGTTTGTGAGAGAAAGCATGAATGGGAGTGAGAGTGTGAGAAAATAAGTGAGAGAGAGGGAGTGAATGGTCTGGGCTTGTTTTTGGGGCTTCATATGATGGTCTAATATAGGATTAAACGTGTGTTAGTAGAATCTTTATGTTATATATATATATATATATATATATATATATATATATATATATATATATATGAAATGCTAGTATCCCTATGAGAGGCTGACCTTTGTTTCATACCATTGAGTAAACCATAACAGAAGATGTTAAACACTGTTATATTCTATTTAGCTCAGTTCTGAACCTGGTATCCCTGTAGTCATGTTTTGTTAATTTCCAAACATTATCTTAAAATGCCTCCTTTTTGTTGCAAAATATTGTTGTTGCGAATATTCAAAAGTCTGTTTTTTTTTTTTCATTTTTCCAGAGGACTAAATGAATGTTTACTGTGAACTGCACAATGTCCATTGATCAGAAAAGAAAATTAATATTTGAGGCTCTATTAAATTTCTTCTTGGAAGCACAGGAAGTACAAGTAAAAGCCTCACAGAGGTGTGACTGTCACAGATAGAAGCGGTGCATTGGTTACAGAGCATCAGCCACAGAAATTAATCTTCTGCTACCTAATGAAAAATCAAATATAAATCTGATCTTTGCGTCAAGCTCAGCAAATTACTTTTCTACTCATCCTCTTTCTGTGAACCAACACGCATTTATTTCCCTTCTGTAAGAATGAATGAAGATTGCTTTTTCTTTTAGATGATTCTTGTGTATCTGGATTATAATGGACACATATCCACAGACACGGTAACAGCTAACAGAATAAATCGTTAGGATATTTATTAACAACAAGGAAAAGTTCCAAGGGGTAATGTAGTTGCAAAGTCTTAATGGGGCCAGAGGTGTATTTACCAGCCATTTACCTCCCTCCATGGCTGCCATCTTCACAGAGGAACGCCAGGATATGATATCATATTTCGCAGTTGGAACTGGTCCATTGAGCAGCAACACACCAGGCTGCCTGATCTACTCCCCGGTTTTGCAGTAGAAGATTAGGGCCCCCTTATACCTGTCTACATAGGCCAGTCTACATAGGCCAGTCTACATAGGCCAGAATATGCTGCTTCCTCATTGAGAAAGATGACTACAAAATGAGTAACTGCTCCTCTGTGGAAAAAGTATCTCCTAAAGAATTGAACCACCAGTCATGACAACCAGCCAGGGTGAACCAGTCAATTCTTTGGAACCTGTTTATATAACCACTTTACCAGAAGAGGGGAAAAGACATACTGTATACAGGATACAAGAAAGGATTCACATAATTCACACATAATGCAGAAGATTACACAGACAATACTCCGCAAAACACCCTAATCTCCTCACACATACAACTCATTGTGTGTCTTGCTTCCTTTATCAGCAGCACCACCAGGTCAATAGAACATGTGTGTACAGCTTTGACAAATATATATATATGGCTTTCATGAGAGCTCTTTTTAGGTTCTGAAAGCAAATAGATGAGCATATATAATCAGAAGTTAATATTTTTGGGGAAAATCTTTTCTGATCATTTTCTGATCACTAGCCTAATTACCTTTTAACAGAACAAAGCAGGACGCATTAATATTTAACATTAGCATTTAAGCTTGTTTAATTTTATTACGGTTTCACCTTTGATGGATGAATTTAAGCATTAGACGTTGAATCAGATGAAAAAGAATATTTGATTCATAGAAATGTCATTAAATCATTAAACGACAATCAACAAGCCACCAAGACTGCACAAGTAAGTCACAATAACTTTTCTTATTTACCAAGAATAATACAACTCCTTTGGATATATAAAAAAAATGAAAAATTTAAAAAAGAACTATTATTTAGTGAAAAGCCTTTTGTCTCTATTTTACTTGTCATTAATTACAACTGAATAAGCTACTTTTATTCGTCTTATTCATCTTAGAAAGTTTGAGTTTTAATGCAGTCAAATCTGTATAACAACAGCAATGCAGCAAAGACAAGAACATTCACAAAGTGAAGGAGAAACATAGGAACTCAAATGCTGAAACTGATTTATTATTCAACATTTCAGTCCCTAGTGACAATTTTGTCAAAAGACAATTATATTCAAAACAAAGATCCCAAAGGGGCCAGGATGCTGAATAATAAATCGTACAGAACGTGCCGACTTCCCTAATGAATATGTGAAATATAATGAAGCTAAGACAACATTGCCACCACAGTGATGATTAGGGTCACATAATCACAATGTTTTCTTTTTAACAGGTTAATATCCTAGCTTAATTATGCACAGCTATATTTGACAGTCTTGTGAAAGGCTGCTTGTGTATTGATCTGTGGCAGGGTATCCATGCACATCCAGGGCTACCCCTAATATAAAGGCATATTAAAAAGTTTGAATCCTATGTGACTGTAAGAGTGTAGAGTGAGACTGCCCATATCCAGGTAGCAGCTGCTCTTATTTACTTGCCGCTGGCTTTCAAATGCCAGGAGCACTTTTCTTCCCCAGTCTTGGCTGGGAATGTGCATATTTTACCAGTCTCAGAAGATGTCCCTGTGTTGTCCCTATTTTTCATGTGGACCACATACCATTCTATCTAGAAAAGTAAAATAGTGTTATTTTTAGACAGTATGTTATACAGCTTTAATAAGGACTTTTCTTTATGTTCTCTAAAATCTATGTAATGTACCTGTTACGCTTTTACCATTATATACAGTGTGTAAATCTTACAAAATAAAGTGATTCTATCAAGATAAATGAAACAGTGGGAGGGTAAGGGATGAGTGAGAGTGTATGTGCTAGTATGTGTGTTAGCATGAATGTGTATGTGTGTGAAAGGGAGTGTGTTTTAGCATAAATGTGTATGTGTGTGTGTTACCATGAATGTACATGTAAGTGTGTATGAGATATGTATATGTATATGTAAGTGTGTGTGAGATGGAGGGTGTTAGCATGAGTGCGTGAGTGTGTGTTAGTATAAGTATGGTTTGCATAACTTTGAGTGTGTGTAAATATGTGTGCCAGTGCGTATGTGAGTTACTTGGCTTTACCTGCCCCTCAGGCCAAGAGGTGCCAGATCTCCCCTGGACATCCATCATATGACTAGATACCAGGTATAGCCACACTGTCTCTTTTATAATGGTAGATGTGTGCATAACACATGTAGGGACTACAGGGATGTGTCGGCAAATCTGGTATAATGACAGTATCAGTATGAACAGAAGAACAGAATAATCAGTGTGAACAGGAAAAAACTCATATTATGTATTTTGTTCTCTTTTTTGTATTATCACCCAATGTCTAAGTGTGCCATCATGCCTGATTTTATTTGATCTTACTCACAATAGTATTATTTAAATGCATAAATTTACATTGGAGATGTTCCACCTTATATTGTGTAATATTTTAAAATAACAACCTGATTAGCATATGAATGCCACTTTTATTAGCAATTCATTCATTTTGACAGAATGCCTGCGAAGATGAACTTTCTAGATACCGTATGTGTTTGTCCGTTTCACATTTAATTATTGATATGAGAACATAACAGAGCTTCCAACTTTTAATTCTTACAACTATGATAACAAAGGACATTACATTTGTAAGTATTTTAATAATAATATTTAACAGATTTCATGGGGACATTTTCAAGAAGAAAAAAACACAAAAGTAGTAGTATATCATTAAAGCCCTAAGAAATACCAGGACCTAATATAGGATCAAAAATGACACAGCACTAACCAGTGAGAAATGTGCTGGCTCTATTTACTGACAGCACACTAACAAAGACACACCTTGGATTCTTGCGACTCCTTTTTCATTTTAATCATATTTACTGTATATTACACATATGGGAATATCACCTAAAGCAAGATTTTTTGAAGGAAGTGGACATTTAAACTCCCTCATAGAAGAGATTCAGGAAGACTATTGAGGGGAGAGGAAAGAAGATTCATGAGCCTAGAGTGACATTACCTGCCTGGACATGTGCGTGTTTTCTGGAGGAAGTTTCCCAGGGGCTGGCGTAGCCGTGACTGGGTTGCAGATTTAAGATAGTTAGTGTTTAGGTTGATCAGCCTGGACCGGCCAGAGAGGGCTAGAAATGCGAACTAGGCTTTTATTTGAGCTGGCCTGGCTTCAGATCACAGTCCTTTTAAACAGGAGAAGTAAAGGCCAGGAATGTAATCTGTCTCTTCAAAAATAAGTGAAGTTGACCTCACAGAGACCCAAGGCCTGTCCTCCACCTAATAGCACCCCACGCTAGAAGCCTCCCTATAGCCCCCACATGCCATGTCTTTTTTAACGTTCAAGATGCCAACATAGCACAGACCTCTTGTGTGTATCCTATGTGTTGCAAATGCTTTTTTTATCCTGAAAGGCATTAAAACAAATCGGGGACATTTCCTAGCCTCTCTAGTCTGAGTGCCGAAGGCAGCTGCCTGTAGTTACCTGACACTAGGATCTGCCTTGGAGATACTCGCCCCTTACCTACACTTACCTGTTCACTTCTCTTTATTTAATCCTAGCTGCTAAAACCCCAACAATCTATAGAACTGTGTTTATGGAATTAGTGTTTGTGAAGAATAAACACTTGTCCTGATAATGTTTACGTAGAAATGCAATTTCATATGTTATTATGTAACCTGTGTCACCTGTGTTGACATGGAAAAAATACCCTTCAATGTAAGCAATTCAGTATGGCAGCAGGTAAATAGGCAAACAAGCAGCTCAACATTGAGGAACATTGAGAGTAAGTAAAAAAAAATACAATAAATGTATGGTTCATAAAGGTACGGTAATCGTTACTGTTTATCACTATTAGGATTAAATTATCTGTCTCCTTCTACATTTCCTCAAAATCGTGTCACTGAGCAATTATCTTTAATGTTTTTTTTCTGAAATTGTAACATAATTAGCTAAAAATAAGCTCAAATCTACTAAACTATTAGATGGCAACTGAAACATTAAGAAGATAATGAAGCTATTCAATATATTTTAAAATATTCATTTGACTAGAAAATAAATATGAAATTCTTTGAATGCTGGTGGGTGAGTGCGCGGAATTGGAAATGCACAGAACATCTTTTTGACACAGACAGCTAATACAGTAAATGCTAATTATGTCTCTAGTGAAGCGGACCTGTCACTTTTCCCAAATTCAGTATCAAATTTTATGATTTGAACATATGCTAAATAAACTTATGTAATGCAGTTTGCAAAATAAAGCAATATGTGTGAATTAGCTACTCAATTTAATTGTGTAGTAGTGGGAGCAGACTTCACTTCAAATTTACAGGATTTGGATGATTATTCTCTCCAATTAAGTTTTTTTCCCAGTTGTTAAATTACCGTCAGCACCATATAAATCAATACTATATCAATAGATTATATTACAGTCCCTCTTTCAGGGCAGCTGAATGAATGTTAGTTCTGCCAAATATTGCTACTCCTTTTTGGACTCTTAAATTGTAGATAGACAATTTTAGAAGGCAAATATGTGGATATATACACATCTATGGTCCTCAACATTACCCGTTTCTTAGTGCTTCTTCTGAAGAGCAGGGACAGAACATCTGGAAAAACCCGTTGGACTTGGATTTTCTGGTTGAGAGAGACCTTACTGATACGGTATAACTACATTGTGTCCTGTGCTTAGTCTTGCCGTGGTGTATGACTTTTGACATTAAACTGTCTTCAGTAATCTCACCTTGTTAGTGTGTTTGGGTGTTTCTCATCCAGGTTTATTCCTCCTACACAACTGTTTCTGTTCATAATTGTACAGCTATTCATCCAGTAGGTATCAGCGCCAATGACAGGTTATAAAATTAAAATTTTGTTCCCAATAAATATGATGCAATAAATAATAATAATAATAATATAACATAAAACACAGGAAAATCATATTTTTGTTATCAACAAGATTTCCTGAATAAAATAGTTGCTCTAACGCGATTTGCCTATTTATAACGCAATTCGCCGAGTTTAATACACAGAATTCTAGCCCGGGTTTGTCAATAAGCACAGAGGCGATGGCTATCCTTCAGTATGTATCAATTAGTTAGTTGGAGGTAATGTGTGAAGGGATATAAGGATATAGTTTTCACTTGTTCTGAACCCTAATCACAATTAGGTCCTAAGCAAACATCAAGCTTGGACACATTTTTAAAATTTCTTATGCATGAAAACATAACAACGAATGCGCTATGAATCCTCCAAACTTTACTAGTTGAAGTGTAGAAGTCATGATCTGTAAATCTCAAAATAGCTATATTGAAAATAAAATCAAAAGTCCATTATATTTTTTTCAGTGTAAGGATATTCCTTTTGAATGATAAATACCCTTTAAAATTCTTGAACTGAGGTGTAGGGTGCGTGAGCCAGTATCCATTCTATTTATTCTACTCTGTTTCCACCCTTGGTATCCATTCCACTTAATATTATAGGTTTGATTTTGCATTTTCTTTGAATGGCTATTCTTGGTCAAATTCCCAATAAACGTATTCATAACCTTCATCTACTTCATTTTATCACTCCTAACCAACCAATTTATCTACTTGATGTCGTGAGGTTTCTAATGCTTATACATTTTCATATTTAATCTTCTGTCGACCATAGGATTGCAAGAACAACCACTTCTTCAAAAGTTGCCTTTTTTTCCAATTTCATTCTCATTTTCAATTTTAGCTATACTTAGGAGCATTTAGAGAGATAGCCAATTTACTTACAATATTACAATACCCACAATCTAACGTCATTGAATTCAGAACTTTTTTTTATATTTGAGGCTTTACCAATATCCCCAGAAATATAAAACCATCATCGTCTTATTTAATCTTATTTTCAATTTAACTCAACAGTATGAGCCAATACACAAAAACCCATGGGACAAAGTTAAAGAATTCAGAGATGTTTCCCAAAAGTGAATAGAGAAATAGTGGATTTAATTTGCCAGGTATACCTGCTTGTCATAAATCATTCCCATCTAATAAATATTCACTCTAGTGACCTGACGAACAAAAAGACTGCAATGAAACATACTGTTCTAAAGAGTGATTGTACCTTGGTGACAGCCCTGCTGGTTTATAAATATTAAACACTTTTTCACTGACTTCTGGAACACACTCGATACATTGAATAGCTGTACGATCTTTGTGAAGTCTGACAGAGTTAACGATAGTGTAATTAGCTTACATTAAGAAAGAAATTGTATATTTTAGAGAAAACCCAGAAGAATAGCTTACCGAATTGATCAAAATGAAAATATTAAGCAAGTAAAATAAAAATAAAAAATACAGAAACGTATAGAAAAAAGAATGGCAAAATAATTTATACTTTTTCCACCTTGATATTCGTATATTTTTGTAACACTTTCAGGCTGAGGGGTACTAGTGTATACCCGGTAGAGAAGGCTTGTTTAGGACCCCCATTATCATTAAAGATGACCCTGCTCATAGTGTAATTATAGTTGTTTTTTTTTAATATTATTTATTCTGTTCACATCTTTTGCAAACACTGAGTTATGGGTACAATATTTCTTTGAATTAATATATATTCAAAAATACATGAAGCTATACTATGCCACAGTTTGTGTATGTTCTATTATTTATCAGAGGTTTGAGAGTACTTGCTTGTCAGAGACATATATGTGATTTTAATACCTACAGTGTCTATATGAAGAATTTCCTCCCCTGAAAACATGGCTGTTACTCATCTGTTTAATTATGCGGCAATTAAAAGTTAAGCTTTAATTACCCCACTCCTTCCGATGGTTTTGTTGTGTACTTCCCAGCCAATACTAACTACCAATATCTTTTTTTACATTCACTGGAACAATAACGCCTGAGTAATGGCACCTTTCTACTCCAAGAGCATCCCTCAACTAATAAACTGATCTGACAGCATCATCGCAAGGATGGAGATTCATTGAATGCTTTTTATTGAATTGTACACCTATAATAGTCGTGATGTGTCTGCAATGACACCCTCATATGATGCCTTCACAATCCTTTTTGTTTGCATTGTAATGTGTGGGATGTCATACAGAATATAAATAGTAAAGGGTTAAGAGCCAAATATATTATACACACATATTTGCATATATATAAAGCAGCCATCACACGATTCCTGTCTCATTGTCTTAGCAGGCGGACAGGCAGATACCACGCAAAAGAAAAAGTTTACACAAAATCAGCACCATGGGCGACAAAAAGGATTAAGGATGTTGTTCCACTAACATAGAAAAATACAATCTTTAGTATGCAAAGCCAATAATTTATACAATAAAAGCAATGCTGTAATATGGTCCTGATGAGAAAAATGGGTGGTGTTTTGGTGACACGCACACCATACATTAACACAAACTTTAACAACATAGAGTAACACACAGTTACAGCCTATACACATGCTAACACCATACACTCGCATGCATGCCAACTGCATGCACTCACACACAAAGGTTTCTTTCTTTTCCACGCTATACTATGCATGCCTGCTTTTCATATCGGAGTCATATTTTGAATTCCATTGACTTTTGTGTGATCAATTTATAGCAATTTTCTTAGCACATCTTTTGAATTCACCTTTATGTTTTGAAATGTATCACAGTTGTGCAGCCTATTCATCTGTCATCTCTAGTGAGATCATGTTTTTACAGAAACGGAACTAGGGCTTCTTTAGAATTTGATCTCATAAGAATTGTATCCTTTTGTTGTGTTGCCGATGCAATACAATGCAGCACAGTTGTCCAATTCATCTTTTGACTATACCATGCTGTGTCATAAAACAGCTTTAGTTGTACGCCTACGGTTTCCTTTGAATTGCACTATTTTTGAAACACTTCAGACCACCCTCTTGGGTTCTGTTGTTCCAGTATCAGATTCATGCTTAGCAGACATGTCTTCCTTTCTACCAAAACTAATGACACTTCTCTGCATTAGGGTGGTAGAAGTTCCATAGACTCCTTACTTCCGATTTAATAAATAACAGGTGATTTCTGTATCTGGAGATATACCTACAACAAATACAAAGTTGTAGAGAATAAATTCCAAGAGGAACTTGAACTAGTCACTGAAATTTGTTACATTTATTAGTTTCTAAATCTACTGCACATCTAAAAATTGCAATTCAACTGTAACAGTAAATAAATGTTAACTATGATATGGACAATAATTTTATGAACGCACCTAGAAGTCAAATCAAAGTCCATAAAACATCAGATAGTACCAAGTACTAAACATGCTAAGTATAATGGAATTTAGTAGGGCTAAAATCAAATTTTGTCCATAGGTGTACCGGTCAGCAACCATCACTCCTGTATTCCAATGGAACGTTGTGTTCGCTTATCCAAGTTTGCGTTTAAAAGACTAATTGCTAATTAGAAAACCCTTCTGCTAATATGTTTACACAGCTAGAAATGTCATTGTTTTACATGAAAACAGCTAAATAAGCCCATACTTTTGAACGGTAGTGTAAATTTAAAATTCAACCTATGTGAATACATTCTTGAAAATACTATAAATGTACAACACATAAAGATCTCTTACTTGTTGAAAGAGAAAAGAAATGAATACACAGTGCTGTGTCATTTAAATGGTTCAGATTATCCAACTAATTTTAATACGGGACAACATGCATAAACACAAAATGCAACTTTGAATCATTTTATTTATTGAAGGAAACGAGTTAATCAAAACCTACATCACTCCTGTGAAAAAGTAATTGCCCCCTAAACCTTGTAACTGGGGTTTTCTGTTGAGCAGAATTCATGGTTCCACCAATTATGGCACGTTGCCCAAGCTCCAGACCATCACATTACCCACCACCATGTTTGACTGTTGGTATGATTCCCTTATTGTTAAATGCTACATTAGCTTTACGGTAGCTGTAACGGGTGCCATGTCTTCAAAAAAGTTCCACTTTTTTACTTTGCAGATTATTATTCTAAAAGTCTTGGGGACCATCAAGATGTTTTCTGGCAAATGTGAGACAAACATTTGTGTTCTTTTTAGCCATCAGTGGTTTTTTTGCCTTATAATTCACCCATAGTTGCCATTTACTGTGGAATTTTTAACACTGACTTTAACTGAACTTAGTGAGGCCTGCAGTTCTTTACATGTTAGTTTGGGTTCTTTTGTGACCTCCTGGATGAGTCATCTATGAGCTCTTGGCCACTTTAGGGAAGGTCCACCACTGTTCCAAGTTGTCTTTATTTGTAGATAATGGCTGCCACCATGAGCCTTACCGTGTTTCCCCGATAGTAAGACACCCCCGATTGTAAGACGTATCGGGGGTTTCAGAGGGGTCGGCTAATATAAGCCGTACCCCGAAAGTAAGACATATGTCTTACTTTCGGGGAAACAGGGGGGGGATTTGCCGGGTCCGCCACTCTAAGGGGCCGGGAAGTCCCCACCAAGGCCGGCCTTACGTGTCTGCGGCCGCACAGGATTTAAATTAAAACATCGGGGTTTTTTTTTAACTTTATTTAACATCCTCCATGTTAAATAAAGTTTTTTTAACTTTATTTAACATGGAGGATGTTAAATAAAGTTGAAAAAAACCCCCGATGTTTTTATTTAAACCCTGTGCGGCCGCAGACCCCTAAGGCCGGCCCCTTAGAGCAGGGCCGACCTTTGGGGTGTGCGACCGCACAGGGCGCCACACTCCAGGGGGTGCCAACCTGCGGCACCCGGCACCCCTCCAGAGACGGACAGTAATGTCCGCCGCTGGAGGAGCAGGCTCGCAAGGGAGCGGTATCGGAGGTCTTTAACAGACCTCCGGCTCCCTTGAGTGATTTTAAGCCGGGTTCAACCCGGCTTAAAATCACTCAAGGGAGCCGGAGGTCTGTTAATGACCTCCGATACCGCTCCCTTGTGATCTGCGCGGCAACAGCTGTTGTGCGCCGGGGTTTCTTGTCAGATCCCGGCGCACAACACTGAAGCCGCGCCCACCGCTGTCCGTGCCCTCTGACCCGGAAGGAGACAAGAACTGAAGAAGAGGAGCGAAGAGGAGGAAAAGAAGCTGAAAGAAGAAAGGAAAGGTAGGAAAGCATTAAGTGAGAGTGGATTGGTGTATATGTGTGTGTGGATTGGTGTATGTGTGTGTGGATTGGTGTATATGTGTGTGGATTGGTGTATATGTGTGTGGATTGGTATATGTGTGTGGATTAGTGTATATGTGTGTGGATTTGTGTATACGTGTGGATTGGTGTATATGTGTGTGGATTGGTATACGTGTGGATTGGTAGGTGTGTTGATTGGTAAGTGTGTGAGAGTGATGGGTGTTATGCTGTACCATTTCCAATGTCTTTTTCATGATCTAATTATGCTCTAAAAGTACATCATAACTCCCATCACTCTCAATTTTTTCCCAATATAAGACATACCCCGAAAGTAAAAAAAAAATATGCTGCCATTCTGCCCCCCCCAACTTACCAGAGCAGACTCCCCGGTGTCTTGCGGGGCCGGCGGGGGACATCTACCCAATACGCGTGTACAACTTCCGGTGCTGGCACTCAGCGGATGTGCCGGCACCCTGGAAGGCGTATACGCGTATTGCGTAGATGTCTCCCGCCGGCCCCGCAAGACACCTGGGAGTCTGCTCTGGTAAGTCTTGGGGGCAGAGGTAAAACGCATCGTGCGGACGGTCACTGGCTGCGGCGATGCGGGTAACCAACCCTCGCTGCCGGGACATCTGCACGATGTGCTTTAACAATCTCCCTTGCCGTGACTCCCCCCGTGGGAATTCCCGGCAAGGGAGATTGTTAAAGCACATCGCCGCAGCCGGTGACCGTCCGCACGATGCCCTTAGACAACCTCCCGTGCCGGCACCCCCCCCGTGGGAAGTGCTGGCAAGGGAGGCTGTCTGAGCGTATCAGAGAGTAGGATACGGGTCCCCTGCACCGCTGCGGGGGATCTGTATTCTAACCTCGCTGCCTGCCCGGTGCCCGGCGCTAGACCCCGAATATAGGCCGCACCCCCACTTTAAAGACTTAAAGTTGGGGAAAAAAGTGCGGCCTATATTCGAGCCAATACGGTATTTAATTGATGTTGCCAGGGCTGGCAGTAATCATGTCTGGGTGTGCCCAGTGAAACTGAACCGAATTATCCATTAAATTTGGATAATTAGTTGATTTAGTAACTAAAGGGGCAAGTACTTCTTAGGGCCAAGTAGGGTTGGAGAGCTTTTTTTCCCTTCTATACACAAAATCATCAATAAATTGTATTTTGTGTTTACTGGAGTTATGCTTGTCTAATCAACTAAAAATAGTTTGATGGTCTGAAACATTAAAGTGTTACACATATACTAAAATAGATGAAATTGGGAAGAGGCAAATACTTTCTCACAGCACTCTATACATTAAATATTCAAGTTTGCTTCTTTGGACAACTGGTGAGTTTAAGCGTACAAGCTAGTTTACAAAGAATTATATAATTAAATACAGAAAATAAAATGTGGTACTTTACAGAAGTTACCTGAAAAACATGTAACGTAATCTACACTTTGCAATGGTGCAGTAATTCTTCTGAAGATCGCTTGGTAGTTGGAACTCCCGTAGTTTTTCCCCAGAAGAAACACAGACCAGCAACAACTGAAAATGAAGTATAAAAACAGACGCTGCCTATGAGATATGTACAACAATCCCTATCAAAAATAGCCCCTATAAATGTTAATTCAGTTAAAAAAATTGTTTTTTAATTTTTATTAAATATTTTATTGATAAAATATAGGATTCATTCCATCATAAAATATAATATTTCTTAAGCATATTTACAGCTACAATTCTTCAAACATTTTTATGTTGGTTATACATTTATTCCAAGCTCCTAGGAATCCATAGTGACTAGAGGCATTTCATGCATTTTTTATTCCCAATTACGTAATGTATGTTTTAGGCTAAATGATATGTATTCTTTATTAATATATGTGCAGTTAACTGATTCACAGTAAGGCTTCAAGTGTAGTATGAATAAAACTAAAAAAAAAACAACAAATGCACTCAATAAATATGTTTAAATATTTTATTGATCAATGTATAATTTAACTCGGTTATTGTGTTTATTATTTGTCACAAGCAACAGTTATATTTGTGAAACCCCCACAATCAACTACATAATGACTTGCCTATTTTATTCTAATGTAAAAAAATTTTTGAAAAAAACTAAATGTTATTCTCATTGGCACTTACATGGTAGACAGTATTATTATTATTATTATTTAAATACTTTTATAATGCTTAAAAGTTTAAATAAATGGAGGTTCCCATGACAGAGGAAAGAGGGAGCAGCTCGTTTCCTCCCTCTTCTCTATACCACTTGCAAGTCATAGGATGGAAGCCTGAGGGGTAATGTGAGAACATTTTAGAATTTGATGATGGATAAGAACCAGTTGGCACATCTAGTCTTCCCCTTTTTGTAAAAATGTAGCCCTTGATCTTGTGTTAGATTCAGGGTAGTCATAAGTCTATACCATGCATGCAAAAATGATCTCACTGTATTAACCACTACCACTTCTGCTGGAAGGTTATCACCACAATTCATTTTTTACTTATAGGAAGGCTAGTAGAAAAAAATATTTGCGGTGGGAGTAGTACAGACAACCACAGCAAAAGAATTCTAGAAAGCTTGTGCCTATAGCTATCATAGATTTCCATTGTCCACATTCCTGGCACCCAATTTGTGTTTTGGCGTATAATGTATTCCTCCCTTAATATTTATTTTGTGTTAATAAGGGGGGATTTATGAGTTGCAGCCCAAGTCATGTGAGTCCAAAGTTGTGTGTAATTAGACTTTTAACTTCCATGAACATGACTTCAATTTAAACATTTTTAAAGCTGTGAATGCTTGCATTAATTCATACACAACCCAAATGTTAATGAATAATAATTCATGAGCAGATTTATTCCAGAGCACAGAGTGAGTTAACATAGCATCTTAGATCATCCGATAGTTACTCTGATGTCAAACTAAAGACAACTCTTGATGTAAACATCCTTAGAAACCAGATCACCCCTCTTAAAAAAGCAATCAGCCAAGAAAAGCACCCAAGCAGGATAGCTTTTAAAGGATACTTTATATCCTAACATGTAAAGAAATACAGATACACTGGAACAAGGTGCTAGAATTACACGGGAGGTGCAAAAAGGCCACAATAGCCTATCATTAGACAATGGTTATATATTTTAATAAACATTGCATTGTACAAAATGCAAACCATTTTTGTAATTAATCTGCCACATTGTGGAAAACCATTATTGCTGAATTTTGGATTACTCAAACTATAAAATATATAAATAATTGCTGTGAAATGCATTTTAACATGATGCATATAGTCTTATATGGCATTGTGGACAAACTGTCAAGTCTACAAAACTAGTTCCTTAAGTGAACTCCTGCTGACCTTCAGTGATTGACTTAGCACATCGGTTCTGCCCCATTGATTTGTCATGGGTCCACTTTGCTTCATCCATATCTTCTTGTACAGCTATATTCTCTCTTTATTGGATGACTTGTTGTTAGATTAGGGACTGCGGATGCCTAATTCATAAACCTTGACCTTCCTAAGTGGATACTTCTGCTCTGTTACATCTCTGAAAATGGTTTGTTGGAATTGACCATGACATGTTATCATTCTGTTTTGTCATGTCAGAGAATCATATTTCGTTAGATTGACTTTAAAATTAAAATCCTTGGAGAGAAGTGTGTTCTGCGGTTTGAAGGCCATGTTATATGGTGTGCTTTTTCCGCCATTTTTTCTGTATATAAATATATATTTATATGCACACACAACACCAGCTGTATTCTAACATACCATTCAGGGACCTCATTAGAGAACAGTAATAGTCTTTATAAATATCTATTTGTGTGCATGTGATGGCTGTGATGGCCGGACTGGCAATGAAAAGGCAGCCCTGGCGAGTGGTCTCCTGATGATGTGTAGCCGAAAGCTGGATATGCACAGCGGCATGGTACATTTCTATGCTCACATAGCGTGAGGTCAAGCATATCTGGTATCCTGCTGCGATAGATTAAGTAAGGGTGTCGCATTGTTGGCCACCAGCCTATATATAACTGACACAGTCTTGAGAAAGCTACACATATTAGTGAGGAGGGGATTTTTTCAGGACTGAGCCTCTGTCTGATTTTGGGTTCCTTTAAAATTAAAAAGTTATGAACTGCAGCGGCACAGCATTTAATCATCAATTAAATACAAGCTGTCTTGCAAAGTGAAGAATGCTAAATGTTCTCAAAATGCAGTACATGATGACAAGATCTAAAGAAATTCAAGAACAAATGAGAAAATAAGTCATTGGCATCTATCAGTCTGGAATAGGTTACAAAGCCCTAAGGCTCTAGGACTCCAGCGAGTCACTGTGAGAGCCATTATCTACAAATGGAGAAAACAGTGGTGAACCTTCCCAGGAGTGGCCAGCCTACCAAAATTACTTCAAGGGTGCATCAACGATTCATATGGAGATCACAACAGAATCCAGGCTAACATGTAAAGAACTGCAGGCCTCACTTGGTGACCCCCCAAGACATTTGGGATAATATTCTCTGGACTTTTTAGAAGACAAGGGTCCCTTTACAAACATAGAAAAGCTATCACACATCATACCAACAGCCCAAAACTACTCATTATCAGAAAATCCTGAAGGAGAATATCCGGCAATCAGATTGTGACCTAAAGCTTAAGTTGCAGTTGAGTGATGCAGCAGGGCAAAGTGGCCCAGTCAATGTCCTGAATCCAATTGAGATGCTATGGCATGGCCTTAAAAAGGCAGTTCATACTTACAAATCTGCCAATGGTGGCATGACCACTTGTTTAGAGTGGCAATTACTTTTTGTACAGTGATATAGGCTTTGATTATCTCTTTACCTTCAATAAATGTAAGTTTCATTTAAAAACTGCATTTGTTTACTTACATAGTCTTTGTGTTCTATAAAAAATCTGAAATATTTAAATGTGAGAACTAAGCAAAATAGAAGAAATTAAGAAGCGGCAAATACTTTTTCCCAGTACTGTATAAGCAGTGTCCCCACTCTGTCTCTGCATCTGTATCCCAGCCTCACAGGCACAGAGCAGCGATCAGTGCAGCGATGGATTGCAGATCTGGATCTCCTACCATCATTTTTACGATGAGCACATCAGCTACTCTCATATATTATACAAGGTGCCGTCTTCCATGGTGGATTGAAGATCTATATACTTAATTGTTTCTGACATTTTCCATTTTTAACGCATCAGACTTTTATTTGCAAGCTCATAATCTTTAGGGATGGCTGCCACTCACAGTTTCACACACAAATGGAAGATAGATTAGCATACACAACATATTTAGTTTATCAAAATCCATTATAATTTATATATATATATATATATATATATATGTGTGTGTGTGTGTGTGTGTGTGCTATATATATATATATACTATATATATATATATCTATATATATATACTGTACATTCTCTGTAGATCATGGACTACATATACATACAAGTCTACTTCATATTCATGTAGTAGAGGTGGTTAAGCCACCAATTAGCTATATACGCACATACCAAACCATTGAAGAAGAGGCAGGCTTAATGGTCAGCCCCTGCTCACATATTCTACTTATCACCAGCCAAGCCTGGGGGGCCTGGGGTGCCTTGATGTATAAGGTAAGCATATACCCTTTGGTAAAAATACAGTGGTAAACGTGTATGTTTATTCAATGTATATGTTTGAAGCTTTGGCTTTGAGTGCTGGTAATTTGTTCGTTCTTGCCATGGCAGCTATAGCATAACGAATTTAGGGGGTTGTATGTGCACGGATGCATTTTAGGGAGCACCAAAACCAACCATTTTTCCTAGTATCCTTAATAAATGCTCTCAAAAAATTGTCCTCTGAATATGTTTTATGACTTCTCTGAAATAACAAGACAGGTTTGCCTGATTTAGATGCTAAACCTTTTATATTCAGCTAAGATCTAAGCATATATGAATCTGTAATGCCACTGTGTGTTTATAATAAATACACAGTATCTACTTATACTTTAGAAAACATAAATATATTACCAGCAGGGGGTTATAGAAGTTCGCAACTGCAAAGCTATTTGAGAAATATATGTGTGAATAATACCCTATCAGGATTAACTATTTAAAATGTGCTTGGAATTCCAACTGAATTCCTTGTCAATATAAATGAAAGCTAGAAGTTGGCATATTTGACATATAATAGCACTTCAACTGTGAAAATGCTGTGCAGTGTTATATGCATAGGAAAAATGTATTATACAATGTGTCAGAACAGTCACTTGTGCATATATACCAGGGAACTCTCCAGGTTTCACACGGTGTCTCTGGGTGAAGCTTCTCTTCTCTGGGTCACTGTGCTCTGTCTCTGGGTCAAGGGAGTGGTGATTAGACATGCCCACTCCCTGGCATATTCCCTTTGCCATCTTTGTCCCCAAACAGCTTGTCATTGCTCCTAAACAGCTTAACTGTGCCACCTGTGTCCCCAAATAGCTTAGCTGTTGTATATTTGTCCTCAAACAGCTTTTCTTCGCCACAAGCAGTTTGCCTGTGCCATCTTGCCCCCAAACAGCCTGTTTGTGCCATGTTTGCCCGCAAACAGCTTGCCTGTTCTATATTTGCCCTAGCAAGCCTTAAGCCCTGCTTACATCCCTTACCTGCAGGTGTGGTTTGTTTCTCTTGCAGGAAATGGATGTGATGCCACTTCCTGCCTGCTGGATCATTCAGAGACAGCATGCAGAGAGAGAGAGCATGAGAAATCTGCTATAAAAATCAACCATGATTAATACACCCCTGCGTGAAGTTCTGTGCCATTGTGGTACCCACTGATGAATGGCATCCTGGGTGGACCCCCTCTGCCCCAGTATACCACTGTGTCCTGTTTATCCAATGTACAGTGCTGCGCAATATAATGGCACCATAAAAAAAACAATAAATAATAAAAATATTGTCTTTTTTACATTTTGAGATCAGAATTGTTGAAAGCTCTGTATATGAAATATTATTTTTATAGTCCTATGCACTAATTGAACATATTTGATAATATATTACACATCAAACTAACCAGTGTATGTAATAAAAAGCCACATAAAAATCCTGCATATACCAAGAAAGCAGCCATTTTAACTTTTTAATACATTACTTTGGTTAAGTTTAAGTGGTGCCATCTACATTATTTGTTTACTTATATTTAACATTTTCAAAATAGTAGATGAATAAATCTGTGTTAGGGCTAGAGTTTGTATTCATAGAAAATCTCTCATAACTAATTAATATTTAGTCATATAAAAATGCCTATTTTCTGATAAAAAAATAATGATCTGGGAATTGTGCATACAAATAATAAACAAATACTATACAATTTAAATAAAATATTCTATAGGTTTGTTAGTTAGAAACTGGTCTATCCCTCTATGCTGTAGCAAAATGAATAAAACATTTTTTTATTTATAGTTTATGTATGGGGAATCACAAAAGGATATTACTTAGTAATGTATTATCAGCGCATGCATGTTTAATACAGTGTATCTTACTCAGTGCCTGCTTCCTGACTTTTTGCTGGAAGCGGTGTAAAGTAACACGATGTGCAAGAGTCATGGGGGGGGGGTGCCATAGATAAAGCTCCCATTGGCATTACAAGCAACTTCCATGCTCCGTCTATCCGATTCCTTCCTCCTTGGGACTTATGACGAGGGTGGACAGGACAGGGTTATGTATGTTGGAGGGGTTTATGACATACACTGGAGCAGCTAGCCGCATACACATGCATGGATAGCCTCGAACACCATAAAATGCATAGGGTGAGAGGAGAAATCAGGCAGGGAGTGGCCTTAAAGATGCTCCCACAACCTGGAGACTTAGCACCCTGTTCTAGAGAACCAGGGAGTTGCCTGCTATGCCTATTTAACCAGCCAGAAGAGTAATCCAAAGGCAAAATGCTAAACTTGAATTGAAAGAAAACTTCCAACAGTAGTTTGTAAGTATTTTCTTGAGAGCGTGCTAAGGCGGGTGCGCCGCACCCAGGTGCTAACATAACAAAGGGGCAATCCTGGCCCCGCAGGCCAGGTGAGGGAGATCTTAAGATCTTCCTTCTCTGGCCTACTTCAATGCAGAAGTGCAAGCCTGTAAGGTTGCGGCACGTCCCACGCGGCTTTATGAGAAGAGCTTGATGTGATGTCACATACGTAGCTCCTGATACAGTCGCACTGGATCTGTTACAGCTTTTACACCAGACCATGACGAAATGCGGCCCTTCCTACGAAATAAAAAAGGAAGGCAAGTTGGGGAGGGGGGCATTATAGGGACTGGCGGGGACAACACAGGGTTTGACAGGGAGAAGGCAAAGCAGGTGGGAACATGGCAGAGGCTTGGTTTCATGCACCTGCACCCTTAGCTTACTAGTTCCCACACTGGAGCACTTGAAGCCCCTTAGCTTGACTATGGTTTAAACACCATATGATGTTAGGATGAGTTTATCTGCATGGTGTTAGAGTGAGTTTGCATGTTAGCATGTGTTAGTCTGTGTACTACTGTGTTATATACACAGGACAATGTATTCAGAAAAGGACAGCTACGCCAATAAAATAAATAAATAAAATGCTGGAATATTCAGAAAAGATATATTGACCATGGAGCCAAATGTTCAATAACACACACCACACCACAGATCATTTGGCTCTTAAAGAACACACTTTTAATGTCTGATTGAATGTAAAAATAATTAGACAGGGTGGTTCCATTGAATACATTGTATTCATCCTTTTATTCTTTGTGTGGATGTTACAAAAATTGGGGCTTTGAATTTAGATTGAAATGACAGTTATATGCAACATACACTTCGTCTAGCTGTATAATTTAGGCTTTATTAAAAAGCAGAAACAAAATCAAAACTACCCAATTACTACAAACTACATACTGAGAAGGAATAAATTAGATGATGAAAGCAGAAAAGAAAAAAAATAATTATAAAAAGAGTACGGTAATTATTAGTATAGCACTTGTACTGTGGAATAAACACTATAGTGTGACACTAACTTCACTTAATAATAGACTTTAAGTAGTAAAGTAAAACGTTATTAATTGGTGTCCAAATACATCCCCCTGCATGAAAAAACAGTTTGGTTGTAATGTTTTATGGAGGGAATTCTGCAGAAAGTCCCCCATGCATTTGGAAAATGGAAACAAGGGGGAAAAGGGACCTCTCAGTTTTAATATCCATTAAAGTACGTATGAGGGAGTATCCCTTTGATAACCAAATCCTAAAGGGAACCTTATGGACAGAGCTGGTTTATAATCTTCTCCCACTTTTTGGAAAAGTGTGGAAAGTAGCACTTTCTGCTCTACAAGGAATATTGAAAAAAACAACTTCCTCTAGACAAGACCAAATAAACGGAGTGACTCACAGATCACCTCTCAATTCTTTGAGGAATGTAGTAAAGTAGGGTAGACAATCAGACAGTATGGGGAAGACAACGAGAGCCAGTGCTCAAGTTAAGATACCGTATTTGCTCGAATATAAGACGAGGTCTGACTATAAGACTAAGATCCAGATCCCACGCAGCGCTGCAGGGGACATCTGCACGATGCACGCAGACAACCTCCGCTGCTGCTGGCCCTTCTGCCAGGGCTTCTATTACCGAGCGCCAGCGTCATATGACTTTTTGGGATTGAACTAAACTCCCAAGTTATTGCTGATCTCTGAAGGTTTGATATGACAATGTATCTAATTAGACCCAGTTGAGAGATTGAGAAAGAGATCAGTTGAGAGAAGTTAATCAACCTCCTGCAAAAAAATGAAAAAAATATGTTAATAAGTGTAAGAACAGGATTCCCAGCACCGTCCCTGGCATTGGACAGCTTCCATGCGAAGGGGACCTTACCTGAGGCTGTCCCACAAAGTGGGTCATTTTTTGCATCCCCTCTACCTCACCTGGCTGCGCCTCAACTCAACTGGCTGCGCTGTGATTATGCATCTACTCACATCTCTCCACTAGTGGTTCCTACTTACTCATCTGTTACAATAAGAGTACTACAACTATGGGTTCCTAGATCATTTACATAAAGACCAAGACGAGTTAAGGTAAAAAAATACGCAGTGTATAAGAAAACAGATGTATTATGTAAACAAAACTTCTTTCTTCTGTGTTGCTTTTTAAAAGCAATTACATATGCCCAGAGTGTACATTTTACCACTTGCCACAGTTTATTGTCCACAATCCTAGTTTACTGTCTAAAGTCAAATATGTGAATAATAAGGACCTTTAGTTAATGTTTAGGGGTCTTGAGTACAGTAGATACTAGAAGTCCTTGTACGTGTCCATATAGATACACTAAAGGACAAATACCAAAGGAGACAAAGCTCACCAAGTTTACTATACTTGATAATTCTGTTTTTGGAGTTATAACTTTTGAAACTTTTGAATACTATGTTGATTTACCACTATACTAAGTAGACAAGCAAAACAAACATGGGTGTATAAATATAAGAATATGAGCATAATTCAATGTGTTTGTTGTGATTACCATCTCCAAAATCAATTTTAAAACATTATTTTCTCACTCATGCACCAGTAAGTATCAATCTTGATGTATTTTATTGTTCAACATCTTTATTACAAGCATGCAGTACAATAGATTAGTATTATAAAAAGGCCAATAAATTATATCTACTGATGAAAATATTGATGTCAGGATAATTGTACACAAGAACGGCCAGCAATGCGTAACAAAATAATAACTTAAATGATTTTTTTTATTATAAGTTGTCTTCAACAATGGATATTGTGCTACTAAAATGATTTTAGATGTTTTTTCTTCGTTGTTTTAGGAAATGCAAATTAGGGGGAATTAAAGTATAATATGGATATTATGTAGAAAAAAACAAACACATTTCTAAGACAACACATGGCATTTTGGGGATTTTAGTGAGATGCCAGTTAAGAATCAGTGGAATCAGTCTTGCGGCAAAAAAACAATGATAAAGTTCTGTGAATAACATTTTTTTTTTCATTATAGGGGTATTGAACAAAAACAAACTATTGTGTGGTGTATAAGATGCAACTATGCAGCTAAATGCAAATATTGCTATATTTCTTCTAACAGTGTTATAGACCCTCTCTATTGGGGTTCCATTATGTTTTCTGCATTAATAGACCTCCCACTCCCTTGATTGATTTTAAGCCTTGATCTCTCCAACCAAGCCTGCTTCTCTAGTGGCGGACATTACTCTCTGGAGGGGTGGTGGCGTGGTGGCACCCCCCTGATGAGCGGCACCCGGGGCGGAACGCCCCGCCCACCCCCCGCTAGGTACGCTACTGAGATAAGGCTAGGGACTTACGAAAGTATTCAGAGGCTGAATGGTTCTTATCTGCCTTCACTTTCTATGTTTCTATGTGTCTACAGTGCAGCCCCAATGTATGTTTAATTGCATCTGTTGTTCAGAAATGCATCAGAAGTAGTCATATAGTAGCACAGGGGGAACATGTAATACCTTGGTTCACAGAACAAGATGCATATAGGCATCTAACAAAGGGACCTTTTGACATCCTTGAAGCTTTCTTCTTCTACAAATAAGTCATGTAGTAAACCAGAACATCTGAATAAAACATAAATGACATAAATATGTATAAAATGTGTGCCTCCTGATTTTAATATATTCTGAACATCAGTTGAATTTATCATGTATTTGCACCTTGCCCTTGTCCTCATAGGATTAGGTCCATTGATGAATCAGACTCTGATGAGTTCACAAAACTTTAATTCATTGGGTGATGTAATCACATCTAGTTAGTAACGGATCTAAAGAATTGACTTACAGTTTAAAATTAAAATCTTCCTAAGAAAAAAAATTACCTACTGATGTGAAAAAAATGTACGATGATATAATTTCTTATGATGAATTGACATGAAATGCAAAGGTAAGGGTATAACTGTAAAGGAACTGTAAAGGAACATCACCAAAGGCTGTCATAAAGTGAACTTAGTTAAGGAAGATAAATCTAATTGCATCACACATCTTGGGGGAAGATCATTTTATTTATGAAAATGTTTATGATCTTTACGATCTTTTACTTATTCAAGGAGAACATACTTCTTTAAAGATCAAAGTCTTTCGAATTTTCTTTTTTTCTTAACTTATTTAAGGCCATAGGCGGTTTTGTCCACAATTTCTCCTTTTTGTACTGTAAAACTTCTAACTTTGTGTTATTCACAGCTCACAGGAAGGAGGGAAAATAAGAAAAACAACCCCTTCCTGCCAAAAATACTAGTCAGTACCATCTGTACCCAGGACCCTAGCTCTGGCTGCACTGCGAGATGTGCTATGCAAAACCAACCCTATTGTGCCATCTGCTGAAATATAATTAACTAATGATTTCCTTTGGGAAATGTTCTTTCACGCTAACTTATAGTTTTGACTAGTTTAAAGGCAATAACCCTTAATGTCATTAGAAACAGTGTTGCCTCCCTGCAAACAAGCCAATATCAGATAAATAGTATTACACGGTCAGAACTCAGATGTAGGAAAACTGAAATTATCTCTTTCATCTTAGCTGCCTTGCTAACATCTACGAAGATATATAAATGCAACATCTTAGGTTTAGAAACTTAACTCTGAAATCCATTGGAATAAGATATAGTCCGCACAGTGTATAGCTCTATGTCACCAGAAAAAAGTTGCCTGCGGCAGCACATGTCTAGCTGTCGGCTGCAATGATGACCATCGCCAGTCTGTCCTTGGCAGCAAGGCTCCTTCAGCAAGCACAGGGCCATCGTAACAACATTGTAGGCCCTGGGCAAAGTAATGCACTGCCCCCCCCCAAAAAAAAAAAAAAAACATGATGGGAAGCGGGGATTAATCAACGAAAAAACATTTGAACATTAGAAGCCTTGGAAAAAAAAACATTTCAATAATTTCAATATATAAATGCTAATTAATTGGTAAACTGTACACTATGAATTAATGAATTATTATTAATCAACACAAATGTGTGCAAAATGTCTTTGTTGATAATGTTCTGGTCCCCTCCATGATGTACTGAAAGAGTATAAGATAGAGGGTCTGAATATATTTACAATAAGCGCTCACGTAACATTGTTTCATTCAACATTATTTCATTATAACGTTAATACCCACTCACTCATTGTCAATGTTGCTGTCTTCCTTACCTTCTCCACCAACCGCTTCTGTTCCCCTGTCTCCTTTTCTGCAGCTCCGCTTCTGATTTTGCATCTTCTTACTCTTCAGTCTTCTGTCTACTTTCTTCCGCTTTTGTCTTCTCTTTACAGTCTTCCTTCTTGGGCCACGTGTCCATGAATCAGGCCACCATACCCCTGTTTTTTTAACCTTGGCCACCAAGGTGTGGCTCTAGCAAAGAACTAACTACTATTCAGAGACTCTTACTTTCTTGCTTGCTTTCACGAGTGCATTACCATAGGTAGTGGTACAGTATAACTCCTATCATTACTTAATGATTCAGACACAGAAGGTGGTACACCACGACTCCCATCATTATATAGCAAGCTAGACACAGAAAGTCATACAGCATAACTCCTATCACTATATACTGAGCCAGACATTGACAGTGGTACAGCCCAACTCCTATCACCACATACTGAGCCAGACATCTGGATGTTAAATACCCAGGTCTTGAGGGAGTTAAAAGTATTATATGACACAGACGTTTGATATGGTTTAAATGTTATCTATAAAATAATTAGTATAAAAATCATGCCACTGTAAGTGATGAAAAAATGTATTAAATAAATCTGAAAAACTGTAACTGCACTTTTTTCTAAATTAATCCTAAACAAGTGAATAAGGCTTTTCTCTATTCTTTAAGCTATCCCTGTAATAGCAGTAACTAACTTGATTTTTGTATTATTTTATTATCATTCAATGACAATACAAAAATACAAACATATTTCTCTAGTTTGCTCTTACTCGCACTTTTACTCATGTTCTCCCTCTCACATGCTCTCACTCTCTCTTAATATCTCACTACCTTCTCTGCTGACCACTCCTGCAGACAGTCTCTTTCTTCTGTCTTCTTTTTTCATCTACGTCTTCCTCTGTCTTCTTTTTTCCGGTGCATCTCTATGAACGTGGCCTGTATTAAGAAAAGAGGCTAGTTTAAAGAACAATATGCTATTCTTAATACTGTGGAATGTATTAGCCTAGTTCTTGAACCAAGTAAAATGTAACCTAATTTATACAGCCTTTTTTCTTTTATCTTACTTGACTACCGTTCACATTTTTCCTCCTAGATCGATTCTCCATGTTATCACCACATAAAATACACACATACATTAATGCAACACTGTAAAGCTCTAGGGAGATGTTTTGTTTGGATTTTGTGTCACAATACACACACACACACCTCTTATCACATCATGTAAGTACTGTAGCCTCAAGCAACACCCTTGCTCTGCTGCACTCCCCAAAAATGTCGCTTCACTGGGTGTTGCACACTACCTCAGACCACAGTGCTTACAGTGCCACAGTGCTTACTACAACCTGTGAGTAGTCTGTAGCTCCCTCACATTTTGGTTAGCAATGATAGTAAACATGATATAAATCCAACTGATTTTCGGAATTAAACACAATAGCGACTTCAACAAGTCTACACCAACATGGCTAATTTCGGTTGTAATAATTTTGCATATGAAGCAATAGCATTGATCCTTCATTTGATCTTAATCACTACTAGGTGCTAGAGCTGATTCCAGAAAATTGAGTTGAGTCGAGGTACCTAATAACACAATTGCCACTCGACACTGCCAACTCATGGTACCTAGCAACAAAACTACCAAGGACCATTGTTTGAACGTAGGGTACTAACAACAGAAATACCATGGAGCAACATCTGATCAAGAAGTACCTAACATAATTAGCACAGAATATCATTGGATTATAGAATACCTAACAGTACAACATAATTATCATTGTATACCACCTCACGATTAATATGGAACACTACGTGATTATGCGGTACCCAGCAATCAAATTACCAAGGAAACTGCCTGATGAGAGTGAAGGAATACCTCAGAATTTTCTTTGGCCAGTTTTACAATTTTTGACAGGTAAAGTCTGAGGTTAAACACGAGCGGGAATTTTACATTATCATAATATGAGATTTTGTTTTATTGTTTTTTCTTGTAATGAGTGGAAAATTTGACCTCTTAGAAGACTTCCATAAATAAAATATTAACAATGGGTTTCCAAAAGAGCAAAAAAAAAGAATTTTAAGTTTTGAGAGCAATTACTAGTCAACAGTTACATTAACCTTTAATTGGCCCTGTGACACTGTTTACATACTAAACCCCTTAGATTAAATGTATTGACTACATATTATCTGTCTAAGAAAAAAAAGTACAGGCTACAAAAGGGTAAACAACTCTTACATTATTGATTCACTTTTGTTTTTTCCCACTTGCTTATTCATAGAAAAATTCTCCAGTCTCTCGACCTGTCTACATTTTGCTCAGTAATTACATGCCAACGTAGTTCCTTCTTCATTCTGTTTGGAGGACGGAAGGATCCCAGAAGCCTTACATTTGAATCAACATCTTATTATATGTTGGTCCAATTAACGGTATCACCTGTGACTGCATCCTTTCTTTGCCCGGTATGGCTACCATCCATCCATTTTCCTCACATCAGTAATGTTGAAGAATTAAAACCACGATACAGTTGGGAATATTTAGATACAGGAATAAAAATGCATTATTATATAGAATAGCATTGTGTTAAAAAGTATAAGGCAAATAAATTATGTTTTTTATGCTGCTATGGGGGTGATAAACAGTACATGTAATTTGGCCAATGCATGGGGTACAAGTGGCCTTGTTTTTGTGGATCCAAACCCATGAATGTGAGGTTTCTGAGTTGAGGAGTAAAATAATCCACTTTAGTGTTGCATATAGGCCAAGTAAAAAGAAACTTACATGAGCAGAAAAGAACATCTTGTTCTGTGTCAATGCATAGGGATAGCCAGTCACCACCACTTAAAAGTAAGCCGTGTTTGTCCAGCTTGGGGTTTGTGTCTTTTCTTTGTTACTTCATATCCCCCTCTTCCAATCATGCTGGCCATTTATGCAAACAACGTGGAAAGATGAACCTACTGGTTTTCAATTTTCATCAGATCCAAATTTGGTGAAGGGCACAGAAAGTGTTGTATTATGACATAGGCCAAGGACGACTCCTCAAACACAGATCACCACATCATATCCCAGTGCTTTACATGTCCACAGCCAAAGGGGGGGGTTCAAACCTATGACAGAAGCCCCATGAAACGCATCAATGTTCAACCTTGCTTTACAAGTACAAACTCATGCCACATAAGATTTTCAACGATTGGGAATTTAGGTGGACGATTTGCATTTGCGAATGAACCATTTTGTCTTATAACATTTTCCTTATTTCCAATATTCTGGTTCATTGCAAATAGAAAAAGCAACAAAAACATTGAAGAAATTGTATTCAAAACAAAGTGTGAACAAAACCAAAGAATAAACCTGTGATTCTTGTTCATTTTACCCCAAGCAGAAGAATATTGAAAAATGTATCCAGCGTTATCTGGAGCAGTACATTTGTAAGCAGGTTTTGTTCCTTTTTGTTTTTTAAGATGTAAGAAGTATATTTTCTGTTTTTCGGCTGCAACAGCTGGATACATCCAGGTGTCTTCACTCTTGGCCAGTTAAAGACTTTTCCTATCTCTCTCCATTATTCAATGTTTCTCACCATTTGGTCTTAAATGCTCTCTTCTTTGTTTCTTATCTCATTTCTTTCTTTTCTCTACTTCTTTCACTTCTTTGCTTTCTCCATTTTCAATGTATTTTTCTCTTCCTTTATCAATGTTTTCTGTCCAAGCTCTTTTAAAAAAGCTCAAAGAAAGAGGTTAGGTTGAGGACCATAGACTTAGTGGTCAGCCAAGGAAACTTAGTGCAGCAGATGAGACATCATGCTTACTTTCCTTCGCAATCCGAAGATGTCCAGCAGTGCCATCATCTTAGCATTGGCGGAAAAGAGTGGGAGCCAAAAAGGCATACCTCTGACATGGAAGGCAGTTTGTTCTCTGAAGAGCTGGAGAAGGTACAAGAATGAGTGTTTGCAGGCAACAGTGAAGCATATTTGAGGTTCCTTAAAGGTTTGGCAAGGCTTGCCTTCACTACCGTTTACTCTGATCGCGCCTGCCCCTGACCTATTTGACTGTTTACTGACACCGCTTTGGACAATCCTCTGCTCTTACGCTTCCAGCCAATTCTGACAGATACCTTTGGATATAAGTTTTAATATTTATATTATCCTGTAAGTCATTTAAGACATTTAAACTAACAACCTGTTTGACCTAACCTGAAATTCTACTTAGAAATACATTATCAAAACTTAGCGTGACGACCGCAAAGTAACAATGTGACCTGTTTCATGCATTAGCAAAATATGAGCATTTTCAACACACCTAGTAAACATGACATTAGGAAAAAAAATGCGGTTAAAGCTTTCACTATGAATAAAAAGACAAAAGAAAAGATTACACATTAAAAGAAATATGCAGAAACCGGCTTATGTAATAATGGCATGCTCAGGGCCGGCCGAAGACTTAACGCCGCCTGGGGCGAAGTTTAAACCGCCGCCCCCCCCGCCGACGCCGGGGGGGGGCATTTTAAACTTCGCCGACGCCATAATCTACGATCCCCCCCCCCGGTACTTACCTTTAAACAGTCCTGCGGCGAGTCTCCCTGCTCTGCCACGGTGCCGGCTTGTAATGCTGAGCGCCGGAAATTGACGTCACTTCCGGCGCTCTGCATTACAAGCCGGCACCGGGACCGAACAGGGAGACTCGCCGCAGAGGAGAGAGAAAGAGGGGTGCCGAGCGGGTAAGCGAAAACCACTCGGTGCCTTGGGGCAAAGTGCCGCCCCTTCTAAAGTGCCGCCTGGGGCAATTGCCCCAGTCTGCCCCATTATAGGGCCGGCCCTGGGCATGCTTACGAGGACGGATGTGTTTAGTGGAAAGGTTTCCTGCATTAACCTATGTAAGCTTAATTTCTTTTAGTGAGACTTACTTTCCAGTCAAAAACGTACCTGCCTTGTATGTAAATCATCCTTTCAATCTGCTTAGATCAATCATTTTAGTTTAGTGAGAGGACGGTAGATAAGTGGAGCAGTGGCCTAGTAGAAGTTGCTAATATAGAGAGGTAATTTAAACATGCATGGGATAGGCATATGGCCAGGGCTGCCATTATGGGCTATAGCATGAACTGGCCCCAGGCAATAAGAGGGGCATCCTCTCTGCTCTTTCAAGGGCCCCTAATTGGCTGGAACACCATCATCTATTCCTGCCCTGCCATTGATGAACAACTAATATGTTGATTTCTTTCTCCTTGTCTCTATCACTGTCTGTCTTTGATGGCCCACCTAGTCTGTTTTCCTGGTGTAAAGACTCAAACTTTTATTATATTTAGGATAGCCATATGACTATCCAAAGCGTGTTTAAATGATTTCACTGTATGAACTGCTGCCATTTCTGCTGGGAGGTTGTTACACTTATCTACCAGCCACCATGCAAAGTAAAACATATTTATGCTTATGTGACCCACCATGTTCCCCTTCTATGTTCTGCAACTGGTCTTGATTATGGTCTATTTTCTACAACCTATAGAAATAACCCTTAGACTGACACACTATGACCTTACAGCTGGAAATGAGTATTTTTTTTAACTTAGAAATAGATATATTAGAACATCTCATGAACTGGAAATTAGTATTTTTTTAACTTAGAAATGTATATATTAGAACATTACCATATTTAATATTAAACAGGTATAATCAGTAGGGATTATTGTATTTGACACAGACTTGTGTCTGGGTATCGGCAGCCAGGTGGTGTGTACTTACCAATAGGGAAATTGGGGGGCAGATTCTGCTGAAGGTGACCCTTGGCTTGTCTAACCGCTCTCCTGCCTAGTGATTGTTTATCTGATTGTCCTACCTGTGTACCATATCTGGCTTGTCTGTCTACCTGCTCTGTGAACTGACCTTGGCTTGTATGACTACCCAGTTACTGTACCAAACCCTTCTGGACATCTGTTCTGCATTGCTAGCTGGCATCCAGTACATCCTGTCCTGTGAGTCAACCTGCAGTATTACCTATCCAGGTATCCGGCTATCATAGTGCCCTATATGAAGTTGCTATTATACCTGCCTTTACCTGAGGCTCCATACTGTTAGGATCATCCATGTCCCTGTCTGCTTAACTTGGCAGACGTGACACTAATGTTATTAAACTGGAATTGAAAATCCATTTTGTAGTAAATCATATTGAGTAGCAATATCAAGGGGGTATTAAATTGTTTAAATCAGGAAAAAAAATATTAATGTTCAAATAACAATTTTTTATACATATTACAATAATATAATGTATCAACTACAAACAGAGATGTAAAAAGACATATTTATGCATGGGCTACTTAGAGATATGTTAGCATTATTAAAATTATTAGATCACTTGAGAATATTTAGCGCAATTTTTACACTAAGTTCGTCATAGAGGCATATCAAATAGGAAAGGATTCAAATGAGAGTATGAACTATTATTCCCATTAAGAAAATAAATAGTAAATGGGACCTAAAGAAAATCTATTTTAATCTAAAACGAATGTGTTCCCATTACCATATAATAGTGAAAGTACATTATTGATTAAATACATGCAAAAAACTGTAGTATTATCAAAGGAATTTTGACAGCAAAAGTAACGGGAACTTCTAATAGAGGCAATCCTAGTAAAATAGAGCCTGGAAGATGAAGAGCCATGTAAAAAACAAAAACAAAGTACTCCCTCTTTGAATTCTATGGTTTCACATAACAAAAATTATCTGTTCCTTAGCACTGTGTCATGATTTATTCAACAAAAATAAAGCCAAAATGGAGAAGCCATGTGTGAAAAACGAAGCACACCTTAGGATTCAATACCTTGTAGAACCACCTAAAGCAGCAATAACTTGAAATAATCATGTTCTATATGATTTTATCAGTCTCTCACATCATTGGGGAGGAATTTTGGCCCACTCTTCTTTAAAATGTTGCATCAGTTCATTGAGTCTTGCAGGCATTTGTGTATGCACAACTATCTTAAGGTTCCGCCACAGTATTTTAATCTGGTTTATCTGAAATTGTATTATCCTGTTTTTTGGACTTGCTAAGGAACAGATTATTGTCATTATGTCCTGAGGGAAAACCTGGAATATCTTTAGTGGGTATTTGTCTAACTTATTCACTGTAATGGATCTAAATCTTACACTAAAGGATAAACCTGATGGTTCTTTTATGTTTGACAAACGTCCCTCTAAATCACCAGGATTGATGTATTTAATATGTTTTAAAAGCTGTGAACATTTAGTAATTTATATTGCTCCCTTATGCAAATCATATGTCCCTAGCTGGTTGTTGTGTGGCATACTGCCATATACTGTATATTGGACCATATAGATGAAAGTTGTGATCATTAGAGCATAGACTATGTTCAATGTACTTGATGTTGCCACTTCAGTAGTCTCTTAATATAGCTGTCATGTACTATAGTTTCATTTGCCACAGTTTTCTATTCTGTAACATTTCTATTAAAGCTGCCTGGAAGCAGTGACCCACAACAGAGATGTGATCCTCGAGAAAGATTCGCACAGTCAAGTTCATAGTTAGAGAAGTATGTGCACTATTGATGGCTGAAGCCATTTCCAGCATACTGAGTGTTATGGGGGGAGGAATAACATTCTTCACACAGCACTGACTTACCAAGTAAGTACAGTTGAGCTCAAATGTTAGCACACCCTGGCAGAAATTGTGAAACGTTGGCATTGATTTTGAAAATATGACCGATCATTTATTTAAATCATAATGATAACAGATATCACCCAAATGGCCCTTTAATGTTTGGCCTTGTTACAGACACACAAGGTGACACACACACATGTTAAAATGGCAATTAAAGATTCATTTCCCACACCTGTGGCCTTTTAAATTGTAGTTAGTGTCTGTGTATAAATAGTCAATGAGCTTGTTAGCTCTCATGTGGATGCTAGATACTGAGACATGGGGAGCAGAAAAGAACTGTCAAAAGACCTGCACAACAAGGTAATACAACTTTATAAAGACGGAAAAGGATATAAAAAGGTATCTCAAGCCTTCAAAATGCCAGTCAGTACTATTCAGTCACTTATTAAGAAGTGCAACATTTGAGGATCTCTTTATACCAAGCCAAGGTCAGGTAGATCAAGAAAGATTTCAGTCACAACTGCCAGAAGAATTGTTCGGGATACAAAGAAAATTCCCACAGGTATCCTCAGGAGAAATACAGGCTGCTCTGGAAAAAAAATGGTTTGATTGTTTAAAGGAGGACAATATGATGATACTCGAACAAAAATGAGATGCATGGTTGAGTTGCCAGAAACAGCCTTTACTGCACCAATGCCACACAAAAGCCCGGTTACAATATGCCTGACAAGACACTTCACACACCTCACAGCTTCTGGCACACTGTAATTTGGAGTTGCAAGACCAAAATAGAGATTTATGGTCACAACCATAAAAACATAAAAAAAAAAAAAAAAACCACCTCCAGTCAGCTTCAGTGCTGGTCTGGGAAGGCTGTGAGTCTGTTCAGACTTCCGTGCGCATTTCTAGGTCAGGTAAATGCTTTCATTTTGTCTTCTTGTTTTCGTTTTGGAAAACAATACGATTTTAAATACACAATCCCCCCCCCCACATTTGCAGGAGCATTAAAATACTATTCAGTATATCAGCTTGTCTTTTTTTCTTTTATTTTTTCAGATCCCAACCTCCAACATATAATAGATGGCGCTGGCTCATACCATATAAAGCACAAGGGAAATACGATATAGACTAACACGTTTTTTACTCATATAAAATCGAAAAAAAAGATTAAAAAGGCTTACTCTTAGCCGTGGTGACTTCTCTCATGAGAGTCACTAACAACGCATAACATGAAACGATTTTCAGGAGTCCTGGATATTTTCCTTGCGGGTAACTCACACGTAGGTACCTCCGGATGATGTCAGACGTGTTTCGCCCCACCCAGGGCTTCTTCAATGATTCTATATGTCACTTGAAGAAGCCCTGGGCGGGTCGAAACGCAAATGTGAGTGGAACTACAGAGTGGGAGATTGTGTATTTAAAATTCTATCACACAGTGTGTACGATCACTTTTCTTTTTTTTTTTTTTTTCTATTCTATACTACCCTGATATTTGAGGAAAAAGAAGAGGAAGATAAATTGTATTCTCAAATGAAGCTCTTCAGGACCCTCTAACAGTTTACTTAAGTATCATTTTTTACTTTTGTGATAAGATACTTGCACAATATTTTGTCATATTCTGTTACAATTGTATCATAGCGCTCCATCTACTTTTCTTTCTGAATCTTGATCATTATGCACCAGGCTGAAAATATATTGTCTCCATTCAAAACAATGTATACCATATAGAAAAAGGAGCCACTTCTTAAGTTCTGTAAAAAATAGCAGTTACGTGATGATAACGGATGACACTTTGTGAGGATGTCATGCACTACGCATTTCGCTGCGAGTGATCTTCTTCAGAGTGCATGCACAAGCGAGACAGGAAGGACCCGAGTGGCCAAGAGGAGCTGTGCCTTCATAGAGGTCAACAAACAAGTTTCCTTACAAATCAGAGCGTTATAGAATTATACATATGAAGCTCCCGATATCAGTAAGCTACTATTGGTGTTTTGTTTATCTATGGAATAAACATGTATCTTCTGTATGACGTCTTCTCTCTCTCTCTGCTTTATTTTGGAGGTCTCCTACTGAGGGATTGTTGATCTCACCCCAATGCCTACACAAATAAAGCTGCATAATGTGAGTGGGAACTTGTTGTGAAAGAAAACACAACTATCTTATTATATAAAGAAAGCACTATGACTCGTTTCGATATTTTTTTTTATATGTGGAAAATTATAGGTGAGTCACAGCATTGTACCAAAAAAACTTTCTGAATACAAGAATTATTTGCTGTATTTTCATTTATGTACGTTTGTATTGACTCGTTTCCTTTGATTTTGTTAAATACATGTGTTTCGAAGTGTCACAATTTATTAATCACTTCTACCTCCAGTGCCTTTTTTCATTATTAACATGATACTGCTTTGTAAACACAAAATTTGTATTTGCAGCATGCTCACACTGTTTGGTAGGCCTCATATTATACATTTGTATTATTTGAGCCCGAGACTAGCTTAGCGCACCGACATTTTTTCTTTTCCCTGTAAACACAAAATAAACATACATTTATAAAAAAAATATATAAACCTTATGCATTTCCTCAATCACAGAAAGCATCTTTGTAGATAGTTTTTTGTATCAATCCTTATAAATGTTCTTGAATCATAGGCCAGCGTTTTGCTGCAAGGTTGACTAGCTCTAGAAATCATTGAAGTAGGCAAATATGTTTCACTTTGAGTTGTGGATTACAAAATGTCAGGCATTGGGGTTTTAGTTATTTCGAAAATCCACTACTATGTCTCTAAATCATTTCTTTTTTTTTTCTTCCATTTTCTCTTATGTTACCCCCCTGCCTTGTTCTATATACTCTTTAGTTTGGTCCTTTTTTTTTTAGCCCTGATATACCTGGACATTTAAGTTGAATTCACATTCCAGTTATCAAAATCCTGAGACTCCTCCGATGAAAAATATTACAAATGACACGTGAATAATTGTTTGGTGAACTTAGAAAGTATGTCTGCATTCTTAAAAGAAAAGCAGAACTTTCAAGCAAAGCCTTTTTGTTGTTACTACTGTTTGTTAATAAACATGATAAGATAAAATTGTTTTTATGGATTACTGGTCACATATTCTATCACAACCACCAGTGTCAAAATGGAACACGTTTCAATTTATCTCAAGCATTTTCCGATCAATTATATTCAGCAAAGTGTTGCCTTTTATTTATTTGATGCGCGTCACTATATAGAAAAATACAAGCCGTTACATTGTGTTCTGCAATGTGATTAAGTGCTGAAAAGGCTCCTTGACACGTACAACACAATAAATTGCTGTTATCTTTGTTCTTGTTGCAGAGGTTGAATAATTGTATAACAGGGGGGAAATAGTTGGCTTAAAAATATACAAATATGCATAATGTGTATTTCTATGTTTATAAATTACAAATGTGTTCATGAGATTCTACGTTGAATAAATCATTTGAATAGTAAAACCACATATTCTACATATGAACAAAAAGGAGAACAGTACACAGTGTAACGTTGCAAACACGTGGAAAACCTTAGCGTTAACTCAAAAGGAAGGCTTATAATAAAGAATGTTATTCCATTTCATGAAAGTATTCATTTAGAAAAAGCAGTTAAATTGAGGCAAACGACACGACTGAAAAAACCTTAAAATACAGTTATGAATAGTTGCTAATTATTATCCAAAAGATTGTATTTAGTCTACAAAAAGTTATACTTTAGAGGCAATGAAATCCCAATTCCCAAATACTTTTAAGGCCATCTCAAGGTAACTCATTATAAGGGAGCTTAATGAGATGAAAGCATCTTTTATCATTGGTTTCTTTCATCGAAAGCTGAGTACAGATTGTGTGGATGCTTTTAAGGGTGGATCGTAGCAATGCCTGGCAAGGAACTGTCATTTATTGGATACACATTTTAAAATATATTTAGATTTTTCTTTTTAATTATTTTGACTGTTATAAATGACTTTTTCTTCCTTTCTGTAAGGAATTTGCCTTCATCTGATCCACACAATCAAGAGTACCTTGGAGACATTGTAGCCATGTTAGCCCGCCCTTTTATTGGGTGGCTTCACATATATCCTATTGTTGTCATTGGTTGGGGATAACAACGTGCCACTGGCACTTTAAGGACAGCAGCCGCCTAATGACATAAGTGATGCTGATGGCTGGATATGAATGACTGCACATTATTTATGCAGCCAGTGGCGGCACACTGCAGCACCCGATCGGCCACTGGAGCAGGGGCAATGTCGGGCATTTTCCCAGTGTGCGCCAGATGGCCATTGCGGGCCTGACTGCAGCCCAAATGAAACCATCTGCCAATAGCTTTGACAAATGAATTGTTTATAGCCTTCTGTTCAGAATATGGAAGTTATTTCCGTTCCACAGAAACTGCATTAAGTGATAACTAGAAAGAGAATGGAATAAAGTACAGACACTTCATTGAAAATCAATTTGCATGAAACCAGTAGAAGCACAGATGTTTTTCAGAGGTTAGTTATTAATCCTTAACGACCTCATTAGCAAACTGTAACAGCAAATTAAGTATATGCAGTCTGTGTGTAACGTTACTTAAAATATTGCTATCAGTCAATGACACTTAGAAATCGGACCAGTTGTGCCAAATCCATAAAGCCTGAAATTGATGAAACGCAGCAACACAAGCTTCCGACTCAAACGTTCGATTCCATAAACATTTAGCAGCTACTGGAGACTTTACTTCAGCGAGGGCCCAACTTTATCCCAGCGTGAACATTGCTTAAATCAGTTATCAAATCAACGATCTCCTGAAGGAGTGGGACTAGAGACTAGGATACAATGGGTAAGTAATTTCATAAAATGTTGGATGCCTTGAAAAAGTCTTGTATATGAGTGTGGAAGACAAAGATTAGAGATAGGCGAAGATCATCCGATGGGCGAAGGGACTGTGTGGGGTTGTATTTGTAGATAGGTGAGGAGACGTAGAAATGGGAAACATTATCAAGAGCTTTCCATGTAAGAGTCAATATTTGAAATGTAATTCTAATGCATACAGACAGTAAGTGATGAGACTGATATAGGGAAGAAGTGTTAGTAGAATGATGAATAAGGAAGGTAAGCGGTATAAGGAATGAAAGCAGTATATTGCTGTCCAACCAAAAGCTATATTAAAATGAATATAATGTACATACACATGAAATGTACATCAAAACAATATACAAGGCAAAGAATCAATAGTTATGAAAATTAGCGGAAAGTAGCACTTTCTCCCTGTGAAACCCCTGTGCAAACTGTAGTTTCCATGGTTGGGTTTCCATCTTCAATTGTGAGGGCAAATTTGGTAAAGAAGATAACTTTATTGGCTAACTGAAGTATACTTGCTTACAAGCTTTGGAGATTATCTAGGTCTCTTCTTCAGGCATAATAAGTGGGTTGAGTGCAAAAAAATATTTGCTTCGTCATTTCATGATTTTCCAGAAAAAAAATAATTCTGGTGTTAAAAAGCAAAGATGTTGAATGTTAACACGGGTACTTTGGCCAATATGATGGGAAGGAAATCGTCATCTAAAGTAAACAATTAGCACTTAATCTGTGTCCACACATTGATTGATAGTAAAGAAACATTACCATGGAGATCCAATAAAGGGTTAGTGTACACAAATTTATCAAGAAACGTCTTCTTAAAAGGTATTATTGTGCTACGACAGACCAGATGTCTCTCATATATTAATATTATTATTATTATTTTGAAAGTTTTGCGGTAATGTCAGTTTGTACATTTATCTCCGTTCTTGATCACCACTTATCCTGATAGTAATGACTCATATGTGGTTTCCCTAAATTAGTGTGTGCGTTATACAAAATAAAGAAGAATATGGGCTGCTAAATGTTCTTTAATGGATTCCATATGAAGAAGCGAAATCGGAGGTCCCTAAAATATTAAGTGACTGGAAGATGCCTTCATTCACCCTATGAAAGACCTGAAGGGAATGCACAGGAGATCAATGCATCCGTTGGCATTCTAAATCTGGATATAAAAGACATCTGCGAGATTCTTGCCTGGGCTGCTACTTGGTTGAAGCATTGGATTTGTGCATTTGCGCATGTTATATAGAAAAAGAAGTCTTTGAAGCTATGCAGAGTGTCTGTTATAGGGATAAGTACACTTAGCATGGATTCATTTTTCATAATTAAGATATCTTACAAAAAACGAATGCTGATAAAATATGTTCTCACAGAGCACTGGGAACATCACCCAAATTATTATTGTTTTGGGTTTTTTTATAATCTTATTCTCTCATAGCTCCCCTGTGCCTTCTGTTTCATTGGAACCATCACATTGTAAGAATCAGCAGTACCAATAACAAGGTACATAACACGAACAATAGCGAGCTTGTTGTATTTTATGAAAACACCGTGCTACACGCAAGGGCACCATGCGGCAAACAGACGTTTAAAAACAAAAGATAAAAAAAGAAATTTAGATGATGACCTAAGTAGCGTTATGACAAGTTGAAAGTGACAGTAAAACGCCTGAGGGAACAATGAAAGGAGAGAACAGACAGAAGAAAAAAATACAGCCAGGAGATTGGAAATATGATGAATGGTGACAATTTCATAGGACGGCTGTGAAACAAACAGATTAGAAAGTGAACTGTAGCCCATCACACATTTTTTTCATAGCCAAAAGGAAAAGTTCCCTTCCGTAACAGCCTTTATTCCGTAGTTTCTCTTGTCTGGCTTGCGTTTATGGTTATGGATAATGGTTATATCTCATCTTAAAATGCAGGGCAGTATATGAAACCCGTTCCAGAGTTTATAAATTTTATTTATACAACAGTACAGTATATGAAAACAAGTTTGATGATCCTTGAGACATCCCAAAAATGAAACTATTAAAGTTTATGTTAAAGATATATTTTTGTTACTGAAAAAAGTATTATTCCTGGGGGGTATAAAATGTTATTAAAAAGCTAAACAATTACTGTGAAGTCACATATAATTTACTTTAACGTTTCATGTTCATTTTTTCTTCTTTTTAGGACCCCTAGACAGGATGTGTACAAAATAACATGACCTCTTATGGAAAATTGTCATGCTTTACAAATTAAGCATACACAAGTTCTAATACTGATAGTTTATGGTATTTTTTTATTTTGATCATTTCCTTTACTGTTATATTATTATAGGATTGAAATGATATCTGTAACAAAGCAAAACTGCTTTGACTTAAGTAATAACAACTGTGGTTAAAATAGCCTTTTTTTAAAACACATCAAAATATGCATGTCTGGTATGAGAAAGTCCCTGAAATGAGAATGAGTTTGAACTTTGAGATTCCACTGCCCTTTGAGCTAAAGTATATGTTGTGTATGTATTTCACATCCCAATAGGTGGATAATGTTGTGCAAAATTGACTTTCCAAAGACCTTCTCAAGTCGATCAGTGGGTCTGCATGTCTTAAACCCCTAAATCTAGTGTTGTAACCTGCCCTGGGGTTACTAGTGCTCTAGACATACACGTCTTCAGTCAGAATCTCCAGCCTTAAAACATAATTGTGGTGGCCCTACCAACTCAGAACCCTAGGTAGATATTTTAGTTCGTCATTGTGAGGTCAGTACTTCCGGTTGGCCTGCTGTTGGGAGCAGGAGATCTGTGGCAAAAAATTGGGTCTTTTTAAATGAGACAAATAATACTGTTGGTCAAAACTTTGTCTAACCTATACCATGGAGACACTATTAATGATGTGGTCACGGTGTTTTCTTCCATTGTTAAAATTTTGCAGATTATTTAATGTGGATCTGTCACCTTTCCAAACACAGAGGGATTTTCCACCCAGACACGCGTTCCATCATGTCCTCTATCAAATTCATTCATCTCTCCCTGATGTCAGTTTTGGAGCTTTAGCAGGGGGGAGACTGGACATAATTTGGAAGAAGTGAATGAATTATGTGTTAGCTGTCGTGAAAGACATAAGGCATTTCAAAAAGTTTAACAAAGTTAAACACAGGTAACTGTAATGAGGAGAAAATGGTGTACATTTTTGTGTGGGTAAGATGCTATCACTTCATCTTCTAGCCACCACTAGTTGTGAAGCAGGTGACCTGTTGCTATGCAAGACATTTTCTTTTAAAAGGGACATGAAATTATCTCTTAAAATAACATAATAGCTTGTTTTTATCTGATTATATCTCTTTAATTATTTCCTCATTCATTATTAATTCATTTGTCTGTCAAGGGCTTTCAATGAAAGAACGCTGATTTTACGAGCTGGAACACTGTTTCTATATATATTTATATCTATACACCTTAACACCCTTCCTGCCATATTCCTTGTTCACCTTTCCTAGTCCCTCTCCTGCAATACCTATACTAGTGTGTCTGGTCCGTCCCTAACAAGGGCACTTTTACCTCTTGTGTAATACACCCTGACTCCCTTTAGATTGTAAGCTCATTGAGCAGGGCCCTCTGCACCTGTTGTGTCTTTATGTCATCTTGTTCTGTTATTTACTAGATGTTATGTCCTGTCTACCCTTTACACAGTGCTGTGGAATCGGATGGCGCTACAAAAAAACAATAAATAATAATAACCAAAGGCAAAAAAAATCCTTAAAGGATATTGCCAGTTTGCACAGAAGTTGCAGACTCGTATGTTAGAGGATATGAGAGGTTCATTAATAAAGAGATGTTACTTAAGGAACTTTATGTGTCTTCCTACCTACTGATGATGATGATGATATAATACGCCTGTCAGTAGTGTCTTCAGATGACATCTTAAAAATGCATTTACCGTATTGTCCCGATTGTTGGTCGCACCCTATTATAGGTCGCAGTTGTTTTTTTAAAGAATGAATACACATTGGTCGAAGAGTAAAACAGTATTTTATTGAATGAACAGGAACATGTATACTTTTAATGTTTTTGTTACCGATTATGCAGTTAGTGCTTTTGACAGTATATGTTATATGCTTACAGAGATATGGAATGTCATTGTGTAGTTCAATTCTTTATTTAGATCCAGTATGGGCCTTCAATAAAATACTTTACTGCTTTTCCCCCTTAATTCATGATGTACCCTCTAACTATGGATCCATTATGAATTAACATGACAACCTTCAAAGGACTTCACGGTTGGGGACCACACAGAAAGGCAGGGTGGAACACATTTTATCAGATTGCGTTGCCAGAGGACCGTATTATAAAAGGACTGTGCTACTGGTAGTGCTCCATTTTGTCTGGCTCAGTCTCCTTGTGCACTGTTATCATTCTGGATCTCCTCACCCTGGTACAATACAGTATATATCGTTAAATTATATGTTCTATGATGGAGGCCTTCAATCTCAAGAAGTCTTTTATGACTTCAAGATGGCTACTGAATACAGTTTTTTCATTCCATCCTTGTCAAGGCAGACAAGGCTCTTTCTTTCTCAAGGTTGTGAGGTACTTCGGTAAGATGGCCACTACGCTGTCTGATGAACCAGTCTGTATTGAACTCAGTTGTGTATGTGTACAGATAGAACATCTGCCTTGAGCATCATCATGACTAAGAGTGGATTTATGGGGAGAATACTCTTTGTGTTATATAGAAAGTGTAAAACACATTACATTGTTGTAAAGTCTTATCAGTCAGCCTTTTTTTACATGTTGTTACCGTACAATATATAAGATGGATGTGAATACTTTATCCAAAGTCACAACATTTAAAACACTCATCTGTGTTATGACTTACCTTATCTCTATTATTTGGCTGAAATTAAGATTGGTTGCTTATAGAAAGCCCTTGCTGGTGTATTGTTTAGAGGTTGCCCGTGTTGACCAGACTTCTTCATATGGCTTAATATACAGCTTTAACAATATATTTTAGGCAGAGCCCCTTCCAAACCGTGTGAAATCTCTTACTAAGATTCTTAAAATACTTACAAAGATGTGAGATGGACTATTTAAACATGCATGCTGTTGCTTGTGGACAGATACACAAACACAACAGAACTGTGATCATTCAATGATGTTTAATATGACACTGAGCAGTGACATGAGCCAGTGTTCGTTATGCAATGTATTAACGACATTCACAGAATTCCTGCAGGATTTGCAAAGTTGTTCTGAACACAGAATGGCAAAAATGGCAACAATTCACAAAGCAGTTTCCAATAATCGCCTGCTTTATTCAACCAATATGTCCAAGAAGACCATTTTCAACCAATGTAGTCTGAGCTATATTTAATTTGATGCTGGTTCTCTTACCGAAAAGATTTGGAATTCTCTTTATTCTAAAGGATGCATATTAAGGTTTGAAAAGTGGGAGAGATTTGTCTCCAATGAGAGATACTGTTTGAGATTTAGTATATAGGTATCTTGGAATTTCAGTCAGCAATTTCTAGTTTATTACACCTAAGGTACACCGGGAACCATTATAGGGAGCTCATATATTGTATTTAATTTTTATGGGTAGTATCAAGGTGAAATTTTATTGGTTGCTAAACAAGATCAGATTTGTATTAATACGTTAATAGTTGCTGGATTCTCTACAAGGTAAACAATATTCGTGAATAGGGGCAATGGTGTATTCTGGCCTAGGGCGGCAGCAGCCCCCCTGCTCCATAACAGGGAGCCAATCACACTTTTGGGCAATCAGGCTCTCTGTAGCGCCACTGGCTGGTTAAAAGAGAGATCACAGATCTGCCTGACCAACCTCTAACACTATGGAGTACTGTGCCATGCCCTTAAAAGATGGAGTGCTGGGATATGACATCATAAAGCAAAAAGGGTACAAATGGGTACGCCACGCTGCCCTGGATTCGGACTACGGCCTAAAGTAAACACAGCTCTGATTACGGAAACGCATTTTAAGTAGGAATATGCTAGAATATGAACCAGCAGGTTGCAGGTTTGTTTTTTTTGTTTTTTTTTAACTCATATCAACTTTGCTCTCCTGCAGGTGACTGTATTACATTTAAGTGTAGATTTCTGCAATTGCAAATTGCCCATAGTAAATTTGGGTATCAAACTCATAATTTCTGCCTCGTTTTCTAGTGTATAGACAAGAAAAAGTATCCAATTCATGTATTATTCTTTGAAGATATTGTTGAACAGTCTCCATCTTTTTGTTATATACTCAATTTAAAAGCTTCCCAACATTTTATACCACGTTTCAGTGTGAATACATATCATATACCCTTTGAGCCAACCAACTGGCTCATGAAAAAATATTAAGCATAATTTGTAAAGTGCTTTAATAAAGGCTGTTTGAACAAATGAATCATTATTTGAAATACACTGTAAGCATAATGGCACATTTAGAAACAATTGTTTTAGCCAATACAACTGGCAAAAAGCAGAAGCTACAAGGCGTTGCCAACTCTTCAGTGTTTCTTAAGCAATTACAATAGAGAAAAATGCCATTAGACTTTAAATTTGACGATACTTTCATTGATGTGAAATTAATTGCCAAGGCATTCTAGGTCCGTAGCAGGAACAGGTCCATGTTATGAAGAGTGGTACGTGTTATATTCCTTGATAGGACATGGTGTGACAACGCTGATTTTATATGTACCACACATGCAAGACAGGTTTAATATCTATATATATTTTTTTGGCTTTGGGCTTCTTTCATATCATTCTTCATGTATATATACACACTTTTTTTTTAATATAATGATAATTCTGCATTGTTCTCCAAGTTGCATTAAACATTGCTTAGGAACACCTCACCACCAGGAATACTGGAGCTCACCACCAGAGCAAGAAGAGCCCAAGAAACACGCAGTCACAACTTGTGGAGGGTTTTGCATTTCAAGAAAAAAAGCCCCAGTGCCCTGATTCAGAGCATAGTCCCTGTAAATAGTAGGTTTCATCCCTTCTGCTTTGGGAAGAAGAGATGAAAATGGCACTGTCTTTGGCGAAACTGCAAATAATTTCTCTATACGTTCAGCAAAAGCTGAATCCCATTTTTCTCTTGTGAAAGTGGGTTGGAAGCGAGTCCTTATACCTCTAAGACTCACCTCACCATTTCCTATAGCTGCCTTGGTAGTAAGGTATGACACGTGTCCACAATCCATTTCTTTTCTGAATGGCGGTTACGATGTTCCTGAATACTGATTGCCGCTGATCTCCAATGGATATGATGACCTCCTACTGCTCATTTACCAAACACGTACTGTGTCCGGCTGCTACAGGAGTGTGAGCGTGGCATTCTACATGGATTAGCACAAAGGAAAGCAGTGTTTTCCTGTTTCAGTTCAAAGTTCTCGTTATCCCAGAAGACAGTATGTATTTTAGCAGTGCAGAATTTTTATGAAGGCCTTTCTGAATTCAATGTTGAATGTTGTATAAATAATTGGGTTGACCGCACTGTTGACATAACCAAGCCAGGTGAAAGCGTTATACATGGTCAGTGGTATATTGCAATGTATATTTAAGATGTGGGTAATAAAGAATGGAAGCCAGCATATAATGAATACGCCTGAAAGAGATAAAACAAATAAAAGCATATTATGCAACACCTCCTTGTTTACTTTTCGTTTTTTACAAAAACACACAAATGTTTTAATAAAACATTAAAATAAAGGTGCTTTATAGAAAATGCATGTATATGATATGCACATCTCATAGCAGTTTACTGGAAAAGGTTTTTCAAAACACATAATTGGAAGAGTTTTGCATATACTAGGTTTAACTTACACTCTACACGTAACATTTAATTTTCCTTTTTCACCCTGTCAACATACATCTCTGTTGCTTTAAGATGCAGATTGAACCATAGAAGAAGTATCTATCAGGTAACTTAAGTTACTGTAGATACCCCATTTTTATGTTGGGAGGTGTCTATAGTAGCCTGGTTTATAGTTATGAATGTGCAATGCTACTCCAGTTTTGTGAATTAAAGTGCAGACACTGGGCCATAAGTTTATAATTGCATAAGACCCAAGTGCCATCTAGATATGGACAGAGCCTTGTCTATCAATAAATGTCAATGTCACCTTGCAATTTCTATGGATAGGAAAAGCAATTACTTTAACACAACATTAAGGACTTGGCTTACCTAGCACAATGGCTAACATCTGTGTGGCTTTCTTTTCCTTTTGTTGTGATAATTTTCTCTTACTTAAAGTTTTAAGGGATGTCCTTGTTTTCCCATTTGGCATTGATTGGATTTCAAATGCCTTAGTTGGCTTTGCAGTGTCTTTTGGCTGCCCGTTCTTTTCTGCCTTGTGCGGACTCTCAGCCGGAGAAGGTAAGTTGACATTGTTGCACGGGTCAGAAGCCACCGGAACATCTAGCTGTTGATGGTTGGGAGAAGCTGACTTGTGTTTTGATTTTTCTGGTGGAGATGTGCTTGACATCATCTCCACATCCATCTCCTCTGGGTGGGTTCCAGCCTCCTGGACAAGAATCAAATATGGAATTGAAAAAAAACAAGTAAATATGCAAACAAATTTTATGGAATACAAAAGACAATCTTGCTCATCAATGAAATAATGAGTTAAGTAAATGAACAATTCTATTGATAGTACAAGTACAATCTAATCCAAGAAGAGTGGCATGATATAAGAAAAAAGTCAAGAAATCATTTTAGTTATAGCTCCAAGAAGGGTCCTCATTGTTGAGGCACTGTAACAGAATGCAATAGGACACTAAACTGGCAGCTATGTTGAACATTTGACTGTACGATAAAGGAGCAGCTTCTGTGTTTCTCCTACAAGAAGGGTTGACCTGACTCTACATGATGCACAGTTAGATCATTGAGATGACTTTTAGAAAAATCCCCACTATGTATTTTACAGGGTTAGCTCAGCCTGTCTTGCAGATGTAGCTCTCTACCTGATCCTAGATGGATAGATTTAAGAGAATATCCAGAAATGATGGTGACATGCAGGAACACTGGAGACTGTTAATGTTAATCAATGTTATAGGCTCCCGGTCTGCTTAAAATGTAATTACGTGGTTCTGATAAATTATACTGTTATGTACTGAACCCTGAGCTGTTCGGAGGTCTCTATTTACTTGATTTAATTCCTTGACTTATCACTGTTGGCTGAAAATCCAAAAAAAAGCAAAGCAGATATTTGTGAAAACAATCACTATCTCAACTGATTTGGTAATTGGACTTGGCCAATTTGTCTGCACCCAGAGCCTGTAAAAATCAATGTTAAATTAAAGCTCTCAGCTACGAAGCTTGATCTTGCGTTTTCACTGTGGTGATTTTAAAAACACAAACAGCTCAGGTAAACTTACTGTTTGATAGAATAGCCTTATGTTACATTTACTTGGCTAAAAATGTGTCATTACGAATCACAACTATTTCTTCACGTTTGGTGATAGAGCACCAGAATCTCTTATTGTAGGTTTTTGCTTTACATTACGTGTATCCAAAATGGTTCTTGAATATCCTCCAGATTTTACACGTTACCAACATGGTATGAGACATGCTATTAAGCAGGGTTTTTTTTTTTTTACAAATCATACATTCTTTAGTTCTGCAACTGTAATTTGATTATAAATTTCAGAAAAAATATTCAATTTATATACATATGTAAAAATACCTTATGTGTATACCATGGGTAAAGGTATCATCATACCCAATGTTGAGTTGCCAGAGCTCTTCCTCTAATGCTCCATATAAGAAACAGTAATGGGATTTGTGATTAGGGAGCAGCCATGCATAGGAGTGGGACGAGCCCAAGTTAAACTTTACTTAGATACTTTAGGTGAAACCCAGAAAATATGGGTGTATTCATTTTCTTTTCTCGTGATCTAATGGTTTTTCATTCCCATAACATGTTTTCTCATTTATTCTTAAGTTGGTGATTGTTGTGGCGTGGTTCAGGACATCGTAAAGAGAAGGTAGAGAGAACTTCAGGACAAGAAATGAAACATATAGTGAAGCTGACACTGAGAGCAAACTCTCAGCTTCCATGAGATAAACATTTAATCCAAAAGAAATACACTGACTGAGCAAACAAGCTATAGCAGAAGCTATAGGTTATTTTATTTAATAAATCTAGTTCCGGTAAAAGCTGGGATGACGATGGTCCTTTTAAGGATACTTCTTTGACGACAGCTTAATGTCACTCGGGCGAGAGAATATATTGCTAGTGGTACTTGGTAAAAAGGTTGAGAAATTATGAAAAGTATAGCCTTGCAGAATGTAGAATCCGTTTGATCCCAAAAGGAAGTCAATTGATAGTAAAGTGGAAATAATGTTGTCATACATAAAAATATGTGCGTATCTGAAAGCTGCTGCCTGATACTTCTTCCCTTACCTCTCCATATGTAAGGAGGAGGCATGGCTAACATCTGAAGGATGGAAGCGGTTTGGTAAATGTCAGAGGCTCAGAGCTAAACTCCACTTCCCAAACACAGAGATTAAAAGGATGCCCAGTCACAGGTTATTCACTTATTATTTTTGGTATGTTAACATTATAGTTAGTGATACCAAAAAGATAAATTTGCATTGTGAGACCTGCTGGGATAGCAACATATATGAAAACATTTTAAAAACAAATATTTATAAACAAAAAAAACTTGCTACTTAAAGGCAACATTTAAAGCATTTAGAGAAACTATTATTTTTAAACTGCCATTACATGCTTAATCCGGTATTTTACCACACAGAAAATGTTACTCATTATTCCTTATTTAGCATTCCATATGCAGAGAGAAGCAAGTCTTGGATGAAGATTTTGATTACTTATTTCAAATTATAGAAGTAAAATGTCACGTCTTTAAGCCATTCCTCTAAGGCATATTTTTCCACTGCTAATGTAAAATATGTTTAATTGATTATTTAAAAAAAGTAGGCTAAGAAAACAACAGAGGAGATGAAGCAGTCACCAAGGAAATTACATGAAATGAAGCATTTTCTTTCTTAATACACAGTGCTGGAATTTTCTGAATTGCAGGCGAGGAGATGAAAGTTTAACAGATGTAATAGAATTCTATTATAGTGAATGGTAGACATAATGCATCATCTAACCATTTGGGGCCATTGAAGCACAGGAGTATATACATAAACCCTCTCATCCGTCAGCCATGTTTCAATCCACTGCCATCAAGAGGAGCTGATTTTTTTGTAATTTTTTTTTTTTAATTCACACTCGCTGTTAAGTGAATAGACCTCATGGTGCTCTACGAAAGTGCTCATCGCCTACAACACAAGGGTAAGATTTCATTGAACCAAAAATTGTAATAAAATGTAGTGAGGGACCATTGTATCTCAACAGCCTTTTAAGGCAATATTTATTAATTTGCTGCAATAACTTCTCACACAAATGCCTTTACATTCTGGAGTTGCATATTATTACATGAAAGGCAAGGCATTTTTGTACAAAAGACTGAAGTAAGTGCATCTTGCAATTACAAATAATATTAAAGTTCACAGTTTACATGGTTTATAGGCTGGCTCTAAATCAAATAATATCCCAGACAGTCATGTCACTCAACTCCTGTGGATAGCCAGTGATGAAGAGGCAGTAAGGATGCTCAGTGCAACGCAAAGCAACGACTGTTTAAAAAGGAAAAATACCCAATACTATCAAAGTAATCAGGCCTTAACCCCTTCAGGGATAGGGGTTTTTTTTATACCGTAATGACGTAATGTCTTTTTGGCATTTTTACTATATGTTGGTTTAATCAAGACACCTAGCTTTCTTGTGAAACACATAAAACAAAATAGTTATTATTGACAATATGTAAAAAAAACCCTATACTAAAACATAATACAACAATTACAACTCAACAACTCAATTTATGTTTGGTTGCATCTCTTGATTACAGGCAGACCCTGCATATGTGATCTGTTTATGTTCTAGAGGACCACATCTATCCCCAACATATTACCTTGTAGCGTATTATTTTTAGATATAGAAATTTAGTTTCACACTCTTTTCCCTCCAATCTCCCCTGCACCGATTACACTGTGATCAGCAAGCAGGCTTCATAGCCTTGTATTGCTGATCGCAATGAGTGCCAAAGAGCAATCAGAGATCCCAGCAGAGACAGCAATCGAAGATTTTAGCAGGGAGCGCAATCAGATATCCCAGCCAAAAGACTTCCTGATCTCTATAGGAGTGTTAAGCAGTTAACACTGAGTTGGTGGTATGTAGTCATTATAGTGGCAAATATAAAATGTAACAAGGACTGTGACAACATTTGGAATAACAATGCAGAACAGTAGTACTAAAACTTTTTCAGACTAAGGACCATTTCAAAATGGCTGAAATGAAAGCACTACTATACACAAGTTAATTGCAATATAATTTATCCAAAACAGTAGAACACTTTTCTTTTGACCCTCATCTCAATTGCCATTAAATACAGACATTTCCCCTTTAACACTTTTGAGTTAAGTTGCTAATGCGAGAGTTTGCAATTGAGTTGTGGGTTCCACTCACTCAGCAAGAAGGGCTGAACAGGTCTTACACAACACATAATTCACTGGGTGAGGGTAATGATGTCATCATGCATTATAAAGGACCAGCCAAGCTCTTCTTGCAGCAGATGCGGACTGAGGTTCAACCTTTATAACGTATATTCATGTCAGAAAAATAAAACCAGAAGACGTCTGCAATCTGTCCTAACAACTCTCCCTTAAGTGAACATGCTCTGGGATAATCACTAAAGGAGTTTGCAGAGATTTGAACATTTCACAAAAAGAAGATTTATAAATATTGGATAGTTACAATGTTAAGGATCTACAACTTCTACTTCATTACTCTATACAATATATTAGACAGTACTAATAAATGAGCTGACCGTGGATATTCACCTGGGTCCAATAATAGTTACTGCATATCATATTTAAAGTCCGCAGACCAATATTATTGGTTCATGGAGATGGTCCAAGTTTTTTTTGTTTTTTTTTAACTGCAAAAAAATGAAATCATTGTGCGGCATGCTCTCATTCATATTTGTGCATTACAGCAAAATGCTCCAAAAAGTGTGCCCCCCCCCACAACATGCATTTATCCCATTATGAACCGAGTGGATAGGGAGGGGCGATATATCTAGAGCAAAACGATGTCCCCTTATACCTTAGCTTGTGTTTGAAGGAAGGAATGGAAAGGAAGGGGAGATAGGAAAAGCATGGAAGAAATGAGACAAAAAGGAAGTGAGAAGAGAATTTAAAGGAAGTGCAAGGGAAGGATACTTTGTGTGTCTTTAGTGTCCAACCAAATTAGATATGTCCTGATTAAATATGCTAAATTAAATGTTATCCATATTTACCTAATTAGGTTCCCAGGGTTGTTTTGGACAAAAATATACCAATTGGTTATCTTTTTAGATCAAAACAAACAATTCTGGGATTTGTCAAAAATGTATTATGTTTCAAAATGTCACATTTTCATTGCTGCCCTGAATATTCAGCAGATCATTTTAAATGCATCACCTTATTTAAACACTTACCACTTTCTTTTTATTAGCTGGAAAATTCCCATTGGATTTTACGAAGACAGCACACAGCTTCACATCTTCTGGGTGAGTGCATTTGTCCTGAGAATTAGAAACCAATTACCCAAAACAATACCAGTTGCTTCATCTATAAAAGCAGTGTACGAGCTAAAACATTATAACAGGACGATGCCGTTCTGCGAGATAAGTATTTTGAGGTTAATATAAAACATTACTGCTTGAGCCCCACAGTGCGCATTTCCTGTACATAATATACACAAAGTTATGAATAGGAATGGACAAAGTATACATGTTTCTGCTTCTGATGTGAATAAATCAGTCTTTTTTCTAGGACATGTATGCATTTGACACGTTGCTCATCAGAACATGTAAAGTGTTGCCCTGTAGTATACAGAAAAGAAAAAAAGGAAGAATGGAAGTGTATGAGAGGGAAAAAAATAAACAAACAAGTTGAGGATACTATACGATTTCCCCAATGGTTTTCCTATTTAGTCTAAAGACATGCCGCCTATATTATGGGCAAAACATACAAAGAACTGGGTGGAAATTCAAATATGAAAACTTTCTGAACCACTCACAAACAAGGAGAAAATTTGCAAGGAAAATGCAAAAAAAGAGGAAAAAAACTGAATGAACATAATTCATTTTACAAAGTATTGTGATGGAGTTGTTTGCTATGTTTTGGATAGGTCCATTATTATACTGCATATCATATGAAGCAAGTTAATTATAGGTAATCAAAACCAAATATAAAAGGTGAGCATGCCTCATTAAAATGTGGCCTGAACCACTTTTTGATCTCTCTCTTCATGTGTTTTTAATATTACCTTATGCCCTTCTTTATCCAAGCCGTGACTGTTGCGTTTGGTGTTGACCCTCTTCCTGCGCTTCTGTAGTACAATATAAATCTGGACATAGACCAGGAGTGTGACAATAAATGGTACATAGAAGGAAACAACAGATGAATAGATGACAAATGCTGGGTTTTTGATGACACACTCCAAGGAATCTGAAAGACAAAGAGAGCCACAGCTTCATATTTTTTCCAACATTACATCTTGAGAGCAAGAACACAAAAGAGGCTGAAATGCAACTGCTAGCACAAATTCCCAACTCTACGGAATACATGGCATTGGACAAGGTCCCAGGTGAGCTCTTTTGAAAAGTACAGATTATAAGAGCTACATTCTGGCACGGACACCTTTGAGCTTTGTTATCAATTCCACTTTTTTTTTTTTTTTTTAAATAGTAGCAAAATGGGCTCACTCGCCATAATGCAAATACCAGTTAACCCTCAAATATTATACCGGATTTAGTAAATTGTTTCATCCACATATTGTCTACTGCCTATATTTTATCTTTTATTTTGCCGTTTTTCACAATAATAACCAATAAAAGGTCCTGCTGTTATATAATTCCACTTGGTGGTGCAGTGACAAGACCACTTTTTAAACTCTCCACTTATGGTGCATAGCCCTTCATTAAGAGGAATGCAATAAAAAACCTACAGCCCCCACCATTTAGGGTAATCAAGGTGGGGCACCTTCATTGGGGAAGTAGTAAGAGGTGGAGCAGGGGCAGGACATTCGCTTACCTTATCTGTACTGCCACCTTACCATGCGTTAAACCACAACACCAGGATTAAATGTCATATTAAGGAACTCTGTTTCAATAAGTGACAACTAGGGAACGGTCCTATAGGTAAATTAACACAAATTACCACAACCATTTCTGCCTGAAGGAGGAGGAATCTATAATAAGATCCAAGTATTTTCCGGGGGCCTTTGCATTTGTAAATGGAACATCTACGGACCCCTGACGGCGGTTGGGCACTGTGCAGCTGCATCTTTAGATTAACATTTAGTCTCCCTTAATAACATAACATAAAACCATAACTCAAATCAAAGGTTTTGTGTCCCTTCTATCAAATCAGACTCTGATTAGTACATTACAAAAAAGAATCAACACAAAAACGTTGGGTTTCTCTACATTGTACGCAGGGGTGGGCTGGCCCGGGGGGCAGGGGGGCAATTGCCCCCCAGGCCGCCCGAAATCTAATCTAAACGGCTGCTGGGTGCTGATGCCGCCGGCCGGCGCTACTTTAATACTTTTTTTTTAAATTGAATATGGCAAGCCGGATCGGCTATTAAATGAAAAAAAAAAAATACTATTAAAGCAGCGCCGGCCGGCGGCATCAGCACCCACCGGCCGTATGCGATGGCCGCCAAGTGATGGGAGCAGTGTGAGGGGTGAAAGCTCCGCCCCCTCGCACTCACCTTTCACCCCTCATGCTGCTCCCATCACTATGCGGCCATCAGATTGTTGGAAATGGAATCTAAACGGCCGCTGGGTGCTGATGCTGCCGGCCGGCGCTACTTTAATACTTTATTTATTTATTTTTAATATGGCAAGCCGATCCGGGCATATTAAATAAATAAAAAAAAGGAATAAAGTAGCTCCGGCCGGTGGCATCAGCACCCAGCGGCCGTTTAGATAAGTTTTCCAGCAGTCTGATGGCCGCATAGTGATGGGAGCAGCGTGAGGGGTGAAAGGTGAGTGCGAGGGGCGGAGCCACTTCACTTGACTTGCCCCCCAGGCCTTAGGCTGCCAGCCCTCCCCTGATTCTACGTCTACTCCACTTACACAATACATAATAATTACCTGTATTGTTCAGACCAAACATAAGAGGACAAGAGATGGCAAAAGACAGGACCCATACTACGGCAATCATAACCGTCACTCTACGTTTGGAACTGTAGCGGGTGTTGTAGAGCATTGGCATTGCCACAGCTGTGTACCTGAAACAAACAAGATGTTTTTGCTAACATATGTTTTATTTTTGTCTATAATACGTAATATAAAAATAATGTGCACCAATGTGTGTGCAATGAGTTTAATGATGTATCAACATATCAACTTGTAAAGCAGTTCAAATGCTTAGTGAAAATGTATGCGGTATTAATTACCATGGCACAAGCAGGGGTGTGGATTTTCTTCTGACTCTCTACAGTTAATACATAATTTATGTTTCTAAATTTTTTATTTACAGGAATCTCCGATTTCTACCACTTTGTCAATACTACATTATGCAGGAATAGCACAAATATGCACTTTTTGCATAGATCAGATAGCAGGTGGGTGAATTGCAGCTGAAACAGGGAAGTCAGCACTTCCTAAAAATTATGTATATTGTGATCTAATTGTTATATATTTAGTATATTAAGCGAAACACACATTTCTGTTGAAAATTCACTATTAGCCCAGCTGTTGTTATATTCTTACAATTCATAGAATCTGGATGATGTTACTAGCTTTGGTAGGGAGCCTAAAATGCCACGCCAAAAAGTGAAACTGGAGAAAAACAGTACCTTGAGATCCAACTTCCTTGGAATAGTTCAAGATGGGAATTATTCAAGAATTAAATATTTCAAGTTTCTGATATCACTAACAAATGCTGGCAGGCGTGAGGCACAAGGGGACAATTGCTCCCTGGGTCGGATCTTATTCACCAATGGACTTATTCAGGCTGTCCCATGTTACATGATGTGCACCATGTGCAAGCTGCTCTGGACATGGGATGCGTGCGATCCAAGATGAGTAAGTGTGTGCTAAAGTATGTGTTTGTGTGTTAGTTATGGTGGGCATGGTGAAGGGGGCTTCCAGCTCTCCCCTGATCACTATATATTATTGAGGACAAACCCAAGTGAGCTTTTCTCACTGAATGGGCTGGCATGGCCCTGTATAATGTATATTTAAATCAGTGAGGGGCATTTTAAGAAACCTTTCACATTACCTATTGCCTATTATTCAGGCCAAATGAGTACCTCCCACAGGAGACGTTCACTGGGGTTTTCTTTTGACAACGTAGTGATAATCGGACTTGAAATGTGGAACTCATTTGCAAACCCCTTTTTTAGTGAATAGACCCCTCTGTTGCTCAGTTATAAAGATGTAAGGAAACAGGACAGTAAACTTCCTAAAGCTTTTTGATATATTCCACGTACAGGATATATTTAGAATGGTTGTTCATTTGTTTTATTTTGTTTAATGTATTTTTTTTTTCATTTTCTTGGATAGATTAGGGTTAACACATTTTGGTGTTGTTTTAGTTGGTGGTTTCTACAAATTATCAATCTTGTAATTTATAGTTTGCTCACTCATGTGCTAGCTGTAGACTCATAGTGTCATATTTTCCAGGGGTCAGCTGCCTTATGTTATACCTGCAATTCCGGATTTCAATAGACACAGATGCTTGATTTGTAAAGCCAAATGCTGCTTGACCTTCTCTGGAAGTCGTTGATAATCTCAGAGGTGAAAGAAGCTGACAGAGATTACTCTCACGTATGCGCTTTATTCTCTGTAGCATTTAGGTTACAAACTTGACGTGCGGTATTGTATGAAGTTCTAGTGTTTGTTTAAAGAAGTTTCAATAAGTAGAAAAAAATCTTATACACATAAAATTGTACATAACAAGTAGCCACATAAACTGCCCCCATCTAAAAAAAAAAACACCAGGTGACCGCGCCCATCACACCCAATGAGTGTGGAATACAAAAATAATAATGATACTACCAACAAACTATGATGTCAGAAGCTCCAAATGGTATATCAGGATCTCACATGAAAAAAGGGGTTAACTGCGGGGTATAAGAAAGCTTCCCGACTCCGATCTGTATGTGTATACATGAGCTTTGGTGAGCTTTTTATCTTATAGTTTGTTTTTTACATATTACACTATTTTTGTTTATTCCATTTCCTTTTCATGTGAAATCCTGATAAACCATTTGGAGCATCTGACATCAAAGCTTGTTGGTAGTATCATTTTCATTTTTAGATTCCACACTCATTGGGTGTGACGGGCACGATCACCTGGTGTTTTTTTTGTATGGCTTTATTTGAATGAAACAACAGTGGGATTTGTTTCTTTAGGTTAATCAGCAGCACTTTATTTTGAGTTTTGATATTATTACAAATTTTGTGCACCACCTATCTCTTTTTATTTTGACCCCCATCTAACCTACCCTTTTTTAATCATCTTATTATTCCTTAGGAAAGCTTTTTTACACACTCCAAGCTCCCCCTGCCTGTTAGAATCGCTGTATGTGGTTAGCTGGAGCTCAGATATTTAATGATTCTTGTGTTCTGTACTCCTCTTCACTTAGAACTATCCAGAATGTAATTTATTTTGAACTTTTATTTGCAAATATGTAGCTCGTTAATAAAAAAAAACTGATTATGTATAATTTGATTCATTAAAGTTGATTAAACCCTACACTATTTGCTGTTTTGCTAGGCTGATTACTGAAATATAAAAAATGCAAAAGCAGGCTTTGTGATGTCTCCAAGATGTGCTGGTTTCAACCGAGCTCGTGTTAGAGAAAGCTAATAGCCCCAGGAAGGTTCATAATGTCCAAGCCAAGAAGATCCCTCTTTTGGGTTCTCCAAGTTACTAAACTTGGGAGAAAATACCAAAACCATACTGCTGAGTTTACCCCAAACATAACAACACAGCCTCCTTAGCATTTAACTAAGTGTGCAGATGAGCCCAACTTTATTAGGAAATAAATGAAATATAACTAAATAATCAACTGCAAATAAGCAATTATTCATTATAAGATTTATTGTTTACAGTTATTTGAAGGCATTTGTTATCCCATCACTAGATTATTTTCATTAACAATAGCGACCTTGCGTTTATTTCTTTTATTATTTCTTAATATAGCCAACACTGACTTTATACTGGAGCGGTCACCTATTCCAAGGCATGGCTATTTAAAAAAACAATATTTGTACATTGAGTGGGGGCAGGGGAGGGCTGGCAATTTCTTACATGTGCACCTGCCTCTTTGAGTGGGCCAGTCCAACAGGCCCTGTGTGAAGAATTATGGGCCCGCCTGGGGGCCAATTTCTCCCATGCCCACCAGACCTGTCCACCTCCGAGTGGGGCCAAACAAAAAAGACAGATGGGTGTGTGGGGCATAATTGTGTTATTCCACTGGTTTATGGTATAAAAAGTCCAAATTGACTTAGGAGCCATACCACAATTTGTTTATATTACTCATGCATCTTTTTTTTTTATTTTTGCTTAAAAGAGCAATATACCCAAAATGTGACTGTATGATAGGTTGATTTATCACATTTCTGATTGTGAAGAAAACAGCAAACCAATTCACTAACAGTGACATTTGGCCAGTATTACTCGCTCCACAAGGGAAATCACATCCTCGCTCCACTAAACAAAGAAATCAATGCTCTCACAGTATGCTACCTAATCATGATTAAAAATATTCGTCTCGCTTCATATTTTTCTGGCTTCTGATAAATGTTACAGAACCCAATACATTATTATTATTATTATTAGATACATTTTATATAACGTATGCTTAAAATGTCAGTGGGTAATCTAGCTCATGCATATATTCGGCTGTGACTTGGGTAGAATTTATGTGAAATGTCACCTTCACATCTTTTATCATAGTTAAATAAATTTATTAGGGTGTACATTTCATTTTTCCATCAACCTTACAGCTTTGTATATGTTTAAAGTATATTTTGTGCTTCGAGGAAACAGAGATCCGTACTTGGGAACTTGATGGATTTCGTTCCGCCCCTGCACATACATAGCCCCACCTTCTTATTACAGCCACACCCCCAGGAGAAGGGGAACCAATCCTGTGAAGATCTCAGAAATGCCTATATATATGGGATAATTGGCATGGCTGATCCATTTCCTGCCGTTATGTCCCCTTAACATTTACTTCCTGTTTACCACAGCTACCTGTCAGCTGCCACAAATGGGAAGAAATAGCTTATTAGGGGGAAATTATCATGCGGACATTGAGAATAGGGAATTAAGATGGCGGCTCATATATTTTGGATTTCTAATACATATTGATTGCCTATTTTAATCTGCAAATACTAATATATAGGTTAATTTAATAACGCTCTGCACTGAGGAAAGTTATGGATTAGCTTTATTTATAGCATTTATACAGCATATACATTACTATTCAACAGTTTGTGGTCACTTAACTGTTTTCATGGGAAACAAGGAAATTTCTAGCTGTAACATAATCGCAAATGGGTTTTCTAATGATCAATTAGCCTTTTAAAGTTGAAGTTGGATTAGCGGATCCAACATGCCATTGGAACACAGGAGTGATGAGGGCGATAAAGTGCCTCTGTATTGCTAGGAGGATATTCCATTAAAAATCCAATTTCCAGCTACAATAGTGATTTACAACATTAACACCGTCTGCGCTGTATTTTTTTTGTATAACTTATTTTTTGTCATCTAGAGGTGTTGATGTGGATTGAGGATTTTTTATAAGCAGGTCTTCTTTATATTCAGAATCGTGAAAAAAAACTATCCCTTCACATATTAAACTTGAATTAGGAACTAATAATTCTACGTCTTCAAAGCGCTCTAGCCCGGCACGTATTTAAATATTAAATCTGTCAGATAGCACTAGTCTTTGATTTGCTAGTCATGTTTTTGAGATCTGAGGCAGATCTCGAGTGCTTCTTAAAAGGGGGTATAGAATACATAAAGTCACCTTTTGTCATTACAGTCACACAAGCCTTTTCTGGTATTTCTTACCTGTCAATGCTGATGGCACAGAGATTAAGGATACTGGCTGTACACATCATAACATCAAGGGTGACAAAGATATCACAGTGAATGCGACTAAACCTCCACTCGCCAACCACCTAGAAAGCAAAGAGAAAGCGGCTAGAATAGAAAATCAATGGTGTAGATGTGTATCTGATGAAAGAGAATTAACTTTCTAAAAGTAGAAAAACTGCAAGAGGCTTATGCTGTAGGTTCATACCAGTGACAGCTCCAAGAGATGTGTGAAACGATAACAAAGGGTACAGCAGGCTATAAATGGAATTTTTGTAACGTACCATAAAAAAGAATGACTTACAGTGGTGGACGAAAATGTGAAGATAAAATGTCGAACAGGGAAAAGACATTTAAAATTTCACACTGTAACAAGTTGTACACCGAATATATATATATATATTTTTTTTATTTTATTTTATTTTTCTATTAAAGCTCCTGGGTCTTATAATACACATTTGAAATATTTTTTATTAGTGAATAGTTTCTGCCTCTGCACTTAGTTTCATGTTTTTGTTCTTTCTGTAATGTAGATTTATTTAAACATAATTAAAGGTCAATATGATCCATGGGAGGTTAACAATTTGTTAATGCACTTTTATTGCAGGTGGTATAAAAAGTATATTTCTAAGTGTACTTAAAATGGTTTAAAAAGACTTGCCATGTCTGTGCATTAATGTTGGTCTATCCTTACATGTATACCTAGACTGAGCTGTCCACAGCAGAAGGTCAAAATGTAGTGAAAATCATAAAAGTAGATGGTTTTCCTGAATGCTTGCTCATTTTCCCAGTTCAAATCTTTGTAATGTATTTCATAGCTTGTCCGCAACATTAAAGTATTACATTGTCTGAGCCATAGGTGCACAGATCATGTCATGTGGGCAGCGTTATGACATCATAAAAAAAATCCAAGAACATCTGAATGTATACGATGCCAACATGTCCTATGCAAAGAAGACGCACTGCTGCATTTCTTGGAATGAAAAAAAAATGTATTTATAATAAAAGGAGGGTTGTAAGAAATAGTTATTGCCTAAGACATAATAATATGCATCCTTAAGAGGCAGAGAGTGTTGGGTTATGACATCATATCCTACTGCTCAGCAGAGAGGACAGAGGAGCAGACTTTAGAGCTGGGCATGGCTCCCAATCTACATGCACCACTGTCAGGCACACAGACGCCATGAAAACATTATCTGATATAACCCGCATCCTGAAGACCTCATTTGGCTATGAAGCAGCGTTTTTCTGTCTTGAGTCCATATCTATTGAACTAACTTACATGTTTCATTTCACCTTGAAAAATGTACAACAATGTGTCAGAGCCCTGTGTAATGGAAATAATATTATATTAATGTCATGCTAGTATGACAAATCTTGAACATTCATCATTTAAGTGGAAAAACTCTATAAACCACGAGAGATTTGAGACGCTGCAAACAGTTTTACATTTATAAATCATGAAAGAATGTATAAACCACTAGACAGACGGCATTGATTTTCTATTACATTTCATCAAATCTCATACTATAAAAGTGTTTCTTTTACCCACAAAATACAGATCCTTTTTTCTTTCTACATTAAGAGCACTATGGTGCCAGTATCTATCTATCTATCTATCTATCTATCTATCTATCTATCCATCTATCATAATTAAACGTACAGAAGTTAAACAAATGCAGAACATTTTTAAAATGAAAATGTTTTAAAACAATAAGGGAATTTAAACATGCATGGGATAGCCACAGAGATATCCTGAATCTACGGACTAGTTGAAGGCTCTACATCAGAAAAAACGGGCAGACTAGATGGGCCGAATGGTTTTTACCTGCCGTCATATGTTCTAAATTTCTACATATATAAAAAAAAACATGTAAGGCAATCCGTTATGTCACATAAATTGACAATATTTTGCAATATAAGGCAATCCATTATGTAGACCATAATATTTTGCCTTGTCGACAAAAAATAAGTATGGTTAATCCTATTGAATGTATGGTGATACATTTATTTTGTGGAAATAAGGTAAAACAGCTAAATGTAAGATTCAGGCATCCACTTTAATTATTATTGAAACTATTTCAATTTCGGACTGCAAATTGAGTAAAGTATGGATATATTCATTTTATAAGACATACATAATAGTCTAACTGTCCTCTTTTATTTAATACTAAATATTGATGAAAATATTCCACTTGCTACATTTTAGAGCAAAAAGAAAAAAAAAGCTATATACAAAATAAGTTCACATTTGAACAGTGTTTGCATGCCTGCCCCCATGAGTGTGAAAATGACAACGATAAAATATTTAATTTCCAAGGTTTAAATTCTGTGAGTAAGACCCTCGACAGGAGAAAATGGATTTTTTTTAATCCTCTATGACCTGTGCGCTGGAATACATCATAGGTCAACTGGGGGAAAAGCCAATAATGCTAGACAATCTCACCTTCTCACCCTAGCATCAATGGGCCACAAATAGGGTACTAAAGGCCAAGATTTTAAAAAGAGATCCCATGGGAAATAAGTATTCAGAAAGATATTTAAAACAATTTATATAGTTTGTATACATCATCTTTGCAGCTAAACGTACAAAAAAATCCTAAAATATTTATAAGCACCCCTCCGAAGATATTGCTATAAAAACAATTATCGTTAAGCCATTATTGTGTTCAAGCTTCCACCTTGTCTAAGGTTAATATTATTTTAAAGGACAGTCCAACCACTTCAACTTCAAGACATACCTGTCTACAAAAAATCATGTCCTGGATACTACAGCTTGCAGCAAATATCTATGTGACAGCACTAATGTCTGTGTGGGGAGACCGTGGTAAGCTCAAGGGTTAATGAAGAGCTCAGGGCCGGCCCAAGACTTAATGCAGCCTGGGGCGAAGTTTAATATGCCCCCCCCGCCGACGCCGGGGGGGGCGGTATTTTAAACTTCGCCGACGCCATTATCTACCCCCCCCGGTACTTACCTTTAAACAGTCCTGCGGCGAGTCTCCCTGCTCTGCTACGGTGCCGGCTTGTAATGCTGAGCGCCGTAAATTGACGTCAGTTCCGGCGCTCAGCATTACAAGCCGGCACCGTGACAGAGCACGAAGACTCGCCGCAGAGGAGAGAGAGGGGCGCCGAGCGGGTAAGCGAAAACCACTCGGCGCCCCTCTCTCTCCTCCGCTTAAAAAAAAAGCGCTTGGGGAGGCAAAGTGCCGCCCCTTCAAAAGTGCTGCCTGGGGCAATTGCCCCAGTCGGCTCCATTGTAGAACCGGCCCTGGAAGAGCTGGTTGCAAAGTGGGATAGGGGTACCAAATAGCTACTTTAAGCTTAATTACTGGTGCAATAGCAATGGTAGTGGAACACAATGGGGTTCATTCACTAAAGGGAGAGCTGGCAGGAGAGTTTGCAGGTGAGTTGTAGTTTCAACCGTCTCACTTCACTATACATTATGATGGGAAATCTGCACCGAATTCTTACGAAACTTTGGGAATACAACAGATTAAAGACGTTTTCATATCTGAGGCTCCCGCAGATTGCTTTGATAATGGTACCATATTTCTTTCTGTATATTTTAAAAAATTTGCAAAATGCACTGTGACTTGTCAAATTAAAATATCAATTAATCTAATATTCTTTGTGTGCATAATTGAGCTCAGCTTCTGGAGATAGCCTTTTAATATTATGTAGAGAAGAGGTGATTATGTCCTAGCTCCTCACTATACATGTTGCTATCTATTTAATAAATGTAATATCTTACACAGAAAAAGTGATTCCACCTAGTTAAAGTAAAACAAATGATCAAAGTTCCACAGGTAAACGACATTGCACAACTTTTTTAATTAAATTTAAATTAACATAACAATAGTTTGTTCTTCAGAATACATTTTTCTTAGAAATACCTTTTAATTTCAAAACACAATCACACATATAGAGAAATGTATTTTAGCAGATTATTGACTATGGGAGCAGTGGCCTAAGTAAGTCTCTTGGAGGAAATGGACAATTTGACTTTGTTAATTGTAAATCCTACATAAAACTTAATTTTCTTACTTCAATTGGGGTAGAGGCGGCAACTACATTTTTAGTATCCACCTTGTTCCGAATCTTAAACATATTATTGAATACCCCAGATATGACCAAATTCTAATATTTACACAGGCTGTAAATTGCTGGATTTACCCAATAAAGAAGGAAAATATTGGGTAAATTAGTTATATAGGAAAAATCTTTCTTCCAGACATCAAGCAGGTTATTATTTCTAGACAAACAGTTACATAATGGACCAGGTTTTTATCAAGAGCTGGATCTAAAACACAATTCATTGAGAAATCTCACCAGGGATTCATTGGGGAATATACGTTCATGAGGGTTTATATAATGTCATTTACAGATCAATAATTAATACCTTGCCTTTTCTTTTTTTTCGTGAAAAATAGTCAAATTTGATTATTTTCATCTAAGATATTTTAATAATAGATAATTGGATATTTCCTAATATTTTCCAATTTATGGAACCTTGTTTCTCCTAATGAGTCTCCTGAGCACAGCAAACATGTGTCTTATTCAATCTTTGATACAAATAGGGTCTCTTGTGTGAGTTCAAACCCTGGGTGTTGATTATCATACGTTTCAACATTGTAAATCCATCAAACCTTCCATGTTTCAACAGAACAATCCAAGAATAAAAAAAGGCCTGTCTCCCACAGTCCAAATTTAAACAAATATTTCTCAAACATATAAAAAAAACATCTTGACAGATCAATCATACAATCTAATTTTCACTCAAAAGCCGTGTAAAGAACTCGTATCTCACGGCTCTGCTCCAGATCGAGAGAAAAAGAGTAAGATAGTGTGGAGCGCAACCAAGTCCCAGTGCTGTCAAGAGGAGAAGAAAGGGCTGACATTTAATAACAAGATGTATCATATCATCCTCAATTATACCATTATCAACACCAATAATTTCATCCATATCATAGTTAAATATATCATAATTAAGTACTACAAATTCATCTTAAATCCTAATTTATAGTTCCATATTGTGATTCTAATCAAATGTTGAGTAATACCTATTAGTGTTTAACCCAAAGTTATTATTTCATTCCGCGAGCAAAATATAGCTATAATATATAACATATATATTGATTTAATTATATTAACTATATTGTGTTGATATTTATAACTTATAATTCAAAGCAGGGAAAAATGAATAGACAAAAATACATATGTCATATCATCCTCAATTATACCATTATCAATATCAATAATTTAATATGTATCATAGTTAAATATATCATACATATTTAACCCTATTTTATGGTCCCATATCTTCATTCTAATTAAGTTTTTGTTCAATGTATTAATTAAGTTTCAGTAAAACTATAATGTGATAATAGTTTTAATTATATATCATTATTGAATAATACTTTATTACTGATGCCTGGTACAGATAGCTTAATCCTTTCATCTCTGTGATATGACCGCAATCCTTGGTGACTATGTGAGTGCATAATGGGGCACTAGTGAAATAGTTTGAGCTGTTATTCTTTATAGTTTTTGATACATACTGCTCAATATAAATTTCAAGAGGCATCTTCTATTCCAAGAAAAATTAAGGGTAAATCAAATCTTTGGTTTTAGATTTTGCACTGAAGTGCGCTTTATTACATTTCTTCTTTTTATATTATGTATCTCTTTAAAGTTTGAGTTCACATTGGAGTACTAGCGGTCATCCTTTTTACCTACATTGGGTTTGATTCAATTTATAATAGTGGAGTAGCGTAAAGAGAAATACTGAAGCATCCATAACCATTGTAAAGGTGGTAGTAAGAGTACTGGGAGTACACATAGAGCTTTTCAAGGTGTTGGGACGGATCTTTTGGGGTTAAATGAAGGATAACTGTTATTAGTCCTTTCAAATCCACACATTCCCAGATGGCTAATTGTGACACATGTAGGTTTAGATTTTGCCTTGGAACCACTCATGACATCACAATGTTTCAGGAAATGCAGTGTACCATGTTATGCCAGTCAGTGAAACATCATCATCACTTTGAAATGCAAATATATTAATAAAACCAAAAGTGGTCTGATGTTGACCTATAAGGTGATCTGGGAGCAGAAAACTCTTGCCACATGCTTCCTTGTATTGTTCTACATAGTAATGTTTATGACATCATATCCTAGATCCATATATATATATATATATATATATATATATATATATATATATATATATCCTCCTTTCCTGTAGCCACTCACAACAAAGCTGGGTTATAAGTCTCCCAGGCTTTATGGCTTAGTGCACTGCCAAAGGCTCCCTCGTGCCACTCTTTAATAAAGTGTTACTGTAAAAAACAGTTATTCTATTCCAATCAAATATTCAATTTTTTTAGCAAGCTCATTTCTCGTTATACATGCATTCATTTTATGGAAATACCTATGGAATTGCTTCCATGAAAAAAGAAAAAAAAAAAAACATTATTTAATTTCACACTACAATAAGTCACATTTCACTGCCTTTAAAGATTTTTTCTGTTCCTGATACCAATTTTTGTTCTACTTCGTAAGTATAATCTAGTATTGCTGTGTTTTGCTTTGTGGCATCAATGAGCCAGAAGGGAAATATTATATTTCTTAATAAGAACAGAAAGTGAATAACAATAATGACATTTTTAGCCAGCAAATGCATGAAATATTAAGCTCTTTACTGTTCCTTATTTTGCAAAATAACAGAGCCATTTGTCGGGTCACGCTGTGGATTCTGCAATATTATAAACAGTAATATGTAGCATTAAAGGTTTTGGTACAAAGCTGTATGTTTGTAAGGCCATTAAAATTCTACCCATTATTTTTAGTTTTCCATGAGAAACGCTCCCTATTTACTCACTTAACAACATGCTCCCGGAGTCACACTCATGCACACATTGTCATTTGCGGAAGTAAATCCAATGGCACCCTTTAGATGCATCAGCATGAACCTATGTAAGTAGACTAGGACGCTGGCATTAAAAAAATTAATGAATATTGCCGTTTAAAGAAAGCATGCAGATGTACAGGGAAGATTTATTCACAGTGGCATTTAAATACGAAATTACAATGTTTTTCTCGCAATGAACGGTTATATCACAGTGTGGAACCGACTCCTTCATAATCATATCGGAGTCCATTGGATGCTTTGAAGTCTCAGCTTGACTACATGTGCTCTGTTCACTATTATGTAGCTTCTCAAATGTATCAATCTTTAAGAAAGGAATATAATTCATATGAAAGACACGTAAATCAAAATACCTAAGACTCATTGATTTAACAGATCTGAGAATATAACTAATCTCAACGATCTCATCCAGTCATGTTTCTTAATTAATTCCAACACTTAAGCACATGAAGAGCACCTTTCATGCAGTCAACGCACATGGACAAGGCTCTCCATTAACTCTTCAAGGCCTTATCAGCCCGACAAATTACATTTTTAATACAAAAACAAATTTAGCAGTAATGGGCATACATGACCTATCTGAAATAGCTTTTACTTAATGTTGTACTTATTTATTTCCTTGTTTCTTTTTAGGAAAGGCAGCAAATGTAACAGCTGCCATTTGGTAAGGGTTTTCACCGGAAACATCTTTATTAGAGGGCGCAGACTGACAAGCCCCCTTGCCTGCTGTGATTTAAAGATTTGGGACCACTACTTTCCATGGATTTACATGTGTTTTAACTCAGTTTCCTAATACAGCCACCAGAGGTTTAAAGAACTTGGACCTTTGGCAGCATTAACACCCTTTCTGTACTATTTTATGGGCTATCCATGGGAGGTCTTGTAGATCTTTAGGTTGAATGTGTGTTTTGAAGTCACTGTTCTATGTATTTGTCATCTATAAAGCTGTCATTTAGGTGGGCATGTCTGTTGATACTTAGTCACAGTAAAAAGTGAATCAAATTATTCAATAAAATAACTCACTTACAATTCCATTTTCTGTAGAGCTAATATGGAACATGGCTATATCAACTTTCCTGGTAGTCATAATTTTGAGAGCCAAATTACTTTTGTGCTAAAACACAATAACATGTAAACACGCCTGTTTAGAAGGGTGTTGTGCAAATGCACAACAATTACTATAAAGGGGAAATGAACCAGGAGGATATTATTTTACACAGATAAGTGTTCCTCCTATCTGTCTAACATCAAGAATCAGGAACTAGGTGAAAAATATATCAGCATTTCTTAGTGAAAAGAAATGTATAAGTTATTTCTTGGTTCAATTACTTTAAAAAGTTCCCAGACCTAAATGACTTCTAACCCCCCAACAGGTTCAACAATTGTTAGCTGGCGTTCATGAAATGAGTTAAATAGTTCTCCCGAAAACATAAAAAATATGTAATAATAATTTATCACGCAAATGTTACAATGTTGCTTCTATCAGTATAAAAGGGATCACAGGCCAATCGTTTCATCAGGAAAGAGGATTAAGAAGGAAATCATGCTGTGAGAGATAGATCAATGAAGACGTTTTATAGCACCGTCTTGATTTTGTCCTAAACACTTGAAAGAAATTAATCCTGCAATGTTTATGTAGAAAGTAAAATTATGGCCTTTTTAAGAGATTAAGTGGAATAATTGCTTTGCCCTTTGAATTGAGAATCTGTAGAGGAAAACAGAAGACAAATCCTCTTGAAGAACATATTTTTATCGTCTTCTTACAAGTATTAAGCTTTCTACCAAGAAAGCTAAATAATAAGTAGTTTTTATTATTAACTATTCACTTTTCTAATATATCTTTTCTTATTAAGAGGACAATTCAGGCATAGTCCCTAAATGCCCCAATAACTTGAAGAAGCCCAAATTGAACCATAGATCTTTAATCTGACACCGAATTACCATATTTGGTCAATTATAAATCAACTCTGATTATAAGGTGACCCCCCAAGTTTGCATTTTAATGAAAGATAAAAAGAAAAGGCCAAAATATAATACAACCTATGGAAAAAAATAAAAACCACAGTTTTTACTTTTGTTGCTCTCAGACTGAGAAAGAGAAGTGTTTCCACACCTCTCTCTCGTAAATCTATCTGCTTTATTCTTGCCTCCGTGAGTACTTCTGAAAAATGCCAATCATGGGAGAGGATGTGCCTGAAAGTGCTTCAGGAGGCCTTGTTCACAGAGAAGAGGATGAAAACAAGGCACAGAGAGAAGCGGACAAAGACAGAAGACAAGAAGAGGTAAGAGAAAAAGCGGAGCTGGGGAAAAAGACACAAGGACAAAGAAGAGGTCAGCAGAGAAGGTAGGGAGACATTGAGAGACTGTGAGAAGGTATGAAAGAGAGTGTGAGAGAGAGTGAGAGAGCATGAAAGAGTGAGGGTGTGAGAGAGCATGAGTGAGGGTGAGTGACAACTCAGCCTTTCTTGGCAGTGCTGCGCATATGAAGGCTAAATACAAGATGCCCCTGATTATAAGATATTTTCAGATATTTTTTTCTGAAAAAGAAAAAGAAACACAGTTCAATTTAATCCTAACAACAGTCTCTAGGAGGAGAATAAGAGGCTCAGGTTACCGCGTACGCATGTCAGTGCATATGTGGCTAGCTTTGCTCCTTAACTTGACCGATCTCTTTCTTGCCTCCTTTAAGGACCAGGAGAACTCCAAGGGACCAGCCCTAGAAAGGGTTCTGAGCTTGGAAGCCTATATCCAGTAGAATAAAAATATAATGGAGGGAGTTTAGGGAAGGGCTACTACAATGGTAAATGGATATTGTGTAAAATAGAGGGTCAGATGCTTTGATGTAATGCAATACACCTACTTCACTGAGAAGTCTTACCCATAAAACTTGTATACCATCTCACCCAGGTGGTGTTGGTGGGGAAATTCCTTACCCTTACAGGAAGTAGAAGGCATGGTACACCTGAACAGAGGGTTCAAAGGGTGACCAAATGGTAGCAGTGACGTTCCAAGTTGGAACAGAGAGTTAACGTGTAATAAGGAGGTTAAGTGGAGGGTTAAAATGTATGGAGTGACATGTAAGGGATGAATAGAGGTTTGCGGCGTTTAAGAGCTGTCCAGCAGGTTTCCGTATTAATATTATTTATGTGTGAACATGAAGGTTCCTATGGACGTGTTACAGTGAGGAAAAGCTTATTATACAGGGGATTAAATGAAATGCTGGTCTGAAATAATGGGATTATCAATGAAGATCTTGTAAAAGCTTTTGAAGCCTCAAACACAGCTCTATCCAGAATACTTGAGGGAAGTTAATCTCACTGTGCTCTTAAATAAAGTAAACTATGGCTGTTATTTCCATATAAGATACGTTTCATAATTGATTGCTTTTTAAATTACACTGCATGGTTGAACTGAAGACTAAAACAAAAGTCATATTTTCTAACTACAATTTGTAGTTTATAAATGGGTCTGCTGTGTAGCAGTTTCATTGTTACCCACATAGTAAGTAAATGTTCCTATACACCCCTAATAATGCACCAGTACCAGATGGGTTCTAGAAGTACAGAAAGGACCATCAGGCTTCGTTATCTCATGGTCAGTAGATGAATGTAAGTTGCTGATGGGAAGAATACAAAGTAGGTCATATGAAAATGACTTAGTTAATCAATAACCCTGTCTGTCAGTTAGAATTGCTTCTTCTGGTAAAATCACATTTCTTGAAAGTACAGTGCTAATGTGTAATGTCACGTTTCACATGTACGATGACTTTCAGTCCACTTGTTGATCATATTCTGATGTCTCCAGCACCTTATTTGTACATTCCCGATAATGATGTACACTGATATTAAATACATAACATCAAGTTGGTTATTCATTATTTCATTTTCACTAGTTAATCATGAATGTGTGAAGTCAGATTGGGTTATAAAGGACAGGACACGCTGCTGGCATATAGACATTGGACAGAGGTAATTATTAGGCTGACAATGACACCTAATGTGTAATAGCTAAGACAATTATTAAAGAATGTGTGACATTGGGACAATAATGTAACAATCTTAAATCTGTAATTTGCAGAACATTACAGAAGGGTCTACAAATCAGTATCCCAGGATCTTCCTAATCTCACTAGTTATACTCATTGTTGGTCTTTCTACTGATACCAATAATGTGTTTGAATGACTCATATATACATAATTTCCCAAGGCACACCCTTTGTAATACAGAGGACATTTTACTAGGAATTCTTATAACTGAAGAAGGTATGATGATTACATAGCATTTACAGATAAGATCGAAAAACCTGATGTCCCAAAGAGTTCAGAGTTTAAAGTGTTAAAATGTAGCTTTTACCGTCAATCTATACATCTCATGGCAACTGGCATTATACAAAAATAGCAAATGTGCCAAATGCATCACAGAGCTGTTAAATAGAAATGAGAGCACGAGGAGTGTGTTAGCATTTGATTAGCATATAAATTCAAAGGCATAGATTAAAAGGACACAATTAGAAATAGTTCATTGCTGAAGGCCCTCTTCTACTATGCATAATCCCCTGGTCTCTGAAGCAGTGTAGCACAGACACCATACTAAAAAGTTTAATATCAGGTATACCAGGCACACGTTTAAAGTAAGAATTGTTTTAGCACTACACAGACTTTACACATCAAAATGAACAACTGCAATACTGGACTTGAGCTGGACACAAAATTAGGACCTTATATGTTGATAGATTTTTGTGTTTACCTAGAAAATATCTTTGTGTTTGAGATCTCTGAAGTCAGGCCTCGTGCTCCCATTACAGGAATTAAGAAGAGAAAGGGGATCGATACATAGTGAGAAATATATAAAGAAAATCGAAAGATAAAGCTATAGGGGGATAAATAATGTGGAGAGAGAAAGGGGAAATAGAGAGAAGGGTGAGATAATGAGAAAGAGGAAGAATGGGGAGAAAGGGGAGAGATGGTGAGAAAAATGGAGTGTATAAACCCTTCACTCTAACAAGGCACCAAGTGGGTCAAGCCCTCTTCACAAATCAATACATGAAAGTGTACCTCTTTACAGGTTTATGTTATAACACAATCTAAAGTTCATAAAAAAACAATAAATACATGAATACATACCTCCAAATATACCACCCATGGCATGACCAGAGTTGCCACCAACAGATCTGCCACGGCCAAGCTTACAATCAGGTAATTGGTCGTGGTCTGTAAAGCCTTTTCTCTAGAAACCGCCATGCAAACCAAAACATTCCCGAAAACAATGACGAATATAAGAAGCGTAAGAAGCATGGCGTAGTAATTGTAGTGACCCTGTTCATCAAATGCAGTGGCATTGGTTCCATTGTTAATTTCATCATTGTACGTGGTCAGATTCTGGTTATCCATGAAGTTCTGAAGGCCCTTGTCTGCTTTGGTCCTAAAAGAAGAGCAACAAACAAAAAAACAGTTATCACCAATGCATCTATAAGGCACACATATATTATGGATTTGTATATAATGGCCTCCTACATCAGTCATGCATAGTAGTGAAATCTACCTTTTAAAACAATTTAGGGTTGTCAAGTAATCTTTATTATTTTGTCATTTTTGTGTTGCATAATAAATACAGATATCAATATCTGTGCATGAAATATGCTAATTATCTTTATATACCAATAATACGTCCCAAATCAAAATGTGGATGTACCATGGCTCTACTCCTGTAATATTTATATGCTATATGTATATGTAATATGCTAATGTTTAACAAAACTGTCTATGCAGCAAATACAAGCTACATTCAGAAACAAAAATACTAAACACTCATCTTTAGCAGTGATTTTTCTTCGTAACAATTCCAAACAGTCCATTTTTTTGTACAGAATAATTCTGCAGGGCATGACTGCGTGTATAAATAAACATTTTTTAGTTTTATGATTTGGGGTTTTGGGATTTTTACGGATACGGTGATTTCGTGCCCCGACAAACTTCTAGAAAACAGCTGAAATTTTTTGTGTTTAATACATTTCATTCTTCTCTTCCTTTTTTCTCGTGTTCACGTTATTTAAAAACGTGAAAAAAAATGGTCTCTCAAATGAAATCCTCTAATCCTTTTTTAAAATAAATGCGTCTTTAAATTGTTGTTTAATTAGGGAGACCATTGATTTCACATTCTTGATGCCAACAATTTTATTTCTATTTTAACGAATGGAACAATAGTAGAAAGGTTGCATTTGATGTTGGTTTCATTACTGCTTGGTGGTTCTTTGTTTGCACACTAAAATTACATACTAATCAATGCTAACTAAATTCATCTTTGAAATGTATTTAGCCATATACTTATAAGGCGCAAAACACCAAGCCTTCAGAACCACATGTGCATAGAATATATATATATATATATATATATATATATATATATATATATATATATATTTTAAACCTTTTTTAAAAAGGTCTACCTACATCTTTGCCTACACCTGTCTCTAGACAGGCACCCTTTAAAATGTATTCTTACTTTGTTAGTTCTGAATTTCATTGTCTGAATAAGTATTTAGTAAGGGACTTATAATAGAAGAGATTACAAAATATAATAAATCATATAAATATAATAGTTTTTCACTAGACTAAACAATCTGTCTGGTGTCTTGAACATCCACCATCCAGTGATATTGTACCTTACAGCTAACCACTATTGTAGAGGAAACAACTGCAAGTTCTCCAACTCTATAAATGTTTTGTGTATCACTATAAGGATAGGTCCAGGACTCCAATCATTCTATTTTAACAATTTTGCAGATAAAAACACAATGTTTGTCCTCTACCAAAATGATTTGTACACAACCTTAACAAGTCGATGGAAGAATCAGGAAAATGTGGTAAGAGTCTTAGGTCCGCTTGCCTTTGCAGTCTATACAAAAGTAAGAACAATCAACCTATATCACCTATATTCCTATTTATATTTAACAGAACAATTATTTTCAGGTTTTTGAAAAACTATCTGGAAATGAAGCAGATATTTCAGGCTATAAATAAATCATTATTGGCCAACAAAACCCAGTAATTTTGTTGGACTAGTCACTCGCGCTGTTTTTGTGAATAAAAGATGAATAAAAGATTTGAAATCACAATAATTATACGGCATTTAGTGTTGGGTGACAGCTGTTTTTGGAGAGAAAGGTGTCTTCAAAATGATGTACTGCAATCACTGACGCAATTAGTAGAGCAAACAGGCGTTACTTCACTGATCACGTCCTCATCTCCTGTTGACATTATTTTTGAAATCCTGGTGCTTTGTATACATTAGCGATCCAATAACTCCAAATGAATCAGGAGTAACGATTGTTTGCATTAAGATAGAAATGGCTATAAATGAAGAACCAAGATCAGTTTTCTGGCTAAGAAACCCAAAAGCTTATTTCCATGGCTATTGATCCTGAACCGGAATACTCTGAGTTTATAGTACCAAACACAAACATCTATAAAACTGTTCAATTTAAATGAAAACTTTGTTTATTATGCTGCTCAACATTATATTACTTGCTTTGTGGCTGTTTTCCTGCTGCATGCAGTAGTGTACGCAGTGTTGGCCTTAACTTTAATTTTCCCAGTCTGACACCTTGTCAATCTGCCAAAAGAAGTTGTGTCTGGACAGTCTGATTGCTACATTCCTGCAACTGCTGCAGAGCAATTTATCTTCAGTGGTTTTCTTTGTAGTTGTGACTTAATCCTGCTGAGTAACTGATCTTAACGGTCTAACTTTGGCTCAAACAAAACCACATTCTAATTTTGAATTTAGAATAAATTCTACATAGTGTGTAACCAGAGGTGGGTATTAGAATCAGAAAAGCATAGGTGCAATGGTTGCCTTTTGAAGTACATGATAGAGGTAGATTTGCTGTGACGTTTTATGCACACATGAATATAAAAATGTATTTAAATAATACAATATCAGCAGTGAGAGTTGTCTCTCTATTGTTACATATCTAGCTTGTTCTGGTGCTTGGATGAAGCTTGTAGGTTACAAAAGTCTATTGACATTAGCACACACAACTCGCATACACTCGCCTTTAACAGAGTTGAACTAAGTAATGAAAATGGCAAGCAACTTGCAGGTCAACAAATCCATAAGTCGCTTGCTTTTTCCCCCCACTTATTATTATACATTTTTATTCATAGAAAAAAATAAAAAAAACAAGTAAGAGCGTGCCTAAAACCCGCTAATAAAGACAGGGATATTTCCCCTCCCCCACAGTTTGCATGGTGGGCAATATAGTCCCGAGTATACTCTCCCTTGCCATCATCCCTTGTTCAGGGAGATGGGGTAATGTTTATTAAATACAGGTTACGCAAGGCAACCCTACCCCATGGCTTCTCATCACATTCCTGGGGGATGAGGATTAGATAGAGAAATAGCTTTGGGGAAATGCAGACGTTTTATTAGTTGTTCATTTATACAGGCATGATATTTACAATGTTTTATTCCTAATAGGTCTTTTAATGGGACGATTTTAAATTAAAGATTCTTCTCTGGCTCTAGGTTCTTCTGGTAAATCACTAACAATATACCATAGTGTACTTATGGAAACTGACGCTAGTTCTGCAGTGGTAGATCTCACACTTGTTTTATTAATTCATAAAACGTTCTAGGATTTCTTGTGCCATAATGTTTTGTGCCCCTGGTGATCATTAAGTCCCAATATAAATTGATGGCCGACCATCATGGAAGCTACACAGTGGCGACTCTAGAAACAATATATAGGGGGGGCACACAAGATACCACAGTCAAACTGGGGGGGCATTAATAATTTCCACCATTAAATCATACCACTGAAAACACACACACACACACACATATATATATATATATATATATATTGCCAAAAGTAATGTGCTATGGAATAATACTTTTGTTATTGGACAATACAATACTTGATCATTCAACATGGGAAGCCTGAAGCCACAATTTAGTAAGACTAATCCTTGAAATCCTTTAAACAACACAATACCTTAACTTTTCCACTAAATGATTTCAGGGCCTAATATTAGTCCCTGCTGCCGATATATATATATAAATATATATATATAAATATTAGACCCTGCTGCCGATAGCAGGTATAGATCAACACATTAACACACAAACCCAGCTTTGCATGTATAGATCAATTGAAATTCACTTGTGATCTCAGCACTGAAGGTATATATCAAATAAACAGAATCAGACATACAAATCCTGTATTTGCAGGTATACAATAATAATATATGAAATGTAGCATTGCAGGTATAGATCAAATCAATACATGGAAACAGCATTACAGGTATTAATCAACTGAACAAGACATACAAACCCTGTATTTGCAGGTATACATAAATAATGTATGGAAACATAGCATAGCAGATATGGATCTACAGAAGAACACACAAACCAAGCTTTGCCGGTATAGATCAATTGGAATTCACATAAAAACACGGCATTAAAAGTATATTTAAAACCCCCTAAATTACAGGGATAGATCACAGGTTGCACATGCAGATAACACACATAAGATTTGCCATCTTTGTCCCATATACACCCGGCCTGTGCCATCTTGGTCCCCAAGGCTCAAACATCCTGCTAGTGCCATCTTTGCCCTTCCACAATTATACATCTATGATACACACAATCACATTAACTCATGCTCTCCCTCATTCAGACAAATCATCCACATATTAACTCATGCTCTCCCTCATTCAGACAATTCATCCACATATTAACTCATGCCCTCCCTCATTCAGACAATTCATCCATTTTAAGAAAATACACCCCTTGTAGCTTCAAATGAGGGGCTACATGTATTTCTAGGAAAAAAGTTGAGTGCACAAATAAAGATGGAATATGTCACTTTGGCTTGAAAATATGTTTTTTCTAACCATAGCGACATGTTCATTTGTGTCTTGCGCACTCCAGGTTTGTACTAGAAACACATGCAGCCCCTCATTTGATGCGCAAAGGGGTGTCGTTTTTGCAAATGTGTACTTTTTGTGCCATAATTTAACTTCCTACGTGAGTAGTAATACCACGTCAAGGCTTCAACCCTAATTACTGATCATTCACACGCCTTTCATATCTCCATTCACTCACAGAAGCACACACACCATACTTTCCATACATTCACTCACAGAAGCACACACCATTCTTTCCCCTTACAATTCCAAAGAAATGATGGTAAAGGGAGAAACATTTTTACTGCAAAAATACGTTTTTGCAGTAAAATGCAAGGCGCTCCAGGGATGATATGGTAACTCACGTACCGCACAGGCTAAATGGCTGATTTTAATAATATTTGCAGTTCATCAGGATTTCAAAAATTGCCTCCCTCTACCGTTGGCTAAATTTAACCCCATGATCAAAGGGATCATAGGATTAAAAATTAGTATCGGCCATCGGGAATGTAACTTTTTATAGCTATATGATCGCTGTGGTAACGTTGGCTACCACAGTGATCATTTAGCTAGAATACTTAATTTTTTTTTTTTTTAAAGTTAAACTACTTTATGTTTAAATAATTTAATTTGGGGGTCTCTAGGCAATTTTGATCTTTTTTTATCTGCCTTTAGAGACCCCCAAATTATTTTTTTTACTTAATATTTGTTATTATTATTTTACAATCTATATACCGTTGGAAAGGTGCGGCGATTACCTTTCCAACGGTATATGTTGGGGGTATGTAGCTGCTTAGATGCCTGAGATACAGGCATCTAAGCAGCATGCCCCCATACCTCTTTAACTGACCATTGTCAGTTGTTAATAAAGTTGCGCGGTGACGTCACCGGGCAGATCGGGTGGCCCCGGTGATGCCCTTCAGTTTGAGGGGCAGATCGCCGGGGTAGGTGGTGATGGAGGTCCACAGACCTCCATCAAGGTAAGATAGTGCTAGTGACTGCATGGTGCCGTCGTTAGCACCTGACTGGGACTGCTAGCGACGGCACCATGCCGTCGTTAGCAGTCAAGGGGTTAAAGTCCCATTGCGGGATTGGGCGGGGGGGCAACAGGGGGGGCAAGCAATAACCTAGGGGGGGCAATTGCCCCCCCTTGCCCCCCTGTAGCGACGCCACTGAAGCTACATTAATCTTTTTTAAGGTAAGGTAGTAACGGATAAGGTACAGTAAGTAAATGTCTAAATACTCATTTAACAAACTTACATAATATAAAACATTGAAAGTTGGGTTCTATTATCTTTAAAAACGGTTAACAGAATTAGGTAAAGAATAAGGAGTCAGTGAATCAGTCTGTAAATAATCAGCGAGAACATTTCTTAGCAAGTACTTAAAATACCTTTTTGTGTTGAGAAAATAGATGAGAATGGTGCAAAAATAGAATTTTTCCATTTGCTGAGATTACAGTTCTGAAATTAAAGACAAGTGTTTTAACAAAATTCTTGTGGTTAAATCTGTAAAAGGGAAACACTACCATTTCTCACACTTTTTGGTCAAATAAAGTTTGCTGAGGGGTTTACACTTTTTAGATCTGTGTTAGGTAGATAACTTTTACATCCCCTAAAACAACGGTGTCCCTCATTGGCCATTTCTAATTTTTCAGTGAATGCTGGGAGAGATTCAGAGCCTCTACTGCCACTAATCAGAATGTTAAAGCATTTCAAAATCTGTTTAATCAATGGTTTCACATTCTGAACTAGTATACTATTCTATCAAGAAGAAAATACTTTTATTATTACATGCCCAAGTCAAGCATGTTTTCAACAGGGCACTCTATCCTATCACCATACCTGGGAACTTCCAAGGCAGGATGCCTGGAGCTCTCTTGACTGTTGTAGCTTCGATTCTCCGGGCTAGGCTTAACTCCCCATTCAAACCCCCCAATAAAGACACCACACCATAAATATGGATGAGAAAAGGCCACAGCCAATTTTATTTATTAGAGTCATTGTCACGCCAAAACCTGAAACAATAAACATAGGTGCGTTAACAAGGACAATGACTCAAACACCAACATGTAAATATATACAATAAACACCCAAGCTTGCCAAGCAATCCAGGTACCATAACCAAATGCCACTTAAGGAAGGGACATACCGAGATGCCCCCACCCTGACCTGAGGTTCCAGCACTGACAGCCAAGAACCTCCCACCAGATGTTACCAACCATTCACTTACCACCACATTAACCCCCTGGATACCTGGCAAGCTGCCGCCCCACAGACTGTGACAAACGACACAAACCTACAAACAAAAGAAAAAAGGGAGGGAGGGTGGGACACGCAACCAGGTAAGCTAACCACAAAAAATGGTTCCTGAGCCCGGGAAAGCAACCACTTATATAATCTACCCCCAACTCCACCCCCAAAATTCCCGCCAAAAAGCCTACCCCTCCTCCGCACAACAGTCAAGGCCCACTATAGCCCATGCTGGCCCCCCCGTGGGCATCATTCTTCTAAGTAGTTGCTGCACAAGGGACTAGCCACGCAGGAGGGACTAGCCACGCACGAGGGACTAGCCACGCAGCAGGGACTAGCCACGCAGGAGGGACTAGCCACGCACGAGGGACTAGCTATGCACAAAGGCGCTGATATCCAAGCATGGGGCATGGTAAGCCATGTGATGGATGAGGACAGCCACAGAAAACATTAAATGGGTTAGGAGTTAGTGGAGAATTGAGCAGGGAGTCAGTATGGCTAAGCACCACTCTCCCCTCCCCCAGAGAAAGAGATGGATGAACCAGAGATCCAGGGAAGCAGCAATATATCATGAAACTCCAGGTCAATCCTCTCTAGGTTCCCAGGTATCAGTTACCAGTGACTTCTCTGTTTAGTATAGTAACACCTTAGGGATAGTTGAATGACTTCCGGCTAAAAGTGTCTGCTTTTGATGTTAAATGTTCTGTAAGGCTAGTAATAATATCAGATACCGTAAGGATGTATGTAAACTTTTTTTTTTACCTTATGTTTACAATACATTTTTTCCCAACAGATATAATGTGTTGCCACCTATATGTTTTATTGTTTATGACAAAGAAATCTATTGTACTAAATAAAATAATTTATTTCAACTTCATAAACTCCAGCCTAACATCTCTCATCATGTTAGGAGTTTTATTTTTTATTTTGATTTGGAATCTCATTGTGCAGTGAATGGCTTTGAGTAGCTTTGAGAAACGGTAATTGGCTCAAAAGAGTTATTAAAAAACTTTATATAAAACAAGACACGTTAATCATTCCGGTCGTATAACCATTTTACACATCATTAAATTTTCTGATTACAAAGTTTTGTTATTATACTTGCAAATACCACCCAAAAAAGCAGCAGTTACTGAACTCCTCTTATGTTCTACCTGGTTGAAAGAATAGACAAAAACATAAAATGATGTCATACGTTCATACTGTCGAAATAAATAAACAAACCCTTTCTGACCATTTTCTAAATAATGTGAAAATTCCGATGGCAAATTGTTCTCAGCTATAGCTGCTATACTGCATAAAAAGGAAGTATTTTGCTTTTAATAAATTCTGCCTTAAAATAACATGTAAGTATAGTGATCAGTTTCTTTCTTCCCATAGCTACACTACTGAACACATTTCTATGCGATTGATCAAACCAAAGTCTATGTCATTGCTGTGGATATCATTCGCTGTCCTACTCAAGGCAAGTTCCATACAGCGTACCCATTTACAGAGGAGACAGACATAATTGCCGGCAAACACTGCGGGGTGTTTTGGAAAGGGAGAAATACACTGGGAGGTTTATTATAATCAACTATTCCCTGCCATGCAGACAATACCATCAGCTGCTAATGGGGCTACATGGGAGAGATTCCCAGGAAGGCAGTTCTACTTATGTTTGCTGCTACAGCCAAAAGGTAAAGCTGTGCTTATTTCATAATGTACGATGCCCTGAATAACCCGCAATACAAAGTATACTTCAACAAAAAAAAAACACACACATAATTTACTGAGCTGGCATTAGAGCTGACCGATACGTCATATACGACGTTCATGGTGACACGTTCTGCCGAAAACTACTACTGCACAGAAAATAGCTGGGGGCTAAGAGGCGAAATCCTCCAATGCATTTACAAAGGGACCACAGAGCTATTGTATGCAATAACGTGCATATGATTGCTGGAGTGTCCATATAATGGTGCGGTTCCACCTACTCTTCTGAATTTAACAGTTTTGTAATTAGATGAACTATTACAAACATAATTTCTAATATTGCTGAATCGCCAAACCCTTTCCAGAAAGGCTACTTTTCTCACACAAAATATCAACCCACTAACCCGAGTTTTATTTGCCTAACATGCAATGGTAGAACAGCACCTTTAAAAATTGTGGATGTGAACTAACCCTGTGAGTAAGGCACGATGCAATATAATAATGTGGGGTTTGGAATTAGGGATCAGTGGGTGCTTAAAGAAGCACTCACTCCATTTTCTTACATTACGCTTTTTAACAACTTTGTAGAGTGCTTCCATGTGAAACACTCTGTACAATACACCAGATACAATACACCGGGGAGGGCAGTACCCTGGAACTCTCTTCCTCCCGCTCGCCAGGCTCTTCTCTCCCGCTAAAGGATCTCTGCGGCTAGCCCTGTCCTTATACATTGCCACTACCTTGGCAATTTACCCTGGATTTAGGTGCACAATGGGGGGGTAATTGGACAACTTGCATTTGTTTCAATAACACCTGCAAAATTCTCAGAATTACAATGAAATACTTAGTTTATTTTAACTACACTATTGTATTCCTGTTAAAAGAAACTTAGATGAAATTCAGATGCATGTACAGTATATATATATATATATATATATATATATATATATATATATATATATATATATATAAGTAGGACACTTTTGCATTTGTTTTATCAGTCATCGTGCATTCTGGTGCACCCAACCACTTAGCACATTTATGGTCAGAACAGAATGCTATATTTGTTAGAAAGGTTAATGTTGTAGATCTTGTACTAACTTCTATTACGATGCTATTACAGAGTGTTATATCTCTTGACCTTTCTAGTAATGTGAAGCCCGGAATATTTGGCCTATTTCAACATAACATTTCCCTGCTCACTGTGCTGGCTTAACACTCAAGTCATCAATATACAAAGCAAAAAAAACACACACACAGATCTTGGATATATTAAAAAATAGAGCAGTGTGTGTAAAATGATTTCCCACGGGAAGATGTCAGGTTGAATCTTCCTAAAATGTATCTTTCTCAACAGAAAGTTTAACCCTTTAGCTACAGAGATTCCAGTAATATATTGTAATTGCCCATGTCATATTACCAGGTCATATCTATTTTGAGGTTTGTTATCAAACGCAGGAATACGGATGTATAAATTGAGATGTGGTGTACAATTTAGTGTTCTGACTTTCTGGAGTCTATTTGTTAGACTCATTTGCATACTTGTGAATTTTGTAGGTTTGACACAGGGTCTCTGGGTGAGACGCTGCTTCCCTGGGTCTCCGGATCATTCTCCTCTTATTCCAAGGCCGACGGGAGGTGTTTAGCCATGCCCACTCCCTGCCCAACCCTTCACAACCCTTCACAACCCATGTAATGATTTCTGGGGCTTGCCCGACCCATGTTGCTGCTGGCCCGCCCTTGTGTGTGTGGCTAGCCCTGCCTTTCACAAAACTACTCTCTTGAAGTACTGGAAGTTCCCAGGTTCGCGCATTTACAATCTTACAATACAAAAACATGTATAAAGCATGGAACTCACTTTAAGGCGATACTCTCTAACTTGGCAGATCCGCCATCTTATTCTTTCTAATATGAAATTTAGAAAAAAGCCCAGAGCAGTATAGATCAAAGGTCTCTCTCTTTGTCCTATAACTGGAAACATTGCAAATGATCTTAGATTAGTTGCAATCAAGGAAAGCATCAGTTGAGGCAATAAAGACTCGACTTTACTTCACAAAAGCAGGACCATTAATTAGATCATTAAGCTTAGTTATATCGATTGCCATTCCCCTCCTTTAGCTACTTTCAGCAATTTGAAGGAGAGGTCATATCTTTTTTTTACACTAATTGCACCACTATTCTAATACAAGCATTAACAGAACCCACATAAATTATACATTTTTTTTCAGCATAATAAGGGCTTTCACTTTAAAACATACTCATACCCATAAAACAATTGTTGGTAGCACTTATAGAAAAACAGGTGAGTGAAAAATGCATTTTTCTTAATGTTGCTTAGGACGTCAATATCTACGCGTATGCATAGGTTTTTTTTTACATTTTTTCATAACACTATTTTTATTTATTATTAACTACGGTATTTCTGTGGGCAGAAAAGTGATTTTTTATTTTGTCTTAATAAGGTCAGGGAATGTTTTAATTATGTTTGATTAACTGTGTTTTAATGTTTTTTTATCTACCTTTATCAGAGAGCAATGCAACATGAGATTTTTGTAGGGTCTAGTAGTAATTATAGTAGATCTAGTAGACATATATAGTCTAAAACTCTTCTACATTGCAGTGATCATATTGAAAAAAGAAAAGTGAAGATGTGCGCTAAAATTTAATCAAATAATGTCTAACAGTAAAAACACTCTGTGTAAGACAAAACAGAGATAGTCCAACGTGTGTAGCAGGATCAGTTCTCCATCACAAAAGGATCAGAACCTCACAAGCGAAAACAATAAATAAAGTGCATAGCGCAGTACTGTCTGTATCAAGAATAAGCACACATAGATAATAGATGTATTGCACGGATTATTTCATGAGCAGCATACCGCTCACTATATTCAGCATTTTAAATTGGACCTCTCAGGGTTTTTAGTAAAATATGAGAAGTCACATTCCTCCAGTCTTCATTCTCGTAGAGCAACGGGGTAGCATTCAAATAAACAGGATTTATTACATAAAAAAGTACGTAAAATGCCTTAATGTAAAACAATGGTTCACCTGGATCCCTGCTCCCAAGTCCTTCAATCCATCTCTATATAGAGCTCACAGTTCTACAACTTGGGATAGAATGTCCTTAATGCTCTCCCACAATGCATTTCACCTTACAAGCTTCATCTGGTGTCAGATAAGTTTGTGCTGCTTATAAACACGTTGGTACTTTTGCTACCAGTATGTTATGGTTGATATCCTTGACTGAATACAGGTGACTCAATTAAGTGTATCTTTAAATAATGATAAATCAAGGTTTCCATGAGGACTGGTATTAGCGCCATTTGGTTAACACATCTGGTGAGGCGCTACATAGAAACGTCATGCTGGGTTAGTATTTTGAGATTATCAGGGCCAGTTAATTTAGAAAGCTGCCTGTAATATAATATTAAATGGACCGCCCAGCCATCATATGCACTGTAATGCTGCATCATCCCTTTACATTTCCACGTTGTCCATTTGGCAAGTGCATGGGCAGATTCCACAGAATCCACCCATCTGCATTTGCCCCTTTTCACATCCCCCAGCTTAGATGCGTTCGGATGAATACATCACCCTGCATTTCATACATTCACCTCAAGCCATCTGCTGCGCCAGCTCAGGGAAAGCTGTACGCAGGGGTCTATTTATTTCAGTGGGCGCACTTTCCTGCCATCGATTGACCACTTCAAGCATCCAAGCAAGAATAGTCGGAGCATGGAGGAGGAGGACCACTGTTGCCGCAGGGCTGCAACTTCTAGGTCAGCTAGATGTCTTGTGTTTTAATATTTTTTATATTATTTATTGGTTTTGGATTCATGTACATTAAAATACTCAAAGGGTTCTTTTATATATATTCTTCTTTACAGGTGATGTCAGGGACACTAGACTGTCTCTTTAAGTAGTTCCAAATAAAATTCTGACTTTCACCCCTGTCAGTCCCTAAAATGTAAGCATATTTAACTTGTTAAAGCTTGTTGATTTGGCTTCCCCGTCTAGGTATATTATCCTGAACGTATGAACCTTTGGTGACTCTATTCTCTGAACTTGCGGAACTCACCTCTAGAGACTGCATTTACAAAAATCTTCCTGTGTAATGCACTTTGTATTGTTGTGTTTGCTGAACCTGTATTTTAAATATGACCATATAGCCTACACTTTTGCAAAGTGCGCTGGCTCCTTTGGGATGGATTCTGATATCAGCACATTTTTTTCTCTGACAGCACATCCTACGCAGTAAAGTGAACACTCAAGGGCTTTAGGGATGCCTTGGTACCTTTCACATACAGTGCTGACATAGTATCTCTTTACCACAACGCACTTACTAACAGCTGTTAAAAACAGCAACAGTCAAAAACATAGATCAATAGAGCAATGTTTGGACACTGCAGAATCATTCATCGAGTCACACACTCCATAAAATGTTCCTAACAGCAATGCTCGAAAATGTCCCAGTCACTTTAGAACATCTAATATTACATATATATATATATATATATATATATATATATATATATATATAAATAAATAAACATATTTGTAATGATTAGTTTGCTGTGTGCTGTGATTCAATTACTTATAATTCACAATCTAAAGGTCTTGTAAGTAGGCTATTAGGATACCCAGGCTTCCTATTTTCTGGAAATCGGGACTGCCCCACTTTTGCAGCCACAGGAGATCATGGGCCACTTGAGGAGATCTTGATCTTCCATGGCTGACCCAGGAAGCTGTAATATCATTGGAGGCACACACCTCCATTGCAGCTTGCAAAATGCCATCTTAGTACTCTAAAGCGAAGCACTGCAAGATGGGTCTTCAGGTAAGGTAGGTAGGCAGTCACAGCCTGGCACCACCTCCAGCCCTGTATACCCCAAAAGAGGTGTCCCCGTTTGGACACCTGAAATATTGAGGGATATGCCCAGTCCTTTTGCAAGATTTTCTGAGACTGTAGTATTATTTTTGCTAATCACATAAATCGGATAAGTAAATATACCTACCATCTCCAGCCGTTTCCACTCCCACCCCAAACTTCACCTCCACCTATTTTTTTCATGTATCCACTCAAGCTCCACCATCTGTCCCTGTCTTCAACATTTCCTGCCTTCTGCTCCTCTCTTGAAACCTTTTTATGTTCCAACTATTGCACTACTTATGCAATGTACGGGTATGTATATTATATATATGAAAACTACTTTATATGCAAGACAGTGACAGTTGTCAAGTTAAAGCATTAAAAGATGTCTTCTATCCTTTGATTACATAATTCCCTTTGTTGAAGTCAGTGGTTTTGTCATTTTGAATTAAGTATATAATTTATTATTTAAGGAGGTTTTTTCACACATGCCATTGAAGACCAAATGGTGCGTATGACAAGGACTAAGAACCTAGCGTATCAACCCTGGTCATCAATGAATAAATCCCATTCAGGACAAAAAATATTTTGGGAATTCATAGGTTATGACATATAGCTTTATCATGCTTAATATAAAATTTTCACTGAATAATACATTATTTTAACACAATAACATTGTTTTTGTATTAACAAATGGGATTACTCATCCTATATCACTTTATACTAGAGAATCAAATTATAACAGATATTCCTACAGTGAGTACCGTTTATTCTACAGTACGGTTTATAGCCCCACATCTAAATCTGAAAGCGACATGGACAATTTGAAGCTGAGACACAAATCAATTCATTCAAATAACATGTACTAGTAATTCAGTATTTTGTTGTAAAATATTTATGTAAATGTGTTTGCTTCTAGCATAAGCACATTTATACATTCCAACCTATAGTTTGTGCTCTTCTATTTGTCAATCTGATCAATTTCATCCCTTCTTGTTACCAAACTTGCAAAAGCTTGAACTAATCAAAACCAACCATCAAGTTATCAATAGCACAGAATATTCATGCTAATCTTGAAAAAAAGTAAAGATGTGGGGTGTTCCTGGTCTGCAGTGGTCAGTTCCTATCAAAAGTGGTCCAAGGAAGGAAACGCCGTGAACCAGTGACAGGGTCATGGGCAGCCAAGGCTCATTGATGGCTGGCCCGTGTGGTAATCCAACAGACGAGCTACTGTAGCTCAATTTGCTAAAAAAAAGTTAATGCTGGTTCTGATAGAAAGGAGTCAGAACACACATTGCATCACAGTTTGTTGCGTATGGGGCTGGGTAGCGCAGACCAGTCAGGGTGCCCATGCTGACCCCTGTCCACTGACGAAAGAGCCTACAATGGGTAGGGGAGCATTACACTTGCCCCGGTGCTGATCCTCAACCACAATTAGACATCCATGAAGAAAATAGGAGCACTCGCAAGGCATCATGTTAAAGTACAAAAAGGTTTATTGGTTTAGGTCATATCAACGTTTCGGTCTACTATACAGAGCCTTCATCAGGACATGCCATACCGTATTTTAATATTAAGTCCTGCATGTGCACACAGGGATTTGGAATAAGTGACATTTCCACTCTTAAACTCTTATGTGACCTGATTAAATGTTTTGTTTTTAATTTGACATGCCTAGCTCCTCAGCTTTAATCGCTGCAGGATTTCTCAATGGTTATCCATAGTCGTTGCCCTGTAATTGCCAAGATAGGAGGCTGTGATAACTTGCGAAACCTGAGTTTGGAAATAAAACAGTATATTTCTAAAGCTGTATCTGAATACTCATGTCCTGCATGCGATACTTAATTTAACTGCTTGAGGAACATTTACTGCAGACTCCCGCAGCGCTTCAATCAATACGGCTTTCCCAGCCACTGCCTCCTCAGAGTTGCTGATAACCAATCTGGCAGGACACAGCTGTTCTTCTGAAAGTAGCAACATCTGCATTTCCAAAAAAGCTTATGGATGCAAACATTAGGGTCAAACGCTAAAGATTCAACATTTTCACAACAGATTTATTTTAATTTCATTAAAAGATCAAATTCACACACCGGGCTGAACTAGTAAATGTATAAGCAAAGACAAAAATGTTTTAACATTAAGTTGTATGTGTAGACATCTTAATACAGATGTGCTAATATGTACAGCAAGAGCTACCATGTTCAACAAAAGCATTTCATTTCCAGGGCCATCCCCTGCTTTTGCAGGTCACCCTATGGGTGACGTAACATAACCACCACAAAAGAAATGCTGAGATCACGAGTGCTCGACATTCTCTGTCGGCGACGTCCTAGTAACTGCATAGCAGGCTCACTTACAGCCGTGATGTATGGAGGGCAAGTGGGAGCCTTCTAAGCTATTCTGGGGGTACCATCCTATTTTGCCCTGTATAAAAGAGAGCTCTATCTAGGAACGTACTCAATGAGCTCAATGAGCTAAGTTCACAACTAGTTATTTGTATTCAAGCAGATATTAATAACCCATTTGATGTCCTCAGATATTATTAAATTGGAGCAGAATCTCAAAGACAAATATTTTAAAGGTAACTAATACAATAGCACAAACATTGATTTCCTGCTCAGCATGTGGGTTGTGGCGTTATTTAGTATCCAGCACTAGGGTGTAATACTAGATGCATCATCACCAACTGCCAGTCAAACCAAGAAAGTCATCCGAGGACAGCTTTGAAACTCTTGAGTGTATAATGTGCTGAAACACTCTAATTTCTCACTTCTTCAAACATTATCCCGCTAGTGTCTGGTCTAATTAATATCACAACGTATCATCAGTGTCCGAGTGACACCTAAAGATGATCATTATGCTTTTCAGTTAATCTGACTCACAAATATTGACCTTCAAATTGCTGTGCCTAATGCAATGCCCCGATCGATCACAAATGGCTACATTTTAAATGTAAAAATTACCCAAAGAGAAATGCTATTTGTGAATTTGTGAATTGGCTTTTTAGGTATAACAAAAAGACAAAGACATTTCTCATATCATTCTGAAATGATACCGGAGAACACATTATTTAATTGAATAAAATTACATTAAAAGTGGAATAAACAGATGCGGCAAGTCTAATCTTCCCATAACCGAGAGATGCTTTAGCAGATGTTACTAGTATGTTTAACAAACCAATGTGAACAAGCACTCATTAAATGATAGATGACTCTATATGTTACGCACCCTGTACATTGCATTCAAGAGGAACCAACATAACTGCAACTTTCTGCTATCTAATACGTTAAGTCTACCTATAACTTTTTTTGTTTAATCAATATGTTTGTTAAGGATATATTTTGTTAAAAATAATGGATTTGTTTATCATATGGAAGCAGAAATATGAGTCTAATGGTGGCCTTACTAGCATATGCATTAATGCCCTGTATTGAAGTCTTCTCCCCTTCTGCTCTTACAAAAGAAACCTGAATGAGTTTCCATGAATGAGCAGCAGCACACAACACAAACACCACTATGTGCAATGCCAAGCACTGGCTGGAGTGGTGTAAAGCACACCGTCACTGGACTCTGGAGGAGTGGAAACATGTTCCCTGGAGTGATGAATCAGGAAATCTGATGGACATGTTTAGGATTTGGCCGATGCCAGGAGAATGCTACCTTCTGGAATGTATTGTGCCTATTGTAAAGTTTAGTGGTCTGAGGGGGTTTCTTAGGGTTTGTGCCCCTTAGTTCCAGTAAACAATAATGTTCGTGCTACTGCATACAAACTGTTTTATTTAAGACTATGACTATATAAGCAAGTATAGATCAAACATTTCAAGAAATATGACTGAATGCCAGAATTACTTTTAGCGAGGAGAATCAATATTTTGAAATGACCACTTTAACAATTTGGATAGTGTGTAGAATATTTTCAGAAGCCCATATGCCACTAAGGACCTGGGAGCTTGCTGTGTAAAGATATAGAACTTATATTGACACATTGTGTTTTTCACTAGTACCCACTACGCATATTTTCTCGAATCACTGTGCAATGATAAGAACGTGTTTTATGGCTGTATTATCATCATAATGAAATTATATTCCATTGTGTAAATACTAAGCACTCACACCAGTTTTGCATCATCGTGATTGGTATATGACACATACATATCGCCCGAACATTTTGAATGGGGTATTTGAGTTTCAAAGAGGAATACTTTGTAAGATATGTGGCAGATTGTTCTGTACTTAGGTTTCTAAACTTTGAACATTGGAACAACATTCACTACAGTTATTTCACTCCGAGGGCAACATTTCTAGTTTTTCATCAATCTTTAATCAGGAAAAACATGACTCTTAAGCAGAAACAAAGACGCAGCATTTCCTGTTTCATTTTAGCTACAATGTACTTCTTGCTTTCATGACGAATGGCAAGTAAGCATATTTGGAGTCCATCTCTGCATAGTATCATGGTAGGAAATCATTACCTATAATATCCAGCTGGTAAGTGTAAACGTCTTTAAACAGAATTTCTACACAAGTTAAAATTACATTACGTAAGTCTTGTTTTGTACATTTGATTTATTTATTTTTTAAATGTGGAGGGATACCATTTAATGATAGGTTCGCTTAATCAGGACAAATCATTTTAACAGAAGTGACTGGTCTTCATGGGGAGTCTTCAATGGTTTCAGTGACTTTAATCAGCTGCTGTCAGACTCGGTTATTCTATATCTGCTGGGTTACAACTGGTCTATTTGTATAAAAGCTAAAACAATGCCTAATCATGTATTCCCAGGTAAAACAAAATATGAACCACTAAAACTATTCTAGGACCTATTAACTGAATGTAATGTGTAGATGAAAAAAATCTGATCGGTGCTATAATTATGTATTAGGACGGTCCAAGCCCATCAAGTTTTATGGGAAACAGGCCAGCCACTACACAGTATTACATTATTCCTAACTACATCACAACTAATGTAACAATCCCTAGTGTAATCTGCGCCTACAAATGAGGCACATAAGCCAACCAAGCCTATGACAGCAAACGGTAAGCCATAAACACAACCGCTCGAGGCGCCTCGCGGTAATCATGCAATGCTCAGCAAATACACAGCGCCACAAAAGTAAAGCCCTTACAAAGACGTTAAAATCAAAGCACTCCCGACTAATTCTCCCAAATATATCTTAATGGATAATGGACAATGGACTTAATGGAGAAGAGAAAAAGCAAACTGTCTCTCTTGTGTATGGAAAGTGTATATATATTTTGATTAGGCACACAGAATACACTATTGTTTTCTGTTTTTATTTTTCATATGCTGGGTATGTTATAAGAAGTGTTATATCATTTATTTTGAGGATAAGTGTCAGTGTGTAATTAAGTGTGGGTCAGCGCACCATTTCACTTTGTTTATAATCTAATGTCCAATATTGCTTAATAACAAAGAAATATAAATTTTTTATGTGGGGTGAGGTGGAGAGTCTAACATGCTATAGAAAGTAAAAAATATGTAACCTGACGCCTTCTCTAAAACAAGTCAAAGGGAACAAATGGCCATTGTAAAGAAATCTTCATTTTCTGTTTCTGCATAAAAAAAATAACAAAAAAATAAGGGATGCATTGAGAGGTTGGTTAGGGGTTGGGGCATTAGAAGAATTTACATACCTGAGCAGCAATAGACCAGCATTCATTCATTTGCTTTTTAATGTACAAGATTTACATATGTCAATTTCTAAACAGCCTTTTTAATGCACAAATTATTGTAACTCTTGGTGCTGTGAAACTGTCCGATACACTCGTACCCAGCAAACATTCCTATCTACTAGAAAACATGGGGAGTAAAAAGGGACAAGTGGACTCAGGTCCCTCCAAAAGAGACACTTGGGAGTCTACCAAAAATATTTTGTGGGAAAAAAAGGGAGCTCTCCCTCTTCAGAGAAAGTGGCTTCAGAAGGCGAGGGGCTATCTGAACGAGGGGCAAGGCCAGCTATGGACAAGGGTGAGGATAGCCTCAGATACCCTCAAGTGGGTTTGGAATGGGAAGGAACAATGAATGGGAACTTGGTTTGTTCTTAGTATGCATAACTACTGTCAGTATAACGGTTTTAAGAAAAGAATAAAATGCAAGGATCTTTTCTGCTAATGTTTTACTCCAGATAACATAGGAGCAGCTTTTGAGAATAAAAGAAAAGTTCACCGGTCCACCAATTGATTTTAAAAAGCTAGATAATACTATAGATGCAAAGCGAGTATATGATATGTCTTCAGCAAAGGGTCAAGAACGGGCATACTGTGATAAAAAAAGGCAGTAAAGGCAGTAATCAAGTTGTCACTTTCAAGATTTAAGACTTTCCTTACTCCATCCATACGCAATGTTAGTAGTAACATTGATTAGCAGCCTCTGTCTTGCCTTCTTCCGGATAAAAAATACATTATATTTTATCTATAAATACATTCCTCAAGTAGATCACTGGTAAGGGAATGAAACATTGATGTAAATCTTATTTGGGATTTTGAGATATATATGTATTTGCCCCCAGCTCAACTACCGAGATAATTAACTAGTTTGTCTATATGGCAGACACAAGGTGGATGGGGGGGGGGCTAGAAGACATCTGGAATTTAATCACGCATTTTTTGCATTATAATAGACCATTTCTTTTATGCAATTGGTTGTTTATCTACAATCACAGCCTACATACTACATGTTTCTTTATGCCTCCTCTTCTCTGATTTCGAATTTGTTGACTGACAACAGTGTAATAAAGATTGTCAGGATTTTAGCAGTAGGTGTAAGAAAAATGAAAGGGCTACAGAATGTGGGTTGATTTATCATTTGCCATTGTATTATGCACAATGCATTTAAGCTTCTGCTGATATTATTTTATTTATTTAACAAATCATAATGCAGCACTTAAAGCACAATACATTTATGCCAAAAATATTTCTCTTCTAGTAAAAAGTAAATCTCCTAAATACTTGGAATTCATTTTAAAGTATATAGCACACGTTAGATAGATAGGAAGATAGATAGATAGAAAGGACAGAAAGCCAATACCGGGGAATTTTTCAAGTCAAATGAACACTATATGACAAAAAGTATGTGGACCCCCCTCCTAATTATTGAGTTCAGCCAAACCTATTGCTTACAGGTTGATAAAGTCGAGCACATGGGCATGCCATAGACAAACATTGGCAGTAGAATGGGTCATACTGAAGAGGTCAGTGACTTTGTCACTGTCATATGATGCCACTTTTGCCTTAAGTCAGTTTGTTACATGTCTGCCCTGTTTGATGCACCCCAGCCCACCGCAATGCCAAGTGTTGGCTGGAGTGGTGTAAAGCACACCGCGACTGGACTCTGGAGCAGGGAAAATGTGTTCTCTGGGTTGATGAATCATTCCTCGCTATCTGGAAGTCTGATGGGCGAATCTGGGTTTGGCGAGTGCCAAGGGAGTGCTACCTACTAGAATGCATAATGTCTACTGTTAATTTTGGTGGAGGAGGGATAATGGTCTGTGGCCTTGTGGCAGGGTTTGTGCTAGGCCTCTTGGTTCCAGTAAAGGACAACATTAATGTTACAGCTATGCCCATGTACACAAAGAAAGACATGGTTTGACAAGTTCCCTCATCACTACGAGCCGGCTATTGCTGCAGAGCGCAGGGATGACGTCATATCCCCGTGCTTGGCAGTATTTGGGAGCAGTAAGTGACAGACCTGGCGCTCCCTAATGTTGAGCCGACTAGAGGGAGATCATGATCTCCCAACTAGTCCGAAGGCTGCAGCTGCTGATCGGGTGGCTATGCACCCCCTCGGAGCTGCACCTGAAGTGAGTGCATTTATCGCTTCACCAGACAGAGCAAGGGATAGGCGGGACGGTGGAACAGAGACCCAAAATCGTGACTGTCCCTCCTAAATCGGGACAGGTGGGGGGCATGTACTTTTAATGCGCTAATCACTAATAAGTGTGTTAGTGTTTGTCAGAGTATGAAAGTGTTTGAGTATGTTAGTGTGAGTGCTAAGTGTCTGGTTGTGTTAGCGTGTGTTAATGTGATCAGACTCTGGAATCCACCACTGACTATTTCCTTCCATTTGCCCGCACTGCAATGATTCATGCAGGATTTGTTTTCATTACTTTGTTACACAGCATGAGGACCTCCTTTTTCATATGATCCCTATTATACCCTTTTAAATATGAATTTATGACTACAGAATTTACATTGTGACTGCACTTAGTGTACATCCTCTGTATTATAAAATATACATACAAATAGCTAACAGGAAGATCTAGATCTTACTTCTTACCTGCATAAAACCAGTCTGCACAACAAATCAAATTGAAAGGTCCATCCATATCCATGTTGAAAAACTGTTTACATTGTAAATAAATATTGAGCAAGTCTCATTTACAGATGTTGCCTGTCTATTTATAAATGTTTTATTACTGGTCCTATATTTTCACTCAAGGCTCCATCCCTACAAATGTCTTGAAACGAGTTTATAAATGTGTCTTGGATTAAGCTTGTAAACGTACCGTGTTCTCCTTTCAGAAGTCAAATTCAAAGTCTGTTGTTATCTGTTCCTTAGTAGACTTAGGTGGCCTCCTGGTTGGTTAATGACCATGGGAATTATCTTCCTTTATAACTCCGGCACAAGTGGGCTGTTTGAGGGCACTGACAAGCTATTTGGTAGAAAAGATGGCATGGACAAGCTGGTTGGGGGCACAGATAGCACAGGCAGGCTGTTTGGGGCACTGGCCAGCTCTTTGGGAACAAAGATGGCACAGCGAAAGTGGCTGGTATAAAGATTGCAAAGACAAATTGTTTAGGGGCAAATATGGTACATGAAAGCTATTTGGGGGCACTGACAAGCTGTTAAGGGACAATGGCGGCACTAACAACCTTTTTGGGGCACTGACAAGCTGTTTAGGGACACAAATGCCACAGACCAGCTGTGTGAGGGGGGTACTGGAAATCTGGTTATGGACACAGATGGTATAGGCAAGCAGGTTGGGTGCAAAGATGGTAAAAGTAAGATGATTGGACAAACAGATGGCACAGACAGGTTGTTTGGGGGCACTGACAAGCTGTTTGGAGACAAAGAAAAAATGGAGGGAGAGCAGCCCCCCCTACGACAGCCATGCCCCTTTGCAACTGTAATAGTTGTGTCTCCCTGTGTGAGAGTATGAGAGAGTGAATTTATTAATCATGATACAGTATAACATAATGCATATGAGCATGGTTTGGTGAGAGGTAGCAGCATTTTATCCTTAGACCCAGGCAGCACAATGCCTTGGGCAAGCCCTACAGCAATTTCATACATTAACACCAGTGCTCAATGAACAAAATAAAAAGTTATATTACGAGACTATGACCTAGTGGCTCTTTATATGATTTCCTTAACAACTTAAACTTGTATTAGTAAAAGTAAACTCAAGTAATCAAACTTAAACATATCACCCTTACATATGGTATATTGTTGATATTTCTGGAATGAAACACTACACACTGCAGAAAACGCATCCTCTGCTGCATCAGGCTCCAAAGAAAGTATCACCAATACAAGCATATCATTATGTAGGACCTTCTAGTTACAGATAAACCCTGTTTAGTAAAACAAAGATGAGGAGACTCCATAAAACAACAATATATACAACAATATATTTCATTATGTTAAAAACCGTGGACATGTTAAATATCATCAAAATCCTTAATACGTTTCCAGAGATGAACTTGAATATTCACAAGTTTCCCAAATAAGAATATTTTTTCTTATTCTGGAATGTCTTATTTTCTAATGTGACACCAAGTAGATGACACATATCAATGATTACCTTATTGAAAAAATGTTTTCCCGCTGATGTGCACTTTATGTTAAAATGAGTGGTCAGTGGTTGCCTAATATTCTCCTTCCAGGCTCTATGAAAGGGAATAGAGATTATCTTTCAAATTACTTCTACTGATCAATAATATAGTGAAGGAATTTAAACATGCATGGGATTACTTCAGTGTACTTTGGATTGTTGACGTAGCCTCGTTATAGGGGAGGTCCCACTGAAAACCTGATATTGTTCTTTGAGCATTAGAATGCTAAACCGTGAAAACATATTTGATTTCATTTTGTTGCAATAAACTTCGTTTATCTGCAGACATGGAGGCTAACATTGGAGACAGTCGTGTGATTAGCGATAAAGTGACAGGGCTCTTTAATCTTTCCTAGTAGTATCAAATAAATGGAAAAACTGACTGAAATAGACGGACCTCTTTCCAAAGCTTCTATTTGAGTTTATGTTAGCTCACAAAATGACAAATTGATTACCACTTAAGGTTTGTTTTGCACAGTTGGGTAGCAGATGTTTCCTTGTTGCAATAGATTTAATTTCTCATTTTTGGGTGAATTACTTTAGATTTTTTTGTGTGACCTCCATCCTGGTGGAACACCTGCATCAAATGCACATTCTTCTTGTCTTTCAAGTTCATCCTCGGATGATACTGATTATGGAGCCAGGGTATTAAATATGGAGCCACCAGATTTAAATAAGTACTTGAAAACCTTACTGACTGTCCCTTGTCAATTGGTAGACTTTAATATGGATTATCTGGGTCTATATGGGTTTATAATTGTATGTTCTATGGTATTTTCCAGATCCAATTCATTGCTTGGACAGGGTAGTAGTCAGACATCATTCAGGCATATGTCATATGCCAAGTACAACTGTTCTGTATGCGCCTTGTACAATACCACAGACTGTACCGGAATACTGAGCGTAAGTACGTTGCCTAGCTTGTCGATGAACACTGCCCAAATCTGGAAGAACATTTGGGTTTTTAGTACTTTATTTAAGTTAGCCTCCAGCAGACAGTCCATCCCAAAAAAACAATTTAGTCTTTAATAAAGCTATAGTGAGAAGTGTGGGGTAGATACATTTATGCAAGACCTCTTTCTTTCCAGAATTTTTGTATTTGCGGATATTACCAAACGCAATGATAAAGATCTGCACTGGGGGTATGAGATTTCATATAATTTGACGCACCCTTATTCTCCATTGTAAAAAGCCCCGAGGGTGAGAAGTATGCGTAATGGTCTATTTTCTAAGTCATGTCTCTGTCTGCCTTACAGGATCAGTACGGTGCTAGCTGTGGGTGTAGGACACGTAGCAATATGTCACCTGTGAATGAAGAGACCTTGATCCCTTCCCCTCTGTTCCCAATACACTAAAAATCTGCTGTATTGATCAGAATTTGGATCAAAGGATCAAGGACCAAATTAAACAAGAGGGGTGACAGGAGGCAAGCCTGCTGAACCCCCTCTCTGTGACCACCTCACACGAGTCTAACTCATTAACATTTATCCTAGTGATGGGTTTAATATAGAGTTCCCTAAAGAACTGACAAACACATTTTCCGCATCCAGGCTGACCAGCGCTGGTCGAACATGGGGGCAAAGCCACAACAATATTATAGAAGCAATTGTGTTGCAAATATTGATCACAGCATGGCGGGCTCTGAGATTGCCTCTCTGCACTGGGTGTAATTTATCAGGGAATATATCCTGCAATCGATCTGCAAATATCTTAGACAACAAATTGATGTCTTGATTTAGTAAGAGGATCAGCCTATAAGCAGCTAATTGGTTCGGGTCTTTATTGGGCTTAGGGATCAGGACTGTACATGCATCAGCGAGGCTAAGGATTTGAGTATCTTCTAACAAGGCAAAGTTAAACAACTCTGTGAACGTAATGAGTATGTGTGGTCGTAAGAGCTTATAAAAGATCTCCACATAGCCAGCTTGCCATTTTTTAATTGTTCAAGAGCCGCAGAAACCTCCCATTCTTGAACGGACTTATTCAGCGATTCCTTCTGGGAATTGTATAGTTTAGGCAGCTTTGCTTGTTGCAATAACGCAATGCCCTCCTCCCTATTGTCCATCTCAGCTGAGTACATAGACTCATAGTAATATTGAAAGGCCACACAAATATTGTCTAGATGCCTAATAACATGACCCTACTCAGCCTGTATATGAGTAGTAGTACATCTAACTGCCTTTCTCTGGTCCATAAGTTAAGTGATATGTGTGTATATATATATATATTTATGAAATATATATAGTGAGTATTGAAAAACCCCCCAAAAAAACAAAAAACAGTGAAAAGTGAAAAATTAAAGTGCCAAATAAATATATATATGAATATACTTCCTCCTTCTCCTCTCACAGCTGCCTCCCAACCACAACACTCTCCAAATGTTGAACAAAACCAAAACAAATCCACTTGGGGGCACTCATAGAAGAAAAAAAGAAGAAAAGAAACAACACAAATAGTGTAGACAATAATTATTCAATGTGAAATCCAACCATTGCACTCACAATAAAGATGTGATCACGGACCTTTAACTCATGGAGCTGGGAGACCAATGGTAGCTGATCCCCAAGCAACAAAAAGCCCCTTTTCCTGAAGCTGCATGTGGCCTGTGTTGAGCCTCAGGCGGCTTAGGGTGGCTGTGCCCCCGTGACCACCACGATTGTTGTGACATGGGGCCATTTTTTTGGCATGATGTACCAAGTATGTCACAGAACCAATGTGCCTAAGCACACTTAGGCATGACATACCTGGTACGTTACCGGATCTGAAGGGGTTAATGCACATACCACCTTCACCAGAGACAAATCAAATTCTATAAACAGTAACATTAACAAGAAAAGAAATATTACAAAAAAAAGTTGTTTTTTTGTATTTCACAATCGAATTCATCAATCTTAGAGAACAATCTGATAATAGTGCGTTTCAACATAAAATCATGGCAACTAAGTATGAATTTAGGAATTTCTTAATTCTGACGCTTTAAAAAACCTATAATATCAAATCAAGTCCTCATGGAGACCTAGAACATGGTGGTGGAGCTCCCATGAGTTCAGGGCCACTCAGTTAGCTAGTCTAGTGGTTTTCACACGTTGATATTTTATAGCATTTTTATAGCATTCTAAAGATTCATATTCATTTTTATTAATAGACATTCATGTAAATGTTGAAAATTGTTTTTATTGTTGTTTCTACAGATCACATTATCATTTACAGTCCCACTGAGACACTTAAATGCTCTCCTGTTATTCACCATTACTGTATGAAAATTGCAAATCCAATTTATAGACATTATTTTAGATTTTATACAGCTGGTGAGCTTTTTGGGTTTTTTTTAAATGGAAATTAACTATTTTTTACATTTCTTTAAAAAAGGTGAGCATCACAGATTACTGAATCTTTTTAAAGAGCTGTGTATTGATATATAATACCAGATAATCGTACTGTAAATGTTCTCTGCTTCTCTAATACCTCTGATACATGTACTGTATTCAATCATGCAAGTCAATCAAGCCCAGCTTACTAATCATAACATAATTAGTAAAATAAAAAATACTAAAAATAAGAAAAAAACATAAAAGTAGATACAAAATAAGTAAGAATGTGGTAGCATGTTAAAATAATGCCCCAGTGGTGTCACCATCCAAGTCCAAATATATATAAAAAGTTTATAGTTACGAGCAAGCCCAAAAATTAGCTCTATATCTTCACAAAATCTTGAGATTAAAAGAGTTAAAATACTGGCATTTAAAATACTCATAGGGTGCTTAGTAAATTATATTGGCTCGGGTTCAAATTTCCAAAAAAATGGCTGTGGTATATACCAGGGGCTGTAAATTCATACATGAATTGCAATGTGTGTGGAAAAACACACACAAAAAATACTACCACAAATTTTGACAACGCCTGGTGGTAATATAAGTTCATGGGAAGTTAAAATACCAGCATTTGAAATCCCCTGGGGTGTCTGTTTTTCAAAAATACCTGATTCGATGGGGTATATTGAATTGACCAGCTTGAAAGATATCCCAAATAGGACATGACACAAGCTGACCGGATGTCAAACTACCTCCTCCGCCAAAAAAATGCACACCTCCCTTTAGCCCTAAAACAACATGGCAAACCTATGATGAGTGGCATTACTGTACTGAGGAAGCATTGTTGAACACATATTGAGGTGTTGTTTGACAGTGACCTATACCAAAGGCTGTAAATTCATACCTGAAGTACAATGTGTGTGAAAAAATATATATATATTTAATTTGTGTGGGTACACACATGTTAGAACAGTCATTGTCACGAAGGGTACAATTAAAAAAAAAAAAAAACAGCTCTGTCCTTCAGGGGTTAAAAAAAATGGAAAAACATTTACTTTTTTTATAAATCAATGGGGCAACATTTGTTTAGATGTATTATTGCCATTTGCATGAATGCACTAATTAAAATGACTAATTTAATCCATCAATAAAATAGATTTTGTGATTAAAATGCATTCTACCATGTAACATAACATTATTTTTTGCTTTATGGATCTGCAATATTATTATTTTTCAGGATACTTCAGATGTCCAGGCATTTGCCTGCAACCTAAAGAAACTGACATAATCAGTCTGGGTTAAAAATACATTTCTTAGGCTCTGGGACTCCAGCAAACCATGGTGAGAGCCATTCTGTACCAATGGAGAAAACTTTGAACAGTGGTGAACTTTTCCAGGATTGGCCAGCCTACCAAAATTCCCCATCGAGCTCATTGACGACAGGAGGTCACAAAAGAACCTATATTAACATGTAAAGTACTGCAGGCCTCACGATTCCACAATAAGAAAGACTGGGAGAGGAACAAGGCAAAAACCACTGCTGACCAAAAGAACACAAAGGCTCGTCTCTCATTTGTCAAAAAAAAACAACAACTTGATGACTTATTCTGGCATGAGCCAACAGTAGTACTTTTTAAAAGACATGGGTCCCTGGTGTAAAGCTTGTGAAGCATTCTACAATAAGATCATCATACCAACAGTCAAACACGGAGGTAGTAGTGTGATGGTCTGGGGCTGCTTTATTGCTCCAGGACCTGGGTGACTTGCCATAATTGATGGGACCATGAATTTTGGCTTTACCAGAAAATCCTGAAGGAGACTTAAAGCTCAAGCGTAGTTGTGTTATGCAGCAGGAAAATGATCTGAAGCACACAAGTAAGTCCACCTCAAATGACAAGTCCTAACTTGCTGTAGCATGACCTTAAAATGCTTGAAAAACATCCAATGGGGCCTCATTGTCAGTTACCGGAAACGTTTGATAGCAGTTGTTCCCGCCGAGGAGGGCACAACCACTTATTAGGTTTAGGGGCAATTACTTGTTTTAAGTCCCTTCCTTCAGTAAATGAAATGATCATTTAAAACCTGCAGTTTGCGATCCACCTGAGGGTACCAGGGGAATCTTGCTGTCCTCCCGTCAAGTGTGGAGTCACACGGCCACTTGCCAGAATTTCCTAGGACACAAAGTAAATCTAGGACTTACCCTCTTTTATTGTGGAACTCCCCAGATCTCAAGACTAGTAATAGGTCCAATAACCCTCATCCTGATTTTTGCTAAGGACCACAGGAGTTGTAGTCTTTAAAAGCTCTGGTGCCCATTCCTTTATTCAAAAATACATCATTTTGTGTTTTCATATTATAGTTGATAATAATACACTCACATTTTTTTTGGAATGAAAGCTAAGTCACAGTAAGATAAGTCACAGCACTTACTCCTGAAAAAAAATAAAAACAAATACAAACTTAACTGTACAACATTGATTAAAATAATCATTGGTTGAAATAAGCTTAGAGAATATAATTGAAGTATTTTTTTTCCCCACTACCCCTTAATATTTGTATTATGAGGGGGATATGAAAATTCATTATTTATAATCCCTAACAGCAGCTAATTGAAAGGGGCTCTGACAGCCATGTGATGTTTACTTGATTATTCTATGGGATCTGCATGCAAGCTGTCAAGGTGTCACAATTTAATTAAATGTTAGCAACTAGTGACTCAAAGCAGAGCTCGTGAAAGAGGGGAGGTGGATTTCATAATAAACAAAGAAACAGTTTCTCATTTTTTTTTTTACATTGTTTCATAAATAGGCTGAATGATTCAATAGTGTATCCCGGGGCTTTATGTTGATACAGGCACACATAGAGGACAAAAGGTGTGATCTCTTTAATCTATTTTAGGTCATTTTTCTAAAAACCAAGCTTGAAGTCAACCTGCTTGTTATGGCTACTAAGCAAAGTCACCCAGACAACATTTTAAATATTAAACGTGTGCCTATTTCCTTTGGATTTATAATGTATTATTATGTTATATGTTCAGTATTAACTAGAATATTTTTTGTAAATATCTTTGTTCTGCCAGTTTGGTATATTTATAGTCGTTAACTGTCTACCAATACATTTCTCCCACTCCTTGTTGATCCGGACAGTTCCCAGGTATGCATATACTATAGACTTACATAATTATTAAATTTAAAGTAAATTAAATATATATATATATATCCTTAAATATTTTTTGCATGCCGATTATGTCTTATCAGTACTTAGGTCTCAAAACAAACCAGGATTGAATGACTAATAACATAGCAAGACAGCTCAACCCACGTGTAGTATACAGACTCATTATATTAAAGAAAGCTGAAATTCCTTTCCGAAGTACAGTTGACACACACGGCCTACTAACTTCTCAAACGTGGCCTCAAGTGGGTCAAACATCGAAGCTATAAATGGGTTGGAAAAAAATCCAATACTTTATCGTTGTAGGCAGTAAACTCAATGCAGGATAATCTTACAAGTGGCTCATATCAAAATAATAATGGCTGTTCCTTGAAGGAGAATTCTAGGTATACCTCATAAAATGTCACCTACTGTGTACCGTCTTTCATGTTACCCTTTATTTTCATGAAAGCATCTGAAATCTATATGGTGCTGAAAATAAATCATATAAATAAGATGAAAAAAGGCTTGAGGCCAAAATATTTTTCTGAAGTAAAGTGAAGATTGAGCTAAAGATATACCATGAGAATTTTCATTCTTAGTATTTAGGGCCTAAAATAATTATGTAAAATCTTGCCTGACACAAACGCATAAAGTCATAGGTTGTTGCTATAAAAAAAACCACATTTACTTAAATATTTGTGTTACTTTTATTTTACATAAAAATAACAATTTAAGAGGCTTTTTAATTTTCTACGGCAACCACCTGCTTTTTGTTGAAAGACAATTAAATGTTCCTGGGAGGGTATTATATGATTAAAGAATTATTTCTTGGAAGAGCATTAAAAATGACTAGGGATGATGCTTCCCATGCTGCGTTTACTTACAGAAGTGTTAAATTCCACAAATGAAGCAGAACAGCTCCTTTTAGTTGTTATTTTAGCTCCCTTTTGAGCAAGTTATTATAGAACTCAACAAACTCTGTCAATTAACACATGGCACATTAAATTCTTTTCATAATTATCAACTGTTCACAATGCCACGCAGTCTGGGATTTCCAGTCATAATCTCCAATGGGATTGGGACGGAACCTCTTTGAAAATGTAATTTATAGATTTTTGTGTGAATTGGTTTCTATATAAAAGCAAAATTAGCAGATAAAAGGAAAAGATTAGTCAAAGTCAGAAATGATTAATTAAACGTCTAATGACTATAATTTACTGCACAATGCATGAAAGAGAAGACAAAGACAATTATATACGAAGACAAGATAAACAAAAGAAGTTACAATGGAAACATTTAATTACTTTGGAATCTCATGAATGCAGATGGATAACCTTTCAAACAGGCCAGAAAAGTGAACTTTTACCACAAATCTGAATAAACTTAAAAATAGTGAACCTGAAACAGGAATGAAAAAAAATATATAATAATAAGTTATTGTACCACACGGGAAATCCGTTGACAAATAAAGGAACTTTAATGAAGTGTAATGATTAAGTGATTTTCTTGTATTATTAACCACCTACCTTGCTTTTACCCCAATACTTTGTCATACTGTTATGCAGGCAATGTCCATTGGGTATACTGGGCAAATGGCGGAAGAGCTGTTGCTGTCAGTGCCTGCTACCTACCTACCTATACTGGCACTCATTGAGCAGATGGCGTCATTAATGTGCGGCCAGCTGCTGGACGTGTAAGAGTGACGCACTAGGCCGCGTGTATTCAGCCGGTGGCCATACCCATGTCATTTACTGGCCATTGGCATTAAAGTGCCAGGGTCAATTTTAATGCCCAGTCAGTTGCACGAGTGACCCAGGGACATATATTCCACCTGATTTTGTTTTCTACAAATTAGGACTTCAACTATGCGTAAATTGTGGTGGCCGAGTAGTTATTATACTTGACGTCTTACTTGTTCTAAACGCGATATCAGACAAGGTATGATATGGTTGGTACCTTTTCTTTTAATTCTGTGCAGTTGTGCTTGTGAACAGTTTTCACTGCATGGCGCTAAAACTTTCAAGACATTATCCTTTCATATAAAAAACACCCAATTGAATTACCTTCTTATATGTACGAAACAATAATAATAAAAAAACAACAGGTGGTAAACGCGTTTTTCTGCAAACTGCTCGTAAAAAAACCTAATATGTATTTTATTTAGTGTTGTCTTTAATTCTGGCAAATACAATATATCTAAGGGCTTAACAGATTTCAGGAGGGAGCCAGCTGTAGAGTTTTTTTTACTGGCTCCTAAGTCTTTATTGTATTTTATATTTCTTTTTTATGGATGTATTCCCTGCAGGCTGCTGCCTACATTTGTTTGTTAGATTCTGGAACTTAGCGTAAAAGAAAAATCATGTCTCTCTTGGGACATGGTTAAGATACCGTGTACGGAATGTAGAAATACGCACGCTACATCACATGGTAGAGAACCACACATTAATAATATCATACATTGACAATAATGAATTAAACATGTATTACAGAGATATGGATTGTTTTCATTTGAATGTTGGCCATATGGTTAATACGCCAATAATATGAGAACAGGGAAGCAAAGCACTGTAGTAGAACATTAAACCGTAGGGCTATTTTAACTGGTTTCCTATAAGGAAAAGCAAGTATGCAGAAATAAAATTATTTTCCTCCAAAACATATGTGTAATGCTATTGTTCAATTTCGCTTACATATCCGGGCATTTGGGTTTTGTGAATCTAATCATCTCTGAGTCTGGCTGATCTAAGCTAATAGGAAACCACCTTGAACAGCATGCGATAAATATTGTCATCCGAAGCACAAAAATAAAATATTTATTTATGGCGTATGTCCCATGTGCAAACTAAATCAGGGAAGCCCATAATACATGTTTAAAATAGAATCATAACATTATACAACCTTGTCTATTACATGCAATATAATAGCTTCAAAGGTTAACATCTGTTCAATGGACAATCAAGCCAGGTCAACCATTTGTAAGGATGCAGCCAGAATGCAATAGAAAAGCTTACATCTAAGTTCATCGGTTCAATGTACTTCTTTAATATTTTACAAACTAAATATACCAAAAATACACAGGAATCACAAAGAGCAATGGTACCAATGAAAATGACGGTGCTCGGCGGATCTTCGATGTTGGTTGCTGTCTTCTGCAATTAGTTTTGATCTTCTGGGATCAGAAAATGTTTGGTCCAACTTGAAGGGGTGCAGCAAAGTCATCTTGATTCAGTTTATAAAGCGCGGAAAATTATGTTACCCTGTCTGTGGGCGCATAGTGGCCGACCCAGCTGCCGGAAAATAAGCCCAGTTAGTGGGAGTGAGTTTTTAACTCACTAACTTTCCAAAATGTCTGTCATTTCTCCCACTGGTGCTTTATTATCTTATTTTGAGATTTTCAGAAACCTGGGATATTGTCTGCATCTCTTTTTACACCCTGAAAAGGATTCCATTCACTTAAATGCACTCAAATTCCTTCATGCTAAGTTTGCGATGCTCAATGAATCCCTTGCATGGGTTGTTTTCCAAGAATGGCTCTTTTCACAGAGACCTCATCATCCTTCTTATGAGTTGAAGTCAATCTTTTTTTTTTTTTTTTACTACCCCTTTGAATGCAGTAACTCAAATATAAAAATAAATATATTTAACATACCGGTATATTGGGAAAAGAAGGAAAAGCAAAAGTGTAGGCAAGAAAAGGCAAGAAAACTTAACCTTGTTTATAAGTCGATAATTTGCTTACCCCACAGAGAAATTACTCCAATAGGTTTTACTTAGAATAACCACCATTGATAACATGTCTGCTACACCTCCAAAGCCTGTTACCCTAATGGTTCTGCCTTTTTTATGCTTTAATGCCCCAATGAATGCCCCAACTACATTACTATATAACACACTCTAGATTCTGAGCTCTTTTAGTCCTCCTCACTTGTTTCTGTTAGTCATTTTTTTTTTGTTATATACTACTTGTTATGTCCTATCTACCCACTGCACACAGCGGAAAATATGATGGCACGATTAATAATGCAACAAAAATTAAAATCACGTCATGTTGCTGGTCAAGGGGAGACACTGGAGAACACCTATCACGACACATATAAAAGGCATGTCACCATGAAAACAGTCATTGTTGGTGGGGCTTAATGCAAAGATCTAATTATAATGAAGCTGCTGGAACATGAGTGGATGTCCATGCTAAGCCCTAACGATCAAATATGCTTTTTAAGGCGAGAGTCTGTGTTGCAGTGTATGTACTGCTGAGGTGTTATAGTGCGCTGCTGAGGAGTTATAGTGCGCTGCTGAGGAGTTATAGTGCGCTGCTGAGGAGTTATAGTGCGCTGCTGAGGAGTTATAGTGTGCTGCTGAGGAGTTATAGTGCGCTGCTGAGGAATTACAATGTGCTGCTGAGGAGATATAGTGTGCTGCTGAGGAGTTATAGTGCGCTGCTGAGGAGTTATAGTGCGCTGCTGAGGAATTACAATGTGCTGCTGAGGAGTTATAGTGTGCTGCTGAGGAGTTACAGTGCGCTGCTGAGGAGTTATAGTGTGCTGCTGAGGAATTACAATGTGCTGCTGAGGAATTACAATGTGCTGCTGAGGAGTTATAGTGCGCTGCTGAGGAGTTATAGTGCGCTGCTGAGGAGTTATAGTGCGCTGCTGAGGAGTTATAGTGCGCTGCTGAGGAGTTATAGTGCGCTGCTGAGGAGTTACAATGTGCTGCTGAGGCGTTATAGTGCGCTGCTGAGGAGTTATAGTGTGCTGCTGAGGAGTTATAGTGCGCTGCTGAGGAGTTATAGTGCGCTGCTGAGGAGTTACAATGTACTGCTGAGGAGTTATAGTGCGCTGCTGAGGAGTTACAATGTGCTGCTGAGGCGTTATAGTGCGCTGCTGAGGAGTTATAGTGTGCTGCTGAGGAGTTATAGTGCGCTGCTGAGGAGTTATAGTGCGCTGCTGAGGAGTTATAGTGCGCTGCTGAGGAGTTACAATGTGCTGCTGAGGAGTTACATTGTACTGCTGAGGAGTTATAGTGCGCTGCTGAGGCGTTATAGTGCGCTGCTGAGGCGTTATTCGGCAGTAGTATGGAGGGTGTCTGGTACAACGTACAGGGCTGGATGGGTGGGGAGTTGACAAGGTCATTTTAATTGCAGTAAGTACACTAGTTAACTATTAATTTAGAATTTTCTATGTATGTCGGCGTGACAACAAACCAGCTGGTTTCTATACGCACCGCAGGAAGAGGGAAACCTTAATTATTAATAGTGTAACTCATTAGCTTGTCTGCAAAGTCTTGTCATACTGTTCATTGTCATAATTCTCCAGGGGCTATTAAATGGGAGCGGTTTTAATCTGACAGCGCAAACAGGAATTCACAGGCAATATTTATACTCTACACAGTCTGGCTCAGGCGCCTCTACAAGCTCATTACAATTCAAAAAGAGACAGCACCCAGGCATTAGCTGTCAGTAGTATAACTACAATGCAGCTCCATTGGGTTTTAATATGTTTTTAAGTTGTTTTAGTGATGTGCTTGTACACAGGGGCTGTACCAAACCTCTAAGCAAAATTCTCTAAATATAACACTGTGAAATGAGGTTAGTACATCGTTTTTGTTGTACTGAACACAGAGGATATATGCATTCCATAGAGAATCCTCAGCTTCCAGTGGTGACACAAACGAGGACATTTGAAAATCTCTTATAAGGTGTAGGTCTGGATATTATGAACTCATATTTTATCTCCAAATCTCTGAAAAGATTACAATGGAAAGTCTGAAGATAAAAAATCATTGTAATAAAATCGAAAAGGAGACAGCCTTAACCACATATTACCTTTAAAAGAATGTTCTAAAGTTGTTATAAAATTGGCAGATTATTATGTGAGCGCTGTCTCTGGGATAAAGACAGAGATTGTTCTTCAAACTAAATATCTTTACAACTGAATTTACTATTCTGCGGAGACTTTAATTTCAAGCAAATACTAAAATGCTGAAACTGCTTTACTGAACTCTTTACTAATGAGGGTAAGTTATTATTCCCTTGAATAACGATTCACTTAGTATGTTAAACAAATCTGCCATCCTCATCTACCATTTCATTCTTTCCTATTAAGAAGCCCTTAATATGACGACAACCTACCAAGGTCTGATTTTATGTCACGTGGAATTAGGTGTGTTCCTAGAAAAAATATGAATAAGGAAACATTTAGGCATGATTAAAGAATTATTGTGACTTTTTGGCCTATACAACACCATGAAAATGGATCTAGTTATTTACAAGGCATCTGACTATAAGCTCAGTGCGGAGGTTTGGCACAAGCCGCATTTTAATCAACACAAATAAATAGACATTCAGATTTAATTTGTAATGTCGGCAAAGTGTAACCACTTAAATTTGCATATGATTAGTATCTTATGAAACAGTAAGAAATTAAGTACAAGTAGATCTGCATGAGATGTTACGAGGAAAAGTAGTATCTTAATCAACAGAGTCTCCAATCAACCGCAAACACATTTACATAATGGGGTTCATCACAAACTAACAAGCTCAGAGGTGATAGGGACCATTTTATCTCAACATATGAGTGCCGACTTTTGCGTTTATGCTGCAAGAAGGGCTGAGAACATCCTCTCTAAGTTCCATCAGTAAGAAGACATTTTGGAAATTACACAAATGTAACAATACATGATCTCCAAAGTTGCAGGAAAGACTCATAAAAGTGGTGAATCCACTAACCCAGGCATTTTCAGCAGAATTGAATATTTCAAGTCCCTTATAGTACCAGACATTATTAAGTGAGTTTGTTCTCATGTAAGAGTGTCCGAAGTAGTCCTTATACAAGGACCGGGCAGTCCCTCTTACAAGAGAAGCTCACTGAAGGTGGGCCTTCATAATGTATAGTGATGATAGGTCATGTAAATGCCAGTATTTCTGGAAACTCCAAGGTTGGCGAATGCACATGGGATGGCCCATCATAATACATTTTGGAGTACAGTTGTTACTGAAATATAAAAAAAATCCACACGATGTCCACTCACGCCATTTACATTACATTTATTGATATAGCACCAGTAGTTTCCCTAGCACTGTTACAATAAAAAGCATCAAAGCAATTAAATAATTTGTACTTTTTGTGTTTTTGCAAATTGTACACTGGTAAATTTAATTAAAAACTTAATGCCTTTAAGTTCAATATTCTTCATTAATTAATACATATTAATCAGGTAGGCAGGCAAACACATATGACTACAAAATTAAGTGACTGGTACAACCAAATAATGATGTATAAAAATGATATGGTAGTAGTTACATTTACTTTACATGGGAGATTTACATGGCTTGTTCTTGAAACATTTACATTAAGGAGTTAAGGTTCTTTTGTGATAAAAGTGACGTCTAACAGCAAATATGGAGTGATTCATATTTTGTACCATGAGACACATCCATCCTACTGGCTAACGTGGCACCACCTTCCCTTCCAAGAAACCAGTATTATTCCCTTCCGGACTTCATGATGTGCCAGGCACGTCATTGGTCATTAACTGACTGTTTGTGCGTGATGTGCCTGGCATGGCATTGGTCGTGAAGGGGTTAATACACAATTGTGTTTTTAAATACAGATGCGGGATAGAAAATATCAACACTGGCCAGTCTCAGGAGCATAAATGAACCAAATTATAGAAGAGAACACTAAAAAGGTCAATATAATCACATAAACGTGTGGAACAAAATTGTCCATTACACCAGACTATGTAATTAGACTGACAGAGCTCTTAACAAGGACAAAACATAGTATTAAATGAATGTGTATCTTCAACACATTCTCTGTACATGTTATGACTAAATTAATGTGTTCCATTGACAAGGTTACAATGACAATTAAACAGATAATACATCCGGGGGTTTGTGTAACCAACGCAAGGAAATTGTCCTTTGTTTTTTAAATTAAACAAAAGACAGCACCATAAATATATTTTCTTCCCTGATATCGGCCAGTCAGTAGTTTCCACTCTGTATTGCATCAATATGCTTTAAGAAAACTGACATGGCAACAAAAGTCTTTAAAAAAAATAAAAATAAAAAAGAGAAAAGATAATACATTGTATCGTGAGCAGTAACATTTTAAACTATATAATTTTAAACTATATAATATCAACATCATATGTACAAAAAAAGTATAAAAATGTTATGTCAAACATAATGAAATGTATTTAATAAACATTAGGAAATCTGCCCACAGTATAAACTAGTACCCATACTAGACTGTATTGTTAGTCTTCAGGAAAAAAAAACCATCATATTCCACTAATATTCGCCCGTTCCTGGGTTTGTTTCGGGTGACTATTCATGTATGTACATGTTAATTTTTTTCCTTAGTTTTCTGTAGGTTTTCTAATACGGGGTTAATGCGGTAACAGCAGCAGCTTTGGCGCCAGGATTTTAAAGGTCCGCAAGAGTAACCCTATTGGTCGCCGACAAGGGCCTCCTCTGGCATCAACCAATGAAGGGCAGCTGCTCTTTGTTGGTGGATGCCAGACGAGCCCCTCGCCGGCGACCAATAGAGTCACTCTTGGGGACCTTTAACTCCGAACGCAGAAAAACATACACAAATATTCACCCGAAACGAACACGGAAACAGGCGAATATTCGTGGAATAGGAAGTGTTTGGCCAGCTTGACAAAGGCCCTGTTTGGCCAAAACTTTGCTTTTTTGTTTTGCTTTCTCTAAATAAAGTAACCTAAGGATTGGAAGCTGTTTGGAGTGCTGGGATTCTTTTCAGTGTTCGTATACTCGTAGCATATTGATTTTGCTATGAACATTTGAGGTTAATTCATTAAAATAAACTACCAATTAAATTTTTCTTTTGTTTGGTATATTTTAGATTTAAGATTTATGCACATATTCCTCGTTCATATTGCACAATGCGCACTTGACGCCTTCCACAAATCTTACACTGAATTCATTATTATGTAAATTACTAATACCAGTGCTTCATAAAACTGAAACTTTTCCATCATCAGTCATGGCAGCTGGTATGGACCCTTCATATGCTAATTTATTATGTAACTATACGCAGAAGGTTATGTATGGAAAACATGTTATCAAAATTATGCTAATGCCAAACCGTATGTAAATCATTTTTAGTGAAAGACTTTATAAAAATGAGGAGAATACAAAATTATATTGGAAAAAAGTAATTAGTGCAAAATGCTGCAAATTTTAAATGGGCTAAAAAGATAAAGATCATTAATGTTAACATTAAGAATACTCTGTACACAAGCAAACAACAACTTATGTTACAGGCCATGCCCTTAAAGAATCTGATTGCAAAGTATAGTTTAGGTAAAATGACTGTATAAAGAATTATGCAATTTTATCCCCACATGTTGGGGTGGATAAGATGATGGGCTGACATGAGGAGATATTTGTGTATAGCAAGCATCTGAACGGGCCTCTGCTGTGACATGCTGTACACTATACACTACCTGCAGGTGAAGCGTGTGATAAATCCGTAAGGCTCCCATATATATAAGCCAAATTATCCAAATAATACCAGAATCATGGTGTGGTTCTACTTCAGACCGATTTATCACACGCTTCACCTGCGGGTTTGCTAGACCCTGGGAGCATTTAATATACGGCAAATGGAGGGAGCAGTGCTAAGCTCCATCCATCCCGCCATTTTTCTAACTACTTCCTGTCCCCTTTTTCCTGTTCCTGGCTACCAATCATACAAGCCAACCCTTGACTCCTTGGGTTTCATGCCTTGCTTTTCATCCATGAGGCTGGGAGGGAATCTGACGGCGACGTTCCTCACAAGCTCAATGCCCTAGCCGCCCTTTTCTGCTTATATGGTTGAATCAACCCACTATATTTATTGTTTCCATTGTCTCTATTCATCTATATGTTTTATTTTAAAGCACCTGTAGGCCAGCTTACAGGTTTCCAGTTACATAGCCAGCCGTATGTGGAGGTTACTGCTTCAGGTGACAAATTAATTCCTTTTAGAAATATTTGAATGCATAAACCATGGAAGAAAAAGATTTTATATGAACACCTGACGTGTAAGCAACATAATAATGATGTATCCTTTCATTCGGCACCAAGGAGATATATCGTAAATCATTACTTATTCATCTGTGTTTGTCATAGCAATATTGTATAGCTCCGTTTTTTGTAATTTATCTTCAACTGTGTGGCATTTCTGTACATACCTAATTATACTGGAATAGAAGAGGAAACTTAATCAGTTATCGAATGTGTTTGTGAAACTCAATCTTGGCTCCTATACTGGAGTTTAGATGGGCAATTTGTTATTGAAGAAAAATAAGAAAAATGTTAGAAAATACATTATAAAAACATAGCAGTGGAAATTTTTTTTTTATTATTTTAAATATTTTTTAAAAGGGCAGGGCCTCTATGCACACCCTGTCCCACGATTGGAGGAGCTGGGGAGAGGTTGTCCGTATGGGGTGCTCCTTTGTGGAAATACTCCAAGAGAACTGAATATTGCAGATGGATTTGTGGAGAAAGAGAAGCATTTCTGCACATCTCTTTCTCCATGAATCTGTCCGTTCCAACAATTGGGGGAGAGGGTGTGCACAGAGGCTTGGCCCCTTTGTGGAAGCGCTCTTTGAGGCATGGTTAATAATAAGAAGAGGCAAGAGAAAAAGAGAAAAGAGTTGCAGAAAGGGAGTCAGGGACTTGGGAGGTCTTGGAGGAAAGGGTAGGGAGACATTGAGAGAGCGTGTGAAAGAGTGAGAAAGAGAGAACTTGTGAGAGTATAAGAGAGAAATAGAGTGTGAGAGAGCATGCTTAAGCATGTGAGAGAGCCTGAGTGAAGCAGAGAGTGGGTGAGTCTTTCACTCTAGTCCAGTTTCCAAGCACGGGACCCCTGAAGCTGGGATAGGCAGCAGCATGTGGCAGCATCACTCCCATCAATTTTCTGTCCTGAAGTTCTCTTCCTCAGGCTTACAAAGGCTGCATGAACCAATCAACAATAAGCAGCTTAAAGAGACGTTACTGTGATTATATGATTTGATATGATAGCTGCGTGGGCCCTTTTTTCATAGTGTTGTTTTTGCAAATGCATGTAAAAACTCAGTAGAATCCCCCATGTGCCTCTTTCACTGTCCCTAGCTATTTATACACTGTTCAGACTCTGTGAGCATTCCATATATATATATATATATATATATATATATATATACACATATATTATTTCTGTCTTTGAAAACTGTTTCATAGGTTTAAGTATATTTACTGTATAACGAGGAATTTGGTAAAAGTGATGGATCTTCTGTAAGTGGGATTCCTCACTCGGTTTACATTGTTTATATACGCTCTATGAAACACACTGTGAGTTTGCTGTAGAGTTATTTAGGGCATGTAGGCAGAGTGGCAGACATACAGTGGCAGAAAATTATTTGAAAGGTGCTGATTAAACCTTCTCTTCAATTAAAATTCATCTGATTTTCCGGTATTAAGTTTGTTATTCTATAATTATTTTAAATTAATTTTAAATAAGAAATACTGTGTAGCATTTGATTATATTTATTTTCTAACACTATTTGTTGTTTCAATATTTCAATGTTGTTTGATACTCATCAAAACTATTTTTCTTCCTCATCACACATTTTTTGTTGAATTCATTGTCAAAAACAGGTTTGCAAAGTCTTTCCCTAGGCATTTTGCCTGCAAAACCTGGATTTTCAGGCATACTGCCAGTATCATCATTAGGGATAATCACCAGTGCATTGTTTTTTTTTTTAATGGCAGAAGGCCAAAAATTAATTCTTGTGAAAATTAGGTATGCATCTGGAATTTAACTCATGCAAGACGTTTTGATGTGCCTGGCAGAGAGCTATAGACAAGGTGATTCGCAAACAATCATTCTCTCTATAAATGATTTTTTAATCTTGCTGACTTGAGGTCTGGAAAATATGCTTTATGGGGATACAAGTCCTGTCCGTATACACAAGGAACCAATAAATATTTTGGCAGCCATACAGCTTCCATCCAGACATTTGTAGACGCATCCGATACGAATCCTACTATTGCTTTGTCTATAGAAATCGTAGAACGGGGGAGATGTGCAGTAAAAACAATGAATAGAGTTTAATTCATTATCACTGCTTTTTAATACAGCAGCAAATGCAAGTATTGTTAAAGGAACAATGAGTGGGAATGAATTGTATATATTCATGTTAGCGCTTCTAAATAGAAGACACATATGGCTTGAACTGATACAAGCTGCTTAACATCTTGTTTAAGAAAATGCCCCGGTCACTATTAGCATCGTATTCAATCCCCATTGACAGCTGATCATTTGGAGCATTTATAACGTTTTTCATAACTATAAGCATTTAAATTAACTTAAATCTTAACACCCTGTTTAGGGAACCATGTCACAAATGCCTAATTAACTGGCACTTAACACTCTTAAACATTGTACAAGAAATCCAGATATATGTTGGATTAGGGAGTAAGGTTTTAGGTATATGGTTTCTAAACCGGTTCATCGACATCAGCTGTATATCTAGTTCTTCTAAAGCAGATTTTACAAAATGGAACAAGTAGGATAAATGATTCTTGTGTATTAAGTTTTCAACTAAATGCTGTATCATATCAGTTTAATGCCAGGTAGTCCTTTAAATTTACTTAAATGGTATGTAGCAGGGAAGCTAGATGCGCTGAGAAGAGGAAATATGAATACAGAGCCAGTTATAGACAAACGGCCCATGGATGTATTCTTGAGTGTCTCGTTATCTAGACAACCCTAGCATCTTCTTGTCCAGGTGGTGAGAACAGAAAATCAAGTCAAAATCTGGCCTCGTTATAACTACCTGGTGTTTGACACCATAGTAAAGCTGACAAAACAAATATCTCCCAAGAGTTCCTCTTTGGGAGGGCAAGTCTTTTTTTATTCACCAAAGGGACAGTCTGCAGGAGAGTTATGGTGTTCACACCATCATTTCAATATTCATTATGAAGAGCAACACTAGCAAGTTTTAACAGTGAGAAGCTGGATCTCTGCAATGCATAACTCCATGGGGTTGATATTGGGGTTCAATATAAAAAACAAATTCATTTTATTTAATAGTTGCTTTGTTCCTATATTATTTTTCTTAAAGTACAAAAATTCTGGGGACTCGTCTTGGTGAAGTTTTTCTGGGGCTATTAATTAGATCCGCGTGTTTGGACAGTAAAGTTATGGAAAATGGGTATATTTTAATTAGTAATCAGTTTGTTTTCTTAATTTGTAGACGTCCCGCCTTAATTCACAGATGTATATATATTTAGATCACTGTGGCATGTTTACCTAACATGATAATTTGCGAAATAACTGATTTCCTTAAAAAAATGCAAACAGATCCATTTATGTCAGACAGGAATAGCAATATTCACAACATATCGATTTGTTTTTTTTACAGAAGGTATGTTATGTCTGACTTAGTTCATCTAGTTTGAATCAAATGTTCATAAAAATGAATAATCTGGTAATCTACTACAAAATTCAGTAAGGCATCTGTTTAATGGAGCAGCATTATGCAATGTGTGAATTTTGGCTGCTAATGTACTATTACAGTAATATTTGTATATATTTTAATTGAATCATTACGGACGATCTCAAATTGCTCAAGCTTTGAGATAAATATTGTGTTTCCACACTTGCATGGATAATCTGTAAATTGCAGACTATTTCTAAAGGGTGAGCTCGGAAATTTAGGAGCTGCAGTTACGTTTCACCCCAGGGCTTTCTAACAGGCATGCTAAATTAGTGGCTAGACACAGAAAGCAGCTGACAACACACCAAAAGTCTCCAGCTTTTAAAATGTCCCTTCTAGTGTGTAGCTATTCCTTACAATTAAGTACATGGTATAAAAGTGGTTTAATCAGTAAACAGTGAGTTTTAAATCTGTTACAGTAACTTAATAAATCTAATTAATATAGGTGGTGCAATAAAATATGTTCTTCTTTCCTCCACTAATGTCCTTAGATCTCAAGACAGATTTATGTGTTTTATTTATTTTCCCTATCATATGTGTCTGACATAATTAAATATCATACACTTACACATATATACACACACTATCTCCCTCCGCACCTTCACACCACCGGTCGCCCCTGTCGCAATAACACTATACACAGACACACGCTTACACCATACACTTAGACTTACATGCATTCTAACATCAAATAAAGTGAAACACACACCGTGGGCAGGCTACCACATCCACACACACTCTAATATCATATGCTGACATACACACTCAAACCAACACCATATATACTAACACACTCTAACACCATACAGTAACAGGAAGACACACTAACACCGTTCACTCACAGATACACCTTTTCTCATCATCAATGCAGCTTGCCAGCTCTCCCTCCCTCTCACCTTGTGCAGAGCCATATATTTACTGCATCTTGGACTCTCCGTGCGAGCTGCTCTCCTACTGCTGAAGGATCATGTAAAGCGCATTATCTGACCTTGGGAGCGCTGTACATCTGCAGCACTTGCCTTAGTTTGCCCCTGGCTCAGAATGTTGGGCATTATAAAAGGTCAATCGTGTGTATAAAAACAGCACAACATATATGTATATATGTATATATAAGTTAAACAGTTTTACATTATACATTATCTTCTACACCCCTTACTGACATACATTAAAGCCATAAACATAGCTGAGAATTTCCCATGCTTGGCTGCGTAGAGGAGTAGCTAGTCTCAATTATTTTTTTAATCTGGTTAAATTTATAGTGAATAAGATTCTTTTTTATCTATACACAACACGGGATCCAGTGAACAACAACTTAATTGGAAAAGTTAATTTCTTGAAAGGAAAGTGTAGCAGAATGCCGATCTGACTTTATTTTGAAATAGGCTGGGAGAAAAATTATACACGGTGAAATAAATGTCACTCATAGTATGTTGTTTTGTTCTAACAACCTAAAGTCATCCCATTCACTAGTTTCTAGTTTTTAAAGCTATGTAAAACATAAAATCTTTATCAAATCCACTGCATCAATGACACAACTACATCATGAACATGGGGATAGTAGTGGAACGATGTTTATCATAAATGGTCTGGTTGAGAATTTAATGATTAGTAAAATGAGCTCTTAAAAACTTTATCACCTGCACCCAACAGCAGAGAGGCAACTGACAAGCCACTAGATAGCATAATTCATATCAAGTGACATGCTGCGCTTCTGAGTGTTTTTCATAAATACAAAAAAAAAGAGTTGATTTGATTTCAAAATTTGAAAAAAAAAAATGTAAAAAGGCATAAAGGCTTTAGCAGGAAATGGATGTGTGAATCTGTGGTTCCAGTCAATGCTTTCACACCAAACTAATGCCATTCTGCTGCTGCCTTGCTGAGCTCCAGCTGAGAACAGGCCAATGCAGGGAGAAGCATCTGCGTGGGGTGTCCCAGAGGTGAGCAAGTCAGGCATAGCATAAGGCTGTTTGCGTGGACATTCTATGCTACAGACAGTAAACAAGAAAATAAACGGACAAAAAGTCCTGGCTTATAACAGAGCAGTGAATTGCATTTTTCTGGGTAGACTGCTCATCAGCATCCTGGTTTTTATTATTCGCACCCATAAAGGAACACTTATGGTTTGTACTTCCTACACTACAAACTCATACTCCATTAAACCTCTGCTTTTCACCTTGTCAAACGAACCTACTTTGTAGCTATAATTCTTTTGTCTCTTGTACACTCTCCTCTGTCTCCCACTAGCTCTTGCCTCTTCAAACTTCTCTGCCCAGGGAATTGCTACCTGTTTTATAATAATTAAAAACATCAGAGATAACATTGTTCCTCATGATTCTACTTACATGGTTAACGCAACGCATTACCTTCCCAGCAGCCACTGTCAACTGCTTTTATCTTGTCAGTAGTAACATGGTTTCCCACCTCAATACTTTACCCTATTCCCCTGCATCTCTTACCTTTTACTTCCAGTGTCCTTAGACCTACCCTGATACATCTATTTAATCTCTCACCACTAGCATGGTCTCCATCCTCCTTCACACATGCCCTCCCATGTTGACAAATAGCTCCCTGGATTGCACATCCCTAATTACTACCCTATCCTCTGGCTCTGCTCTGTCCTTTAACCCTCATATCCATTCACTTGTATCTATGAAATAGCTCTGAAATTCATCCTTTCCAGACAAAAGTCATCCTTATTCATTACAAAGTAGCATCATGTCTAAATTGTTGCCTACTATCTGTCCTCTTCATCTCAGGCCGTTCACCATTCCAATTCATTCTGGCCACTGCTGCCAGACTAAACTCGCTGTCCCACTCTGCCAATCCCTCCACTGGCTCCCTATACCCTTCAAAATACAATTTACTTACCATTAACTTACCATTACATACCATTAACATTGAACCCCTATATATTCTCCCTAAATTACTGTCCAAACTGCCCTTTTTGCTCTGTCCACATATTGATTTTCGCTCTAAAACAATTATCAATTCTTCCTACTCACGTCACTAGAATATCACCTGTACATTTTCTCTGGGAGATACTACCTCGTTCTGTCGGACTCTTTCTAGCTTTAAACACTCACTGACAACCCATCGTACAATCCATTCTTACTACCCCAAAACTGCATTCTGAAAGAAACCATAGTCTCAACTTCAAGACCTCTAGGCTCCTGATTTCACTTCACCTTTGCTTCAAGCTTAATTTTATGATGGAACAAAACAGCAAGCATCTACACAATAATTATATTCAAGCAACATATATTTATGCTACAGAAAGTAAGGCATATATACTTCACTTATCAGTGTTAAGTAAAGCTGCTCCAAATCTTCTACTGTCTCAACTAGCAAAAAACTATAAAAACAAGTAAAAAATGAACCAGCGCAAACCAGAGCGCTAACCCACTTCTCCACAAAATGTATTACCCATCAATAAAGGTAATATATCCAAATCTGGTAAAGGAGGAATCAGATCTTAATAACAAAAGAGAGCGGCACAAATTCCAATAGTGTAATATTGTAATGCAATTTAAAGATATATGTTACGTGAAGGTAAATCACTCATACTTCCCAGAGCAAAGTTCAGTTATAATCATCCTTTAAATTCCAGTATCTCCAGTCTCAGCAGTATCTCGTCAGTATCCAAGGAGAAATGTATTTATAAAAGATATAAAAGTCCTTACATTAGATAAAAAGGCTCCAATAAGTCCTCACTTGCAAGTAGACTTTATCCAAAGAACTTCTTGATTTTCTGCCTTTCCACAACGCGTTTCACCCGTTCAAAAGGGGTTTTTCATGTGTGACTTTAAAAGTAGGTCACACCAAGAACCAGTTAAGAAAATAATTGCCAGTCTATTTCTCAAGTACATTGAAATGAAATTGAAATGTAACATTTAGGAATCCTGAAAAACAGCCCGCACTGGTATGATCCTGCGTTGGATTGCAGAACATTGACTTAAATGGAATATTCATTGGATAGAAGGATAAACTAAGAAGAATGTTTACCATTAGATACCCTCGGGGTTAATTAGGGACAACAACAAAGGAAAACCTGGTATTGTTGAATGTATTGAATATTTTTCTTGTACCAATCCAATAGACATACAACATCCAAAAAATAGTCCACATTAAACGCACAATCCAACAATCACAATTTATCTGACTGAAAAACCCAACACATAATGATATGTGTAGTGCACCACATTTTATAGTGTGATTTTGCACCTTTCCATTATTAATGTTTTCTTAATCTTCATATTTTTGTTAATGTTTTGCACTGCTACAATCATAGTTTGCAGATCTTATTCCAATTTTTTGACATCTTTTAAATAACACCCATAAACTTTTTTGAAATACACTTTTCCACAAATGTTAAAGCTGTCCGTTGTCAAGATGTTATGTGCGACATTAGTACTCTCTTCACAAACCCCTGCTGCTTGCAAAATAAAAGTAATTCATTTGAAAGAAAAATGTAGTAGTCATTGTTCTATTAGTTTATCTGTGTCTTGTTTATGCTTGAAAAACCATTTTCATTTTAAACTTTCACAGCTCTGATGTACAATGTTTCCGCAATCAATATATAATGACGCCAGGCGGGACTTTGCCAGACTAGACACTAAAGTACTAGAGATGTCACTTCAGATGTATCATTTTATGGACACTATGTGACCCATATCACATACAAAAACATTACCAAGGCAGGGTGAGTACAACACCATTATTCAGGGGTCTGACAGTCTGCTTCGGTCATATCTTTTCAAAATGACTAATGCTGAATCTAAAATCCATAACAGAGACACCAGAAACATCCTTGTCATTGCTTTCCATATTACTGATGATCCAAGATCATAGTGTTGATACATAGCAGAAGGTTAACATTGCCTTTGCATGATTCATATAAAAAAACCTAATTTAGAAGACTTTTTAGAAGTTTTTAATCTGTCATCAATTAACGAAAGGCTTAGGCAAGAAACAACACATAAAAACAGGATTTCTTATGCAAATTGAAGTCTCCATTCATTAACTTTAAAAGCGAGTTTAGCACTCATCATCACTTTCACACGAGTTACTCCTACAGATGTGATTTTCAATATATCATCAAGCTCTCCTGTTAATCTTTCCAGAGTCCCGGGGCTAGTTCTATGTCTAAAGGGGAGAGCTCTAGAGTCCCAGATCACCAATGTTCTCTGTATGGTAACAAGATGGAGTTCCCAATGGTCATTTGCCCTTCAGAGAGAATGCCTCAATAGATTTATTTATGAGATTATTGATACGTATAACAATGGTGTTATATTTTAAATATGTATTTTATAATGTTGCCAAGTTTCTCAGCGCATTTAAAAACAAGAACTGAATTCTATAAATTATTTCCACTTTGTAGGCAGCTAGACAGATAATTAGTTATCACAAGGAGTCAGCATTTCTGAGCTGGTCCCAGGTGTTCCACCGGATGGTTTGAAGTACGATGCAGCAAGACCACATGACATCTGGAACAATGCTCCTAAATACGCAGCCATAGCCAATTCTTCCTAATCACCAAGCTTTATGAAAACCTATAGCCTCAGATGGACAGTACAAACAAACGTCTGCTATTTATGCAGAGATCCTTCTGGTTTCATAAAACATATTTTTTTTTATCAATGTTTACAAAAAATCTAGCATTGCTCCATGCTGTCGTGCTTATGTTTTGTAATATTTGGTATATTCATTGTGTTATCCGTGGCGCTTGGAAAAGATCATTTGCATTAGAAATCCTAAACAGATTAACATCTGTTTTGGGAATGAATTGTGTTAGCACGATGAATGCCAGCAGACCCCATTTCAGTAAGTCATTAGGCTGAATGCCACGTATAAGCTGCGGGGAACATATTAACGCTACAGGAGTTAAATTAGATAATGTTTAGTTTTTAATTTTTTATTACCCCAAAGGTTCAAATTTCATAAATAAACAAGATAGAGGGATGCAAATAAGTTCATAGATGTACAGTAGCTGCTGCTCCTTATACTTCTCATTCAATTTGCCCTCTGCTCCCACCTTTTCAGGTTGTGGTCACACTTGCTGATGAACAATTAATCAAGAGCATTTGATTAGCTGCACCTGTCTATTATTTAGCATCTTAATTCCTATGGAAGCAGTAAGGGTGTACTTAATTTTTCACACAGGGCTTCACCATTTTGGCTTTATTTTTGTTCAATAAGTCATGACACGGTGCAATATATCATGTGTTGTTCATCTGAGGTTGTATTTACCTAATTTTTAGACATTCAAAGAGGGTGTACTTTCTTTTTCACATGACTGTATATTAAGGATCTGCTACAAATGTTTTCTCCTGTCCAAATGACATTTAAAAATGCATTTGTAATCTTGACTACAGTGAATTTTGGAACATACTTTTTTACTGAATTAGACTGAATGGAATTATGTGATTTCCCTGGATTCTCACTGCTTGACCACTTCAATTTCGGAGATGTAATAGCAAAAATAATGACATGACATTATAGTTATAAATATAGTTTCCATCTTTCCATAGATATGGTCTTTAGGAGAGCAGTTACTATCTGTTCTCAACATATCTCAAAGGAAACCAACAGAAAGCAAAGATATTGCTAGATGCTTAACTCCACAATGAGCAATGTTAGAAAGGTTTTTAAATGGCAGGAACTTTTCATATTATTTAATCAGTTGTAAAAGAAGACATTTATTGGCGAGTTTTTCATTCTTTATTAACTCATTTTGATTGAGTTCTGTCCCTCTGTGGTTATATACTTTGAATGTTAGCCAAAGTAGCTCATGAATTATTGAGACCTGGAAAACGACTGAATGATTGTAGTGAAAAAAAGAGAGCGATAAAAGGTTGTGTGAAAGTAATATCCAATCTCATTTAGTAGATAAAGTAGATAATGTGACATATTAAACCTTAATTTTGCTGCACAAATGATTGCAATTTTAGTAGAATGCATGATCTGAATAGACAATGATTGTCTCATGTGTTGCTTATGGGCCATATTTCAATTAACCAGCTTTATTTTAGGCTTTCCATCTGCATATAATCAGTAGTTTGAGTTATACATCAGGGACACTCCTATGTTTGAAGGCAGAATAGGGTAGCACTGTCCCATTTTTCAGGGGACAGTCCCATTTTTGGCTTTGTCCTGCTGTGCCCTCAAAGAACTTAGTGTACCACTTTTGTAGGCCATGTGGATCTTGGTTGGAGAGAGCCTCTGATCCTCCTTGACTAACCTAGCAAGATATGATAGAGGTCTGTGCTTTTTCAGCGCAGATCTCACAGCTCCTTCAACTGAGTGCAAGGAGGCAAGCAGATGGGTAACGTAGTTGGGTGGTCCTGCCTCCAACCTCACCTCACCTCTAACCACTTCGTCAACAATGGTATCCTGATATGGACACCTGAAATGTTGGGGGAGTATGGAACACGGACGAACATGTATGCACATCCGAGACGGATTATAAAATAAGCTGTGAACCAATCTAGTGCTTCCTATAGCTCAAGGCAAAGCCCATCAGTTAAAATGTGATGTACCACCAACTTTTACAACTAAATGCAATATTGGAAACATTATTTTAGTAATAGAGAAGGTCCAAACAAATCACAGAAGTAATTATTTTAATTATGAATGTGTTGTTCATATTTTATGATGTGAACACTTAATTGTCATGTGAGACAACAGCAGACACAGACAGGCTGTTTCCGTAGAAACCGAGGGGCTTCTTGAAGTTTCTGTGTTGCTTTATGTGATTACATCTTTAGAGGAAATTATTTATTTGCAGAAAATGTTAGAGAGAAATTATTACTTAGAGTCCCTGGTATTTTAATTATGAGATGCATATGGAGACTACGGAGTACATTCACAAGGTTGACCATTTTGCAAAAACAGTTAACGAGTTAAAACTCCTGTGCAAATACTTTGTTTTTCCCAGAGATTTAATGACTGCAACACATGCTTAGCTGGCCCTGTATAGTTATATTTGAAATCTCCTTCCATTAACTAAGCACTGCACACCTCGGCTCGTATTGTACTAGGGTCTCGCCAGCTTGATTTGTCGTAAAGAATAGTCAAGACAATGAGTTTGGATTTCCTTATTGTTTTATACTCTTTACAGGAGTTTCCTTCCAGTGAGGCAGAAATCAGACAAATCTATTATTTCAAAGACCGTTGCCAATTTCCCCGGTGGTCTATTACTTTCCTGTGATATCAGATTTTCCCTTTTATTGTCATATTCCCACAGACCATCTAGGACTCGGATTTCGTAAAAGTCTTTGTAGATCAAGGTTCAGTTTTAAACAGAGACGTCAACACGCCCAATTATTTTACCACCTGCTACCTTTCCTTGTGACCATAAACTGACCTCCATCATCTCAACGCTTACAGTACTTTGAACTACGCGCCTGGCACCTTAATTTGTGTTATTTTGAACAGACCAACCTTCATAGAACACAATAGAACACACAATATAGGCTGGTAGTCAATAGCATTGCCATTAGATCAGAAAACGAAATGACAGCTGAAAAAGATAACATGCGCAAAGGTGAGCACTTTTCACTAAAAGATATTGACTGGAAAAAAAGCAATACAAGAAAACTGTGATATACTATGATGCATAAACCCTTTCAACTGGGCATAAAGCTGTCTATAACTTTAACCACATAATAACGCTTTAAGGCATTTTAATAAAATGTTTGCATTCCAAATTCCTATTTCTGCAGTAGAAAAGATGGTATTTATTGGGAAGCCCCCACCCGATTGATCTTTTCACAGCTTTTTAAAATCTTTTATAACCGATGCAGAAAACAACATAAAAGGCAAAGGTTTGATGAGTCCCCAAAGTGCCCAAACTATCAAATCAGGTACGCTGCAATCCCTCCACAAACATCTTTAAAATCTACCATACGGCGTGTTAAAATGTTAACAGAATGTCAACAGTTTTTTTATGCACTATTGATTAATGTCGGTTTTTGGGGGCATTGAGCCACTTTAATGAGCTATAAAATGAATACAAATACCATGGAATGAAAACAGATACCATAAGGACATTTACTCATTGTGCATATTATATTTGCAGCATCGTTTTCTTTAAAAAGAATTAAAAAAAAAATATTTGCGCTTATGGGCACCTTATTCCCAGTCTCTACTGTAGAGAAGCAAAGCGTAAAAGCAAACATTTATCGTAAGATTTCTCGATGTGATTTATGCTCTATGGTAAATGTCAGCTGGTGACTCATAGCTTCACCAACAAAACATCTACTGTCTTGAGCCTTAATTCATTATAGAAACACGCCAGGGGTTTATTTGTCTTCAAGCAAATACAAAAATGTAAAAATAGCAGTAGATGGAGAAAATGGTTTTATGAAAGTTTGCTCACATTGTGGGTGAACATTGAGCAGTTACAGCCTGTAAATCTCACCCACCACCTGTTGCCTATCCCTGGGATTCTGAGCACTGGTATGAAAGCTGACTATGGGTCTTCTGGTGTAGCCCTTTAACTCTTGGGATGCAGAAAGCATAGGTCCCGAGAGTCCATCTTTAGGAGGGGCAGAGTTTTTAGGACCCAAATCCCTCTTTCCTTCTCTGATGTCCCTCTTTTCTAGAAGCTCAGAATGTTCAATGTATATAAGTGAGTCATAATGTTCTGGGAAACAATAATGTGTACTTTAACAGCAGAAAATGTGTTAAAAACCGTTAAAAAGTGTTGTCTAACAAAGTCGGTCACATAATAAAAGTCTTAGGAATGATCCCCTTAGCCACACTTCTGATTACACACTTCAAAACAAGTGTCCCTCTTGAAATGTTGGAAAGTATGGTTGATATCAACTCACTTTTCACTTGTTTTATAACCAAGGGCAGTCTTGCCACCAAGTTGTAACAATGCCTCCAATGCCCCTTTTTCTCACATTACAGTAATGGGCACGACTCCTGGGAAGGTCCTGGTACAGAAAGTTGATACTAATGTGTGTACCATGTGAGCTCTTTCTGCCACAGACCTGCTATCCTGTAACTGGGTCTCCCGACCATTCTTCCACTGATGCAAGACACAATAAAAACATAATAGTCATTTACCAGGAAAACTAGATTTGGAAATTCATAAAGTCTGCAGAACTTGGACGCAGCACTGGTGGAGCTTTGCTCAGTATCACAAGGTCTCTCATGCATGATGTCTTTTTACACAATGGTCTCAAACAATAGGGGCGACATGCTGGTAGATGGAGTGTGCTCCGGATCAGATATTAATTTGTACCTATGCCATTAATTAAATGTATATTGTAGCAAAGTCAGGTAGTGAGTGGTCATTTGATGTTATTCCTTCATATTCTTGACAAACTGTAGCTCCTGGTTTAACGAGTAGCCTGAAAAGATTACCATTATCAAAATTAATAAATACTAATAAAACACTTTAAAAATATATTGTGACCTCATTACGTAGTTATATTGTGTGACATCACATGAACTTAGTTCAAATGTCATTCCTTTTTATAGAAACACAGGGAGTCAATGGTCTGGTTTCCATGACAACACTTAAGGGTCAGTAGAAGGTGACCTTCCTTTAATGTTTCTTCATGTGCAGAAGGATGCTTGATGAAATCTAAAATTAATAGGAAGTCCACAATAAAGCAGACAACAGCTTATAACGGACAAATTGTTGTAACATAAATATAATCCAGTTTCTGAAACCAAGCTAACAGTACAACCGGCAGTGTAGAAAACCGATAAAAGCATCGAAGGAAGTCTTTCGAGATAAATAAATAAAAAGCCATCAGATTAAAATAAAGATAAAAAGACTAGAAAATGTTAGTGTTTCACCTAACAACACTAGTGCCGCCGGGACTAACCAGCGTGTGGCTTCCCGGTGCTGTCAGGCTAAGCCTCACATGATGTTTTGTGAGGATTTGGCTCACTGGGTAAGCGTAGTCATACATCAGAACGCTGCCAAGTTCCCTTTTACCCAACAGCGAGCTGATCATGGGTCTGAGATCAAAAGGCTGCAGGACTTAAAATCTCCCTGTAGGAAATCATAATTATTGCCATCAGAGACCAAGTGGAGGGACAGTTAGAATAGTTCCATCAGTAGTTACAAAGCAAACATACTACAGCTTATTTAGAATATATATATATAACAAATTAATTTAATATATCCATTTTTTTGTCCAATTCAGTATTTTAAAGCTCTGGCCGGGAGGTGCTGGAGGCCAAGTTGCTCTAACATGCGGCTTGCTGATCGTATCAAAATACATTCACTGCATAAAGGCATTAAACAGACAATTTCAACAACTCAGTATTTGAGTATTTAAGATGATGCACTTGTTTCACTTTGTAAATCATGTTCGGTTTATTTTCAAATTAATGATGCATATTATGCATCAACTTAAATGTACCATTACACATACATCTAATGTAATTATTGATTGAATTAGTTAGTATGGGGCTCATACATTAATTTTAATTAACAAAAATAAAATACATATAAAAACCTCTAATTACTATGTATCCATACCTAGATATTTAGAGGAAGCAGCTATATGCAGCAACCACGGAAATATTTGTATTTTTGCTTTTTTTTAATATGGGTCTTTTATCATAATGGGTCTTTTTATGAGACTCAAATATAAAATGTTATATAAGAATGTTATATTTATCGGTATTAAAATATCTCAGGAAATTGTTTGCTTGGGTTCTAATTGAGGGGTTAGAAATATTCTATGTATCCTAAAAGATATAGAGGACTGCATTTAAAAAAGAACTCTTAGATTCACTGTGAATGAACAAGTGAGAAATCCTTCAGAGACCGAACTGTGCTCGACATTGATATTATGACCATGCAATTTAACATTACCATCATATAAACCAAACTGTTTTAGCCACACAGTTGGAATACGATCATAAAAACATGGCAGAAATGTATTTTTATGTAAATGCCATGAATCCAATGGTATAAAATCCATACATATACAGCATTAACATTTTGCCAAATCCTAAATCAAAGCACTCCAGAAACACGATCTTCAGTATTGTTTTAGTGGAGACCTTCAGCACATGGCAAGTTCACTGAACTTCCTCTAACATTTAATGGACGGATCGATCTGGTTAGTTTTGGGATCATAATCACAGTTTTTTCCTGTAGCTCTGATACCTTTCCAGCTCGTGTTTATTTAATCAAGTCCCTCTCTCTGGCAGAGTCATCCGTTTCCAATCATCTATTCCCATTGTCAGTTTTCCATCGTGATCTGCCAGCGCCAGGTGGGCATTGTGTACCATCCTTCAGGCAATGACCTGAACATTATCATTATTTTTGCCCAACTAAACCCCTCTACAGGTAAAGTGCCTGTCCTCGGACAAACAGTTCAAGTAATGCATCTATTATATTTCTGGCCTGCCAAGGCATCCCTCTCATACAAACACTTCTCCCCAAATAACTTTACCTAAGTGCCTTTTCTCTAGTGTCAGAATACAAAACAAATAATAAACAATTACATTATATTACATTTTTTCCCAGATCAGCTAAATAATTAGAGGGTTTAACACCTCTCCTATCAGATGGTGTTTGTTAAAAACTAATTTCAAAATTTAAAGAAATCAACAAAAGTTATAGATGAAAACCCAAGTACGCATGCGAGAGATATTCAATAACTTAAGTCAGAGGAACAGCAGAGATCATCATTTACCGAAATACAGCTAAACTGAATGTGAAGTGTCAATAAGTGTCTATATGTCTTGGGGTCATATATTTTATTTTTCCGATGAAGCAGATTGACTTCTGAGAGCGAGAGGACAAAAGCAGAGCTTCACCTTGACAGGTGCTCAGCTTTGACGCACGCAGCTTCATTAGAGAAGACTCGAGTCGGCTGTACTGTAAAGTATAGCAATGCCCTTGCTAATTAATCAATATCTAGTGTTTGATATAATTCTCAAAATACATACAAAGGTTTCTACAGGTACTCCTATATTAACCATAATCAGTAAGCATTAATAATTACTTTTTCTATTAAATTACAGAATTATTACATTATTACTTATGTTTTAATCGACGTTCCGAAGGCAGTTTTGCATGCAAAAAATAATAATTACCTTTAAAAATGTGAAGTTACTCCGGCCATCATGCTTACTTGTTCTACCCAGTTTCAATCTTCCTACCTGTGTGTCGAGAAACAAGAGTTTAGTGTTCATACTGTAAGTTATGTTTAGTCTACAACTTTATTTAGCAATACCAGATAATAATATACCAGATATATAATATAAGAAAAGCTGGTAGAATTCATGATTAACAACAACAACAACAAGTATTTATATAGCGCTTTTCTCCCAGTGGGACTCAAAGCACTTTACAGGTATATGCATACGAGAAAGAGTGAATTATCTGAAGGATTTGGAGAAAATATGGGTTTTAAGTCTTTTTTTTAAAAGTCTCTAAAGATGGAGCCTCTCTGATTGATAGTGGTAGAGAGTTCCAGAATGTGGGAGCAGCATGGCAGAATGCGTTGGAGCCGGATTTTGTGCGCACTTTGGGTAATGAGAGAAGAGACATATGTGTGGATCGGAGGGGGCGAGCAGGGATGTAGGGTGTTAATAGCTCTTTCAGGTATGTAGAACATTTCAAAAGTAATGGCAAATGCTATAAGACCAAAAATGGCATTTATCATAGTAAATATCAATATAGAAATCCTCAGCCGCCATCTTATTTTAATAAATAGAACCCATAAAGAATATATCTATGAGATTAATTGTTTAAGCATAGCTGTATAACGCAGCGGTATATCATTATACTTGAAATAGGGCGGCTGGCCTGGGGCTGGCAGCCCATCTGCATTAAACAGGAGCCAAATCATCATATCTGGGAACTCTCCGGGTTTTGCTCGGAGTCTCTGGGTGAAGCAAAGATCACCTAGTTCCATGCCCTCTACAGAGTATAAATTTGATAAAGCATTCTTACTCATCTGGATAATTTCTGGACTGGTCAGAAAAGGCTGCTAGATTAGGATTGCCACCCATCCCGGAATAATGTTTATGTGTGTGTGCACTAGTGTGAGTATCTGGATGTATGAGGATGTATGTTTGGTAAGTAAGTAAGTGTCGGTCTGGCTATGTTAGTGTGTATGTTAGTGTGTGTGTTAGTGCCTGAATGCATGTATATGAGTATCTGTGTTGGAGTTAGTGTGTGTCTCACTCTTCTCTCCACGCCTCTTGTTTTTTTTTCTATTCTGTCTTTTTCTCTTCTCTTTCTTCTCTCATGCCCTCTCTGTCTTTTCTTTTCTTTCTTCTCTCTCCTCTTCCTTTCTCTTAGCTCCCTCTTTTCACTTGCCCCTTTTCTCTTTTAACTCCTTTCTCTTTCATCTCTCTATCTTCTATCTTCTCTTATCTCATTCTTTTCTTGTCAATTTTTTGTTCTATCCTTTGTCTCTAATGAACAAAACACAATATTTTTTATCATTGTCAATTTTTATCATACTTCTGGGACCAACCATTCAAGGACTGTCCTGGAAATGGCTCAACAATATGTTTCTTTCTGCTTTCATTATGGTATTAAACTAGCATGTTCCTTCATGGATAGTCCACAAGTATTCTGACAGTGGATGAACTACATAATATCGCTTTCACTGGTGTTTTTCCCATTCTTTATTAATCATTTTGCTTTCTTTACTCTATGCACTCATTCCAGTAAAGACTTAATCAGTCCTTGGTCTTGTCTTAGATTCAAAATAGCCATGTACCTAGCAACTGATCTTCACATCCATTCTAACATTGATCCTCCTTATGTCTACTTTCACCTACTGCTGTGTCTCCCTCCCAAAGCTTCACCAAGGCCCGTCTCAGAGTATAGGAAACAAACAGCCAGCAAATGCCTAATAGGCACTATCAACTGTGGTAGATTTTGCTAAATTTTGCTTGTGAATAATGAGTGGCAGCTAGGTTTTTTTCATTTTGAGAAGAAAAAATAAAAACAAACAATCCTCTAAAGGCTCAAGATCTCTCCTCATCCACATTTACCGCAGCCACAAATGGCATTTTAAGGGAATGTGTTGTAGGATTAGATCAGCTGTGGAGCAGGTAACACAGACAGGAAAATAACATTAGGTGTGTTTTTAGACCAAAAGAAAACAATTTGATCTAATTTTGGAAAAAAAGGCAGCATAGAGGGAGCGTAATAATAATTCCGTTTGTTCCAAATCTTAAATGTAAGCAGATTTGCTCAAAATTCTAAATCAGATTCTATTTATTTCATTTAAGAGAAGATGTTTCTGAAATCACTTGTACATATGAGGCTTTATGGGTAGACATCAGTGACAAGGTAAACATCTCCAGAAACCAAAGATTAACATTTCAGCAAAGTTCTGATTGGGCGTATTTTCACGTTGAGCAAGCTTAGCAGATGTTTTCTTTCTTCTAGGGACTCACCCATTTCAAACGGCAAACATACTTTAAGAAGCTTTTTTCAGTTTCTATGGCAACTTATTAGTGCCTGCTTTTGTGTCACAATTAAGTGTTCCCAGCAAAAAATATTAACAAGGGAGTAGGCTTCTGAGAAGGATTTCAGAATTCAACAGTACTAGGAATAAAAATATAATATTTAGTTGAGCAGCTGGAACAGCACCTTTAAACAAAAGTTTTTGAAAATAAGTTGTAAAGAAAAATATAGCTTAGCTCTAAATAACATTTGGAATGACAGAAAGAAGAAAAAGTTTACTGTCACATTAAGATGTAAGAGCCAGTAGGCAAAACAGGAATGCGTAAGGGATTAGCCCTCCAAATCTCATCCTTCTTTTCATAAAATAGAACAGATGAAACCAAGGTGATTTATGATGCCAATGGACAGGTATTCATAAATATGTAACGTGAAATAAACCAAAACAACGTGGCTTCATAAATATATGAGAAAGTGCTGAAAAGAAGAAAATAAAGCATTTTCAGAGAAGAAAAAAAGTAGGGATCACTGTCTAGCAGTAATATAGTAAGGGAGCTGGAGAATTTAAAATCTGCCAAAAACTATTTGAATATATTATAAAGGAGAGAAGAAAAATGAAGAAACAATGGGCTCAATACGGTGGACTCGACTAAATCTTGTTGTAGTCAGAATATAAAGAATGGTCGCTCTGTACACAGTATGTACGTAGCAATTTGGTGCCCCCGGAATAAATGTCCTCCCAAAATGTACATAAGCAGCAAGCGACGGCATCCCCTAATGCCGACTGCCCCGGGAAATGCTGATTACAGCTAATTGGATGAGAAGACACAGACAGAGAGCTGACACAGTTGAGAAGGAGGAGAGCTGTGGACAGTAAATTACACACAATACACCAACAAACACTGTTAGCATAAACATTAACAAACATCACTTTTTAACATGTTGACATTACTTATTTGAACAGTGTGATTAGCGACTGGCGGGGTATTTTGTTAGATAGGGTGATGTGTATGCGCATTTGACAGCTGTGATGTGACTTGCAAGTGAGGTTTGAGCTCGCTTAGTAATGTGTGAGTAGTGCAGGAGTAGCGGTGTGGTTGATACCGTATGGTACATAACATGTGTTGGCACTTAAAGGGTTGGTGAGGTTTATTTTTAACCGTGCATCCAATATATGAATGTTCTTTGAGGTGTAATCAGACACCACGTTTTTACAACGTTGAGACTAATTAGGGTTTAGTCAGATCATTGAATCGGTCCCATTATGTTGTAGCATTAAAACAGAAATGAGCAGGGTGATACATACCTCCCAAAGTTTCAAATGGCAAAAGAGGGGCACTATTTCGTAGAGGGTGGGCTTAGAGGCCTACCTAGGAGCAGGGTTTTATGATGGCTTCTTAGGTGCTGTTGTGACCAATTGATGGCTGTTTCTAAGAATAACAACTTGTTTTACTTACACAATTTCATATATTAACATATTTGTGTTGCTTATATACACACTATTGAGACATTTAGGACAGTTGCACACTGTGATACAGACATACTCAGTAAGCCTCCCGAACCTCTACAAAAGAGGGACATTGGGGGAGGAAAAAGGGATTTAAATTCAAAAGTCAAAATTGATGAAAAGCACAGACACTTTAAAGTGTATTGTTCTGAAACACTATGTAACAGCACTGTTATATCTGATCAGAAATGCACACTTTCACATAATGAATCAACAATAGAAATAACTTATTAATACAATCTATGTATTTGATGGATAATCAAGAAGTAAAACCTTTTCAGCCCTTAAAGACTGGAAGACCCCTATCCTGGTAAAATGCTCAAACATATACTACTTAAACAACAAAGATAGGCTTCAACATCAATTGAATATTATAAATATTTTTTTGCAGTTAATAACAATGTATTTCTACTAATGTTGTTCCTTAAGTGCAGCTGCTATGGCAAAACTGGGACTAAAGTTAAACTTCCATCCGCTACTGGACTTATCATGAGATTTAACTAACACAAGGACACGGGTGCTCAAAACCCCCTTACTCAACTCAAAAATCCCCTAACCAGAAAAGATCTGACAATAGAACACACTTAACAGGCACACATTGTCAATGCTGACATTTATTATCGACTGGCTTTGTACACAGTGCACATAACAGTTCAGAAAAGCATGATTGCTATTGAAGCAGTAATGAGATTCCTGGTTTAGAGCTTAATTTGGTTCATTTTTTCCTGTCTAACAGAAGGGAACAAAAGAAAAACATGGAAACTTTACAGGCTGTGACACAAAGTCACTCTATATCCAATATAATGAAAAAGTCTGATAAATTGAATAAAAAGGGGTCTAATTGCAATTACATTAGAATAGTCTTCATCCATCAAGGTAACTTAAGTGGAAGGAACCAACCCAACCAGTTGACAGAGTGATGGAAATAGAGGAGCAGGGCCTCGTTTCTAGAAACATTGAGAAAAACCGGATGTAGAATTATGCTGTGCATGGCACATTTTGTTGTTTGGATGGGACTTTCTAAAAAGTTTTACTTACTTCAAGTCATTAAGGTCTGAGAGAATGACTAAGGCAACTATTGATTAGGCTACCAGGAGAACTTCACTTTGTTGGTGAGCTTTATTATTATTATTATTTATTATTTAGCTTTCCTACACGCTAAACAGGGAGTAGGCAGAGGATGGGCATGACCAAACAGCCCTACCCAGCGAACGGCGAAACTGATCTGGGAGAACCATCTGGAAACTTCAAAGGTCAAACCCAAAGAGTTCCCAGGTCTGACTCTTACCCGCCACAACCTCGACATCATTATTCCATTAAGAGCAGAAGTTATTAATCTCAGAGTGGTTGACGGAACACACTAATGTTAAATAATAAGCTCCTAATACATTTCCCTTAAAGTTTTGGGTCTTGGTAAATTATATCTGAAAGTATAAAATCAAGGACTAATCGGCTTCTTTCAAGTTAGGGAATATTACAGTTTGTGATTCTTGTAAAAGACACTAGGCATTTGTCTATCATTTGTAAATACAACTTCAAATAGGTATCACATGTCTGTATAAAACTCTTATATAATTATTTAGTACTATTTCATATATAAAAACAGCCCTTCTCCCAGATAATGGCTTGGCCATCGGTTTGTGCCAAGCATTGGCCGGGTCACCTAACACAACTAATGGTCTGGGATCTACATGGCAATTCGGGACAGACATGTCTCTGCCAGCCTTTTTACTATTTTGTATTTCAGAAGGTATAGTGCCCATTTCCAGCTATACAGGTGCTTTGGAAGTACTAATACATATTGTAATTTACAGATAAAACTGAATGCTTCCCCACTTAATCATCGGGGACAAATTTACTATGAATTAACAGGTCCAGCCATACTACATATCCAAACTAGGCCTCAGACAATTACCTGGCAGAAGGTGCGACTGCTATGTTCTTCCCCATACAAGTACCTGGGGGTGTGTTTTGCCTAGAGCAATATACACACAAACTTATTTTTTAAAAAAATTACCGTATTTGCTCGATTATAAGACAAGGTTTTTTCCAGAGCAAATGCTCTGAAAAATAACCCTCGTCTTATAATCAGGGTCGTCTTATAATCAGACCTCAAATCGGTCTGATTATGCGACTAAGATCCAGATCCCCCGCAGCGATGCAGGGGACCTGGATCCTCCTGTGTTAACCCCCCCCCAACTTACCGGTGCTTCTGAGTCCCCGGTGCTTAGTCCGGGCTGCGTGTAGAGCTCTACGCGATACAATCACTAATTTTAAATGATTTCAAAATAACACCATTGCTCTCTTTGTGCAACAAGCAGTGAATGCCATATAAAGCACAATTGTCTCATTTCCACAATGTATATTTGCAATTTACACAGCACTACTTTGCAGAAATGGCCTTCAGCATGACTCTTAAAAATGCTGGCTGGGTCATTAAAGAAACTGATGAGTTATAGCCAGAGCTTTCAATAGCACCCCATGCTCTAGCAGCACATATGTTTGGTATTACCCATCACACATTAACTTTTCAGACATTAGACTAAATGATATTTTAATGGGGTTCCTCCAAGAAGATCTTAAGATAGATAGCAAGCCATAGGACAGGAGCTGAGACCAAAGAGCCTCTTTAATGTGACCATATTGCCCTACACATAATGTTGCCCCCGCCACACAGTTAGATAGCTTTCCCATATCTTCCCATACTGGACAATAGATGTTTTTTGACAAACTACGACAGCAAGGTATCAGCCACTTGCAGACACCTGCATCCTACCAAATGGTTAAGATGTTATAGATGGTTGAGCTGTTATATACAAGTTAAGATGCAATATGTAAGTAGCCACAAAGAGCCAAAGGCACAACAAGAGTTTACATGAAGAAGAAATGCCAATTATATTTCTGCAAAGCCTAGAAAACAAGACAGCAGCATCTCGAGGACATCAGAGAGTTCAACAAAAAAGAATACTTAAGGAAACATTGGAATAGGAAGCCTTCAGGCAGTTGAAAGCCACACACTTCTATATTTAAGTAGGATAGTTATTTCAGCTGAAAGCTACTTCTTTCTTACCTCGGCAGTCTCGTATTATGCTTTTCCTCTCTGTTTCCTTTTTTATAAAAGAACAAGAAGAAATGTCCCTAGTTAGTTGGAGTGCTTTAGCTCCAGGATGACCCCCCTGCCCCCTGTTTTGAACATGGAGCATGATATCATGGGTCAGTGAAGTATTAGCCCTGCTGTCACCTTTCCTGACACATTCCTCGTGAGCACTGGGCTGTGAAAGCAGGTAAGAAGTGTGTGTAAGTAATAATGTGTACAATTTATCCAGGATTGTGTGTTATGGAGCATATGCAACTGTAAACATAAGAGTCTGCCGCTCATTTATTCAGTTCAGAAGGCCGTAGCCTTTGCTTACTCTACAGATTGACATTTGACTAAAGCAATTTCTATTAACTCTAAAACCGCTATAACATTTTGAAGCTGTATATTCCTCAGTAACAGTGTATTACTGCACTTCGGCTTTGCATAAAAAACGATTTAAAAAAGAAAAAAAAATATGTGTATTGTGGGTGTGTGAAAATCTATACAGAGATTTAATGGCAAAAAATGTAATACCAAACGTCAAAATGACATCACAAATTACACAATCAATGACATAGTGATGACAAGAACTCTTGTATTTCTAGGCTTTTGTCCATTTAAGCTACAAATTAAGTTTGCCATTGGATCATTTGACAGGTCTGAGCAGCCTCTAGAATGCATGTGGAGTCAACTTTTAAAGACTTTTGTTATTTTTTAACTTTTAACACAAATATCTTTACAGCTCAGATTTACTATCTTAAAAGAGTGATTAGAGCTAATTTAAGCCCTACTTTGTGGTGATTTTGGTTGTGGGTGTGATAAATTAATAAATGAAAGTATTAATTTGTCAACCCCTGGACTACTGCATAATTTCAACACGTGGCTTGGTATCCCAGCAAATACAGCTCAAAACCAAGTATAATGTTATCCTGTTATTTCAACAGAAAAAAAACTCCAACTCAAAATTAAATAAATAAATAACAAAAGAAAAAAAAAATGTATTTATCTTATAGAATGATGTTAACCTAGGAAAATAAACAGCTGTTTTGACAGCTGATGCTTTGAAAATCTAAAAAGCTCTCCTAATATTTAGCCTTTACTGCTACTTTAATTAACTGCTTTTTTAGTGCGAGCCAAACGCACGCAGCTACCTTATTTAGCAGCTTTGAAAAGTCCCTTCATCTCCCCATCTGGAGATACATTGGATTTATGCTGTGATTGAAGTCTAGAAATTGCATGGTAAAAATAGCTATAGATCAGAGTGTGATTACCGAGACACATGTTTAATATCTTTCTTCTTCATTGTGTGTGTGAATACGTACACTGTTCTTCAGCAGTGACTCAATCGCATGCTCCAGGGAACACATAGTGCTTATGCTTTTTGGCAATGCCAAGGTAAACAGCATGCTAATATTTATGAGATTCAAAAAGAGGCAGCAGAAACACACAACCAATGAGAGAAACAATACAAGGGATGGAAACAAACATTCTGCCTATGGATCCGCTTATCTACACCAACAACCCACAGGCAGGGATTCCAACAGAGGGAAACGTCCGATACAGCCATGGGGTGCAGCTGTTTACCTAATCATTTTGCAACTTTAGCCACCGCTTCCTTTGAAAATAAATGTCATTGAAACATAAGATTTAATGACGTATAATCTGCCCATTTTTTTGCTGATGAAAAAACTTCAAGCGTTATTCAGTACTTGATCTCATCTTAGATTCAGAATATTCATATGCCTATCCCATACTTGTATTTAGGTCTACGACCGCTGATGGCCAGGTGTGACCAAAGCAGTAAGATGCATTGTTAATTAAGCGACAGGTCAACTGCCAAGGCATGATGGGAATAAAGGAGGCGCAGACATGAAAAGAGGATGGACTTGGGGACAAGTATTGGAGCCCATTCACTAAGGAGGAGGTTTCCAGGAGACTTACGCTTTCAACTCACCAACTCCGCCATACATTATGAAAGGCTAACCCTTAGTTTCTGCTGCAAAAAGAGCCTGGCTGACCTTGTATTATGCATGGGTAGATCAGTGAGATGTTCTGAACATAACTATACATCATACAGGGCCAGCTCAGCCCCATGTAAGGGACACTTGCCAGGTATAAGCCTTTATAATGCGAACTGAGGGATCTGAAACCACAACACGCTTATGTGAAGAAAACAGCGTCATAGCAGCAGGGCACTGATATAAATTACATGCAGGGAATATATGGAAAGGGAATGGGATAAAGTGGACTAATGGCCTCAGTGACAGCAAGATAGAAAATGTGTGGCGGAAAGGGGAATAGTTAAGTGTAGAGAAAGAAAAGGACACTGCTGATATAGGGTTGGGGAAGTAAAGATAGGCATGTTCCAATATTTGTAATCAATGGACATCAATTTGAAACACGTTATGTCTATAGCAGCTTGAAAACAAGGTGATACAGCTAAAGTTCTTAATATATTCTACAATGATGCCACTGCTTCTAATAATGGGATTGGATTTATGAGTAACATCAGTCAAAAAATATTGAAAGCCAAAATTCAATATCTGAGAGCCTCTGTGCCTCGTCCACAGACAGACAGTCTAGTACACATATTTATTAGAATACCGCAATGTATTCTGAAAGGTTTGTCGAAGAAGAGAAATAAAATTGGAACAAACTGCTGTCATATCCAGTCAATCCCACTACTGGGATGTCGCCCCATTTGAGAAGACGTACAAATATGTGGCAGAAGATACTTGACCTTGTTAAGGGAATCAAGGGAATACTGAGTCTACCAAGAAAGAGTCGTTTCAACATGATTTTTTTTAACCTTTTAGAAATATATGTATATTCATGAAGAGGCATCAAAGCATGTTTACATCTTATTCACAATGTAGACATGCCTCTAAAACAGGGTAACATATTGGGATAAATCATATAGCAATGTAAGTTTTTTCCATCAGACTGCCGGAGCTACTTTAATCCTTTTTTTTAATTTATTTAATACGCCGGATCGGCTTGCCATATTAAAAATAAATAAATAAAGTATTAAAGTAGCGCCGGCCGGCAGCATCAGCACCCAGCGGCCGTTTAGATTCGATTTCCAACAATCTGATGGCCGCATAGTGATGGGAGCAGCGTGAGGGGTGAAAGGTGAGTGCTATGGGGCGGAGCTTTCACCCCTCACGCTGCTCCCATCACTTGGCGGCCATCGCATACGGCCGCTGGGTGCTGATGCCGCCGGCCGGCGCTGCTTTAATACTATTTTTTTTTTTCATTTAATAGCCGATCCGGCTTGCCATATTAAATTTAAAAAAAAAGTATTAAAGTAGCGCCGGCCGGCGGCATCAGCACCCAGCGGCCGTTTAGATTAGAGGAAAGTGAGGATTCTACTAATGCTGTCCTTGAGAAGAAACAGAGAAGTGTTAACTTGAAGCCTAACATCGACTCCAATAATTAAAAGTTTTTAACTTTAATTAAATGTGAAGAATAGCAAATTAACTATGGACATTGCAATAGAACATCTGACTATCTTTTCAATCTAGATTGGAAATCCCTTGTGATCAAAGTGTAGTTAGTTTTGTGCCCTTTTTTTATATACTAATTTTCAAGTTAAGTTTTTAGAGACCAATGATGAAAGAGGGTCGCGGTGGCTGGCCTATACCAACTGGCCTTGGAGTGGCTTTGTGCTTCTGGGAAATAGGTAAGGCTTTTAGTAAAATGTACCTTTTTCTGTGGCAACAAACTTGAACACCATGTGTCCTTCCGTTCCACCTGCCCTCCGTCTATCAATAGTTGTCTATTATACTTTACTATTTGTGGCCACTGTTTAAGATGAGGTCTGCCGGCACTTGGGCTTGTAGGACAATGACTCCAGAAGGTGAAGGCAGCTTAAGGCACATCAAGACACCAACCCTTGGAGATGTGGGACGTTCTTCTGACTGCTGAAGCTTCACCCCTCATTGTGTTTGCTAATACATGTTTATGGATCCAGTAAAGGTTGTTAAATAAAGATGTGGCCACTGCATCATTAAACCATGAGTGCTGTTTAATGGATATAGGCATGTATTAAGATATTCATCAATATAATATGAATGCAGTCCAAATCATACAGGGTAATGAACTAATAATATGCAAATTAATAGTGTCAATAAGTACCTGCACTATATCTGTGAATTAAATCTCTGGTGATAAAGCTGCCATGAAATGGTATTAATCTCAGCGAACTGCTACAGCTCACTAGCTTCATAAATCTCTATTAAAAGGATACACATTAAAAAGTCCCAGCTCATGAACACTTAAGTTTTATGACAATATAATGAAGGTGATAAATCTAGTAGAACACAAGTAGCTACAAAGCTTCAAAATATTATTGCGATGGGTGGTTCAGCTTTAGAAAGGCCGGGCGGGTACCAGGCGTCAAGTCACCATACCTGGACACATAGCTAGGTCAGGGACCTCCTCTAGGTCCTCCTCTTAATTACCCCCAATAATTCTACCAGTTTAATGATAAATCTCAAAATTGACAGGTTTGGCCAGATGAAGTATCAGTGCGCTGATCTTTTCTCCTACTTTCTCTCCAATCTAAGTGTCCAGGACCTCCAAAAATTAAACCTGGGGACATTGTTAATGTTTTATTTATATGATTCCAACAAGATATGACCTCAGAGAAGAGTATATACTTTATTTCATGCAACGAAAAAGAAATATATCTGTAATAAAGGATGTGTCAGCAGAAATAAACTTGTTTTGTTTTCTTGTCATAACTAAGAACAAATACTTTTATGACATTCAGTATCAATGGTGTAATTCTGAAGGATACTATTTAATGAAAGACATTGCCAAGTTGGGAGTTTTATAATATCAATGTCTATGACAAATACCTTTTATAGCATTTACGGCAAAGAAACCTGAAGTTATTTAACTTTAGATTTAAGAGAGTTTTAGGGGACAAACAGAATTCTCGGATGAAACCTCGAGTTAGCAAACGTCCTCCAAGGAGGGACATCCAGTTACTCAAGCTTTGATGGTTATGTATTATATGTGCCACTGGATTTTTTCTGTTCAGGGCTAATTTTCTACAACATTAAGTACCCGATGCCTTGGGGTCATCCTTGACTCAAACCTCTCCTTCATCCCTCACATTCAGTCCCTCGCCAGATCCTGCCGCCTGCACCTAAAAAACATCTCTCGTATCCGCCCATTCCTCACCCAAGAATCCACAAAAACTCTGGTTCATTCACTTATCATTTCCCGTCTTGACTACTGCAACACTCTTCTGGTTGGCATTCCACTGTCTCGACTCTCTCCACTACAGTCTATCCTTAATGCCGCTGCTAGGCTCATCTTCCTTGCACGTCGCTCCTCTTCTGCTTCCCCCCTCTGTGAATCCCTCCACTGGCTCCCAAATACCTTTAGAATTAAATTTAAGATCCTGGTACTGACATATAAGGCCATCCACAATACTGCTCCTCCGTACATTTCTGACCTCATTAGCAAATACTCTCCTACTCGATCCCTACGTTCCTCCCATGGGCTACGGCTCTCCTCCTCACTCATCACCTCTTCCTTTTCCCGTCTACAAGATTTCACTCGATCTGCCCCATATCTCTGGAATCTGCTCCCAAGGAACCTTCAGAATTCACCCTCCCTCCCGACATTCAAGAAACATCTAAAAACCCATTTCTTCAGAGAAGCATACCATCTTAGCTGCTAGAACATCCTTGTCATTGATACCCCCACAATTCCTCTCACCCTTTCTCTATGCCTTATGTTTGTTTATCACCCCATTTTCCCTCTAGATTGTAAGCTTGCGAGCAGGGCTCTCTCCACCAAATGTATCGGTTTGTCTTAGTCTGTCAATTCTTGTCTTGTCATATCCCTTGAATTTATGTATTGTATTAAGCGCTGCGTAAACTGTTGGCGCTATATAAATAAAAGATAATAATAATAATAATAATAAAGTACCAACTCACTAGATCCTGCATCATCAATCAGTGTTGTGATACGTGTAGAAGAGCCAGGATTTTCAAGATAGAAATAGCTGGGTTAAGGTACCAAAGGATAGTCCAAAACACAAAAAAGGAATCAGGCCAAAGTATGGGGCAAGCAGAGTTCATAGAGAGTAAAAATACTATCCATGTAAAGTAAGCAAGCAGACAACAATAACAAATGTGCTTTCAGGAGCAGCAGTACATCTGATGCATGTTAAGTAGCCCATGTGAATCTAATGTAATGGTTACAGTAAAAGACATTCATGTTCTTCAACGGCAGCCTTTGTCAGGTTATACGCAAAAGGAACCAGGTCCCCAACCGCACATGACCCTGCTGAAACACTTGTTTCTCGCAGCACATCACAGGATCAGAAATAACATAAAAGACGTTTACTTGTGGAACAGATCAGTCCTAATATAATTCACCTGTAAGATAACAAATACATCTGTGTATAGCAGATAAATGGCTATTACAAACAACTTCCAAAACAAAGCACCCCGAGAAAAGTTCTGTATAGAGTGTGTATAGAGCTGTTTGACATCTATTGTGGTGTTGCATCTCAGGTGAGACAGACTCTATAGGTCACCACTGACTAATAATGGCATGTTGATGAGTATTAAGTAAATAAGGAGAACGTTAATGTGCTTACAATACTGTTGCAGATGTTTATTTAGAGTACAGCACTGTAAAATGTAGGATTTAGTGAAAATTACAGATCTGCTTGAAGATAAAGCACTCTTATTTAAATGAAATTACGCATGGAATTTTTTAATGCGTTATAATTGGAGTCGAGAACATCGGAATAATATCTCAGTTAATATGTTAGTAAATAAGTCACATCATATTGTAGAGTGGAGTGAAGTACTGTACTTGTCCCAAATTATTTTAGTAGCGATAGAAAACAGCAGTGATGCTTTTACTGAATCCCCACTCAAAGCAGTTGTGGTTCCTATGAATTTCAACTG